>NC_141197.1:9502146-10788931 GCF_054491065.1 Syngnathus leptorhynchus
TACGTTGAGAGGCTTCATTTAGACAAAAGTAGTGGTTAGCCAACATCTATAGGCGATTATAAACTTCTTACTGGGGGTATCATGGCAGAACACGCTATAATTTATTTCAGCAACTTTTCATTGTAGATTGTGGACATACTTTGGAGTGACCCCAAAACCCAAGAAGGTTGCAGCCCAAACACATTCAGAGGTGGCGGCTGCTACTTTGGCCCAGACGTCACGCGGAGATTGCTGCTCCAACATGGCCTGCAGCTGATCATCAGATCCCACGAGTGCAAACAAGAAGGTTATGAGCTGTGTCACAGTGGCCAGGTATTGTCACGGTGACTTATTCACTTTCCTATTTGAAAGAAAACATATTTGTCATTGCTCAACAGGTGATCACCATCTTCTCTGCATCTAACTATTATGAGGAGGGAAGCAATCGAGGAGCCTACATTAAACTGGGGAGAGATCTGGTTCCACGCTTCTACCAGTACCAAGTCAGCCGCTCAACACGCAAACTCACATTGACTCAAAGGTACATCGAGTTTGCTTTCAACTGGTTCCTTTACAATTTATGGCCCATTGGTCTACAATGACACAAAGCAAAACAAAAACAAAAATACATGTATTTGATTTTTGGCTGTGTTCACAGAGTGCGAGCTGCTGAGGGTTCAGCTCTCAGGGCTCTGAAAGAAAAAGTGTTTGCCCATCGTTCAGACCTCCTTGCTGGCTTCCAGAAGTATGACCAGAATAACACTGGTAGGCTAAGAATCAATCACTCTTGTCCCCTGTGCTTCAGTGCATTCAAAGATTTGAAAACAACTCCAACAATCTCTAGGTAGAGTGACGGTCAGTGAGTGGGCTCTGGTGTTGGGTTCTGTCCTGAGGCTGGACCTCCCGTGGAGGACCCTATGTCCTCGTCTAGCTCATCTGGCACCAGACGGCAGTGTGGACTACCAGTCCTGTTTTGAGGACATGGGTGCCGGCATACAGCTACCTCAGGTTAGAGATCACCCAAACTCAACTAGTCACATTTGTGTAACACTATCTGTCTACACTATTACAAACTAGCCATCCTTCCATTTTTACAGAACTGAAATGGCGAGAACTTTGGGTTTGGGTTGTTTTGCATATAATGTACCTGGCTGTAAGAATGTCTGCTGATAAATTTTCCGTCTTGTAGGTCACGCCAAACATGGCAGAAACTCTGTTTCGATACAGGACAGACATTGAGATCATATTCAACATTATCGACAAAGACCACTCAGGTAGAGAAGCACTGCGCTTTGTTGAAAGGACTTTTCTTCTTGGAATTGGTGAAGATCAGTGTTGTCACATTTCAGGTCTTATTTCCATCGAAGAGTTCCGTCATACGTGGCGTCTATTCAGCGCTCACTTGGGGGTAGACATCAACAACGGAGCCATTGATGACCTGGCTCGAAGTATCGACTTTAACAAAGACGGCAGTATAGACTTCACAGAGTTCTTGGAGGCCTTTAGAGTTGTGCACAAACTGGACAGCAAGGATCAGCAACACAAGACAAGTGGAGAGTAGGTGCTAGACATTTTGATTTTGGATAGCTGGGCCGTCCCCTGGAAATGAATTCTGGATTCTGTTGTGATTCTGCAGTGTTTATTATTAATACTGCAATGGATAGGTGCAATAATCACAAAGTTTTGTCAGTGGAATTTTAGGATGAACCTAAAATGCAGTTTGGTATAACCAAGAGTTTTGCCATTAAGCTACTTTAAATACTGAAACATTGAATAGGTGGACATTCAAGAGCATTCAAATGTTTAGAGAAGGTCAAATGCAGCCGTGTGGTGATAGATGGATAGATACTTTATTGATCCCGGGGGGGGAATTCAGGACACTTGTTGGACATGTTCATTACACATTAACTCTTACTACTCTCATTAATACAAAACATTTCAATTAGATCTCTGGATTACCCAGTGAGAACATGCAAACTCCACAATGATCCCAGAACTTTGAAACTGTCAGACGGACACAAGCACCACATGTCAACCGTGAGGTAGATGCGTCAACCGCATGCTCCACCGGGCCGACTATACGTAAATATACGTTTATGCACAATGCAAGCATCTCATATTTCTGCAGATGTTTAATTTTTCTCAATTCGTGGCACAGCACAAAAAAAATGACACTTTGCTACAGTGGTAGTCAGAATAATACTTGTATCACTGTTATTGTAAATTTTAATGCTAAGGGTTTAGCTATTAATGACTATTTTGTGCTACTTTGAGGGAACAATAAATTGACACTGTTACATAAGACCATACTTTCATGGCAGCAGCAGCAGCAGCCTCCCACTGGTTAGAATATCTTAATTTCCTCACACATCAGTTGTACAATGACAATAAAGCTGTTCTACATTTCATTGTGCCAAAGTATAATTTCTTCAGTGTCATCTCATGAAAAGATAAATATCTGCAGAAATGCATGGGGTGTACTGACTTTTGTGAGAAACTGTAGATCTTGATTTGGAAATAAATGCACATATGAAATGATGTCCACAGTTCAGGTTTACAAATGTATTGTGAAGACTATGATGTCAACATATCTTTGGAGTAAATATTACAAGCACATGCCTCCTCACAAGTCTTTCTAGAGGACCCAGTGTATGGAAAGACGACTGTCTTACAAATAACATCTGAAATCATGAATGTAAATTTCCCCATTGTGGGACTAATCAAGTTTTTCCTAACAGAAAGATGTTTAAGCATTTACTTACTATGAAAGAAATCTATCTTAAGGTTGTACTAGTAGGTCATTCTATCAGTGCAATGATTTGTTGTAGTAGTGAGTATAAAAAGCAGACCAGTATCATGGACCTAAAGATGGATGCAAGGACATCAAATAATTACTTCATAAAAATGAAATAAAACAACAGTTTTCACTGCATCAGGCAGCTAGAACTTGGCAGAAAGTCTTGAAGGTATGAGATTGCCGCTTTGGACAAATACGTCATGGTGCCGTAGCGGCCACTGGGGGCGCTGTCATAGAAAAAGTTGCAGATTCCTGTTGCAGGGTCCTTCTGGAGGAAATAATCACAGGCACTGTGAGATTTCTGGGGATGTGGAGAGAACAAAAAGACTTGTTGGACATGTCTTCCAAAATGGATGCTTCTTCCTGTCAATGTGCCATACATACCTGGTCGCTGAGGAACAAGTTGTTGGCCATGTGTAGGATGCGCTCCACATGGATGATACCCCCAATGCTGTCAACGTCCACGTCGGCTACCAGGCCCAGAACCGTCAAGGTCTCCACCAGCAGCTGTCTGTATTCTGGTTGAGGTACGTGGTTGAGAACTGACTCTACCTGCACTGCAAACTTGATTTCTCTTGCTGTCATCTACACACAAGGCAGAAAAATGCATTCATGTTGATTCCGTGTTTCCAGTTACTGAAATACAGACTTCTGACATGGACTTCGGGATATTAGGCTTTCATTGATAAGTACCTCTCTTGTGGTGGACGAGGGTAATACGTATCCATCGATGGACAGGCCGTGGCACTTTTGCAAAATCTTCCACACCTTCTGGTAAAAACCCACCGGAACTCTGTTGATGGCGCCATCCAACCTGCGTCTCCTGAGCCATTGGCCTTGCCTCTCCTCCCAGTGCAACTGCGTGTCACCTTGCGCAGAGCCCACTGGGGATAACATGCCACTGGGAGTAGAGGGACTGCTGCAACGCTGTGGTGAAAACAAAGAATTTACTTTCACAAGAGCCAAAATTGTATAATTATGACACAAATCACAATTAACATGCCATTGTGTCGAGTTTGCTCAGCGTACACAACAGTCAAATGCGAAATGAATTGAAAACAGATGAGGTGAGATGTTTTTACCGTGGAGCGAGGAGAGGTGACATTGCTGCATGTGGACAGACTGCCACTGACGATCTACGTAAGCACATGGATGACATGACATGAAGTTGGAGATGCTTTCGTGCATCCTTCGAGGCGTGAGGTGATGAATGAAATCAGTTTGAGCTGGTTACAAAAAAGATGAGATCAGTTCTTGTGCAAGACAGAGCGGCCATTCCCATAATGGAGCTGCAGTACAAAAATATGGCAAATAGCAAATGGTCAATGTTAGCGAGAGTCACATATATATTTTTCTTTTTTTCAAACCCACACTGAGTGGCCGAGAGTCATCCAACTGCAACCAAAGGCAAAAGAAACACTATTATTGAACACATTTCATTGATTTTGTTTTTTTTGTCAGGCAAATTTGCTAACCTCACCTGTCTGATTTCACTTTTGAGTTTGTGTATCCCTGAGCGCTCTGTCTTAGTGGCTCCAGTGTGTCCTAATTCATGGATAGAGATGGCCGGACTGGTGGCTGTTGACTGGATAGGTCGCACTGATGCACACAGACAAGAAAATGTTTGACACAATGACGGAAATGGAAAGACTGCAGCTGCTCAGTCAAATAAAATAGTGGAAGTTGTGGAACAAACAACTCACTGCTTTTTTCCACTCCAAACTCCTTGCCGCTGAGGATATGGTGCAGCAAGTTCTTCATGCCAAAAGGACTGAGGCTCATCAGGCTCTCAGAGGCCTCCTCACCTACAAAAAAAACAAAGCCTTTTTGAAACATTGTGATATTGTGGATTTTTCATGCGCACATAGAATGTTCCGGGTCAGTTATGACAACAATATCCTCATAATAATTACATTAAATTAAGAGACACATTGTTTCAAAATCTATTAATAGCCTGTCTGACAAGTTCCTACCGGAGCATCGAAGACTGCGAGCCAACTCGGTTGCCATCACTTGCATGATGAGTCCTATCCTCAGACGAAGCATGTCACCAAATAGGGCAGGCTGGGAGCGCACATACATGGCCAAGTAGACCATGATTTCCTGCAAGATCAGCACACGTCTCACACTGGTTGTCACAAAACCAGAAAAAACAACATTGCACTGATCTCCAAAGTCACCTGAGTGAGCACAGCAACACTGATGTCTTGACCGCTGGCTTCAAAGATGAGAGCATTCAGCTCCTCAGGGGGGAGTGGACTGGGAAAGAAATGAATGTAAAACAATTCAAGCACAGATTGAAAGTTTTTGAGCAAATTTGACTTACACTGTGATGACTCTTTCCCTGGGTTCAGGAGGCAGACCTACGGTAATCTGCTTGTGGTGGGAAATAAGGTCCGTACAGGCCTGTGCATTACACACGTTAAATAATTACTACATACATTATCATATATGTCTAATATAGTTTTTTTTTTTAATAAAAGTATTTATTTTACCACTGTAGCTATACATGCAGCTCATTCCGTTTGATTAAAAACAAGCTCATATATTATACAATGAATTGTTCACTTGTGATTTTTTGGATGAAAACATAATTTTGCTTTTGTAATTTGATAATTTTATCTTTTAGAATTTTGCAATTAAAATAAATGAACTTTTCTATTATATTTTAATTGAGATGCTCATGCATAGCAAGTGCCTCGAGTGTTTTGATTATTTTAAGGATGAGTTGCTTCACATTAATAGCCTCTAGTACACTCATTTCTATTACATGGCATATTGGAATTGTAATTTCCATCAGACACTGTAAAAAAGCATGAATTTGTTCCATGTCCTCAAGTACCCTTGTATTTTATCATTATTGAACCGCAAATATTAACAACAAAATGAATTGGAAATCAGAAGTCTCTGAAAATTGTGGCGACAATATATTTATGTGTACAACTATTGTTCATTTAAAGTTGAGAGATTTGGTATGGAGAAAAATGCATGTCAAATGTAAAGAAAAAAAAAAAAAAGGAGACAATTTCAGATGCAGACCTCACAAACACCAAGAAAAACAAGTGCAGGGTGAAAAGGCTTTAACTCCATTTGACTGCTATGATAAAGCTACAATTGAATTCCCTGACCTCAGCGAGGACTTCCACTCTCTTGCGTAGGATTCCCGAGATGTATCTGATGAGACCCCATTCCTGGGAGGCTCCAGCTTGCACATACAGCTCCTCCAAAAGGGTGCGCACACTCACCCAACCGTGGCCTGGACCCGACACCTCAAGCAGCCAATCAGCTCCTCTGGCCAGCGAGCACAAAAAGAGCTTGTAAGGAAAGGTTTTGGGTCATCATTGCTTGTCTTTTTTGTCTTACTTCATCACATAGAGAATATAAAGGATGTCTGCTTGGTCCTGTAGAGTGGGGCACTCCCTCAGCTGCCTAACCAGCGCTGCAAAATCTGTGTTGCCTTGGGCATCTCGTGGCAGGTGGAGATCAGCTACACTGCGACACTTTGCCAAGAAAAATCCATACACAATATAATAATAACAATAATATGTATAGTAGGTAATGGCATGGCATGCACCAAAGAGGCAATAAGAGGAAATAAATGCTGAGATACCTTCTGAAAGGAAAATAGTCAATTGAATTTTTTTTCTATTTGGCTACCTTGTGCTGCTTCGCATGTGAAGCGGGTTGAGGAACTTCCAACAGGTTCAGAGACTTGCGATGCTTGTTCATGAAAGGAACAACAGGTAGATACATAGAAGACTCTGAAGAATATACAAATATGTTTGTTGTAATATACAATTGTTGCAGAGCGGCAATCAACTCCTATTTTCATTTAATGCAGGGTAGTGATTCAATTCTAAAAATGCCTTTGTGGCTCTAGTTGTCTTTTAAAATAATCCCTAGGAATTGTGCTTTGTGATGTGATTAGGAAAGGACTTCTGTCGAACTATGATGCTCTTTTTGCTAGTTTAGTATGTTTTTTAAATAATAACACATACACTACTTTTACAAAATTGCAATCCAAAAAGTAATGAAAAAATTATTTAAAAAATTATAAATGAATTATAAATATTAATATAAAATATAATTTACAAATATTAATATATTATTAATTATAAAAAATTACAATTATATCCCTGCTATGAGTGGTTGATTCCCCACTATTATTTTTTTTTTCGATACAAAATATCCAAATGAATAACGTAAATTTTGCTATTAGGAATGGATTGCCCTTTTAATGAACATGTTGGTAGCTGGTAATGCAATAATACATAGACTATTCCAACTCACTGGGCATGTTAAGCCCCTGAACCTGGGCCATCATAGACAGAATATCTCTGGTGGTGTGTTCAGCACTGAACACGTGGTCCTGCCCACTCTGGATGGGAGGAAGATGACATCTGGAGGTGGTGCTGTGGAGGAGCTGCGTGAGGTACTGATCAAACATGTCGTCTGAGCCCTCTAAAGTCCAAGAAAACATTAAGAAAACTGTGGAAACTTTCAACATACATGTGAAATCAAAATAAATATTGGCCTCATGATGTAGGCTACCTGGAAGCTCACAGTGACTGTATTCTTCCCCATAGTCTTTATCTCCCTCGTCATCCACTTCAAGTAAATTGTCGTTTTCTTCATCCAAGAAGCTGAGGTGAGTGTGAAAGGAAGTGTTTTGTAGATTGGGGAGGTCTGACATCTGGATCCTAAAGGCGCACCAAAACGAATGTTCACGATTCATAAAAATTTAGGGATATGGAGCTTTTGGGTGAAATTTCAGGATGAACCAGTTAGAAAATGTTGATAAACTTATTTAAACCTCTAATATCTTGAATGCCCAACTGTTCAAATTTTCAGTACAAAGTTTGAACTGCAAAATGTGTTCAATGGGATCTCATGCTCCTGTATGAGAAAACAGACCTTGCTCCAGCAAAATAGCCATCCTGGAGCTTGCTCAACGTTGCTAGGATACACGGATCAATGGCATCTCCATCTTCAACTAAGAAAAGAAGAAAACGTGAACAATAATGTCACTTGACAAATGAAACTTAATAATTACAAATCATGAAAACAATGGAGAATGAAAATCCATTCTGGGAATACAATTCTTAGCAAAAAAACGGCCAAGAGCCGCCACACATACCAAAAATTCTCATTTTGATCTATAACCTCTCTCACTTGCGCACGCACCAAAAATCAGCAAAAAAGCATCAACAGTCAACAGAAAAGTCACACACACACGCACAAAAGAGGGTCTTAGGTATTAACAAGCATTGTAATGAATTTATTATTATTACAACTTTTGTTTGTATTGGCATGCAATTCGTGAAGGGTGACTTGGGTGACTCTTTACCAAGCATGCTGCGAGTGATGGGGAAAGTCAGAGTGGGCCGTCCTGTCATCCTCCAGCAAGAGGAGAGATAGGCCACTTCCGTACGCAGCATTTCCACAATCATCTGGTTGTCCAGGGCCAAATAGAAATGGTGCTGATCCAGAAACTTCACAGAAGAAGACAGCAGTGTGAACAGTACAAAGAATAATGAGGGAATCGCAAAAGAGGAAGCTTGTTGTACCTGAGGGGTGAAAATGTAAGAGCGATTCCTGATCTCATAAAATTTGGATGTTCCCAAAACTCCAATGTGTCTGTAGGGCCTGCCGCTCAAATCCAGCTTCTTGCAATTCCCTGTCGCATTGACACACAAAAATGGGATCACTACATAATTTCATATTCTGGACTACTTGGAAAAAAAATGTCATTTTTTTTAACTTATTAGTGTTTCATTGTAAACATATCAGAAAACAGGCAAACATGTTGACCGGTTTTCCAGGAATGTCTTTTGTGCTTAAAACAAGATCCACACTAAGAAAACAGTATTTTGTTTGCATTTGTGTGCGGGTACCCAGTCGGACATAAATGTGGCTGAGGATGCGAGCAGGCAGGACCCTAATAGGCAGAACCTCAGACAGCATTTGGACCTTTATCTCATGCTCACGTAACAAGTTCTGGATTTCCTTCGATTCTGCTAAAACACAAACTGATGCAAACACAAGCAAGTTTAAAAAAAAGTCTGAAAGAGGACATTTGCATCAACATTCATGCCATGTCTTTCATATCCAGCTTTGTGTACTAGTACACTATTTGTCCTCATTATTAAGTCCATCCATTCAGTGCACTGCCACTTTTCCCTTACTAGTACTCAGTTACACGTTACTGGTAAACTAGTGTGATGCAATAGTAACACTACAAGGCATGACAAAATGTGTCATGTACACTTGTACGCCACTAGCCAACAATGCCCACTAGTAGAGGAAGGTATTAACAAAAAAATAATAATAATGATAATTCTATTACTGTGTTGGATTTCAATAAGTCACTGTACTTTACCAGTAAGATTTAATTGCAGACTTGTTTGCCAAAATGGTACGACGACTACTAAAATCACGGCTATGAAACAGATGCTCAAACAACTTTCCATTTCCCACTCAAACCAACCTTGTACCACAACATCTGGCTTTAAACTTGTAGAGAACCTCCTGTTGAGTGGATCGATCTCTCCTGGTGCCAAAAAGCCCTTCGAACGCACACGGGTTAAATTTAGAATAGCAGGGTTAGGTTTAGGGTTAACAACACAAGTGGTGCTAAGGCTTATCGTACTACATACCTCAGCCAAAAGGCAACCCAGGATGTACAATGATTGTCCCCACATGTGAGGCACCTGGCCCATGGCTACTCGGTCCACAGAGTGAGGGTTGCTGTACTCCTCTTCCACCTGCAATTAACTACAGTTTTAGTTTTCCATGTATTTCATCAGTAGTAGTAATAGGCAGATATCAACTAGTGCATATTGTTACCACGCTAGTAACATGTCCTACTTAGTGTGCAAAAATGTAATACGTCTTATTATTATTATCAATGGTGTGATGTACCTTGTCACTTGGTACTGCATAAAGTTCAGGTAGCAATTTGATACCATTTTTACCCCGGATTAAGATCCCCTCCAGTGCCTCACGGTACTCCTGCACCTGAACACAACACACGACGGTTTAGTATAACATTATCGTGAATTCGGAGACAGTCATTGAAAAAAAAAAAAAAATTCATTGTGGTAGGGAGTTTGTCTTTCTGACCTGCACTTGGTCTCCTGTAAAGACTCCATCAAGAATGAGGTAGGTCCAGAAGATCGGCCACTCGCATTCGATATTCTCAAACAGTTTCAGCTCAGCAGGATCATAATGGAGCCGGGTTGGGTCCTGGGAGATAGGACGAAATATTGAATATTCCATCAAATGCCACTCTTTGAGTGGAAGCAATTTGATGAAATCGTAACCGAAGCGATGCACAGCCAGGAAAAAATGGTGCTGCTCTGCTCTCAGTTCACACATTATATTGACTGGCCTTATATCATATATCGTCCAATATTTAGGCTTTGAATTAAAAAAAATACTGGAAATTTTACCTCTTTAGGACAGTGATATCCATCCCTGATGAAGCGACAACAACCATAGCGTCCCTGTCAGGGAATACAAGGTTACTGGTATTACATAAGAATAAAACTGTGTATTTCTACTGAGCCAACACACTTTAGTCTGAATAAAAATCTAAAAAAACTACTATGTATTTTGAATAAAAACGGGTGGTTACGAGTTAAATATGTCACAGCAGAGTGGCCTGATATTGCCGGGGAAAAAAAGCAAAACATGTCTGAATAGAGTTAACAAAATGTGGTCTTAAATAGTACCTGCAATTTACTAATGATCTCCGACTTGGTGATGGCCACCAATTCTGCATCCTCCACTGCAAAAGCAGGGAAGGAGATAACAGATAGGAGGCCAGCATCTATTTCCTTGGACGTGGAAGCTCTGGGCAGCATGGAACACAGGATGGACTGAAAGCGTGTCAAAAGAGGCAAGATGATACTATATAAACGTCTCTCCATATTTGTGCACGCTTAGAAGGTGGAAGGCGCATTATACCTGACAGTGTTCTACTTCATCGGGGAGAACATGGATGACAGACTTCGGGCCACCGTGGGCACCAAAAAGATCCAGCTCATCAATAGCTTCAAGAGCTGCCTGGAAACACAAACACATCGCATTGGTTTAGATCGGGTTTGCAGCCAATGTCCAAATACAATACCGTAGTTCATCTTTCCATGCCAATGATGTATAGTGACAAGTAAAAAAAGTCACGGAAGAGCAGGAGATATATAATGAACCTGTAAATCCATTTAGTGTTGTTCCATGAGATTTTTTGGAATGTAAAATATGTGCCTTACATCATTGACCTAATGAAACCCCCCTTGTAACTGCCTAGAGATGCCACAAGGTAGCAGAAAAGAGCAAATTTTGTCTGAATAAAGCGTCTCAACTTACTTCAAATTGTTTCTTCTGGACCAAAATGTCACCAAATGTTACAAAAATAAACGCAAATCGGTTCCCCATCAAAAAATAAAAATCCTAGACCACAAATATGCAGGGTTGACTATAATTCTAATTTGCAATTAAAATACCTTAGCGATTCCGACAGAGCTCCCGTTGAGCTCAGGGATGCCCTGGTTGGTTTTGTCACCTCTCTCCCACATCCCATAATCCTAAAAGAGGACAACAGGCCTTGGTTCACAATGTCTTCATTTCCTAACATTCCGCTCATCAAATCATGATGCTTACCGCAACCTTGTACGCAGCCTCGATGTAAAAGACCAAGTTTTGGATGAAAGCCACCTCATCTAAGTTTGAGATGATACGAAGACCTGCGTGATCATATGGATTTTTAGGTTTTATCATATGATGAGGTATTTAAACATGAATTTAAAACCACTTATATGCGCCCAAAAATCCTCCACATAAACTTTCTCATGTCACACACCAAAAACTTTTTTATGGTGTGTGTATGAAAGTCGATCCATAGGTGGGTGTGAGGTTTTTCGGTGATGTGACAGAGTCTTTTTGGAGTGTGCATGTGTCTGTCGCATGTGAGTTTTTGGATGAGTGTGAGGGAAACATTTTTGGGTGAGTGCATCTGTTTTGTGGGCTTTTTGTGTATCCGAAATGACTTTGTGTGAGTGAAAGTTTCTTTAGTGTGCGTAAGTGGTCATTGCCTCAAGAACACCTCATAGAAAACAAAAGCCAAGGTCCAAACCTGATGCCGTCATCTGTGCCAACATCAGCAAGTAAATCGAGGTGGCATCCACCTGAAGATGACCCCACTGGTCATCTCCCACAACGGTGGCACAAGTGGGAGTGTCATATTTGGCATGCAGGCAATCCTTAGTACTCTGCGTGTGTTTGAACTTCTCCACCTTAGCAACCTGAAAACAAACAACAAAGTGTAGTTACCAAAGAGCAGGACTTGGGTCAATACTGGTCTACATCAAATTATGAACTACAGATTTATTTAAACAATGTAAAAATAGCCTTTGTGGCAAAAAACAAACAAATAAATAAAGAAATAACACAAGCCTGTTTTACCTGTCTTATCATGCAACGCAGAAGTCCTTGCATCAGTTTGACCACACTCTGCCAAGAAAGCAAATAAGAGTAAATACAGCTAACTGAAGATGCTGAAGATGTTTTTACAAGTTGAACTTTTAGATTTATTTTCTTGTTCAATTTCTCCATTAACACAAACAATTAAATGAGTTAGTTGAACGCAAAATATATTGTTTAATTAAACAAATATGTGCTATTTCAAAGAATATATACCAAAAATCTTTACATGTGACCTGTAACCTTCTAGTTGCAAGGATAGCAGCTTAATGTTCAGCTATATGCTTTTCCTGACATTTATATTGCTCTCCAGCAGAATTATTCAACTATCTGTCCATCTCTATACTAAGTGTGCATTTCACTGCGTTTGTAGCCTTTTGCCCCTTGCAACATTGACTTGAATTGAATCCTACTAAAGCACAGAAGAGTCACAAATGTTTGATCATCTTCCAGCCAATATCCGAGTACAATCAGCATGTGGGCGATGAAAGAAAAGAGGAATGGCTAGAAGTGGCTGTCACAAACACCTGCTCCAGTTCGTAGGCCTTGGCCTTGTCCTCGTCACGGTCAGCATTCTTGCGATAGGCCATGCCCAGCCCCCACACGGCCAAAATACTGTACACATTATCCCTCACCCATGCATCCTTTTTCTGGGTGCTGGCAGGCAGGAGCCCTGACACTGGATTCTGAAACACATACATGAACACACAAAACTGAAACACAATAAGGGAAGAAGGGACATGATAACTTGAACTTGAATGACCCATGCATTTACAACAAGCAATGAGCTTAAAGTCGCTCTAGCATTTATTCAATAGCATTGATCTCCATGTAGCTTTAAGGTCCATGTGCTTGTACCCTCTTGGTCCGCAAGTGTAAGCAGACTTGGTAGTGGAAATGAAGTGAGGCTGTATATTATATAACCAAAATGACAGCTGCAATATTTAAGTAAATTACTGCAGAGGTTTTCTTCCCTTGTATTCATTTGCATTGACTCTGGTAGATTTTTAGTGCTCCAGTTGTATGTTGAGAAAAGGAGTCACTAGTGTTATGCATGACAGAAATCAACACCGCTGCTTTATTTTAGATTTTAAAAAGTTAAATGAATTGATAAATGAAAATGCATATTCCATTCAGTTTTGGTGGTAATTATTAACTTCCTGCAGTTTCAACTGCAATGCTTTGCTTGGTGTATGTACTCGACTTCCCGAAAGAGACAAGCCTCCTACAAAGCAAAAAAAAAAGAGGAAAATTATTGTGAAACTATCTCATCAAAGCAAATATGTCCAACGTGCTTCAAAGTCAATTCAAGAGTCGGTCCCAGGAGGCAGGCCTCGATCTACACCAGGGTTGGTTGACCTTTGCCCGTGTTTGTTTTTATGCACTTCACACTGGTGGAGCCTGAACCTCAAGAGACAACAGAACATCTGGATTTGTCGATGCAAAAAAACAAATAAAAAAAACCCCAGCATGTTCCTAAATATTGATTTCTGCAACCAATAGCTAACCTTTAAATACTGTTTTGGTCAAATAGTTGGGGAGAGCTTGGGAACCACCAATGTGGGTCAATTCAAAGAAAGTTCTAGCGTCCTCATTTATACCACAATAATGTGTTTTGAACTTTGGTCTAAGTCCAGCCATCCATTTGTACTACTGTCTCTGTAAAGGCATGTTTTTATGTAGCTTCCTAAATTAGGGGAACATAGAATCTTTCACATGGAAAAAAATACATTGTCAATTTATATTGAAACAATTAAAAGAGCCTACTTGACTCTGTTACAATGAATCTCATTAGACTTTGTGAATGTACCTAATAAAATGGCATGTTAGCATAATAACACAATTAATTTGATTTTGTCTGTTTTACTGCACATTTTAAATTGCTAACAACTTTTATGTGCTTCTCAGTACAAATGAATAATTACTTGAATACCGTTTTCATTTATTTAAGTAGTGGCAACATACAAACTGGTAACAACAGAAACACAAGAATTAAAGAGCAGTAGTGTATCAGGCCTAAGTGAAAAAAAATAACATGGGGTTTTATTCCTAAAACGATTATAAAATAAATCTGTAAAATAAAAAAAGGAATGCACTTAAATACAAACAAAAAAAATGAAGTGGACATACGAAGTTACATAATAATGAACCCAAAAGTGAAATACAATTAGACAGTACTCAAGACAGTGATATTTTCCGCTACCACACGAGGGCGCCCGCGATTCACTAGCGCTACTTGTACCACATTCTAAGAATATTTCTGTTCTCGTCCACAATTCAGACTCCATTTTACCATGAGCTGTCAAATGCATACAATTGTTGAGTACCTGATGACACAGAATAGTCTCCTGGACAAGCCTGGCATATCCATCCAGCCTCACTCCCGAATTACTGCGGCTCCTCATCCTTGCTTCACAGTCTGGTTATAGTCCGAACGAGACACGTCACATGTTTCATGCAAATCTTCCCTTCAATCGGCTGCCCTGCGCACTCTCTCTTCAAACTGCTGTGCGTGACTCCGCTTTTCTACTGAGGAGCATCCACCCGTGTTTTTTTTTACATCATACCAACGCAAAAATGTTGAAGACGTCAAAGGCAGTTGTTGGTTGGTTGTCACAAACGACGCTTCGTCGCATAAGGCGGAAAAAAAAAAAAAGCCTGTTCATGTAATTTCACCATTGAATCAACAGAGGGCACCAACAGCCTTTCCTATCATGGTTGACGCAACCGTTCCAATGTAAACAGTCCGCTCCAATGTAAACGGTCCTTCTACCCACCGATCTATCTATCTATCTATCTATCTATCTATCTATCTATCTATCTATCTATCTATCTATCTATCTATCTATCTATCTATCTATCTATCTATCTATCTATCTATCTATCTATCTATCTATCTATATACATATTTACATATATACATGTATATATATACATATATCTCTCTCTCTATATATATATATATATATATATATATATATATATATATATATATATATATATATATATATATATATATATATATATATATATACACACATACATTGTGTGTGTGTAGGGACATAGATTATAAAGTATTCAATTAATTAATTATTTAAATAAATGATTTTTAAATGAATGAATGAATGAATGAATGGATGAACGAACGAACGAACGAACGAACGAATGAATGAATGAATGAATGAATGAATGAATGAATGAATGAATGAATGAATGTCCAGTTTTGCGACGTAGGGAATAACGGTACATCCCAGCCAATCACAATGCTGCTCTGTTAGTTTTTCTGTCCAATCAGTGCTGATCCGAGCTGGTTGTTGCCTCACCATCAATTGCTAACAACTAGCCGGATGAGACGCTGGCTAGCTCGTCTGACACGTATCTAAAGCCTTGTTTGTCTTTTTTTTTAATGTGTTTTATGTAATCTTACACATCTCTGCGATCCTCCAAACGACTACAACAAAGGTAAAACGATGCATTTCTTATGTGCGATAGATTAAAAACTTGATGAACGTCGTGAAAATTGAAGTGAGAAATTGCTTGTCCATCGATTTAGCAGTTGAATCGAACATGTGTCTAAATGAAACTTTTCACTGAAGCCTTTCAGGTGTTTGTTGTCATACGAATGAATTATGCATGAACTGACAATCAAAGTTGGAAACTTTCTATGGATATAACGGAAATTGATGGGGATGAATTAGGAATTTGCACAAAATGTTGGCTCATATAGTCGGAACCTGAATATATTTGAACGAAATATGTTTTAGATGAATAGTGACGAAAGCAACTCGTGGCCCAAGTTACGCTATGTATTTATAATTTAGAATATTTTGCAATTATGCATTATACATTCCAATGGAAATTTGCTGAACATTTTCCACACTGTATTGTGCTGCACTGAAAAACGTGTCAAAGTTTGTACTTTTCAACGCTGTATTAATGGAGTGAAGGAGTTGAATCAGTACTTCTAGTTTTGTCACTTGTTTCACAAGTGTATGTCTTTCTACATAGGTAGAGTTTGAGTATTAAGAAATTAATTCGTTATATGAGCACACATCAATGAACGTCTAGTAAAACTGAATATGTTGAGCAATGTTGCTGAGTAATTTTGGCTGAGTCATGAACATTTGTCACTCAATGTGCAACTTGACTCTGTCAGATGCAGTTCATGCTGCTATTCAGCCGCCAGGGAAAGTTGCGTCTCCAGAAATGGTACGTTCCTCTCTCTGACAAGGAGAGGAAGAAGATCTCCAGAGATTTGGTTCAAACCATCCTGGCCAGGAAGCCCAAAATGTGCAGTTTCTTGGAGTGGAGGGACCTGAAGATTGTCTACAAGAGGTGAGTCACACCATGATGTCTACTGACGCAATCTCATGACATTCAATACTCCCAACAATATAAGTTTTGGCATTTTGCACTCACCATATGTGTGTGGTAGATATGCCAGCCTGTATTTCTGCTGTGCGGTGGAGGATCAGGACAACGAGTTGATCACCCTGGAGATCATTCATAGATATGTGGAGTTATTGGACAAGTATTTTGGCAGTGTGAGTTTCTTATTGTCTGTCACACCTAATGTTTATCATGAGAAGTAACTCACCTACTTTGCTTCTTGTGTCCACGCAGGTGTGTGAGTTGGATATAATCTTCAACTTTGAGAAGGCCTACTTCATCCTTGATGAATTCCTCCTGGGGGGAGAGGCCCAAGAAACCTCCAAGAAGAATGTTCTGAAAGCCATCGAGCAGGCAGACCTGCTGCAGGAGGTACGCGCATCGTCACACCGTCAAGTAACTGTAGCAGCAGCGAAACTGTTGCTCCCGCCTTTTACGCGCACTACATTTGAATTAGAATGATGCTCATGTGATATCTCTACTCCGTCTTCAGGAGGCGGAGGCTCCACGGAGTGTCTTAGAAGAAATCGGGCTGACATAAAAGTTGGCGTGTCAGAACAAACGCTGCCACACCTTTCTTTTCTCCTCGTTGACCGTCAGTGTTATACTCGTGTATTGTAGGTATGTATGAATGTAATCAACACGTCTGTGCTGTATTTCTCGGAACTGTGCTCCCCCTGTAACATCCCGTGACTGTGGTGGTGCCAAGTGTGGTTTCAATGATGTCTTTTCTGTAGTGTCGTCTAATGTGCAAAATCCTTGAGACCAATGTAGCAACGAGAACATAGCCTCAGTATCAATTGGTGTTCATGCAATCCAAAAATCCAATCATGCCTTCATGTTGTTGTTCTGCTGCATCTGAAAAAAGTACAAGTATAATTCAGCTCATTTAGTTGTTGATGGTTCATTTTTGTTGTGAACGGTTCCAAACATGTACATGGGGTACTTCAAACTAATTTCAGAAAGCAGAAGCGCCTCTGTCAATGTTATGTAATTACGATACAAACATGAGTTGCAAAGCATATGGAACTCAGTTCAAAATGTGTTGTTTCTGTGGAGTGTTGTTTGTAAACCTCAATGCATTTTTATTTTGTAACCTGGAGAAATGACAGTGCCCACTTCAGGTCAAGTAATGTGACCCAAATAGAAATAGCTCTATTTTCCTTACATTGATGGTTTACATTTAAGCACTGATATATATATATATATCATATATATATATATATATATATATATATATATATATATATATATATGACCAAAGAACTGTGTTTTACATTCTTAATGGTGTCTAAGGGAGCCTAATGCGATACAAAAATGGAATCTGGTATTGAGAGATGTTTGAAGCAAAGTATTTTTCATTTCAATCCAATGAAACACACACTATCAAATGTACACTTTGCAATACACAGCAGCAAAAGAAATTTGGTAATATCATGTTCCAGTCAAAAAGTAAAAAAAACAAACAAAAAAACAGTGCAGCCACATGGTGTTTATTCTAAAACTTCAGCATTCATTCAGAATGCAAAATTTCTTTCATATCTGCGAAAGAAACCATTTTGTATTCGCCATCGTATTGACATTTAGATTCGACAGTATTTAACAATAAATGTCTTCAAACCGGAAAGAAATGTTGACTTTTTCTTTGCAGTTTAACTAGGATAGATCTTTCCATAATTAACCAGATGAAAGTTTCAATTGTAAAAGCCACTAAGAAGAACTTTGTGTGGGCTCATCAACCTTTTCTATTTCAGTGCTTGGACATACATTCAAGTCATCTTTGTTCTGAAGTTGTTCTGCTTTTTCTCCACTTGGACTTTTTGTCAGGTGTTTGTCCACAGTCTCTTCCTCTGACTCTCGCGATGACCTCATCGATTCAGGTGAACTGCTCCGCTTCTTGTGCTTCTTGCTTTTCTTCTTGCTCTTTTTCGAGCGCTTGTGGTGCCGGCGTGTTTTGTCGTCCTCATCGAGAACACTTGGATTTTCATCTTCAGCCTCCGGGCTGTGATCTTTGCTCTTTGCTCTACTTGATTTGTTTCTTTCGACATCTTTTACCACATCTCCGTTTCTGTCTTTCTCTTTACTTTTGTTCCGATTTCTATCTCGACTCCTTTTCCGGTCTCGACTTCTGCTCCTGGACGTCTCTCTGCTTCTGCTTTTACTTCTGTTCCTGTCCCTACCCTTGTCATAACGCGCTGAGCCAAAGGAGCGTCTTCTGTCGTCTCCTTGGTGCCAAGACGTTCTCCTATCCCGACTCCTCTCACTGCGTCGGTCATCTTCTCGTCTGCCGTAGGATCTTTCCGATCTCTGTGGGCTTCTGCTCCGGTAACTCCTCCACGATCTGTCGCTTCGTCTTTCCGAGTATCTCTCCGAGTGACTGCCTTTGATGCTGCGATCTGGTGAAATGTGAAGGTCCCTGTCGGCCTCCCAGAATTCATTGCCAGGGTTTCGAAATACATGCAGGAAATTGCAATGTTTCCCTTTGGGGCACTTCTTTCTGTCAAACAGCCCTGTGGGAAAACAAAACAAAGGTTTCTCAACCTCTAGGGTTGCAAAGTGGATTTCTTTTTAAACTCTAAGAAAGGTTCGAGTAAATTTCAATGGGGCAATAAAATGGGGGATTTGGGAAATATTTCAATTAAATATTCCAATTAAATATTCTGGTCAAATCTATTTTTGTTTGACGACAGAGCATTTATAAATTTAAAAGTGAAAGTAAAACATTTCACTTCAGGTTCTACTTCTTAAATTCATATTGTGCATAGCAGCGAACTATCTTCTTGTCTAGAAACTTTTTCCGAGGGAGAATTTCAAACAAATATGCATGGCAAGTGTAAGCAAAGTCAACTTCATCTCACCACAAATGGCATTCTTCCACCGTGTTACAGGACAGATGTCACAGTGAAGCTGTTTGCCAGCGTACCACCTTCCGTTAAATTTGATATAGGCTTCTCTGCACTGCTCCTCACTAGTCAGAAAATGATTCATGAAAACATTTGTTCAAAGTCCAGCTCATTTATTATGCATGATTATTTTCAGCCCTTGTGTGATAATTACGTTTCAAACTGGACGTAAACGTTCCCTCGCAAGTGTGGCTCATAGTTGCAGCTGACCTAAAAACAAAGATTTCAGCAGAATTTTAGTTTCAACATCATGATGTAATAATGATTACCCCTAGTTACCGTTTATCCTATATTAATAATTACTTCTACAAAGCAATGATGGGAATTGGAGGATCACTGAACCTGAATCTTCTTTTCAAATCGATAACCACTATCCAATAAATTTGAGGGCGCGTCCCAATTTACCTTAAACTGGACCACCTTGCCAATCGTCCTAAACTCTGGTAGAACATCATGGTAGAATTCTACAAAGGACTCGTGCAGCTCTTCCTCACTGTGCTCCAGAGAAGCATCCCCGTCGTAGTCGTCCCGTTGAGACTGTTCCATGCCGTATGTTATGAACATAGCGCGGATCATCAGAGTGGGGCTGCTCGATGGGTAAACGTGTTTCCGAGAACATCTAAAATCAAGAGGAATGAAAAAAAAAAAAAAAGAAATTGCTTCATAAAAGTAAGTGACACAAATGAGGGTTACTGGAATCATGGGGGGAAAAAAAGCCAAGCCACAGTACCTGTCTCCAAATCGACACGATCCAGTTTTGAGGAAGAAAGGGCAGTTGGCGACATCCCGCTCTGTGCCATAATTTTCAGATTTCGCTGTTACCGGTGCTTCGGGATTCATCCACGGCCCTTCATTAGCTAGCTGCAAAATTCAAAAACATCATGTCAAATTTGTATACCATTACGCGAAGACAAAAAAAAAAAAGAGATCATACTTGAGGTAGTGATTATTAAATGTACTATTAATGGGACATAAAACAGCACGACAAGGAACAGTACCTGATTTTCTGCTTCATCCAACATTTTCTGAACAGCCTCCTACAAATGGTGTAAAGAGATGTCAGGTGAAAATGTGCATTAGGCGGAGCATATCTGTTTCCTTCTTGTTAAGACCGCGTTCACTGGGGCAGATAATCACAACAGCTTTGACAAACTTAGTCAACTTTGATGACTCAAAAGGTTTTTGGGGAGAAAACACACAAAGTTAAAAGATACGTCCTCGCCGTGACAGTTGGGGGTGCAGGTAAAGGACTTTTGCAACAGTATCTTTGTTAAGGAGAAGGATGCTCGCTGCTTGTGCCACTTTGTCAAGGAAAGAATTTTAAAAAGCAAGAAGACAAGAATAAATTCAACATTTTCACGTCAGTCCTTCTCTGACAGCCACAGATCCAAAATGACCATTACACGTACACAAAGTGGAGTCTTGCTTGTAATACAAGTTGAATGTCATTTTTGAATGGATATCATCATTTCTGAAGATGATGTAGAAGTGGATATTTTTGTCTCCGCTTTTATCCTCCCACGGCTCGTTTCACCTCTCTGTCTCGCTTCTGCTGCTGCTTCTGTTCTTTTTCTTCATCGTCTCTCCTCTGCTGTGCCTCCCATTCCTCCTTTATCTTCCGCTGTGGACACAACAGTTGAAAGTAAACATCGCAACATGCCAAACAAACGTTTGAATAGCATTAAACAAAATCTAGCTAATGACGATAGAAATGTTACTGTAAATCTCAAATAATGATAATAATGCATTTTATTTTTAAGGCACCTTTCAAGGCACTCAAGGTCGCCGTACAGACCCAAAATAGCATAAAAGA
Source organism: Syngnathus leptorhynchus (assembly GCF_054491065.1). Classification (NCBI taxonomy): domain Eukaryota; kingdom Metazoa; phylum Chordata; class Actinopteri; order Syngnathiformes; family Syngnathidae; genus Syngnathus; species Syngnathus leptorhynchus. The sequence continues at coordinate 9,523,508 of NC_141197.1, forward strand.
ATTCCCGCATGTAAATTTTAAAGCATATAATCAAGGAGTTGTTCATCAATCGTATGTGATGAAATACTGCATTACCTCATCATCCTCTCTTCGTTTCCTTGCAGCTTCCTCCTTCTCAGACCTCAGACGAAATTCTTCCTGTGCAAGCCGCTCTCTCTCAAGCCACTCTTCATGGAGCCGTTGCCTGGGTAAAAAAAAAAAACACAACTTATACATGTTTCAGTTTAGCAACCGTTGTGTCAAAGCTTCTCTTTGACTTCGTTAGTGTTGAATTTATTTGTCCACAGCAACAAAAGCTTAACCCAATGCTTAAATGTTCACCCCCACCTTTCCTCATCAAACATACTGGCATCCTCATCATCTACTTCGTCCTTTTCCTCTGAAGGATCAACAACGGTTCCACTTTGTGTCGCTACAACAGAAGATTAGTTTAGTTTAGCGTTTGGCATTACAGGATATCGCAAACAACACAAGTTGTTTTCATACCACATTCTCTGGTTCGGGCGATTGCTTGTCGTTTGCGCTTTCTTCTTTCTTTCCTCGAGGCAGCCTTTCGTTGCTTGTAACTGAATTCAATGGAAGAGAAAAAAAAGTTAAACTACATGGCCGCATTTTTGGTATTTCCTCAAAAGAAGTGTGGGCTTAATTTCATTTACTATACAGATTATCTCTTTAAAGGAAACTTTAATAGACATCCCACAGTTATCTATGGATGACACAAGATTCTGGTAAGGCACTACTTTTGTCTAAATTAAGCTATGATGGTAGCAGCAAATCACAATTTATACCTAAATGACTTTGTTTGTCTAAGTTCAAACAGTTCCATGGCACCAACAAAACACATAAGGCTGCAAATTACAACTTTTGTCTAAATTTAGACCTCAACTTAGGTCAAAATAGTCTCTGGGTGCCACGATGCCAACAGTAAATCGCTAGGTCTTGATTTTCATCGATAGCGCCAATCAGCTCCATAACATAACGATATAAAACAGCAAGAATAAAAAGAAAAAGACTATTTCAGAATGGATATTCGTTCTGATTTCAAATCAGGTAACATTACGTTGTAAGACAAGCGAGAAGCTACAGAAACACACTCACCTTAAAGCAGGAGCACTGTTCAATGGAGCAATAGGCGCCGCCATCACAGCAGCTAACTAGCTAGTTAGCGACGAGCCTACGACTCCGAATTCTTTAATAATTGTAAAAATCAAGTATAAATATTGAGTCGAAACGTAAAGTTTCCCAATGTGGGGCAATGTTTGTGCGATTTCACGGAATCGACGCTTTTTTTATTATTAGCTGCGTTAGTGCAACATTGAAAATACTTCCGGGGTGAGAAAGAACTACTTCCGATGTCAACAAACGAGCCTAACGGGTTCAATAATTATGTGGCATAAACCTGATACTGAGTGGTCGTCTAATAAATGTTTTAAATAGTGTGTACACTTCATATTTTTAAAAAATGCTGCAAAAAACAAATCAAATATGAACTAATTTTATTAACTATAAAATATTAAGCACAAAAAACACGCTTAAACTCATTATGCCTTGAACTCTTGAATTTTTTTTTATCATGTATCTTTCCAAACTATTACTGATTTTCCAAAACAGAAGAAAGAAAGCTTTACAGTTAAAAAAAAACACATGTACAGACAACATTTATTTCCCCTCACAGAATTAATGAAATACTGTATCTCACAAAATTGAGCAAACTCTTCACATTTTTTTCCTCAATATGTAATTATATTTTTCATTGGACAACATTGTTACATTGTAATGTAGTCGGTGTATTGCCTGTATAACAGTGTAGCTGCATTGACTTCTCAGAAAAACTCAGTATTATTGTTGTCCCATGAAAAGATATAATATAATACTTCCAATTATGTGAGAAAAATACAGATTAATGGATGGATATACTGCTATGGTACACATTTTTTCCTCCATATGTAATTATATTTTTCATTGAACAACATTGCTACATTGTAATGTAATTGCCTGTATAACAGTGTAGATGAATTGTCCCCTCAGAAAAACTCAGTATTTAGTGTTGTCCCATGAAAAGATATAATACTTCTAATTATGTGAGGGCAATACGGATATGGATGGATATACTGCTATGGTACGTGCTCCAAAACATGTTTTACATATTTTATTTTACATCAAAAAGCACTCATTTATTTATCTCAACTAGCTACTACACCTTGGTTAATAGCAGCCCTTCTGTAAGAGAGTGTACACTCAAGCATTTTTCCTATGTGGCATTCCCTTGAGGAAGAAGGCAGGCCTGGTAGTGTAGCGGTAGCAAAGGGCCTGAGGCACCACAGCATACAGGATATTAACCAGCAAAAAGACAGTTTGGTTGTCAACGGGAACTCTGTAAGACAATGGCGTCCGTGTGTGGAGGGAGGCGCCGATATGAGAGAACTGGGCCTGGTGGAAAAAGGAGGGAGGAAATAAAGACGGGGGGGTCATCAGAGATTTTACCTGAGGTGGTTACGAAATGTAAAAAGTTCCAGAGCCACTGGTTAATGTTGTAAATTCTTCCCAAGTCAGGACCGAGATTTCGTTATTTAACAAGGAGCTATGACTATGAAAACGAGGCAACGCATAATTGCACATAGATTGTTTAAGATTTTGTGTTTAAGTGATGATCAAGATAGAAATTATTAATTAACCCTCTCCTGAGTATAGTGTTTCTATTGTTTGGGGGAGGGGAGCACTGGACATGTCCCCTAGCAACCATAGTTGTCAGGGCACCAGCAGCCCTATTTTTATCTTTGTTCAACAGCTGACATTTAGATGAATACCACCAATACCAGGATTCCTCCTGGTCTGAAGTCAGCTTCCGTCCTCATCCAGCGAGTGAGTGACGTGTCAGGTTGCAGCGCTAACACAGCAGCTGCTTTGTTCTCTTTGGTTTACACTGTCCACTCCTCTTGCTTGGCACAACTTTTTGTTTTGTTTGGTATGCATGCAAACATACCTCAAGTAAACCATGACAGAGCTTATTTGGCCAGATCCCTTATCTCCATATTTGGCAACATATTCACACCGTGTACTTCTAATTGTAAGTCTGAGTTTGACCATTACATTGTGTAGCAGTAGGAGCAGTGTAGTTTGTATGAGAAATGAATGCAGTGCAGCATTTTTTGAAAACTGGTTAATTGCATCCTGTTGCATGTACATCATTGCATTTTTTTTCTTCAGTGATCTGGCTGTCTACATTTTGGTAACCATCGTATTGGTTCATTATTGAATGCATTGCAAGGTCGCAAGATTTCATGGCCTCACCATGCTGGAAAAAAAATTATATTTATTGATGTTGTGTAAAACAAAAAATTAGTACCTACTTGTGCTATTGCACCTGAATGTACAAGAGTCAAGTCCAGCATCCACTCACATCCTGGAACCAACAAGCTGTAGAGAGTCATGATGTAGTATGGGCACGAGTACAGCATGCTTACCAGCATCTGACAAAAAATTAGAAGATTTACCGCTTCTGGAATTCAAAGAATTCGAGTACGAGGGTGAGAAGTTAGCGTATTCTTACATGTTGTCCCAAAACCTGCAATACACTTTTTTTTCTGTTTTGATTCTGGTATCATTTGGAAAGACGTGAATCCATTAGCATTTGAGAGCTTAGGCTTTGCGGCTTTGAGCGATAGTCCGCTTTAAGAGTTTGGTCATTGATAGTAGTAGCAGACCTTCCGCACCATAGTTTTGAAATCTTGGTACGAATAGCGTTCCTCAAATTGGTGCTCAAGTGCTTTTGGGACACCATGTATTCACAACTCATGGACGCTTACGTGTATTTTAGCGTAGGCCGAGGGGTCTTTCACATATGGCTCGTAATGTTGTACATAGTGTTGGCATAATGTGTTGGAGCAGTCCAGGGCAACCTAAAGCAACCTAAAGTTAGACTCATCGAGAGAATCCTTGTGTGTTTGTGTTTCTTACCAGACCTCTGAAGACACAGAAGCTTATAGCTGGGATGAGGCAGATCACAAAACATAAGTCCAAAGGTCTCTGGAATAATGTCATCCTCTGAGTTTCCTGGATGTTCTGGTGGAGAAAATGATATTTATAACATGCATGTCACAGGCGACTTAATTTAAGTCTGATTGATTGAAATATATACATAACATCAACTGTGACGCGATTAAAAAAAAAAACAGTTTGTAGATGCATTCTTTTTATTGGTTCACAACGATGTAGCTTCGAATTGTCGAAACTAGCTTTCTAGCTCTGGAACTGCTATGTACATTATAATATATAATAATGAAAAATATACATCTAACTTACTGTCAACTCAACAATTTGTGCAGAAGGATGGCTAAAGATGCGAAAACAAGCCCAAACAGACACTAAGATGTACAGCAAGTGAAGGAAGAAGAAAGGACCCATTTCAGTTTCATATTTTCCTGGAAAAGAGAGAATTACTAAAGAATCAGACTTCATATAAACCAAAATTAACCATTATTGATGCACAAATAAGTGAGCAGGTAGAAATATCAAAGTTATGGACAAAGCACAACATAAAGAGCCTAACAGTTGCCTCCGACATTTTGAAATGTTTTCGGAAAACGAGAAAAGAACAAAACAAAAAAACAAAAAAATTCAACCTTTGCAGGTCACATGACCTGGATAACCAAAGAAGAAACAAAAAGAAACGCAACTTTTATTGGCATTTTTCCTTCTTAAATTGATATTCTGATTGTTGACATGTTAGGCAAATCAAATATATTTGATCAAATATATTTGATATATTCATTTGTGTGTCTTTCATAATTTTGACTGTACTTACCAACAGCATTCCCAAGAAGGTAGATAATGGAACGCATACCAAAAGACCCAACCCAGTAGAGTCCAATAGCTCTGAAGTTGTCCCTGAAAACAACACATTTTAGATACTGGATGGCATGGAAATGCATGTGGATACTCCAGCACTCACCCCCAAGTAATTGCAGCAATCATGAGCAGATACATGAGATAATGCACGCAGCCATCCCAATACGACATCATGTGGCCATGTGCTGTATTAATGTGCGGATCTGCCTGGAAAAGCAGAGAGGGGAGGGGGGGGGGGGTTATAAGTAAAAGACAGAGACAACATGGACTCAACATTACAAGGGGAACATCAAGCTTGCCTCTTTCAGGTAAAAAGTCACAAATCCATCAATGATGTTGTCCTGTTCCAGTCCGATGATTAAGCTCACCACACTGAAGAACGCATGGACTGCATACACTGAATAGATGCATACATTCATTTTTAGCAGCACATAAATGCACATTTTTAAAGTTTAAATGCAACAAAAACATTTCATTGGTCATTCATGTTTTTCCTTCTTTTCCCCTCCCTTTTCTTCTCTTCCGTATTCCTGCTTGCAGATAGTATAAAACCTTCTGATCTGTACTGACTGGCGTAAAACAACTCAAGATCTTGCAAATAAAGAACCAACTATTAGCCCACATCTTTTTTTCCTTGCTCATCTTGAACAAAATGCAACAACTTTCTCAATGCATCTACGTTTGAGCATGAGCTCAAGAGTTACATATTTATTATTCTAAACAAAATATAGCAATCAGTATTACGACAGCTATGGTTTTGCGTCATGACTACTATATATACGACACAACAAGTAAACATTTTTGTATTTTGTTCATGGTTGAAATTCCCCATCTGGGACAAAAAAAAAAAATGTCCCTACTTCTAACCCAAGTATACTTACCATAGAAAAGAGAGTCTAAAGGAGCTTTCCTCTTGAGTATAAAACGAGTAGATATGATCAGAAAGATGAATGTTGCACATCCAGCAAAGAAGAAGGCTTCAGCGCTATAAGAAAAACAAGTGGGAAATAAACAATATCAAAACATCCCAGAAGTCCTAACTCAGACACTCACCTGTTGTTGTAGACGAGAGAGTTGAACAAGTAGCAGATGGGAATAGACATCAAAGAGAGCACAAACACTCCAGTCCCCGCAGAAGCACTCATTGCTGACCGTGTGCCAGATCCATATGTTTATTCTGTGGGTGGCGATAATATTGATTTGAACATTATGAATAAATGGCAAAGCTGCACAGTTGTTTCCAATGCTGGACTGACTCGAGTTGTAATGGTTGAGCAGGCATTCAGTGGGTAGCTCTATAAATCTTTCACACCCATATCCACACCCACTTTTGTTCAGTTATTATTGGCCACAGTGAAGGCACTGCTGCCGAGCAGTGGATTCATATCCTTGTGTGTGCGGGTCATCAAAATGTAGGGCGTCAAATGTGGCCATCAAACGTGCCACTACACAAATGAAATTACACAGCGAGAATTGAAATGTTAAAATTTCAGGGTTAAATTACTGAGAGTTCATTCCAAAACTTTAACATTTTCAGAGTTAAGTGGTAGCCAGGAGACGTGTTATTGAGTGAGTGAGTGAGTGAGTGAGTGAGTGAGTGAGTGAGTGAGTGAGTGAGTGAGTGAGTGAGTGAGTGAGTGAGTGAGTGAGTGAGTGAGTGAGTGAGTGAGTGAGTGAGTGAGTGAGTGAGTGAGTGAGTGAGTGAGGCAAATAAATAAATAAATAAATAAAGTATGAAAAGTTCAATTGTAATAAACTGGCAAGTCTGTAGCATACTGGATTTTGCTTATGCAGTAAGCTGTGGGAAAAAATAAAACGCTTGACGTGCTACAAAAAAAAGCTTGTATATTTTTTTTAATCAGCAAGCTAATTTTAGTGTCAGCATAAAAATCTAACTCGGAATTATTATTATTTTCAATTATTTCCCTTGTGTAACATTTAACAGATGTTGTGTAAGTATAAAAAAGTCATATTCAAATAATTTGAATGCTTTTGTCAAGTGTGTACTTATCAATAAAGTTGTGAGCAGGCGCCTGTTTTTAGTGCGCCTGCGTGCGTCATTCCGGGAGCGACGCAATAGAGGCTAGCTAGCTCAGAAGACAGCAGGTGGCTGGATATCAAAGTCGAATGGCGACCACGTAAACGAAACAAATAAACTGACTTGGTAACAACAGTCTATGGCGACCGGTGGCGGCGGTGGCTCGGCGTCAAACCATGACGTCCAAGAGTCCAGCTCGGCTCAGAGCGGAGCTCCGGTAACGCTCTCCAACGCGCCGACCGCCGCTCTCGGCCCGCCCGCCTCCCCGCCGGTACTTGCCGTTAGCCGGGAGCCCGGGGTGTACAACTGGCAGGCGACAAAGAGCTCCCTAAAGGAGCGCTTTGCTTACCTCTTCAACAATGAACTGCTTAGCGACGTCAGGTTTGTCGTGGGGAAGGGCAGACAGGCGCAGAGGATCCCGGCCCATAAGTTCGTCTTGGCCGTAGGCAGTGGCGTATTCGATGCCATGTTCAACGGGGGGATGGCGACCACCTCGACCGAGATAGAGCTGCCCGACACCGAACCGGCAGTTTTTCTCTTGTTGCTCAGGTGGGTCGAAGCGACACAGGTGTCGAACATGGTCGTGTTTGCTCATGCCCCGTTCCCCAGTCTACTTCCAAAGTGGAGGGGAAGCAAATTGTTTGAGTCAGCCAACTTCTCTCCTCTTGCATTCAACTCATCTAAATTATGATGATGACAACCACTTATTCATTTCTGGATGAGGTACAACTCAATATCAACAAAGCATAAGTAACCACAATTCAAAAAAACGATTGTTATTTCCAGCAAGCCATCTGCACTTAAAAAGGAAAGGAGGTGAAATTGTTTTTAACCATCAAGTCAAAGTCATAATCCATAATAATAGCCACAGGACAATGAAAGAATACTTTCTGATTTCCTTAGTTTAGGGGTCACCAATGTCCAATCATCGATGATTGAGCATTGTGAATTCCTAATAATGTTGAAGATACGATTATTTGTAAATGTGCTGGGGCTCGATGTGTATTCTGAAAACGTCTGAAGCATAACAAAACCTCAAATATGAGACTGTACTAATGTGTTCATATTAAGAAACGTACGTATGTGAAGGCCAGCATGGAAAATCAGTCCAATCTAATTGACTCGTTCTGAATTTGATATATTAGTTTTTATCTGTCTACATTAGCACCAGGCTAAATTTGCAGCGTAACACCAAAGTGAAATATTATTTCTGAGGAACACTGAATCCTGCCCTCTAGTGTTCGAATGGACACGGACAGGCAATGCTATGGACAACAACATTTTATTGCCGTTGCAGGCATTACAAGTTCTGTGATGACTAAACGCAGTTATGCAAATTATCCATCAGTGTGTGAATGTTTGTCTACATGTGCCCAGTGATTGGCTGGCACCCCCTCTCCCTCATTCAGCTCAAAATATGCAACTGGGTGAACAATGAAAGATGCTATGTATGGCCAAGCATTTACTAGTAGTTTTCGTTGTCTAACTTCTTTTACAACTTGAAGATCAGTGAAGCCGCATGTTGTTCACACGTTCGAATGCGGGAGTCATCCGAATGGCCTTTCAAGTTCTCACTTTGGTCCAACTGTGACTGGTATTAATGGGCCCGTGACCACATTAAAAGAGAGTGTTCTAAGTGGTGTCATAGGCTATCTTCGTGTTTAGTGCTTGAGGTTCCACTTTGTAATCGACAGAAAACATCTGTTGTCTCACTACTCCGGTCCGTCCTTGATTTGTTCCCAAAGACATTCAGGTGTCCTTCAGATATAGATATGGCGTTGAAATCCTTCCAGATATTTTTTTTCTTAATAAAAATAAAAAATAGTCCGTTTAATGAATTCCAATTCCAAGCAAGGATGAAACAATCGACTAACTCATTCAAATTAAAATGGTGCTTAGTGCTCAGCAGTGTTAAATTTTTTTTTTTTTGTGAGACGTTGGTGCACAATGATCATTGTAAAGTTCTCGTGTTCTTTTGCACAGGTTCCTGTATTCAGATGACGCTCACATCACTCCAGAGACTGTGATGTCCACTCTGAATGCAGCCAAGAAATACGCTGTCCCTGCTCTGGCCACTCACTGTGTGGAGTTTGTGAGCAAACATCTGAAAGCAGACAACGCATTCATGTTTCTCACACAGGTTCATGCTTTCACTTTCTGAATGTACTCCCCCACATGGAATAGCTTCAAAGTGCATCTTTATAAACATTATGCTGACATGCGTGACTTCATTTGGGAATGTATTTTTTGGTGTTGGTCTCCAGTCAGTCACAGGGCAAATTGTTTCTCAATGCTTAAATTGAAATCTTAAAAGAATCGACCCAGAATACAATTCAAATTGGAATGCCAAATGATTAAAAGTAGTATCGTGATTTTACAGTTTTGGTTTATCTGAAAAGATCATAGTAAAGAATGTAGAATGTTCTTGTGTTCACAGGCAAGGTTATTTGATGTCCCTCAGATTGCCAGCCTCTGTTTGGACACCATAGACAAAAGCACTGCAGAGGCGGTCAATACAGAGGGCTTCACTAATATTGATCTTGGTAAGCGAGCCTTGGACAAAAGTACCTTTTTCATAACTGACCTGGCGATTGTTTTGTGTGCCGTAGAAACTCTATGCACAGTCCTTGAAAGAGACACGTTAAACATCAGGGAAAACCGTCTCTTTGAGGCTGTGGCACACTGGGCTGAAGCTGAGTGCAGCAGACAACACCTTCCGGCAACCTCTGAGAACAAACAGAAGGTATTGGGAAAAGCCCTACAACTCATCCGCTTCCCACTCATGAGTGCCGAGACGTTTCCTACAGGTAAGAGAAGTACATACCGGCCACTGTTTTGGGCCCATGTGTCATGTACAACTTTATGATACCTTGACAAAGCCAATTTAGTCATTTACTTGCTATTCTTTCTTATGCAACAAGTGGCGAGTGAGGAAATCTGTTTTTTTTACACTCGACAGCAAACCCAACACCACGGCCCAGCACCAACGACCGATCACGTTGCTACGTTCGCGGTGAAGAATGCACCATAAATAGATTTCAGCATGTCGAGAGTCGATGGGGCTACAGCGGTACCAGTGACAGAATCAGGTGAGGTGACAGCGCGGTTGTCCTAATAAATGCCAGCTTCATACAAAAAAAAAAACTGTATTTCTCATCGTCTTCTTATGTAGATTCAACGTCAGTAGACGAATATCCATCGTGGGTTTTGGTCTTTATGGTTCCATCCATGGACACACAGACTATCAGGTCAACATACAGGTAACTGCTGCCGTGTTTACAACATGATGCAGCTGGAGTAACGTCATTAAAAATGGGGCTGGAAGCTTTCCGTCATTGTGGGCGCTAGAATTGTCAGTATGAAATGTATGCATTACATAGTGACCTAAATAACTCACCTTTGACACCCAGAACTAATCCAGTCATAAAAGAGCCCTGTTGACAATTAAATAAAATGTCAAGTGCGTTCTCGTCGAGTGAGCTAATGCTAATTAAATGTCATTCATTGCTACACAGGTAGCCTCCATATACCAGCTTTGGTTTGACAATAGTTCATTCATAATGGACAACTGAAATATTTGTAAGTATTTACCACAAACTCATAGTGACTGAATCCACCAGCTCTTAACCAAGTCGTGCTTTCTATTTTGTCTCGGTCGATTACAGAAATGAATTCTTAACAGATGAATATGTGAGAGTTTTAGGTATGCAGCTCATGAAATTGAGAAAACTAAAATGAAAAGTATCATTAACAATTCCCTGTTAATTCTCATGGAGAGTGTCGAATTGGGGGTATTTCCCAAAGCCCCCCCTGCTTCATTTACCTTGGCAATTTAACCCTAGACAGCAACCAGCCAGCAAATTGGATCCATACCTTGTTGCACTACAGTGCATATTCACATTTTGGCATTTTGGGGGGACCTTATCATCTGTCATTCGCAGCTAACTCACCTTTCCATTGTTTATTTATTTTTTTTCTTTCTAGATAATGGAGAGTGACAAACACCTGACCGTGGGCCAGAACGACACGGGATTCAGTTGTGACGGCACATCAAACACCTTCCGGGTAATGTTCACAGAGCCTGTGGAAATTCTTCCTAACGTCAGCTATACTGCATGTGCTACTTTAAAGGTGAGATGGCTCTCAAACATCAACTTTCAACCAGCAAACATTGGGTGCAGATTCATCACATTTGCTCATTTTCCATGTAGGGACCCGACTCCCACTGTGGCACCAAGGGCTTGAAGAAAGTCACCCAGGAGTCAGCGACAGGGACTAAGACAACATTTGTCTTTTTCAAATCCCCCGGAAACAATAACGGTACCTCGGTAGAAGACGGACAGATACCAGAGATAATCTATTATACATAGATTGACGTGGGAAGACTTCACGTGGCTTGAGTTGTTTTGTGCTTCACAATCTCTGGGAATGAACACAGAGTGGCAGTTGATTTAATGGCAAAATTCACCGACACAAGGATTGTTCCAAGCAGCAGTGAAAAAGAAAAATCAAAGCCAGTTTTTGTTTTATTGTTATTAGATGTAAATATGTAAATAATCAGACAAAGCATATGTCCTCCATCGGAATTGGTTGGAACCAAACGAGTGACTGTTCTCCTCCAAGTTATTCGTTCCCCTGTGAGTCTTGTGTGACAAACTTCCGTCAACCAGTTGGCAACAGCACCAGACTTTTCAGTCGGTAATAAAAGTCGTTTGAGCATTTATTCTATATTCTGTGATACTCATCTTAAGTTATAATATGTAGACCTTAAGATGGCTGTGAAGGATTTACAGTAAATGCTCAAACAACAACAAAAATATTTCCCGAATACTAGGAGGATGCAGTTAATGCAAATGTATTCAAGTTTGTTGTCAGTACATGCTACATAGTGATTCCGCCAACTCGGTGTGTGTTATGTGATTTTGTTGTCACCTGTTGTAATTCATACGCGTTTCCTTGGCACTTCTTTGAAATTAAAAGAACAGCTTCTTTTTATATTACAGACTTGGAAAAAAAATTTGTAAAGTGTAAATGAGATTGCTCTCGGTTACAACCTTTGTTATCGGAAGATAATGATGCTGTATATAAAAAAAAAATATTTTTTTATAAATTAGCTCAATTAGCAGGCAAGACTCAGTATAAAAGAATCCAACCTAAAATGTATCATTCTACAGACTGTGCTTCTGCTAAATTTGATATGGAGCTCATCTTATTCAATGTACAAAATGTTGTGAGCGTGCACTTCTTTCCAGCCCACGTCAAAGCAACATGGATATGCAGGAACACGTTGCCCGTGTACGCATGTCCAGCTGGTGGAAGTTATGCAATCTCGATTTTAATGATGTAGGACTGACTACTAACTAATTAACACATGACCATACTGTATGTACGTATAGGAGTCTGTGTGATTAGTAGCAGGAATGGCCTTGAAGCTGGTGAATAACTTATGAAGCCTTCTCATGATTAACTTCTAATTAAGTCACACGTGCATAGGTGTCATAGATGAAATTTCAGATGACTGGCACATCGGCATGGGCTCTTATTCGTTTTAACCTGGTAACTCATTTGAGAACACTTTCTCATTTACAATGATGACCAGGAGGCAAAGTGTGTAAAATGTCTTGCCCAAGGACACAATGACACGCGACCCAGACAGACTCGGGTTCAAATCGCCGATCCTCCGGTTTCTGAACGAACCGCTCTGCCTGAGCCACGTAATCAGTAATGTCTTAAAATGTCACCAGGATTGCACCAAACAAAGCAAAACATGACCAATAAAATATTTCAAATGTGACGGGGTAAGGCATCTCACCTATACCAACCCCTGCCTGAAGAAAACTCAGTTGATATTTTAAGAATTTAAATGTCATCATATGTTCACAAATAGAAGATATGATCAAACACAAAAAGAAAAATGTGTTTGGTATCCTTCACAAGACTCGTGTTAATATTTAATCCATCCTAAAAATAAAGTCTTTATAGTGTCAAAATATTTACCTCAAAAGCTGTTCGAGTACTCGAATTATTTCAATTTTAAACAGGTTCAGTGCAGGGAAACAACTGAGGTTAAAACTGACCCCATCTAGATTTATGGACGGGGCGTCTACCCCACTTTTGACGGTTAAGATGGACAAATCAAATAATATGGTGGGGTTTGTCCATTTTTTTCCAAAACAACCCCAAATTAGAAAATACTGCCCATTCCGGAATGGCCCATATAGTGTGCGTATTCTGCATGTCCCCGCTAGATATAATCAGACTAACAAGCAGAGAGCCACTGTCTATACACGGATGACCTGACCATCTTGCATGATTAACTTACAGTGCAGACTGTGCAGTCGAACGAGCAAAGGAATAAAATACATCTTAAGTTCTCGAGTATGCATGAGCGTAAATCCTTACCATTCTATTCACTGCTATACATTTTCTTTAGGAGGCTGAGTGGAGAGAGTAGAGTGCCACTACTTTTCTATTCACACGTGTCACATGCTGTATGAACGCTGGACTGGCCTGGGTCAACCTTACCCCCCCCCCCCTGCACTTTCCAACACCAGATGTAGGTCGCAGAGTGCTGCAGGGGTTGCATGCGGGGTTGTGTGTTTTGCGTGCGTGTCTGTGTGTGACTTTGGACGAGAGACTGATGATTGTAGTCTCCACCGAGGACATGGCCCCCAGCACACTGTCTCCATGGCTGTCACTTTGCATCATCCCAAACAGAGCGCAGCAAGTCTGACAGGCTGCCAGATAGGCCGAAGGGATTGTCATGGCTCCTTTCGCTACTGTCGCCGCTCTCTCTACTGTTTTTCATTGTGTGAGCTCGTCACCACGCAAAATGCATTAACGACATGCTGATTAAAATGTAATGGACATTGGATGGGGTCACAAGTTGTATTTTCATGGAGGAAGGTGTGTCGCAACGTCCAAGATGAGGAAGGCAAAACCACCACTTCACCTCATCACACCTCTTTTGAGGAATGCACACAAACTTCCAGGTCATGCATGGCCGCTATGTCACAAGTCTGACTGGGAGAATCATCGCAACTTGAAAGAGTGCAAGCCAGGCACGTACGTAAAAAAAAAAAAGCTCCAATAAATAAATTAGTAAAAATCACAGACGTGATGGCTTTTAACTCGAGAATCAAGTCACCACTTTATTCATAACGATCCGTAGTGAGTAGCTTCAACAAACTTGACAGACAGCACACATGAAGCCAAATGCTTCATTTCATTGATACAGTACACTTACAGTTTTCAGTAAAATGTCGAACTACATAATGGATTTGAGAACTCACACATAAACACATTACTTCTTTTTAAATGAGTCAAATCTATGCCATAAACTCATGAAAGTAAACATTCTTGACACTGTGAGACTGGTCAGACGTCAAAAAAAGAAAAGAACAGGTATAACATTGCCACATATACAAATAATGAAATCCTCATGATCAATATCTGTCATAAGACTTATTGTAATGTGAGTCGCTTCCCTGATGGGAGTTTGACTGAGACCCACGATCATGCCCCCTATATCGGTCTTGGTGTTGCCTCTGATGCCATCCTCTTCCAGGGTGATCACCCCTCCAACCTTGGCCTTCTCCCCAGCCACGACCTCCTTGACGGTACTGGTGCCTACAGGGAGGCAAACAAATCAACAACTGCTCTTTACAACTTGGAACATCCAGCTATGTTTTTCTAATCAGGAATGCAAGCAAAATCGATGATCTTAATTTTAAAAAGTGCTAAATTGTAATATTGGAATCATTTAGAAAATTTACAGCTAACCATAATGATTAAAATATAATTTAATATAACTAACATGATTTATATAATTTAATATTTTTAACGATGATGCCTTGACTTACAGGTTTAATTTGTCCCATAACTATACTTGGAACTCAAAATGTCATGTTGCAAATCATCGTTACAAATTGAAATGTCGAATAGTGCTTTAAGAAGCATTAAATTATGCCTTTTAAAGAATCCATAAATAAAGAAATGATCAAATTTCAGCTGTATAGGGCTGTGCAAGACTGGAATGCGCATAAAACAAGATTTGCCAGGATGTACATCAATATCCAGTGCACTACATGTTTGGTTATCCGAGGAAACCGTAATTGAATTTTTACATTTGCACTTTTATCTCGTACCTATGGTATATATTGGTATATTGACCCACTCTACCTTCTATCTCTCCCTTGATGGTTTCCTCCCCCACGACCTCTCCAGTCCTCCACGATAGGCGGCGGATCAGCTGGCCTGGTCACGTACTGCTGGTATTCTTGGTCCTCGGAAGAAAATCTGTGAGCGAACATCTCCTCGTAACTTTGAGGTTTTTCTGTAGTTTCGCTCATTCTGAAATGAATGAAACTCTAGTTAACATGAGGCAAAGGCGATTGCTATAAGAAAACAAATATATATATACTTTTGGTTAAAGATCGTCTCCATGTTTGATAATGAACTATTACAGAAAAGAAAATCCAGGCTACAAAGGGTAAATTAATCCATATTGTTTGTGGAATAAATGCTTTAAGCATGATTGTTTACAAGCATTAGATTTAGCCTCTGGCTGTGTGCGCAATGTAGATAGCCTCAACAACAAAGCTAGCATAACAACGAGGTGACAAAATGCAGCTTAGTATTCATCAAACCTGTTAACAACAAATCCGTAACTAACAACCTAGTAGTTATTAGCAATACTTCTTGAACACATACCTGAGTACACTACGAAACAGCACACTCCGGAGCCCTGAGTCCACAGCACAAATAGTACTACGCTAAAAATGTCCCGACTGGAAACAACAAAACGAATACCAAAGGTGCCGGAGCACACGCACGTGCAATTGTTTGACAGCGATCGCCTGCAAATTGGATGAGAAAAAGGTTATTTCCAAATACGCTAAAGAAAATTGAAACACGTCGAGTAACTAATGCCCATGGGTGGCACATATATACCCTTGACATCTATCTATATATTTAAATAATTCAAAGGATTTTTTTTTTCTGTTGGAAACTGACAAGCACTCACTGGAAGTCATGTAAGTGCATGAGAGAAGCAAACTAATTATGTCGTCGACCGTTAAAGTATTAATTGTGAAGGATGCATGTGTTTGACCAACAAATTGTGCGTGTAAGGGGGGGGGGGGGATTCTGCGCAACGCCGCTCAATTTTATGCAACTCAACTTTATTTTGAAATTACTTTAAAATGTTGCTAGAACAAAATAACATATGTAAATACAAATAGAACAGAGGAAGGACATTTTATTTTAGGACAAAGTACAAAAGATGTGAGCTTATGTGTGCAAATAATTATTTTTGCAGCGCCCCCAGTGGAAAAGACATACTCGCAATTTGGCACACACGGATTCACCTATTCGCATTTAAAAAAAAAAAAACTAAAATTAAATAAAAATGTAGATTATTCAGTCCTATCTTTTATTTATTTTTGAGGAACTGTGAAGTCAATCCCTACTATCTGGAGGTTACCCCACCAAGAAAATGAATGCATCTGTTTGCATTCATATTGCTCATAATTAAGCATAAATAATAAATACTTGTAAAGGTATTTGTTACTTTAACACTGGCTTTCCGAGCACCACCACCAAAAAAAATTAAAAAGTGTGGGCGTGTGAGCAGGTGGAAGCCGCTCCGTGTCGCTGGTGCTGCTGTTGCCTGACGCGTGGAGAACTCAAGCCCACTCACTGGGGTGGAGGAGGAGGAGGAACAAAAGTCGGGCAGGTAAACGCCAACATTAACTCCACTAATTCAGTGATCATTTCGAAGAGAACAGCGAGGTGAAGGCTTTTCTATACTGCTTTATTTTCATTTGCGTTTTTTTCATTTGGAGGTGACGAAGGTGAACACAGCAGGTGACAACTTGGTTAACAGGAGACAGAGCTTTGCAAAACCTCCAACACCACGAAAGAAACAAGTGCTCAGCGATTTTCTTCTCCCAAGCGACAACGGCACTTGTTCGAAGGGGAACAACATTAAACTCTGAAGATCGTGGATTTTGATTCGCGTTCGCCTCGCGCCACGGCATAGCGCACGCAGCCCAACGAATCCGGAATATCTCCGCGTTACAATGGGGTGAGTACGCTACAATCCAAATTTACTGTGCTCCCATTTAATAGTCCTTCAAAATACCTTCCCTTCAATTTTCCTCATTGGTGTGAAGATAATGCACCAGAGCGTGATCATTTGAGCAATTCCCTCACTTTCCATCTGTGACACCCCCCCCCAAAGAGCGAATAGTCATGTCACTAAAATATGTTTCACCACTGAAGCAGAATTATAATGTGGATTTGCCAGAAATTCCGATAATACGTTATGTGCTTTTGGGGGGTAATGGTGTCATTCAGCTCTGCCCACGGGGAGTGCGTGCGTGTTGCAATTAAGTGTGGAGGTCGCTGTGGACACCCACGGTGCACTATTTTCGCTTATGCTGTCTCTGGACCAACAGCGGTCCAAATCGATACTGGCTATCAATTTGGATTTATGCACTTACTCTATATTCGGAATTGACAGGTCAAGGTCTTGTATTAGTTCACTTTGTCCTCTCTCTCAATTTAGTATACTTGCAGAATTATTCGGGCACAATAATAGAATGACTGGTTTACTAGTAATAGTTTATTCCACTACTTGCGCTATTTCCCCACTAGTATGCAATCAAACTTGACTACTAAACGACTATGCTGCTCTAGTTAAGACTATTATGGCCAACTAAGGTGACATGCGTTCTGCACTAGTGGTCTCCTGTACTCTATTCGCATCATCAAAATTCCTGGTTGTCGCTTTGCCTCACTAGTAGTTGTCCAACTAATGCTAAAGTTGTCACCCTCGTTATTGTCCTTTTTTTCTTACTAGTGAAGACAGAGTGTACTAGTGCATGTACCCTATGATGGATATTAATTAAATATGCACATATGTAAAGCATTTGGCATGACACATTTGACATCACAGCAAATCTGAGAGTTGTGATTAATAAAACTTTGTTAACAGATGTTTGATATCTTATCTCTTTGAAAAATCAGTTCTAAATCCGAAATGAAGCGACATCCTGGAACGTGCCCCACTAGCAATGTTTAATGTCATTGGTCGTACTGTAACTTTGGCATTGGTATAGAACTGCACTGTCTTACTGAGATGTTCCTAACGTTTTGACTGTGTAAGAGCACTGGTTATGGGCATATGAATGTAAATTCTTCCTTGAAAAAAAAACAAAAACAATAATACATAGAAGTGTGTTTTTCAAATGCCAGTAATGGATCGCAATTGGGCAGTTAGAGTAAAATGCAGGGTTTCCTCCTGTGCAGGAAAAACCTGGCTTGATGTGCTGTATGTACTGTTAATATGTTGCCAAAATCTTTATTTAATCAAATTTATCTTTATTCAAACAATATATTTTATTGTTCTACACTTTAATGCAAATGTTCCATATCATTGAAAATCGAAAGATAATTACACTAAAAGGATGTACACACATTTTTTTAAGCTCTAACATTATCAATGTACCGGTGGCATTTAATAATAAAAATAAAAAATAAAAAACATTACCCTGATAGTTTCTGGGTGAATATACTGTAACATCCCAAAAAGTTTATTGTGACAAGCCAACTAATAACTAATGTAAATAAATACAGTACACTGGCTAAAATGAAGGGCACGTTTGGAAATGGGCTCCGAGCATGCACTAAAAACAGAATGCTGCGTCCAAGTGAATTTCCAAATGCAGCCTAGCCACCATGAAGCCGAGTTGGCTTCTCTACCATCACGTTCAGCGAGTTTTCTGGGGAAACGCTGAAAGAGTCTAGCTCCAGTAATGTCAAGGGAATGCTGCACTACCTGTTTTCTCAGAACACATGTTTTCCAAAGCGAGTACCACAGTCGTGACGCCTTCTCTTGAGGTCTACGTACTTTCCCAAATGCTTTGAAATGTCATCCATAGTGTTGTCATGAAACCGCCCCCCCCCCCCCCCCCCCATAGATCAGCAGCTGAGTGAGTGTCTCAGCTCATGTCGCCAACATAGTGACGCCGCGCTCGCCTACGTTCACTCACTGCCGGCATGTCGTTGACACCTCAATACGTCTGGTCAGGCCAAACTGTTTCTTTACATTCTTTAGAACCACAATCGAGGACAATATGAATACAAAATCTCTTAAAAAATAGACAGAAAACCATCAATCTAAGTTTCTACTTGATGGCAGAAATGTAAATATGCAAAAACAAGCAGTGGAGTTAATGTGTGAGTGTGTGTGTGTGTGTGGGGGGGGGGGGTAGATAGATAGATGGATAGATTTATTTATTATTGAATTAGGTAGTGTAAATAAGTGATAGTGCATTTTGAAGCGTCACCACTGTAATTTTTTCTTTTCCTCTCTTCTTCTTTTTTGGTTGTCAGCGTTTTGCCCCTTTGGCCCGTTTGTTACTAAACGTGGTTATAGATTAACAATCGCAGACATCATGTAACCTTTTGCTGCCCTCCTGACCTTGACACATTCGTATTGATTCGATCCCCATGTGTAATTTACAATTCAGTGTCATTTGTCGGTAAAATAAAATAAATGAACCACACAATCCGATTCAAGACAGGACAAATGTATACATCTTGATGATGAGAGCGCAACGTTTAAAAGACATCTGCAGTACCTTTCAGGTTGGACGCTTTTACTGCCTTGTATTCGGGAATAAACCTTAGCTATTCCTTTGACAGGCACCCACAGAAATGCAAGCCGCATATTGCTATTTAAAGTAAGTCCTGCTGGGAGCTGCGCTAACACAGGGATAGATGATAATCTGGCTGGCTAGAGACTGACATCGAAAGGCTAAACACTCATTGATTAGTCTCACACGTGACGTAGCACTGGGTCTCGCTACCGCGCCAGGAGAGTAGACTATAAGCCTAATCTCAGCACGCCTCCTCTGTCTGGTCAGTAAGCAACCCGAGAAGGTGTAGAAGGAAAGTGGCTGCACGGCTTGGTGTTAAGGAATCATGGGTAAATGAAAGAAGACAGGCTGAAGGCGGATTGGAAGTCTCTTTGCCAGATGGTTGAGGCCTGGGAGGCCATCTGCTGCCATGCTGTGCCACACTGGAGACTTCTCACGTCCTCTTGCGTAGAGATTAAGATGGCCTCTGTGACCCACTGCCTTCGTTGCTGTACTGGGGGATCACTGTGCTTGATAGTTGGAAAAAACTGAGCCTTCGGTCTTGCTTCATGAGCTCATTCACACACCGAAGAGTGAATTCAGGTGAAGCAAAGTTAAATAAAACCTCAGTTGCATCAAGAATTTGGTTCTTGTGGTTGTTGCAGCTTTTTAAATACATTGTTGTCACTCAAATGAAGATGAAATCATATTTTCAAATCAATTTATGCAGAAATTCAGATAATTCAAAAGGGTTGGCATACTTTGTTTTCTCAAATTAGTTCTTTTATCTTCCACTCTGACATATTTTGGAGGCATTCTGCGTTTATTGCGGATGTGTCATAATGAAGAAAAGTACAGAAGAAGAACAGCTTGTAACTCAGTACTGAAAAAAACAAAACTCTTATCCATATGTTGTGTGACCAACGTCTGCCCATGCAAATTCATCCAATTTGTCAGAGGTCACAGTTCTAACATGGACTTGTATCGTCATCTCAGATGTTCTCAGCGGAGTCTCGCTTTTGTCTGGCCTTTACAGTACAAACCTGACTGACGTATTGTCACTCAGCAGGTGGTTCACTCGAATGTTTCCGAGCGCATATAGCGCAGCACGTCCAAACCACCGACTCCTCCTCACTGAGACAATCAGCTTTGTTTTGCACCGGGAGGATTGAAACGACGTCAACGTTGTCTCCCTGACGTATCGCACGCTCATTCACACCAATGTGGATTTGAGGTTCTTGCCTCCAAGAACGAGCACCGTTTATTCCTCCCATGTTGATGTTGCTAAAATCATATCTTGGCTGACCCATTTTGCATGTGTGTATATATCGCTGCTATTGTCGTGGCGTTAATCTGAATAATACTGCGTTACGTCGTCTAAGAAGCAACACGCAAAGCCCGATGCACGTCGGAGATGTTAAAAAAAAACTATTACTAACACTGGTTTGACATTGTTGTACCTTCAGTTTGAAGGAATAAAATCCAAGAAGACCTGGATGGCCATCACTCATTTTCCTGCTTGTGGCACATTTATCTTGGAAACTCAATTGTGGAGCAAACACTGCTCAGTCCTCTTGATTGAATTACAGATGTTACTGTAGAAAGTAGGATGGAAAACAGATTTTGTGGGCATGAATGCATCCCCCATATGGCTTCACCAATGTGCCTTTGAGCTGTTAGAAAGTACATTACAGGCTAACGCAAATGCGTTCCCTCGAGAGCACACACCCACCTGTAAATTATTTAATGCATCAGATGGAGCGGGGTAAGCATGTCGCAGTTAACTAGATGAGGAACTGCTGCCATTAGGTCACAAATGCAGTCTTGCCAAGATAAATAGGTAGCCATTGAGTTGGATTTTTTTTTTTCTGGTGGTTCTTCCTTCTTGCATCTGTGCAAAACTGGTGTACTGATGCATGCAGTGACAGCTGTGGACACCTACTGTGTTCCTGCTCTGGACATCGTCAGCTTTTATATTGATAGTGTCACAAAATGTTCAACATATCCTCAGCATCCTGAGCTAAATTGGTAGATTTTCAACTCAAGTTTATGATTTATAAATATGTGCGGTATTTCCTTGCAAGAGAAAACATCTCTTGTGCTTGCTGCTAGGCTAGCCAAGTATACTATAATTTGCTCAACTTGGCCAAACACGCGAAATAAATTTTTGCCTTTACGTGCTCTCATGAATGACAAATGACCCGTAAAGTGTGTTCCTCAATCCGCATCTGTCAAGTTCACCCCAAAACATTAGTGAGCAAAACCATCATAGAACATGGATGGATGCATATTTTCTCTCCCTCACCTCTAAAATGACAACTATACTTCCTCTTTTAATCCAGTAAAATCAATCAAGCTAATGCTTTTTATCTCAGCAAAGCAGATCACTGCAATCAGCCGACAGTTGTGCGAGTGCACCCGTGTGTTCGCCATTGACCTATTACTCCTGCTTCCCTGCCAGTGTGAGCTGCTTCTGACTTTGTCACAGTAAAGGTCAGCGTACGCGCGCACAGGCAAAGCAGCAGCAGTGATCCGTTGAACAGGTTTCCTTGTTTTAAATCAGATAAGCAATGAGATTAGTCTTAAACAGGGGACTGCGCATTGATTTCTGTGAGAACTATAATCCCGTGGAAGTTATTAGCTCATGAATTTCAGTCTCTCCCTGTCTGACATGTTTTTTTTTTTTTTTTTTTTTTTAACTGGCAGTAATGCTCCAATGCAGCGAATGCTTCTGCTAAACATCACCAGAACGTTTTATCAGGGTTGATTTGAATGTGAATAACAAATGTCAACAAATATGACAAATCACTTTACATCCAAAACATACAAGCAGGCAGAGCTGAGTGTGAAACACAACTGTCGATGTTTTGCGATGAATCTCTTTTGGATCTTTTGCTCACAATTTCAGTTTTGTTGCACGGTGGGGTAGTAGTAAGCATGTGGTGAGGCAGAATATGATAAAAAGCAATGAAAAGTAAGAACCATAAATAGATGTCAGTGAGTTTGGTCTTGTTAAAACCTTGATGTGATTTTTTTTTTTTTTTTTCGCTGTGAAATTGCTTTTAACAGACTTTGGTGAGAATGGAGGAAGGGAGTGTTTAAATAGTGGTGGTATTGAATTTGCATGCAGAAATAGTAACCATCTATACTCCTTTGCAAGGATATGCAAATTGTGCATTTTTGCCGCTTTTTGAAGTGGGAAAAGAGAAGAATGACACCTTACTGGCCAGCAAGTGAGTCATGTACAGGTTAGGGAGCGCGGATGATTCAAGTGCAAACTGCTCATTTGTTGGAATGTCAAAATGAGACGCTTTAGCTTCTTTGAGCAGTTTCTCTCTTTCTTTTTTTTCTTTTTTTTTTTTTAATCTATCCTTGTCATCAGTTCGGTTCAACTGACAGCCGTCACCTCACATATGTACACATATATACATATATACACTTTCAATAGCATTTTAAACAGCCTCTCCCAGGCTCTCAAAATCCCAATACATAATGTTCCAACCCTTTTTTTTTTTCTTCATTTCACATATTCAAGGTATTTTTGTTTAATTTGAGTTCAAACAGTTTACAGAGCTTGCCGATAAACTGATCATTTGAATTGGGCGCGTTGGAAGAGAGCGACATCGAAAACATGCAATACAGCAGCCCTCAGGGACGAGAGTTTGACAGGACGACCATAATTACGATATGACCTGTGATGAAAAATAAATGAAATCCTTTTCCAGACAATAGATGTTATGATACACACGTGATATGTGGACACACTATGTCACGTCACAGAGGAGACTGTTTCTTGATGTGCGAATAGCTTTGAGTTGCCATGAGGATTTTTTTTTGTTGCTGGTGTTACATTCTCAGCCTGCCTCTGTCTCTCTGGATTTCTGGTGGAGGAGCCTGCAGGTATCATGATTCTGTTGAACTGTATCCGGCTAACTTTTTAAAGGGGTTGCCTCTCAATCAGTACAAAGCTATGTCAGTAGTCACTGTTCTGTGATGGTACTCACAATTGTCCCTCTCCTCTGTCCCAACCCCTCAGGGAACAGCCAATTTACACCACCAGGGCCCATGTCTTCCAAATTGACCCAAGCACCAAGAAGAACTGGGTCCCTGCCAGCAAACAGGCCGTCACTGTCTCCTACTTTTACGACAGCACACGCAACAGCTACCGCATCATCAGCGTGGATGGAACCAAGGTATGAGTGTGCTCTGGAACGAATAGATCTGGTGAGAAACGTGGTGCTGTTAAGAGATGAGAGAAGATGTATAGGTCAAATATGCATCACCAGATATTGAGAAATATCCAGATATAAATCTTCCAGTTTTAATTGAGATCAGGTTTAGATTTATGCACCTGGATCGTGAGCAAATCAATTGTTGTTGGATATCATAACACATTTCGTCAAAATGGCTTTTTGTGATCAGTCCCTGTTGTGAAAATGATCCACACTTTGGTTACGGATTCAGATTGAGGTCATAATCGAACAATGAGCAATTCATTTCTTAGCTTCTTTTTAATCATACAATTTTATCTGGCAAAAGGGAGCTCTCGAGTTTATTTCACCATTTTGAGCAGGAACGAGGAGTTTCAATCTTGTATTGAAGTCAAGTTTTTAATGTAGTACTTATATTTTAGCAATACAAATATTTGTTTTTATTGTGCAATTTATTTCAAGCATGCATAGAAAAAATTGTTATGATCATGTTTGTGGAAAAAAAAAAACAAGTTCAGTTTACATTTCCATTCAAAAAGGGCAAAACCTTTGGGATAAAAGCTAAATCTAAAAACTTAGACATACAACCGCTAATAATTTGCTTAAAATGCGTATTTATGCATGTATCTGATCGTTAAAATTAGGCAAATTAATGTTTTATATAAATAGATTGCATTATTGTGGAACACATTTGAGGTTAGCATGCTGGCATGGACCTCACATGGCCCCTGACAAAAATTATTTGCTAACCCCAGATCTAGAAGGTACAAAAGCTCCCACGTGTGGTTTAACGTTAGGGTTTTCATTTCAGTGCCACTTGTCTGTCACACAATTTCAACTCAACTTCATGAATGTTTAAATAGTACTTAGCTCCTCCAATAACATGTCTGTCACATGGCAAGCCTGACCTAAAAACGCTTACCTGTAATTGATAGCAGAGCGTCAACATTGGCATTGCGGGTAATAATAGACACCAAATATTTATATCCACACGACCACCGTTCCTCAGCTTGGTGAAAGTATAGATTATGTTTCCATGGCGATAAGAGCCTCCTCTCTTCGTGAGTAGGCACGAATATTGTCATTCGATGGATTTTTACCCTTTTAATTACGTGTGAGTGGTTGTCAAGATACAGTAAGAATGCAGTTGTTTGGATTTTGCTCCACTATTTGGGTTACAAAGTTTTGGGAGTGCAATTCTTGCACAGCAAGGATTTTATCATTACAAAGAAACTTTTCATCTAATATGATGAGATGTTTTTCACAACAATTTTCAGGTGAAAATTGCTTTAGCGGCATGACTGTAAGTTATTGGCGTGTTTTTGTAAAGCATTGTTTAGTCAAGTGACTCCCACTGCTTGAAACCAGCGAGGCAACACTCATCAGGTTATGTCATCACGCAGTACTGACAGCAGATAACTGGCGACTCCCAGACCACACTGTCTTATTTTTATCCCACAGGCGCATGTGTTGAGAAAAGACTTCATTTGTATACAAAAAAGAATGGATAGCTTTCATCTTTACTTTTATATTTTCTTCTGTACTTCCCCCAAGGTCATACCTCCTTTCTGCGCTCTCCCACTCATGCTTCCTTTTCGTTCTCTCCCTAACGTTAACTAACAGAGTTTATGACAGTTCCACAAGGCAACTGCAGTAGGCGAATCGAATTTGCTTAATAGACATCCATCCATTACAAGAAATTTACCGTGATGTCACACGGACGTCAGGGTGGCAAAAGACAAAGCGTTCTTGGATGTTGTCACGAGTGAACAAACACCTTTGTCATTTGACCATGGCAGAGACATTGAAAAAGGAGACTCAATGGCTTGAATGAATGAATTTCCTCTTGGGGTGTGGTATGGAAAGTCTCAGTCTCTCTTTCTGTCTCTCTTTGTCTCTCTTTCTATCTCTCTCTCTCTCTATCTGTCTCTCTCTCTCTCTCCTTCACTCAAACTCACTTCAAACTTCACACTTAAACTTTAGACCCGATCATGGTGATTTGGTTCCCAGTCTGTCCCTTTCGAAATGGCGACGCTGTCTCTAGACAGGCTCACGATCTCCTATGTACAACTATTTATGAGGCCCACTTACCTTATCATCCACACCCACGGGTTTTGCGAGATGGTGGCGCAATCCCAAAACACAAGACGTTATTGACGTTGTTTCACTTCAAGTCACGAGTGTTTTGTCACGCAATTCAGAATATTTAGAAATGTGTGTGCGTTTGGTTTGCACACTCCTTTTGAATCAGCCAGGTCTGTCGAGAACAAGTTTTTGCTGCTCTATGCACTAACCATGACATAATGTCAGCTTATATTGGTTCACTGGGAGAATCAGTCAGCTCACTGAAGATGACAGCGCAAGTAGAAATGCATTCCAAGCACTTCTGGCCCTGATGTGGACTACTCAAATAAAATGACCACAGCATTATTATACCGTTTGCTTTCCGTAGCCAATTTATTCAATGACATCTTCCGGGGCACGCATTTGAAATTGTGTGTTGGGCCCCACCCAGTTTGGTTAGTGGTGGCTCTGACCCAAATGAGAATAATGGTCTAGAAAATGGATGTATGGATTTTGAGCAAATTCCAAAAATAATATTAACTCTACCTAGGTAGACGTTACATCTACAATATTACCTAATAACTGCTTATTCTGCCAACTCCTCACTTACGTAATCAGACAAGGATCTCGTTTTCCATAGGGGGTAACTCAAGCAGGCTGGTAGTTTGAAACGGACCCTCAGGTTACTGGTCAACAGCATTTTAATTTGCACTTCCTGTTCTACTTGATACAGCCCTGGCTGTCCACCCCCACAGCTGCTCATGTCACTCGGCTCCCCCTCCCTCTGTCATACTCTCCCACTCGCTTGATTACAGTCTTGCATGCACATTCATACCACCTACAGCACCCTTAATGGCTATTACGATCAGACAAAGTGGACAAAAACAAATGCAATATTTTTCTCCATCATTGAATTAGGCTTTCTGCTCTTTTTGTAAGCTTCAGAAGAATCGCACCGTGCTGGAAACGTCCTCAGACTGGTGTGCATAGATCTGGCTAGTAATGGAAAGACAGAGACTGAGTGAGGGACAAACATTTGCTCAAGTGCAATTTGGCAATTCTCGGGAAGCAGACTGGCAACTCCCAGTTATCAAATTTCAGTCTTAAGGTTTCAAACTCGCAACCACAATCCCAAATTATGTACTGTCCTATTGCCTCCCAATGGACGGTAATGCCAGCAAAACAAACTTCAAATATATTACAGTGTATTACAAATTAGAGCAGGGATCGGCATTAAAGTTTGGCCCCGCCTACAAATAGTAATTTAACTCTCAAAATTTGGTTAGGGTCAGTGGAGCGATGTTGACATGTAACATGCTAGAAGAAAGGTACATTACATTTTAAGCATACCGGCTTCTGTTCTTGTGAGATCTGTCTGAGGCATTTATAGCAAAAGAAGACATGTTGGGTTTTTTTTGTTTTTTTTCAATGTCATGTCCGGTTCATGTCACTGTCTGTTTGTCCCCCCTCAGAAATGGATGTTCACCAGACTTGATCATTTGATCATCTGGTTTTTCAGGTTAAAGATTTGGGGGTATTTAAATTTGTGGGGTTTGTCTTTTGTGCATTTCTAGTTGTTGTTGGTGGTTTTTTTCTTTCCAATAACTCAATATCTTGCAGTCACCCAGTTTTCCACTTTGGGAATTAAAGTTTCATATCTCATTCTCATCTTCAAACAAATGTTAGAAAGCTCACTCAACTTTTGGGATGAAGTGATGTTCAGGATTTTTTGGGGAGTGCTGTATCTCCGTTGAGAAAATGGGGTCATCTTTGTTTTCAAAATTAGATGAACCTTGTAGAATCCAGCCTGAATCCTTAGTTACAGTCTTTAGGCTTTTCTTTCTAGTTTTTTTTTTTTTTTTTTTGGGTCAGTGTATTTGCAGCTTCGGAAAAGGTGAAGAGGTACATTTCGAGTTGTTGAAAAGGACACACATCTGTCAGATTTGAATTCTCAAATGTGGTGTTCACATCCAGGTTGCTATGAAACAAGAACTGCCCAGTAATTTAGCTGTCTTCAGTGTCTCCTAATCATTGGGATAAGTGGCTCATTCTAGTCAGACACATTTGGGTCGATGTGAATGCTTTCTCGTGACTGCTTTTGTCAACATGCAAAGCACAGTACAAGTCACATTCAAGTCGCGTTTTAAGTAGGAGGTCTACTATTGTGGCCATTGGGTGCAGTTCTGCGCAGCAACAGGTGACGGCACTCTAGCGAATGGATGAATGTCATTTGACAACTCAAAGCTCTTTGTGGGTCAGCAGTTATCACTGTGGTGTGCCCACTTCTGGGTAACGCTCTTTTGTAGGTCAAACATGAATTGCTCAATTAGCATATTAACGGTTCATGTTTCATCGGAGGAGGTTTGGCACAAACTCAAGGCAAAATGAATATAAAGTCTTTGCAAATGCTACTATTCTAACTCCAACTTGCTGTGGATGTGTATATGACTGAGCTGCTCAATTGGAGAACTCATGGCGGCAGAGCAACACTTTAAGGATGATCGGACTTTCAAGTGAAATTGGAGGATGAACCTAAAATGCGCTTCCACCTTAGCAGGTGAGCTTAATTTGACCTTCACTTGAGATGACATCATGAGACTAAGACGCCTAACCATTAATCAATAGCGTGGGTGTTAATATGTTAGTGCACATGTGTGTGTAAACGTGTGCGTGCAAATGTGTGTGTGCACGTGTGCACATGTATGTGTGCGCATGGGTGCACGTGTGTCAATAAAATAAAGTCTACTGACTTTTTTGCCCCAAACTGCAGCCGTTGTATTTAGAAAATTGCATTGCATTGCAATACCAATTAGAATTCGATTAATTGTACAGCCCTACTTAGACTCTAATGTTTGAGCGTAGTAGTAGAATTCAAAAGTTGGGAGGAGTACAAAAACAAATTTAAGCTCAACTTGAAAATATACACCAAAAAAACTTTTTGTGAGTTACGTATATACAAACTGTATTGCCATCACTTGAGCACATTGGAGGTCTTATCATTTGAGCTATTGCAACTCATATGTCTTGTTTTCCCTAGGTCATCATCAACAGCACCATCACACCCAACATGATGTTCACAAAGACGTCGCAGAAGTTTGGCCAATGGGCTGATAGCAGGGCCAACACCGTGTTTGGCTTGGGCTTCAGCTCAGAGCAGCAGCTTGCTAAGGTAGGCGTGTTCAGCATTACACCCAGTTGTAGGTGTACAGTAAAATCATTCCTAATAATCGTCAGATTTCCACTAAGCATTGCAGTCTAGGTCTGGAATGGGCGATCTATCATTATCTCCTAAAGGGTGTGTAGGCGGGACAGCAACATTATATTAATGATGTCGAAAGTGTGACATCATACCAGCATAACACAATGGATGTATTCAGCAAAGAGGAGGCAGGTGTCACGGTAAACAATGGCGGAAGTCCCACATTTGAGATTTTTGTTGGCATATGTTTGATTAGTATGACAAGATAGATGAGCTTTGTTGTAGAAAATAGGTTTTAAACCAACCAGGTCTGATTTTGTACCCATCACAACTCGGAGGACATAAATGCAAAAAGCTTGAACTGCATCGTTAAAAGCTGGCTTAAAGTGTCAGTCTTGCTCATCGCTATGTATTTACTCCAGCTCATTCCTGTCATTTGCAGTTTGCAGAGAAGTTCCAGGAAGTCAAAGAGGCAGCCAAAATCGCAAGAGACAAATCCCAGGAGAAGGTGGAGGTGCTGAGCAATCACTCCCCGGTAACCTATCACTCTTCAGACTGCAATTCTGGATCGGAACAGGTCTTGTATAATCATATACATATATTACTGTGAGAGTAGCACAACTGTATGCACCGTTTTGTTCAAAATCATAATCAATTGTCGCAGAGATACAGTAAGACCCAAATTATTGAAACACATCTTTTAGCGCAGAGATCTTCTGCTCCGCCGAACCATCCAATCTGGCTCCTGATTGGATTCCATGACTATAAAGGTCAAAGAGAAAATATCCTGTAGTCCACACTAAAGCAACTGAAAACAGAATAGTATTATTTATCTTCACTGAAAACGCATAACAAAGTTTATCACGTACTAACGTCAGGTAAACTGCGTTATGAGCTTGGTTAAGAAAGGAGTTCTACTCTTAAGTCAAGGTACCACTGTATCAGCAGTGGTGTTGAACATAGTTGACTTGTCATGATTGTTTACAGTATTTTGCCAAAGGAGTGACCAATTTCACAGTCAGTGGTGGATTTTTGAGAAGCCATTAAACTTGTGAAAGCTTCAGGCCACATAGTCCATTCATGTAAAAGGGCCCGAAACATCAAATGTCCCCTATCCCCCCAGCAGGAGTCTGGCCGTGAAACCCCATCAACAAACCAGGCTTCCAGCATCAATGGCACAGATGACGAGAAAATCTTTCACGTGGGACCAGAGGCTGTCCTGCTGAAGAATGACAACGATCTGCTCAAGAGCACCGTCGAGCAGAGGTAAAGCGTCCTTTTGGATGTTTGATTTGCTCTTTCAAATCATTTTCATTTTTGATTAAGTCTATTTTCAAATTTTGAATCATGGTTTGGCTTACTTTTGGATTCAAGTTATTTGTCACTTCCTGCTTGGGCTGCAATATGGAACAAATATGAATCATTTTGGGATCATTATTAATAAACATGATTATATATATTCAACTACCAAAATTCTACTTTTAGTATATCTTGAAATAACCACCAGAAAATAAACCACTAACAAAGTAAAATAGTTACTAATTAAAATAATAATAATAAAAAAAAGACAACAAAAAATTGCAGCTGTTTCTGCTGCACTGGAGAAAAAAAAAGTATGTACCTTTAAAAATATTATATTGTCTTAAGTAATCTTTCTAATTTATATTTGTGGCTGAATGTATTTTTTACTTCAATGTAAATTTACAGTGGGGCACCAGAATTAAATGTGTCAGCAATGGATGTGAGCGTTTTACTGAAGTTGGCTGCTACGTCAATAACATTTGTTAACTCCGTCATTGTCAGTCCGTGTTTTTTTTTTTCAAGCCGAATGAAACGAAGTCAGTCCGTCATTACTATTTTAAGCGCTTTCGTCAGTCTGGAAATCATCAGTCTGCCATTTATATGTATCGAACTGGCAGTTAGGGATCCCGCTTACTGATCCAGCTAATGTTATGAGTTTCACAGTGTTCTGAAAATTGTCTTTTTACTGCTGCTGGGATTATCGCACATGCACATTAATGATCTACTCTGAGGGGTGAGACTGCACCAGTCGGCCATTTAGCTTCATTAACCCAATACAATATCATTGCATAAAATAGCAGATGTTGTTCCAGATGAGATTCAAATGACCCCAGAACATTGTAGTCCACTTGAACAACAGTGACTGTCTTTTTTTTTTCAGTCGCGATTTATTTAGTTAGCAACACAGAATAAATCAGATATGCAACCAATCACGTATCATGCCACGTCTGGCAACACTGAGTCTAATGCATAACATTTTATTATGTAAGTATTTATATGCTTCTCTTAGCCTCGAGAAGTTTTTCAGACTTATCGGAGAATTGAGACCTACAATGTTTTAGTTCGCACTTCTTTCAAATTGCAGGATAAACCTCATATGCACTATAATCTTTACAGATAAACTTAATTATCATGTAGCACTTTGGGCGGGGGTTCCATCTTGATACACTTTTGAAGTACATATTTCCACGTCTCATCTAAACATCTCCCGATAACAACAGGTGCATTTAGGCTTGCAGTCATGATTGGAATGATTTTCTTGAATTCTGCATCACCTCAGTGGGCACAAGCCTCAAGTATTTCAACACTAGCCTGTCTAAATGTTCGCTCCTTTAATAACGCTCCTCTTGGAACCGTCTCGTGTCTGACAGTAACACCAACGCCAAGAAGTGGGAAACCGAGCTGCAGACGCTAAGAGAGAATAACGCCAGGCTTGTGGACGCGCTGCAGGAATCCTCGGCTAATGTAGAGAGCTGGAAGAAACAACTGAGTGCCTGCAAGGAGGAGAGTGACACGCTCAGGGAGAAGGTAATGTGCTTTTTGCATATCGAAACAAAAGTCTGCACAAACACTTTGACCCATTTTTGGTTTGCTTAGCTTGACATGAAAAACACTTTTTTGGGGGTGATCATTTTTCATACCTCAAGGGGGAATTTACTTTACACTTAGCTTGATATATTTAGCTGCACACTACACAAAGAAGCAGAGGACATATGAGGACATGTCCTATAAAAAGAGATGTCAGTGAGTTCAGACTGGGGGCAACGACAAATGGATGAGCATCAAATGTGCAATCAAATAGTATAATGTTATTTTACCTTGTTGCGAACATATAATTGGAAAGGCTAATTAAAATTAGCAAAGATGCTGCAGTCTTTATAAACTTCCAAACAACTGCTACTTGAACACACATCAACACATACAAACGGAGTGAACAACGTCACCCAGACATGTAGTCTCACTGCTCTGTGGGATCAAACTTCAAAATAAGCCTAGAAGCTTCATTGGGAACCTTCTAGGCCTTTTCTTTTTGCCCGCATCTCATTACGCTGCATCTCTTCTAGTGGCGTGCAGTGCTATCCGCCAAACATCTCAAACTTTTGTCCATAGGTCAACTCTGGCTACGTATCGCCGACTATCACGGGTGTACAAGTTTTTCATGTCTTCTCTTGCTCGTGTGTGTTTAGATTGCAGAGCTGGAGGTTCAGTGTAATGAGGCCAGTCAGGAGAAGCAAAGAAATGCGCAACTGAGCGTGCGTGTGCAGGAGCTAGAGGCCGAGCTGCACGACAAAGAGCAGGTGAGGCGTGGGTCGTGTTTGTCGTGACCAAAACAGAGAGCGTCTGTCCCCCGGGAGGTGATTATACGTAGCATTGATTTATTGGGAGGTGGCAAGTGCTGTTTTGGGAATTTGCTCTTGTCTGGATTACCCTGCCCAAAGATGAGAATCAGTCTTTATTTGTCATCTTGTATTCAGTGTTTTTTTTTTTTTTGGTTCCAATTCTCAGTTTTTAATAATAAGTGCAAATTTCCTTTTGTAATAAGGTTCTGACTGATGGGATTTTTGGGCCGATGCTGATTCCAGTATTTGGCAAAATACAGAAATACTTTGTAATTGATTTGACTATTTGTTTTACTTTAACATGGGAGAAAAAAAACATCCAGATTTTTTGAGGGAGGGGAGTCGGTTTATACATGTCATATTCTGTAACGTGTCAATGTTGGCTGATTTTCAAAAAGGGCTAAAAAGATTAAATTGTTTGACTCATAAATTGACAGGACTTCATTAGAAATGGTGGAACATTAAAATTTCAATTATTTTCAGCGGAAAATATTGATTTGATACACAGTAGAAACAAATGAAGTTTCGAGCTTAGTGACTGAATGAGTTTTTGAATGAAATGGGTACCACATAAATAAAGTATATGACGCTACTGACTTTGTCTAATCATATCAGCATGGGGGATTTGGGTGTAATTAGCATAAGCGGCATTGTATTCTGGAGCAAACCAGCAGAGTGTTCAGCTCATCCTAATTGTGCTATTATTTCTAATGAGAAAGAGTCCTGTGAGGACACGGTCTTTTGGCCTTTGCTTTTGGCCTGCAATAATGTACAAAAAGAGAGACTTGCATTCATATTTGCTTCATTATACCAAAACCGGCTACTTTCAAACAGAAAGCCAACTTAATCATTCTTGTTTTTCATGCTGTCCAAATTGTGACATCACGAAACCAAGAATGACGTGACCCTCAACGTCACCATGTTGCAAAAGAGATACTATCAAGTAGCAAGACTGGAACAGAATGGATCGAACACCTGTTGTGAATTCCGCCATTCAACTTTTTGTTCGACAAGTTACTCAAAGAGCACAAAACCAATGAATGACTAGACATGTGGATTCAAAAGTTTAGATCAAATCATTTTCACCTTTAAAGGTGTTTATTGCATAGTTAAGATTCACCTTGAAATTGTACCCAAACGTTTTTGTATATTGTCAAAGTCAAAGTCCGCTTTATTGTCAATTTCTTCACATGCCAGGCACACAAAGAGATCGAAATTACGTTTCCCACCGTCCCACGGTGACTAGACACAGTACACAACACTCACATCAAATAGCACAAAGAGTAAAAACGGATAAGTAATAAGCAAATAACCCAAATAAATAAACAATAAATAAATAAATAAATCAATAAATCAATAAATAGACAAATAAGAGCAGCAAAATGGAGCAAGCGCGCTAATAGCTTATTGGAGTTTATTATGATGAAAGGATCATTGACCAACATTGTTTCCATTCATTACGCTCCAACCCTGACCCCGCGGCCTGCATATGAAATCACAGTGAGCGAGCAGATGGCCCACAAAGGCTCATCTGCCCAGTGACTCATTTCTCCTAGAAACACACGCACATACGCACACACAGTTTGTCCCGAGGAGGTGGGCATGCGCTGGCTGGCCAGTCACAAAGTAGAAGAAGAATCAAAGTGCTCCAGGTGATGACTAATGCCAGGTTATCATTAATATTATGAAGTGTTTCTCACAAAGCAGCAAGGCAAAGAGGTTTCAGGGCAAAAACTGAAAAAACACACATGGCACACACTCAGAACTGAATCTTTTATATTTATTCTGTACTTTTACTTGACATTCGCTGGCCACAACCTAAAGTACACCTACACACTCAAATGGGATCTCATATTAATTGAACAATGTTTTTTTCACTTGTAGTAAGGAAGAACTACATTAGAAAGTTTGTCATTTTCATAGACTCTCATTGTACTTCAAACACACTGTACAAAAAAAATAGAAAGGCGACACTTTTTTGCAAGACTTTTCCCACGTGTCTAAAAGGCTGATTTCTCTCAATTATTGTTCATAATTCACCTTTCCTTTGCTGGGATAACTCATTCGCATCATAGGTGTGGTTTGTGCTGATAAAATGATTATTGCCCAGGTATGCCTTTGGCTGACCACAATAAAAATCTTTCATCAGTTCTGCACTAAACATTTCTTTTTTTTCCCCCCCCTCTTAACCAGGAGCTGGAAAATTTAAGGAAGCAAGCAGAGATAATCCCTCAACTCATGTCAGAGTGTGAGAACATCACTTCCAAACTGCAGGTAAAAAAAACGAACCCCTCTCAGGTTGGTTTTGATCATTTACAGCGGTGTGCATGTGAAGGCATCTTACGGTATGCTTTTGGATCGAGACTACTAACGTCATGCGCCGAGGTTGACGAGTGCTTTCTATTCATCCTGGCCTTAAGGCTGGTGATTCGACATTCCTGTCAGGAGTCTCTCTCTCACACACACACACAAACACACACACACACACACACACACACACACACACACGTATGTGGACTGTCTGTATCTATTTTCAAAGGATTATTCCCAGCCCAACGGTGTGTGGATTACCACCTTTTTAGATGCTTACTTTCAGATCTCGACAGTGTAAAGAAAAAAAAGTGGTTATGATGCCACAATTCGTAGAATGTTTTTTTTTTTTAGGTTAACTTTGTGTGTGGGTGTCTTATCTTAGGCGTCGGCTACTTCCATAAAGCCCCGCCCGTTTGTCTTTTCAACAAAGGGGCACTTGTCCATCAGATTTTGTGAAACCAGAAATGTGAGAGTGCACAGGCGGCAGGTGTTTGAGAGCCAGCTGTTACATCACAGCACCTTGTAGGCTCCAAGTCAAAGTTTGAAATAATCTCCAGAGGCCGAACGTGCTTTAATGCTTATTTGGCCAGGCGGGGAGCAAGATAAAAGCAACAATGACATGCCTGGAGTTCCTCAACTGGCTGGTTTGTTTGTCAAAGCAGCGAGCTGGATGAACAACAACAAAGAGTTTGAGCCTTCTCCTCCACTTGAATGGCTCCTAAAATGGCAGCAGCATATTTTTTTTTTTCCTCTAATGCTTATCTAGCGCTGAATAGAGCTGAACAATTAATTGGACTCAAATCAAAATCACAGTGGAGTCGACTGCAATTTTCAAACTGAAAAGGCTACAATCTGGAAAGTGGAAATAAACTGCCTCGTTTTGGTTGGTTGGTACGCTATACTATTATTGATTTTTATATATATGCATGCACACCTAGACAGAAATGTTAATATAGCTCTAATAAAGAAAAAAAAATACATTTAAAAATTCTGAAACGTTTCATTTTTGCAACAACGGATAATGCAATTAAAAACTGGTGAAACTGGACACCTTAATTGAAAATGTCATTGTCAAATCCTTTTTAAAATTTACTATGAGCAACACTAGATTGCAACTTTCTTCTTCTACTCTTTAATAGGGTGCATCTTAATCCGAGAACCCACACTGCTCCCAAGTGGCAAGGTTGCATACTGCATCAACAGCTCTCCAAACAAAGGCAGTGTGGGCAATTGTTACAGTACAAATTATTCTTGTGCTGGTGTTTGTTAAAAATACATGGGAAGAGGATCTTAAAGCACATTAATATAATACATATTAAATGGCAGTCACTATTTGAGGGGGGGATCCAATTATATTGTTATCAAAACGGTTCAATCCTAAAGGTGAATTTACCACATTTTTTTTTTCCTCCTTCAAACTGTGTGGCTGTTCTAGAAAAGATATATGAGTGATAATAAGTGCATCATTCTCTCCTCTACTTAAATGTGACACTGGCGTGCAGATAAAGTTTCAGGAGTCAGCTGGACCTATTTAGCACTCCTATTTTAAACTCCTCCCTTCACTGGTATCTTTGGCATTAAAGTGTTGCCTGACAGTCTGGACCGCCCGCTTCACCTTCCCCTCGCAGCACTCATAAACACATAACTGCAAAATGCTACAGTAAGCTTTTTTTCATTTCCACAAGTTGTGGGGCTATCTATTTTGTGTGAATGCTCAAAAGCATTCATACACATGTACAATATGTTATCTCCCACACACACAAAAAACAGTTTTATGCCACCAATGGACCAATTGTTGCAATTCTCCATCCACGGTCTTCTCCCGATCAAAATATTTCATTCTTCAACTACTGTATTTCCCACATTTATATCATTATGACTTTTCCACACAAAAAAAAAGAATCAAGTGAATCAGACATTCAGGACTTCACCCAACTCCTATTGGAGGTTTATAAATGTATTTTAAATGTATTTCCAAAATTATTCTTGCTATTTGTGAGCCAGCCCAATCACTATTTCTCTCACAGTCCACTTTAGTTGAAACAATTTTACTGACTAAAGCAAGCAGATCTCAAGTAAGAACTATGCTACTGTGACTTGAGACCTTGTGGCCATTTTTGGTTTAATGTATCTCTCCCAGTGTCCAGCACACCTGTGACCCTCTTGAGATGCAGTATGCATGTGCTATTCCTTCTGGTGTACTTGCCTTGGTCATAAGAACATAAATGATGAAGAAACTTACTTCTTCTACTCTACTTTACTCCATTAGATGCAGTAATTGTAGTATTTTTTTTTGTAGATAATAAATATATGCCTGTCAACACTCTACATGAGTTTTTCCCCACCATTTGTGTTCCAATATCTTTTTTTTTTTTAAAGAAAACTGCAACAATGGATGCTACCTGTTAGCAAGGCTCAACTTGGTACTGACTCTAAAACATATTCATTGCATTTCCATTCATTTGAATAGGAAACATGACCTCGGTTCAGTCACAGAACAAATTCAATTGGCAAACTGAAGTTCCACTTTTGTGCTTTCTTAATGTGATCAATTGATTATTGGAGCAAGTGATTAACGGAATACTGTCTGTGCCGATCCTTGATATGTTATTCCTCGCTCTGCCCAGACTGCAGAGACGAAGAACAGAGAGCTGGAGGGGAGGATCGACGTTCTTCACATGGATGTGGACGACAGTCGTCAGAAGCAGGGCAACATCAAGGGCGAGCTGAAGAAGTTGATGGACACCCTGGACATCAAGCTGGACGAGCTGCACGAGTTCCGAAGAGGCCTGTCACGGCTGGGCATCGACAACTGAGACCGTCCAGCCGCCGTTGACATCTTCAGGGCACAAACTACGTGGCGCTAAATCTCGCTGAAAAGTCACATCCACTTGGAGACACTATGGACGTACTCGGAGGAGGAGCAGCATGCTCCAAATACATGACTTTACCTTTTGTGTGCAAGCCAATTAAGAGTCATACTTTGGAGCTTATGTTTGTGGGTGTGATCTGGGGGTGGGTTGGCCGATACTGGGCGTTTTATAAGGGCTACAAGTAACAACACACAAGGGGAATCCTGCTGAGCGTCACTCGAGTAATAATTGCTGTAATTCTGAAGCCCCGCCCCCTCGCGGCACAGTCAATAAGCTCCATCTCAGGTGTGTCGCTTTGTACTGGCATGACACGCACCCGTGAGACTAATGGCCGTGATACTAAGTGCCTCCAGGGGGATCTGTTTTGGTGAAATCCTCCTGGTGAGGAGAAACGGCCTCATGTGAAAAGCATCTTGCTCAACAAACTCGGATGTCTGGAAAGCCGTTTGAGCATTTAGTCCATAGACTTGCTAGCTCGCTTTAGTTCCACGCACAACAACACGTTCTGGTGAAAAACAAAAAATGACGATATAATAGTGAAGTGCTGGATGTCAACTAAAATAATTTGGTTTATTGAAAAATTGCTCAAACGGCATCATCCGTTTATCAATACTTACGAGTCCTTTTGTCGTCCAGCATTTCCAAACGGGTACAAGTGAAGTCTCCATAGCTCTCTGCACCAACTAAGTCATCCAAAATGAATAGAAGCCAATTTCTCAGTCACTTTCAAGGACCGGTTTTGTGAGTGTGTGCAATAGTATTTGGGGTTGGTTTGTATCATGCTGTTAATGTGCTTCCTCAAATTTCTTTTTTTTTGTGCGTCAGTGGTGATTTTGTGAGGCAGGGGGACGTGGTGCTGCTACACGGGAGAACAATGTGAACAATAACACTACTACTGAGGGACTTGTGACTTTTGTTTGACATTATTTGGGTGCCTCTCTCCTATGTGTTTCTTGAGCAAAGTCAATCTATATGATGTACAATGCTAGAGGAAATATACCAAACTTGTCTTCTATCAGAGCTGATTTGTACAATATTCTATTTTTAAATATTTACAACAACAAAAAACAATAATATATTTACTTGCATCTCTGTTATAAAATTGGAATTTATCCATCTGTGTAATAGCAAACATAGCAAAATGACCTTTTGTTTTGAACCAAATGACTCTTGTAAACACCTGTGGCTTCTCTTCACTGTACAATACAACTCACTGAAAAGAAAAGAAGTTTAATTACAACACTGTGTGTATGAGAGAGAAAGACAGACTGTGACATATTTATTCAGTGCTTACCCACTTAATTAGAGCACCATCCAATATCAGGTTTAGGTCACAACTCTCCTGAATAACTTGATACAGCGTATTATTAATTACCCCAATTTTTTTTTTGATGTTTCTGTAAAGGTTAATACACTTGGAACTAGAAGCTATCGAACTGAAATGCTATTATCAACGCTAAAACAATTGATAGTCTTGAATTTCCGAACTTTGTCTTACGAGAAAGATGAACCAACCAACCCATGTCGTCTGTTGAATTGTTGCAATTACTAATTAACTTAATCAGGAACAGTTTAAAATTGTTTTTAAAAAAAATAAAATAAAAGGCTAAATTCTGTTTGAAATTTCACATTCCCGGTGAAAATAGATCTGATGTGCCTCGTAAGTGTGGTAAGCACTGTACACCACTTTGAAATAACCAAGTGACAGTGAAATATTTCTGGTGGCAATAAAGGAGGCTGCTCGTCTATGTACAGCAGGAAACCAAGATGTAATCTCAGCACACAATGTAACACAACAATTGAGCAGATATTTAACATAAGTTTTCTTATGTCAGAAGAAAAAAAACTCAGCCAGAAATAGCCTGTTTGCAGGATGGAAAAACCCCAGTGAGGAAATATCTGCAGTGGAGGATGGGATGACAGGTTGCCTTGGCAACTTAATCCCACTCACTGCCCCCCCCCCCCCCCCACACACACACACACCACCCCAATTTACAATACCAAATGGGAGTGAATGGCAAATATACACTATCTCTCATCTCCTCTTATCAACAATGAAGAAATGACACTTAGAGACAATGGAAAGGAGTCTGTATTTACTGCCTCCAAAAAATGTCTCATCCCACAGCCATTCATGTCTAACGCACTGGAAACAAAAGTGAGCACACCCCTAAGTGAGACTTGCCAATTTTGGGGGATATTGAAGCTGATCGTTATTTTTACTCACTCAAGAATTGACATGAAAACAGGCATAAACTCCGAAATCTTGGTTATTGTTGTTGATTTATACATATAAACACATTACAAGATCAAATAAAAATTAAGACAGAATAATCATGATCAGATCTTTTGGATCAACATGAGCATGTATGAGCACCTCATATTATATACAGTAAAAGCTACAAAACAAACTGACAACTCATTTTCAAATCAGACGAGTAAAAACTGGTCAACTATTAAAAAAAAACATTATTAAAAGTGAAGACAATTTGCAATTCTAGTATTGACACAAATTTGATGCACAATTTGTCTTTGCGGGCCACTTAAAATGATGTGGCGGGCCGTATCTGGCCCCCGGGCCTTGACTTTGACACGTGTGATGTAGATGTTGTCAGTCCTTGCTCTTTGACAATCATCACAAGAACACCTCAAAAGTGTTAGTGAAACATGGTGGATTGCCAAGACTCTGTTACCATAGTAACAGGCTTTCAGGTTGACACTGCGTTGGACGCGAGTTCCTTGACCCTTCCCCTAGGAGAGCTGGAGACGGAGTCTGAGCCAATGATGAAGAGATGAAGCGTTGACAATTGTTGCGATGACTCATCATAGTCATCATCATCTTGTGGACAACTCATCCACACAACTCACCTGGACAGAAAATCTCTTGAGCATTTACTCGATATCAGTGCTTCTCAATCATTTTCTGTGATGTCCCCGCTAGGGAGAAGAAAACATTTTGTGCCCCCCACCCCCCATGTTATTAACATTAAATAAACAAAAATAAATAAAAAAGAAAGATCAAGTTACAATATAGAATATCTTTATTAATAACATTGTTTTTTTTTGTGTCTGTAACAGATTCAATGTGCATCACTTTGCCTGAAATTGAGCAATTTGGTACGCTGCTTTATATGATGCTTACAGTGCTTGCTGATTGACTGAAGTAGCATTCACAAAGTGTGATGATTGTTGGCAATATTCAGCCCGTTTTCACTGAAAAAAAACTCCCTAATGAAGTGGCCTGTGATTAGGTACACCTCACGGACACTTCAGTGGGTACATTACACGAGGTAAAATAAATAAATAAATAATACGATTTGGTGAACGATTCTTATGAACAAGTCCTTTGAGTCCTAGGTTGAAATAGCTGAGTGGTTAGTGACACAGTCTTGTACCCGGTGAGAACTTGGGTCGAGCCTAGGTGTGAGCACATACTTGATGCTTTTAAATTTGGAATTTCGCTTTGAATCCGTACACATGTGCAAACAAATGCATGTATTTATGTGTAAATATATATGATGGCCCCGCCCCAAGGATGGCAGAGCAAACCAATGAAATACGCCCACCACCTAGGGTTTGGGTTTCAAAGTACGGTTAGGGTTTAGGGTTTGGGTTTCAAAGTAGGGTTTGAGGTCAGGGGTTAGGGGTTAGGGTTAGAGTTTCAAAGTAGGGTTAGGGTTTAGGGTTAGGGTAGGGTCTAGGGTTAGAGTTTCAGAGTAGGGTTAGGGTTTAGGGTTAGGGTCTCAAAGTAGGGTTAGGGTTTAGGGTTAGGGCTAGGGTTTAGGGTTAGGGTTAAGGGTTAGGGTTTAGGGTTTAGGGTTTAGGGTTTAGGGTTTGGATTAGGGTTTGGGTTAGGGTTGCAAAGTAGGTTTAGGGTTTGGGTAGGGTTCAGGGTTAGGGTTTCAAAGTAGGGTTAGGGTTAGGGTTTGGGTTAAGGTTTGGGTTAGGGTTGCAAAGTAGGTTTAGGGTTAGGGTAGGGTTCAGGGTTAGGGTTTCAAAGCAGGGTTAGGGTTTAGGGTTTGGTTTAGGGTTTCAAAGTAGGGTTAGGGTTTGGAGTTAGGGTTTAGGGGTTAGGGGTTAGGGGTTAGGATTAGGGTAGGGTTTAGGGTTAGGGGTTAGGGTTTCAAAGTAGGGTTAGGGTTTGGAATTAGGGGTTAGAGTTAGGGTTAACCCT
Source organism: Syngnathus leptorhynchus (assembly GCF_054491065.1). Classification (NCBI taxonomy): domain Eukaryota; kingdom Metazoa; phylum Chordata; class Actinopteri; order Syngnathiformes; family Syngnathidae; genus Syngnathus; species Syngnathus leptorhynchus. The sequence continues at coordinate 9,565,513 of NC_141197.1, forward strand.
AAACCCTAAACCCTAACCCTAAACCCCACTTTCAAACCCTAATTCTCTTCACCCCACCCTCTACACTAATGGATTTCATCCAGTTCCCTAGGTAGTGGACGTGATCCATTGGTTTGCCACTTTATGTATTTACACATAAATACAATTGTTTCCATATGCGTACGCATACAAAGCGAGGTTCCAATTCTAAAAGCAAATTTCAGTGAATGCTCACAACTGGGATCGAACCAAGATCTTACAGAGTAAGAGCCCGGGTTACTAACCAATAAGCTATCTCGACCTCACGACATTTGGCTGTCAGCAATCTTTTATTCATTTTTTACCTCATGTAGTCTGGAAGTGTCCATGAGGTGTACCTAATAACAGGCCACTTCATGAGGGCAAATGCTTAAGTGAAAGTGAAAAGTGCCACACCTGGCCTCACCCCCACTTTCTGATTGGCTGTTTGCTCTATGACGTCATTCAGACACTCCATTAGGTACACCGCCATTTTCAGGTGTACCTAATAACAGGCCACTTCATTAGGGAAAAATCAGGGTCAAAATTTAAATGAAAGTGAAAAGTGCCACACCCAAACAACCCCCCACTTTCTGATTGGCTGTTGGATCTGTGACGTCACTCGGACACTCCATTAGGTACACCGCCATTTTCAGGTGTACCTAATAACAGGCCACTTCATTAGGGAAAAATCAGGGTCAAAATTTAAATGAAAGTGAAAAGTGCCACACCCAAACAACCCCCCACTTTCTGATTGGCTGTTGGATCTGTGACGTCACTCGGACACTCCATTAGGTACACCGCCATTTTCAGGTGTACCTAATAACAGGCCACTTCATTAGGGAAAAATCAGGGTCAAAATTTAAATGAAAGTGAAAAGTGCCACACCCAAACAACCCCCCACTTTCTGATTGGCTGTTGGATCTGTGACGTCACTCGGACACTCCATTAGGTACACCGCCATTTTCAGGTGTACCTAATAACAGGCCACTTCATTAGGGAAAAATCAGGGTCAAAATTGAAATGAAAGTGAAAAGTGCCACACCCAAACAACCCCCCACTTTCTGATTGGCTGTTGGATCTGTGACGTCACTCGGACACTCCATTAGGTACACCGCCATTTTCAGGTGTACCTAATCACAGGCCACTTCATTAGGGAAAAATCAGGGTCAAAATTTAAATGAAAGTGAAAAGTGCCACACCCAAACAACCCCCCACTTTCTGATTGGCTGTTGGATCTGTGACGTCACTCGGACACTCCATTAGGTACACCGCCATTTTCAGGTGTACCTAATAACAGGCCACTTCATTAGGGAAAAATCAGGGTCAAAATTTAAATGAAAGTGAAAAGTGCCACACCCAAACAACCCCCCACTTTCTGATTGGCTGTTGGATCTGTGACGTCACTCGGACACTCCATTAGGTACACCGCCATTTTCAGGTGTACCTAATAACAGGCCACTTCATTAGGGAAAAATCAGGGTCAAAATTTAAATGAAAGTGAAAAGTGCCACACCCAAACAACCCCCCACTTTCTGATTGGCTGTTGGATCTGTGACGTCACTCGGACACTCCATTAGGTACACCGCCATTTTCAGGTGTACCTAATAACAGGCCACTTCATTAGGGAAAAATCAGGGTCAAAATTTAAATGAAAGTGAAAAGTGCCACACCCAAACAACCCCCCACTTTCTGATTGGCTGTTGGATCTGTGACGTCACTCGGACACTCCATTAGGTACACCGCCATTTTCAGGTGTACCTAATAACAGGCCACTTCATTAGGGAAAAATCAGGGTCAAAATTTAAATGAAAGTGAAAAGTGCCACACCCAAACAACCCCCCACTTTCTGATTGGCTGTTGGATCTGTGACGTCACTCGGACACTCCATTAGGTACACCGCCATTTTCAGGTGTACCTAATAACAGGCCACTTCATTAGGGAAAAATCATGGTCAAAATTTAAATGAAAGTGAAAAGTGCCACACCCAAACAACCCCCCACTTTCTGATTGGCTGTTGGATCTGTGACGTCACTCGGACACTCCATTAGGTACACCGCCATTTTCAGGTGTACCTAATAACAGGCCACTTCATTAGGGAAAAATCAGGGTCAAAATTTAAATGAAAGTGAAAAGTGCCACACCCAAACAACCCCCCACTTTCTGATTGGCTGTTGGATCTGTGACGTCACTCGGACACTCCATTAGGTACACCGCCATTTTCAGGTGTACCTAATAACAGGCCACTTCATTAGGGAAAAATCAGGGTCAAAATTGAAATGAAAGTGAAAAGTGCCACACCCAAACAACCCCCCACTTTCTGATTGGCTGTTGGATCTGTGACGTCACTCGGACACTCCATTAGGTACACCGCCATTTTCAGGTGTACCTAATAACAGGCCACTTCATTAGGGAAAAATCAGGGTCAAAATTTAAATGAAAGTGAAAAGTGCCACACCCAAACAACCCCCCACTTTCTGATTGGCTGTTGGATCTGTGACGTCACTCGGACACTCCATTAGGTACACCGCCATTTTCAGGTGTACCTAATAACAGGCCACTTCATTAGGGAAAAATCATGGTCAAAATTTAAATGAAAGTGAAAAGTGCCACACCCAAACAACCCCCCACTTTCTGATTGGCTGTTGGATCTGTGACGTCACTCGGACACTCCATTAGGTACACCGCCATTTTCAGGTGTACCTAATAACAGGCCACTTCATTAGGGAAAAATCATGGTCAAAATTTAAATGAAAGTGAAAAGTGCCACACCCAAACAACCCCCCACTTTCTGATTGGCTGTTGGATCTGTGACGTCACTCGGACACTCCATTAGGTACACCGCCATTTTCAGGTGTACCTAATAACAGGCCACTTCATTAGGGAAAAATCAGGGTCAAAATTTAAATGAAAGTGAAAAGTGCCACACCCAAACAACCCCCCACTTTCTGATTGGCTGTTGGATCTGTGACGTCACTCGGACACTCCATTAGGTACACCGCCATTTTCAGGTGTACCTAATAACAGGCCACTTCATTAGGGAAAAATCAGGGTCAAAATTTAAATGAAAGTGAAAAGTGCCACACCCAAACAACCCCCCACTTTCTGATTGGCTGTTGGATCTGTGACGTCACTCGGACACTCCATTAGGTACACCGCCATTTTCAGGTGTACCTAATAACAGGCCACTTCATTAGGGAAAAATCAGGGTCAAAATTTAAATGAAAGTGAAAAGTGCCACACCCAAACAACCCCCCACTTTCTGATTGGCTGTTGGATCTGTGACGTCACTCGGACACTCCATTAGGTACACCGCCATTTTCAGGTGTACCTAATAACAGGCCACTTCATTAGGGAAAAATCAGGGTCAAAATTTAAATGAAAGTGAAAAGTGCCACACCCAAACAACCCCCCACTTTCTGATTGGCTGTTGGATCTGTGACGTCACTCGGACACTCCATTAGGTACACCGCCATTTTCAGGTGTACCTAATAACAGGCCACTTCATTAGGGAAAAATCATGGTCAAAATTTAAATGAAAGTGAAAAGTGCCACACCCAAACAACCCCCCACTTTCTGATTGGCTGTTGGATCTGTGACGTCACTCGGACACTCCATTAGGTACACCGCCATTTTCAGGTGTACCTAATAACAGGCCACTTCATTAGGGAAAAATCAGGGTCAAAATTTAAATGAAAGTGAAAAGTGCCACACCCAAACAACCCCCCACTTTCTGATTGGCTGTTGGATCTGTGACGTCACTCGGACACTCCATTAGGTACACCGCCATTTTCAGGTGTACCTAATAACAGGCCACTTCATTAGGGAAAAATCATGGTCAAAATTTAAATGAAAGTGAAAAGTGCCACACCCAAACAACCCCCCACTTTCTGATTGGCTGTTGGATCTGTGACGTCACTCGGACACTCCATTAGGTACACCGCCATTTTCAGGTGTACCTAATAACAGGCCACTTCATTAGGGAAAAATCAGGGTCAAAATTTAAATGAAAGTGAAAAGTGCCACACCCAAACAACCCCCCACTTTCTGATTGGCTGTTGGATCTGTGACGTCACTCGGACACTCCATTAGGTACACCGCCATTTTCAGGTGTACCTAATAACAGGCCACTTCATTAGGGAAAAATCAGGGTCAAAATTTAAATGAAAGTGAAAAGTGCCACACCCAAACAACCCCCCACTTTCTGATTGGCTGTTGGATCTGTGACGTCACTCGGACACTCCATTAGGTACACCGCCATTTTCAGGTGTACCTAATAACAGGCCACTTCATTAGGGAAAAATCAGGGTCAAAATTTAAATGAAAGTGAAAAGTGCCACACCCAAACAACCCCCCACTTTCTGATTGGCTGTTGGATCTGTGACGTCACTCGGACACTCCATTAGGTACACCGCCATTTTCAGGTGTACCTAATAACAGGCCACTTCATTAGGGAAAAATCAGGGTCAAAATTTAAATGAAAGTGAAAAGTGCCACACCCAAACAACCCCCCACTTTCTGATTGGCTGTTGGATCTGTGACGTCACTCGGACACTCCATTAGGTACACCGCCATTTTCAGGTGTACCTAATAACAGGCCACTTCATTAGGGAAAAATCAGGGTCAAAATTTAAATGAAAGTGAAAAGTGCCACACCCAAACAACCCCCCACTTTCTGATTGGCTGTTGGATCTGTGACGTCACTCGGACACTCCATTAGGTACACCGCCATTTTCAGGTGTACCTAATAACAGGCCACTTCATTAGGGAAAAATCAGGGTCAAAATTTAAATGAAAGTGAAAAGTGCCACACCCAAACAACCCCCCACTTTCTGATTGGCTGTTGGATCTGTGACGTCACTCGGACACTCCATTAGGTACACCGCCATTTTCAGGTGTACCTAATAACAGGCCACTTCATTAGGGAAAAATCTGGGTCAAAATTTAAATGAAAGTGAAAAGTGCCACACCCAAACAACCCCCCACTTTCTGATTGGCTGTTGGATCTGTGACGTCACTCGGAGACTCCATTAGGTACACCGCCATTTTCAGGTGTACCTAATAACAGGCCACTTCATTAGGGAAAAATCAGGGTCAAAATTTAAATGAAAGTGAAAAGTGCCACACCCAAACAACCCCCCACTTTCTGATTGGCTGTTGGATCTGTGACGTCACTCGGACACTCCATTAGGTACACCGCCATTTTCAGGTGTACCTAATAACAGGCCACTTCATTAGGGAAAAATCATGGTCAAAATTTAAATGAAAGTGAAAAGTGCCACACCCAAACAACCCCCCACTTTCTGATTGGCTGTTGGATCTGTGACGTCACTCGGACACTCCATTAGGTACACCGCCATTTTCAGGTGTACCTAATAACAGGCCACTTCATTAGGGAAAAATCAGGGTCAAAATTTAAATGAAAGTGAAAAGTGCCACACCCAAACAACCCCCCACTTTCTGATTGGCTGTTGGATCTGTGACGTCACTCGGACACTCCATTAGGTACACCGCCATTTTCAGGTGTACCTAATAACAGGCCACTTCATTAGGGAAAAATCAGGGTCAAAATTTAAATGAAAGTGAAAAGTGCCACACCCAAACAACCCCCCACTTTCTGATTGGCTGTTGGATCTGTGACGTCACTCGGACACTCCATTAGGTACACCGCCATTTTCAGGTGTACCTAATAACAGGCCACTTCATTAGGGAAAAATCTGGGTCAAAATTTAAATGAAAGTGAAAAGTGCCACACCCAAACAACCCCCCACTTTCTGATTGGCTGTTGGATCTGTGACGTCACTCGGAGACTCCATTAGGTACACCGCCATTTTCAGGTGTACCTAATAACAGGCCACTTCATTAGGGAAAAATCAGGGTCAAAGCTTCATGGAAAGTGAAAAGTGTCACACCCGCCCTCACCCCCACTTTCTGATTGGCTGTTTGATCTGTGACGTCATTTGGACACTTTATTAGGTACACCGCCATTTTCAGGTGTACCTAATGACAGGCCACTTCATTAGGGAAAAATCATGGTCAAAGTGGTCACTACAAATAGATGTTACTAGTTGACTTTGTTGACCACCAATGGGACATTACAAAATTGTTCTAGTCAACAGCCATTCACTCTTGAGAGTTTTCCTACTTTTTTTGAAACCTGCTTACTAGTATGCTTAAGATGTCCTACTGCTGAAATAGCATCGCAGTGGAAAGACTAGAAAGATGGTCGTTTTACAAGTGCACCATAATCATTCTAACGGTGTGCTGAATTATCTTACTAGTTCGGACAAAGCATGTACTAGTACATGGATATCAAAAGATATGGCAATTCAAACATTTCTGTAGCCAAGCCGACTCATCAATCAGATCACACACTCATGTCAGCGGTCAATGTTAGATTTATTTAAACAATCAACTCCACATGACTGTCATACAATCATTGGGGCATCAAAAATATTTTCCCAAAAAATTGGCAGCAGCTCATCACATTACAAATTCATGACCTTGGGCTAAGTGAAATATTATATAACCAAAGTTAGGAGCTCGGTCACAGAACAGATTAAACTTGTAAATCAGGTTATCATTGTAGATTCTATCTGTGCAACGTTTTAGTATGGCGGTGTTTTTTTCTTTTTTCCTAAGATCATTAAGTTGTACAGTAAGTAATATGCCTTAGACAAGATCATCATTTTCTAATACATTCATAATACTGGAGAACAGCAAACAACAACATATAATAAGAGCAAGAAGAATAGTAGCTTTGCATAACTAATAGTTGAATTCAGGCCATACAGTACAAATGCTGCATAGTTTTTCTATGGAAAGCTGTTTGAACTTTTATTCAATCTCCCGCTTAATGTTTATGTACATACTAATACGCTGGTCACTAGGAAATTAGCATACTAATAGAACAACTATGTCTTACAAGTAATGATAATTCCAATACAGTATATTTCTGCATACTACTTTATAGTAGGACAACTATAGGACATGTTATTATCAGGGCCCAACTACTAATGGGTAATTTAGTTGAAATAGTAGGTTCCAAGGGTTTAAAATTGCAAGACATTACACTGTACTATCACAAAATATGTCTGTGATAATCATACTGTCAATTTAATGAAAATCAAACAGTGAACTAAGGCAGAGCTTCTCAAGCATTCTCAAGCTCTCCAAGTACAACCTTAATGACCAACGTCAAATTTGTTTAAAAAAAATGAGGTTTTGGTGTGAATGTAGTATTGTAACATTATGCACAGTTCAATCATGATTGCTTTTCTTGATAACAGGAAAATAAAAATACACTAAAGTCATGATTAGATTTCAATGTGTTGGAAATAAATGTTAAATAAAAAAAACATAGTCCAACACGTTTCAAAGTGTGTGTTTTTTTCTAAATACATGATGCTGGTAGATAAGTGTCGAATATGTGCAAAATTGAAAAGAATTTAGTACAAGTACATAACACGCTCCTTATAGCTATGGCAATAAGAGTACAAATGCCACTTCCTTATTGATAATAACTTGGAACCAAAAAGTACATCTTCCTGAAGTGTTCATCTGGGCTACATAAATGTGAATCATTGATGTGATGTGGCTAATCTGACTGAAGTGCAGCTAAGAGATTTTTATTCTGTTTAGCCACAATGGCTAAGCGGTTTCATGACCTTTAATCGGATGCCAAGGCTATGGAACAAAAGCTCAAACAGCTTTCCATACTACTCTATTAAATCCCCTAGTCTGTAAATACAAAGGGAAGATTCAAATCCCGATCGAAAAGTTGACTAACAGATGATGACGATAGAAAACCAATTTAAACAAACTTCCAAAGTTGGCCGTAACTTAGGTGTTGGAAGAGTAGCTGTATCTGTGTGTATGCATATTTAGACGTCCTCAACTGTCCCAGTCTCCATTCTGTGCGTCCTCATCTCCTTCGTCGTCGTCATCGGAGTCGGCCGACACCTTCTTCATCCTCATCATGGCGGCTTTGATGCTGCGCTCCAGCTCGTTGTCTGGCCTGCCGCTGTGCACTGAGCGAGCCGGCAGCACCTAAAATACATTCAAAATGATTTTCTGAAGCGTGTGCAATTTTGTACAAGCCCGCTCGTTTTCATTTCCCCCTTGCGCTGTGTTATTTTGGTGCTAACCAAACCAAGACCAAAACACTGGCGCCACTTAATCTTCAGCCCAAAATAACCTAACTCCCATATAATAATAATTATAATAAGAGCGATGATGACGATGATATCCAGTGGACACCTAAAAAGTTCTCATATCTTAGGAAAGATTTGGAGGTTCTCTAGTGTAGAACATCTGACCTTTTTCAACATGACTCCTTGTCGGATGGCCGACATCAAGCTGCTTCTAGGATCTGTGATGGAGGAAGGCGTCCTGGGTCCGACAGACTTTCGAAGCCGGATCTGTCCACGTTGCAGTGAGGCTAACACTTCATCCATGGTTCCTATAGCAACAACGCAGTTCAGTTTTCTGTTGACAGTATTTATTCTCTACAAAAGCCAAGAAAATTAAAAGCTCCTCAGGCCTCAAGGGAAAGATGGCAATCCAGGACAAAACAGTGTGTATAGATGCAAAATATAGACTAACTAAACAAACACATGCTTCAAATTCTCTCTTTAATGGAACTAGTTTTTTATCCATGTCCCACATAAGTGCATCTACATGAAGTGTAAATTTTAGATAAAGATAAAAAGTCTTAAACTTAGGAGATAAAAAGTCAGCCTTTTCAGTATTTCTTAATATAAATATTATCAAGATAAAATTAATCATTTATGTTTGAGATAGGTCATTCCATGTAAAGACTGGTGCCTCACCTATATTTTGTGTGAGAGTGCTTTTGGCTGGAAAATGAGATTCTTCTTGGTCACTGAGCGCCATTGGTTTGTCCTGACAGGAAGTGCTGAATGGAGGTGGGGGTGGTGGCGGGGGAGGAAGAGGTGGAGGTGGCGGTGGTGTCGTGGCTACAGTCGAGCTGTTTCCAGGCGGAGGTGGCGGTGATGAGTGGATTTGGACTGGGATGTCTTGAGGCTGCGGTTTGACAGGAAATGTTTTGCGTTTCGGTGCAGGGCGGATGGATGGAAGCCCATCAGAGGAGGGAGGTGGGCCGAGGTTGATGATGGAAAGTGGCTGGGAGGGACAAGATGACTCTGTGGGGGACCACCGGGACTTCAGGACATACAGACCCTGTCGCTTCTTTGTAGTAATGAGGGGAAGTGTAAAAAGACAAATGTTGAAGACAAAGTGACAAAATTATTTTGTGTACGATTAACTTTGCTGTTAAATTCCGGCATTGATCAATTTCATAAGAACTGAAATGCTCGGACACTAAATGCAAATCCACGGTGAACAAGTATAGTGCATGAAAAAAATAAATAAAATAAATCTATATCTATGTGTGTGTGTGTGTGTAATACTAAATCAACAGCAGCTGAAGGCATCTTTTCCAGAACCTGCTATGTGAATGATCTTTTTTTTTTTACTCAATTTGCCAGCTTGTGAGTTACTATACCATCTTGACATGCGTCAAGAGCCCGTCATTGACACATGTAATTGAGAGAATCTGCTCGCTTTTAAAAATAAAAATTTTTTTTTGCTTCAGATAGTAACGTGTAAGTATTGTACGTTTCTTTTTATTCTTAGGCAAACGTTTAATTAATTGTGATTAACAATTGTAAGGCGGGTTCTCTCTGTCATACCCGCATCCAGAATACCACATTTAAGAGGACGCTTTGCATCTTATTGATAATACCAAATAAGAGCAGGTTTCACCTCTCTGAAGGATCGTAATCTGTTCAGAGTCTTCTCTCGTTCCTGGTCCACCCACTGCTTCCTCCTCTGCTCCTCCTCTTTCCTTTTCTCTCGTTTCTACAAACGACAGTGACAGAAAGCGAAAGCGAGTGAGAGAAGTTGAAGGCGACACTGCGGGGAGACGGACAGAATCCGATTGCGGCTCATTAGGAGATCCTGCCGACGTGGGAGCATCTCTCTGACTGTCTCGTTGCCATGGTGACATACCAAGTGGACTTGATGATGCTGGGCGAAGACTATGGAGCTCTGCTCGGCTGTGAGCTGCTTCTGCTTGTGGGCCTCCACACACTGGTCCTACATAAACACACACACACACATCATGAAAACAGCCCTTTGTTGCCCATTCATCTTTCACCACATGCTTTAACTTTGCTATTTCTAATTGAAAATAGGAAAATGTAGGGTCTGTTTAGGCAAAAGTTGAGAACCGACGTTCAGACAACTATCTCTAACATCTTTTGTCATTCCAGGGTGTTACAGAAAAAGCACGAAAATACGCAAAAACTGCAGCAGAATTTCGATATCACAGCTTAAACGCTAATCCGCATAAAGCCAATGTGTAAAATATGGCAACTACATCAATAATAAATCAATCAATAAATAAATGTCATCTTCAAAAGTAAGAACTATTCAATCGCAGCACCTTTTTGTTGCGCAGGTAAGCTCGACGAGCACAGATCTTGCCTCTCTTGATCTCCAGGTTCTGCAGACGTCTTCGTAGTTGACGGATGGCCGGGGACTCCGTATGTTGAAGTCCTGTGCTGACCATGCTATGAAGCTCCTCTGGATCCTCACACACGTCATAATACACCACTTCCTCCTTCACTTCTAAAACACATGAGATGCATTTTATTTAATATTTAGCCAACAGCAGCACTATGGTGTGTTTCATAGATGGACATGGGGAGCAAATAGGTCACTTCTCCAACTTATGTCCAATGTATTTAAGGCAATACAAATACCTCTGATCTGACGCCGCAGAGTGTCGGTTTGAGTCACCAGCAGCTGCTCCTCGTTTTTCAGAATCTCAAACTTGGTATTGTACAATTCCAATTGGGTTTCGTAGAACTTAAACTCCAGCCGGTCAACGGAGTCCTGCTCCTGGCCTTGCTCAGACTCAGAACCAACATCTGCTGTCTGGTTCTGGTCTCTGCCAATCAAGTTGACAAACTGGAACAAAATATAAAAGCAGGTAGTGTTAGCCACAAGAAATATGCATATTCAGGGATTTGATCTAATAAATGCGTAACTATCCAAAGCAAAAATCTGGATCTGGGCCTCCTTATTAATACTAGTGTACTGTAATGCCATGAGATGCCAAAAAATGACAGAAAAGGACTACTTTTCTCCAAAATAATGCTCCTCAACTCACCCCAACATTATATTATACTTTTGGCATGCAGTTTTCAAGCTAAGCCAGAGATCATATGTTGCTTCTGATCTTGATGAAATAAGCTGAAAGCAACAATATTTATTCAGCGCTCTTTCAAAGCGCCTTCACTGTTCACGTAGGCTGAGCTGTGACACATACAAATGGAAACTGACTGGAAATCAGCCTCCAGCTTTTAGAGTGAATGATTTGCGATGATGTGCTGCTCATTCTGTGCGCACGTACACACACACACACACACACACACACAGGCATCATGCAGCGAAATCAGCAAGTGCACTCAACAGAATCACAGTTTTATAGCCACCGGTGATTATATGAAGGCGTTTCTCATTGATCGCATGACAAAAAAAAAAAAGAAAAAGACACACGCAGACACAAAGAGCTTCATCAAACACACAAACACACACAGCGAGCATCACAAAACCTAACCTGGTATTTAAAGAGCCTAATAAGATGGATGATGCAACATGAGTGCAGCAGTAGATAAGGACTTTCCGAAACACTTTGATGATCACATAATACAAATACACACTCTTCGTCTGGCTTTCCCAGGAAGGGTATTGAGATGTAATGATGTAGTCTTTGTGCTTTCGCAAACCTTTTGTAAATAGATGACAGGTGTTTTATAACCAACAGTAATATATAAGTGAACGAGTGTCACTTCCTCCAAAGCCTTGCCACAAGCACATGTTGATTCCAAATAGACAGAATGTGTTAGAAATCCACCTATGCCCTCCAACCACCCCCTAACAAATTTCCAGCATGCCGTTCAGGTCAGAGTGGAGCACGAGCTGTGCACCTTTTTTTTAATGCTGGCTTTCTTGCTGTTCAAACACATCTCTGTTGATCTCATGTGCTGCAGTGATTCTTTGGCCAGTAGGAAGCGCAATTTCTCCAGTCGGGGGGCCGCAGAAGCCCAGGCGGCGGCTCCGAAGCGCCGCTTATCCTCCTCCATCTGCTTCACCATACCTGAACGTGTAGAGTAAGCGCAGACGTCGGTTAGGCGTGTCTGCATTCTTCTAAAATAGCCACTATGGATCTCATTAGTAAACATGTCACATGTTTTAGCAGTTAACTGCATAGTATGTATTCGAACTTGAGACTTCCGTGATATAAAAAATAAAGTAATAATACACAATGAGTCACCAGCTAGGGCCTTGGATGTCTGTGCAAAGTAGGTGACTGTGATGTCCTGAATTGAGGTGACTGCATCATCCGCTTTGGCCCTCCACTCCTCCGCCTCCCTCTCCAGAGCTTCAATCCTCTTGGGACCCAAGTCATCAAACTCCAGTGATTTCTGTGGAAAATAGCAGTGTGGGGAACAAAGTTCAAACATCTATGAGAATGACTTTTGGAAGAAAAAAAATGGTTCCCAACAGTTCTATTTTCACAGCAGCAGTTATGCTGTATGATAAAAGTAGAAAAGGTGTTCTTTCAAAGAAATGCATTTTGCAAAACAAGTTTCTATGACTAATGTATTGATCCCTCCATGCATTTTCGATGGTGGTCTCCTCTTTAGGGTTGCTTTGTGTAATCAATGTATTGGATTATTGTTTCAGCCCTCTACCACCACAAACCCAATCATCCATCCATTTTCTATGCCGCTTGTCCCCACGGTGGTTGCGTCCGTGCTGGAGCCGATCCCAGCAGTCATCAGGTCGCGGACGTGCTGGAGCCAATCCCAGCAGTCATCGGGCAGTAGGCGGGGGACACCCTGAACCGGTTGCCAGCCAATCGCAGGGCACACAGAGACAAACAACCATCCGCACTCGCATTCACACCTAGGGGCAATTTGGAGCGCTCAATCGGCCTACCATGCATGTTTTGGGGATGTGGGAGGAAACCGGAGTGCCCGGAGAAAACCCACCCGGGCAGGGGGAGAACGTGCAAGTGTGTCATCGATCGATGAAGATATCACATGAATGATCCTCAAAGAAGTGTTTTAAAAATGGTCAGTTTGCGACGGTTCACTCTTGTTTCGCTATTGTACTTACCAGAATCTCCATTTTGTAGAGGCTAGCCAGCTCTCGCATGTCTCTAAAAGGCTGCAGCAGATACTGGAAGAAGGTGGTGGCCACAGTGACCAGATCTTGGTAGGCCTCATCCTCTTGCGCGTAGATAGCCAGCAGCGTGACCATCCGGTCTGCACCATCATGACTCTGCAGCAGCTGAGAGGCCAGAGAGTACGCAATCGTTCATTGATGAATGATCATCAGATACTTTTCCATAGTTATGTAGAAACGTATAACTGCATTGTCTTTTGGAGTAATGTATCCATGTCATCTATGAGTTCCTATTTCAAGTAGTGATTTTTGCTACCCGGAAGTACGTGTGACGTCATGTTCACCCTCTCAATAAATGTGAAAAGTTCAGTGACTGTAGGTTGTACAGCTACCTGCCGCAGGTGACCTTTCGACCTTGACATCTCGTCGTGCATGCTCTTCTTCTTGAACTCTTGGAGATTCTCAAAGTAGTCTTCCACGTCACGCGCATCCTGGGAGAAAAGCGTTTCGAGTACTATAGTCCTCCCGCAAACGTCGATGGCGGTGCTGAAATATTTTTCCAGCTTCCGACATGGCGCGTCTGAGTCCCTCAACTCGTCGCCCGAACTGTACTTTCGACTTGGGAAGAGTACATCCCAAATGCTGCCATCTTCGAACTCGGATAAGTCGGGAAAGCATGCCGCCAACACATCGCCGACACATGTCAGCTGCTGATGGATGTGTTTTAGATCGCTCACGGAGAAGAGTCCAGCCCAGCTGCTTTGATGCTCCCCCGTCACGCCAAATTCTTCTTTGCGCCTCCGCCGTTGTAATGTCCTGTTGTGGCAGGTGACAGCGAACTTACACTCGATGACGTTCCACTGGACGATAAAACCCAGTTTAAACACATCAGCTTCTTCGAATATGTTACTTTTTATCGCCACCCATTCATCCAGGCTGTCAGGGCGTTCACATTCGATGTTGTTCATCGTTGAAGATGTTTGAACGCTGGCCTCAAAATTGCGGCTCTGTTTACAACGTCGGCCATTTGCGTGACGTGAGATGCATTCAAGGACGACAAAAAAATTGTTTTGTTTTTGTTTGTTTTACATATAAAGTTCAAGGCTTCATCAAAGTGACTCGCGATACAAAAACTTGCCGAAAGTTGCACGCAATTTTCCCCCAAACTAAAATGATGTTCTTATTTTTATTATCATCATTATTGTTGTTATTAGTAGTAGTAGCAGCGGTAGTTGTCTTAGTGTTAGTACAAGTATTATGTCCAGTTTGGTTGTAAATCTTCCACATTTTGCTACCGATTCAACAACCCCTAGTTAATGCTGTTGTATGTTAATGCACATTTACAGACACTGCCCAAGGGTGATACCGTCTCATAACTATAATAATATTAAATATAACGAGGGACATTGAATGCACCATACCCTTTGCCATTTATAACTGAGTCACAAGATTCGGGATTTCCACTCTGTGATGTCAGAATAAAACCGAATTTTAAATGTCTGATATCATTTTAATCTTTGAGTTGCAATGTACGTATATGTATCTTTTTTTTCAATAAACAACATAGACAGTGTTGGGCTCTATTCTCCGGATGTTTGAGATGTTTTTGACATTTGATCAGTGTGCACATGCCTCATCTATTTCTGTCCCAAATTCAACGTGTGTTGCTGTTCCGTTCAGAGTTGGCTTGTCATTCACGCAATGTTTGCGCAAAAGCTGATTCATTGCGGTAAATATCCCTCCACTTTTTTCATTCATTGCTGCATGTAAATTGTCTTACTGTGGGTTTTTCTTCAGATCAGTATTTAGTGCTTATATCACTTTGTTATGTGTTATTATGTCCTCCCACAGTCATTACACATGGATCTGCATGAAATTAGGGGAGCGAGACTGGATGTGATTGCAGAAGAAGCTGAAGTCCAAGAGTTGGACAAAGACATGGCCAGTCCTCTGATGAAGTCCACTGAACAAGATAATGTGTTTACCATTGAGGTAGGAAGCTGAACTTTTCTGCTACCTATTCAGCTTCATGAGAGGGGGCAAATATGAGCATGCATGGAGCTGCTGGAAACCCAAAATTTCAAATGAATGCTCAGATGGCTTTGCATACCCGACAAGGTCAATGCCACAAATTGAAAATAAAGCTTTCTAAGATCCAAGACGGGTTTGTAGAATTGTTATGTCATTTTCTTCCCCTCGAGCTATTGTCGGTAATACTTTTAAATGGTCATATCCTTGAATGGAGGAGCCATTTTAAGTTTATTCAAACCTTTGTAGAGTGAAATTGACAGCACCAGGAATCAATTGCAAGAGAAGGTGGCTGAGATGGAGAACTTTGCAGGACACCTGGAAGAAATCTTTCTTACAGTTGAGGTAAAATGTTTCCCTAAGATATATATATTTTTTAATTTTCCTTTGCTACCTCGGTGCCATCAAGAAATGATCTTTAAAAACAAATGGCAGGAGAATTTTGGCCGGCGTGAGCAACACTTGGAGCATCACTACACCGACGTTCTTCAGACAATATCACAGCGTTATGATGAGCGCGCTGCTAGATTGGAAGATGAGAAGAAAACCAAGTTGGAGGTTCTATACGCCCAGTTGCTGGCCTGCGGGCATGCACTGGACGCTTCCAAAGAACTCATAGAGGAAGCCAAGGAGGTTTACCGTAGCCAGGACAACAGGCTTTTTCTCAAGGTATCGTTCTATCTGTCTCGCCATCCCTCCATCTAGCCACTAATCTTCATGTATTAAATCATCTCCATTTGTTTCTTGACAGGAAGTTGTGCCCACCATTAAACGGTAAGCAAAACGTCATCCAGTACAAATACGTATTTGATATTAGTTTTGCTCACTTCATCAGAATTGAGGAGTTTGCCAAAGAAGAGATGGACCTCACGCTGGCAACAAGTCTTGATTTTGAAACCCCGCTCGCTGACCTGTCGGATGTCAAAAGCATGATGGACTCCATCAACATCATTCCAGGTTCCACTTCCATCCTTGTCTTGCAGTTTAATGATAAGGGTTAATGGTGTTCCAATCAGAGTTTCATGCTGCCGATTCCGATCATCCCAGAGGCCGATATTGATCACATGGACATGTAATTGTGTCTGTGTCAAATGTGTCAAAATGTATTTTTTTTTTTTTTTTTAATTAATTGATTAATCTAATTTAAACAAAATATATCCAAATATATCCTTTATTATGCAAAAATAGAGTATTTCAAATTGACATAAGCCGATCACTTTACTGGATATAACTTGACATGATTGGCTTCCAAGTAAAGACGGCGGGATGTCCACAGCTCCATCTGCTCCAGTTATCAACCCCCAAATGGCCAACTCAGCCACGCAGACATCTCTGCGTGTGTGCTGGAGTCTTTTCTCTGACGACACAGTGGAGTTCTATGAGCTGTACTACAGACCCGTGCTGCAGGCTGCGCCTCTGGACAGCACCACTGCCTCACAAGGTACGGCAAACACCCCAACACCATCTGCTCTGTTGAACCAGTTCCAGTTTCTTTCCCCTTTAGTCAGCAAATTAAAAGTGAAAGAGACCCACTGCACTGTGAGAGAGCTTCTGCCTGGCGCACAATACGAGCTCTGGGTGACAGCCACCAACACAACAGGCATCAGCCCGGCCAGTGAGAAGGCTTTATATCTGACAGGTGATGAAGCACAAAATTATTGTACCTATGTGTTCAAGTCATCTGTGTTTCTTTTTGTATTTTTTTACTCCCTAAATCAGATATCTCAATAAATCTCACATGATTGTTCTCCGCAGTTCCATCACCTCCAGTGATCAAACAGAGGCAGTGTTGCAGCTGTCCGGGGGCTGCTCTCATACGCTGGGAGTCGGGAAACCCTGACCCTGTTGACTCCTATACTGTGGAGCTTATTGAACTGAAAGGGCCTGATGGCACTGACAAAGGAGTCACTGAGTAAGAGTGCATGACATTCATTCAAGGGACAAATATAATTTAGGTGAGCTGAGAAGGCCTTGCTTGCCCTGAGGGTCAACCACTGTAGGATGAGTTTTCAGTGCCTTGCAAAAAGGTACATCAATTGTGCTGAGTTGTAAATGAGCATGTAGTCCAAATTGTCAAAGTCAGCTTTATTGTTCAATTTCTTCACGTTAAGACACGCAAAGAGATCGAAATTACGTTTCCCACCGTCCCACGGTGACTAGACACAATACACAACACATACAAGCAAATAGCACAAAGAGAAAAAAACAAATAGACAAGAGCGATGAATAAGTAATAAGCAAATAACCCAAATAAATAAACAATAAATAGATAAATAAAATTGTCATTAGAACACAAAGTTGGTCGACTGAAAACACAAACTAGCAGTAGATACCTCTGGTTATTTTTCTTTGCTTTTTTGCTTCTATGCTTCCATAAACAAGAAAGATTTGTGAAGTCCCGTGGTTATTGGGCTTCTGAATCAAAATACACCCTGTCCCAGAAAAATCTATTCTTAGCTCTTATCCTCAGCAGTTGGGGCTCATTTTCATTTTGAATTAATTACTCCATAGAAGTTGATGCATTTTTGTTGAAGGAATGTTTTGTTGAATGAATGCAAAGAAATGCTGGTTTGCTGTGAAAATGTCAGACTTATTATATGTTCTAATTCCCAGGTCTGTAGTAGCAGTGCCTACATGTCAATGTCTGCTTCAGCTTCCAGCTGGTCACCATTACCTCATCTCGGTGAGAGCAGTCAATATTGGTGGGCCCAGTCTAAGGAGTGAAGAAATAAGCATTTCCACCACTGGTGAGAATAACACAGTCACTTTCTCATTTGTTTTCTGTTGAGGCTACCACCACACTAAACATCATCTATAAACATGTTGTTCTTCTGCTGACAGGCACATTTTTCTATCTCCTTGAGGAGACGGCTCATCCATGCCTCTCCATCTCTGAGGATGGTTTCACAATTTTTTATGGAGATGAAGAGCTGCCAATCAGCGCTATGGCTTTAGATGATAACAATTTCACCAGGTAAAGCAGAGAATACAATTAGTACTGTAAAAATGCACGAAGGGACAATACATTGAAATAGAATTGTTAAAATTGAGATGTTGAGACAAATTGGATCAGTCAAGAAATGTAGGAGATATGAGATGTCAAATCCTGTGCATTGATTTACAGCTGTCATTAAAAATATGAAAACAATTGAAATGAGTAAATTTAAAGCATTTAGTATTTACATAGAGCGCAAACAGGTGGAATAATGATATAAATGTATTCTAAAAAAATGTTGATGCACACGTGAATGGTCTCCAGCATAAACCGACGATTTCTCTTGGACCTCCTTTTCATTACAAATTCTGTTTATCAGGTGTGTAGCAGTCCTTGGGGACCTGATTCCAGTGCGAGCAAGGCATTACTGGGAAGTGGAGGTGGACAACAGGACGGAGTACAGGATTGGAATTGCATATGAGGACACGGAGAGAAATTCCTACCTGGGAGGCAACACCACCTCCTGGTGTATGAGACACATCCTCAGTACTTCGAGGTACCATCTTATGTCATGTTATAGAGAGATAGCTACTTTTTTTTATTTTTATTACACTCCATGTCCAAATTTCTTCAGATTGATCAATATTTGAGTGTAAATGTGGTTCCAAAGCTTTGCAGATATTTTGTTCCTTGTTCCTCCACCTATCATCTGAGCAGTACTATCTTTGTAAAAGTCAAAATTTTTGATAATTCTTGACTGTGATCTGAGATGTTGCAAGTCAGTAAATGAAGTACAGTATTTGATAGTTCTACCAGAAATGTATTGCTGTTAACACTATCAAACTATGGCGACATTTCAGTGACTGTAAACAACCTTTGTTACTTTTCCAGGCACAAGTATGAGTTTCTGCACAATGGCCAGAGCCCTGACCTGAGGATCACAGTGAACCCAGTCCGAATAGGCTTAGCTTTGGACTATGAGCGGCAAACTCTTTCCTTTTTTAATGTCCATCTGGAACAACACCTGCATACCTTCCAGTGTCAATTTCAGCGTTATGTCCAGCCTTGCTTTGGCCTGGACAGCCCAGGAGCTCTGACCATCCACAATGGCATTGAGGCTTCGAAATATGCATTCATAGGACATCCTTAGTCTCATTTAAAGAAAGGAACCAGATGAAATGGGTGTCCATTTGAGGTGTTTTTAATATTGTATTCCATGGGAACAGACATCCATTTTCTGAGCGAAGAAAACGTCATTATGCCAACTCCAATTGATCTGTTTTCAGTTCAGAGCAAATAAATGGGGCTGATTTGCAGTCAACAAAACTAAAAATGTCATGTTGAGAAAAAACTCTGGTCATTTTAACACCTACAATTGATGTAAATTTTTTTTGTTGGTTTAAAAAAAGAAAAATCCACCCCAAAACACTCTGTTAAACATTGGTAGCAGGGGACGCAATTTGCTGTACTGGTACTCAGGTTTTAATGTATTAAATTCATGACCATTACTTCATCAAGTGACCTTATATTGACGAAGTGTGATAATATTGAATAAAATAAATAAATGCACTGAGTGTAGTCGGAGGATAGCTTCAATATTTCTCTGCTATTTGGAAATTCACAAAAGCACTTTCACCAAAATGATTAATTGCCTACAGATGACACAAGATGGCAGCTTCGGCCTGAGCACAAAAATAGTGTATAAATTTGATCCCTTCAGCAAATAGCAGAGAAAAGATTTCTCAGAAAATCTGCAAATAGACTTGCAAGTAGTGAATCGCAATTGTGCCAGATAAAACTGTCCATTTCTTTGCTTAACATCCGACAAGTCTCCCTTTCAAATTGAAAGTGAAGAAACAACACATCTCAAACCAGTGTGTCATATTGTGAGAGTGGATTTTTCTTTTTGGGGGGGATTCAAGTGCATCTCTGAAGCGTCATGAGTTGCTAGTCTTACTGCTGCGCGTCCTCTCTTCTTCCTCGTCAGAAGAGTCTCCGCCGTAGGGCACCAGCCCTGATGCATCCATCACCGATTTGGGCTTCTTCTCACACACATTTTCAACAAGACCTGCTGGGACACAGCATTAGAGACAAACAGACGGGAGGAGGTACAGGGGGGAAGGCGAGAACCACAAAGTAAACCCAGTGAAGAGCCCCATGTTAGCAGTGGTTTACAGGTGGTGTGATTCCCCCCGTCAACCAGGTCAAGACATTGATGGCAGGCAGGTCCGTGGACATGTGGAGAGAGAGAGAGAAAGAGAACAAGGGAAAGACAAAAAGACATATAGAAGAAAAAAATGTTAGTGGCTTCTAGCAGTTGAGGAACGTCTCACAGGTGTTCACTCCTTCTCCGTTCCTCCACAGGGGGTGGAGATGACACTCCAATGAACAGACAACATCTCAACAGACCAATTCATCAAGACGTTGCACCTTCTTCAGGATGGCAAAAGCGCTGGTAAACAAAGGAGTGTCAAAGTCTAGCCTGTTAGCATCTTGGCGACTGACACTCCCAAACACAGTGGGAGAGATGATAGTAAAAATTACTGTTCAAACGAATAAGCGTAATTTCTCAACTATGCTGCTACCTTGGTCAAATGACATTTCTGAAAATTAATGGTGCCACGGATGAAAGCTAGGTAAGGCTTTTTGTCACCTGAAAGTATGAGCAACGTCAGAATGAAAAGGTCCATAGAGGGGTAAAGCTTCATTTCTCAGAACAGGAGCAACGAAACGGGTACGTACCCGAAGATGCGGCGCTGTAGGGTGGACTGCCTGGATCTTGGGTCAACATGTCACTTGTTCGTTTCAATGGGCCAGAGGTGAGGACAGCGGAGAGAGGCAGCGGCGGCGGGGGCATGAGGATCCTAAACGTTTGGATCCATAGTATTCATTAAAAAAAAAACAACAACAACAACAATGAGGTCATTGGTGAAAAATCCCATGAAGAACTCAAAAAGGACAAACCTCTCTATTGTTTTGTCTTGGACAACGGGGGAAGGAAATGTGGCCTCTTGAAGGACAGGAGTCTCCTGAGAGTGGCTGACAGGCTGAACAAAAGCCTAAAATGTATAACAAGGTCTTTATTTTGTCCACAGAAACATACAGTCTTTACAAACTTCCCTTGTAGTTAGTATTTTACAAAAAAGCGGCCCTCGAGTCTTTAAGACTCCTCAAGGCTTTTGTAGGTGAGGTTGAAATGATGCGTAAACTATCTATCACATTCGGAGTGCGTGCAGGTATGACTGACTCTTTGTCGAACCTGTTCTTCCTCAGGACCGTCATGGTGATTTGAATTTCCTGCATCCGTCTGAGGGCGTAAAGATTCCACAGTGTCCACTGTGTTACTGCTACCAACACCCTTTAACACAACACAACCCGTACATTTAGACATGCCTTTTACAAAGCATTTGACAAATATAATTTACATTTTTTTCTAGAGTAAAAATAGTATTCATCTTGAAATCTTTGAAAGGTCTCTGTCAGTCCTTACCGCATATTGCTATAGAAAGAGTTTTTTTGTACATTTGTGACGGAATGATGTCATTAAAGGAACTGAATTTGGACAATAATCCCCGCTGAAGGCCGAGGAGTCTGAAACTCACTGCCCGCCTCTGGTATTTAAAATACCAAGATTAAACCCACACTCCAAAAACACAGAGCCAACAACCAACCGCAACAGTTTGAATCGCCGGGATTACCTCCACAAGATACGGATTTGGATTCCGTGGACACACCGGATACTGAACCATTGCCTGAGAAGATGGAGGGGTTGTCGACATGTTAGAATGACTTGGGGGACCATTTGCATTACTCCAGTAACCACTGGCTCCCGGGTACGCTGAATAGCCTCCAGCATACCCATTGGCTGGGTAGTTATACCAGGAAGACTGGCTAGAGTAATTGCTATTAGGTGGAAATCCATGAGCTGCGTATGCTGAAAGGAAAGTATAAAATGCGGCGTTAACAGCGTCAGGTCACATACATCTATCTGTAACAGGCCCAATCACTAAAAGACAGGATGTGGGAAGTGTCAGTGTCTTATTGGCATCTTTCTATCAAAAAACGTGAAAGGAAACTCACGTTGAGTTGTGCTGGTGGCCGCGTACGACGACTTCGAGCGAACGTGCTCGGCTCTCACCTGTAGGTGGAGGTTAAAAACAAGGCTGGGTGAATAATAAAAACTGTAACAACAGCAAAGTTGAATGGATTGACAGCTGAAATGCATTGTAGGTAGGTGCAGTGCACTCAGGACCTATCTCTGGAGATCTGGGGGTTCACCCTACCGCTGCTATTCTTGGAGGTGAGTATCGGTGATAACTATATGCTTTGATAGTTTCACCTTCTTTGACCTCCATGCAAGTGTCATTCAGGTTCAGACGAGCAATCAACTTACAGTTTCTAACAGACTCTCGGCGAGCCGCTTGGCTGCCTCCAAACCAGCTGCGTTTGGGTGGCTGTAACATAAACGCCATAACTTTAAGGTTAAAAGGAACAACGTCTCCAACAAGTTGGTTTATAGGGCATGCAAAAGTTGCCCATCCTGAGAGAGCAAAATGTATAGTACCTGATGTAGACATAAAGCGGTTCAAAAGACTCCCGTTTGGATGCCTGTTCAATGTAGCCGGAACCTTTGCCCCTGAGGAAAACTCGAGCCCCCGTTTCTGTCTGGATGTGACCCAAGTATGTTCCCCGGGGTCCTTCGACCTTTTCATTTACGTTGAATGATGGCAGAGACTTTTCCAGGCCCACAAAGATCTTTGTGTGAACAAAATTCTATGAAGACAAAAATGTACTTTTAAACACACACAATTTTGCCTGATAAAAAAACAAAACACGCTGTCAGCAGATGCAGTAACCCATGGCTTCTGCTCTTTACACCAAGGATCTTCTCTCTGCTATTTAATTTGGGAGGTGGGTATCAGTGATGGCAACATGTTCTTCACTTGCCTCACTTTCTTTACCTCCAAACTATACAACAAAAGGCTTCGATCGATTTTGCCTACCCCCGGATGCGGAGCTGCTGGCCGATGCCCATGACTCTGCGTCGAGTTGCTGTTTGGTGTTTGGATGATGGGCCGAGGGGGCTGAGGATACAAGGTGAGCGGGGGAATTATGGGCATTGGTTGTCCTCCGGAAGCAGCGGAGACCCTCAACATATCCTCAGCGATGATCTCTTTTATTCTCGCAACAGCTTCTACATTAGCAGAAAGGTTATGGTACACACATCAGTTGCAACAAACTTTTCAGACTTTATTCTTAAAATTGAATGAACGAAGGGTCAGTGGCACTTACTGTTGACCTGCTCCTGTGTCTTTGCCTGGACATGCAAATACAAAGGTCTTTGTCTACAAGGAGACAAATCAGACAGGTCATGGACAACAAGGAAGTTCTGCACGCTTAGGATCACTTTATATGAAGGAAGACAAGCATTTTGTGATCGAGTGGCGGGTGTGTGAAAACAGCTCGAATCTACTTCCTGCTTGCGCAATTGCCAGTTAAGAGAAACAACCGTCTGACTGTAAATTGCACGACATCTAGAGAACAAAATAATTGTGCGTGTGTCATTACTACGTCACATGTAGCAACCACCAGTTACGGTTTAACCGAGAAGAATATTTCCAGACCTACCCTAATAAATTAAACATACCATACAATTTGAGGTTAGTGTTAATGATTCAGCAATGAGGAAGAGCCTGGGGAAAAAAAACAATTTTCCGTGGCAGAGCTCCAAAAAGAAAACGACCGGCACCTTAAGATGTATGACTTGTCTCACTTTTGCAAAACACATCCGTATGATAGCATAACTCTTTGAACAGTATGCGTCTCGATGCATCTGGCCTAAATGTAACACAGCATATGATTACAGTTTTCAAATGTAGGATTCCTAAAAAGATTGTATATCTAAATACATACCCTCCTGCTTTTTCCCTTTCAACATCAGACATGAAATGCCCTCTGGTAGATACAACTGCCCCGCTACACAATCGAATCTGAGACAGAAAAATAGAGTATTGCAAGTTACAATCTCCTGCATGCATTTTGAAGTCTAATGCTTCCAATGTTGAACTTCCACAACCACATCTCACATACCTCATCATGGGTTTTGCCTTTAGTGAGAAGGTCTCTGCAATTTAATGGCACGTCATTTATGTCAACTTCTGTGACAACCAGCTCTTCTGTGGGGGGTGGCACGGGCGCACTCACGGGGGTCTGGATGACGTTTCAAAATAAATCAACACATTCATAACGGTATGGAACCAAGTTTTATTGAAATAAGATATTCCTTTATTTGTCCCACCCTGGAAAATTTGAGATGGACAAGTACTAACCTTTGTCAACAATGGTGGGGGAGTCAAAAGTTTTCCTTTAGCCATTAACATGGCATTGATTTTAGCAGCCATGGCGGCAGCCATTTCGACTCCCCCCTGGGGTTCTGACTTTTCTGCTCCTGATGATACACTTTCTTTTGGCTTTGTCAGGGGAAGTGAACCGCTTGAACTAGATGTGCCAACAACCCCCGAAACACAATGGGCTATATTGCCACTGTCTCTCGGCGTAGATTGGGCTGGTTGATCCCATCGGCTGGTTAGACACCTGAAACAAGAACTGAAGCATTAGTGTATATAAAAAAAAAAAAAAAAAAATCGGCTTGGATCCAGTTTCACCATTACAAATCTATAGTGCATCAAAATCAACAGTGTTGTTTGCCACATAGCAACGACAATTTATAGAGCCAATTCAAAGTATGCATGTGAAAACAGTAGATGTAATCTGGGTTAGGAAAAAAAGTAAATACATGTCCATGCCTGCTCATTTTTAATTTGTTGGTGTACTTTGCGCCAATTTTGAGTCTCGAAGCTACCTAATCAAGTGACCGCCACCTAAAGCTCAAACGTACTAAAACCAGCTTGAAAACAAATAATCTAAATTTTATGAGTCACGCTTTAAAACTTAATAAAATGAGTTGAACTTTAGGCGAGAGCACAATATGGCTGCATCACGCAGTCTGAGATTTCCTCAAACGCTAACATTTAGAGGCCACGAGCACAAGTTAGCTCGCCCGCAGGTCTAAACCATGAAAACGTACTGACTCGGTTGATGTAAATGTTTTCATTGGGAGAATAAAAGATACTTACGGTGTTTGCCCGGCCATTCCTGAAGACATAGCACCACTACGTGAACCAGCATGAGAATTAAAAGAGTTTGTAACAAACGCTAGACGACGACAGCGAGCATCTACAAGCAACGCGCTCGGTTGCCGGCGACTTCCTGTGACGTACTTCCTGTAACGGCTTCGGTGTCGCGCATATGAGCTAGCGGAAACGTGAGAGGTCGAGACTCACTGTTACCTCAACGGATAATAAACATTACCTGTGTTTGGAATCACCCCGACCCACTGCTTACTGTGCTTAATATAGTGAACTCGCCATGTTCAAATGTAGACCGAATGTAGATTATTTCCCATTTTGTATCACAACATTTATCCTGAAAAGTTGTAAACAAGCAATGCAATAATACAGTATCAGAGATCAGGACAGAATCCTGCCAACGAATGTCACAAGATGGCGGCAAAGCATATCGTATATCATATTATATACATACATACATATGCATTTCAATGCCATATAACTATCCATAGATACATCCCCCGACCCGACCCCAGATAAGCGGTCAAAGATGGATGGATATATCTGTCTTTCTATATCTCTATCTGTATCTCTATCTATCTGTATCTCACTCTATCAACCATTTTCCTTACAGGCGCTCACACTAAACCACTTCAATTAAATTGCCCTGCAGACTACAAAAGTCTCTCCCAGGTAACCACAATATTTACTGAGTATTATGTCAGTCACTTCACAATGTGACCGGAGTTAATTGAATTTCAAGGCTACATATATTGAAACAAGCTACTCGGAAGAATGCACACAAATCTTTCCCCATCAATATGAAATATCTCCGCTCCCGTCTACCAGAGGTCATAAACATTCATGACTGCTGTTTCTTAATTTAGCTCTGGTGCAGTTAGTTTACAAGTTGCAGTTGTGCAGTGGGCCATTTTTTCTTCACTGGGGATCTGTGATCAGTATTCAGTATTTAAAGTCTGAATCATGAGTGAAACATTTGTCCCACGTGAAAAGTTGAGGTTTGCCTCCTGACAGAAAGTTTGTTGTAACAGAAATGACCTAGGGCAAACGATAACGGGAAAAGCAGTAACGTGATTGGAAAGAGGCACCAACCGTTGAATAATTTCTTTTTATTTTTTTCATTGAATAGTTTCTATTTTTTTTTTTTTTTTTTCCGTGCCCTCAGACCAAGATGTGAATCAGAAGGAAGAAACAAGACTCTTCATTGAGTGTACAGTTGTGTCATCAGAGAGAAACTAACATACAAAGTAACTGCATTCATTCGACAAACCGTTGTCTATGGCAATTATATACTGTTTAACAAGGAAGTATTCTTCATCAGCAACAATCTTTCGGACGTATATTATTCGTAACTAATCTGGATCTACCTTTGATGACCAATCAGCTTCCTGTCCTGGGTCTGTGCAGAAGGATGTTGAAGGTGAAGTGGCCAAAACAGAATGACGTTGGATTGAAATCAATGTGAGGCCGCTTCAAAACAGTGATAGACAGTTCTATGATGCACATCCTCTGTCATCAACCATCTCTTTTTCTATATACATGCTCTGTGTGACCACCGCATTCACAGGTACTCAGATCGCTATAATGGCTGATCTCATTTGCTGCAAATCCAGTGTAAAAGTCTATAAAAATATTGAGATTTATTTGAACATAACCTGACTATGTTATAATAAAAACTCCAGATGTCTCTTGCAGTTGCACAGTGGGATGTACTGTATAAATATTGTATAAAATAAGGCAGTCTTTTCAGTAGGATAAACCGGATACAAAAAATTCTGTGAGGAGAAAAAAAAATTTCAAGTCCTAAATGGTTTTCACATATTTCTGCAGTTGTCAAATGTCAAGCGGTTTACAGCATGAAACCAAAGAGTGATGGATTGTTGCAACAATGACAACGCATCATGTGCACGACACCTCCCGATGACCAACGATAACAGCTTATTCTCCAATGCAACAACCCAACTCCCCGACACCGAGACAAACATTTCTAATATGGTTTACAGTGCAATACAAAAGTCTTGAACTGGTACTGTACTTTTGATAAGAAAATAAAACGTTTAATATGGTAATGCTTCATATGAGTAATAGTGAAAGTTACAGTATATCTGAATTCATTAGCTTTGGCTTTTTCTCTCTTTATTAATTTTCTTATTTACCAACGACTTCAATTGGGATATTTCATATTGAAAATATGGTACGTCTAAATATGCGAACATACCAAATATAATGTAATTGTTCAGCTATGATCGCAATGTTAGGGTTCTTGTCCCCTCCCGCATGCCAGTTACTATATGCCACTTTGATGTGTTTCTGTCGGGCACATGGAGATACATGGGCAGTCATTTGAGGAGGGGGGGGGGGGGGGGGGGTGAAGAGGAAATGTTATTTCATATTCCAGCCTCCAGGAGCAGAAGGAGCAGTCCTGCCTTGCCGAGTGAACAAGGACGGAGGATGAAGTCGATCGCGCGACCTGACTTGTATTGAACATCTTCATTTATTCGCACCACGTTTCCATTCTCTCCTCCAGTGTTGCTGGCTCCTTCAGTAAACAAGCAGTTTCTCCTCCAACAGCAAGGTCAGTTTCACAGGCAGGCAGGCAGGCAAGCAGGACAGCTCATATGGGACACACGGGACTGAAGTTTATCCATGAGGCCTGGTCGGACTCTTTCTCAAGTCATGACCAGCTTACACTGCAAATGCCTGAGAGGCATGAGAAGTTCCAAAAGGGGCTGTCGTGTGTCCACGTCTGTTTTTTGTTTGTTTGTTTGTTTTTTTCTCCACAGTTCTCCTTGGAACAAGCTTGTAAGAGCCGCAATATCAACACTGCAGCTGCCTGTCAGTACGTCACTGTGGAGGACTGTGTTTCCTGTACGCACGCACACAACACGAGCAGGGGGGAGCACCTACTCCGGAGGCGGTCGCAGGCTGTGCAGCTTTCGTTCATCCAGGCCTTTCCAGTACTTGAAGTTGTTGTCCAAGTGCTGCATAAGATTGGGGAAGTCGGCGAAAGCTGGAGACAATTCAGACAAAGCATTCATGGTTATTCATCAGATTTGCAGCTTTCCTTCCTAATTCATCACAGCCTTACCATCCCAAGCATCAAACATATCCGTGATGAAGTAGTCTATAAATGAAATCTGCGACTTTGGGATGCTACATGTGTTTCTGTCAAAGACAGGCATGACCACTGGAAGGCCTTGCCGCTTCTCCTCGTCCGTCTGTAACAAAGACAACAGTCATCTACATCACCACCGCCACCATAGTGTTCTCACTCATCACACTTTCTTGGCATCATCTTGTTTTTTTGCGAAAAAAAAGGCCAATTTCAGACTCATGTTATGGCTACTGTAATTTTATGGCCAATTACTTACACAACTCTAAAGCGAATTAATTCCAAGAAGTGTTATTAAATTAACTTCACTTCTACTTTTTTTTTTTTTTCCATCGATGTTTTTCTCAGGAATGTATTCCACTTTAAAACAACTACTACTTTGTTCAAGTGAACTCAGAAGTCATCAAAAAAGTGATTCAATTTGACCTGATTCGAAGAAACTCTGCGTGGATTCATTAGACTTGAGTTAGCTCTCACAACCCCGATAGTATAAAATGAGTTTCTTTTCAAAGATGCAAAAAAGATTCAAGCGTGGGCGCTTCCAAGCCTTTGCTTCGCCCCACTCCTTTTGAGCAGCTCAAATAAAATCTTTAAAATAGTATCTTTGAATCTTAAAGTTGCCACTGTTTTGTATCACTTCATTGTATCACAGCTTGAGCCTCAACAAATTCAGACATACAGTATAATGGGTTGACAGCTGCACTTAACAGTTTCAAAATGTTGTACAAGTAAAGCTTTCATATCACCTGTGCAAAATATTCCTCTGAAATGCGTCCGGCCCATTCGATACATAGCTCCAGAGGCCTGCATGGATTGGAGATGTCTGCACACTTGATCAGCATTCGCTTGACAAGGATGCGATTCTCAGGGGATGTCAGAATACTTTTCACAGACTCCTCGTCATTATTTCCCTAAAAACAGTCAGATTATGCACATTCGATAACTCCATGGCAACATACACATCCTTATTGGTTTCAACATTCGCTCAGGCTTTGTTTTCAACATTTGCTAAGGCTTTTTGCCCTTCAATTCAAAGTGTTCACACATCCGTCGATGTCATCCATCTGTCCATCCAAATCCATCCAAATCCATCCGTCCGTCCGTCCATCCATCCATCCATCCATCCACCCAAACTTATGGAGGAGAGCATAAGGCCTTTATCATTTTAACCATATCATTCCTGCCTTAAAAAGACGACAAGCTTTAAAAGTCTCCACAGGGCATTCCACACTAAGACGAGAAAGATGATACCAACTTGTAAAATTCTCTCCTTGCACAGCCATATGTGTCCATGGCAACACCAGATTACAAGTCAGATGAGCCTCTTTTCCTTAAACTGCATTATTTTGACTACACACGTGAGTTCATCTCACCCCATTCTCCTCCAGAGCAGCCAGTGGCTTGTTGATGCTGTTGACAAATTTGTTGACATGTTCAAAGTGTTTGGTCATCTCGGTGGCGAGCACCATGTCGATGATTGCCTGTCGTAGTGTTCGATACTCATTCCTGGAGATAGGGAAAGACGAACATTACAGATTGGTAAATAACAGGGAACGTGAGCAATCCAATCTGACTGCAGTGACAGTGGATATGAATGAATGCTTTGTTCACACCCCCCTCGGCCCTCTCGCTGGCGAGTTGTGCATGTGAGCTATTCGGCTTTGACTTGAATCACATGAAACCTTGATTATGCTAAACACACAACACTTTAAATAACCGGATGGATGGTGGTACTGCATCAGAATTTGGGTTTTGAGCAGAAGCGGCATGTAGACTTCAATCGCCAGCACCATTAGTTTAAATTTCATTTACACCCTAGATAGTTGTCAAACAGATTAATTGAAAGGTGAAGCCCTAAATTTCAAATTTCATTTGAATTGAAAACAAATTACAATTCAAAGCACTTGTTTTGTATACCAATTCTGTATTTGTTGCAATGAACCAGGTTTTGTAACTTTAAGTCAAATGGATGCCCGTCCCTTTATTATAAGGCAATATCATTTATCATAGGGTAAAAAGCGAAACATTTAATAATAATAGGTTAATTTTACTGGTAAAAAAAAAAAAAGGCAATCTGAGATTCAAATAAACCTTTGCAGATAATTTTCTTTTGTACTGATTAAATTTTTTTTAAAAAAAACTGCCACGTGTCAATGTTAAAAATGTTGATTATTTGAACACAAATGGCTCATCATCACATGTAGACAGACAAAATAACAATATTCAAATACATATATTCTTCATTCTCTGCGAACAAGACTAATGTCACTGCATGTTACAAAGTTTCATCCAGCAAAATTAGCAATGAACAAAGTGTCAAATTAATATGCAATATGAGTGTTATTTCTCTTTCCAAATGTTAATTCTATTTTTTGCAATCACTAATGTTGTGTAGAGTGTTCTGGTGTACCTTTCTATATTCTTAAATATGTTGCACTTATCATCTCGGGTTGTGATCTGGAAGGCGAGAGCTGCGTGGTGGCTCTCCAGCACAGCAGTGTCGTTGTACAAGATTGCCAACTCGCTTCCTGCGTTGCACAGAAAGCTGTTGGTGCGGCCCGGGTGGTCCACGTCGTGTACGGTGGCAGCAATCAGGGCAGCCACCTCATCAATGGGGTCTAAGCTTTGCTGTTGCAGCAAGCCACATGAAACACAGATGAAATATGAACACAGGATGTTACATTTGAGGAAATCCACCCTGCTGCATGAACATACGAGTGTAATGTAAACATACCACTTCCCACTGCTATCAGTTCTGATGTGCATTTAGTGGCCCACAAGCTGAATTATTAATTCATCAAATAGCTGGAGGGGAATTATTGTAGGCCAGGCCTAACTCCAAAACCATCACTTTTCGGGAGACCCCCCCCAAAAACCATCAACTTTGCGTTCCCAAAGAGAGCAAGCCATCTTCAGCACTTTAAAGTGACCATTCATTTGTAAAAATAACACCCGCACGCCTGGCTGATCAATAGTATAGATTTGAACAAAAAGTGTAACCAATTGTACCAACAGGCACTTTTTTTGGGGGGGGGGGGGTCTATACACAGCTTCACTTATACATACAACACACACATAAATACATCCATCATTTTAGATACACGCTCTTGTACTGGATATGGATGAATCGTGCAGGTGTTGTGACTGGCAATGCGGTATTATCGGTATTGGTCTCTGGTTTGTGAATTTACCTTGACTCTCTCCTTGCACAGAAAATACGCGGTGGCATGCAGGACATCGGCCGCATGGGAAGAGTTGTGGTAGGAGTTACTGGAGTGGTAGTTGGCTTCAATCACTTGCAGCCAGGAGCGCAAAGTGGCCTCAGGGCAGTTGAGGTACTCACAAACCCCAAAGCGGGAGAATATTTTTAAACCCAAGAAGGTCAAAGGCCTGCAAGGGGGAAAATCCAGTATTTGATGTTTTCTCGATCAAACACAGTTAGAAAGAAAAACAATTGCCTCACCGTTTCATGGTTGCAGCTTCTAAGTTGAAAATGTCAAAGTCCCAAGAGTCCTCAGTCTCCATGGTCTGAGCTATACGAGGGGGGATGTCATTTGGAGAAAGAGGAGTGGCCAGGTGACTGGGGATGTGATGGGGCTCTAAATGACAGGGAAGATACAAAAAAACTATGTGGTCTGCACAAAAAACATTCAAATAATGACCTCACCGATATATCACAATTGACTATTTAAAAACAAACAGTGTCCCTCACGTTTTGTGGAAAAGATGTATTCGTTTCCCGACAATCTGCGCAAGCCATCCTGCAAACAAAAACGGAGAATGAATGAGCCATCGTGTACTCTATTCATACCAGGACTTGAGGGAAATTAAAACCTTTAAAATTTACTGACCCACAGGAAAAGATGTCGTACATAAGATGCACAAATTATACAATGAATATCACCTCTTTGATAACAAGCTCTTTAAACAGAAATGAGAAGTTATTCTAAAGTTTTGTAATAGTACAAGTAAAGAGGAGGGAAGCAAGGCATTGATTTTCCAGATTTTTCTTTCTCAAAAACCTTTCAAATGCCAAAAGTTTTTCAAAAGCCTTTAACAACTAGAGTTGTAGTTTTTTTCTACAAACATGAGTTGTCTTTTTTCTATATTAATCCCTGTAAAGTGAAAACAATTTGAACAACGCGTCTAAAGTTAAATGATTAAAAAATTGCTGAGTCGTAAATAAAAAAAGTGTGAAATCAAGTCATTTTCTCTGCTCTCAAAGGCAGTGGGGGCGTGTCCGCTGAATGGGCCGAAACCACGTCCCACTTAACTGTCAAAGGTCAATCAAATACCGCTGGTAAAAATTGATGCTAGTTCACCAAGCATTTTTTCATGCCTACGTATAACTTCATGTTTCTGATGCCAAAATACATCTGGTTAAAGCCTCTGGCGGAAGAAATATGGCCCATCAATGTTTTCCTACAGTGTGACAAAGTAGCCACACAAGCGCCAAGCCCCTGTCTGCACTTTAGCTGTCTGCGTGTCGCAATGGTGCCAGATAACCGCTGATGTGAACAGAACTGCTGAAGTTCTCATAGAGTGAGTGGGTCAAGGGCAACTCAGGCCAGAGCCCTGGTTTAGCCTCATCCCAAAAATCTGAAAAACTGAAACGCTCGAAACAGCTCGTTATATTTCGCCAATTGAGTACTACAGAATTGACAATCTTTGTTTCTGTTAAATATTTTTCAAACATGTGTAATGTATTTAGAAACAAATCTGGAAAGAGTCTTTAAATGTAAATATTTATTTTTATTGTCTGACTTGAAATAGCATTATGATATCTCAACGACATCTTCAAACTATATCATGGCATAAAAAAAATAAAAAATAAAAAATCCACCTCATATATTTTAGGTTTGTGTTGCCGAACAAAATATTTCCTTGACATGTGAAAAAGGAAAAGGAGACTAGCTCATCTTTGACCTGAGTATTGTCTCATGGTGGCACTGCCTCTGTACACACGAGCTATTTTAAGACTTTCTCGTCAGAAAGATGACAACTCCTCTCAAAACGTTTGCTGGGTCCTGTGAGTTCGGTCTCACTGCACCAAAGCCTACAGATGAAATGACAGTGGGCACAACGTACTCTAATACTCATGAATCTCCATCCATCCATCCATCCATCCATCCATCCATCCATCCATCCATCCATCCATCCATCCATCCATCCATCCATCCATCCATCCATCCATCCATCCATCCTGGAAATAAATAATACAAAACATCCATCCATTCATGATCATGAATGTATATCTGCTTTTATCAGCCCTTTTTTTTTTTTACCAAACAAATATTTTACAGGGAGGCTGAAATGTATGTGTGACCCCCTCTCATCCCCTCATGAATGCACATTATACTTTTCTGAGTAAAGTCATGCTTATTCATCTGATCCAAAGAAGAACAGGATGTTTCCAAGCCTGCACGAGTGAGAGAAAAGAGGTCCATGTGCGGGGACAGAGAGAAAGGCGGGGGTGAGTGGTGTAGAGGGCGGGCTTTTCTCTTCAGCCTCCAGCAGCACAAAGGACAATCTAACACTTCCTGTGGGGTTGTTGCCAAGACTGCCAACTTGGCCTAATTTGAAACTTCACTATCGCTTTTTGGTAACGCCATTGGATGACTCTCTCTCTGCATCTCTCAAGAGTTAGGTGGTTTTCCTACACCAGCTGACATACAGTACAGATGACAAACTTGTCACAACAATTCCCATGAAATCAAATGCGCAAAAAACTTTCAAAAGCTCTCATTTGCATGCCACACTGGAGTTGGGAAAGGCCCGTTGAGAAGAAACACCAAGGGCCTGATTTGCTCGATGTTTGTTTGTACAAAGCTGGGCAAAACATGTAAAATACCGTCAATTAATCCAGAACATACAGTGCAATGTCATTTATCCTAAGACCACTTCTGGTCGTCCATCTTTAAATTCCACATTTTAAATGACCATTACTGAGGTTAGTTACTGTGACAAGGAAGGAGGTGGAGAAAATTGAAAGGCGATGAAGACAAGCAATCTTTTCTGCTTATTTCAACATTTTTGAAACGCCAGTAACTAAAATTACTAGACATTTATTTAGGAAACAACCTGAAACATTTCTAGCTAACTTTCAGCGCACCTTGGAAATTGATGTTGGATGTCCCAAGATTAAAGCGCAATGTATTAATAAAGTGTATTACTCTGCGTGAAAGTTCAGCGTATTTGCAAAATCATCATTATCATGAGGTTTTAAGCTATTGCACCGATTGTCGAGCAGACATATATTTTTGGGCAATGGGCTTTTGGTAATAAATTGAGGTATGTTATATCAATTCTGTAAAAGACTAATTCTTAGTGTGGGAGGAAGCACATTTGTAATTTTGGTCTTGTTAGGTCTACAGGAGCAACGCTTACAGTCATCAGTCCTCCAACCAGGTCATTGGTATGGGGGTCTTCGTCCTTTGTGCCCAGCTGTGGTGAGTAGAGCTCCGTGGTCCTTAGGATCTCAAGTACCCGATCCAAGGCCTCCGCCACGGGCATGGGGCTGCTCTCCTGTGCTGCATTGATGATGTTTATAACCTGGAGGATGAAATGAACTGAAATGCCATTAATCTGTTTCAGTCAAAAAAATTCTGACACATCTTGTGTAAAGAAAGCATTAATTAAAAAAAACAAAAAAACATTGACAAGACGATTTGAAGATAAATTGGTATGGTTGCGCTAAAAGCTACACATACTGAAGCATTTGTGTTGACATGTGCCTTTGAGGGGTGTGGCTTGGTGAGTGACATCAAGAACTCAAGCTAAGGTTACCATGGTGTGAGTTCAGATTCAGCATCTTTTCCATGCTGCTTGTGAGTGTTTTCATTTTATATTTGTGGACTTGACTCTACCTGCTAAAGAAATGAAGAGAAATGCATGGATGACTGTCACCCTTTTTTTTCTCGATGTTACTGACAAAAAAAAAAGCTGGACGTGTGAAATAGCAAAAGTGTTTATCAGGTAATGGATCATCCTGGCCTCATGGATGACTACTATGATAAAGTGGCCTGTGCACCCACACACACACACACACACACACACACACACACACACACACACACACACACACACACACACACACACACACACACACACACACACACACACACACACACACACACACACACACACACACACACACACACACACACACACACACAACAGTAGGCTAATATCTAAGTGTGCTTTATTCTGGAGAGGATTCTGCCTCCACAGTCAAACGATACAGCAGAGAAACTGTAGTATGTCCTATGAGTCCATCCCTGGGGACTTTCTCTCTTCCTTCCATCCATTGGACCACATCCAGAACAGCAACAGCAGGTCAGCATGGTGCGGCATGCTTTCTTGTGCATGAAATGTGGCATTTTATCATCATCATGCTTGTGGCCTCTAGAAAATTGGATCTATTTCTGGTGGCTGTACAGAAAGGACTCGTGGCGGTGTTTTTTTTTTTTTTAATAATCGCAGTGTTGTCATGAGATTTGAAGCACACACTGGAGTAGAATATGAATATGACCGTATCTGAGGCACCACCTTAGTGATGGGAGCCTCTATCGTCATGGAGTGGATCCGGGCCATTGAGGAGTGCCTTCTCTGTGAGCTCCCTGCAAAAAAATAAATAAATGAAATAAATAAATGAAATAAATTAATAAATAAGTCATTATATTTTTAACTTTTATGATTCGCCCCCCCCCCCCTCCACCTTCATTTTTTAATGAGTGTTTTTGTCTGTGCCAAATCAACACTTGATCCAAACAGACAACTGGGGAGGTTTCATAAGTGTGTTCGTTTCCAACCATCACTCTCACCGTCGCTCCCCCGAGACGTTGTGGATCTCACATCCAGAGAGCCTTTCCTCCGATCTTTGTGCTTACTGGATTGGATGTCTAGGGAGGTGACGACAACGTTTTAGATAAACATGCGTAATCCAATGTTATTTGTTTGTTTTTGTGCTTTGGAGGGCAGAGATAGGCGTGATATCATGTGATACATCCAGTGATTGTGAGTAGCATACAACATAAAAGGAAATGATAAGTCATTGTCATTGTGTGGGCCCGGCTCTATTCAATGCAAAAACAAAGTTTTTCTTTCTGACATGGAATCCCTAACAATGCAAGTCACTGTTGTGTTTCCTGCTGACATACAAAATTCGGATGATGTTGTCATGGAAAGAACATCCCGCAATAATTGCTGATAATTGCCCCCCTGCGGGAGAGAGCACTCAAATCTGTACGACTCCACAGACTTTTGAATTGTTTCGTCATTAGACTGTCATAAGACGGCAATTTGAGAAGCAAGCAAAGAGATATCTTCAGTGTCATGCATGCATCAGACAAAGTCAAGAGAATATTACCCGTTTGCGACTCTGCTTGCACTCGTTCACTTGATTTATCCGACTGTATAGACACATGGAAAAGCAAATGGGTGCATCAGGTACTTTTATTCACAAACGACTCAGCAAAACTGCAGTCTCACCTTATTATTATCATTTAAAGGCCTGTTGATCGACACGTAGTGTCTTATTTTTCTGCAAAATGCAAAAGGTTGTTAGTACATAAGATATACAAAGGCGCTCAGAGATCACTGTTGGCGCTGTCACTCACCCTCCCTGTCCAATCACAGGTGTGATCTTCACATTTTGCTGGATGCTGTCTCCATTCTTCTTTTTGGCATAATAAACTCCTTGCCACTCCTAGAAAACATCAACATACAAGCATGCAAACAATCAGAAATAGGAAGTGACTTCAGAGATAGAAAAAAAAAAAAATACAATTGCAGCCCAAATTAGATCGTGGGAATAAATTCTTTCTTCAAGGTGGGCAATGGCTATCAGACGGCGATGACTGTGACACGAGTGAGGTTAAATGTTGGCTCAAGGTATTTCAGAGAGAATCAAGTTACATTTGAAAGGTAGAAGCGGCACTCCTGCAGTCCAGAGGGACTGTTTCATGTCCACCCTGCTCTTTCCTTCCCTTCCCTCTCCACCTACAGACTGCTGTGGCTTGAAAAGAGCCTTCCTGCTGTTAGCATCTCTGACATTGACCTTTGCTCTCTGTGTAGTAAGATTACAGCAAAGGCTTCAGCTGCTGGTCATGGCTACATGAAAGACAGCGACTGTGTGACACAGATGCGTGTATGGAGACATTTCTCAAAATATAACAACAATCACAATACATTTCAGAATTGGTGGACATTTTCTGACCACCTCATGTCATCTGAAATAATGCACAAAATACAGAAACATGCATCTGCTGTGTAAATTATACCAGTTTTGAGAAAAACTAAGAGTAGATATTGTCAAATCGACTTGAAAAA
This sequence comes from Syngnathus leptorhynchus, assembly GCF_054491065.1. Taxonomy (NCBI): domain Eukaryota; kingdom Metazoa; phylum Chordata; class Actinopteri; order Syngnathiformes; family Syngnathidae; genus Syngnathus; species Syngnathus leptorhynchus. The sequence continues at coordinate 9,603,284 of NC_141197.1, forward strand.
TGTATTTAAATTAACAAACGCTGCATAAGCAATCCCCTAAAATGTCATTTATTTTCCTCTTGTCCCTTCGTTTTGATTAGCAATGTACAAATCAAGTAACTTTAGAGCAAAAAGTATGACATTAGCAACGATTTGTCATCCCGCAACTAGAATTAACATAAAGCTAAAATCAATTTAGTATTTCAACAAGATTTGACTATTTAGCGTAGAGGATTTATTTTGCATTATTTTTTTAAATAAAAATGTGTGTATATATATATATTTTTTTTTTTTTGAAAAGATGCAACACAGTCAATCTTTCAAACATTTTTCGCAAATACAAACAGCATCTTTAAATACATTTGGCAAAGTATGGACGATTAGATGCTTATTACCTTTCCTTTCCGGATGCAGGAGTTTATTGTTTCAAGGAGATCAGGCTTATTCTTCTCACTTTTAGGCACTTCTATTATTTCCTTCCCTATGAGCTCACCTTGTTGGTAGCCCATAATGGACTCATAGGCAGGATTCACATACTGTGAAGGAAAATTCAGAGTGAGGCTTCATATTAGAAGAATTTAGTAAAACATAATTCTCTTGGTATTGACATATTTTTGAAATGTTGTATTTGATAGTGCAGAGATATTAAACGTACATCGAGTGCGTGAATTGTGGGGGCTACAGTGACCGTGATAGAAAAACTGCATCACAACAAAGTTTATGAAAATGCACCTGAATGACTTGATCTTCAGAAGTGATCTCAATGGCCTCTTGGCTTTGTTCTAGAGCTGTGAAAATAGCATTGCCAGCCCTTGTACAGGTGGCAAGAGAAAGTTGTTGTTAATTGTTATCATTTGACCAAAATGATCTGTTAGCATCACAAGTGGGAAATATCCAACTTTAGATTAGGCTACAGACTCCCTTGTTGCTGATCAATCTCATTTGCTTATTTTACCAGGACATTTTTGTACAATTCTACCTTTCCTGTTTTTTTGGGGGGGGTATTTTGTTAAAGAACAGCAAGTGAATCGAAAAGTACTGATGCACATTAAAAAATTTAGAGTTCAAATTAAAGTTGTCGCTATAGTTTATGGTGAATTGTAAATTGATGCTAAAATTTGGCTCAAAAACAGAATATACCTGATTTTTTAAGTGGAGTCTAACAATATATTCATCCTCAGCAACATGTAGTTTTGTTTTAAAAGACAAAATTGCTCAACTCACCTCAGTTTGAACTGTGCAAGCACCTCTCCATGCTCCAGCTGCAACAGCTCATTATAGCAGGCCATCATATTGGCATTCTCCACATATCTCTGAGGGTCAGAGATTAACAGCACAAAATACCAGTCAAAGGCAACTAAAGCTCAATTTTTCAACAGGATTCATAATTTTGTCATTGAATATATAGAATTGTGAAGTTCACACCACAAAGCCATGCTATTGCTATCTCTGTGTATGCGTCTCCAGAGCAAACAAAGATTTACGATCTAGATCTCGGCCTTATTGATAGAAGAGGTATGAAAATATTTCATTCGAGGAATGCAAATATAATGTAGGTAAAGGACAGGGCTACACAATATATCCCCAAAATATCTGTAACGTGACATTGGCCCTTGCAATATGCATATCGCAATGACATGCAAAAAGTTTCTTGTGGAATTTTATACTTTTCTCTGAAGCATACGCAAACTGAAATGTGCATCGCCATCAAACACTTGAACATTATCTGGGGTAATTACAATCAGTTAGCTAAGTATACATTGAACTTGCTTAATTTTCCACATGAAAAAAAAAAAAAGTTTTCATCAGATAATTCAAATGTCATTTCTGAAGGTATATGTCAAATATTGTAATAGTAGTGACATTGCTATATTCAACAACCATATTGCATATCAAATGGGTTTACTATATCGTGCAGCCTGATTAGAGGACATAGATAAACACACAACACCTCTCACCCTATTAAAGCCAGCGTTGATCAGCGGCATCACAGAGGCTTCCTCCCTGTCTGGCCTTATAAAAAGAATACAGAGGCACGTGAGCTTCAGCCTGGCAAATGTGTTTGTTTTTTTGACAGTTATAGAGCCAAGCCACAGCTTTTTACAAGACAAATCTCTCAAAAATGGCACTGACGGTATAAAGTGGGTATAGCACCCCGCCCCCATCCCCAAATTGACTTATTCTTTGATTCTGTTACTCGTATTTTTTTTTTCTGCCATTAAATTATTGTAAAGTGAAAAAGTACATTTGACACGGACATGAGTGTTGTTGACAACCTTGCCAAATGAGAATGATTAAGAAAACAATTAAATGAGGCTTCAATCCATGAAAAAGAAAGCCATTCTCGCTGAATACACTAAAAGCTCGTGCTCAGCTGTCAACTACTGGCACCTGGAAAAAGGCAACCGTGCCTTGCTATGCATGCACGGATGCCTGATAACGAGGCGCTCTAAAGCCTGGAGTGTAGGCATAGCTAACGGGCACATGGCCTGTTTGAAGTGATATGTTAGCACATCCGGCATATTGGATGATGACATATTAGCCATATAGTTGGGAATTGAAATTTGCAAAATGAAGTTAGAATGACAAGACAATCAAAAGCAATCATTCAGTATCAATTCAACGAGTTCTGGCTGCAAAGGAGCAAGTGAACGAGGCATCGCTTCACTTTGCCACATCCAATACGGCTGCGGCGTTAACGTACTCAACGTGATGTCTAGACATGTACTGTAAATGGTGCCTATGGTAATACGTACTTGCCAGCTTTGGCACAGTCTGTAAGTAGGGTCTGTAGGGTCTCGATAATAATTGCCCCCCCTTTAAAGCTAAGGTCTGCGGGACTGAACTGTTATATTTAGTGAAAACGTGGCTTTTGAGCAGGGGTCGCTGAGTTGTACTTACCTCTTCACAACGGCGACTATCACAGTGTTTTCTGAAGAGCTGACCGCTCTCATTGACCTAAATGTAAACACAGAGAGCCCTTTAGCTAGCTGGCCAACTGTCGGAAAAGCCTGTGGCATCCAATCAATGTATTTTTCAGTTTTTCACGCTCCGATTCTCCCAGGCAGCTCCAATGATGGAGCGCTGCAAGCTGGCCAAGTCCTCTGAAAGAATGCTGTGTACAGGGCCACTCATCCGCCTGTGGTTTACCCCAGCCAGTGGTCATAAAGGCCCTTTAGTTCTCGCGTCTGAGCCCGAGCGTGTACACTGAACATATGGAAGCGGCCAAAATGAATGGAGTTAACATATACGCCGGGCAAGGCAAATGGATGTTTGTAAATGTGCTTTTGGTTTGGGCTGATGCTAAAGATAGAAAAGTGGTATGGGCAGACACGGTTCATTTCTCATTCATTTTACACCGACAGTTAACACGAGTTACAAAAAAAACAAACACACTGGGTCAGTATCGGCCATCCTATAATGGCCATTTTATGATCAGGAACTTGAAATTAGAAATTAGATATCTGTATTATCTAAATGATTAGATATATATCGCTAAAATAAATGAAATAATGCTAAAGTTAATCCAGTAAGTACTTGGTAAACTGACTAACGATGGCATCAATGTAAAGAGGAGAAGAGAAGTAAAACAACATGGACGATATGGCCAGTGTCCTACCGGCATAGTGCTTCAGCATCAAAGTGTCTGGAATGTCTGTGGTCAATGATGACGAGGTCGTGAAGCTTCTCGGCGAAGCATTCGAGGGCCGACTCGGGCGTTCGCGCCATGCTGCACCTGTAGTTGGCCTTCTCACAAGCCCAGCAGAAGCCATTACTCTGACTGTCCTCTTTGGCAAAAACTAAAAGTACCTGCAAGACAAGAGATGACTCAGCACATCAAGCCTTATGAGTCATTTGGTGACTTATTTCTCTGACCTTATGTAATGTCACTGTGCTATACCTTTAGCCAACAATCAATTATGAATTCATCCATTTTTTTATCCATCTTTTTCTTATGAGGGTCACAGGTGTGCTGGTGCCTATCTCGACTGACTTGAGGTAAGAAGCTGGGTACAGTTTGGAGTGGTCGCCAATCACATGGCACATAACCGACCAATAACAACAACAACCATCAATTAGTTAAGGTGAGTCAAAAGTGCTTCCTATATGGCATCAACCCCGTCACTGAGAGACTTCCATAGACCCTCTTAGTTGCGTAAATACTGGACTAGCAATCTGGGCCCGACTCCAAGAGCGGCGCAGCACTAAGAGTGGATTCATGAGTCACCCTCTCAAACAGACGTCACCCCCCAACTCTTGGCGGGGAGCAGAGTCAATGCAGAGAAAGAAGAAAAAGTTTTGTTCCCCGATTTTATATCACGTTAAATCAAGTTTGGGTACAAAGCCCAGACTTTAGTGAGGGAAAAAATGAGCCGCTTTTGTTTGTGCCAAGTTGGATGTTTTGACAAGTTTGATTCATTGAGACAATTGGTTCAGGTTTAAAGTAACAAAACAAGGCTTAAAGTCAAAAGGCAGGCCACTCCAAACCTGAGAGGAGTGTTACTAATGGAAACCATATTGAACATTTTCATTTCATATACCAGAAAGCGTGTTGCACGTAAATGCATCTCCACTGAAGTAGATTTGGAAAAGAATTCCACATTGGGATGTTTGTAGAAACAGTCAACATTCCAGTTGTGGCAAGGCAACATATGCTGAGATAAGATCCATTTTTCCCTGATGTATTCTGGGATCGGACACATCATAAAGCTGTCACAAAAATCTCACACGCAAAGCAGGCCTAACATCAGAAAGCATTGGAGATAAAACACAAAGGGAAATGTCCAAGGCAGTAAAAGAAAGAGAGGGTAGACCATGAAAATGTTATAAAAAAAAAAAAAAAGGCCCAAGCCAAATTGTGTGAGCTCCAAGAGGAGAAGGAGCAGAGATCAGATGGGACTGACAAAAACAGGAAGAGGTTATCTCTCACTCGCTTTCCTACTGGAGCGCATCAGACAGTACTGCACAGCTACTCTGTGCACTCCCATTTGAAATTGCAGGATGTGTAATTCATTACTTTCAGTCTCGTTACATTGGTTTCATAGCGTGGAATCTGCTTCACTTTTATTTCCATCGCATTGATTTTTGACGTTAATCTCCATAATCCTGGTGCGACGTGGCATTAAATCATAGAGCAGGAACGTTTCCATATAAGATGCAAACAAGTGCCGTGACTTTGTGTTAGATTTGGGGTTGTGCGTGACCAAGTTTCAGATAGGTCACTGCTTGAGTAAAGTGGAAAAAAAAAGTCTAGATTCAAAGATAAAGCTCTGCAACTCACTTTAGCCCAAACTAGGTGCAGCCTTCTATTCCCAATGAAACCGAATGGCTAATAAAAACGCTCCATAAAACACCTCAATCAGAAAAAAAAAAGCATGAATCCGAATGGAATTTATTTGGATCCACAGAGCGTCTCCATGTAAACATAGCTACAGTTTTTTTAGCACCAAGGTGACAAAACACGGCAGCAAAGCACCACTTCAGTCAAAATGAAATTCCTCAAATTACTTCAAGATAGTTCCTTGGCACCACGATGTCACTCTATGCCATAAAAAAGTTTTTCAAATCACCTCTTTGGCTGTAAGATGCCACAAGATGGTGGCAAAACACAACCTTTGTTTTGTTGAAGCTTTTTAACTGACATTAACATTGAGCCCCAACACCAGGATGCCAGATGTTTTCTTTCGGGACTAAATCAGATTAACGTCATTTCACGTCATTTCAACAGGGAAAGTAAATAGATTTACGAGTTTGATTCAGCAACAAAGTGCACGCTCAAATCAAATAAAAATAAATTACAAGTTTTCTTTTAGAAAATGTCACTTTTAAGCATTCAGTCATGCATTGGATATATATCTTAAAAAATACTTTTAATTTATGCTGAATTGTTTCATTTTATTATTTTTTCATGTGTGCAATTGAGTCCTCTTGACTTATGCTTTGATGGAAATGTTTGTTTCGTCTTATTTTTTTTTTTTTATACCCTTTGCTGAAACTTTCCAGATTCATCAGAACCCATTCAAAAGCCTACCAATAAATAGTCTGTCTCGTATTTAAAATGAAATAGTTGAATGCCTGTGCGGTTGTACATTGTGGAATTCAACACAGAAAACATTAGTGCCTAAAATGGAACTGATTCTCTGTGCAATTCTTCCATAGCATGCATTGTTCATTATAGTATGGTCTTGGTCAGAAATGTTTGGTCTTGTTGCCTAGACAACCCAAGTTGCATCGCACACAAAACACCTACTGTCTCTCTGACACTTTCTTTAGAACCTAAGCAGAGTTCTAACGACCCAAAAAAAGGAATACCAATCATCCGTTTCACTTGTCCTGTATCACTTGTCCTCATTAGGGAGTACGAGTAAACTCAAGCCTATCCCAGCTGAACTATTCACGCACACATTGACCGCTACGGTCCATTTAAATCAATTTAGCATCAATAAACTGATGAAAGATGTTATACAGTGTATAAGAAAAATGCCTCTAAATGTTGACAGTGTTGCTAAGTTGGGCTTTCAAATGTTAGAAGCTTCTAAATGTTATGAACATTTGTTTCATGAGGGTACTCGTTGTTTGAAAATGGAGAATAATATCATAATTTCAATCACATACTCTAAGTGTCATTCAGAAATTGTGTATGGTTTTACAATACCTGAAGTGGGTCTTTAAATAACTTCATTGGTCCAAATTGCACCTCTGTTAAAGCGGTCTGAAAGAACAAGAAATACAGGATCATTACACAGAAAACATTCACATCATCTCATGATTAAAGTTGCCGGCAGATACCAACAAAGCACTAAATGAAGGTCTATAACACACTTCAACATAGTTTGTTGCCATCAACATGCCACATCATTTTAGGCTGAATGAAGCTGCTCAGTTTGATTATCTCAATTAAGTTAATTCACATTAACATTCAGTATTTCCTTGTCAGCAAGGTGCCACAATATGGCAGCAAAACACAATTTTTCCATTCATGAAATTTCTTAACTCAACATAGTTCATTGGAACCAAGGTTTCCAGAACAAACGTAATTTCGATCTCTTTGTGTGCCTTAACGTGAAGAAATTGACAATAAAGCGGACTTTGACTTTTTGACTTTGACTTTATAGTGTATAAGCTTGGAATTTGTCTCTTTGAAGCGCTTCAAATCACTTCAACATAGTTCCTTGGTACAAGATGCTAGCAAAGTACAACTTTTGTCTACTAACTCAGACAAAGCACTGATACATTGCCACTCAACTCATTGGAACACAGTTCGATGCTACCAAGACGCGACACAACACCAGCAGAGCACGACAATACGAGAATGTGCGAATGGTGAAACTGCTAATATGTGCGGATTAACTGCATTTCATTATGTATTTATTGTAGCTTTAAATATAGCAACAGTACCTGATAAGCCAAAAATGTAAAAAAAATGATTGCATTACAGTATAAAAATTAGAATCCGCTGTATTGGCCAGGTTTGTTCATGCCAAACAAGGAATTTGACACATCTCTCAGCCTCTGTACAACATTTAAGTCAGGTGACTAAATACAATGAACCTCAGCTACATGTAAAGATAACTTGCAAGATATACTCTTTATCATCAAATGAAAACTTTTGCATTTTTTCCACAAGATTTCCTTCAATGCACATAACCCTATGAGAACAAAATCTTTGTCTGCAACAAATTTCACTTCCTTTCTCCTAAATGGAACCCAGCTCAGGGGTTAGTAACCATAGCAACCAAGCCCCTTGTGAACAGCCATCCCACTAGAATTCCTCTTCTCCGTAAACAGTCTCCACATGTGGAGCAGAATAGAGGGAAGAATTTCAGAGCATGCCGGGCACCCGTAAATCATTTCTTGCTGAACTGTAAGCCTTTTGCCGACTCAGTGACACAACAAGGGGGGGAACAAAGCTGATTAGGCCTCGGTGTAGCACGGCTGACGTCATTCTGACACTGGGCTGCTTGTTGCCGTCCGAGTAGTCGCAGCAGTATGACGCTGTGTGATCAAACACGAGATCAGTGGCCACATGATCAATTCATGAACAGGAACGGCGTGTGTGTGCATGTCGGTTTCTACTGTATGCCGATATGTTTTCTTGTTTGTTTTTTTTAATTGATGCACGGTGGTCATAAACAAAATGTTCTTCTGTGGTTTGCATTGTAAATGTTGCCCATTTGAAAGTGTTGATGTCGATTAGAATTCACAGCATGCTGCTTGGGACTGAAACAATGGAGGTAGTGACAGCAATTATGATAATGTAACACTTTGTGGCCATTACATGTGACTACATCAAGGACAAACAGCATGAACATTTAATGAATAGAAAATGACAACTCATAAATAATGATGTGGGTCAACACACAAATTTGACTACAGTGTGAGAAAATTAACAATGAACAACAATAATGAGTTTTATTATTTATTTTACAAGTGTATATTATGATAATTATTAATAACTATTTTCAAAATAAAGACAGTCCGGGAATTCCAGTGTCGAATCCTTCCAACGACAGTATTGTTTTTATTATGCATGGACTTGGTTTGTCTTAGTGAGTTTGTTTATCAGTGACGAAAAAGAATGAGAAATTATTTTCGCAAAAGAAGTAATGCCACCATATTTTTTTTGGGGAAAATATATTGTTGTTGTTTTTTTTGCATCGTCTTTGTGGCGTGCACTTTGTAGCAGCTTGCCTGATTTTGTGATATTACGCTGCTTTTTTTTTTAGGATAAGATTAGAATGACTAACAATACAATAAAAAACACCTCTGACACCCAATGTAAAGAGAGTATTATGATTGATGTATTTCTGAAGATTAATGACACAAGATATGACAATAAAAATTGAAAGCACATTACAGACAACATTTTGATTCACCAATCAAGTCTAAATTGTCCAATTCACCAACATTGAAAACTCCACTGTTACCATCAACAAAGTATTTATGAACTTTCAATCCACAAAGGTAATTTAACGCAACAAATAGCGCTTAATGTAACAATGACTTGCCCACACATTTCAACAGTCCAAATCCCTTGTGCAGCCAAGACCACTTTATGCTGTTCATTGTGCTTATAGAGGTCAGAATAGAGGCTGTACTTTCCCTGTTGTCACATTTGATTTCGATGACGTTGACCATGTGTGTCAGAACAAATAACTCAGCCATCAGCTTTATGAACTATGACTAAAGATTCCAGTCATTCATTTTTCCTGGAGATGTGAAACAGAACATTCTCTCCTGCACACGAGACCGCTGGGTAAATGTCCCTGATGGAAGATAAACTCTCTCTCTCAAAATCCTACTCTCCCCCCCCCTCTGATGTCGATTGTTAGGGGAATTAGCTGAGGTTAAGGCCTTGACGTAAGGAGTTTGGCCACAGGGCCTCGAGCTAGCTGAGGCCTAGAAGAGTGCAAGTGCTCCTTCTCCATCCAATGAGACTTCTCCCTCTAACACACACTGACAACACCATTACAAGTGCAGCTGCCGTATGCTCCCACAAATCCCCCCTGACACACACACACACACACTGCACACAAATGCAATGTACACAAATGCTGTGTGTAGCGCAGCACTGTGCAATGAATCAGCCAAACATTTGCATCCTCTAAACGTCACACTGGCAGTCAAGCAAAGACAAACAAGGCGCAGGAAGTGAGCAAACGAGCATGTAGGGCAGCGGGCAGGCAATCCAAACATGGCGAGCCCCGTGCCACGCTGTACGACTCAGGAACCACTGCGAGTGCACCACGCAGGAACAACGCGAGTGTCATTTGGCAAGAACCCAAAGATGCCAAAAGTACTCACACTCTGTGCTGAAGTAGAAATATTTGTGCGGAAAAAAACGCTTAAAAGCATTTTTTTTCCATTGTGCTGTTTTTTTGTGACCTGCCCACCTTTGAGAAACACACACATTTTTTGAGACAGCTCAACTCCTGTCATCATTACAGCCCTAATTTTGCATTTTCACAGAGGCTCATCACTTGGAGCTGTGTACTTTTGTTTTGTAATGTCATCTGAGCTGCCAAGTTGCTCCAATCACCATCAAGATTTCCTCACGACCCACTACTTCTCACTGAATACACGGACTATATTTACTTAGCAGATTTTCCTCTGATCCTTATATCCTGCTTTCCTATGGATCTCCTCATGTTTCTCCTCTTTTCCATCCCTCTCAACGCATTGGACCATACATTCTGGAAGCGTGGCTTTCCACTACAGTGAAAAACAGGAAATTGGATGACATTGTTTGGTGCGCCAACGTCAGCAGTGAGAGATAGAACGAGTAAACAGCTTCCTTCGACGCAGAGCTGCGATCAGGAAGCAGGGATCTTGGGATGCCCGCCCTGCTCGTGCGGTAGAATGCACGTGGCCGCACCGCTCTGTGTATCGACCACCACAATATTCTACTACGCCACTAGGAACAACAAGTAGGAATGTGTCACAAACGAGTAGCCTTCTGTAATCAACAAATAGCACCAAAGTACCCACAAGTTAGGGATCTTAAGCTAGATATCAAGTATATCAACTAAAAGATGAAACAACTTTCCATAAGATTCTGGCTGACATCTCATTCGCTAGCCATGCATTCATTGGCAGATTATCCTAAAAACCAGCATCACTTATTGCTCAGTTTTTTTCATAAATGGTAAGCATTATAGTATAACCACCATAACAGGGTAGGAAATTGCCTAGGCCCAGCGCTAAAGAGGACCCCCGAGGGACAGCTCGCAATGGCTCATATCAATGGGCACTGTTTTAGACACTCCAACAACGTGTCAAGAATGACGAAAAGTGTGAATCCAATATGGATGAATCAATGTTCCTTATTAGGTGTAATTAAGGGGAACGGTCTTGGCCACAGGTGTGGGGCGTACACCATGTACCAGAAAGACAGACTACGCACTCATATCGTCCGCAGACGATACAAAAATCGAAACGGCATAGTGCGACATCAACCTCGCCATATGCTGAGCAACTCAGATAGCTGCACACAGGGCCCATGGTGTGTGTGTGTGTGTGTGTTAGCTCAAACAGAATTATTCACTTTTATGTGCAAGCTACTTGCATTTGCTCTGAAGGTATCCATGACAATGGCCAAGCAAACTTGCAATGCCTTCCAAACATCCCTAGTTAATCACATGTGCACAAATAACTCATTTAATTCTGTGCATTTGTTGCTCTTTGAATACAACTCGTGTGAGATCACTGCAAATTGTCACACTCACGTGCTGCTCACCAAAGTATATTGATCTATCGGCTGAAATTGCAGGATGACCGTAAAGTTCTTTAGAGGTGAACTCAATTTGACCTCTAAACCTTTGAAAACTGTCCAACCGCTCCGTGTTGCAGTACTTGAGTATTTGATTTTCAGCACAAGGAAAATGATCAATTAATGGATTATTTTTCATTTTAATTCATGCTGAATGTCTCTCAATGTTCTCCCAATACAACACTGGCAAGGAAACAGAGTTTGCACGCTAGTGCTGCATTGAGCTGAATAATGCTACTTGGAAGAATTAGTAAATTAATCCATAGCGGCGGTGCGTAAATGTAGCTTAACTTTCCACATCTGACGTCATGTTGCTCTTTTTTTAAACCACCAGCTAGTTAGACAATTTGTTGTCCTCAAGTAGTGAGTGCCTTCCATTTTGGATCAATCAAATCAAATAAATATATTCATTTACTTTTTCCTTTGTTATTAGCAGAAAACAATATATTTACAGTAACTGCAATTGAAAGTGAATTGAAGTTAACTTTTGGCACCTCACAGTTGTACAGTGGATATAAAAAAAGTCTATACATCCCTCTTTAAAGACCTGGGTTTTTTTTAATGACGGCTTTTTTTCCCATTTTTGTTGTCCAGTCAGCCTAACCAACTTTCACATAAGTTTTTAACGAAAATCCCAAAAGGTATGTTTGTCGTAAACACAACACTGCTCGCCACCATGAGAACATCATAACTACAGTGAAGCATGGTGGCAGCAGCATCATTTTTTTTTTTCCTTAGTCAAGGTTGTGGGCAATATAAACATGCGATTCTAAATACAGCAGCCATGTCCCAGAGGGTGTGCACACTTGTGCAACCACATCATCTGAATTGTTTATTTTTACTTCTTCTCTTGAAATTGCTCGTTTTATTTTTTCTAACTGAGTAAATCTTATATGGCAGATTAATTGTGGGAAGAGTTCTTAAACTGGCATTTGAATCGGGGTGTGTAGACTTTTTATATCCACTTTATACACTATTATGAGAGGTTTGGGGTCACTTAAGGTTTTTCCTTTACAAAATAAGGACATGTGTTTTTTTTTTTTTTCCTTTTTCAATAAAGATAACATTGGATTAGTCAGAAATACCGTTCCTTGACATTGTTAATGTGTTAAAAGAAAACACCCTCACACCCAAACGCTTTTACAGTGCGTTATCACGGAAAACGTGAAATTAGGTGAATAGACAACCCCAACATTTTTAACTGTTGTGTATGTTTTTAAGTACTACCGGTTTTCACTGACATTTCCTTCTGAGCAGTCACGCTACAGAGTGCAGACATGTTTACATACACATCGGGTGTATTTTGGGCAGAGGCGGCTGTGACCTTTATTCTGTGTTTGGTGACATCGCTCTGCCCTCAGCAGATAGCAGCCCAATTCAAGCATACATGAATACAAACACACTCACACAGAAGAATGAACTTGACTTGGAATTCACTCCTGAATGACGTTGAATGACGTCTGAGGCTCTAAAATACAAGCTTGCAGAAAACTAGCAAGCAATTCAATTTGTGAATTGCTTTACACCACACAACAGATTGCTTGGCTTGGCTTGGCTTGCAAAGGATTGAGAAGGTTCAGGGAAAAATCTTGAATTTGAAATTTCTTCTAGTTGTAGTTTGTGGTGGTGTAGATATTTTTTCATATAATGTAGCTCAAATTAACTTAAGTTTACAACTCTGAAAATCCCCCGCAATTCAAATTAGCACCTTCCATCGGTCATCCTGAGAACAAGAACATACCCACCGTGTTTGTGGTGTAATCTAAGCAGTGTGACCACCTCTTGTACTGTATACATTGTATGTGACAAAGTCCTCCCTGGGCATGTGACACTGCCTATAAGCCAGCCTGCATATCCCGTGCCCATAGTGGCGCCAGTGTGTATGTGAGCGGATGACGCCTGGCATAGTGGACGAGTGATGGGGGAGGAGATGTCCTGAGAGCCTGGACATACTCGTCTACAGACACGAGAAGAGCCACAGACATGGAACACGCAACACAAAATATGCCTGCTTTCTGCATTTGAGTACAAGTGAGGAGGGATTTTGGGGTGCTTTGAAAAAAAAAAAAAAAAAACAATCGAGCATTAACAGACAGAAATGCAATGTGTTTCTATGAACCCTTCCCTCCAATTGTTCTGTGTTCTATTGGTACTGGTCTTGGTGACAAAATTCAGCATTGCAATAATTGTTGCCATGCTGGCTGGACAATCGAATTGAATGGAGTTTTGTGAAGATTTGAAAAGCGGGCAATGCCATAAAACCACTCTTTCGTTCAGATCTGTGTCATGCAATTTCCACGAAAAATTACTCAGATGCCCATGTCATGTCATTCATATAATTTGGAAAATGTTTTCCAGAAGTTTTCATTTGTTGAACAAGACCCACCATAAAATAGATAAAACTAATAAAAGTAGTGTCCCAAAAAATCCCTTCAAGTTCAAGTAAAACAGTTTAACTTGATTATTACTTAATGCCCTTCTCTGATTGGCTGACGTTTTCAATTAAAAACTTCCACCAATAAGCTGAAATTCTGAAGGGTTCTCCAAATCAACACATCAAAATGACAGTGACCTCTGAATCTACTTTCCCAGAAAATCAACTTAAGTAGTACAAATAGAACTATGTTTGTGAGGCAGCAGATTTGAGGTCATATACTTAGTTATTAATTGTTTTTGGTGAATTTATTATGAAGGATTTTAAGAGTCTTGTGAGGTGCTCATTCCATTTATTTTTTATTTTTCTATTTCACAAAGTTGGTAGCCTCACGGAACTTTTTTAAGGACTGGGTCTTTAAAGCAAATGTGAGAATCTGCCACTAGATTCAATGCTGTTAGCTGAACGGTACACCCATACACAGGAAGCAAAGCACTTTCTCCAATGTTCACCTTCGAGATATTTCTGTCCTTATCCAGATTACTGTGAAATCCCCATAAGACCTGCACAATCCTAAGCCACACCGGGCTCGGGAGCAGCCCCCTTACTAAAACCTCCTCCAGATCGGCCCCTGGCATCACCAGTCCAGTTTTATGGACAGTTTTGGATTCCGTTTCTTTCTCTTCGAACCACACTGCATTTTGCTGGAACCGAAGCAGGACCTTCGAGCGCTTCCTCTTAAAACACACTAAATTTATGAGCAAAACATGCTAAATGTCTTTGTTTCCACATCTAACTGCAGGAGAGCGTCAATGGATACACCCACTCAACTCAACATTCTCCTTCCTTGCATTCTAGGTAAGGTCAAAGGTCAATCAAGCAAAAGGACACGGTAAAGAAGCTTGACAAAGTCTAAGTGGGACGCTGGCCGACCCAGTGACACAAGAGTTTACTGTAATCTTACCAGGAAGCTTTCCATTGCAGCAGGCTCCTCCTCTTCCTGTCCAGCATGTCATCAAGACTGCAAGCTCAAAAAAAGAGAATTCTTCATGCTCTAACAACTTTTATCATGTTGTCAGCTCCATATCCAACTGTCTTTATTACCTCGCCTGGCACTGCAGCCTGAGGAGAGGATTAGCATTAACAATACGCCTACTTTGGTCCCGCCAGCCACGCTCTATGTACAAATTTACATGACTCCACCTCTCCAACTTGCTGGCTTTTGACAATATCAGAGAAGAGCTCAGCAAGAAAAAGCATTATATAATCACCGGGCTCCCCTCCTCTTGTTCACCTGCTAAAACAGGGGCACTGATGTCACCGTTGCATGAGGGATCAGTGAGTGACATGAGCCGTGGTGCCGGCTCGGATCTTGGCACACAAACACACTTGACATACCCACACCCGGGGATGCACACGCAGACACATACCGTCTTAGTCAAGTGAGGGTGAAAACTTCTGTCGCTTCGCATAGAGAGTTGTTGAAGCACTTAAAGTGTACCTCCTAAAAAAAAATATTTACAGTGGGATAACTAACATTTAACAGCACATCATTTTCAGCCCAGAGCAAGTGGCAACATTTATTCTCAGTGGTATTAAATGTACATGGAAATAAATGACATTAGAAACTGAAAATAGCTCAAGAAGTGCATTATCCCTTGAAATGCAAAGGTGTTGTTCTTAAGGGTTAGGGTTAGAAGGGTTAGGGTTGAAATACAAGTGAACTGTTCCCATCAAATTGACACTACTAGACTTAAATAAGTTCATAATACATTATGCACAGTTTGAACACGTTATTCATCGATTGTCACATACCACTCGTGGTACGCCGACCACACTTTGACAATCACTGTATTATAGGGTTGCACAAAAAGAAACTAGAAACATTAAAGAGGAATCGTACGCATTTATGAGAATAAAAGGTGAATGAACTAGTGATTGACAAAATTACAGATAAGCTCCTAATAGGCCATTTGAACAATGTTGGGGAAAATACATTCAAGAATAATCATGCAGTACCTTGGCCTATGTATCCAATTATTTTTTGGATTCTCATTATTTTACATGCTATATGTTTTCAGAACACCTGAACCTGCATAGTTTCCACTGAACATCATCTGCTCTCTCATGGCAGCCAATGATTGAGATGCGGTATCATATACACTATGTACGGTATGCCTGGTCGTGTGCAAATTGCAACTCAGTGCAAAGCCTGGATGTGACCATCATGTGATTCAGCAACTCTGACTGCACCGACTCAAGGTCAAAGACAAATGTTGTGTATGATGTGAAAATCCCACCATGACGGTATCTGCGGACAAACCAAACGAATCATTTCTTAGCCTAATATACATGCCTGTACACTCGACTGAAAATGGCGCCGAGCTCCCAAAACTATAAATAGAATACAGAAATTGTTTTCAACCCTTTTGCAAAGCTTAGGAAACAATGACATCTTTCCCAGCACTGTCTTGCCTGGGAGTTTCAAAGAGGAAATGAACAGCAGTCTCCCACACCAAAGTCCGGTGTTTGTGTGAGGCGTCCACATCCCCGACCCGACCCGGCCGGCTCCGCTCTCCTCCCAGTCCCCACACGGACACTCTCACTACACAATGACATCATCCGATAGCCTACTCTCCTATGGTCAGGATTACTACAACTAAAAGATGACACCTGTTACTTCTTCTATGCTTTTGATGATGACATCCGGCACGATCATTGCCTTAACATACAATTTATTATTTTTTCGCCCCCCTACACATGTATGTGTACTTCTACGCAGGTACAGTGCCTAAGAACCTTTCTGATCTCTGATCATAGCTGCGTCCGTTCAAACGAGCAAGGACACACCCACTGTTGGCTTAATGCAAGCCTGTGTAGTTGAATGTATGGGATGAGGCTATAACATAATAAAATGTGGAAAAAGTCAAACGCTTTGAGTACTTTCCGGATGCACTGTAAATCCAGTGAATGATACTCTACTTCTGACTGCCTAAGTGAACAAAGGCTATAAAAAGAATTTAAGTATTCGGGAGTTTTTCCATAGCGAATTTGCTTCAGATCAGCTGCCAATTTTCTTAATAAAGTGTCCGTTGGATTCATGAATATAAAACTAAATCTAAATGTGTGGGACTTTGAAAATCTTGCCAAGGGAAGTGTCATCCAACATGAAGTACTGTGCAGTCCAAAGATTTCCTCAGCATTTTGGGGCTTACAGGGAAGGAATGTAGTGGCTAATTCAAATGTTGCGTCTGTTTCAAGCAGTGCAGTTCTGCCTTAAGGAATGACTTTAATTTGATCCTTGACCTCATCTTCTATGATCACTATTTTGTTTGTTTTCTGGGAAATATAGTAGATAGAAGGAGAAGGCATCATGGTTTGGGACTGCTTTGCTACTTCATGGCCTGGATGCATTTTGATCATAGACGTGAAGATAATCTCTCACATTTCCAAAGTCATTTCAAAGGAGTCTGTACACCAACTAAAATTCTCACATAGACCAAAAGTGAATGACCCAAGAGACCGAACAAAGTAAATCAAGAGAAGAAAATAAACCTTCTGAAATGGACCACCCAGAGTCTTGACCTAAAACTGATTGAGATATTGAGGCAATTGGCAATTCAGACATTCAAAGAACATTGCTGACCCGAAAGAGTTTTGTAAAGAGGAATGATACAAAATTCTGCCTGAACATTGTACAGCTCTGATCTACAACTGCAAGCAATGTTTGGTTGACGTTACTGCTGCCAAAGGAGGCTTAACCAGTTATTAAAGCCAAATGTTCACATACTTTTTCCATCCCACATTGTGACATTTACATGTTGTGAAGTAAAAACATCAAATGTATAAGTGTGTGTGTGTGTGTGTGTGTGTGTGTGTGTGTGTGTGTGTGTGTGTGTGTGTGTGTGTGTGTGTGTGTGTGTGTGTGTGTGTGTGTGCGTGGTGTTCCTTTAAGAAGTCTCTCATTGTTGGGACTGGGATGAAAATCAGATCACATTTTATGAGCAATTTATACAGCTATCTAGGGTTCACATACTTTTTCTTACAAAAGCTCATATCATGTATATTTTCATCAGATCATATAAAAGGTGATTGCACTTTTTCTGCTCGGAAGCCCCTATTTGCCTAATAGGAAAACATTGCTGAAGGCGTGGAATTATGTAAATAACAAATATAAAAGCACTCCAGAAAGAAGCTTACGTAAACGTGTCGTTTGCTTAACCAGTGTGTTACTCATGCTCCCCTCATGTGAAGACTGAAAACACACTCGATACTAACGAAGGCACCGACATGGTGTCACACGAATGATCACTCTCAGATGAACGAATCCTTTGAAGCAACAGAGATGGCGTGTTCTGTACATGCTGTACTTTTCAAAACCACTCAACAACCTTGAGCCATCTTATCTCAGCTCACATGACAGCACTGTACCATTTGCTTGGTCCATTCAAATAGAGCAAAAAAAAAAAAGGGGATTTTGGTGTAATACATAAAAAAATAAAAGGGTTCAACAGCCGTAAATTGAATATTGACATGTTTCTACAACAAGGAAAACTAAATGGTTTTGCGATTGGCTGGGGATTGGTTGGGGTACCCCACCTCTCGCCCATTGTCAGCTGGATGAGAGGCGGATGGCAGCTTTAATGAAGACGTTTGACTGAGCAACCTTTGAAACAAGAGATACACAACATTTTGAAGCAAAATGGAAAATATATCAAATGAATATGGATTTTCTACATTTATTTTGAGGAATTTCAGTATTGCATCAGTCACAAAGGCTCCGGATACACTCTTGTCTGTTCACATATATATATTATGGTTGAGCATCTTTGTTTAGAATTTCTTTGACTGGCAGTTTAATGGCTCCTCCTAGTGTGCTGCATCATGGCTTGGTGCAGTCTCTTAAACCAAATATTATCGAGGTTTGGGAAGGGCGATTCTATATGACAATAGAGTCTGGTAAGTTTTCAACTGGCTGCCGTTTCACACGCATCTGGTCTCGAATAAATACTGCAAGTATTCATGAAAGCCGATTCTCACGATATAAAAGTACAACAGTGGAATGGCACCAAGTTGGTCTTCTTTGAGCAGAACCCAAGTACCTTTGTTGTGTAATTTTTCCTAATCTAGCCACACTATCACATGCTGAATTCATGACAAACGTAGTCTCCTCGAGGGGGAGCAATGACTGCGGCCTTCTTTGTAAGGGCTATTTTAAAACAGCGGGAGGTTAGTTTCACCCCAGTTACACGTCATAAGTGAATATTCTCGGAAGGAGGAGACCTTCTGTCTCTCTGGGAAAGGCTCCAAGATGAATTGTACAATTGTGCCTTGATATGAGAGTTTTATTTGTTCAGTCACTAAGGATCAGAACTCAAACCATCTTTACAATTGAAAGGAATGGAGGCGCCTTTAATCCGTTCCAGTCTTGTACCACCAATCTGTCCTTGCAAATCAAAACTATAAAAAAATAAAATAAAAATCAGCTAAATGACAGCAAGTGACAGCTCATATTTCGAAGCCGGGTCACTCGCATCTTAAGGCACCACTGTATAGTTTATATATATCAAACTATATTGCAAACGTTTTCAGTGACAAAATCATCAGTCAGTGGACGTCATGCACCATAACTAAAGCCAACTCATTTCCTCCGACTCATTCAGCTCATGTGCGACAGATGATAAATGACACGGCCACTCGCCGGCCTGTGGACAGGAAGGGAGGATGGGGTCAAACTCTAGTTGACCATAATGTTTAAAATAAAACACAATGAGCCGCTAAAGTCGTACCTCAAGTAATAGTTGGGCATGATGGAAATGGTTCAGTGGAGAGGCACAGATTTCACATTTCAGGCTGGATTTAGACTACGTGGTTCAAGTGACCCAATTTTCCATCCCATGTGGCTCACTTTGCATATGCGTCATGAGAGTGTAAGAGTGTGAGAGGAAGAAGGGGGTGAAAAAAAAGGAGGAAAAAAAGAAAAAAAAAATCAAGGGATGGCCTGCCACACTGCCACAATGTACAGTCAGCAAAGACATACAGGATATAGTACCATCCAAATGCACAGATCAATCAGATATTGGAACTGAAATACAATGTGGCCTTAAGGCCTGCAGTGTAAAACCTGCCCAATATGTAATTACTGTACAGAAGGCTCAGCAAACTTGAGCATTGACCTGACTGATGGCAGGAAAGTTTTTTCTGGCTCGGCCTGGAGTTGGGGGTGGGCATTACGCTGTTTGGACTCACTTTGAAGTGTTTTTTTTTAAATACTTAAACATATTAAGGCACTCTTTTAAAGAGTTTCTTAACGCTTGTTCTCTCTTCAAGTCAAAAAAAAAATCCTGCAATATTTCACTTTTATTAAAAGGGAAGACAATTTAAAATGTTGGTATTTTAACAAGAAACGGAGTTGACACACGAGTTCATTCCACGAGCCACGTGAAATGATGTGGCGGGCCGGATCCAGCCCCCGGGCCTTGGGTTTGACACCGGTGCGTGACACTAATTATAAACTTTCAAACCGCTTCTTTAATTTAAACGGACCAGTAACACAAACAAATCATAGAACATAATAGATTAAACATTATTTATTTGAACATGGAACTGCTTCACCAAGCCATGTAATTTCATCAAACTAAAGTCGATTAGCTTAATGCTAACATAATGTGAAAGGCCATAGACAATTTACAAAGTGCACCAAGTTGATAAATGTCATTCACACATTTACTACGCAGGCATGGAACTGCCGATGAGGAATATTTTTATTTTTTTTACTTGGCTACGTTATTTGAATGTACTGATGAAGTCATTCAACCGTGTAGGTAAAATAGAGGCTAAATGCTAAAAACATGAAATGTTTCCCATTATTGACTTCTGCAACATTTTTTCCTGGCCACGCTTCATCGTTGATTGGTTTCCAGTCAGCCACTGCTGTCCTTTGGAATAAAATTACTCTGATGATTCTTAACATAGACTACATATACGCATGCATGTATAACACAACAGTGAGCAAAAGAATAGTTGGAAAATTTCTAAAAAAAAACTAATTGTCCCATCTTTTAATGGATGTACTTTAAGGTCATAAAATGCTTTCCTTACAAATGTTGATTGATAGAACTAATTGTGTTTTAATCTGCAAATTGGAAACAGTACTTTCTGCTCTTCGGCCATCTTTTTTTCGTATCTGTACTTCTAAGCAAGCACTTTTGCCACCTCAGGAAAAGAGGGCAACCCGACGGAAAAAGTCAAGGCCGGACAAATGGCTCCGTGTTTGGTCGAGGCTTGTGACTGTCTATTTGGCTGGAAGAAATGCCCACTATCACAAGACCTTGTACTTGAGCCTTATCATCCTCAGAGCAGCCCAGATGGCACCATACCCTTGACAAAGACTCACGTCACGCTCCCAAAGCTCTATTGAATGTTTCTCACACTGCAGACGCCTGCACGCTGTCTCCCCATGGCCTGAGCTCCAAACACACAGCACGCATTTGTTTGACTGTGTTTTTGCAAGAGGCTCAACTTCACTGTGGCTACGAGCAGCTGTGTGTGTGGTTGGAGAGGATAATTATCATCCTTACAGGGATGAATGTGTGTGCAATCTTCACAACCACAAATGACACAAGCCAGAGAACACATATGCACCATGGGATGAGAAAAAACAACATTGAAAATGTTGCACTAAGACAACTGATTATTTCACAGTTTACAATATTTCCTGAATTGGGTTTTTATGGTCAGGAAGCCCCCGTTTCCACGGGAGAAGTACTGTACTCTGCCAAAATCCTAGGCAACCATTACAACTGTGAGTTATTTTAGCATTGCCAAAATTACCTCCCTCATACCGTCACTTGAATACACCCAGACATCATGACAAAACAAAAAAAAATAATACTCTGGATGCTTACGTATTTAGTGAAACCTATTCCTCCATCCACTAATGTTACAATGGTGCAGCAATGGCAAATTGGCTTGCAGTGATGGGAACTACAAATACTTGTAGTACTACATTGTGTATTTGTCAGGTATGTGCACTACTGTGGAGTGTTTCGTTCTTGGACAATTCTATCTTTACTCCCGACATTTGAAAACAGATGGATGCACTTATCACTATTATTTATGATGCTGTCCTTTTTCAACACGTTCTATGTAAATGCTATATTGAATCGGGTTAGTGACATTTAATGTTCAGGAATTAGTCAATTCCATCTGTTTAATTGGTTTTATCAATTCTGTTGTTTCAAATTTAACATCCCAAGCCGGATGGAAAAAAAATCCAATGGTTGGAGGTACAAGTGAAACTACTCTTTTCTGGAGATCTAAACTGTTGAGGCCAAACCGTTCAAAGGATAAATGATGTTGGCAAATTTGAACGAAGCAAAAGGGTTAAAGGCTAAAAAATAAATAAATAAATAAATCTAAAAACAGGAGGAATACTGATTTTAGAAATAAGTCCAACTAAAAGATTAAAAAGGTTTTCAATTATTTTCCCCTACAGTAAAGAGTTGATCAATCAACTAATTGTTTCAGCTCTACTTACAACTGTCATCTACTGGGATTTAGAGCTGCTAAAAAAAAAAGAGAACAAAAAAAGAAAACAGAGAGCAAAAGAGAAAGCAAAATCTACTTGGGTATGAATATTTTGCGTTAGTGTTTAAAAGGGGCTTTAAAAGGGTGGCATGGACACAATTTCCTAAACAATCAATAGCTATCATTGATTTCTTTGAGCGGTAGAAAAAAAAAAAAATAATCAAAGGAATCTGCACCACATGACCTAAATCTGATGCTTAGCAATAATGCAACACAGAAAGTGCACTTTTCTCCACGCTAAGCGTCAATTGAACTCTGCCAGTGGTAGCGATGATCCAGCGAGGACGCTAAAGATGACAACTTATAGATTCAGGATTAACCATTTCCAGCTGAACGAGATTTGTGTACCATTAGTCTAACTCAATCAGGGGACTAATTCAATCAAAGGCACAGTGGGCGTCCTGACGTGGGGGCATCTGTCACGCTGCCTTCTCGCTGCATTCTGCGCAGACATTTAGCCACAAAATTCAGGTCGACACCAGCCCTCAAATAGCCGGCGGTCTGACCAACAAAATGTACATACAGAAAACATATGCACGCACAGGCACAGGCACAGGCACAGGCACAGGCACAGGCACAGGCACACACTATCATCAAGCTCTTTTAGTTCCTAAATTAGATGTACAGTACGTGGGTCATTACAGACAAGGACAATTTCTATCCCCCAACCTCATGAAAATTGAAATAATCCTTGCACTTGTTGCGTGAATAATAGTTAAAAATTAAGCGGAGCTGTGGTCAAAATGTTTTTTAAATATTATATAAAATACCAAACAGATCATGAGCACCTGAAATAGCTTTTTTTCCCTTATGGTGTCAATTTGACAGTTTTTAATCATCTTTTTTTATAACTATCTTCAAGTCTCGTTTTTGAATTGTTAAAAGATTGTCTTAGCCCAGACAAGTTTCTAAAAGTAATAATTGTTCTGTGAAATTATGTCACGCAACATAAACGCATGAGGAACATGACTCAGCAGAAATGACATCAAGCTCATTGCGCTGACCAAGACCTTTCTTATCATTTTCATATTTTTCAGCCATAATGGAGTATGTCGCTCAAAGAAATGCAACACTGTTGCTCATATCATCAGGATTAAGGTTCTTGACCAGTTGGCATGGCAAAGCTAGCATGTACTCTAAAAATAAAAATAACATTAGCATTGATTTGCAACCCTGTTACTTACAATCCTGTTACTGTAATTAGAGGAAGAGTAAAATGAAATTAGCATTCAAATAGCAATATGCTTTTTAAATCATATTTTATTCAGGCACCTGAGTATATGTAACAGGGTTGCGCCAAACACTGCAAATATTTTCATATAAAAACAAATGTCGGAAAATGTTAAGCGTTGATGTTCGATCTGGACCTATTGGCCTGTTCTTAAAACGACCAGAAAACCAGTTTATAAAATGCAAATTGCCTTTCAATTCTACACGTAGACATGACAGCACGAGTGCTTGACCTTCAATGGAATCGAAGACAACTTAAATTTCTCGTACTAATATTGACTTAACAACTCGACATTGATTGGCTTCTTGATTTGTGCCATAAATCAAAGCCATCAGTCTTTCTCATCTCAGCCTACTGCGCAGCAAACACACCAACGTGCATGTGTGAGCTCTTACACAACATGCAAATGAGAATGAAATTGATCATCCCCCTGATGGGAAGCACATCTCTTTTTGAAGCATCCAAGCAGCACATCTCATTACGCCACTCGGACTGCAATTATTCATGGTCCAAAAGACAAATGGAACTGTTAGATTTTGTGATGATGCAACATAGTGTACACTTTGCAGTATGCTCGTGTCAATCCTCCTACGTTTGACTTTTTTTTTTCCATGAAAAGAAAAAGTATATTTTTGTGTGATGACCTTATATAAGAAGTCATAGAGGCCTCCATAAGTAGTGGCAAGAAAGCCTCCTAATGAGAAGCAGTAGAAAGGTGAAGCAGAGGCCAAATATGTCGAGTGAAAACTTTGACACAGATTTCAGCTCTGGTTCGTCGTCACTCAATCGGACGTTTTTGTGTGGCCTCAAAATCTAGTCAAGCGTATATCAGGGGTTGTGTTCATTTTCATAGTGCACATAACATTACAGTCGCTTACTATTAAGGTACTTTTTCGGAATAAATGACATATCCACCTTCATAAACATTTCCAACAAGGGGGCATAAAAATATGAAATGGAAGCATAGCATCATTTAAGTGCAGCATGAATGAAGTGAGACTCGATTCTAGTTTCTCTCGGAGTTCAACACTGCAAAGTCCTTTGGTGCATGTGACAAACAAACATTTTGTGTGTGTGTGTGTTTGTGCGTGCGTGCGTTCCCTCACCTTACAGCTCTGGGGTTTGAGGGGTAGTCCCGAGACAGGATTTCCTTGATGCTGAGTGGTGTTTGTCTGCTGGGGCGAGTGGGAATCCTCGGACTCTTTTCCACTGTGGTAGACCACCCTATCAGAGATATGAATACTTGAAGCACAGCCCATGCTTCAACTCACTTCAGCCTTTTTTTTTTTTCCTGTCCTTTTTTTGTGCAAGTTCTTCGTTAGCTCGAGGGCCACCAGTGTCATACGCTCACTTGTCGTTCTTAATGACACAAAATGGCCATTTTCTCAGCTTAAATATATAAATAGATATATGTCATCTGGGCCACAACAAATCCAGTTCTGTAATTGCTCTGAAAAGCCGCATGAATAATAATTTTCCAACCTCCCCACCCCCCCACCACCTCCAAATACCCCTCCAGGAGACCAGGAAGCTGATTTCCTCTCTTTTGTTTTTTTTTTCACATGAATTTAATTGGAGATCTTTAATCAAAGTAGCCGTCCTTCTTTGGCGGGTGGGAAAAAAGTTGGGTTATAGTTCAGCCGGACTGCTCGGATCCCACAAGGCTCCTCTTGACACTCGTACCACATCACCATTTTTCATGTTGCTTTTTTTGTGCTCTTCAGTCATCAAGTAGGCCTGAACACAATCACACACACGTACACGCATGCACGCACACACACACTCACGCACACACACACACATTCACATACACTCAGTGCAGCCTCATGCAACAGTTTTATCCATTTCTGCTGTGCAATCTTGCATTGGTAGTGGTCCTGATCCACACTGGTGCCATCCAAGAATATAAAGACAAGACAGAAGGTGTGTGGGTTTCTTTTTGGAACAATCTGTTGGCCCACTTCAGCTGAAGACGGTCAAGGTACACGTTGTCACTGTGCTTGGCTCCAACCTCGAACCGACCAGCATCATCCTCATCATCATCAACAGGCTGCAATATTATTCACACTGCATGGCATTCTTGTAGACACTCGTGTCGAAGCATTCCCAGTGGAACAGAACGCAACTCCCCATGTATCAGCTCCAGAATTGGCCAGTGGAGGACGCGGAGGAGCCAACCGGCGTTCAGGCATCCGCTACCCGCTTCAGGATGAGCCCAACCCGGGAGCAGTGTCTCCGGACTCCTCCTCGATGTTTCCTCATTCCGGTGGTGGCGGCGTTGGGAGGAAAAATAATAATAAAAAAAAAAAAATCGGAGGATGTATGTAGAGGCTGTCAAATTGTAAAAATGACGAACATACCGCCCTCTGGAGCGTGCCCAAAAAAGGCAGTGTTTGAAGACAAGTTTTCGGTGCAGGATGATTCAAAGGTATCGAGGGCGCAGGGACGAGCGAGAATGAAGCTGCAAAGGCTAGCTCGTTTTTTTTTTTTTTTTAGGCTTGTCTTTTCTCTGCCTTGCCTGGCGTTTGCCCTTCCATTTCTTCGCGGCACATCCAATAAAAGCACCCGCAAGGATTGACCTACAGCCTTTACTGACGTTAATGCAAATGAGGTGCGCGCAGCTAATGGGCGCCGCGCTCCCGCAGCCAGTGGGTGGTCCTCTGCGCGGCGTGGGAACTTTGAATACACTAACTGCGCTCGATGCACTTTTTCCTCTTGGCCAAATGCCTAAATGCGGGAGAAAAACGTCTTTCTTCCTCCACGCAGTGCATTCTGAGCATCTACTTTTGTCCTCATTACACAATTCAGCACATTAGTAGAAAACATTAGAATATACCAGTGCCAATTAGGGCCCACTAGTAGAATGGATATAAAAGAAATGGTCTTGCAAAACTGATTTGTATTATTTTCCTACTTCTGCCCTTATCAATCAATAGTAATACATAACACGACAAAGCAAAAATATTCCATTCAAGAGGTCATGATTATGAAATGGATTGATATGTACAGATCACGACAGATGTTTTATTGATCAAACTTGGCTGGAGTAAGAATCATCATGTGTCCGGTATTGCATCACATAGATTGTGAAAAGGTAACTCGTACTCTTTATAATAATAATAATAATAATAAATTATATTTATAACGCACTTTATATTCGGAGGAATCTCAAAGTGCTACATGGCAAGTAAAAACAAGAATAAAAAGCAAGGACAAGTATAAAACAACTGGACGACAACCAGGATATAAAAACAGGAATCACAGAAAGGCCAAATTAAAGAAGTGAGTTTTAAGTCCGGTTTTGAAAGAGTCAGTGGATTGGGGTGCTCTTAGGTGGTCGGGGAGGGAGTTCCACAGTGTGGGGGCTGCATGGCAGAAGGCCCGGTCGCCCATGGTACGCAGTTTGGCGTTGGGGATATGGAGAAGGTGAGAATTGGATGAGCGGAGGTTTCGGGTGGCAGATTTGGGGGCAAGGAGTTCTTTGAGGTATGGGGGAGCATGTCCGAGGATGCACTGGTGAGTGAGGAGGGCGATCTTATAATTTATTCGGAATTTGATGGGGAGCCAGTGCAGAGAACGGAGGATGGGTGTGATGTGGTCGCTTTTCCGCACCCTCATCAGGATCCTAGCAGCGCAGTTTTGAATGTACTGGAGCCTCTGGAGGCTCTTGCTAGGGATCCCGATGAGGAGTGCGTTACAGTAGTCTAGCCTGGAGGAGACAAAGGCGTGGACAAGTTTCTCAGCATCTTTATTTATTTTAAACAAACGATGCTACGGATGTGTTGGTGTAGTAACTTTAGACAAAGTACAAAAATGAAAAGTGGAAAAAAGGACAACAAAGAGAAAGTATAAAAATCAGACGAGTGACGCACAACTAAAAGGATGGTAGAAGAGCAATTAACAAAGTGCAAACAAACAGCAACTAAAAGTGAGGAAGACCAGGAAAACAACATCATTCAAAGTTCTGTCTCCAAAGTTCTGAGAAAACCTTTGCACGGTTGGTTTACCGCTCAAGTCATCTATCTAATTGTTAAGAGGCGTAACTTAACCAGTGAGACAGAACGCAGCACAGAAAACAGGAGTAATCTGGGATCTTTCTGGTGTGGCTACAGTTTAATACTGGCAGCTAATTATAATTCATTTTCCGTGTGTGTGTGTGTGGCTGCGTGTGTGAGAAACGCACTCTGGACTTGGCAAATATAGACATTGTGACCTTTTTTTTTTTCTCATATTCTTGTTCAAACAAGGATTTCACTATGTCAAGGGGTCTGCTTTTCAAAATGTCTAGACACAACACAGAAAATCTCAACTTTGAACACTGCAGCTATTCTTTTGTATCATGTATTGTCTGTACGCAATGTCCTTGTTTTATCTTTGTTTTTGTTTTACATGCAGTTCCTGGTCATGACCAATCTGTTGTTCAGCTTACAATAGGCACCTTTAACCCTTTGGTGTCCAGGCAGTAAGTAAAGCTTCTTCATCCTGTGTTCCATTGCAATATATGATTTTATTTGTACAATATACATTTATGTTAAAAAAGCAGTCATGTTAGTTGTGATGCTTATAAATTGCTTGATTATGTGTCTCATATATTTTTTTTTTGAACAAGTGAGCAAATCACGCTGTGCTGGAACATGTCACAATTTCATCAGCTGACTGCAGTACAGAGGCCTAATATAGATTCTATACAAGCTGCAGGCTAGTGAGCATATGACCACATTATTTCTTTAAAGGACATTATGTTATAAGAAAAATACTTATTCATACACAAATATTGTATGCATAAAATACTAGTAGTGTGATGTTGTTCATTACAGTTTAGCCTCGCATACAGTAGTGTCCGACTAATTGATGGTCAAGTCTGTAATCAGTGGAGCCAAAATGGCAGAAGAATCAAGTTCCCCTCTATAGCTGTGAACAACAGAGGATTTTGTCACTTCTTCACCAATTTTCATGACCCACCACCCTCCCAATCCCAAAGTGAGACCATGCAGCGGGATTAGGATGCCCGGGCCTTATCACAGGCCACGGCTGCAACCTGATCGCATTCACCCCGTCGGCGGCTGATCCAGGCCACATTGTGACGAAGAACTGGAGGTGCTCAAATAGGCCGCGTTCTTGAGCACAATGTCAAAGAGCTCGAAGAACTAGTGTCTGACAGTACAGGACAACCGTGTTTTGATTGCTTATTGGTCTTGGGGGCACATATGATTGTGCCATGTGGTGGGGAAGTAACAAAGTACAAATACTTTAAATACTTATCATTTTTTTAAATACAAATACTTTTACAACTATACTAGATTTTTCACCTATCATTACTTGAGAACAGTGTTCCCCAGCAAATGGTAAGAATCTGCATGTAAATGACACAAACCTGAAAAAGGTTTAGAATTTCCCTTTAACGGCCACCAGATGGCGATACACTACTTTTGGTTCAGTAAAACTCCTCAACTCACTTCAGCATAGTCCTTTGACACTAAGATGCTGCAAGATGATGGGAAAGCAATTGAGAATTAAGTCAATGGCTAGCTATCTTCAAAACACCTGTAAATTGACTTTGATCTTCTTTTGGAATTTTGTAAAATATTTTTACTACTTAGTGTGTATATTATTATTATTATTATTATTATTATTATTATTGTTGTTGTTGTTGTTGTTGTTGTTGTTACACAAGTATGAGTGCCTCCGCCTGAATTCTGTTTTTCAGGTATCCTCTATGGCAGGGGTGTGTTTGCGATGATATAAGAGTGCATTAATGGCCCCATGAGGGAAACCATAACTACGATATGGCCCGCAACAAAAATGAGTTTGACAATTCTGCTCTCCAGTTTATTCAAAGCGCCTCTCCCTCCATCTTTCTTGAACTGTAGTGAATACATTTTACCAATAGATGTCAGCAGCATACAACACTATGCAATATCATCAATTTATAGCTGTGTCTGCACTATTTACCTTTTGCTGTATAATGTAATGCAAGCATCATATCATTGGGTTTGTCTTCTACTAACTAACTAACTAACTCAACAGGAGAGTGTGAAAATGCTTACCTAAACCCGCCACGTTTCTACCTACAACCTTGTTGACCTTTCACGACTAACCCTGGACTAGCCAAGTCCAGCCCTAGGGAGCTGCTATCCTGCTTGTTTTAAAAGTATCCTTCCACATCACAATTTAAGTAATCAAGGTCATCAGTAAGACGCAATGAAGAACAATCCAAAGTAAGTCAGCTCACCTGCAACGCCCACCAGAAATGGATGGTAAATGTACCATATTTGTCAGATAAGACATTTGCAAAATTGATACATGTTTTTAATTCTATTTATTAATGTTGCACAATACAAAACAGCACTTGCTTTCCTTATTGCTGGACTCCACTCGCAACAGACTTTAGGAGGCAAACATTTTTGACTGTATCCTTCTGAAAATGCAATTCAAGCATTACAGACACGTTTCTTTCTTCATTCTTAAGGCATTTCTGCTGTGCAAACAAAAAATTCTGTGAGAATGACTTGCAGCATATAACTGGCCCAGTTTTGCAACAAGAACAGCAGAGGCAAAAGGTAAAGGCTACAATATATGATACGGACTGTAAATATATATATACATATACATATATATATATATATATATATATATATATATATATATATATATATATATATATATATATATATATATATATATATATATATATATATATATATATATATATATATATATATATATAAAACATGAATTGGTGGGAAATCCAAATAAAGAGAAAAATGACAAATCTAAATAGAACTTTGTCCAATCAATTGAAATCTTTACAAAATTATCTCCCAGTGAAAAGAAATCCATCATGTTTAATAACCCACATAACAACTTGAATACATTTATTTAAATATAAAAATAGTTTAGAAAACCACAGAAGTGTTGTTTCTGAGTGTTCAAAAGGAAGTAGTTCCCTTTTCCCTGTGCCCTAGTTTGGCGACATTCTCATACCAAACTCTACCTTGTCCTCATGTTGACTTGAAGATGTCGAAGCCAGAAACAATAGCCAGGCCAGAAATGCAGTTAATATTGAGATATACGTATGTTGAAGGAAAGTGATGGTGCTATACATAATCAATTTATTAGATACACTTGAACAGTGCAATGCAACCACTCTGCCATGATTTCTTGGCCACAATGCATTCTATCAACTTCACAGAAAACAACATTAGGGAAATGTTGTTGTTGTTTTTTTTGCTAGCATCATTGTTTTTTTACGATGGACCGATAAAATCTTGGGCTTGCTTTGTAATTCATAGCGGTGATGTTTCCGAAAAAAAATTCCACCTTTTACTGAACCTAACCCTTAATTCATAAATATTACAAAATATATTACAATATTAAATATAACGAGATTATTTTTTATTTTCCTTATTATTACTATAAAAACCTGATGTGCTAGACAAAAAAAAATCTAGAAAAGTTTACTTGGATCTTCGATTTAAAAATCTTTGTATAATGTTGAATTCATAGCAGGGTTGTTGCATACAATCACAAAGTGTAGCTAATAAAGTGGCAGGTGAGTGTACAGTGAACCCCGCTAGTCACGAGCAATTGATGCCACCCATACAGGTTTGTAATTGCCAATATATGCCACAAGATAGTGGCAAGGCACTTTTTTTTCTGTTAGACGAGGCTGTAGTGACTATATGAACCTCCTCTCCTTAATTCAACAACGTTCAATGGCCCCAAGATGGCCAATGTAATTTATATTAAACATGGCTTTGGTGACTTTTGTTTTAACAAATGATACACACACACACATGAATAAAATTCAACAATTTGTGAATGCCTAATCATGAATAAGTCGGGGTTCACTGTACATCAAAACAAAGCTGTTTGCAAGGGGACTGTAATGCACAGCAATGTCAAATCAAAACAATACATTCATATTCACCCAGGACATGAAGACCCAATCAAGAGCAAGATTTTGGTGCCAACTGTTACGACTAGTTAATGTATTTGTGTATTTGTCAATACACTTATAAAAATCACAATGTTCACTATTTTGACACTCACACTCAAGTTGGAACAGTTGACTTGCAAAGTAAAATCTGTACAGCCGTCCTGTTAATATTCATGTTAATCTTAATAGAGACACTAGGTAATAAATCCATAAGCAGCAATTGAGTTAAAATTCCAAATTGAGCCTCTAATCATTTAAAGCTCAATAGAAACTGCCCATTTCTGGCAAGGCTAGTAGTGAAAGTAGGACTGCAGTGTACCACGACGGCGGACGTCAGTAGTCCAGCAATGGAAGCCGCCACCCAGCGAGTTGGCATGGCGAATGTTCACCTTTATGGTCTTTATACCTACATCACACCAAAAACAAAATAAAAAAAGATTTGACAGA
Organism: Syngnathus leptorhynchus; assembly: GCF_054491065.1. Lineage (NCBI taxonomy): Eukaryota > Metazoa > Chordata > Actinopteri > Syngnathiformes > Syngnathidae > Syngnathus > Syngnathus leptorhynchus. Next base: position 9,635,112 of record NC_141197.1, read on the forward strand.
TGACTCTACTCGTCGGTAATTGGCATGAGCAATACATTTGTTCAACTCACCGAGGTTCTCGAACATTTTCTGAATGGTGAATTCATTGGACTCAACCATGACGCGCTTCTCATCCAGCATCAGAACATTCATGGACAACCACTTAGAGGACATCCATAGAGGGTGATCTACACAAACATGCAAATCAGGTATTAATGCAATGTATTGATGAATTTTAAATGGTTTTCTTTTATTGTGTGTTTCAATATGTGTCTCGATCAGAATTACTCAGTCATAAAAATAAAAATCGAACAGAATGATAAAGCTTTGATTTGATATTGTATTTTTAGCATGCTCACCATAACGGTTTGCTAACAAAAAGTGTTTAAATGGTGAAATTATACAAAATAGAAGTGGTTTAACTGCAAAAAACAACAACAACGACAAAAAAACAGCCTGTCACTGTCCAGCATGTTAGCAAGCACATCTTTTGCTGTACTGTATGCATGCACATTGACTGCTTGCAGTTAATCGATTTAAAACAATAAACATGTACACTAGGAATAACAAAAACGATCATCTCATTTTTCACCTCGAGGTGATATTTACTTTCTAAAACAAGGTGCATTCAATTGCAATCTGTACTCACCATCGGGAATCAGAGGTGTTGGAGGTTTTACAACACTCCAGCCTGCCTTCTTGAACATATCAATCTAAAATAAACCATAAAATGAAACATTATAACCTTCCAATAAGATGCCAAGTTTGCTCCAGCAGGTTTTCCTGCATTACATAGACAGGAAATTTCAGTCTAACCTGACGACATGGCCGATCAGGGTTTGACAGCACAAGTCCTGGTCCGATGATGTTGAAAGTAGCATCAATGTGCATGGGGTTCGGGTCTTTGAATGAGATGATGTGGATATTGTAGTCTGGGGCCAGGTGACGGCGCATCCACTCAATTCCCATGTAGTTTGTAACCTACAGGATATACACACGCACTCAACTGAGTGGCTTGATGCGATACGGTTGCTCATTATGAAGTCAAAGGAAATAATCGACTAGACTTGTGGTCGTAATGCGTGTATGAAATAACTACAAAAATAATCTTTTGAAATTTACCATGTACATTGGTTTATTTCTATCGCATTGTGTAACTCTAAGTAAGGCCAGCATATTAAATATAGTGTTTTCTAAAGAAACAACAAAATGACATCTTTATTATTATAATTGTTTATTTATTTATGTATTTTTATGATTCTGTTGCTGGTGTTGTGCGTACGTGTGTGTGCGTGTATGCACTTGGATGCAAATATTTACTATAAAAAAAACAACTATTCATTGATAACTTGTTTCAAAATTTTTGCTCTGGTATCATCCTGAGACTGGTTGAAGCCCCACCCTACAACAGATTTGCGCAATTGTTTTTTTCTTTCTACATCTATTAACTCTCAAACTGACGTTGATTTATGGTCCAAGGCTGACGTAATCTTTCAGTCTGCACGTAGCAAATGGTTATGGCTCACAGTAAAGTTCAAGCTGTAGAGGAATAAAGTTACTTGAGACGCGTCTTAGCTGTACCTGACTTCTCTGAACAAAAATGTCCTTGCCAGCACGAATGAAATCAGCAGCGTCAAAGCAGGGCTCGTGCTCCGTGGTCACAAATTTGCCCTGAGCGGCCAGCTTGTGTCTGTCCTCCACTGTGCGGATGGGATAATCCTAGAAGAAGTCGAAACAAATCCAGTGTTATTTAAATGTAAGAGAAGGAAACACGGTATGGGCCACGACCGTAAGGTGTCACCTGATCGTAGAGCTCATCAGACATAGTGGGCTTGGGAGCAGTGGTCCATTTAGCACCTTTTCTGAAGTACTCCTTGATCAAAGGCCGGTATGCTCGGTACTCGAAGAAGCGAGCCCTCCACGCCATCGGAGCCTCGATGATCTCGTTTCCCACTACCAGAAGGATATCCCGGGGCATGGCTGCATACATGCCTACGAAACATAGTAACATAGCATCCTTCACATTGTTGCTAATAGAACAAACAATCAATTTGCAAATTGATTGTCGTTGTTGGAAGAACTCATCTGAGAGTCTTGGACTTCTTTTTTTATTTTTTTCTTAAATCGAATCATGTGCAAACCAGTTATTTGAGGGCATTCATGTCATTGGATATTATACTAAACGGTTGTAGAATCATCGTGACAACTGTGCATTTCACAAGAGGTGCATGTTTTGGATATTTGGAACAAGGATCCGTCTCGATGTACATGAATAAATGTAAGACGTGATCTAATCTTAGCAGTGATGTGATAATGTGTCATTGTTTTATTTTAGAACTGAAATGCAACATGCTGCATTTGGTATGTGAAACGTGAGGTAGGATTGTCGAAGAACGTGCAGAGTGACTCCATGAAATAATTGTCTTTTGTGCTTTTAAACTGAATTTGATATGGATTTTCATCGACATTGCAATCGTTATCGGTAGGACATTTGTGGCGGCGTCTATTCATGTTACAACTCGGTTCCTATTTCGAATATTTCAGACAAATCAACTTTATAGAGCATTTAAAAAAAAAAAAAATCACGACTAACAAAATGTGCTTTACATAAATAAAAACATTCAACAATTGGAACAATAAACAATAAAATCAAACAGAAACCTGATGATTGGAAGTCTGGAGTTTTGTATTCCATGGACCAGTCAATCGGCTCTGGCCTCCTCACATTCACACCCTCGTGATGGAGAATATTGCACATTTCTTCAATTTCAGAAACAGCTTTTTTTAAATGGTCCTCGGGAAAAGGTTGGCCCCCATACTTCTGATAGAAGGACCAGTACTTCTCATATGTGTTTGCCTGGCAGGAAAGAAAACACATCAGTGGTATTTTGTCCAGTCCTGTGAGTATAATTCGATGTTATTTTAGGAAGAATAAAAGCGCCTCACTTTCACTTCCACAGTGAAGGGAGGCACACGGGCATTTTCGGCACGGCCCACAATGACCTCCTCAAGAGGGTCCCATTCATTGTAGCTGCTAACAGGACACTCCTGCTGTGCAGGATCAGTAACATGGTCGTCTTCAACCGTCGGCTGTGTTTGAGCAGCTGCGGCGCTGGAGGTGCTCTGGAAGGCCCTCTGCACCCAACCAGTCGCTGCACGGGTCAACTAGGGATAAAGAAGAAGGGGGGGGGGGGGGTTTAGTGGATTATGAGGTGGAAGTACCAAAAAAAACGACTCCAAATACCAACTCCAAAAGGGTTTCAAAACCAAAAGTATCACAATATTAAATCTAAATATTTACATTTTTACATGCAGGGAACTCTCAAACTCCAGTACTAAGCCCGAGGTAAATACTGTAGTTTAGATAACTGGTCACAATGTAACTTAGTAGGCTGCGATTGCTCATCCCAAGGTTTTTGTTGGCCAATAAGCAAATGATACAGGTCACTGGATACGTGCTGGGTCTTTATAAAAAGTGACTCCAAGAAAAATGGATCATGGTCACTGCTTCAGTTGGTGGTGGACTCAATCATTTTTAATAACGTTTACAAACAAACGCGAATTGTCCAAATTATGCTGTTGACTTATTTGGAGAGCGAGCGGGCATGTGTCAATAAACTCTTTAACAATGTCATATTGCTATTTTTTTTTCTATTTTTTTTTCGGTTGGCATCACTTATTTATCAAAGTTATGAACGTGTGCATGTGTGTGAAGGGAGCGGAATTTAAGCGAACTTGATAAATGATCAAATTCAACTTGTGGTACTAGTAGCACACAGATGTTAATCACTTTACAGTTTTGCCAAAGTTGCCCGAATAATGTACAGACTTACCAAGTATATACACGCCCTGAGTCATGCGGTGGTACTAATGTTTGTTGATATGCATTCTCATCCAGTGCATTTTCAGAACTGGCACTCATTTGGACTCATAGAACCATAGTTAGATACATAACTCTGGTTTTCCCGAATCATTCGAGAAATAAGCTATTTTACTGGTGAGGAGAAAGAGCAAAGTAGCACACGGAGCACAAGATAGAAAAATTCAAACGACTCTAAAACATTAAAGACAAATGTATTGTAACTAAAAGTTAAATACAACTGAATTTATGTATTCTGTACTGGATTAAAAAAAAAAAAAAAAGTTGTAGCATTATGGACAGTTTGAACATTTCATTCAGTGTTTCTGTAACACTGAAGGGAGCCAAATTTTTGAGAACTAAATTGAATAGAAAGGCTTTATGTTATAATCTGCTTTCCAAAGTCAAGGTTTTGACCCTTCGGACTGGCTATCAGAGCAAAAGACAGGTTGGTCCTATGCCAAAGTACACGTATCGGTAGGTGTTCCTTATCTACATTCAGATAGACGCAATCTTTAGGGCTCAGAAGCAGATCTGGTGTCAAAGAGTTGAGAGCGCATCTGTGCATTGCAGCTGTCCTGCCACTCAGGGACGGACGGGGCAGCCATAATACACACAAACCTTTAAATCCAGCTGAAAATCTAAAGTCATACCCATGCCTGCATTCAAATTCAAGTGGTCATTTTTTTTTTTTTTTAAAGTAAACAAAATACAAACCATGGCTCCGATCAGATGGGCAGCCTCGGCCCCTCTGCTCCCTCCTCTCAGGCACCTCACTCGCAGCATTATAGCCCAATGATGATTTAGTGTGACTTGAAACGCAGCTACCAGTCCTCCTTACTCCCTTTCTTTAGAATGAAGACGCCTCGGCTCTCGGCGGTCTTTATAGCATCGCAAATACGTGCCTGCAAAACCATTGGTCGGCTGCAGGTTGTGCGGCAACGTGACTTGAGGAAAGAAGCATTTCTGAAACACAATCCCTTACACCAGCAAATTCTTATCTACTGGCCTACTGGCGCTAAAGGTTTCCAAGGAGAGCGTCTGAAAATGTTGTAAGAATCATTACTTGGACGGGGATAAACAGTCTCTTTGAAACTGCGTGTTTTTCTAAAGAGTATCCAGTGAACGGAAACATGAATTGGTCGTTTTGTTATTTTAACAATTCCAGATTTTGGTCAGTTCATAGGTGTTTTGTAAATTATTGATCAAGTGTTAAAAATGGCTCGCTCTCTTTGATGAGCCATGGTAAATTATCTCAGAGGCAGAAGTGTTAGGCTCGATGCCAGCAATGTGCTCCACTCTACACTGTCAGAAAATGGCGCTAAATTTGTACCTTTAATGATCCAATGGCTTAAAAGGTCATAACACGAGGACTTTTGATGCTATTCGTTCATCCATCTATGGCATTCTGTATTGTTACTCAACACTTAGACAAGCTGACATAAAGCTGCCACACAGAGCTCGTATCTCTTAGTTTTTGCTTACAAGTCAAAGCTAAAACAAAAAAAAAAACTCATAAAAAATATGTATACATTTCTAAGTCAGGTCACTCATATTTCAAGATTGTATTGGACCTGCGCATACTTAAGTCGAGGCGCTGACGGATTCACCAATCGACAGACTATTTTTCAGTATTTTTTTTTTTTAGATGGTCAACCCACGTTTGATGGAAAAAGCTCACTGGCAATTTATCAACATTAATTTCAATATTTTTTAGGTTTGAAACAAAGTTTTGTTGTGCAATTATAATTTTTTATTATCAGTGGGCAGGCCCCCATGCGAATGTCAGGGTTGCATTGTTTATAATAAAGAAAGTATGAAATGCAGCGAAACTGACCTTTTGGATTCTTATTTTGCTCCATAGAAAGTACTTTGTGTGTATCGGTGCTTTTTTAAACGTTCTATTAATACAGACGAATTGAGTTGAGTAAATTTAAGAAAAGGAAGTTGAAGTATACACTGCAGCACATTAATAATGAATTCATCATAAATCAATTAATAAATGATTAAGTAATAATTTTTTAAAATCCCTAATAGTGTAAATGTACCAGAAAAAAACTTTAACCCAGTGAAGCCATTAACTTAAAGTGAAGTCAGTTTGTAGCATTTGCTTGTGATCAAAATCCAGTGCATTTCAAAAATAATTATTTTTAAAGTAATGAACATAAATAGCAGTTGTGTCATCATAGAAGCCACCCCAAAATGAAACTCACTTCAACAAATTAGTGGAAGTTGTTCACACAAGTATGTGAGGGCAACAAATGGTGGAAAGGGGAGTAGACATAATCAAAGCAGATAACCCGGCAGTGTCACCGCATGCTTGACTGGACTGTGCTCACTGGAGTTTCACAACCCTCCACTGCTGATATTACTTTGGCCTAAGAAAAAAAAGAAAAAAAAGGAAAATATTTTGCTGATGCCCAAAGGTCAAAAGAAGCGCTCAGATGAATGAACTGATGAGCAATGCAAGTTCCTATCGGTGGATTTTCTGAAGGAAATAAATGGGTTGAGGATGAACCCAGATCCGGAGCATTAAACAGTGCACGTGAGGAAGTGTGAAGGTTAGTGATGCAAGACCGTCAAATCATTGTGAGTTTGCTATCGGACGGAATCAAAGTATTTTTGCATTTAATGGGGTCTTTTTGAAAATATTTGTACTTCCACTTAAGGGAAATATTTTTCTTCACAGTACTTTATGTAATCTGGCTCTTAAGCATTCAGTAATTTTGTTTGGCAGTTGTTTCATTAAATTTGTATCTGCAGACTTTTACCAGATTCTTTCCTGTTTTTTTTTTTTACATATGTTTATTAGCAATATTAATAATACGTAATGTGTTAAATATGGAATTTTTTTTAGCTTTTAGCAATGTGCAAAAATTAATTCCTCACCAAAACCTCTCCAATCAGTCTTGGAGCATTCAGGCACATTTACAGGCATCCCTCGCGATACCACGGTTAAACCTTTTACGGTCTTACTGCTTCACATATTTTTTGTTATTGTTTCAGATGAAAAAGACACAACAGAGTGGACTGATGAATAAAATATTTTACTGTAGTTATCTGGAAAAACGTGTTTACTTCTCTTTGTTAAACAAATGCTTGAGCCTGAAAACAAGTTTTGTCCTTTGGTTTCAATGTTATACCTGTATAATATTGGTAAAAGTATAAATGTTTATATTTCACGGATTTCACCTATCACGGGTTCTTTTCGGAACGTAACCCCAGCGAAAAACGAGGGATTACTGTATCCTCTCTAATCAGCAGCCAGTACCGCCTGATCCAAGTAAAGACCAGAAAACACACAACCAGTTTCTCAGAGCAGACTCGAGTTGACACGCGGTTGTTCTGATTTTGGTGCATCAAATAAATTACAAAATATTTTTATTACCTCAACAATCCGTTCCCGTATGTCCTACATTGTGAGTGGTCATTGAATGCAACTCGAGTGTACTTACGGTGAGACCAGCGGAGGCGGAGTTTTAGTCAACCAGGCGTCTTGCAGGTTAGAAAAAGAAAAATAACTCAAATTTCATAAGAAATTAGACCACCATTATGCCAAAGGTAAGCCTATAATCAACTGTAGAAAGTTTCTTTAAAAAAAAAACAATGATCTTTACTTCTATGTAACTTTTACAATAGTTTTTTTTTCTCCAATCAAGTATCTGTATTATTATTGCATATTAAGTATTGAATGTTAGTACTTTTGACACCGCTGCTTTGGTACTTAAATACATTTCAGCAATAGAACTTGTTTTCATTTTTGTAATGAGTTGAAATAATATTTTTTTCCCCGCTCATTTTTTAACCTGTGCTTCTACTTTAGTGTCATTTCTTTACTTTTGACAATGCATTTCAATCTTAGGTAAAGCGAATTACATCAGTACTTTTTTTTTTGCACTTTGTCTTATGTACAAATTACGAGTACTTTTTGGGAGTATTTGACGCCCCGCCTCCCTCCTCCAGACAAAATCCTATTTACCACATTCCCCACTTCGCTGCGGGGCGAGGCACTTGTTTATTTATTTTTTTTGTCAGTCCGTAGCCGACTTGCTGCCTTATCAAACAGCCATGTGGATATATTTGTTTTCAGTTCTTGCAGCTCTCCCCATCGTAGCTTTGGCCGTTAAACGACGTTCTCCTTATTTGTGGGCTGATATCGTGAACATCAGAGATCTTGTGAGGATTCTGCTCAAGTTTGTGTGGAGGCGTAGAAGAAAACCCGTTTACTTCGCTTTGGACCGCTTTTTGGAGCAGACCGTTGCCCAGCCGAACAAGCCTTTCGTGGTTTTCGAGAATGACGTCTATACGTTTGCATCGACAGATGAGAAGAGCAACAGGGTGGCCAACGCGCTCCTCGCTCACCCTCGCTACTCAGCCGGAGACGCTGTGGCCCTGTTTATGCCCAACGAGCCTACCTTCATGTTTACTTGGCTGGCCTTGGCCAAGCTTGGCTCCCCAGTGGCTCTGCTCAACTACAACATCCGCACCAAGTCTCTGTTGCACTGCTTCAACTGCAGCAAGGCCAAAGTGTTCATTGCAGTTGCAGGTAAACAAGAAGCCTGCAAGAGTTTGAGATCACGCACGGGTTTTTATGGGATTGAGAGACAGCAAGGCCTTCCTGTTGACTACATTTACAACCTAACAGTATTTTCACGACTACATACATGTTACAGTAACATATTATCTTCTGATAGTCTGTTCCCTTCATTGGGCAGCTTCCAAGATTTTTCTTTTCTTTTTTTGGTCTGATCATATTCAGCCTCCACGTGCAGCCATGTCAAGCATGTGCCCAGAGGCTTCAGATTCTTAAACCTTTCGCAACACTTTAAGGATCTTTACTAGGAATGTGTTAAATGCAGAAGTTGAATAAGTATTTCAACTTATTGTGAACTTGATTTGTGTTGGATTTATTGACAGAATATTTGATTCTGAAAAAAATACTCAATTGCTGCTGTCCCGGTCTCAAAATTTCAAATGTGAACTACACAACACTTGGGCCTGATTATACCCATTGATAAGGCAAGCCAAAATGTCCAAATTTAACAAAAGTAAACAAAGACATTACAGAAAACACTATCTTGTTCACTCCAGGGCTGTTTTGTGCCGCCATTGTTGATAATCCGAGGTTAATCGGGATATGCAGTCAGATTTGGAGGGACTGGTTGCTCCTCCCCCTTCATTTAGTGAATGTCTGAGTTTTGGGGGAATTCTTAGGGTTTAATTGTTATTATTTTTTTCCCAATGCATTTTAATGGAAGTCACAATCCTGATCGTATAAAAGCTAAAAGGCTATTGTATCCCACAGAGCTAAAGGAAGCAGTTGAGGACATTCTGCCATCTCTTAGAGAGCAGGGAGTCGTCGTACTCCTGATGGCCCAAAGCTGTGACACGCCTGGCATCGAAAGCTTCTCCGATAAAGTGGATCAAGCGTCAGACGCCGCCGTTCCGTGCTCGCTCAGAGCACACATCACGTACAAAAGTCCTGCTGTTTATATTTACACGTCTGGGACCACAGGTACTGCAGTGGGACTGCAGAATGATTAGAAACTAACTCCCTATTTTCAAATATTAGCAAAGGACCTATATTACCGTACTCTTTTGATCAACTCTGAAGGTAAATAGTTTTTCTGATGTGTTGCAGGGTTGCCCAAAGCAGCAGTGGTCAACCAGAACCGCCTCCTAATAGCGCTGGCCGTTTTATCTGCAAATGGTGTTTTGTCGAGTGACGTCATTTATCTCAACTTGCCTCTATATCACACGGCAGGATTCATTATAGGCTTTATCGGATCCATTGAAACAGGTGAGTACCGTATTTTCTTGACTATAAGTCGCCCCGGAGTATAAGTCGCACCAGCCATAAAATGCATAATAAAGAAGAAAAAGTCATAAATCACACCAGAGTATAAGTCGCATTTTACTGAATGACCTTCCAAAGCCTTAAAGTAAACCCTATTGAATGTGTGGGGAATATTTAATTCCATGTTTTTTCACCTCCAACATTTCCAATAATATACAAAAAAAAAATCACTTTGAGTGTACATCCAGCCTTAGTTTGACAATTCCCCAAATACTGCATTCCTTGAGACCATTCAACCCACTTTTGACCTCAGAAGAGACAAGCTGCAGTGTTCCCTGGCATGGAACAACAGATAATCACACATACTTATCATACTTGAGTCACAACGATTGTTCAAATCCTGTTTTATCTGTAGCCAAGACAAAACTACATTAGTATAACATAAATCATTGTCACCCACGGTTTTTTTCATTACGTTTCCAAGCTATTTCAAGCCACAAAATTTATTATGTTCTACATTGAAATGTAGTCATTATTTTAGCAAATTTTTATTGTCCTCTGTTCTGTGAGGACCAAAATAAATAAAGTCTACGTGTGCCCTGCAATTGGGTAGTAACAAGTTTGGGTTTCCCAGGATTATTTGATTTACTGGGCCAGATATCAGTTCCAATATTTATATATATATATTAAAAAAAATCTTATTAATCCAAATATTAAAGGTAGTGATTGGGTTTAATGACTGATGATAATGGTCTTGTCTTTGGAGGGTCTACAATCGTTCTGAAGAGGAGGTTTTCGGCTTCTCAGTTCTGGGATGACTGCAGGAAATACAATGTTACAGTCGTGCAGTACATAGGAGAAGTAATGCGCTACCTCTGCAGCACACCCAAGGTAAAGTTTCAAGTGCTTTTGCTCTTTCCTTGTTATCTCAAAAGGAGGATGAGGAGTAACCGCTAAAACACACTGCAAGAAGAGATAAACAGAAGAAAAACAAGTCTTTGGGGAGTACAATACACTTTTAACACGAGTCTGAAGTAGCAACTAAGCAAAATAGAAATAATATAACAGCGACATGGATACTGTAGGCGCACAAAACTGAAATGTCAACGTTATATAGTATGTTACTTTTTTCAGTTAATCACTCCATTGTGAAATAGTTTCATAATATTCGGAATACATATTTTTTATCGCGATCTGAATTTCGGGCAAAAAGAAACAACCTTAGAAACTAGCAAATGTGGTCCAAATACTGTACAACATCTCACCTTACATGATTCCCACTTGGTGGAAGTAAGAAGCTGACATGGGTCATTTCATTGGCAAGGCTTTGTTGGCATCATGCCTCCACTCTGCTTGAAATAGCGTATCATACTTTCATTCAAGCGAAATTCACATCCCGAATACTGAGAACGAACCAGCACCGAGCTTTTATTACAGATCTTGTTGGAGATAACTTTCCAAATCTGCACATTCCCACTCCCTCAGCTCGTCACAGCTGGTTTTCCAAAATAGAAATCGTTAAATCTCTACTATCGGGTTCCAGCCTTCTGCGTCAGAATCAGCAGGGGTTTGGGCCATGTGATTCCTTATGGATACGTACTGTAACCTTTAATTGTTCATACAAGTGCGACCCTTCTCGAGGATAATGAAACCATTTTTTTTTTGAGCTTCTCGAAATGAATGCACTGTATTCAGTCGTGCTGTAAATTGCTCATACACGGCCATTCAGAGTATCTAATTGTGTCACATGCACTCGAGCTTCAGTTTCTCACATGACCCTGTATCATTTGTATCTGGTCACCACTCGGAATAGATGCTGGCCTTTACCCTGGCAGACCATATCGAGTAAACTTGGTTATCAGCTCTCACAAGGAATGCGAGCGGTTGCTCGCTTCGATATTTTGTGCACTTTCAGTCGATTCAGTGAACTTGAAACATTTTGCGGACCGGAATTCGGCCCTATTGAATAGGTGAAGATTGCAAATGCGTATGTACTAGCCAAAAAGGTTGCTTGGCTGGAGCGCAAGCTCAGAGTGGTGGGGCCACACTACTGTATTTGGTCCTGAGCCACGGTGTCTGCCATCTTACATAAAGTTGTAATCCTAAACCAGTGATCTCTAACTACTAAGGATTATTACCCTATTTTAAGTCATATCCTGCCTCAATTTTGAAAACCAAGACCTAGACTGGCTAAATTCAAGGGTTAGGACTCTCAAATAGTGTTGCAACAATACAAAAAGTTTGACTTTGCTACTACGCCAGAGTAAAATACCTTGATACTGGTACTGAAATGATACCACGGCAAAAAGTTCAACCATCACTTAAAAAACAGTCAAACTGTTACTGACTAGGTAAACAACGTCAATTTTGTTTCATTTGTATTTATTCAACAAAAGTTACCAATATTTCGGAATGATAATATTGTGTCATACCGTCTAAAATTCACGGTATGATACCGGTACCATTACTTGATGCATAGGTTTAGAGTATGGTGTTCTTCAAACGTTTAGAAGATAGATGGATGGATGGACGGACGGACGGATATTGTATCAATTTTTTTTCTGGGTATCCTAAGAAACCAACTGACATTACTCAATTTGCGATTCTTTGCTTAAAATACAGAAAGAAAATGACAAGGACCACAAAGTACGACTGGCCATTGGAAATGGAATCCGAGCAGAGATATGGCAGGAGTTTGTGAACCGCTTTGGGAACATTCAGATCAAAGAGTTCTATGCCGCCACTGAAGGAAATGTGGGATTTGTCAACTATACAGGAAAAATTGGAGCCCTCGGAAGGGTCAACTTTTTGCACAGGGTAAGGAAATAACTGCCCTGGATGTCTGTAAATATAGTGAGTTTATGTACAGTGTGTATACTATTTCACAGTGATTTTCAAAGTGGTATGCCAACTCCCTCTAGTGGTAAAAGAATCACTGCCTAAGACATACCGTTATGTGCTGCATTTACAAATTTAGGTTCAGTAGCTTTTCGTTAAGAACTGTTTGTCATTGTTTATTCACTATGGTTTTTTTTTACCTTGCGTGTGTGATGCGTTTGGAAGGGATCACTATAAGTACTGTTTTTTTGTGTTTTTCTTTTTTCTTATGTTCAAATTGCATAATGCTAGAGTGGCTTACAATAATATCAAATCTGCCTCGTTTAGAGCTACTTTTTTTAGGTGTTACTTGGTGTCAAAGATATTTATTTTATTGTCTTCATTTTTCTCTAGAAATTATTCCCTTACAGTCTCATCAAGTATGATACGGAGCGTGATGAAGTGCTTCGAGATGCTAACGGTCTCTGCATTGAGGCACCCAAAGGTCAGCAATAGTGCAAAAAACATTCAGAGCAGTCAGAATTTAACACTATTCATGTTTTTTCTTGAAGGTGAGACAGGACTGTTGGTATCCAAGATTACCGACATAGCTCCTTTCATCGGTTATGCCCAAAATGAAGAGCAAACGGAACGCAAAAGACTCCGTGACGTTTTCAAAAAGGGAGATCTCTACTTCAACAGCGGAGATCTTATGAAGATTGACAAAGACAACTTCATTTACTTTCAGGATCGTGTGGGTGACACATTCAGGTACAGCAGTTCTGTCATTCAAGCCTTCTACATTCCTGAGAAAAGAGGAATAAAGTCAAAGCATCATTTTGTATGAAAACTGTGAGTTCAGAAGAAATTGTCTTCTTTTGTCTTTGTTGTTGTTTACAGGTGGAAAGGTGAAAATGTGGCTACAACAGAAGTTTCGGACATCTTGACAGTGACGGATTGTCTCAAAGAAGCCAATGTTTACGGGGTCCAAGTTCCAGGTATTTCAAAATATCTGTCATGAATGGGACATTTCCCCATGTTGTCACGCATCCATACCACCAGATTAGTGGCAAAGATGTGGTTTTGTAGTTTTGGTCTTATTGTCTTGAAATGTTTTTAGGGGTAATTCCAAAGAAATATACATTTAAACTAAAGAAGGCAGCTAGCAGCCACAAGAAGTGATGTGAATTGCAAAATACAATTGAGAATCAACATTTCACGAATTGATATATATTTTTTTTTATAGTTTTTATATTAATTTGCCTTTGAGTGGTGTTTATATGTTTTGTTCAGGGCATGAGGGACGCATAGGAATGGCCGCTGTTACTTTAAAAGAAGGTGCCCAGTTTGATGGAAGCAAAGTCTATTCTCATGTGGTTAGCTACCTACCTGCGTACGCCAGGCCACGCTTCATAAGGATAAAGGTAAGAGTCATTCACTGTCCTGTGGAAGTAGAAGGTCTATAGCTTGCTTTTGGGTGGATGTACAGTAATCCCTCGTTTATCGCGGACAATTGGTTCCAAAACCACCCCGCGATAAGTGAAATCCGCAAAGTAGGGTCAACATTTTTTGTGTGTAAATAAATGGATGTGAAACCATTTAAGTGCATATGATATGATTAGAACATTAAATAATAGTTTCAAACATGTCAACAATACATTAATAGTATAAAAGACGTACAGAAAAAATTGAAAATATGTGTGTGTAACATGTAGATGTGACGTTCTATCGTTAACCTTGGTTAAACAGGGACCTCTAGTGGTCACAAGTCACCATAGCAGCGCTATGTGCATATGTAGATGAATCTAAAGTATACATGCATACTGTATTTTAGGACTCTTCTATTATTATAACAACTTTTTACAACAAGGTACGATAGCATAAATATGTTTTCAGAAGTCTTTTATTCTAACAACTTCTAATATAACAAAGTACAACACTGTAAATATGTTTTTAGAACTCATAACATTTTGAGTGTCCCCAACTTGTGACTGAATGTCAATCTTTGGTTTCAACTCCTTGTAGGATGTGGTGGAGTTGACTGGGACATTCAAGCAAATGAAAGTGAAGTTGGTGGAGGAGAATTTTGATCCAGGACGAATCTCGGAGCCCCTGTACATCCTCGATGATAAGCACAAGAGTTATGTACCTCTGACAGCCGAGGTCTACAGTTCCATCTTATCAGGAAACCTTAGGCTCTAGACCAAGTCCCACTGTGCTAGGTCCAGAGGTACTTAGATTGATCATCCAGCTCAGGGATTCCTGCTTGCCTTTTAACAATCAAGTTTGTGAAACCGTCTAGAATCCATCTTCAATCAATGGACATAAGAAGTGTCCCAATCTGGGAAGTGAAATTTTTACACGATATATTGTACATAGCATATAGTATCTAAATATATATTTACCAGCAAGTTCTCATAAATAGTCAAGAGTTTACAATTTTCAGATTTCATTTTGGTAAATGTGTAAAATTGTGGTGACCAACAAAACATGGACCAGTGCAGTGTAACCAGATATATGATAGGATGACTATACTCGTCATCAGTGTAAAGTGGTGCCTTGCGGTATGAATTTACCAGTTTGCCTAGATATGAGCCTTCTATTTTTTATGCTTCGGATACAATTGCTATATGGTGGCAGTGAAGTCAACACCCTTCACAACGAGGAGATCATGGCAGACCATGAACAATTTTTCCAAAAAGAGGCTTCAAGCTGCCTACTGCTACTCCTACATGAAGTTTATTGTCGAACTTAAAAAAAAAAAAAGTTACGTTTTAGGTATTTACAGCCACCTCAATATGCTAAGCTTTTTGGCTGCAAGCCTAATGCTATCGCTAACCTGTAATGTGAAATGCCATAGGCACAAACTAATAAAACTGTAAATAGTTACAGATTAAAGAAAAATACATTTGGGGAAAAAATGTTGTGAATGAAACAAAAAAAAAAATACAATGGTCAACTTGAAACTGACAAAGATAAATTTAAATTGAGCAACAATGTTATTGACAAAACACAAGCTTTTGGGACAAAGTACTTTTGGATAAATGAGAGTGGAGATTTTTGGCAAAATTCAAACATTAAGCCTAATCATAAAAAAAAGACACCGTCCCACTGTGAAACCAGGGATTCTTTGCTGCAAGTTGCTACTGGGTATTTTAAACCTGTGCAGCGTACAGAAGTGTGCTGCTGTGCAAAAGCTTGGCATTATAGGTAGGCCATGGGTCTACTCGGACAGTGACAAATTAAAAAGCACCCAGAAATGGCTAAGAGCAAAATTTTGGACTGTTCTGAAGTGGCCCAAATCAAATAAATAAATAGCTTAATAGTTTGTTGCACAACCTTTTGAGACAATCGCTTCAATCAAACTAAGTGTATAATCTTCGTCCAGGTCGCTTAATAGTTTTTTGCACAACCTTTTGAGACAATTGCTTCAATCAAACTAAGTGTACCATCTTTGTCCAGGTCTGTTTCATTCGTTTGTTTTTACAAAAATTCTATTGAAACATCATTCAAAAGTAATGTCTGATTTTCGTTGGCTAATTTTAGTGTGCATGTGTGTGCATGTGTATACATACTATATCGTATTTAACATTAGATATATATATGCACTGTATATTTATATACTAAAGCATTAACTTCTGAAAATATATATATCTGGAAAGGAAACCAAGTGACCAAATAAATTCCATGGCATGTGTTTTCCTTGACCTGGTTCAGTGAGTAGCCTGATTTTTAAATGTTGGAGGATAATCCACTAGGTGGTGACAAATGTACAAGAAACAGCATTAACTTTCCTAAATATTTAAACAGTGTCATCATCCTTGATCTAGTTTGAAATCCATGAATAATCAGTCACGGCTTTAAGCGGGCAAATAAACTAGAGGTGTCAAAGTGAATCAATTGACAAATCGATTCTCAAATAATTAATCAACAATGACAGCTATTTTTGTCTTCAGCCTCCCAACAGTAATTCTTCTCTGATTTCTGTAGTTCTTGTGCTTAATCAAAATAAGACATTTGCAAACATTTGCTTTTCTTGGGAAAACAATGACAACCTATTGACTGAATCAGCTGTGATAGTCCTCAATTGTTTTTCATGATTAAACAATACCAAACAATTGGTGAATAAATAGTAATCCCGGGGCGAAAGGGTTTTGTAATACACTTGAATGCAACACAAAGTTTTTTTTCCAATTAATCGCTAGAATAATCCATTTTAAAATATTGGAAAGTGACAGGAAAATGTAAAAATGATTTTTATTAGTATTATGTTGTCATCGTTAGCTTAATTACTGTTACTAGTGCGGATGGTTGTTCGTCTCTGTGTGCCCTGCGATTGGCTGGCAACCGGTTCAGGGTGTCCCCCGCCTACGGCCCGATAACGCCTGTGATAGGCTCCAGCACGCCCGCGACCCCCTTTATTTTTTTCTTCACTGGCCCTAATCCTCTTCCATATATTTTAGTTTCACTCTAATGGTCGATATTTTTTTTGTGTCGTGTACTTTGACCAAAACGGTCATTACAAGTTTATCAGACGTGTACGACGCAGGAAAGGAGGCGGGGTGGGGGGGGATAGTGAGAAAGTTCAATGGGCGTTTAGGGGAATAGTGAGAAAGTTCAATGGGCGTCAACGCTCCAGTTTTTGATGCTCATCTGTTGTTGCTCAAATAAACACTCCCCATTTGATCAACATGCTTGCCTATCTTTTTTACACCGCGTTGGCAGGCTTGGCCATCGCTCCGTTGCTGCTGTACTGGCGAAATCCCTACTTGTTACATGATCTTCGTTATTCAATCACTGCCATTCAAATCGCCAGACATCTCAGCAGATTTTCAACTAAGAAACCCTTTTATAGTATTCTCGACTCTTTTCTGGATAAGGTGTCCAAACAACCCAACAAAAAGTTTCTAGTATTCGAAGAGAGCAGCTACACGTACAGGCAAGCTGATGAGGAGAGCAACCGTGTGGCCGCAGCCTTGTCTAGCCTGCTCAAGCCTGGTGACACGGCGGCCGTGTTTGTGGGCAATGAGCCGCTTTATGTATGGCTATGGCTCGGTCTCGCCAAACTGGGATGTGTCGCTGCTTTGCTCAACTACAACATCCGATCCAAATCTTTGCTGCACTGCTTCTCGTGTTGTGACGCTAAAGTTCTGCTCGCTGCGGCTGGTAAGCAGAGACAACCCGTCCCGACTTCATGTCATGTTGCAGAATGCACCGCCGTAGGAAACGTGATTGTAAATGAATGCACAAAATTAGATGATACCTTAATTGCCGTTTTCTTGACAGCATAGCAAACCATGAAATCATTTGGCGTTCTTTTCCCCCCCCCCCCAAATATTATTTTTTAAATAAATTGCGGGATAAATCCGTTAGTATTTTTTAGTAGTTAGTATTATTTTTAGTAGTCATTTTTTTTACTCTACTTTAATTTCAGTGTTATTAAGTAACAGTTGAAAGGTAATGCAAACGTAAAGCATTTTGTTCAAGAGTGCTTGCAACTTGTTAACTCCTGTTAAGTGGGCAAGAACTCTTAAAAAAAAGAAAATAATTAATACATTTTTATTAATTGGTGTTTTTTGATCATATGAGAAATTGTTTTTTATTTGTTTGGTTGGTTGGTTCAATGTTTAAAAGTGAGACACTCCATTATAGCTGAAGATATTGAGATTTATTTATTTTTTAAATACAAAAGAATAGTTACCTTTGCCCTACCCACCTCAGAGCTTGATCATATCATTTCTGCTAATCTATAGAGCTCACCTCATCCTATTCAAAATGTCACAACCACTGTTCTGGATGGCTAAAAATTAACGATGTCACAAAAGATTGAGTTGAATAGGAAAATCATTTTGGATTTTAAATTAGACCGAATCAAACCGTTTAAATTTGAAGTATTTTTGATAGAATGTATCAAATCATCTTTTGTTGACAACATTTGTGTTGGAAGGAAATGCCAGTTACAAATTCATCAGTATGTAAAATGACTTAAAGAAACTCCCCCTCTGAAATGAGTGGCACCATAAAATTTCAATGGGTTGAGAATTATTTTGTTACTGCATTTTTGTCAGGATCTAGTGTCTCATTGGAGTTGTTGTTTTAACGAGATAGCTACTTTTGGGTTAACGTTTAAGTTACAATAAATTCAATTCCATTGCCAAGACTCAAAGGTCACCTACAAATTTGACCCTTGTATTATTATATTGGCCTCTCACCACCTTGTATTGTCTCAGAACTACGAGAGGCCGTCGAGGAGGTGCTGCCTAACCTGAAGCAGCTGGGGGTCCGTGTGTTCATCCTCGACGAAGGCAATGAGTCAGAGGGCATCGAATGTCTCTCGGACAAGATTCGCCAGGCCTCCGACCAACCTCTGTCACCACAGCTAAGGGCTAACATTAACATGAAGAGCCCTGCCCTTTATATTTACACTTCAGGAACCACAGGTTGTGTCCAAGCTTCTCAATTAAATTATGTGACAGTGCAATTTGCAGAAAATGTTACTGGACTTCATTTTTGCTGTGTTACTATGTAGGGCTTCCCAAAGCAGCCATCATTAACCACGAGAGGATATGGTTGGCAAGTTTTCTTCAGTTGGTTGCTGGCGTACGTTCGGATGATATCATCTACCTCTACCTGCCTCTTTACCACAGTTCTGGTTTTCTTATGGGATTGTGTGGAGCCATAGAAAAAGGTAATCCGTTTCTAGTGACATCATCACATACTGTACGAGTGGCCCACAATTGTCTCACCTTGTTCACCTCTCCAAACAAACACATCTTGCCCCAAAAAAAGATGCTCAACCCCCTCTCGGTCTTTTATGACCCGATGAAATCTCCCACTCACAATGCAGTTCATTGATCCATACGTGTGACTGTCAAACAATCAATGACACAATCATTCATGTGTAACCATAATATAGTTCATGCTTTGCATTTAACATGAGCAAAATAGAATAAATAAATTAATTAATCTGCGGTTGAAGTTGATAGACATGATTTGTTTTCACTGACCACATCAAATGGTGTGATGGGCCGAATCTGGCCCTCAGGCCTTAGATTTGATACCTGTGTTGTACATATACACTTTTGTATTTACAGTAACTTCCCATAAAGAGTCAACCTTCCATTTGATCAATTCCTAGTTTATTCCTGTTAATTCAATCAAAGACCTAAATTTGTCACTTCCCTTAATCATCGCACGATTGGCAGATGACTCCGATGCATGCTGAGTGTTTGACCTCCAAGTTTCTACGATACATTTTCTGAATTTGACAACCTTTTGAAAGTTCAAACACTGAGGTTTCACCGTTCTGACATTGACACTGAGTTTATCAAAGGATAAATCAACAAGTTGGTGACCTCAAAGCGCAAGCAGTTTGCCCCTGGTCTTGGCTGTTTATATTTCAAAGTCCTAAAGTTTACATCCATGCGTGACTTGGCACAATGATAATTGAATGTGTACTTCTTCACCTACAGGTATTACTGTTGTATTAAAACGTAAGTTCTCTGCATCCAATTTTTGGAACGACTGCAGGAAATACAATATTACGGTTATTCAGTACATCGGCGAGATTATGCGATACCTCAGCAACACACCGCAGGTAAAACTCCTACATAGTTGCTATCGGTGATGAGAATCTTTTCAACAGTCCTGTGTAATTCTCTCCTTTGTAGAAAAACAATGACAAAGATCATAAAGTCAGAATCGCTTTGGGAAACGGGATGCGATCGGATACCTGGGCTGAGTTTCTGCAACGGTTTGGCAACATTTGTATCTGCGAGTGCTACGGAGCCACGGAAGGAAATGTTGGCTTTGTCAACTATATTGGGAAAATTGGAGCTATTGGCAAAGAGCATTTCCTTCACAAAGTAAGATGCATTCAATCATTTATACTGTATTAAATTTCATCAATACAAGCTTCCTTTTTTTTCTTTTTTTCCCCAGTTGGGGTGCCCCTATGCCCTCATACGCTACGACACGGAGAAAGAGGAGCCAGTCAGAGACTCCAGAGGATTTTGCATTGAAGTACCCAGAGGTCCATGTTGATAAAAATAGGAAGTATTTTCCACAACCTAAATATCTTAACTAAAAACATTTCATTTTCAACCAAAGGAGAGACTGGTCTGTTGGTGTCCAAGATTGCCGCGAGAACCCCCTTCTCAGGCTACGCCAAGAACAAGCAGCAGACTGAAAAGAAGAAACTGAAGGACGTGTTTGTGAAGGGAGACATCTACTTTAACAGCGGTGATCTTCTCAAGATAGACCACGAGGGTTTTGTCTTCTTTCAAGACCGCATCGGAGACACTTTCAGGTCGGTGGATGAAACAAATGTAGGATAGGCTACAACGGTGCCTGGAGATACGACATAAATCTAAATGAGTTTTTATTCCTACAGTGTTGTTTAGTGTCTGTTTTACAATTAATCACAGATGGAAAGGAGAAAATGTGGCAACCACAGAGATAGCCGATCATTTGCTCATGGTGGACTGCATTGAAGAGGTGAATGTCTATGGGGTAAAGGTACCAGGTAATATTGCATCATCGTCATCGTCATCCTGTTGATAAGCTACCAGCCAAAAACATGAAAGGTTTTGTTTATTTAATACTAACATTGTCAAGCCCTTCAAGTGCTGCATGGCCTCTTTGACCACGATGTGACTTTTTTTTTTTGGCAATCATTGATGAATATAGCCATGAACTGTGTCATACTGGGAATCGTGACAAGACAAAGATAATTCAAAAGTCCTTTTGAAACACATTTGTTACACATACAACCTTATTTATTTCATGTCTATTACTTTGCTTACAAACATGAACTTCTATTTTTCCTATTAGGACACGAGGGAAGAATTGGAATGGCTGCGCTGACCCTGAAAGAAAACATGGACTTTGACGGGAAAGCTATGTATCAGTATGTCAAAAGCTACCTTCCGAGCTACGCAAGACCACGCTTTATCCGCATTCAGGTAAATCACACGCTGCCTATAAACAATACAACAATTACAGACCACGCTTTATTCACATTCAGGTCAATCACATACTCCCTATAAACAATACAACAATTACAGTACATTGCGAGATAGTAGAAGTACCCACACTTCACTTAAGTAGACATTGAGACAAAAACAAAAGTATTGACTCAAGTCCTAAATATACAGCAAAGGTTAAAAGAAAGTGTCCATTTTGAAATGTGATTAAATACACAAGTAACCCGCCCATTTGTATGCAAAACAGATATGGTTAGTAAGCCACACTGGAATATAAACCGCAGGGTTCAAAATTTGAGAAAAAAGTAGCGGCTTATAGTCTGAAATTTACGGTAAATTAAAATAATTGGAAAAAAAAAAAAAAAAGTACACAAAATAGTTCCAGATTTTAATGACTTTAGTAAATCACGCTACACGTCACATTATGTTGTTTAAGCGAGAGCCAGCAAGTAAATGAATAATTATATAAATGACATTAGCTCATGATGTCATCAAGTCACGCCATTTGGATTTTTTTTCCACGTCTTTTCCTGCAGAACGCACTGCAGGTGACCGGGACATTCAAACAGATGAAAGTGAAGCTGGCCGAGGAGGGCTTCAACCCTGACGTCATCAACGATCGTTTGCTTTTCCTGGAAGACAATCAAGGCTATGTCCCCATGACTCAGGAGATCTTCAACTCCATAGCAGAGGGAAGAATCAAGCTGTGAATCACTTTATACTCCACTACTCAACAACAACTGTGAAATCCATAGAATAAGCCATAAAGTGATTAGGAATCATTTACATTGCAAATAACACAAGGCCAATGTATTTTTTCTTCTGTGAATGTTTTCAAATTAAATGCCTTGTTTGTTTTTGATAAAACTCTCAAAACAAAATTGATACGCAGTTTGATTTTCCCTGACTTGACAAATCTCAAACTTTTTACATCAAATACCTCCTGAAAAAATACTTGTCTGTCCCAAGTATCACCACCGGCCAGAGCAGAAGTTTTATTCCTAAAAAGTACATTTCGTATCATTGTAAGCCACGGTAACATTTTGCTCAGTTTGAACATTAACATTGGCAACGATCTAATTAAAATGCATTGCATGTAAGCTAAAAACCCTTCAAAGTGATTTTAGCAATGTTTCTCAAAGACTCCAATAAACATTAGTCGTTAATAACACTCTTCTTTGTGGTGTGCCAAATTTACAAGACATATTTATTTTCACTTTACAGGGACTTGAACCCCTCACTTTTATACATAAACTACTTCAGTTAAAATGTATTGCACACAAAAATAAATATTGAAAAACGATTCTAAAATATTTCATGCAAGTGTATTGTACTTAAATGTTAAATACAATGAGAAGTGACCATAACAAATGTACAAACAATTTGAATTTACAAACAAAAATTTGAAGCCACTGTAACATGATGCAGTTTAAACATTTAAGTGATACTTTCACATACCACTAGAGGGAGCCTGTGCAATTCACTTTGAGAATTAGTTCACAGACTGGCTAAATGCCACATTTACAGAAGTTTGGAAGTAGTAGTAGTAGTAGTTTCCATGGGATTGGGAGAGGCAGCTGTGTTGGTAACGGGGGAAGATGGCATACAGCTTATTCTCCTACAAGTGGAGGTCAAATGTTTTGGAGCCTGAGACACTTTTAGAGGGCAGCAGATCTGGTGGTGACCACCCTGCGCCCACTGATTGCAGAAGCTTGGAACACTGTTGAACTTTGTCAGCTTTTTTATGATTTGCTTGCTGACAATTTTAGAAGGCATTTCCGCCATCTTTCCTTCGGTGGCGCCTCCAGGTGTCGCTAACGTTGGCAGGACGACTTCTTCTTGAGGGCTCAGCTTTGTTTCAAAGGCGTAGACGCTTCTTAGACCGAGATAACTGTATGGCAGAGGCTCACTGTTGCAGCTCAGAGAGCGCATGGGTCTCCTGGATTGATTCCAAGCCTTGTCGATCCAAAGCTCCACTTGGGCCTTGTCCATCCTTGGGGCGGTCTCTTCAGTCTCCGGTGCCCTGACACTTATGTCGTCTTCATCGCCTTTCACTGTGGCTCCCAACGTCTTTGAACTATCAAGAGCCCGCGTTTCAACGAGGAGATTGGAAGCTATTTTGGAGATAATGTTCCAATCTCTACGAATGTCATCTGCCGTGGTGTGCTGTGAGGTCACCGTGAATCGAATGATGCGTTTGCGGTGAATATCTGCTGGAATGAGGTACATGGCACCAGAGCGTGTCAACCTCCTCAGCAGCTCCTGGGTTGAAGCATTACCTTTCTGTAAAAGAAATAAAAACAACAGAGCCGCTGATAATTTCACAAAATCAAACTGTGTTTTCTGATCATAATCACCCTGTCCTTCACCTCCAAGTGATAAAAACACCTACCTTTGAACGAGGTGTGCCTGGCAAGTTTGTACATCCCGACAATGATTAATTAGCCTTTGTAGAACATGTTGCTCCACGGAAAGTTAACTCGTCGTATTTATAATTTACTGCTTTAATCCCAAATCCGGGACTACCTACCTTGAGACAGAAAACAACCAGGCCGAGATATCTCTTTGCAGGAATCTCAAAGTTTGGGTCACTTCTTATCAGAGACTCCAGGAGCTTTGCCATCTCAATACCCTGAAAGTATTGAAATCAAAGTTGGCCATTTAAACCAGTGGTGATAAAATGTCTATTCTATTTTGCTCATTGTGTAACTCCCAAATTATGTGAAGAACAACTTCAGCATACATGTCTGATATGTCCCTGGAGATTTTTCAGTCCAAAGGAACGCATGACGAACCAGAGTTTGAGAGAGCGGAAACGCCGACTGAGTGGGATCTGCCAGTGCTGCATGGATAAAACCAAACAAAAGTGAGTCCCCAGAAACTGGAAACTTCAATGTGTTTGCTCATGAAGAGCACATACCATAAAGTCTGTGGCTGCTTGTGAGTTTTCGTGTCTGAGATAAACGGGGTCCACACTGAACGTCTGTTGAAGTTTGAGTTTGTCTTTGACCCTTGACCCAAACATGGAGGAAAATTTAAAAAAAAGAAATAATGACTGGAGTACAGATTAAATATATTCACCAAAAAGCTGTGCAGTCGAAATGGACCATCATCCATTTTGATGGGTTGAAAACAAACGAGTGTGCAAATTCAATGCCTTCAAGCGACCAGCGCAGCTCTGGACAGAAGTAGGCCGAGCCAGCATAAGCAGCATCCACATGGAGCCATAGTCCCTCTTGCGCGCCTGTGAAATGTTGCAAATAACATTAAGTGCATGTAGTGATTGAAATGCTCTTAAAAATTGCACAAGGATGAATATAAAAACATACACACGGGTCCCAATTCTGAGAGTGTGTCAAAGGCACACACGCCTGTGGTTCCCAAAGTAGCACATAGCTGAGAGAAACACAAAAGGAATGTTTGCAAGAACAAATGATGACGGTGCAAGTCGATTTGATCAAATATTTCCAGCTCATTAACATCACGGTTGCATGATTCAATCATCTCCATCCTTCTGTACCAGAAAAGGGACCAGTCCTCTGCTTTTGTCCTCTTGAATGGCCTGTTTCAACATCTCTCCTCTCAGAGACAAATTCTCATCTGTGGGTAGGAATCGGATCTTCACGAGAGAGATCTGACCCGCCTTTTCCACTGAGGAGTGCGCCTGTGATCATAGTAAAATAAAACATCATTGTAATGGATTATTATTTAGGCCAGTGATGTTACTGTCCAAATACTGACCTGATCTGAAGCGTAAGCTACTAACGTTGAATTTAGGACAGAGTCGTCCAGTTCGTTCTCCAGCTCGGCACGCAGTTGCAGAATTTTGTCTTTCCTGGCCGCCAGAAGAGCCACGAGTGTGCTTTCGCTGACGGTGCTCTGTTCGGCGAGTCAAAGCAACCTATCAATCGATGGATGACGCCTCACCATGTGAAAAGATGTGTTGGTGGTCTACCTGTATGATACCTCCTCCCCGGCTCTCGCTGTGGTAATGGAGGAAGAATTGGGGAAGGCCTAAGGCTTTACAAAGCCAGTCCATCACATTCATTTCCAACTCTGTACAAGCAGGACTAGAGGCCTGTAGAAAAATCAAAATAAAAAAACACCACCACAGATTATTTAATCTTTTACCAGACATGAAGGACAATTCCTGCCCTATTTTCTGTAATTATGCTCTGAAATTGAGTGTCAATATATACGCAATCCTGTTTCGGAAAACCTTCTAACAATAAAGGAAGTGAAAACAAATTGAGCCACATGACTCTGTTGCAATATCATCAAGCTAATTGATCTAATATCTACATGATCTATTTTTCTTTTTTTTTTTTTATTCCTGCATCCATATCGTTGATGGGCACTTTACAATAGGACAAAAAATGTTTCTCAAAACCTGTATGGTTGATGACTTGTTTTTCTTTAGAACTTAAAATATTTTCTGTTTGGTGTCTAAATTGTCCTTCAATTCCAGAATGACCCTAAGGAGTCTTTTTAGTCCCTTTTGCTTTTTTCTTGCCTCACCCAGGTAAAGCCAACACAGTTGATGGCATCAGCTAGCATGTCCCCCAGCAATGAGGGCCATGATGTCAGACTAGGGTAATAGGCGTGCATGTGAGGACTCTGCCAGTGGACCACCTGCACAAAGTGTCAAAACAAGCCTGCGTTCACAACATGCATGACCCCCAAGTGAAGCGGATGACATGATGACAGCATCAAAACTTACTCCCGGCATGATAACCTTCTCGATGTCATCAAATATTCTCTCCCAGTCTTCAGCCTCTGTGGGTGCCGTGTCTGGTAGAAGTTCCTTCATGTAGCCTGGCTTCACATCTGGAATCACCCTTCTCTCCCGGATGGAGCCCAAGTACTTTGTGATGTAGTCCACCAACTCCTTACCTGGTCAGGAAAAAGACTTCACTATTGTATATAAGGTATTGACAAAGGATTATTACCTCGGCGATTGTATTCCTCAGCCTGCATATTTCTTGAGGTGGGCGGTTCTTGAATGGTTTGTTTTGATGCTGCAGAGAAGCTTGCCTTTGTGTGAGTACAGTAGTTGCTCACCATCACCTCACATCTATATAGCCAGTATTAGCAGGAGCACGCCCTAAACTGGTGACGCATTTCACACAGAACAAATGTTCTTTTATGATGTCAGTCACTGACTCCAATTTTTTTACAAAATATTCCCCCCCCCCCCAAAAAAAAACCTCTATTGGCTCGATTAAGACAACATAAAGGCTTGTGTACTGTGACTGAAAATAATTAATAGTACAGTTATATTGCAGATCCGACAATGAAAGGTAAAATACATATTAAGACTGAACATTTAGCACAAAAATGTGTTACATTCTTTCAAATAATGTGCTCCATTCATTCTAATTGACTAAATTGCCTTATTAATGAGGGCAGATATCAAATCATGCCTAAGGGCTTGCGGATTAGTAACAGGCAGTTGTCATTGAAGCAAATCTCAGTCAACATACACGACAAGCCAAATTCAACAATACAAATTATAATAAGTGGCACAAATGATCTTATTTATTATCTAAATAATAGTTATTTGCTTTTCTATCAGGACATTTCATGCTCACCAAAAATGTTTCATTTGAAAATCTTGCTAGTCAACAAAAAAAGCTTTTCTGTCACCGAAATATGTTTCATTTGAAAAACTGCGTTATTTTATTGAATTGATTCATAATCTAATTATCCTTGTTATTTGTGTGTACATTCATGACACATTTCATTGTTTGGAATGTCACTGTGGCTCATCTGAAGTTCAAGAAAGAGTGCTTTTAAACACTTCCATTATTTCTTAGCTTCCTTGAACAATACAAGACTTGTGTACAGGATCGGCAGCATTTCTTCAAAATCAAGTATGTATGGGTTCCTCTTGTTTCACCTATGTGTGTTTGTTTTTAACGTGCATGTTTTTTTCTTTGAAGCATCATAGAGCATCATAAAATTGTATATTATGGCATTCAATATAAGGAACAGGAGTCATACAAAGGTCAGAGGGTGTGGGGATCTGCACCTGGAAAACAAAGTAACCTGAATGTTAACTCTGAAATATTAAGTAAGGCATTATCGTAGATCTTTTAATGTCAGACAGGCTATTAATACATTCTGAAAAGATCTGTAAGTCATAATTTGGTGTTAATAATTAAGCAACTATTCTCAAAATTGACCCGGAACATGTGTGCATAGAAAATGATTGTTGATAGATGATGTACGTACTGTCCAAATGCATGTGGCCTATACTGTAAATCAAACAATGAACATAATGCAGACTTTTGATCTCATTGAAGGCTGAATGCCTGTGTATGTCAATTTTGAGTGACACAAAATATAGGAAACTTTAGAATCACAGGTTGATGGAGCAGAGCACAATGACAGCATTGTCCTCCACTTGTCTGAAAGTCTGAGCCTGATGAAAGCGCTTTCATTTTCATAATTGTCCAATCTAGGCTCCATGTGCCCCCTTGTGACTTCAAAGTGGAAGTTCTGCATGAGAGCTGTGTGCTTTTATTAATAGTATTAAAAATCCTAAGCTTCAATGTTTTATTACACTGGCTTCCATACAATGAAAACATCAGAAAGACTGTTTAAAATTTACATCCAAATAATTTGAAATGTGTCCTAATAAGCCTTCCCCGATAGGTCAGTCTTTGTTCTCTTTGGCAACTATAGTATAAAGTTTGCTTATTTATTTATTTACTTATTTATTTATTTGTTTATTTATTCATTTATTTTAAATAATGGAGATGCTTATGGTTTTCAAGAAACACCCTTTACTGTATTCGTTTCACGTTGTCCAATCGCCTTCAGGCTTGGAGAAATAAGATATTCCCCAGCTTGAAACAAGCAAATTTTGCTTCAAGACAACCGTGTGGGCGAGAGTATTGATTTTTTTCCTTCAAAGTAACAAGAACTGTACTTTAAAAAAAGTGTATTTACATAATTTTAAGTGTGTTTAAAGTGTATGGGACAAGTGAAACTTGTTTTCTAAAACTTATTTTATGTCCCTGCAAAATATTGTCACCTACACCTAGACTTCACTACCTTATTAAACAGCTTAAACCGTTTTAATGCAAAAGTAATGCATATTACTAAAGTGCGTGCGTGCGTGCGTGGGTGCGTGCGTGCGTCCGTGGGTGCGTCCGTGCGTGCGTTGTAATTCCTTTGACTGTTGTAATCAACGGAAAGACCTTTTAAAAATATCTCATTATTTACTGCACAAAATATACATATATACATATGCATACATGTACAATGTTCGACTATGTATATTAGTAGGGTTTTATGTGTTCAAATCGTGTGAGAGGGGTTAAACTATGTCGTGCTTTTAATATGCTTCGATTACAGATGTACAAATGGGGATTGCGCTGTACTGAAAAATATCTCCAGCAGGTTGCAGTGCAGCTGGAAAAGGCGGCCCCGCCCACATTCGTCACCGAGGAAGAAGACAAACAAGGAATCAGCTGTCAAAAAAGTAGCCTGTGTGATAGAACGCATCGAAAGAGGTACAGCGTTTCCAGTCAAGTCGGCAAATAATCGAAAATGATTGCATGTATTCTCGACGGAATTAGAAAGTTCTATCGAACCCAGCCTCTGCGTGGTTAGGGGTCCGCGGCTAGTCGAGTCTTAAGTAGCTCACATTAGCTGCTATACCTTAACTGCGTTAGCTGGCAGTTTAGCTGGCCAAACAACGTAAACGCTATCTTGCTAACTTCGAAAGGTTAAAAGCCAAGTTGTTTGTGCGTTGTTTCACGCCGCTTGCATCACACCCTTTCTATCTCGCGTCACTCGCATGAAAGAACGGCCTAAACGTGGATTTTCACTTCATAAACATGCTGAAACGAAGACGTGCTAAGGTTAGCCTCCAAGTATTTGTTGCGTCAAGTCCTGCCACAACAAAATCGTCCTGTTAAACTAATATGTATGTAGTTAATTCGGTATTCAACCCTATGTCCATGTACTAGTACGATCTTTGTCATCACTAGGGAGATAATTTACTTCCTTCGCGGAACAACTGTCGAACCCTTCCAACTTCCGCTACTGTATAAATGTCTCCATATCAGGACAACTTTGGACGCTACGAGTGAAGAAGTAGATACTAACTAGAAATGTTTGTCACGACTAGTACTAGTAGTACACAGATGTTAACTAGTACTTAGTTTTGCCTTACTACTAACATGTAGTTGGCCTGCTAGTATTCCGATTTGTTTTTAATTGGGAGTACAAAGCGCATAGTTGCATATGGACATTAAGATGGATGTCAGAAATATCAAAGCCACTATCATGGATGGAATTTACCTCTTCTGTGTAGATTTGTTCAAGATATGAACGGTGATTTTCTGTTACCTCACGTATTGCCTTTTTTGGAGATCCCCAAGTTCTTTTCTGGTGCGTAAGTCTTTCAGCCAAGAATCCTATCACTTTCAACCTCAAATATGCCAGACAAAACAAATACTGTTTGCATGATTTAAAACTATCTATAAAAATGAATGACTGATTCATTGGTGGTGTAAATATTTCCAATAACCACTTTTGTAGTTTTTAGCTATAACACTGGCTAAAATATTTATACAAATACTTGGAAAGTACAGATACTTGGTTAAATTAGAGGCACTGATTCAACTTTTTACAGAGGAGTACTCTGTAAAACAACCACGGCCGAAACAAAGTTCTGTACAAAAACAACTTGGTAAAAAAAAAAAAAAAGAAATTAAACCAAAAAAAAATAATCATTCAAAAATCATTCATTCCTTTACAATAAAAGATCATTTTTAAAAATGAGTTTGTTACATTTGAAAGACTCCTGTGGGGCCTTCTCTGTAAGACCAAGCGGTTAAAATCCTTGTGTGTGCCACCTTGCAATGGTTCTCAGCTGGTGTGTCAGTATTTGGTCATATTCTCCAAAGCTGTTATTATGCTACCTTCACTATGGCTTTCAGGTCACAATTTACATGAACAAAACATAAGATATATATACAAAAGTTCAACAGTCATCAGAAAAACAAACTCAGAAACCTTAAAATTCTATTTGAAGTCCAGTACGTGTTTCCCTCCACTGGTCGATTTCAGCACTTTGTGTTAAAAGCATATTTTTAGTGTCTGTTATGTTGTTGTCAGGTATGATTAGAGTGTGTGAAGTGGACTGATTAGTCGTGAGGTCTGACTGAGCCCACCTGCCAAGATGCCTGCGGTGTCCACCGGTGCCAAGGACCTCTATTTGAGCACCTCTCTCGGTGACCTCAATAAAAGAACAGAGGTTAAGCCGGACAAGATAAGCACAAAAAGGTACGTGTTAATAGTCGATGTACAACTGATATGGCAAAACAGATGGACGCAATTCAAATCCAATTTTACTGTCATGCAGCTACGTTCAGAGTGCCTGCAAAATTTTCAAGGCAGCAGAAGAGAGTCGTCTGGACCGAGATGAGGAGAGAGCTTATGTGCTTTACATGAAGTATCTAACCGTCTATAAGATTGTCAAGGCCAGACCAGACTTCAAGCAACAGGCGGTATGGTGACCACCCATTGTTTGGAAACAAAATAAAGTACATATACGAGTTGTTCTTTACTCCATTGTGTGCAGGACTACCTGACCATGCTTGGACCAAACAACGTGAAGAAAGCCATTGAAGAAGCTGAAAAACTCGCCGAAAGCCTCAAACTCAGGTCAGACAATTTGACAGAATGTTGAGTGAAAATGTTTAGAAAGACAAAAATGGTAGCTTGTCATCTAAAGTGTGAATAATTGAAAAGGTATGAGGAAGTTGAAGTCAGAAAAAAACTGGAAGAGAAGGACAGACGAGAGGAGAAGAAAAAGGAGAAAGAAGTGGAGATGAAGAAAGATGACAGTCAAAGCTCTCCTAAATCCTCAGTAGCAGACAAGGACAGCAATAAGGTAACGGCCGTCATTTTCTGTGTGTGATACAAAAGTTTAGGAGAAACTTTTCTTTCCCAGAGCAATGCCAGGAAATAGTTGTAACAGTTGTAGTCTGGTTTTGAATACGGTTCAAGAAATCAATCTTCATACACTATGCAAATGTTATTGATTACATCCTAGATTTTAAGGTTGCATCTCAAAGTAATTGATTGGTCTCACTGGGAAAGGATCTGCTTAAACTTATAACACGCTTGTTTTCTTTTTAACTCTCAGGTTAAAGGAGAGGTGAATGATTTGAAGAATGCGTCTACTAAAAGTAAGCTGAGGACATGATACTTGACTAAAATGTTTTTCCATCTTACTGTCGTTCATTTCAAATGTCACGGCTTATCTTGTGGCTTGTGGTCCTTCTGGCTCGTCCGCATTCATAAGTTGTGCGTCATTTAAATAACTTGACCTGATTGCAGCTGCGACGGCGGCGGGTGGGATCACGGCGGAGAAACTTTTCCACATGATGAAGGACCAAATGATAACTATTATCGTCATGGATGCTCGAAGCCAGAGAGACTTTGACGAGTCTCACATTCAGGTCCCATCTCAGGCTTGCATCAGTGTGCCTGAGGAGGCCATCAGTCCAGGGTATGATACAAAAGGAGAATATGGGGATGAAGTCTGTAGCTTGATATTTATATATATATAGTTTGTGTGTGTGAATCATCGATCCTAGACTGTTTTGTTTTTTCAAGAATCACTGTGAATCAAATCGAGGAAAAGCTCCCTAATGAGTCCAAAGAGCAATGGAAACAGAGGGGATCCGTGGATTACTTAGTCCTGTTGGACTGGTTTAACTCTGTTACGGATTTGACAATAGGCATGACATTGCAGAACCTCAAAGATGCTCTATATAAGGTAATGTCAGACATTTTGGATGTGAAGGAAAATGTCTCTGTGTACGAATATATTCTTCAAATAATCTGGACACTCCACAGTGGGACAGTATGACCATCTTGCGCAGTGAGCCACTTGTGCTGGAGGGAGGCTATGAGAGCTGGCTGCTGTTTTACCCAATGTACTCAACCAATGCAAAAGTCCGTTCGCCTCGGCAGAACGTCAACAATGCCAATGCCTCCATGTCACAGTGTGAGTGTCATCGCTCGAACTACATTACTTGCAAAAAGTTCGCCTTATCGGTCTTTTGCTTAGGATTTCAGAATGAAGCCAAAATGCACTGTAACCTTTACAGATGAATTTAATTTGACCTTCTTCATTGCACCTCTTGACTGTTCTTTTTTTTGTTTTTGTTGGGGGCAACTTGATGTTTTGAAGCAAGGAACGTAATTCTGCCCCCCCCCCCCTCTCTCTCTCTCTCTCAACACAGTATACCATATAAAATATTCATTATGAAAGGAAGCTCAAGTTTTCATTGTGCGTTGTGTTGAATATTAAATGGAGAATATACTCACTGGCCGTAACATTAGTTACCCACATTAAGAGGGCATTTTAGATCGAGTAAATGTGTGTACCTGTATGTAATTTGATTTGAAGCTGTATTCATTTTCTCTTTTTCTACAGTAAACCTCAGTTACCCATCCCTCAAGGAAATAAAACCTCCAACCCCACCTCAGCCAGAACCTGAGATTAGACCTGAGCCTGTAGAACCCTCTGCTCCCCCACTCACAAATGGAGTTGCTCCCACTGACGACCGTCCGCCCACACCACTTGAGAGCACAGACAAATTGGTAGACTCTGTTGACGCTCTTTTCTCTAAGATGGACTTGAGTGAGAAAGGATCAGTGCTAGACACATCCAACCATCCTTCCACACCCAAGGCCCTCCCACGGGTATGACTGAACAATTGATGAACAAGTGTCTGGAAACTGCTATTGAACTTGGTTTTGCTTACATCACTCTCTCTCTTTTAACCAGTTTGACCGCGGCAAAAAGCCACCGGTCCGCTTCTCAGAAGAGCCTAAAGTGAGCCTGAACGGACCAGACAAAGAATCCGGCAAGAACACGCCCTCCGTCCCCGACCGCTCAGCCAAACCAGCCTTCGCCTTTTTGTCCGAAGAAGAACAAAGTCAGATACACTCGGAGGTGGTGGCGTCCATGGAGAAAGCCAGGCAAGAAAAGGAGAAACGCATTCAAGGACGTCTGCTTGAAGAGGACAGGCGGAAGAAGGAGCTGAAAGAGAGGCTTGCAAAGGAGCAAAGTGATAAGAAAAAGAAGGGCGACGACGACAAAGGACTTCAAGACAAAAAGAGACTAGAGAGACAGAAGGCGAAGGAAGAGGAAGACAAAGAGGACCATGGGCGCAAAGAGAAAAACAATAAGGGGAAAGAGCAGAACTCTGAAGCCCCGTCCAAAAGTTTGTCTCTGGACTCGCCTGGTCCGAGTCTAATCATCAGTGAGGTCAAGGTAGGTCGTTCACATCAGAGCTCATGCACTGTTCAGACACAAGCATTTGGGCACTCAAGACTATTGCCCCTGTAGGTAGTGAAATTGGTATGTGAAACTGTTGACTTGAAGTCGGACACTCAGATGTGTCATCTTGAGGAATTGAGATTGAGAGGCGAATAATTTGTATAGCCCAGGACTGTTCAATTGATAATGAAAAGCAATCTCATTGTGTTTCATAAGTCACATTTATAGTTTATCACAAATATTGATTTTTCTAAAACAAAAATTTAATACAGGCCAAGTGTATAGAAATTTAGGCTACAAGGTGGTCTTAGTGTTTTAAGAGTTCCAATGAGAATTACTCTTACCAAAGTTGAGTCTCTGTGTGTTTTGATTTCACAGAGGGAACCACTGACAAGAGCCAGAAGTGAGGAAATGGGAAGGAGTGTGCCTGGTCTGCCAGTTGGTTGGATGAAGGTACCTCACATTTGAAGATGTGACACAATTTAAGATGTGTATACATATACACACGCACACATGTATAGAATACCTGATTCCTAACGTTGTACTGTTTTCACTGCCCCCCTCTCGCCTAGTTCCTTGACACTGTGACTGGAACCTTTCGATACTACCATTCCCCAACCAACCGCGTCCACCTTTACCCGCCTGAGGTGACAGTTCCGACGGCAGTGGAGCCGAAACAGTCGCAACTAGCAGTGGCACCCTCCAACGCAAAGGAGGAGGAGGAGCGGGAACAGTCTACGTTAAAACGCTCCTACTCTTCCCCAGACATCAGCCAGGATGTAAGAGAAGAGGCCCAGAAGAAGAGCGCTGCCCCAGTGGCTCCTACTACCATACCCACCTTCAATAGAGAAACCAAGTGAGGCACATGGTTGTTACTAGTAGACCAGAACAAAAGTGAAAAGGGTGCATGTTTGGTTGTCAGGTTACATGGGGGGAAAAAAATAGAAAAGTCTGACATTTTTCCTAAAAGCTTTTTTTTTTTTTTTTCTTTCATCAGACCTCCCAGTGTTAAAGTCCATCCTAAAGTGGAGCTTACACGACCTTCAGCCGCCAAAATCCGCAGCCTGAATCCAACATTTGGAGGCCTGGGTGCAAGTTTGACCGGCCTTCGTAATCTCGGCAACACTTGCTATATGAATTCAATCTTGCAGTGTCTGTGCAACACACCTGCCATGGCAGAGTACTTCAACAATAATTTCTACCTGGATGATATCAACAGGTGTGGAGTTCAAGTGCACTCCGTCTTGCAACATTACATCTACAGAAACGCAGTTATTTAGGCCTTTCATGACATTTTCATTTTCAATATTTCTAAAATGAATTGACTAGTCCATGCTCTGGTAAATTAATGGTTAGCTAGTGCTCCA
Source organism: Syngnathus leptorhynchus (assembly GCF_054491065.1). Taxonomy (NCBI): domain Eukaryota; kingdom Metazoa; phylum Chordata; class Actinopteri; order Syngnathiformes; family Syngnathidae; genus Syngnathus; species Syngnathus leptorhynchus. The sequence continues at coordinate 9,670,228 of NC_141197.1, forward strand.
TTCTTTTGTATTTGCATTGACAATGGACACCTCTTGTCCTCTGGCAGATACAACATTCTCGGCCATAAAGGGGAAGTGGCGGAGGAATTTGGCGTGATCGTGAAAGCCCTGGGGACCGGTCTGTACAAGTGCATCAGTCCACGAGACTTTAAGATCACCATTGGAAAGATCAATGATCAATTTGCTGGCTATGACCAGCAAGACTCCCAAGAGTTGCTCCTCTTTCTCATGGACGGCCTCCATGAGGACCTCAATAAGGTAATGTGCACACACAAAACCAACCAACCAAAGCAAGCATAGGGATTTTTTATTCAGCAAATATATTGCCATGCCATTTTTGAAAATATTACATGTATTTTTCCTTTTTTTTTTTTTTTCCCACTGGGTTTCATTTTGATGGCAAATTAGAGAGTAAGTAAATTGTATGTGTGTGAGTGAGTGAATGGGTGAGTGAGTGAGTGTGTCAATGTTTGCTCTCGCTGCAGCCAGCGACTGTGCTCTGTCTGCATCTGTCTGGTCTGATGCTCATCGGAACCTCTGTGCATGTAGACCCAAGACACACCTCATTGCTTGCATCAGCTGTTTTGTTAAGAAATGGAACTAAATAGTGTGCCTCAAGTGTATATTCATCATTCCCTTTTTTTTTTTTTTTTTTTTTTTTTTTTGCTTTCGATTTTTGGTTATTTTAATTTTAAATCCAGCATTTTAAATCTGTGTATTACGCAGTGCTGTTCCGTTGTTGACTTTGTTTTCTCACGTTGGTTATGTTTCTGTCCGGGTTGTCAGGCGGACAACAGGAAGCGCTACAAAGAGGAGGAAAACGACCACCTGGATGATCAAATGGCGGCAGACCAGGCTTGGAACAAACACAAGCTGCTGAACGAGTCCATCATCGTGGCGCTCTTCCAGGGCCAGTTCAAGTCCACCGTTCAGTGTCAGACTTGCCACCGTAAGTCTCGGACTTTTGAGACGTTCATGTACCTGTCACTGCCTCTGGCCTCCACCAGCAAGTGCTCACTTCAGGTTAGTAAACATTAAGAGTCGTTGATCTTTTTTTAAAAGATAATTCAAATTTACTAATCCTCAGGTTCAGATCGATGAATGTCATTAATCTTTTTTTAAGGAAAATTTGAACTTTTCTGGTGGGGCAACACCATTTTCAGTTCAACTCAAAAGTACTCACTCTTTCTGCCGTCTTGAAGTAGCTTGGTGCTCATTATTTACCAACATGAAGACGCCTATAAGAAAAAGTGTGCACTGAAAAGTGGAAAATCTCCTCTATTCCAGGATTGTCTGAGGTTGTTCTCCAAGGAGGAGCGACTGACGGATAACAACAAGGTTTTCTGCAGGCACTGCAAAGCTCACAGAGATTCCACCAAGAAACTGGAGATCTGGAAAGTCCCTCCAATTCTCTTGGTTCACCTGAAGCGGTGTGTAGTGACTCGTCCATCGCTTTGCTCCGAACTACTCCATGTTGACTTCCTTTTTCTTTGCATCCCTCGGCATTCTTACAGCTTCTCCTATGAGGGTAGATGGAAACAGAAGCTCCAGACCTCTGTAGATTTCTCACTAGACACTCTGGACCTAACCCAATATGTCATCGGACCGAAGCAGAACCTGAAGAGATACAACCTTTTTGGAGTGTCTGTGAGTAGATCTGTCCACACCAACAAAACCGTTTCAAATATGTTCCTTAATATAAAAAGTAGCTCCTTACTCTGTCAAACTTTATTTTAAAATGAAGAGAAATTGTGAAGAATAAAGCCGTTTGTGTGTCTGGAGGCAATACAACATACATACCTAGACACAAAGCACTTTGGAGTTTGGCACCTGTGAGCTACACGTTCCTAACCAACCGTGTAGAATTCATAATGCTTGGTTTGAGCTTATTTGTGATTTCTTTTTATTTTCCTAGAACCACTATGGAGGTTTGGACGGTGGCCATTACACTGCCTATTGTAAGAACGCCTCTAAGCAGCGTTGGTACAAGTTTGACGATCATGAGGTTTCTGAAATCTCCACCTCCTCCGTCAAATCGTCCGCTGCCTACATTTTGTTTTACTCTGCCCTGTGATGGAGCTGCTGGACCTGAAGAACACCGTATAGAAGGTTGTCCGTTTCTCTCTCCCCCCATCCCCCCTCTTCTTCTACAACGTGGCAGTTGCAGACGTGTCCATCTTTGAGCTGATAGCTGAAGGATGTGGCTCAAGAACAGTGCAGTGCAGCACAGCATTGCTTCAGCCACTAGAGGACCCTAGAGCTGTGAAAACATGCCAGCTACTCCTAATTCTGATCATCGATTCGAGAGACTATGAAAGATGCCAGTTGGACTTGTGTCATTGTAGGGCAGGTGGCTGCTTCGATACTCTTGATGCGGTTCACGTGAATGAATGGCTGGATCGCTCACATGCGTCAACAGCAGGTTCACATTTACATAGCTTGTACTTATTTAACAAAGCGGATGTTGCACTTTTCTAAATGTAAATATTCGACAACATGTTAAGATGTTGTCTGACCAATTTTTGTTGTTGGAGCTCCCACCCACGGTCGTTGCATTAGGGTTTCAAGTTGCCACTTTCTTGTATTTAATGTGACCGTAACAGGGGACCTATCATGCTCACCTCATCCCGCTCAAATGTTGTACCAAATCTCATTTTAGGCTTTTGCAATGTGTGTCAGAAAAGTTCAAGGACTGGAATCAAACACTTCAAAAACAAACAACAATAGCTACAATGATAATCATAAGAAAAAAAGAAATAGCGCCCAACCATTTTTTGGGCCGACCCATCATAGCCCTTCAAACATCAGCTGATGTTTATTTTGACATTTATCTAAATGGCAGCACTAGTTTACACGTCCGCTTTACAATGCAGAGGTAGTGGGTTCAAAATCTGTGGAGTTTGTATGTCCTCCCCCACATTCCAAAAACCTGCATGGTTAGTAAACTCTCCGTAGGTGTGATTGTGAGTGCGAATGCTTGTTTGTCGAGGTGTGCCCTGCGATTTGCCGGCAACCTGTTCAGGGCGTACCACGCCAGTCAGCTGGGACAGCACACCCGCATGCTGCGATAAGTTCAGATGTACTCTAACCATTTGGAGCTGTTGTACACAAGTAGCACGACTTGGAAATTCAGACTTATCGGCCACCGATTGAGTTTGATCAGTAATTGCGTCAAATGCATTTGTGAGGTGGGGCAAACAGCGGAATGAACCACGCCCACGCGTCTCATGGGAGTCGTGGGAAGCAAGGCCCAAAAAAATTTTACCTATTACTATTTTTAATTACGATTACCTTTGCAACTCTATTTTTCCAAATCGAAAGTGAAATAATGTGGTTGCCCAAAAGTATGTTTGGCGCAAACAAAATTGGTCATCAAAAGAACACCGCACCCTAGATAAGGTGTCCGCCCGCCACACCGTTTTCAATTTGCAGCAATTCGTCTTCAGCTGGAACTTAAACGAAGTGGACGGAATTAGAAACATTTCTAAATAGCTCATCAACCACCACCGTCTACAAAGACATCCTGCAACATTAGGTGAAAGTTGAGGCAGGACAAATGGTGGCTGCTCACAATCCTCAGGAGCCTCTGACAGTTCCTTGCCAAGACCACCGTGCTTTTCTACTCAATGTTTTTGTTGTTGTTTGGTTTTGATTACTTTTGTGGAGCTCTTTATTGAAACGTAGGAGAAATGATGGAGCTCACTGACGCGCGGTTTCAAATACATCTACAGTACAATATTGTGACGCCAGTCCTGGAATCTTTCTGACACAACTCCTTGAGCTTAAATTTTTTTTTCCCCCCAGCAATGAACTGTTGGGTATATTTAATGTTCCAGTCCAAATAAATAAGGATATTTTCTCAACTGTGAATCATGCAAACGTGAACGGGTAGTTTCCCAGAATAGTTGATGATTTGCATAATAGGTCCTCTTTAATGCCATGGGAATATGACTGAGTAATGACACTTATTAAAGGATAGGTGGGAACTGTGATGGTTGCTTGTTCATGTTAATCATGTTGAATTGTATGCAATCCGCAAGGATGCGGAACGGCATAGCTTATCCATTAATCCTCAATGCCAAATGCTTTAAATTGCCAGACATCTCTTCTGTCAAGCCCTATAACATTATACAATATAACAAGTCTGCATTTAGAAGAAACATTAAAGGTATTTTTGTCCCTGGGTGATTTTTTTTTTTAAAAGGTCGACTTTTTGTAGGTCGTTAACGTGCGTGTATCTTTTTAATTGAATTCTTTCATAAATCCAGATTTGATTTGACTTAAGATGAGAATTTATGTTACGCCTTCACTCGCTCAACACTAACTGTTCCAATCTGGGGACAAGAGCAAGCACACAGTACAAATAAATGGACCAGAAAGCAGAAATGTGCAAGGATTTCACTCACTTGAGCATTAGATTTATCAAACTTTTCTTTTCTTGTACATGTTGGACTTTATTTCTCAATGCTTTCAAATGTTTCAGTATAACAAATATAACCTCCCAACGGCTCGTGACTATTAAAATTGCTTTGAATGTGTGCGTGTGGTGTTGCTTGAGGAATGCAGTCATGTTTTCTGTCATTTTTTTTTTTGACCTTTGGTTACAGGCCAACAATCTTTGGTTTTCGAAATGGCTCGCGGCTGTAAAGCAGGACGTAGGCGTCTGGGGATTGTACGTGACTGTCGTGTAGCTCCCGGACGGCAGAGTCATCGAAGCGGTGCCACGTTTGGGTCAGGGTGTTGTGGCACATAGCGGTGTAGTGACCCATTTTCAGGTGACCTGCGTGGTTCTAAAGATGGAAAGGTTTCTCCATTCAACGACTTGAAAATGATGTTTGTGGGATATCACGACATGAAAATCATCACTGATAAAACGGCCACTCAGTTTTTATATTGTAGTCAGTGCAACCGTGTCGAATTTGCTATCCCCTCAAAAGAACTCATTACACAGCAATTAATGTTTAAACTGCTGGCAACATAAGTGACAGCCCTAAGAGAAAATGTCCAAAGTGGCAGTTTAAATCGATTCATTGATTAAGCTTATTATTTTGAACATGCGGTACCAGAAACCATTCCATAAATATCTAGAATGTAAATATCACATCTGAAACATTGCAGTCTTAGTCTGGACAGAATCAGGAAAACGTTAAATCTCTACGGTTTGCTGAGATCATTTATCCGTCAAAAACTCCAACCTTTAATTAGGTCGAATTTCTACAGATATTATACAAAAATATCACTTGTAAATATTTTCCAGCACACTCAAAAGGCTTTTGCAAATACTCCAACTACAATCAACCATGCCAATTAAACAAGTTGTACTCACCACGACCGCATAGAGACGATATGAAGAACAGGAAGTCTTCTGTGCCGAGCTGGACACAAACAAGCTTAGATCAAGCTCAGTGGAGAAGATAACGTTAGTCCTCAGTTTGACCTGGTTCTTTCCTTTACAACCAAACCTGGAGAACACATCCAGCATTTATAATTTCTCTACAATCTAATAAAACCCAAACAAATGGGATTTTGGAAAATGTGGCGGAACCAAGCTTTGAAAAACGACAATGCTTGTATCCAGCACTAAAAGGATCTCTTCCTATCTACCGTTTAAGGTGCAGCACGAGGATTTCGGGAGCTTTGTCTAGATAAGTAAGGAGAGCAGTTTCTTCCCTTAGCTCACAGGCTGAGCACAGAATCTTCTCTCCTCCTGTCAAGAGACTCTGCTTAAAGAACAGAGACAAACAATCCTGCACAAAACGGACACATTGAAGAAACGGGAGGTCACAGAAATCACGTTATCCTTACTGGGACTTCAATTGGGACCAAAATCCCTCCAAAATGTACCTGAATGGAGCACTTGCTGATATGTGTAGGGATAGGTAAAGAGAGCACAGTGAACATCTGCCTGTTGAGGGTCTGTCGGTGGCACCCCATGCAGACCGTCACGTAGCTGAGCGTGCCTTCAAACAACTTGGAAACGATAGTAGACTCTCCCACTCCGGTGGAACAATTTCTCTCCTGGTCTCGTATCAGCTGCTTTGAGAAGCGCATCTTGTGCCTCTCAACCTGTAAAGCAAAAAAATAATAATAACCATACTATTCATTTTTCATTCACGCATCAATCCAGGTACCTTCTTTAGGTCATCATGGAGTGCATTGAAGAGGAGGAGAAGCAGTTCCTGAGCGTCCTGCTGAGAGTGGTTGTTGAACTGTGGCAGGATGGAACACAACAAATTCCTGGCCTCCACAGGGGCACAGCTGGAATTCCTCCCGAGCCACATCTGCTCCAGGAGGCGGACAAACATCTGGGCTACCTGACACTTGGCCCTGAAAGAGCATCAATTGGTGCAAAAAGAAAGCCAATCACTCGATGAATTGGGAATGATAGCTGTATCGAAATGCTTCATACCGTGCCAACTCTTTGCGTGTGTCCTGATGAAGGAGATGCTCCACCAGGGGTACCGTGGAACAAACACACTGCAACACCACGTTCAAGTAGCAGGAGTTTCCAGAGTTGTCTAAACCACACACGCCGGGACGGTCCCATTCCTGGAATCGCTTTTCTATCACATGATCACTGCTGGTTGTGTTTCTTCTGCAGGTGAAAGTAGGTGAATTTACTATCAGAAATTGTGCAGGTTCTCGGAGAAACAGACGCGTTGGACATGGGATTGGTGGACCAACCTTTGCTTCAGGACATTTGTCAGACTTTGCATCTCTTGGTATGATGTGCTGTTTAGCTGAGGCAGTACGGGCACTCCGCCATTGTTATCCAAAGCCAGCTGAGATGCCAAAGTTCTGGTGAACTGGGTCAACTGGACTTGCCTGCCTGAGCTTTGCAAGGTGTGAAGCACAAACGTGTTGATGTAGATGGTGTGCAGCGTCACCCAGAGACCAGGGAGTAACACGTCCGCCTGCGATCCTCTGGTGTCCGACGTTGGAAAGAGAAGAGCTGGTCCGGTCCAGCCTTTGAGATGCGCTGCTAGGAGAGATCGCCCGTAGAACTGAGATGTGCTTTCCTCTGGTGAAAATGGTTCCGTCGTCGCCATCCGAATCCCTGAATCCCAAAAAACGTCGATGAGCTTGCCCTCCATCCGGGCACTGGTGTCCAACCACACCAGGGGACGTTGGCTACAGAAAGGCCTGATCAGATGTTCTACCACCTGCACAACGACAGGCTTTCTCTCTCGTCTCCGAAGCTGCTCTGGGATGTACAGGTTCATGTTGCAAATGAATCCCGAGCTTCTATCGTAGAGGATGGCAAGATGAAGCGAGCAGGGAGTCTGTTGGTCCCAAAGGTTGTATTTCTTCACAGCCAGGTTCTCACTAGGCGTGTATAAGCCTTGATAGCGCTTGGTCACGTGGCCGCAGAAGCTAGACAAGGCTTCCAGCTTGTCTTCATCCTCCAGTCGGCTCAGATGAAAGAGGCAGCTTTGGAAGCAATTTCTCTTCAGGACCCCCTTCCATCCTTCTAAGCCCAGACTTACCTCACGCTCTCCTACAGAGAGACCGTCTTGCAGAACCATGGAAATGCAAGTTAACATCTCGATATAATCCTCCTCGGAGAAAAAGCCGCCTTGTTCTTTTCTCGGAGCGTGCGAAGGTCGAGGAGGTCCACATCTCTTCACGGAGCCTCTCCTAATCAACTTTCGCAGGGCGCCTCGATCCAGCACCTCCAGAAGGAGCTCCCGGGCCGTGTAGTACACCTGGTAAGCCGGCCCCGTTGTCTGAGTCCCGCTAAAGGGCTTGACTTTCTTGGACTTGAAGATGTTAGGCAGACACAGGGTTTCTCTGTGTGAGTCTCTGGACACATCCTCCACTAGATGGCAATCCTCTGGCATCCAGTCACACTCCTTCACTGACAACGCTTTGGCCTTCATTGTCTTGGTGTGCAGGTCATGATTGTGATGTGCTGTGGGTGGCTTTGTTTGGCTCCTCCTATATAGGATGATTGCCAAATGATCCATACATGTCCACTGACACACCGGAGAATGTGTCGTGGAGGGTGATCTCCTGGGACCCTTGTGTCCTGGCAACCTGTGAACATAACAACCTGTACGCAGGGGAGCTCCCATGGCACCATTTGGCCACCATGGCTGACTCCCTGGGTTTGTGTTCGCTTTTAGAAAGACATTTTAAAGTCACACTACTTTCCATATTTATTTGGAGTGTAATGAAAAATCAACAGTCAGGTCAATGAATGTCTCGTTTTTCTGAAGGCGTTTGTGGTCCAGTGGCAAAAAAAAAATCAATCATTTCCACGGTTAATGTGACTCATAAGTTGTAAAACTCAAATAGAGCTACAAACCTTGATAGTTTTGCATAAGTGTACACACCCTCTTATCGTTACAGAATATACACATGTGGCAAACATACAATCAATTGCCAGAACATTTGGCATGGCATCATATCTATGAAATAAAAAATGTTCAACTTCTATGAACCCTTCTGCTTCTCTACGGAGTTTTCCATCTGGTGGCACAGGTTGGACTAGTTTCAGGGTTGGACAGCCAAAACCAGGCTTCTCTGCTTGTTTTTTTTTTTTTTTTTCTGTTGACGGTTTAGAAAGGTCTTTAAGTATTCATTAGATGTGTGCCAGGCCTGTTTGGTTGTGATCATTCTCTCGCATAAATTAAGGTCATTAAAGGTTAAACAATGAGGTATCCTCGTGCGACAATACACCCTTGATCTTACCGCAATGATTTTGCATACTTTCATTCATTTAACTAACACAAGCCAGAGTACACTTTTGTCAGCTTGCTTGTAGGAGAACCAATCTGTTTTTAAATAGCTCAATATCATTTGGACATCCTCATCAGTTGTCATTCAAATGTATAAAAAAAAATCTAAGGATAGATTTGCACATTTGCACACAGTACAATGATGACTTGATCCAAATGTTGACTTCCTTCTTTTTTTTTCGCATCTTAATTTGGCTGTCCATGCGTCATTGCAGCGTCTATTGGTGTTTGCTGTCGTCTCGTGACTACATACGGACCAATTTCCGCCATCTCTCAGGGCCAACAGTCAGCAGCGGTTTTTCTTCCCTTCCCGTTGTCGCAAAGTCTAAAGCAGGACCATTGTTTTGTCATGAATATGGACCAGTGGGGCAGTGGCCTGGGTCGCCTGCCCAGTTGGATTCAAATGTGCTCTTCCTTTCTGGCCTCTTTAAAAGTAGCCTCCATTCTTTTTTTTGGCTGCTGGTTCAAAGAAAATAGCACCATTATTAGTAAGCCAGTTGAGATGAATGCCACTTGGGTGTATTTACTTTGAACATTTGAAGGAACAAATGAGGTCGTTGACACCTCGGTGTGATCCGAATGGCTGGCCAAATTCTGCCATGTCACGTTAACGCTGTGATGATGTAGAAGGAACAAAATGGCATCACTTAACACCAGAATGTTCAGTTTGTACCAGCATGAATTCACATCTGTTTCCCTTTTACTCACTGCAAATATGATTCGTTGCTTTTCAGAGTCACAAAGCCCGGTGGAGATAAAGGTCAAAACAGGAAGAAGGATTATTGAGGTGGAAATGTATGAAGGCTGTTTCGAAAAGGCGCCACGCTGTTTGAGCACGAGAATAACTGATAAGTCTGGTTTTTACTGCTTCGTTTTTAGAACGACTCGCTGCATGCGGCTCATTGGATTTTTTCCCCAAAATATATTTGACTTTGTAGCCTATGTTTAAGTGGGTTGCAGAAAACGCAGCAAAAAGGAATTGAAGAAATGAAATATAAAAGGTTTCTGGTTCATGAATGAGCGAAATGAATCCATTCATATTACAATAAATGTTTACAACACTGTCAACATAAAAAGCCAACTACCAGGTCAAATCTCTGCACACTACAATCACTTTTTGTCTGAAGACCCAGCCCCTAAAATTGTTAGGGTTGGACCTCTGGTCATTGATTCAACTCTGAAGTGAAAATGAAAAGAACATTTATTTTGATGTATACCTGTTTTGATCAATTTGATCAGACAGAACGATGAGAAAGTTTGAGCAACTCTGTGACCTTAACACTGGTCTTCAAATGTGAGAACCGTTGTCTATTTATAAAAGCACTTTGTGTTCTAACTTTAGCGTCCGCGGCTGCTACCCTGCTCTCAATATGCTCTTGACACGCTCGTGTGGCTGTAGTTTTATCGTCTCTTCGTCTCCTTGTTCATTCGATCGTGCCACTGCACTTTGCCTCCAGTTTATGTTTATGGAAGGAAATGTGTGTACAAGAATTTGGAGCATCTGAATTTGCATTGCACACTCAACTTCACAATTGTGTGTCTAAAACACTTAAAACATGTAGATTTCATTTTTATTATTCTATTATTCTTTTTTTATTTTTTTATTTTCTTAGATAACTTGGGTTAGGGTTTTAAACTTGGTTTAGTAGGGTTTTAAAACAGGATAGGTGAAATAGGGTTTCAAATTAGGGTTTGGGCTTTGAAAGAAAGTTTCAAGATAGGATTGGGGTTTCTAAGTAGGGTTTCAAACTACGGTTAGGATTTCAAATTAGGTCTAGGATTTTGAATTAGGGTTTCAAATTAGGGTCAAATAGTGCATGAGAGATTAATATTTCATCAGAAATTTGCTATATTATTCAGAATAAAATATAGCTATTTCCGCTACTATTGCATTTGCACCCGATGATGCATGGTGGTTGCTCTGAAGGAAAATTACATGTGGCTTATCAAAAAAAAAATGTACTTGTTGTACACTGGATTGTTTTATCCACCTGATTACAACATCAAACTTTGGACTGCGTTCCTTTTCCTGAGGTCAGAGCGTCGTATCAAATATGACATACCATAAATGCGGACTGCGTGTTTTCCAGCTAGTTGGCCTAGATATCAAACTTTTTTATTGGTCCCACTCTCTTGGAGAAGATATAAAAACAATACTTTGAAATTCATTTTCCAAAATAAGAGCAGTATACAAGTATATGTGTAGAGAACCAACAAATCCACTTTTCCATCTCAAGTGTAACCGACAACGTGAGTGTTACTTAAGAAACTCAGGGTGAAAAGTTGTGGAATGCTAATTGTAATCTTACTTGTTCCTCTGCTTTGAAGTCAAAAGTGTTGACCCATGTTAATATATTGACTAGAAAAACACGCAGAACATGATAGCACATGGAGCAATGAAGAAGTCAGCAAAGTGTTTGCCTTTAAGTTTATTTTTGATATTTTGTAGAACAGGAGAACCGATGATTACAAAAAAGTCCATGTGTTCTACATGCTACACATTAACCTAACTAGCATGCTTGTCTGAAAAAAGTACATAGAAAAAAGGAAAAAAAAAAAAAAAAAGTCATACAATTAAAACTGACGTACAATATACTTAGCATTTACTTTAAATGTACCTTTCCTCTTGCCTCCATGCACGCAATGTTTGATACATCACATTGATTAAAAAAAAAAAAATTAAGACTTTTAGGTGCTGCCCGCCCCCACCCCACCCCGAACAGAATGCACCTATAAATAAAAAAAAATTCAATATCGATGGAAAAATGGAAAGCCTCAACACAGATGAATTTGCATCCTACCATAAAAACAAAAAGGAACACTTGGACGCCCAAATAGTGCTGAAATGAAAATGGTCTTAACCAACTCCTCGCTCTTCAACAATCACATTGAAATGACACAATTTTCCGATCAAATAAATATCGCACGTGCTAGAAATAAATAATGATCACTGAAAAACACCTCACTATGTTCAACTCTAAGGTGAGAGCGATTTCAACTATGTATTTGTTTCATTGTATGAGGATGGTCGTGGTGTGCAAAGCACTAGTGCGGCTTCGGGTGTCTCTCGCGGCTGTTACCTTGAGGTAGATAACACGATACATTACGCCTACGATAATGCTTGCTGCTGGCATCATGTGTCACATTTACAGTATGAAAGGGGCTTTTGCTCAAAAATCCATTTTGCCCTCACACCCCAACAGCCAAATTAGAAAGCCGCCGAGACCTCGAGCGCCGTCCCCGTGCCTATTTTCCGTTCGTCTACAGTACGTGAAGCCAGTTCAGCAATGAGGGTGTAGACATGAACCCGTGAAGGCCTGGGCGTGGAGGCGACCGAAAATTCAAACAAGTCATCCATCTGCACTCTTAAAATTGACTTTTAAAACAACAAGAAAAATTGGTATGAAATGATTCAAGTAGAAGAACAAAAACAGGCTGTCAGAGAGAGAGAGAGGACATTGCTTTTTCTAGTTAAGATGTTTGAAGATGCTGCTGTAGGTTTTGTGGGCGATCTGGGGCGAGCATTTGACAGCACAGGGGGTGAGTGACGCCTGGATGGATTTCAGAGGCAGCTCGTCGGGGCCCAGAGAGTCCAGCTGTACGTTTAGCACGATCTCGCCGCTCCGGGTGAGGAAGTCCTCGCCCGACTCTCTCTCCCTGGCCTCCGGGGTCTCCGTCTCCGGGTCCGACTCTGCGACGCGCTCCTCTGTCCGGCCAAACAGGTGGTCCAGGTAGCTGGTATAGGTGCTTTCCTTCTGGAAGTGCCTGTCCCGGCACGCCTCGTCGATCTCGGCCACTCGTTCTCCGGAGCCAAAGCCCTCCCAGGGATGTGCGGGCCGGGGGACTTCGCTGCCGACCAGCGCCGAGCCGCTGCCTCCCCCCAGCTGGGCCAGGTTGACCAGGCACTTCTCCTCTTTCTCCTGACTTATGGATTTAGACATGGAGCCCGAGCGAGGGGCCTCCAGCTGGGAGACTGAAGAGTTCAGCTCGTTGAGGAGGCCCACCTTGCTGAGCAGGCCCACCTCGCTGAGCAGGCCAACCTCGTTGAGGAGGCCCACCTCCTGACAGGCCTCGGGCTGCAGGCTCAGTTTGATGGTACTGGCGATGAAGGAGTCAAAGTCGAAGCCTTGTTGGCCGGGTGGCTGCGTCTGGTGTTTCTCCTGCTCGTGGTCCTTTTCCGCCAAGCTCTGGGTCTTCTCAGCCTCCCGCATGGCGATCTGGGCCTTCACCAGCCCATTCTTCTCGCACTTGCTCTTGGCCTTGCGGTCGGCCTTCTCCTTGCTTTGCTGCTCCTTCCAGTTGGAGAGGTCGATGATGAGCTTGGGCTCGTAATAGTGGTTGACTTCGCTGTCCCGCCAGATGAGGTTGTCCAGGTAAGAGGGGGACACGGCCTTGTAGTTGCACGTGTGGCTACACTGCAGGTCGCAGTATTTGTTCTCGTGATGCTCGTCCGGCCACGACCGCTCCGACGAGAACGGAGTGGAGTAGTCGAAGGAAAGTTCGTCCAGGAGCTTTTCCCGATCTCCGTCGGCGTACTTCCGAGGGTCCACCTGAAACATGCAACAGGCACAACTCAGCTGGCAATTCTCCCCGCCTTTGTTAGAACGGCGGCGTATCTAAGGCTCAGAAAGTAAGCAACAGCTCGTAACCGGCAAAGCCTGGCAACTGGCGCACGAGAAAGTCAAAGTCTGCAGTTAATCTTCACGCTACCTTTTGAACACTGTCACGATGGCACCAGTAAAAGAATGTTTGATCGCCAGTTAATATTCAAACTCACGCACCTGAACCACTTCCTCATCCGTGACATCAGAGAGGGCCCTCGGATCCACTTGGACTTCTTCTGGGTCGTGAATGCTGTGCAAGTGCCAATCGGCCTCCGACAACTGGCTCTCGTGATACCTGATAAAGAAGGCCGGGGCACAAATAGTCATTAAAATAAGCACTGGTTCACAGGTAAGGTACCTGCTGAGCCTGCTAAACCTTCTAGCATTCAGCTAGTTTCACACACACGCACCTGTCCCATGTGTGGCTGTGGCTCTGGTCCATGAGCAGGATATCGTCGACTTCATCTTCAATGTGGAAAGGGTGCAAAGAGATGGGCTCGTCCAGGGGAAAGGAGTAGTCGGCCATGTAGGGGTGGGCCAGCGCCTCTTCCGCAGTCAAACGATCCATGGGGTTAAAGGTCAAGATCTTTTCGAGGAAGTCCAGGGCTATACATGATGGCAATAAAGAAAGGAAAGATAGGATACATTTAAAAACGCTAACCTAATCACAGTGTAACAGGCTCATGAGTGTGAGCCTGCAGCTACATCGCAGCGCCTCCCCCCCTTATTATGGATTTGAATTTAGGCCATTTTGACAAGTCCGAATTTAAAACTGCACGTCCCAGTGTAGTGCCACATTATGCCAAAACAAGCCTGGCAGCACTGAGTTCAGCTGGAAGAGATGCTGTGCTTTTTTTTTTTTAAAAGAAGAGGCTGAGCAGGCTCACAATTACTGTGGTTCCCACACTGAAAGGAAAAAGAGGCCTGACCCATCCTCCTGCGATAAATGGGGGTTCACTGTATTTCCACTAGGTTGATACCTTGAGGACTGACGTCAGGCAGCAGCGTGGTGAGTGGTGTGTGAGGTTTGGACATGTCGTTGCGGATGAAGATGGGGATGACGCTGTGAAGCTCCTGGCGGTCTTCCTCTCGCAGTACCGGGATGGACTCCAGGATCAGCTGCATCTGCTCCAGTTCGTGGGCCCCTGAGCGAGGAGGCGAACGTTATTCAGGAATATTCAACACTTGGCTGAATTTGCTCCGAGCGCAGCAGAGGTGTTTGCTTTCTGCTCAGCCCAGGCTGCTTAAACAAACGATAGGGCCGCTTTGCAAATATGGCATGACAAACTACGTCAACGTTTACCCGCAAAGAGCGTTTTCCCAGTGAGCATCTCTGCAAAGATGCATCCGGCTGCCCACATGTCGATGGCTTTGGTATAGTTGTTTGGCGAGAGCAGCAGGCGGGGAGACCTGTACCACTTGGTGACAAGACCTTCAGACAGGTGACCCTGCAGCAGCAAAGAGAGAGAGAGAGAGAGAACATTTAGGCACTGAGAATGAAGCGGCACACAACAAACAACATTCGAGACTTTCAAAATGACAAAAGCTGCTCCTGTGGTGTGTGCAGCGTTCGAGTGTACAGCTCATGCACGCGGCACAGCAACAGGACAAAGAGCGCATAGAGACGAGGACAGTTGAAAAGGTGGAGATCAGACACGTGGAGGCCATGTCAGCACTCTGAGAGCAGGATAATCCCTCAGGGTCACATTCGCACCAATCTGCATCAAGGACCATGAACACAAAAGGAAGTTGGCCTCTGAGGGGAAAACGACACCCTCTCTGGCCTCATGCTTTGGTAGTGTGCGGCGAGGCCAAAATGAAATGCTCAGCTCGCCACTGAACAAGGCTCCTGTTTCTGGCCTAATTTAGTGGCAAATGCTCATTGCCACGCTATCCCGAGGCCTGTCCATGCTCAAGCATACTTGCTGGCTGGCTTTTGTAACAAGATAACAGCTCACTGAGCTATAAGAAGTGGGTCATTAGCATTCATATTAGCATATGCATCTAGCCTCATTGCAAGAGTGATCAGCGCATATGAAGAAAGCCTTTTATTGCTACAAAGTTTTACAATGAGCAAAGGCTGGGTCTGGGCCTGTAGTGGACTTTCAAGTATGGCCGATGTGTAGTATTCTCACCAATCACGCATTCATCTTTTTTTTTTTTCAAATTGATTTTATTTACAGCTCGGCACACAATGAAACCCTGTTCCTATCCTGTTGTGATTCTAAGGTTTAAACAATGGCAAAACTAGCAGACGGGGGCCACTCAAGAACTTCTTGCCAAACACCCAGTTCAGTCAAGTTCGGCTGGGGAACATGAGATGAACATTTCAGGTCCACTCAGTCTGGGTAGAAGAATGACAGTGACATTCAATCAGAAGTGATCAAACCTCAGACATTTTTTTTCAATTCAAACCTAATCTACCACATCTCTGACATCAATTAAAAATAGAATTCATCACTGCGGTATCACAGGCCACGTGAGCATGATTGATCAGATAATCCTCTCCAGGAAACCCATTACTCTAAACAGTTTACAAACACATACAGCCTTTGGAAGTTCAAGTTCAAGTAAAAAAAACAAAACAAAAAAAACCTCAGTTTCTTCAGTGTGGTTGGCTTCAGAAATGCTTATTGCTGTCTGAAAAATAGGTCAAGTGTGTGCGGTTTTGGGTTGGAAATTGAGCGAGATTCTTGTGGCAATCCCTGTGAGCCCTTGGATCCCAAACCGAAATTGTTGCCCTCGAGGCTACAAGTTCACCATTATTTTGGTGGTTCAAAATGTTTTTGTTCGGGTGGTGGGGCCAATTATTTTACACATGCATGCGTACCCTTAAAATACAATATCCCATATTACAATATTCGAATGCTAAAACTACAAAATCGAGTCTAACTGAGGGGGAAATGGAACATACGACTTAGTTTTGGATGAAGTTAAAGAAGTACACGAGTCTCTTTGGAGGAGAATCTGAGTGGTTCAGGTCAGATGGTTGCACGTGAATTCCAGTCATTCTTGACGTGGAGCCACCACAAGGGCTGAACACAGGGTTGGTTCCCACCCACATAGCGTGCATTCTCAGAACAAAAGGAGCGATCTAACACTTCATGCCAAATCCAAACCGGATTAATTTCAACTAATTCTAAGGGACAGTTTAGAACTCATCTTAACTTTATCAGATCCAACGACCCAAGGTAAATGAGGATTCAAGTTGAGAAGTATCTTGAACAGCACTTGAGGACCAAATGAGCCAATGATAAAGTGACTCTTTATATTAATAATATTAACATGCCTCTTATGGCTCACTTCAAAAAGAGAAAAAGTACAAAAGTGGATGTCAGCGCAAACTTGAAAAGTGATCGAGTTGAACTGGGCAGCTGACACTAGCACACACCCAGCGGCTGCAGGACAGCTTAGTGCAGTGGAGTTCAGGGGGTGATGGGTTCATTTTCAAGTAAGCCTGGTTCAGTCTGAAACACGAACCCTACTATCAAATAGCTGCTGGTGCCATGTAAAGGGTAGTTAGTGGATAGCAGCGATATTTGCATTCTGTGTCTCTATCTCACTCGCAGTACTATTGTTATCACTCAGGAGACAAGACAAAACACAGCAGCTCTGTTTGGAAAGAAAAGTAGCCAGTTCAAAATCAGCCTGACCACAGCGTTTGTAACCTTGCTAGAAAGTCAGCAGACGATGGCCCGAGCACAAGAGGCCAGACCCCCAGCCCATCAATTAAAAAGTCTATCGAGGCCAAAAGCCCACATGGAACGAAGACAGAAGAATGCTGCGGGATTAAAACACTTGCGAGCGAAACACATTTTTTCCCTTCTCACAGTGTGACTCATGTGAGAACACATTTGTCAGAGATTTACCATGGAAGTGGCACTTGGCACAAAAACAATGAGTCGGCACGAAAAAAGGTGGCAGCCGTCACGATTCTATCTAGCCGTGCGATGACTGAAAAGGCACCAGTCATAAGGGTTGAGTCACGTGGGCCAGTCAGACAAACCAATGACTAATCTGAGTCACGCACGTGTGATTGCTTCATTGCCCTCAATAGTGAGAGCAAGTAAACCTCCCCGGTCCCCCACCTAGATTTCAACATCACGCCACCATATGGGCTTCAAAAAGAATTCCCTCATCCCTTTTATAAGAGTGACTCTACACACAAGGCCAATACAAAAAAAAAAAAAAACTTCCATCTGGCGATGATACACGGGGAATCACATTCGCTGTCATACTACCTGCAACCTGTTATTAAAGCTGCAGACAAGAGAAAACATGCTCTTTGCCTTTTAATTTTCAAATGTAACCAGGCTCTTATAAGAAAACAAAGATACATTAATTCTTCTGTTAAGCCAACAATCAAAAATGTGCGTGTGTAAATTCAAAAATGATAGGCAATGTGTTTTTCAAAGCCTCACTTCTCCTGAGAAGGGAAACAGAGGCGTTACCTCACGGAACCGCATCCCGTCTTGTTGACTTCCTGCTCTGAAACTGCGTCACCCCTGGGATGACCACATTACTGTGTGATCACGTAAACACTACATGGCAAGGGGAAGCACTTAGCTTTTTGGTCCCAATGACTATACACTCCTCTTTTCTTACCTTGTGGGAATAGTGGGGGTCCATGATGCGAGCCAGACCAAAGTCGCCAATCTTCAGTACCAGGTCCTCTGTGTTGACAAACAGGTTGGCGGGCTTGAGGTCGCGGTGGAGAACATTGGCAGAGTGGATGTATTTGAGCCCCCTGAGGAGCTGGTACATGAAGAGCCTGGCGTGGCCTTCGGACAGAAGGCCGCGCTCCAGAAGCTGACACAGGTCTGTCTCCATGTACTCCTGCACTATGTAAACCGAGTTGACCTCAGTCAGGGACACCACATCCTCCGTTAGCCTGCGACCGCTGGGGCCCAACGTTTCAAAAACCTAGAAAAGGACATAGGCAAGCAAAGGGAATTATTTGGGGGGTTGTCAGTCATCAAAATCATCTCTGCCTGACATGCAAGTTTAATTTGTTATAGTCCCATGTATGCATTCTCGTCTTCTAATTTCTGATCATAAAATGGCCATAAGAGGGCAGATATCGGCCACTGTCACAAGTACAGATACCTTGAAATAAGGCTGGTGTCTGTACCGATACCTGGTATCGATACTAAGGTTTAGAGCTACTCTGCCCTATGCTCCTTGCGAGTATATCTGAATCACACTTAGAACTCATAAAATAAAACAAACACCAAGCAACTGCAAACTTGAAATTTCACGAGTTAATGTACCATCGTATATCGCACTAAATCGAGAGTACATACATACCTTGACTATATTGTCGTGGTCCAGGCGTCTTATAATCTTAATTTCTCGGAGGGCATGCTTGACACTTTGGGGATCAGTCAGGATAATCTTCTTCACCGCCACACGCTTGTCACAATCGGTGTCAACCGCTGAGAAAACCAGGCCGTTCCCTCCATAGCCGAGAGGCTTCAAATCCATGTAGCGAGAGCCCAGGTCGAAGCCGTGGATGTTCATCAGTGACTCAAACTTCTCGGCCATAATGACTATTACTTTGAATGTTATCTCTAGTTTGCTTTAATCTGTTTATGCTCACAGAAGACCCCCCCTACCCCACATAAACTGCCTCAGATGCTACACTAACCGCACTCCAAATGCAGTCAACTGCTTCCCAGGTAACTAACTCCCTGTCCCCTGTGCAGCCGTAATTGTCAGATTAAATTGTAGTTAAAGTTCTTCATCTTGAGTGAGGACAATTTTGAAAATCCAACACCACTCCTGGTTGGGTGGCTTCACTTAACAGAGCAGCTCTTCCGCTTAAAGAAATCAATGGAATGGACGTTGAGGCCAATTAAAAATGCACTGTTAAGTGCTAAAAGCACATGGTTGCATTCTCACAGTGGTATACATTCAGTGTATAACTGGTCCTGAGCAGCTTCATGGGAAATGTGCCAATCTTTTTATGCTTTTCCTTTTTTTCTGTTTTTTTTTGTTTATTTCTGAATAATTTTCCTAATCAAAAAAAATTATGAAGACCCTGGCCTTTAGATTGGGGTGTTAATTGTGAGCCTCAGTGATCAGGTGGCTCAAGCTCGCCACAGTCACAATCGAAACAATCCTCCATTTTAATTGCCTAGAACCTGAAATACAAGAGAGATCACAAAAGAAAATATGTCAATTACATATGTATTGACACTACTGCTTGAAATTAAATACACAAAGGTTCACTCAAGGACAGTAGTGAAAAAGCACTCAGCACCTATATGAGTAGATGCTATACAGTACTGTACTACAATAACACATTTGTAATTAATCGATTTAAACTCAACTTTTATCACACTGTAGTCAACTACAAAAAAAACCTCTAGTCAACCACAAGGAAGTACAGGTAAAAGTAAATCAATAAAAAAGAAATACAAGACACCTGAAGAATCTATTAAAATACAGTCACGGATTATTTGTACTAATTGTTCCACCTAAATAGCCATTCAATTATTATTACAATATAGTTAAACACTTTGCAACATGTTTACGATAAATGAGCCCGCTGTAACATGTTTTAGAGAATATAGTATTTATACTTCGTTACTTTGTGTCATTAATAGCAGCGAACTCTACCCACCCGTTATAGTCGCCGCTAGGGTATCGGTTGACCTGTTTAACAAGCAACCTCAAATTAAATAGGAAATAATAATCGTGGGATAGTATATCGATAAGACGGTATTTGTTGATTTTAACACCCGAACGTGACATTGACGGTGGAAATGAGACCAACTGACGGAAAAGGGAGAGGTGAACATTAGCTCGCCTGATCGTAGACTTGCCATGCGTAGAAATAAACATCGATATGGATATAAAATACCCCCACAGATCCGAAATACATTACCGATGTGAAAGAAATATTAAAAGTCGCGAAAAGACGACGAGTAGGGTGCCATTTGAACGGAAAACCTCACGGCACAGACAAAGGGGCCGTTGTTGGCGAGGCGACTGACTACGTGGTACAAGCTGCCCCACCAGCACAAAGCCGACACAAGAGACTCACAAGACGCTCCATCGAGGATCACAGATACAATCCGAATGAACGCGGAATACTCACAGTTCGTATTCGTCGCATTGGAATCGAGAGGGATGAAATTAATCAGACTCGGCGGTGGTTAGCGTGGGCTCCGCTCCCGGAGCTCGGCCGATCTAATGCAATCGCCATTTGGCACAGCACAGACAGACGCCAACGAAGCCGTGACGTCAGTTAGATGCCTTCCTTGACTGTAGGACATTTAACAATCACTCCCGTTCACCTTCGAGCATGCTATGAAGGTAAGCGAAGTTTTCCCAAAGAGGGATGGCTACAAAACTGTGTCAACTTTCAACATTGTAAACTTTCCATAGGAATTGACGGACATGAATAGAAATAAATACACTGTCCTGCACGTTTTAGCAGTTTATAATGCGAATGTTTCTTTGAAGACGGTACAACTGACGCATGATAACGGTGTGGCTTTGAATTTGCGCTCCACATTTTCGATTCGCGAGTTTCAGGATGTTTGAGTGGCTTTGAACGCAACACTACGGATGAGCTTTGAATCCACGTGATGACGCCTAATTCAAAATCCAATGCGAGATTCTTTCCACTTCAAATTGGAGCAGAAAAACATGTTATTGTGTGGAAGTAAACACAAAATCTGCCAGTATAACTATACTGTTCCATATTCAACTATAATCCCCTCACATTGAATGCAGTCTTTTAGATTGTCAACAGAAGATACATGGTAGCTATTTACATTTATTTTTCTCCTTCCAGTGGATTATGTCATATAATTTTGTGTTAACACAAATACAGTGGTGATTAGGGGAAAAACAATCTCAGTAATCACAATAATGTAAGTGTCAAGCACAAGGGTGTATTTAGTCATTTGGGGACCCAAGGCAAGCTCAGTCACGGGGCCCTCCACATAATGAACTGACAAAAGTTTGATTTGAACCGCAACACAGTCTTCAATGAAGTCCTTGAAACACATCTGGCGGATTACTATTGAACACATAAAGCATGCAACACTTTTACTCTAATGAATAAGAACATTAATTAATCATCATTTAGTAGTACACTTTCAACCACATTCATTCTCACAAAGATTTTATCACGCCTTGATAATGAAAAGTGTCATTTGTGTCACTTGGATGTATTTTTTTTTAAGTGTGTGAATTAGGACTAAAGCAGTTATTGCTTAAAATGATAGAACATTTTATCAATATTTTTTATGTGGCTCAGGCAATTGCTTACAGAGTATTTCCTTAGTATTAAGTCATATATTATGACTTGAAATAGTATGTTTGTTCTATCATTTTGGTGACGTTGTTTTTCTGTTGTTGCAAAAATAATGTCGCAATGTGCTTCCTTTGCTGTTCCAAATCATTGTTTGATTTCCTTCTCGCTGGCTTATAACTTCGTCAGCCGATTAAAATGAAGCAATATTGCATTAGCAGTGTGTCAAAAAGGAAAATCCCCTTGCATGTCTCACATATTCGCACACGCAAACACAAGCACTCACTGCAGTTGGCGGATTTACAAAATCCATCTGGCAGCATGCACGATGCGCAGGATCTTTCTCTTCAATCACCATTCAATCCAAAGGTTAGGTCCACCGAGAGCAAATATGACGAAGGGTAGCCTTGAGTTTGCTCGAATCATCTTTCATTTCATTCACGCTGCACTCGCGACTGTGTGAACGCTGTGAATGGCCGGATGGACGGACGGACGGACGGACGCGCACGGGGCGGGATGGAAGGGAGCGCACATCACAGTGCAGCATCATCGGCATCCGCAAGGCACACCATGTGAGCGAGCATGTGCTCCACAATGCGGATGCCTCAGCCTTATACAGGCCGGGATGGGCTCGGTTCAGCTCGGCTCGGCTCGGGCATGCCCACTTGATGCTGTGCGGGATGCGGCACATCTTATTGGTCCCTTATAAAGCAATGTTAAATACTGCATGTTTTTAATTAGTCTTACTATTAAAATTATTTTTCCACTCCTAATTGCCTTTTATAAATTATATTACTAATCATTTTTTTCCATGACTATATTAAATTGCTGCACACTAGTAGGACAACTAAGGCATATTATTTGATAACTGTGTGCTAGTAGGAGTACTGCTAATGACCTAGAATTAACATTAACGTGAACGTTCAACATTTTACTATTTATTAAATAGTGGTTGCAAGCACATGTCAACTAGTGCATAAGATTGGCCTTGCTAGTAAAATGTAGTTGTCATATTGAATTAATGGTGAAATGTCTTTCCATAAAATTGTTGGAGAAATTATTTGATATCCTCGATAGTCACCGCAAGGTTGTATTAGTAGGCTGCAAATGACACTAACAGTGGAAGACTGTTATTAGTAGGAAAAGACACTGTGAGCTTACTAGTCTCCTGACTTGTGTTACTAGTGAGGACAAAGCTAAAACATGGACTTTAAAGTGAATATCAAGATTATGGAATTAAGGTTCATGCAGTGTCCGATAATTAAAAGCATACAGCACCAAGTTGTGTCTAATTGGACTGCAATGTTGACTGTATACTTTAAGCTGCTGTTTAACCTCATGATGAGTCGACGTATGTATACTTGGATGTATGGTTATGTAACAGACACATGGATGCTGGCATGCCACACATGTAGGGAAAGTAATGCAATGCAGGTCACATTGCAAGAGCGCCACCAGTTTCTGTCTGTAATAAGCACCTTTTACTCTCCAACTATCTACCGTATGCATGTGCATACGCATCTAGTACCTACCTAGATCGATCGGTCTGTCTGTCTGTCTGCCTGCCTGCCTGCCTGCCTGCCTGCCTGCCTGCCTGTCTGTCTGTCTGTCTGTCTGTCTGTCTGTCTGTCTGTCTGTCTGTCTATCTATCTATCTATCTATCTATCTATCTATCTATCTATCTATCTATCTATCTATCTATCTATCTATCTATCTATCTATCTATCTATCTATCTATCTATCTATCTATCTATCTATCTATCTATCTATCTATCTATCTATCTATCTATCTATCTATCTATCTATCTATCTATCTATCTATCTATCTATCTATCTATCTATCTATCTATCTATCTATCTATCTATCTATCTATCTATCTATCTATCTATCTATCTATCTATCTATCTATCTGATTGTCGAGTATCTGATTGTCGTAGTTTCCTTTCCCACTTGTCAATGTGAATCTGAGTGTGAAAGGTTAACTATCTTCATAGTATGTGACCTGAGATTGACCCAGACAAGGGTGAAAATCTCGGTTTTGTACAAAGTTGGCTCCGATAGGCTTGTATAGAAAAAGGATGGGTAGCGTAGCTATTAGTGTATGTGGTGAGGATCTCCTTCCCTCAAGACAAAAACTGATTAGAAAACTGAGAGATAATGGCATACAGACACACAGACCATTATTATGGTAGTAATGTAGATTGTGTATCTGGCAGTGAAACCTAGGTTGTAATCGGGATGGAACGACATAAACAGAATTGCTTCATCCCGCTTCACTTTTCGACAGGTCGTGTAAAACATAATGTGAAATGAAGTTCTAACAAGTGTGTTGTACTTGCCGAGATAAGCAAAATCAAATCAAATTACAGTTTTCTCAGTTGCTTTGGAACATTTCTCAGATCAGTTCTCTTTAACTTTTAAGTCCAACACATTTTGTGCCCCTGTTTGATACCCATACAAAATATTAGTACTCTTCTTCAACATAGGGGCACAAAGTGAGCTTTTTGTGTGACACTGCTGACCAAAACATCTTTATCATTTATTGCCAGCAGCACTATCGTTCAAAAAAAAAAAAATACAAAGCGTATATGAACCTTTTGCATTATAATTACACTAATATTCCTTAATACTAATTCCACAAATTAATATCTCATCACTTTCATTCATGCCTGATATTGCCACTTACCAAACGTGAGACTCTCCCGATGTGACCGATGCAATAACATGATCTTCCGGTGTGCAGTCCACTTAAAGTAATGCATCCAACATTGGTAGCAGGTGCAGATATCTATCCGTATATATCTAGTAAATATATGAAGGTACTGTCAGAGTGTTGGCGATGTGTTATCCTACTCCATGTGCCTCTGTTTGTGAGGCGGAGCTCACTGGAGACTTAATATAGGCCAGGCCAGAGAGGGGAGGAGACTGCTCTCTGTATGGCCTGGCCTGTCAGTGTGTCAGACCTACGACCTACGTTTGTGTTCACTGCCGTATTTCCACTGTGCCAATGAGTGCTTCACAACCTATATTGAGTCAAGGGCCGGGTACATATATTGTATTAGGAGAAGGTTCAAGTATAAACGGGTCATCCCAGGATCACAGGACAATTTTAGAAAATGAACAATTTATTTAGAGATTTTTTGGTTCTATTGATATAAACATGGAAACGGTATGAAAACTTGAAGCGGACTTACCTCGGGCCTACAAAGTACTTGTGGTTCAGAGCAACGAGCTCAATGATGTCATTTCACCTGAGTCGCGGAGCTCACTTTTTGTGTCTGGCCACTGTTAAACAGGCAAAATCCACCAGTTTGTATCCATCTCAGTGGGCGGACATTTTAACACTTGCTGTTGACTGAAAATGACATCGCAATTGCCAGGTCACAACCAATTACAGCTCAGCTTCTGAAAACTGGTTTATCTCAGGACAACAACAATTTACACAAGTTGCTATTTTTGAGCATGAATGTTTTGGAATGTAATGGTGGTTGGGGAGGTGATACAACTGGAATAACTCATATTCTGGAATAATGATGATCATGTCTAAATTTACTCACAAATGTACTCAGTGTAAAATCTGGAAGCTGTTAGGCCACTCTAGTTCTTCGTGGTTCATATGTTAAATCAGGATGTCATAAGGATGGGAACTATTTATCATCATCCCCAATCATGGAATTGTCATGTTAAAATTCCCTAGTTAAAAAAAACCCAAAACATATACACCACCACCTTCTTTGCTACAAACATGTCAAAATATTAGAAAGAGCTCACAAAATGATACAGTGCATTTCTTTGTCAGCTACCTGATTCATCCATTGATCCATAAGTGTGTGCTGCACACTCTTTGATATTCATTTTCTTGACATTGCATTTATTTAATTTTTATGCTACCTGCAAAAAGGTTTTAACTTTCAAATTCAACCCACAAATTGGATTTAACCCCTGAGTGGGTCGATTTTGGCCCACGGGCCTTATGTTTGACAACACTGATTCATGGGTTGTCGAGCAAGCCTTGAAAAGTAGCCCCTGTGAGCTAATTTTAATTATCATTATTGATTTAATGCTGATTACCCCAATTGAGAGCAATGAGAGAGCATTATGTAACAAATTGCCAGTCAGAATGAGGCACAATGATCTCTGATTGATGGTGTTTTACCATTATATAACATCTCATCTGGGTGGCCGATGAGCCAAGGTGTGGAACGGTCCAAGAGGGCAGAGCGCAATTTCTCCTCTCGATATCAATGCACACACACCCTGGTCAAGGAAGATACCAACCACACAACTCTGGTATTTCACAGTGTTGTGAAAGAAGCCCTTTCATAGAACATTTTTTTCTGCACTCTGAGCTGAGGTAGCAAAAGTATTCCCATTCTGTACAGCAAAACAAAAAAGACACAAAAAAAAAAAAGACTGAAAATTACATCACAGTGCCAAAGAGCTTAGGGAACAACTAATCATGGCTCACCCGTGTCCTGGGTTTGGACATGTGATGTAGGCAAGCTGAGCAAATGTGATGTTTTCAGTCCACAGCAAGTGGCAAAATGGCTGTGTCCCGAGATGAATAAAAACAATCTGGATTTGGTTGCTTTATTCATATTCAACCATTGCAATCAGTAATCAGGCTATCATGTTTAAAATTACTCGGACTGCATTTAACATTTTATTGTAAAAAAGATAGTTTTGACCTGACTTGTCTTTTATGTAGAAGTATAAATAAATAAATGAATAAATAAATAAACGAATGAATGAATAACACGCCATACTTAAGAAGAGGTAAAGGTACAGTATTTGCATTAAAAAAAGAAGACTAGTAGAGCTAGAAATATTTATTTGAATCCTGTATATCGTATAAAGTTCAGTCATCCATTCATTTTCAACACCACTTATCCTGCTCAGGGTTGCGAGGGGTACTGGAGCATATCCCAGGAGACATCGGGTGAAAGGAAGACTGTATCCTAACCTGGTCGTCAACACATAAAGATAAACAATCAGTCACACCCACATGCACATCGCCACTGTATTATATGCAGTCAGCATGCCATTTCGGAATGCTCACACAGAATCGAAAGAGTCCTCCGCAATGGTGACGTTATGTGCTCACCTGTTCCAAGATGCTTCTCTGATCTTGCGTCAGCACACAGCCGCAAGCAGTCACACATGCAGTTTTCTCCTCCATACACAACTCCCCTCAACTTTTTTTTTTGATATCCGCTTTCAAATGTTAACAATTATGCAATCATCTCTGCTTCCAGTAAGTGTTGATGAATCACACTTTGCATTAATAGGGGAGTGGTGACATGCAAAACTAGGAAAACAAGTTGAGCCTCCGGCCCAAATGATACCAAAAAAAAAAATAATCACTGTGATGTTTCAATGCGGAAAGAGTAATAAAGCAATTAAAGGTGTTCAAATTCTTTACTGCCTATTAAACTCTTCTCTCAGCTCATTGTTTTATTTATGGCTTGGCATGTTTCAACCCCTGACAAATTTGTTCTGTAGGTTTTCGGTCTGACAAGTCTTTACTTTCTATCTTCCTGAACCTGAGCCAGATGTCATTCAACCTGCTTGTGTGTGTCAAAAGTCAAGTGTTTGGTGACACGAGAGAAGGTCTAAGGTTCTGATCTCGTTCAATCTAAACCGAGCCCTGAGAAGCACACGTTTACACATGCAGAATAATATTGCAGGCATTTTACTCACGTAGCTGTCCATGCATAGTACAGTAAGGAACGGTATACGGCTGATCCATATCTATCGAGAAAGAATCAACGGCTTCTATCATTTCAAACGGGGACTGTAGTGAATCCATCGCCATTCCTAAATGACAAGGGTTTAATATCTGGAATCAAAAAGACACCGCCTCAATCGCCTGAAAAAGATCATAAAACACTGATAATGTCTATAATATTAAAATGAGTTCAGAGTATCAGCTCAACAAAAGATGCCCATAATAAATGACATTGCCTGTGTGTGATAACATCAACTCGGCATCTTTTGTTACGTCACTCTATTTTACAACACGCAAGGCCGGGTTACTCATAATATTTGGCATTAAAATAAGATCATGGATGTCTTGTGTAGTTATTATCAGCAATCTGCTGTCTGAGCATATTTCATAAGTTGTCACTTGTATGCTGTTGATACACCAGAGTATTTTATGATACATGGGACTCAAGGTCGTAGTGCTATTACCAAATCTAGGTACAACATTAGGTACATCTGCACAAATGAATGGAAAGTTCTCATAACAAATCATCAACTTGTTGTTTTTGGTTCTCAAGCTGTCTTGGATTTTGTGAATCTTTTGAAGTTGCAATGTTTTTAGAAATGTAGTGAGTGCAATGGTCATTCACAAAATGACGTAACCTTCCCCATGATCTCTTCTAACATATTTCCACTCACCAATCTTTAGCCGCTCTCTGCTAGCGTCAAACCTTTTATCCCGCAATAGGTCCCTCTGTCGGTGCGTACCATTGATCATCCTCAGCTTTTTCCATTCACTTGCCAGCAACCTTTTGCTGAAACCTTTTTACCTCCATCCTCAGGTTCAGTCATTTTATGACATATGAGGAGCCATCCGGGAAATCATTCCGTAGTGTCTGGGAGCATTTTAATCGTGTCTGAGAAGTAATGGTGAATGATGTCCCCTAACAGCCATTCATAGCGACAGTAGGATGAAATGCGCTCTGCACCGGCATTAGGCAGAAGCCTGTTGTTTTCATGTGACAGCAGGCAGTTAATGAGCCTAAATCAAGCTACTCACTGCAGCACTTCCTTTTGCTTTTCCCACTAAATCGCCCCGGGTCGATCAGCGCACGTTTTTCAGCCAGTTCCCAGAATGGCAGATTTAATGGGGTGCCTGTCTGGCTTGTGTGAGGCTCACCCTGCCAAGTTGTCACAGTGTGCTGCCAGCCACGGCATCCTAATGATTGGATAAAATGCTCTCCTTGGGTAGCTTATCTCATCTTCGGGCTGAAATCACTGGCAACCTTAAACACTGTGGGTATATATATATATTTGAGACAAGGTTCAGAGGTGGCGAAAGTACGGAGAGTGTAAAATATTGGGGTAACTCCTGTATTAAAATAGAACGAATAAAAAAACAACACAAACATTGTGATATGCTGTAATTAAGCACAAAAGTCAATTTGATTGTCACATATACAATAGTTCAGAATCAATATTTATCTAAAAAAAAAAAGTAAATACAATACATCATTTCAGTGATTTCCAGTGCAGAGTTCCAGACTTTCCCTGGCTTTGCAAGAACGCCGGCTCTAAAAGGTCAGTGTTTTCATCAGTGCTGGTAGGAGCACTCCTTTCGCTACCGTCAAGAGCAGATCTTGTTTCAAAAAACCTGCCATGGATGGTGAACTATGAATTGGAGCAGTGTGGTGGTTATTAACAGATACTGAACTGAGACAAAAACCTCTTGCCAGGCATCAATGTTGCAACACAGCTCAAGTGTCAATTGGCATGCAATGGGCAATGACATGCTTAAGAAAACTGCAAAGCCTGAGTGATGCAAACGTGAAAAAAAAGAGCTGTATAGTGACTTTTGGGAAACCCTCTATCTTGAAAGGTTCAAAAGGGATCATGACACAACCTCATCTGTCCTCTTGTGACCCACCTAAAATAATTTGCTGAATCACGCCACAATTTTTCCATGTTCCATTTTTACAAGGGGAAGTCAACCGTCAAATTTTCTTTGTAATTATATTTTATGTGCAGCCCAACTATTCGAAACACAGTGTTCTGATTAACGATTATTTGTGGAATATGAATCAAACAGGCAAATGACTGGCCAGATGGTCAAGCCCTGAGATGGATAAAGTCAGATGAATTTCACTGGTTAACTCATATTTCACATTTGCTTGACCCATGGGAACCAACCTTTATATAAAAAAAAATATGAAAAAGAAGCACTGTCTCATTGCAACATAATGTACATATATCTCCATATGTATCAATGTCACAATGGAATTCTTTGGGCTTCTTTTTTGGTGGAAAAAAAAATGTTTGTGGATGGCTGAACTGTGCTGAAGAATATCAGTGGTCAGTTATCCAATGTCAAGTCTACTTTCATCACATTATATATAGTCAGCTACAAAAAAAAAAGTGTATGCGCTTGCTCGGCATCCTGCCCCTTAACACCAAAACAAAAATCTGGGATTTTCCAGCCAGACAATAAATTGGTCAGTAGTTGACTATCGATTGTCCTGTGCAAAGCATCAATCATTAACTTGTGCACTGTGTTACTATATCACGGTGCAACGGGAAGGGAAGTGGAAAAACACCTTGCAGGGACAATGAACCAACCCAGGTTTGTATTGCAACAACATGTAATCCTCCACCGAGGTATGCTCCGTCCCTTGAACCGTGTGAGGGCCGAGCTGTGTGTGTGTGTTTTTCCAGCTGTAACACCCTACGTGGACTGCACGGTTTTCAAGCAATGGGTCATTGTAGTTCATCAGCATCATCTGTTCATTTCAAGTGCTGAGAAAGACAGCCCCAAATCTTAATTTGTTATTATTATGACTATCTACTTCTTTGTATCCCTTTTATCTCAAAGAAATAATAGATAGTGAGGTTAGAAAATATGGGTCATTCCATGTATGGAGGACAATTCAGGCATCCTTTCTGAAAAACGGACAATTTATTTCACCAGATAATAAACATTTGGAGCATTTGAATCATCCAGTTCAACCGCTGACAGTAGTGTAAATGGTTTTAGCGTTAATATATCACGACAAGCCCTTTTCACACCGCAGTTGCTCGACAGCACGGAAAGACGACGTTGCCCCGGTTGCAGGTGTGCCCATATTTGGAAGTCCTGTCATAGAACCCAACCATAAAGTAAAAACTGAACTATATTGTATTTAGCTCACTTTTATTTTCTTCCACCAGATGATTAAAAAGAGCTTAGTATTATGTATTATGAGAGTATTATGACAACTATATATGTTTTTGACCGAACTAAATGTTTTAACAACTACAAAGAAGACCACAAAATTATAGATATATAGATTATAAATTTGAAGGATTTAATATTTAGAAATCACTTCTACTACAACTACATTTACGTTTCTTTTAAGACAGCTGTAACTTCAAGAACAAGTGCATACTTCTGTATTTATTGGACAGATTATTAAAAAAATTATAGTGGTGATAGGAGATTGTGTGGACGTTCTGTAATAACCTAAATATAGGCAAATGAGAGCACCTTCACGTGGTAAACATTTCCAGTAATAAATGAGACAGAGCGTGTCATCTTGAAGTGGAAGTAAACATGCATGCATGGACCTGTGATATTTATAATCAGAAATGAATGACTGTGCATACAAATACTGTATTCCAATATTGTCTGTTTTGAACATTTTATTTTCCCTTCAGAGATGATGTAAATTAAGACTTGGTTGTACTTTCTTTTATTCTCTAAATCTTTGGTTCTTTTATCTGACAACAGAACAAATTCCTGTGACAGAAAATCCAGAATCAGATTCAACATATTATTTAGTATCTATCAGGACACAACAAATCAATGATAGTTGGTTTTTTTTTCCTTTAATTGCATAACTGGCCTTAGTCATGCATGAGCAACCAAACTCCGTAGGCTGTATCTGCAGAGGAGAGTCTCACGCAGAGACAGCTCAGCTTGCCTTCCAAAGTACAAATAAACCAACGTCATGTCCAAGTGGGGATCATCACTTGCACAACCATGTGTGCAAACTACACAAAACAATACCTTGGCACTAAGCTGTACCTTATACTGTCGTCTAATAACCCTGCTGTGATTGTCAATGTCTCAGAATTCTAGTCAAAAGTCTTTTCTCATATGATTTTCTTTTTCTTTATTTATGTGAGAGAAAGAAATCTATCTTGTGTGTTTAAACCTGAAATGTGAATGAGCACAAATACACTTTAGATTGTTTCTAGATGAGGGCCTGCAAATTCACTGCCACAAAACTCCAGCCAGTCATTTTTATTTTGAAAGGGCCTAATGTTGGCTGGTATTACAGTCGGATCCTAGAAAAAAAACGTCATTGTTTAATTGTTGTACTAGTGAGGACAAAGAGCGTACTAGTGCATGGACTTTAAGATAGATAAGAAGGATATTCAATAAGGCTCCACCTGATTTCCATATTACAGGCTGTATTTACAAAAGAACATTGAATTACTCATGTTAAATATAGGTACACATTGTGCTTCTTGGTGCAGTCGAGACAAAAGTGGAGTGACGCTCTGAAGCTGCATGAAAGCCTCCAGTGGTTACATAATGCAAACAAATTCAAATGGACATTTTCGCCTCTCATCTCTTTGTGCACAATGTCTTATTATTATTGCAGAGAGTAAGAAAAGATGGAGATCATACATTACATGGAAAGAATGTCAAAATAAGCATATTGACTGGATAATATTAGTGAAAAGGAAAAAGTATGAAATAACAAAATTAGCACTTTGCTGTTGAGCTGCATTTCCCTGTGTTTCCACCTATAGTCATTGACTTCCTTGACCATAGCAATTGTTTGGCCATTTTAGAAAAAAGCACCGACAACAAAAAACCCCAAAGTATCAGTAGCACAAAGCCAACAATTTGTGCAGCGAGAGAAAAAGCACAAACTTCTGAATCTTCCACTACGATGTCAAAATTGAACCAAAAATAGTACAGTATGTGACTTTGGGTCATTTTTCTTTCAATTGTTCTTTTCATAAACTGGATTGTTCGTAATATGGGTCCTTTCTAAACAGAGGGTCCAATATTGTCACTAGTATACAATTACTCAAGGCCATTTGACTTGACTTGTATTTGAATAATGGTCCCAAAAAAAACCCAAAAAAAAACATATGGGGACTAGTGCGTCAATAAAACAAACATATGGAACCAGTTACCGTAATTTCCGGACTATAATCCGCACCTGAATATAAAATGCACCAGCTAAAATGAGGGGAACATGTTTTTTCATATATAAACCACACCGAATGAAATATCCTTATTTATATTACCTGTATTACCAAAACAAATCATAAAAATCTCATAAATAAATCGTAGCAGACTATAAGACGCTGGGTTGAAAAGCAAAAAGTAGTATTTTATAGTCCGAATATTACGATACTCCCCCTGATTTAGCTAAATCCAATAATGATTACAATATTTTCTTGAACTGAAAAACGATTTAACGTGACTTTATTTTGACCCCTCTTTATCACCTATCCTGTTCATGCACAATGGTATAAACATCCCAAAGTACTTTGGCATCATGTCAATGAGTCACAAACTACACTTTTTTTTTTGTTGCCCACTCTCCAATAGAAAAGACTGCAAATGTTCCCAATGCGCTGACACAGCAAAACCACCACTGTCACCCTCCTGCAGCTACAGCATGTGTACTTTCACCGCCGTACTTTCTCCACTGCAGCATTGCCTCACTCTGTTGGCAGTGGCGACGCTCGGGACCTTTACAGTCCACATGCTATGAGAACAAGAAGAGCCAGAGAGTTATTTGGAGGAATCAATTTAGCACCATTACCTCCAGACTGTCAGACAGGTTGGCGCTAAAGACAGTAAGTCAGCCGTAAAGTGGTACGGAAATTTCCAAGGTTCGTGTACTAGTATGATCTTGGTCCTCACTAGTAAGACAATTCATCATACTACTCGAACAACTTGGGCACTTACTAGTCATGTTTACTGTTTGTGCTGTTGAGAAAACATTGCTGTATTTGTCGGACAACTACGTTACTAATGAGGCAAAACTACGAGTGGATATTACACATGGCAACTAGTTGGGCCTATTAGTCTTACTAGTGCAGCACAGTAGTTTGCTAGTGATGTGAAATTGTGTCCCAGTCGCCCAAGTAGTGGCACTAGTAGTGGAATTTTTTTTACAAGTAAGAAAAAGTTGTTTTACTAGTGCACTGAATTGTTTTAGCAGTGATGACGAAGGTCTTACTAGAATTTGACTGGAAGAAAAATAATTTAGGCAGATTATTACAGAGTGGTTTATTTCTAGAAAAAAACAACAACACAAGTGAATGTTTACCTCAACCGCTCCCCAACTCCACTTTTCCTCATGTACATTTTACACTGCAGCTTTTGTTCATTAAATGTCGAAAGAGAAAAGTAGAAAGGTATGTAAGCTCACATATCAATCCTCTTAAAACTGATTAAAGCCTTAGCAGGGGTCGCACTCCATCACACTGGTCAGCTGCCTGCTGTTATGCAACAAACCAAGTTGGGCATATTCTGACTCTTGCCGCATTAAGATTCATTATATACCCATCAATCATGAAACACGGGAGATATTTTTCAGCTGCATGCTAGTAAACTAAATGAAGTGAGATGATTAGTTAAAAGGAGCAGCCCCAGTCTGTTTTGATAGATCACTTTCATTTCTTCAGATACTTTACGTCTGCAGTCCAAATTTGCAGTCATCCATCTCGTTGTTTTTTTTCTTTTTTTTCTTTTTGCCTGGTGAGAATAAAGTTTCCTGGAAGTGGGTCAAACAAAGCATGCGAGAGGCCCACGCCACATCATTGTCCCCTCGCCCCAGGTATGACATTTGTGTGTTGTGTGCATGTGTGTACTTTCACTCTAATTCTATTTGTGGACGTATCCATGGTGATAATGATGTGAAGTCATTGAATGGGGACAGACAAACAAGTGGATGCCTCAGTTTGGTATGAGCTGCGCTTTTCCTGCCAGTCTATTTGCCCATTGGAAGTGAAATAAAGGATACTTAACACAAAATGGAAAGAGCTCAGCTCAGGTAGAATGGTCATTATGTCATGCGCATTCGTCACTGAGGAACGGAACATGGAGAGAGAAGTCTTGAATCAAAGAAAAATACTATCTGTATCAGCACCTAATATACTATTATTTAAAATATTGGACTCCGAGGTAAATTTCAGGACGTCATCATCAGGTTGCAGCAGAGAGACTAAAATGGACAGCCTTAGAAATTCAAAGATCTGTTTGGAATTTTGCCATGCAGTTCTCTGTTACAGAATGGCAAGAACTCAACCATTGGTCACATTCAAAAGTTCAGGGTAAGTCGCTGGAGAGTGAAAATAAATATATTTCACAAACCGCAGAGAAGAGCCAAATTTGAAGAACTAAATAAAATGGCAAATTAAATATATAAAATGAGACTTTTTGAGTGTGAAGAATGAAGTTATTATATTAGCTGCTGATTGCGTAATACCGCTGGCTTTTCTTCTCCAGATCGGTACCCATGACTGACAATGAGGCACTCCGTGCAAGTGTGAAGCCCCTGTCCACAAAGTCCATGAAATTTTAAAGTTTAAGATTATTCCCCATAATCCTACCTGTGAAACAAACAGTGTTAAAAACATAACCTTTTTAAAGTTACAGAATTACGGAATTACACAAGCTGAGTAAGAGCTCGTGATGCATTGAGGCACATATTTGTACATTAGCCACACGTAAGGCTCTTGTGTTTCTCATTCCTGGTGTCAGTATAGTCCACGAGGTTGCATAACTGCGACCCAGCAGCATGCACTCTTCCCAACAATGTTTACACATGTAACACATCCATCGTGGAAAGAGTTATCTCTCAAGCACTAATTGAAATATACAAATACCTAAATCTCATAACAGTATATCGCACCATTATATGATACTGTACATGGAGAATGAAACGTTCTCACAGACCTCCACCAAGACCACACAATCCTTATTTGGATTAGAATCACAGAAGGTGCATAACAGTGCATGCCAAAACACGGCGTGCACTGTTACCGCTTATGAAATGCAAAGATAACTCCAGTCCCTATGCATGAGTGATCTTGCTGTGTGGATTTACGTAAGTAAGCAGGGTAAAGAAACATGGGTGACAACAGCCATGGACGTGGACATAAGATGATGACAGAGAGAGAGAGACAGGTGGGAGACAGTTTGGCTCGGTTAAATAACAAAATAATGAGGTCACTCAGGAGCAGTGTGTACTGTCTCAGCGGGTTCTGAAATACCGCAGGTTGCGGAGAGGAGGGACGAGTTCTCAGGACACTGCAAACTATAATACTCTTCCAACTCTCCACCACAAGACTCTGCACCATTCGCTCATTTTCTCTCTCTACTGCCAGTGGTGAGACGTAATCAAGTATTTTACTGCAATTTGGACATTTTCGCTTCCAAGCCACAAATGATTATAATATATAGCCACAAATAATAATAATAATAATAAGCCTCAAATGATCAGAATATATAGTCATGAACATTTGTTGCTTTGTTGCAAAGCAGTTTCGATATTCAATATTGAGTTTATAGCGTCATGCCACGCTGACTACTTTACATGGAGACTCCTGAACAAACACATCACACTGCAATATTTTTGTTTCGTGCAGGCTGCAATGCTTTTACTGTGCAATAACTTGTGCAACCTGCAACACCTTTGAACATCACATACATATTTCATGCACAACATTTCAAAACTACTTCTTATTGGTGATATTGCAAGGTGTGCAGTGCACTAACGTTTGTGATGAAATTTTTTTTAAAATGTGTTGAGCAGATGAATTCCACCCTTATGTTTCATATATTACCGGTGATTATTATTTGTGTGGACAAAGTCAGTGAAAAATCATGCAACGGGCCACATAAAAAAAATATTGAGGGTCAGATTTGGCCTGCGGACCTCGAGTTTGACACCTCAGTGCAATTTAGCCCTACTGTGGTAAACATCAACTTAGAACACTCCGCTTGTTAATTCCTGACCCCCACAGCGGTGCCTCATGCTTGTTTTTGTGGCGTAATGGGCGCTCAGAACAGCTCCTTACTGGTGCTAACCAATTGTTTACCGATTAATCTCTGCGTTTTGAGCTGAACAAGCTGACCCAATTTGGTGAGGGTCAGCAGCTAAGGAAACAGACAAGACGCAATTGTTATAAATGTGTGTGTGTGCGTGTTTATTATGAACACCCGCTAATACGTAAGGGAAAATGTTTTCACAACAGGGCCAGGTTGCAGTACGAGGATCTGTGTCATGTGTAAGTGTTTGAGGAGTATTGTATTTCCCTTTTATTTATTCGTCTCTTACATAAGCATCAGCAGGGAGAAGAGTCGTGCCGAAGCGGGTAGCAAAGGCCACCAAGATGTGTGAAGTGTGTAGTCTGACATCTTGTGCATATATGATTTGAATAAGCTCTCGTTGCCGTGATTACATGTTCATCTCTCATTTAGTGTTACGTATATGAGGGGAAAAAAAAAGGTCATAAAATGGAGCTGCTGTGTTTTCAGTATCCAGTTTCATTTCTAATTTGATGACACTCAGCAAGCACAAAGCTCTTTGCCTGAGCTTAAAGCTCCTCAGAGATGGTGAAGATAAAATCTTAAAAAGGATTTTTCCACATTACATTTGAATAGAACCATCTAATGACTTTTTATTTGCTTTCAACCCAAAAGTTCTAAACATATTGCAAGCATTTAATATTTACACTTTTTTTTTTACTAGCCACTGATTTCAAAATTAGTTATCCATCAATTTGTTGTGTTTATGTGAAGAGGTAATACATTTTTATGGGGTTACAATCATAATAGCCTAGTGAGGGGAACCAAAATGTGCCCTGCGACAAACATGCAGTATAATGGAATAAATGTTATTCTACTAATGCACCCTAGTCATTCCACTCGTGTATTTAATGGTCTCACTAGTACATGGAGGGACGGAACACTGGATATCAAGGATGTTGACGAAACGCTCAACAGCTTTCTCTACATGTTTGCGTACACACGTGCACAAACACATTGGTCAAGAGACGGGAAAGTGTGTATTTCAAATAATTGAAGCTAGCACAGCAAACTGTCTTTCTACAAAAGATGATGTAATGTGGCGTTGTCCAGCTTTAAACGGGCCTGTAGGAAGATGGGGGTAGATAAAGACAGAAAAATGAGGGGGGGGGGGGGGGAGCAAGAGGAAAATGCTGCAGCCCATCCGCCCTCTGTACTGACAGTGGAGTGCTACTCCCCCCCCCCCCCCCCCTCCCCTTTTGCTTGATAACCACCCTTGCCTCCGCTATGCTGTGTGGAACAGGGTTTACATAACCCACTGCAGTCTGCAAGTGCAGCACATCACTCCTGACATAACCTTCACTTTGCAAGACATGAGCCGTGCAAATTTTGCATCATGAGGCAGGGCTGCTCTATGAAAAAACATATGCGTTGCATATCCTTAATATGCAATTAAAACACCATATATATGCTTATAAACCTGGATATTAAGATTGAGGAATAAATGCTGATGCACAGGAAGACACATAGGTAGGCCTAAAAGTGAGTTTGCTGTTAACTATGGGAACATTTTGCCCTGAGCCATAGCTGTTTGTATAGACTAATGGCATTTGGTGGGTGGGATACACCCTTTGCTGGTTGCCAGTCAACTGAATTTAGGGGCATACACAGCATTGATTTTTTTTTTTTTTGATTGTATGTATCAACAGTAAACACACACCATGATGTTGATTTTTGAGAGAAGTTTTTTTATTTTATGTTTTATTGTATAGTACAGAATACAGAAAAGTCCAAATTGAATTGTTGCCTAATGCCTGAAAGCTTTTAGAGTAGAGAAATTATTTTGTCCAGGCCATTTTAATTTGGTTTTCTTAAGTAAGTAAGTAAGTAAGTAAGTAAGTAAGTAAGTGAATGAGTGAGTGAATAAATAAATAACAATGCTCGATTTTCATTCATTTTAGTGTATTTTCTTTTAAATTAATTGTCACAATATTTACCCGTTTGAAGTTATTTCAGTGAGTGAATAAATAAATAATGCTTGCTTTTCATTCATTATTTTACTGTATTTTTTTTGAATGAATTATTACATAATATTTACCAGTTTGAAGTTATTTCAGGAACTATTATGGGTGTGTCGTTTTAAAAAAATCACCAATAATTTAGCCTAGGTGTGTCCTTGTCTGTTTCTGTGTGACAGTGCGTCATCATAGTGGATAAGCTTGAATTAGTAACCAGTTCTGTTGCTGCATTCATACATTGCTGTCCTACTGCATATAGATAGAGACAACATGGTGTGACCTTGCCTGCTTTCAAGGAGGAGGAACATTCACGTCACAGGACTAATAAATGAAAAGGGGATTGCACCTCACTTATATTACATAACTCACAAAATTACCTTGTTAGCCTCAAAATGTTAAACAATAGTGCTGCACTATATATATAAAAAAAAAAAATCAATATTGGCCTATTGGAGCCTAAATATGCCAAAAGTGATTTTGGTATGAACATTTTTTTGGGAGCTTTACTACTACTAGTATATGTTTGCTCAACATATATTTAATTGACTGAATATGAATTTCAATGGAAAATTGCAATTTCTTGGTTCTTAAAAGCACCTTTTGGTGAAATTCACTCGCTTTGTAGCATTAAAAAAATCATAACCTTGCTGTGTGACTCATGCATTTGATTCAAATTGTTAGAAAAGATGGACAAAAGGCTTTAGGAATGTTTATTACATAAGACATTTATTTCTCACTTCAGTTGTACACAACATCAACAATTGTGCACACCTACACGGAGCTTTCCTTAAAAATATATACAAAACATGGGATGGATGTTGGGCCGGGCACTGAGAGAGTTTTATTCATCGTCTTCTTCTTCCTCCACTTCCCCTTCTGCCTCCTCCTCCTCCTCATCTTCATCTTCCTCATCGCTGATTACATATTTCTTGGCCTTCTTTGTGGCGATTTCCTCTTCGTCCTCTGCCTTTCGTTTGCCTAACCCCTCACCCTCCTACAATAAACACAAATAAAAATTCAAGCACAAGGAATGGAATCAAAGCATTAAATTGTGAACAAACTTTCTTCATTCATTACATTCTGCTTATTTGCAGCAATAATCAATGTTTTTGTGTTTAATCATATAGAATTTGCTATTGTCCTGATTAAAAACACATCACCAATATGTTTGTTGTTTTGTGGGGAAAGGGGCCCGGAACAGATCATGTATACCAAGCTATGATATAAATAAATAAATAAAAAACAGGACAGCTGTTGAATGCATGCACACTGTTAACCGCTCGTTGCACTTCTTTCGAGTGGAAAACACGAGTATGCACTTTTACTCTTGCTCATGCAGGCATTGTGTTTCAAAGTTGGATGGCTACTCAGCCTTAGCGCTGGTCGGCATCACAACGCCACCTGTGGGCAGAGTGGCATATGACACTCACCTCATCACTGTCAAGCTTTTTGGCCTTCATCAGTCTCTGGGCCCTGTCGTCATCAGAGCCTTCATCGCTGTCTGATGAGTATATCCTCGCTCGTTCCTCTAAGGAGTGCGACAGAGCACAACAGTTGGAGACCTCATAAAAATACACATTCTTTGAATTAATAGAAAGAGATTTGGAACATGTCCATATTAAAGCGTTTGATGATGAAAGACAAATACAATTTACCATTACACAGACAACAGTTGTTATAAACTGGACGTTTTTTTTCCTTCAAGCTGGTATTGCCCTCATTTTATGTTCCAATATTTATTATACAACATCAGAGCCTGGTTCCAGAAATGAGCTATTTCTCTGTTTCACTATTTCTATTTTACTTGTGCCTTTATTGTATTTGAGGATAGGCCAATCTGTTGCATCATTCTTATGCTCCCTGATTCACGATCATCCTTGTCGCTGTTGTCCCTGTTTTCTTGCCTTGAGATTTCAATCAATCAAGATTTGAACAACTCTTGACTTTCTCTAGTTCCATCACATTGTCGTCTGCCAAGGTTAAAAAAAAAAAAAAGGAACTTTGTAAGCCTATTTTGAAAAACAAAGCTTCGGAAAGCAGATAGCACAAAGACAAATAGGTGTCATTTAATTAGAGCTGGAAAATTGACTTATAAATAAATATAAATGACTATAAATATTTGGTTACCTTCCACCAGTGTCAGAGCTCACCTCTCAAGCCGCCTCCTCCTTTGTATTTGCCCTTGATGGCCGCCAAGCTAATGGACTCCTCCCCCTCTTCTTCATCGTCGTAGCGATCGGGCTCGAGGTAGCTGCTGCTCAGGCCTCTTTGATGCTGTTTCTCCCTCATTCTCCTCTGTTGCGACTCTCTCCGGATAGACGCTCGCAGGCGCTCCTCTTCTTTCTACATTGACGGGAACCAGTTGGAGACTACATTTTTAAAAAAACATCTCATGTAGTATTACACAGCCCATTGAGGCAACTCTACACACTGAGTCTGTTGTTATATTTTTGTCTCGTTTCTGAAAAAGTTAAAAAATGACTTGGGTGATGATGCTGTTTGTCTTAACGCTATTAGCCATGCCCAAAAAAAGAGTCAGTGGATAATGGCTGCTCTGTTTGAGTTGGCAGCAAAGACATAACCGGCCCCAGAGTCTTGATGACAAAAATGTCAGTGTTGCCAACCACAGTCCACCATTATTATGTAAGCGTGTCACGATGTCTCTTTATGTAAGCAGCTGTGCTTTGTGTATAATACACACCACGGGCCATTTGGATTCTTTTCTGGTGGTGATAAGTGCGTTTTGAAAACAGAAACGGAATAGAACGCCGCACCTTAATCATTTCATTGCGATGCGACTCTGGATCTCGTCCAGCCATCGGGAGGATTCGGATCTTCTGTGTCTTGGAACAGCGGTCGGCCAGAGACAAAGTCATTTTCCTGTGTGTGGCGCTGTCAGTGGAGTGAGGCCTGGCGAGGGAAATGGACATCATAAATCACAGCAAACTACTGTCTGATCCTGAGGTAGATACTTGTGCATTGGATAAAATGCCCCAATGTCACTTGCGAAGATATATAAACTGTGCCGATCAGTAAGCGAATGAACTTCCCACTCTCACAGCCAATGGCATGTGTGACGATTTTTCGCAACACAAGCGAGTTCTGAAAACTAGTCACTAATTATAAATGATATCATTATAAGCATCTATCAATCTATGAGCGGTAGACCCAATTAATGATGGAATATTTATCATAATCACACATCGGGTTACTTTTTAATCGTCAAATCCTGGTTGATCGGGTCAGGTGAATTTTGCTGCAACAATT
Organism: Syngnathus leptorhynchus; assembly: GCF_054491065.1. Taxonomy (NCBI): domain Eukaryota; kingdom Metazoa; phylum Chordata; class Actinopteri; order Syngnathiformes; family Syngnathidae; genus Syngnathus; species Syngnathus leptorhynchus. The sequence goes on from NC_141197.1 coordinate 9,711,868, forward strand.
GCGCTTAAGCAGTTCAATCAAAGTTTCATATTTCTTAAAAAAAAGTTTGGTAACCACTGTGTTCATCACAGCAGAAATGTGAATCAAAACACAGTGCCACAACAACACAAAAGGCAATGTCTAATTTGGCAGAGTGAGGCACTGTTGTGCACTAAATCAGCCTTGGGTTGCATCCCACCAGTCCCATGTGGTCTGAGAAAACAAAACATCAGGTGGACGAGTGGCAGCTAAGAGGATTACACAAAGTTGGACAGCTTGCACAAGCTAATTGAAAGACTTGGAGCATATTTCTCAATGGAGCACCAATAGAGGCTGCTATGGTTGCTGAGAGTAAGATTTAACTTGGGGCTTGTTAGAGGAATACACAGCAGAGGACCTGAGATTTCATATTTGAAGTTGTCTGCCTTTACCAAGGCCTTGATTTATTCTTGATAACCCACAGAAGAGTGTTTGAGTACCTGAATGTGAGCTTGGTTTTGAACACAGCCTGTCCCTGCAAGCCAGTACCCTGGCGGATGAACAGGTGGTTGTGGTCTCCTTGGAGTGGTGCTTTGTAAACGTCAAACACTTCATTCCCCAAGTGGAGGGACATGCTGCAGCAGAAAGCAAAACGCTGAGACTCGAGAGGGCCCAGACATTTGGAGAGCAATCAGACAAAGAGATAGGTCGACAGTTAAGACGTACCTCCCGTCGGACCATTTGACAATGCGCGCGTTGCTTTCGCGTGTTTCGTTTCCCTCCTCGTCGCGCTTGACTCGCCACCGAATGGTATTCTCCACCTGGGAAATTGAACCTTTTCCAGTCAACCACAGTTAAGCAACTCTGACCATGTCAAGTCCTAACTTATATTTTTTTCATGGCTCTTTTCTTATGGCTAGCAGATTGTGCCCTCTAGCGCAATGGCTCTCGGGTTACGCAACAGGATAACGGAATAAAACATAGCAGTCAGTCGACATCTGAATGGCACAAGACAAAATAAAGGTTGGTGAGGGGCCAGGTCAAAGTTTAATCTAAGCGAGTTGCTGGAGTTTTGAGGAGAGGGAAAAAATTCTTCCTTAGCAACGCAAAAGACTCATGGGTCAGTTACTGCTGCAATGACTGACTGACACTCAAGCACATTCAGTTATACAATAGGCAAAGAGTGCAGTGGACACACCTTCAGCTTCAGCCTGGTGCGTCCTTCTTCATCCAGCATTTCCTCATCCTCAAATTCATCCTCATAATACTGTGGGTCAAAAGGCCTACAAAGGGGGAATTCAAATGAACTCAGATTGATCATTCAGAAGTTATACTTTAACACTGAGTACAACGTGCGTCTGTCTATAAAGTGGAATTGGCTCGAACCTGGGCTCCACAGAGAGGAAGTTGGGCAGCTTAACAAAGTAAAGGTCAGAGCCAAGGTCAGTGCTGACTTTGGGGATCTCGACTTCGATACGAGTCTCAGGCACAGGCTCCTCCTCTGCTTGCTCTCCTTCCAAACCATCTTCCGCATCCTAAAGAGAACAGCTCATCAAACTCCGCTTCATTGAGCCATGATTAAAGGGATTAGCACAACGAGGCTCAGCGAGATGCTCTGAGGGCTACGTGGTAATTCTTCTTCAAAATGACAGAGACAGTAATGAAAAAGTGGAGTTGGCTACCATGGGCTGTCCTGGGGTTGGAGGCTTTTCTGCATCACTGTCAGAGGAGATATCGTCAGCTTCGCCGAACAGGTCATCCGCTACAGCCTTTTTGTCTGTGTAGGAGCAAAGAATGAACAGTCTTTTAAAATGTTCTGTGAATGGTGAGCACTCATTAGGGTACCTTACTTTCATTTCCACCAATGTCACTGTCAGAATCTGAGTCTGAAGCAGCTTTTGTTTTGCTTCTCCTGTGGAGGAAATCATCTTCACTATCGCTTCCTTTCGCAAATTCTGAAAAAATACAAAACAAAAATGTACACAATGCGTCTTTTGGCCCGGTTCACTTTATCTTGTGTGTATATTACACAAACCAGCTAAACTATTAATCAGTCATCTGTCGTCATAAAAATGGGCGTCAATATACATAGATTAGAGCTATTCTCGGACCAACCTGGTCCCAAGTCCACTGTACCTGACTTTCTGTTCCTGGGGCCTTCATCGTCAGAATTATCCCTTTCTTCGTCCGAGTAGTGCCGTTTCTCCTCTTCGTCCTCTGATTGGTCGCTCTTTACCCTGCCGTCCCACTTGTCGTCATCTGAATGGTTCTCCTGGCCTGACCCTTCTCCATCAGAGTGAGGGGTGGCCCCACCCGAACGCGGGGTTCCAAGGTCACTGTGAATGCTTAAATAAAATAAAATGAACAAGGTACACCCACATTATTAGCTACCTGGACTACATGGAGATGTTGCTTTTTCAGAGATCATAATCCCTATCAAAAAGGTATCAAATCACAAATTGTGCAAAGTCAAAACATTTCATCAGAATCTGTACCTTCTGTCAGAGCGGATGCTGCCCCTCTCAGAGCGAGGACTCCCCCCTCCAGACATCCCACTGCCTGCCGGGCTTCCGCCATCCGAGTGGCGGCCTCCATCTTCCTCCTCCTCCTCATCGTCTCGATGGCCACGCTCCGAGCCACTGTGCTGCTCTGCATCAGAGTGTTCGTTCTCAGCCTGATCCGAGTGCACGCTGGCGTCGGACTGGTTGCCCGATCGCTCAGACTGGTTGTCACTACGTCCGCTGCCACTGTGTTGACTGTGCTCTTCCTCACTGTCATCTCCAAACAGTTCCTGGGAATAACAAGATGTACAGTGAGCCCTGTCAAATAAAAGATGAACTGCGATATAGCGAGGATTCGCTAAATACAACAGTCTTTAGACAAGTTAGTGTTTTCTTACTACTACTACTTGCCTCTACATTGTTAACCATGTGATATTTCTGAGTCTCATTTTAGCCAGGGGTCAAACAGTGGCACACACCTTATTGATACTGGGTTTTCCACCCTCCTGGCCTTCATCTTCGTCGTCGTCATCTCGTTCTCTCTCACTGTCACTGCCACTGCCAGATGCGTTGCTGGCAGAACGAGGTCGCTCTTGCTCAGAGTCAGAACCGGAGCCTGAAGCTGAATCTGTAGGACATCGGTCACAACATTAGGCACACGTGCACTTACAAATGATATTATAAAGAAAATATGCATTAAAATTCTGCATAATTATTGCATTTAGAGGAGGCAGTAATTTACGTATTAAATAGTCATTATAATCGATCAATGGGCTATCAACTCGCACTCTGCCGTATGTTTTGCATACTACGCAGTAAACCAGTCGACAGTCGTTAATTGTATCCTGTGCTGTTCATGTGTTAGCATAAGTGCTAACAAACAAGTGTGCGTTACCTGTTTTAGCCTGACAAGAGCTAACTAGTTTTTGTTTTTACTAGGTGAGCATGCTAAGGTCATACAAGTAGCAGATGAAAGGCTCAAATAGAGCTCCATACCTCGTTGATCATTATCGCTGTCTCCATCACTACCGAACAGTTCATCCATATCCGCCATTCTTCCAAAACTGTGGAAATGTGACCTACCGGAAGTATTTAGGAAGATAGATTCAACTTCCGCGGTCACGCTGGGGCTGCTGAAGTGCAAATAACACTAGGGAGCGGTAAAACGCAGGGCGTGGATAACCTTGATATGCTGCTTTAATTGAGTGTGTAAAGTAGAACTATATTTATTATTGGTTACGTTTTTTTCTCCACTAATGACAGTTATGCCAACTAGTAGGGCAACTCTGACATAAAAGGACAACTACATATACAGTAGTGAGGTAAAACTGCAAAAGTTGACATTCGCAGCAACTCGTACAACTACTGAATAATATATATTTAAAATTATTATGTCATGATATATCATGTGGAGCACACAATTTTCATTTAGTGCAATAGTTTACCTCACTAGTAATATGTAGTTTTCCGATCAACCTTTCTGCCATAATTGTGCTTACGACAACTAGCATACCAGTACATGAACGTCAATATGGATAAACAAGGATGACGCGTGTACACGAGTTAGGCCTAGTATTGTTACTAGTTCAGCAGTTTACCATCTTAAGTGGAACTGGTCAAAAGTGGCACAATTAGTGAGGAAAAAAAACCTGACTGTTGACTAGTCAGACATTTCATTCGTGCAGCCTGGTTATTTTAAAATGAAATTAAAATGCATTAAAAATTACAAAATATTCTGGAACTATATTTCATTCAGATCATTTCCGCTTGACTTGCAGTCCCCCCCCCCCCTTTGGAGTTGGTTCTTTCCCACCATTGGGCAAAAATCGTGTAACAGCGTTGTGGATTGGTTCAATTGTACGTCACTCATTGAATCTGCGGCACTCTCTTTTCCCTGTTGTACCACCCTAAGGCTGACGAGAAATTAAATGCACAAGACACTGTTCTCACAAGGAAGTCAGATCTCTACGCCTCGTTTCATCATCCCTCAGGTAAGACCTGCGAGAGACATGCGCTCACCAAACGATTTCTTTTTTATTTTGATCGATCAGCTTGCTGGAATAATTGGATTTATACGAAAACTGCCACTTATACGTGTGCTCTCGAGCTGGATGAGCTAGCTTTTTAGCACTGTTGAGCGAATGTTAGCCTGCTAGCTGGTTGCTGTCAGGCTATTTCTATCAGATGCCTAGTTTCAGTGGATATTCCAAACAGTCTTAATTTAACTGCCGATTTGCTTATTCCACTTTCATGTACGGATTCTAACTGTCGCTGGGATCGTCATAAGCATGTCATGACGAGTTAAACGCAGATGAATGAAATTCTTTCTACGAATGGTTTTACAGCATTTCCGTAAACTTTCCCACAGAATGCAATGTACGCCTTGTCACCCAATGGGCGTGTTGTTGCTTGTAACACAATGACATCCAGTTCTTCTGGTACCTGACAAAAGTAGTCCATCTATGAATGAATTTCAGTTTCAGGCAAGCGCAGACACACGTCAGTATTCGAATTGTTCCACGGTGACTCCCATCTTCAATAAGAGCACGGAAGGGAGAAGTGTAAAATACCACGTACAGTCAATAATTAAGTGCAAGATCATATAGATGTGTTACTGTACACTTTCCTCTTCACATTCTACATCCGAGTTCACTTTTGGTAGTCTGTCTGGTCGGCATGGTGAATGCAAGGGTGTGGCTCTTGTGTTATGGTGCATGGTTCGCTCAGGGAAAGTGAGCTTTCAGCTGATCGTCTTACAAGATGCGAGGTCGTTGTTGTTTATACCTTGCACGCTGACATGACAATGGCGTTGAAACCTACCGTCTGCCACACCTACCCGATGCAGTGTTGAATTGCAGATAAACAGGCTCTGCAGATAGGATTTGCTTGCATAGAGAGAAAGCAACCTGCTCAGAAATGTGGTGTATAGTGTAAATAGCCAAATATGAAGTGGATTGAATACATTTACCAGCCACAAAAAGAAATATTTGTAAATAAGCAGTTCTAAAAGTCAGATTAAGTTTAATAACCCCATTTCATTATTCTAAACTGCCATTCTAAAGCGGTCTTTCTCGTAGAACATAATTATGCTTTTACGTTCATGCTTTCTTTTTTAGTCTTGGCCAAGCTGAAACACCGGAAGCTCCTTGAAAGCTTCTCTTATTATACTTCGTACAGCAATAATGTAGTTTGTGTCTCAAGTGCGCAGCTTGAATGGGGGAGTAAGCAATCATGTGTTATTTCGAGTAACACCCCATTTCCTGCCTTGTCATTGCCAAGTCTTTAGGAGAGCCCGTTTATTATCGAAATGGATAAATACATATATATATATATATATATATATATATATATATATATATATATATATATATATATATTTTGGGCAAGTCACATTACAGATAATCTTTTCACCTCTGTATTTGGCAGATAAAGACAATATATATTCTGCCATCTGCCTTCATCAGTGCAGTGCAGTGTAGTAGTAGAGGATGTACAAGATGGAGCGAGACCGTGTGGGAATGAAACAGAGCAACGCGTGGGATGAGGGATCTGGGTAATTCTAACTATAGTCTTGTTAGGCCGGTCTACTATAATAAGGGAATAAGATGAAAGGACATCCTGTTTATCTCCCTGATGTATACTTTCTTCCATTAACACTCTGAATATCCATAGATTTGTTAAAACGGAAATAGATATGTTGCTCTGATGTCGGTGAGGTCAGTGTGAGAAAGGTCGAGGTGACAAGGTGAGCTGTGTCGATGGGTTTGTAGCATTATTGGCTTAGTGTCATTACCTGTATGTTTGTGTTGAAGGATTAGCAGAGATAAGAAGGACAATGGAATTAATCAGACTGCACTAATGGATCCTCTTGTTGCAGTGTTTTAACACCATTATCACTGTCTACGTTCACAAATATTTTTCCGTTTTACTGGGCTTTCTTGGCTGCGGTTTTAGAAAAGAGGATAATATCGTAAACTGTGTTATTTCGGGCTCATCTTGTCATAAGAGCATTATATGTGTGTGTCTTATGTTTATCCCGGCTGCAATTTCTCCAAATCCTGACCAGAAATATCATCACGCCTCTCAAGCCATCAGCATTTGTAACATATCAACTGACATTTTGAATAGGGATGCTCTGATACCACTCCCAGAGTATGATTCCAAGTACCTACAATTCAGCACTCGCCATTGCAGTTTTGATGGAAACGTTTGATTTAAATATTGCTCACATAGACAAACTTGGCATATACATTTCACTCAAACATCACACAACAACAGTTGTCGCGTCTCCAAGGAATGTTTCTGGCTGAATTTTTCTGATATATATATTTTTTTAAACTTGAATTTTTTTACGCCGTTGTGAAAGTTTGTTGTTTGTTTAAGTACAGAAACACAGTTCCTACTGTATAACAGTATAAGCAACCTATTAGCATTCAAGTCACTATTATTTGAGTGGTATTATTGCTGTTGATTAAAGCCCATCAGTGTTGACATTTCAGTTCAGCCCAAGTTATCAGGCTTGTAAATGCCCCTGCTGTGACTCTTACCATTTCTCCCTAATGTCTTTGTTGTGGTGGCTTAATAGAGCAGGCAAAGGGAAAGAGTTAAGAGAAAGAAAGAGGTTGAATCGTGGAGGCGAGGGACTGAACTGCACAAGGTAGTGTTCAGGAAACCCCTCTGAAGTCTTTTTTTCCAGCTGCCACAATGTTTACATTGTTGAATTATTTAGGTTGAAGGGCAAGTCTTATGTAATCTAGCGGTAGGAAGACTTGCTTAATGTTCACTTTCTTGCGCAATGAAATAGCCCGAGAAAACTATAAAGGAAACTATAGGGTTAAATGTCTATAGTTTGGGGGAGGGATTAGGCCTAACTTCAGATGTGGACCACTTTAGGGGAATCTGGAAATGATGAGGTCATGTTATGTTCCAACTGTGGCGTGGGAGAGCGATCAGAAAACCGAGATTGCGTCACCCACAAGATAGAAAATTATCAAATGTCTTCACCTTGCTTCATGTTAATTTGCACACATACTATTTGCTTTAAGGTACATATGGATTTGAAATAACGATATGGTAGAGACAGAGAGGGATTTTGTTTGTCTCGGTGGTTAAAGTAGCCCGTTTGGTTCACCGGGCGAGAGTTTGCAGTCTTCACAGGAGTGGTCAGTCTGTTGACTGAAAAAGTTTTCTGGTTCCAGCTGTGTGTTACGTCATTGGAAAGCTTTATGTGCAGCACAGGCAGCTGTGATCAACTATTGTTTCAAAGGATGACATCAACATTGGCGTGTTTTTATTAAAGACTTTGATTAAATTGTTTTGGGTTTTTTAACAAGAGTTTGGCATCCGCTTAGAGATGAGTCAAGGCTATGCCTGACTTAACTACAAAAATAATGAGTCTTTAAATAACAATGTTTTGGTAATCATTTATTAGAACACACCATATCATCGGTGATGCACAGCAGATGAATGATTTGCACATTTCCTTCACGCTTCTGAGTGCCGGGTTTTAAATCTGCTTTGGCTTTCCTGTGCCGCTTGCAGACTTTCCTTGTTGTCTCCAACATCCAAAATAGACGTGACTGAATAGTTGTTTGTTGCATAAATTGTAGTTTAATCTTTTTTTTTTTTTTCAGATCATATAACTCAGAACTCATAGCACTCAATCGTAACCGATCCTTGGGCAAAAAAAAAAACAACAACTCATATATTTTACTCATATTCCAGCTGTCAGAAAGTCATATTGTTTGGTTTCTGTTTTTTTTTTTTCTTTTAGTCTTCAGGTAGCCTTCTCTTCTGTGGAGCGACAGGGCAGAGACATTGAAAGTGGGGCCGCAGTCTGCCGTTCGGTGTGGTCGGGAAAGCAACAGTGAGCATCATGGCGTTGCCATTCAAAAAGGACCTGGACAAGTACAAGGATCTGGATGAAGATGAGCTTCTTAACAGTTTGTCGGTGGATGAGCTCAAACAGCTGGAGACGGCCCTGGAGGAGATGGACCCAGAGGTCAGAGCTTATTTCTGAGTTAACTTTTTTTTTTTTTTAGGTTGCTTCTAATGGGTGTCTTTGGTCCCTCTCAGAATGCTCTTCTTCCAGCGGGTTTACGTCAAAAGAACCAAACAGCAAAAGGAGCCACAGGAACGTTTGACAGAGAGCGTCTCCTCAAATACCTGGAGAAAGAAGCCATAGAGTACAAAGACAGAGAGGACATTGTCCCTTTCACTGGAGAGAGGAAAGGTGTGTAAAACCAACTGCGACAATTTGCTTCTCAAAATCCAAAGCACCCAGCACACATCAACCTTATCACGATAAGTGACGATGAAATAAAAACAAAAAAAAAACGAGAGATATTTTATTTTGGCGAGCTGATGTGCGTCAATGGGTTTGTGTCTGCAGCAGTAAGCAGCTGTAATTACTCTACTGCTGTCTTTGCAAGTATTACTAATTCTTATCCGGTCTTATGCAACATGATGGCGGAGTGCGTGGGAGTACCACCGTTGTGCGTGGGGCGAGTCGCCAGAAGGGATCTACAACAGTTTAACTGAAGTTGACTAGATATTAGAAATTAGTACAGTGGTGCCTTGATCTAAGAGTGTGTTTTGTTCTGCCAAAAGCTTTCTATCTCAAATCCATCCATTCTTTATCTGCACCACTTGTCCTCATAGCAGCTTATACATTTCCTTATTGAAATGAAAGCAAATGCCAATACTGTAATCTGTGACAAACCCACATTATGCTCCATCTGGTGTATGAGCTTTTTCCACCAGGGGCAAGAGACTATTGACATACAAACAAAGACAAGTTTCACAACTGAGTGACTCTAAAAGCCACTGTAATATTATTAACATATGCCTATGAGTATTGTCATTGTCTGTTCACATGGTTTGCTTCACCGTTTGTGTTCATAAGAAATTGCACTACATGTGTTGGCATGATTCACAAGTGTGTAGGTAACTATGTAACTGTTCCGTTTATCATTCCAATCTCAGTTGAGTGATAACAACTAGCATGGTCCAAAGGAGTTCCCCTTGTCAGGATCTTTTAAAGATAAAAAAATTCTTTCCACTCATATGTAGGAGATGTGAAACTGACATCTTGACATCCACACTGAACCCTCACTGGCCCCTTAGCTGTAATGTATCCCATATGTGTATCTGTGCAAGTTCTATGACGACATGGAAAACTTGAATCATTGCAGTAATTATATGGAATGTTGCAGATTCCCTTTCCCTTCTTCTTTTCACCCCCTGCTGATAAATTAAAACAAACAACCTCAAGTGCTTTGGAAACCCCTGCAAAGGATATCAGGCCTTTAGCTTCTTCATTTTTTTTTTTTTTTTCCCTTTTTCTCATTGAGATTCTCATTCCCAATTCTTTTTCCCTCACTGCCAACCTCAGACGTTTGAGGTTTGCAGAAATTTAACATGGTTATTTGCGTTTTGAGACCATAAACCACATCTGAAAATTTCTATGGCTTTGAATAAATAGGCGCAGGATGGAGCCTGATAATTGCTGTTGTTGGCTCCAGGAAGTGCCAGAACTGCCACCGGGGACCAGTCTGAGCAATTTGATTGGCTTGACTGACTGGAAAGAGAGGAACAAGTGAGAAGCCCCTGGTGTTTTTTTTTTTTGCAGGCGCCTAGCACTGGCATTCACAGGCTGTGACACCGCAGCAGCGCAGTCAAGATTACAGTTCATTTATTGTTCATGACTTCCTTCCCTTTCCCCCCTTTTTCCCCTCAGTGGTTACCATGGGCACTACCATGCGCGCTGTTTAGTCTTAGTTTGGCACAATTGAGGATTGTGTGAAATGTTGTAGCAGAAGAACACATGGAGCCTAACCCTTTAGAATTTGCACTTTAAATCGTAACAGCCCAATAAGCCGCATCAATTATATTGTCTCAGACTACCAGAAACTGCAAAGGAAGTTGAGTAGGGATTTTAAGATTCGGGAGCATTTCAGGAAATCAAAACACTTTGCGCGCTGCAATATGATGCCGTATTGTTTGCCGAGAGCACAGGAAGCAGTCGGTCACTGACGCTCTCAAGCTACTGCTGTGTGTTGGAGACGAATGGAGGAAAAAAAACAAAAAAAAAACTGGTTTGAATTAGTTTGATCAGTCATGCAAATGCCGTAATTGGAATGATAAATATATCGATGAAAATTGTCTCGTCATTCGATGTGAACGCGGCAATATAAATAAAGATGTATTTTAATACTTACATTTGATATAACAATAAATAGGGTGTTTGTAATCATAATATTGATAATACAATCAAACAATATTGTATTGCAAGGCTTTCTCACGTAGTTGAAATCAATGGTGAATGGTATGAAATAAGACCTAAAACCTTCCCGGCATCTAACTGAAATAAGAAAGGTCATTTAAACAGATGCGTTACAAGTATCTGTATCATCCCGTAAGGGAAATTAAATATAAGCTTATTGAAGGCCAAGATCCTCAACTGCTGCAGTTTCACGAGAGGATGCGATCAAATATGTAGCAAAACAAAACTTTGACTTGAACCTACTCGTATCATCACCCTGTTTGATAAGCACTTTTTTCCTGTCTGTCCTGTCTACAAGGAAGGAATTATCTCCTTGTTGTGCTCTTTCCTCACCGCTCTCTCATTTTGTCTCCCCAGGCAAAGTATTTATTCCGAAACAGAAACCAGTGGAAATGCGACAGGAGAATGTCACAACACTTGACCCAGAATTGGAGGAAGCCCTGTCCAGTGCCACCGATACAGAACTCTGCGATCTTGCATGTAAATGGATTTACTTGTTTACATCTGTTTGGGCTGAAGGACCAAAACTAGATAGTCAATTCCAGTTGGCGCTCATGATTCCATTTTTATTGTGTACAACTAGTCCGAGTCATACCGCGTGTCTTCCAAGAATGTTAGTCCCAGAATGGCCTTCAACTTTATTTTTATTCGTGGTCATCTGTGCCTGTGTAGAGCCTCATGACCTCCTTTTGTTTATAGCAATCCTGGGTGTTCACACGCTTGTAACCAGCAATCAAACGTATGACGGAACTGGAGGAAAAGAGGGCTACAACGGTATGGAAAGCAAAAAGTCACAGCACTACTTTGCCTTGATTTAATACAGTACCGTAACATACTTGATATGGAGTTGGCAAGCTAAAATCGTGCCTGCTGGGTGAGAGGCCCGCTCCAATGTCCGCCACAAACTAACAAACTTGTTATTGTTCTCAAGATGTTGTTAAAGGGGAGAAGATGACCCCCGTGTTTGACGAACCACCCAATCCCACAAATGTAGAAGAAACTTTGAATAAGATCAAGCGCAACGATCCCTCCTTAACCGAGGTCAACCTGAACAATATTAAGGTGCAAAACTCATTCAAAACCAACATGCTTTTGAGGTTAGTATAACAACTATCTTTTCAACTTTCAACCAAATGTCCTTTTTGCAGAACATCCCAGTCCCCACTCTCAAAGACCTTGCCAAAGCCATGGAGAAGAACACCCACGTAACCCAGTTCAGCATGGCAGCCACACGGAGTAACGACCCCATCGCAGTGGTGAGAGATGCTGGTCTCGGAGCTCTCGTCTCACAGAGATGCTCCGTATTCACCTTTTGAAATATTGCTCGTCCAGGCGTTCAGCAACATGCTGAGGGAGAACAAGACGTTGCGAAGTTTGAACTTGGAGTCCAACTTCATCACCAGTGCCGGAATGCAGTCGCTGATTGACGCATTGCGGGACAATGACACGCTCACAGAAATCAAGATAGACAACCAGGTTCATTCTTCCATCTCTCTCCTGTCCAATGACTTTTGCTGTAGTACTCGACAAAACCTTTTTCTTATTTAGATGCCTGACAATGTAAACGGCAAGAGCTTACACAATATTTGTCATTTTTCCCCTTTTGTAAGTTCAACTATGTGATCCCGGCTTCTGTGAAGTTGCCCTTAGTCCGATATTGCAGACATTTCAAGGTGGTGAATTGTGTTTCAGAGGCAACAGCTGGGTACCAATGTAGAGATGGAAATAGCTAAAATGTTGGAAGAGAACAAGAGTATAGTGAAGTTCGGCTACCACTTCACCAAGCAGGGCCCACGCTCTCGAGCTGCCACCGCCATCACCAAGAACAATGACCTGGGTATGCCGCACTCACGCATACACGTAACACGTGAGAGAGAACCTGTTACAACCCGCTCTGAATCAGCGCATAGTCGAGCGTGGATCATGTCGTGACAAATGTGTGACGTACCCAGTGGAAAACATTTGCTTGTCAATTTACCATACATTGACAAACTCTTGTCTGACGCATTTCAAATCATTTCACATGAAAATAACACCGAATTTTAATATCGTCGCAGAGTTCTACTCATTTCCATGACGTGCTTGTCCTCTTGCCAGCGTGCAAATGAAGTCGAGCTGTTTTTATTCCTCTACATCACTTTTGATCCAGTCTTGGAGATGCCCGATTGAGACTCTCTCTCATACTGCTAAAACGAGCAATTGTATAGAATTGTGACAAGTAATACAATATTCCAAAGTTGTGGAATTTTTGTTTTGGGATCTTTTTATTTTTTATATTTGGGATTTTTTCAGCTTTTCTGTTTCACATTCACAGAAAACATAGTAAGAGTGTTTTTTTTGCAATACAGTGCTACATTTACTGTTCTATTCCTGCTTCATGTATTTTATACCTTTAATTCCCGGTTACTATTTTGAATGTTCTCAACTTTTAGCCACCAATGACCTGCTCTCTTTTTTTTTTTAGTTCCTCCTCCAGTCAGAGCTGCAGTAGCACAGGTCTGATGCATGGGTTGTGCTCAGTGCAAGTTAACAGTGACTTCTCTTCACAGTGTCCATGGGACCATTTGCTGCTTTAAGAGTGTGGTGCCAGTTTAGATTATGATGCACTCACTGATGCACGCTCATGAAATGCGTGTGAACTTTCACCACGTGCTCACTCACATATTATGTCAACTAACAAGTTGTAGTTAGCATGTAATCGTTCAGTTTTTTTTCTTTCCATTTAGCTTTTGCAGGAGGGGTAACGAAATAAATAAAAAATAAAAAAACACATTTCTTTCCCCACAGTCCGCAGGAGACGAGTGGAAGGGGACCAGTAGAGGTGGAGTTCCGCCTGTATCCCAGCCAATCATGTCACTTCATCTCGCCATGTGGAATCACTTCCACCAATGCCCTGATCTCATCTCACCGTGTGGAACAAGTCTTGTGCCAAACTGTGGGGCGAGGCGCAGCAAGAACATACATCTGAGAAGAAGAGAAATAACTGGAATGAAATGCCCCCTCCTTCACCCATATATGTGTTTCTCATTATTATTTTTATGCTGTCATTGAAGGTGTAAATCGAGTTAGTTTTTAGTCTTTCCATTTCAGCTGCTCCCTGGTTTCAGCCTTGAACTGATCTCTCCTGACTTTTTATTTTCCTTCTTTTATATTGATATCACATGAAATAATGGTTAGCATGACATAGCAAAATAGAAATTAACCTTAACATTCAGGTTCACATCATGGAACACCAGGGTCACACCAGCAGCTCACACAGCAGGAGCGCCGCCTGCCTAAAAAAAAAATAATCCTCCACATCCACCCTGCTGTCCGTCACTATTTACAAACTTTGTTGTAAACCCAAGTGAAGGCACATGTAGGCTTTGTCTGGTTTCTTTTTATTTTTATTGCCACTATCTTGTAAAACCTCACAGCTGCTGCGTGTTCGGATTCTGATGCAAACAAAGCATGTTTAGTTAAGTAAAGTTGGTTGCTGCAATCAACCTAATAAAATAACTGCTGACTCATTCCCTCTAGTTAAATACTCCACCCACTCAAATGTACCATGGCATAATGTTTTAGATTTCTCCACTGCTCTATTTTAACGGTTTCAGACAGGATAGAGAACAGGATATTAATATTCTGTAGTGAAAAGGTTTAACAGATGAAGCCATAAAATTGTTAAACCATGCCAAAGACCAACACATGCATTGCTTAATTGTGTCATTTTTCTAGTTTTGGTTTAGACAGTCTTTCTCATGGTGTCATTTCATAAACATTCCTTGTGCGTGTGTATTTTTGCAATATTGGTTTTATTTTTTATTTTTGGAATAGAATTTGTTTCTTAAAAGGTCAATATGAAGTACACAACAAAGGAAGCGAGTGAAATGACTGTACATGAAAGTTAATGTTCCCCTTGCATTCCCACATGTTTTCAAATCAAGCTACTTCTTGGGTACTTATTGCACAGTGATATAAACCTGAAGTATTTAAATTTGCTCAACTTTTTCTCATGTTCTATGATATCACTGAGTGTTAGTGATTTGTCACAATAAAAATGATTTGATTAAATAGGAAAATGCAACACTAAGTCAGATGAGGGAATAATAGACACAATATTTGAATCAACAGAATGATTAGTCTCTTTTCTATAAATCAGAATTTTTAATAATCAACCCAAGAAAATCACAATGTCCAGTAGGAGTGAGCTATTTCTTTTTGTAACAGCCACTATTGTAGTGACGCCTGCACTAGAAAATACTCATTTGCCACCCCCCCCCCCCCCTAAAAAAAAAAGATTGATTATTACCTATAAATGCCAGAAAATGGCAGCAAGTGCTACTTCTATCAAAATGAAGCTCCTCAACCCACACCAACATAATTTCTTGGCACTAAGATAATGGCAAAGCACTATTGTCAAAACAAACCTCAACTCACTTCAAATGAGTTCTTTGGCACTAAAATGGCACAAGATTGGCCTAATCATCAAATCCACATTTGTAAATACACAACCTTGAATATGCGGAGCTTCACTGTCTACTGTATAAATCGAGCTTTCCGTCTAAGTTAGCCCCACACGCTTTCACTTGAACCTCAGCAGGTTCTCCCATCAACATACCATTCATTTCTTAACATGCTGTGTGCCTCAAGCCAAGCCTTCTCAAGGTACGCTAATCTGCTATTCAGATGTCTCAAATGAGTTCCTTAGATTTTGTAAATACGTTCTTGTGACATAGGTTCTCTATTCCGTCATAGCATCTGCTTCAAATGTTTCTGTTGACCAACAGTTCTTTCAACTTCAATGCCACATTCCTTCAACATGATTTGTATCTGAGCCTTGTTGGGTTATTTGCATGCTCACATCCTGTAGTCTTTTCACATAATACGTGCAGGTGGACAGTTAATGTGCAGCTTTGTTGATAATCTGTGACTCATGTATATGAATTGTAAAATGGCATCTCAAATGCGTTGTGTATGCACTCGCCAATGTGTGTGCAACACAGATCTGCACAACTACTGTGGCTATTTTTTTTTTTTTTGTATATTATGTTAAAATAACAGGCGCCGACACGACATGGTGAAACGCACTGCTGAATATACATATATCTTCAACAATAAATGTTTTTACATTCCGTCTCTTTGCTATTCTTTTTTTTGTTCTAACATCTAACTAGTGGGGCCTTGTGGTTTGGGAGTTCCTGTGCACCCTTTAATCAAATCCGGTTTCTGTGATTGTTTGCACATGCCTGGGAGATGATGTCATTCATATGTTTGACATCATCCTCATGGGTTTCACGGGGCGGGCCTGAAGTGCGCAGAGTTTTTGTCAAAGTGCAGGTGAAGGATGTTTGTTGTTGCTATGTCTCAAAATGAGAACAAGGTGACTTTGAGGTCATCAGATTATGTTCAGGTGTTTTGATGTGTAAACCCTGAACAATGCATTCAGTAAGTTTACCTCGACGGCCAAACAAAGGTTAACACAATATAACAGGAAGGAGGGGCTTAAAGGACTTTTAGAAAACAGTTCAAAAAAGTTAAGTCACCTTCTGCACTTTTAAACTGAAGGGAAATTTTAAAGCATAAAGCAGAACCTTCTGATGGGATTGGAAGTTGTAGATATTTTTGCAAATGGGGCAGTGAGGTATTTTTAGAGATCACTACAAAACAGGCCAAAGTGATGTATCATGAACCCGTGAGATTTACTGTGCAACTCCAAATAAGATGTTTGTGTTAATGTCAGGTGCCAGTGCCTGTCAAGGAGCATGCTGAAATTTTCCTAGTCTTGAAAAAGACTGCCCCATGCCCCAGTCCTCTGCCCCATGATGACTGAGTTATTTTTTCCAACTCAGTCCCCCCTTTACATATTTAAAAGTAATTAATTACTCCTGGCTTTAGTGAACTACTTTTGCATTGCCACTCCCAACTACAGAATGGAGATTTTTTTTTTAATAGTGTCTTACATTGATGGATGGATTCCTTGCGCCATCTAGTGCTCAAAGTAATATGACAGCTAAGGTGTCACGCCCCGTTCTTCCAGTAGGAGTCGTCAGAGACCAAATGGTGGACTGTTGGTCAGTGTGTACTGTAATATCCATCCATCCATCCATCCATCCATCCATCCATCCATCCATCCATCCATCCATCCATCCATTTTCTGTACTGCTTGACCCCATGGGGGTCGCGGGCATGCTGGAGCCTATCCCAGCAGTCACCGGGCAGTAGGCGGGGGACACCCTGAACCGGTTGCCAGACAATCGCAGGGCACACAGAAACGAACAACCATGCGCACTCACACATCTAGGGGCAATTTGGAGAGCTCAATTGGCCTACCAAGCATGTTTTTGGAATGTGGAAAGAAACCGGAGTGCCCGGAGAAAACCCACACAGGGACGGGGAGAACATGCAAACTCCACACAGGGAGGGCCGGAAGTGGAATTGAACCCGCACCTTATGAACTCTGAGGCGGACGTGCTAACCATTGCAGCGACGTGCTGCGAGTGGAAACTTTATGAAAAAAAAGACGACTAATTATTTCAAGGTTCCTAGCCCTTCAAAGTATTACGAAAGGCTGCGAGGACCATGTTGTCTGAGGAGCTGATGTTGAGAAGGGTATTGCATTAGAATCTTGGCTGTCAACATCTGTGCATGCAATCAGATCATCAGGAGACAGCGCAGGTGTTGTCATGGTAACGCTGTGACTATGACTCATTGTGTTCTTACTCCTCCTTTTTTTTGTAAGAGGGTGGCTAATAACATTTCTTTTGTAAGATGAACAGACATCCTTGAGTCCTCTACCAAGAATTCACAACAATAAAAAAATGTTCTTCTAAAACTAAACAACAAACGTTTTTATGTCCCAAGCTGAACAAGAACATACAGCCATGGTATAATTTGATAACATTTAAACGAATTGAACCGTTTTAATCACAGTCAATTGTGCAATACTGCTCTTTCTGGTGTGCCCATATGGGAAGGCCCAACTGGGAAGGGTATAAGACAGTGGGAAAAATACTGTTCATTAATGCCTCTCAACTCCTATCAGTTCATCAGTACAGCAATAATATTAGTCGGAGGATAAAGAATATATGACTGGGACTACTGTAATATTATCTGTGCACTGTTTGTTTAATTTATGACTTAAAGGCTTAAACTGTAGCACTGCAACACAGAAGTTAAATATGGTAGCATAGTGGACAGAAAGGCTAGACACTGCTACTGCCGTGGCGGTCGTTTAAAGTGCCCTGTAAATCGGGTGGAGTTGAAATCATTTCAACTGTATGGATGATATGGATCAATATGTGCTCCAATCAATTAATCCCACCATCATAAATTATAAATGAGTTGCCTGGTCATATGCACAACAACTAATGTGAGATTTTTCTCATGTTCGTATATCCACTGGAAAAAAAACACCATTTGACCATCTTGAATGTGGTAACACAATAGTTTGTCCCACAGATAATTAGATTTCATTGTTTACATTCTAAAGGAGCACCTGCCCTCTTTGTGCTCCAGTTGAATAACACATTTCATCAGCACCATCCAGTGTGGTCAGTTCATCATTGCTTACAGCCCCTTTGAGTGAATAAAGGATTCGATAATTTCAGAATTCATTAATTCAAGAGGTAAAACTAATTAGTAAGTGAAATCAGTGATTCTTCAGTGTTTTAAATATTCATGGGACAGGCAAAGCGAAAACAAAGACAAGAGGCAATAGAAGTATTGAGATCATTAATAAAAGGGCTTCTCTCCCTTCATGGGTTCACAGTGTTCCAGAAACAATTTGATTATCTAGCAACTCAACAAATGGTCTTTACTTGCACTTCTACAATAATTAACTGACCTTAGTTGTAGCCATGTAAACAATAGGAACAAGAAGTGCAGCAACAATTTGGACAGACGTAACAATAAAAATTGTCACATACATTTGTTGCACATTTTTTTCATTTTAGAGCTACTCACAAAAGATTATTTTTACTGTTGATTTTCTATCAATATTATATTTGATTGATTAATTAAATAAAAAAATAATAATCCAAATTTCCATCGTTTTCTTGTGCAAAAACTGGACACGATTTCCAATTGACAGTGTTAAAAATGCACAAACATGATTCAGTTATTGGTTTGGTCTGCAATATGATAGGAAAACGGAAAAATGTTGATGCGTGTATTGTTATATGTACTCGCCGTACTGTTACATGCAAGATAACCTGGCCAAAAAACGAAAAAACTATTACATTGAAAATGTGAGAAAGAGAACAAACATGAATGCTAAATAATATTTTTTAAATTTTAATCCAAATCAAAAGCGGACCGTAAAACTGAACTATTGAAGCATTTACAACAAAATAAAATCCACCGAATCGAGCGATATGATTTTATTTGAAAAGCGTACCGGAAGTGAGTGGTTGTTCTTATCGTTGATTGGACGGGTTGCTGCTGGCTACGTCATCACGTCGACGTGACGGCCGTGTGACGAAAGCGACTTTTGAGGTAGTCCACCCCAAAACATGTCTCTCGTCCCAGGCTAGCAAGCAGAATTACACCGGCAATGGGAACCTTTGTGTACCTTGACGCTGTCATGTTTTTAGCCCTGGCCACGCTTATCGAACGTTGAAATTCCCCGAGGTCACAAGTTCCACATTAAATCCAAAGAAAATGGCGGAGTTCTCGCCCGTCTTACCGATGCGGGATGGAGGAGCAGGAGGACGATTCGGCCAACCTATCTTTCCTCGCTCCAGGTCCGGTTCCGAGTCGGAGAGCGAACTCTCCCAAAGCCTGGCTCGGACCAAGATACGTTCTTATGGAAGTACGGCGAGCGTCACGGCCTCCCTGGGAGAGAAATTCATAGAGCATCGGGTTACAGATAGCGATACTCTGCAGGGGATTGCCCTCAAATATGGTGTAACGGTAAGTTAACGCTGCTTCCGCAGCTCCATCGTTTGCAGAGGTACAAAAGATACTCTCACTGCTAAATAAATAAAGAGCAGAAGTGCCCATTCAATTCCTCTTATTTAGAATAAGAAGTGATCATGTCAAATGTGCTCAACCGCAAAAGTAAAATGAGGACATTTTACCCTAACTCGCATGCAGGCATCACTTGTAATCAAACTGATCAAGGCAGAGCAATTGAGAAAACAGACTAGATTGATTGACCAACCTCTCAGGACATTAAAAAAAAAAAAAACATCTTGATATGGTTATTGATTTTAACAAAACAAACCTAAAAGTTTTATTTTCTCTCTGTTGTTAAGAGTCCAGACTTTCAAAATACTAGATGACAATTTTGCTGCATGGCTGCAGCAGAACGAGGGAGTAGGGACTTTTGCAAGACTTCTAAGACATTATCAGTATTCAAAAGTCCTGAAAGACAGACCAATACTGTGGGAAAAATATACATTTGACCATATTTGGACAGCCCAACATGTCAGCCACAACTGCAAGACATCAAGTATCTATCTGTACTTGATATCTGCGAGAACTCAAATGTCATGCAGTACTTGGACTGGTTCCCTTTTTAGCGTAAACCTTCAGTTTTGAGTTCCTGGATTATTCTTCTGAATGCCTGTAAATTCAAATGGAAATGGTTTCCAACTATGAAAACTCACGTAATTTTGCAAACCCAGTCGCTAAGTTTTAATATGTTGGAAAGTTTCCAGATTTTCCTTGATAAAGTCATTGTAAATGTATTTGGTATGATGTGACTTCTCCTTCCTTCTCGCTATTAACACTTTTCTTCGTCTCGGTTGTCACGCAACCTACCAGATGGAGCAAATCAAGAGAGCCAACAAGTTGTTCAGCAACGACTGTATCTTCCTCAAGAACAGCCTCAGCATCCCCGTGGCGGTACCCAAGCGCTCCATTTTTAACGGATTGTCTCTGGAGTCTCCCGATGGCGATATCGAAGCAGTGTGTCAGCAGATGGAGACTCCCTGTGTCGTGTCGCAGGACCTCGAGGGACTTTCACCGCCATCCTCGCCGCCTCCTGAAGACTCCAGAGCCTCCCGGCCCCAAGCGGAGGAGCTCTCTGCCAAAGACTTCTTACAAAGATTGGACTTGCAAATTAAACAGTCAAAGCAGGCAGCGCGCAGGCTGAAAGAAGAGGAAATAAGGTGAGGTCTAGTTAACAAAACCATTGTTATTACAAAACACATCATTTTAGGAACACTATGATAAAATAGAATTTAATGCATATAATTTGAACTTAAAAGTTAAATACAACTGAAGTGAACCACAAGCAGGAACCCGCACGCGACAGTTTAAGAATCACTGCTGTAAAGGCTTTTCCAAAAGTATAGTCATGGAAATAAATTGATTTTGTTTAGTTTTCAAATCAGAGATTAGTAAGAACTGTTCAAAATTTTGAAAAGATCAATTGTAACAAAAATCCCTAGAAACATCTCTACTTTTTAAAAGTGAAGACAATTTGCAATTTTAGTATTGACACAAAGTTGATGCACAATTTGTCTTATAATATAATTACACTGCGGGCCATATTTGAATATGTAGCCTGTGACCACAGGTTTTTTGGTCATGGTTGTAATAAATTCATTCGGCCAGAATGCAGTGGCTGCTAAACTCCTCTACATGACGCATTGGTGGAGTGGCAGACAGGAATCAGGCTTGTGCTAGAAACATGATACTTCCTGCAAACGTCAAAAGAGTTTAACTTGCTGAGTCAAGCATGAGCATATCTCTTATTCCTGCTTCCCACAAATTCACACATTTGAGACAAAATCACAAAAGTACATCTGTTCAACAATCAGCACACCCACTGGCTAACCAATGGTATCTAAAGTTTTTGTATTATTCCAGTTATACGGCAGTGAGCCAATATCTCACTTTCATTTCATCTTGAGCAGCTGGTTTGGCCTGCGAGAGTTCCACTTTGGTTAAACAAACACTCACATGTACAAACATGGATTGTGTGCCCATTTCGCTTTTATCTTTAAGCAGGAAGAAAACCACCAAGCATTTGTGCTCTTTTGTAAAACTAATGTGCACTGAACAGTTTGACCATGCCCTAAATAAAAACAATACTACCTGGATAGGTAGGCTACTGTTAAATACGCAAATTAATTTCCCGGTTACATGAGCTGGAGCTGCACCTGAGACTCATTCATGATTCACACAACCTTATGATCAGTTTCGAGGCTGATGTGTTTTTTCCACAGTGGAACATTTCCGTTAAACCTTGTTTGTCTTCCTTCTTTGCAGGAGCAGTGAGGGGAACTACGCCGCCCCCACCACATCATACCAAGAAATATGACGGACCAATTGTGTTTACCTTAACCTCGCTTGTTTGTTTACCTTCTTGCTTGTTTTGTTTGCCTTTTATTTATTATGAATATGCAAGTGTTATGACTTGTATGATTGTTTTCTTTTTGGTACGGTTGCCCTGGTAAGACAGTCAGCACAGCTTTGCATACAGGTACTATCGAACTATTTATGCACTGCTGCTATGTAGACCGCCCCCTAGCTGCACATACGCTCATCAGTATAACCTCAGTAAAACATCAGGTAAGAGGCTAGAGTTTTCATATTCATTTCATTTGTTCCCTAAAAGCCTTTTTTTCACAAGATCAGAAGGGACACCTCTCATTTTGGAGTGCATTATTTATGTGTGTGGAGATGTTTTTATGTGCTGCTATGTTTTACTTATTGTTAGGCCAGAATAAATGAGTACATTGAGCAAAAAAATAGAAATGCAACACTTTTTGCTTACATTGTTCACAAGCTGAACTCACAGAAGTGAGTTTTATCAAAGGAAAAGTTCTCGTGAAAAAATGGCAGCAAAAACAATGATTGCCTTTATATTTTTGTTCAGTGTATTTCAACCTGATTTGTTGTCACCCCAATGATTGTCCTTGCGTGTGTAATGTTTTGAGTGGTAATTTACTATTACCGTTATTGCTCTCTTGGCCTATTAAGCACACTTGCAAAGAAAAGACAACGTTTTAATTGCTTTCACACTCTAGGAAGGAAAAAAAAAAGCACATATTTACATTTTGAATGACCTCATCTTGTGTGTCTACTCAGATGAAAATGTACATGAAGTCGAATGATTGACACATTGCCCTCCTGTGGGCCCCAGTGTTATTACAACGGTTCACTATCATGTGATACACAAATGTCTTTATGACATAGAATAAGATCTCACATATACACCGACAACAGAAAAAAAAGAGTTTACATATCAGAGAGAATCAAAAGACTTCTGCTAAATTGTCAGCTATTGATCTCAATATTTTCCAGAGCTGTATATATGTTTTAAAAATATAGAAATGTCAATGACAAAACAATGGATTATTACTCTTCAATCTTGCTGTGAAAATAGTAAGAAAATGATTTTAGTGCTTTGTTTCATCATTTTATTACATCCTTTACCCCAAGATAATGATTGTAACATGAAGGTCGTAAGCAATTATTATGAATACACTTTACCATGACTTGGGGATCAAGTGTAAGTGATAAATGAATGTTCCCTTAGTATTTCAGTTCAGGTCAATAGAGGATGACATCACAGGCTGCTGTAGATCCTTTTGATGGTGTCCCCCTCATCCCTGGCTATGATGCCCTTCTCGATGTAAGCGTCCACCTGCTGGTCCATGAAGTCCTTCAGTTTGGACAGGTCATAGTCTGGCACACAAATACACCACAGTGATTACATTTCTTAGCCCCGCTTAAGCCCCCTCCAGTATTGTATTTGATTTATATAGATCAGTGATCATCACCACACCCAAACAAGAAGTAATCTGTGCTGTTGTTATCATTCAGAGGGATTGAGGTCAGTCTAAGTATGTATGGTGAAAGAAAACATAAAGGAGCCCATAGCAGATGTTACATTTCTCTCTATTGGAGTCATTTTAGAATTGGAGGAATATTATCTGTCACACCCAAGAAATTTTAAATAACCAATGCACAAGGTACAAGACAAATGCATTTGATGAGTTGTCCTGAGATCAAACAAACATGCGATCTAGTAAAATTGATTATCAAATATAATGTTACCAAGTCTTGTCTTTATATTCTTTCAACATTTTCAATGGTAATGCAGTGTTACTCAAATAGCCATCTTACTCATTACCTGGAAATACCTATTTTTTAAATATATTTTTTTAATTATCTTTGCTTTATTTGTTCTATATTTGTCCTACAATTCTCAAATGACCCATGACGTTTCCCGCCCTGCTGATTCCTAACATCTTTTACATTTTCATTTCCCTTCCCCTTTTATTCCTCCCCATAATGTCACAGCATTACCAGGTTAGCTCCAGAAATGAGGTAATTATTATCAGTCCTAGAAACAAGACTAACACTATCCTAATTAAAGAGGCAGCTGGCCTACAATATGAATTTCAATAAGGACAGCCCGAGTTAATGGACACGACTCCAATCACGATACTGTTGCCGGGACACGGTTTGCTGATGACAAACATGACGTGCGTCAGGGATTTAAATGCAACCTGATTAGATTCTTTCAATCATGACCGTGAGGAGCCAAAAACCAAAACCAGTATGTGGCCTGTGCTTCCATCTGCTCTGATGCTTAATCTGTGTGTTGCGTAGGCATAAACACACACACACACACACACACACACACACACACACACACACACACACACACACACGCACACACACACACACACACGTTTCCAAACAGCCTGCCAGTTGAGATTGTCCTAATGGCCACGTCTGGTGGAGTAAACACAATAAATGTTCACTGGCTCTGTTTCTATGACACTGGCCGAGGTCAAGGAGGCCTTTGTTTGCTCTTCTTTTCTGACAACAGGGAAAATTCAATATAATTACCGGGCACTTCATTAGGTACACTTACACAATCTAATGAGCACTGCCTTTTGAGCATTTATTTGATATCCGTGATATCCAGGTTAAGGTCCAATTACTCGTACGGTCTTCGGGGCAAACCTGTGCACTAGTAAACTGATTCATGCTACAGGGAGTACTAGTGACACAAAATTCTACTAGTTGACATATAGTGCTTTACTACTAGTACTAAGAGCGGCGACATATGTACTATAATTGTGCAGTTTTGCTTCACTAGTGACATCCTTCTTGTATACCTAAATTGCCCCGCGGGTGAAAGTAAAACAAAAACTGCAAAAATAAATAAATATGTAAAACAGTTCTACTTGTGTTCTCCGGCGTTCTTCTAGTGAACTGAATTGTTGTACAAGCGTGTCGAGTAGTGACTCAAGATACAACTTGAATTTGTTCTGCGCCCATGCTCTTAATTCAAAACGTCTCTATCCCAAATCATCTTTCTTCATTGAAATGAATAGAAAAGCCAATAATTGTTTTTTGAAATCTTCAAAGGTGAGTGTGTTGCAATAAACAGGTTCAAGGCTCCTTTTTGGATGTACTGCTCCCCATCTACCAAACTGCAGCTTGTGAAATGAATTCACAGCCACAAATTGATGCTCACAAGTTAAAATCAAAAAGTGGCCAAATTACGGTTCATATCTTGAAGTTGCGTGACTCGAATCTCAAGGCACCACTGTACTATTACATTTTAAGATGAATATCAAGAATATTGGAATGCATTTCTTAAAATGTCTTTCCATAAGTTGACATGTTGAGTGATTTTGCCATTTTGAGGAAAATTAGTCACGGTTCATTGTCTTCCTCTCCTATCATCAAGTGTGTGTCTTCTTTGACCAAACAGTTAACAGGCAGGCGGGGGAGGCGACTGTTGTCCCAGACAACCATCCCACAACTAGAATACTAATGAAGTGTCCCACATGCAAGCTCGAAGAAGAGACACTGTTAAAAGCTTCCCTGCTGCTCTGTCCTCTTGTAAATTCAGGCCTGTCAAAATTCTTTTCAAAGCTTTTTTTGTTTATCAGCACCTGCCTCGCCACACATGTTGAATAAAGCCTCTGAGCACCGCCCGGTGTAAAATGCAATTTTCACGCAACTATCACCTTCTGCTGTTCATGGCCTGCACAGCTAGAGCTCATTATCGTTTCATTTCCTGCTGTCAGATGAAATACCGCTGGGCATTGATTTTTAGAGCAGCGTGCGTCAATCAATTTTCAAGGTTGCTAGTCACAACCAAAGAAACAAAGTGTTGCCAAACAACGGAAATAATAGACCTTTGAAGACGAGGACATTTTCTTCTTTGTAAAAGTGAAAAATTCAGTTTAGTTTCCTCTTGTGTGCTTTTTAAATGTATGCAGTTTGGACAGAAAAAGGGTAAAAATGAAAGAAAATATGATCGGCAAATTTAAAAGGTATATTGAATGTCAAGGGACAGGAGAAGTTTACCAAGCAGACCTATGTTTCGGAACAAGGCAGTCGAATAAGCAGTAATTTAGGACAAACTCATTGCGAGTAATCCATATTCATTAGCTGTGGGGCAAGCGTCTAGTCAAGCATCCTTCAAGCACTCATTTCAAATGCAGATTAGGGACACCAAAAAAGAGCTTAGAAGGTTTGAGCTTCTCTGTGCCTCAGACCTGCGTGTGACCCACCACGATTCTGCCACATAAGTTCCTTCATTCAACTCACCGTCTTTGCCTTCTTCCTTGTTGTGTTTCTTCAGCCACTCGATGTTCTTTCTGATGGCCTCCAGATACGTCTCGGATTCGCCGGGTCGATCTGTTGAGAAAGATCAAAGCATAGCAATCAAGAGTATTGCTTTTGCTCGGCAAAAAATACAATATCCTGATGGACTAAACATCATGTAACACAAATGTTCACAAATGACGTCATGTT
Organism: Syngnathus leptorhynchus; assembly: GCF_054491065.1. NCBI lineage: Eukaryota > Metazoa > Chordata > Actinopteri > Syngnathiformes > Syngnathidae > Syngnathus > Syngnathus leptorhynchus. Next base: position 9,738,331 of record NC_141197.1, read on the forward strand.
CCCATTTTATCAGTATGAATAAACAGAAGTATTTAATCCCGTTTTACTGTCAAGTGAGTACAGTGCAGTGTGCAGGAACAGGAAATAACAGTATCTGTGACAGGCTTTTGGCCGTCACTTATCGGACTGGCCTAGTTCTGGGACAAACACGGACACTGTGCTATGATTGGCTTGGCCGGCTGTTCTGCCTTTATTTTTTAATTTATTCATGTCCCGCTGGCTCGGCTGAGCGGAAACAAAAAGTTCTGCTTTGTTTTGTAGTCAAAGTAGGACAAAGGAGAGGTTTTGATTAGTTGACGCATCATCGTTTAGTTACAGTTTAATTAGAATTTGAACGTATTTGACATACTGTTTATTCACTTTCCATAAACACATACACTGGGCCAAAATTATATATATTTATATTATATTATATTATTGCATCCATCCGTCCATCCATTTTGTAAAGTATCGATATCAGATTTTGCACATATAGATCTTAAAATGTTTAAACTACCTGTTGGACAATAATAAATTGCTGCTTAGTCCTTAATGTTTCAGAGGACTTCTATTCCTTATGTTTAAAATGTGTTAGAATCCAATTTGAGGGTGAGAAAATGACAATTAGGGTATTTGTATTAGTGTCAAATGTCAAAACAAGTCCAATTTGAGGGTTTTGCATATTGTTTTATATTAAAAAAATAGGCCTTCAAGTTAACATTTAAAGTCTAAAGGCAATGTGCTGTATGTTCATCGCAGCTGCTTTGTGGACTGACTGGTTGATGGCTGATCCTGTTTGGTGGAGTCCTTCAGGTTCTCGTACTCCTTCTGCATCTTGGCGGCCTCAGCCTTGGTGTTGTCGTCCTCATCCAAATTCTTCCCCGCTGCCCGAAAACATCACACTCGATTAACCCCCGGACTTTGATTGGTTTAGCTACCCTTTCAGCTTAGTAGTCGTGATCAAAAATACTTTGACTTCAAGATTTTACGATGTTTTTTTATTTTATTTTAATTTTACTTTTAAATACCAGTCATGAGTAGAAAACATCAATTATTACTTTTTATTTTTTCAATCATGAAAATAGAATTTTTCTCAGCACTATGCGCAGATGGGAAAACCTAGCAGCAACAATAAAAACAATGGAATTTCTATTTTTGCAGAGGACAAGCTGCTGCTAGTTGGCAATTCAGAAAAAAAAAAAAAATTTTTTTGTTTGTTTCATTACATTTGTTTAACAAATGTAAAATGCATTTAAAAAATGAAGGAAAATGGACACAAATAGCCAGCATAGAGCCCAAAGGGTTAGTTCATAGGGCAATAAAACATCAAATTGATCAAAAAGAAAAGGCCTCGATGATGAATCAATATATTCTCGATCCTTGACTCATGATTGATTAGAATAATCACTGTTCCATACAGTTTGCAGGTGGTTTGCTGGTTTGGGTTATTTACCGTTAGGTCCTACAAAGTCTGACGGTCCAAGAGCCTTTCCAAGCTTGTTCTTGGTCTGCATTGCAATCATACCGTCCAGATTTTCTACAGGAGTGAGAAAAAAAAAGTCACTTCACTCATTCCACAATGAGTTAAAGCCCAGCAGCCTCGCTCTCACACTACAGAAGCTTTACCTTGTTTTTTAATTCCGTGTCACACATTTTACATTTCAGTTCAGTGCAATACATTTGCATTCATATGGTTTGTTTAAAAAAAAACAATCTAAAATATTTGATTATCTTTTATGTGCTGTACATTTAAAAAAAATCCATCCATGATCTAAACTGCGTATCCACACAAGACTATCCTAGCAGTCTTTGGGCAGTAGGCGGGGGACACCCTGAACTGGTCGCCAGCCAATCACAGGGTACGCATAGACGAACAAACATTCACACTCACACCTAAGGACAATTTAGACTGCTCAATTTACCTACCATGCATATTTTGGGGATTTGGGAGGAAACCGGAGTACACACAAAGAACATGCAAACTCCTGACAGGAAGATCATACCCCGAATTTGAACCCACCATCTCAGCAATGTGAGGTGAATAAAATCTAAAAACTAAATGAAAGGTAAATACTATTTTGGATTTTCCTATAAGCACAGCATTAATGTTCAAACGATAAAGCTTCTCACATAAAATGCAGTTTGACAGCAATTCTTGTGGACGGTTCTTTGAATTCAAAATGCTTGAAAGTGCATTGTAAGCATAAATCTGGTTTTCCCTGCTCGAATCACTTTACAGTAAATGTAGGTTAATGTTATTCTTATTTTGCCTTGATGTGATCCCTCATTTACAATTATGATAGCTTACTACTACTTCTCTCTTGGGTTGTCACTTTCTCCTCGCAAGTTCTGTCTGTGTTCACACCGCCTACTTCCACGTGAAGTGTGAAAAATAAAATGCTGTTTTTTTTTTTCAGCCTCCTCCCCAGCGTTGAGCATTCAAACATACTGAACACTGTTTTTCCTGATCCTCTTTGTGCTATTTCTTTTTAAAGACTTTCGTTTTTGTTGCGTGCTCACCTTGCTGACCCAATTGGTCAGTAGGGGTTGAGGGCGGCTCAAGTTAACATGTTGCTAAGTGACTGTGGAATTCTAAGCAATTATCCCCGGTGCCACCCCAAACAACCATATGGCCAAGGCCGACAGGTTGCCATGGCAACTCACATCATGCGTAATGGCTGTTTTGTCCGGCTTTACATGGTCACTATTGGCTAGCTGCTATTCAAGGTCTTACTGAAGGACTCTAACATCAGCCTCCATATATTTTTAAATTGTGAAGATGAACAACGTGAGCTATTTCTGGGGAACCTTTCATGCTCATTGAACAACACAATAAATCCTCAGCGCTTCAGATGAGTTTTTATTGATTCTTTTTTTAAACTCAATTGTAGCCTTTTTTTTTTTTTTTTTTTTGGTCTGCTGGTCAAATTACCTCTCTCGCATGCATTCAGAAATGTTCACACAAAACTGTCACATACATTCACACACAAACCCAACCTCACACATCTTCATGCGGTCTCATTCTTCTCAAAATAAAACCGTTCAGGTTCATTTGAGCCACTTAATAATTTGACTACTCTGATTTAAGTCTAATTTGTTAATTTTAGTTGTTTGATTTGTCTGTCTTAAATAAAAGGAAAAATGACTGAGCCAGAATAAAAGAGAAAGTTAAAGGAAGGAAAAAGAGGTGACAGCGGTGCTTGACATGTGAAAAACCTTTCACTCATGTGATGATGAGCCATAAAAGTAGGCTGGCTATTCAACCCTTGACACTAATCTGTCATTTCGAGTTTACACTCAGCTGCACCGACTCATAAGAAAAATGTCCTAATCCAGAAAAACAGGAAACATTTCCTAAAATCAGTCTAGATTAGAGTTCATATGTATTCAGAATTACTAGAAACAAATCATTTGCATTAGTTGTAATGAAAGATGTTTTTTTTTTTTTTTTTTGTGGTCTTACCCAGATAGGAGACGCCTTCCTCGGGCGTGATGGTGCCGTACTTGACCATCATCTTCACAAAATCAATCAGCGTTTTCATGATGGTGATGAGTGTCTCTCTTTCCTGAGCGTCTTGATCTGAGACAGTCACGAATCAATCAGGAGCAATGACAGGAAGTCATTTTCAGGTATCTTTACATGACATTTATTTATAAATGTATTTATACGTTGACTTAAATACAGATTGGGAGTATTGCCACCACTGCACAGTGGAAACATGTTTTGTGTTGGCAGTAATTGGTTGCCATAGTGTTCACATTATCACGCGGTGTTTGGCTCCAGGGATCTGGAAGATGGATTATGAATAATTACTACTGTGTTTGTGTGTTCCTAGTCGGCAATTTGCAAAGGTGACTCATGGCGGAACACCTGATTGCCATGACAACAACATGTTCGGCTCTTCGAGGCACGTGTGTGATGTCAGATGACCGAGCACGTGGTGCTTACCGGAATTGAGGCTCCTGAGTAGCCGGTAGAAATTGGGAAAGTACTGGAGATCTTGAAGGCCGTCCTCTGGGCTGACTTCATTGTCGTCCTCGGCGTCATCTTTGTCCCAAGTGTTGTCTAGTGTCTCGTCCTGGTCTTCAGCATCCCTGTCCACCTCATCCATAACCTCGTCGTCGTCGTCATTGTAACGCCGACCGGGCTGCTCCCATTTGTCCTGCTGATGCAAGAAGCATTTTTATATGAATTGAAATCCTCCCCATCATTCATTTGTAATTGTGATTACCGTGTTTGCTGCCTGGCCATCTTCCACATCCGCGACTTCCTCTTCATTGCTCTCCTCGATCTCGTTGTTTTTGGCTTTTTTGGTGATGAGATCCTGCAGGGCCTCGGCCACCTGATACTCCAGCGTATCAGCCTGACTTTCCGTGATCTAACCGGAAGACAAACAGCCAGATTGAACACCATTGTGGATTGTATAATATTGATCCATGCTAGTCAGAGAAGCGGTGGACTGGAGGTGTCATATTCGTAATACACACGTGAACAAAATCCAATTCACACATTTCATTTCAGTGAGACAAACATTTTTCCTGCAGTGTGAGCACTTCTCCCTCCATCTCACGGGAACGCGGAATATAAACTAAGACCCAAGCAATATGATGTTTTGAAGCTACATTAAGCAGGGTAACATTTTGATTGCCGATTAATTTAAAGAAATATACAATGAATGAATGAATTTTTTTTCCCCAAATATAAAGATCTAATTTTCAGGTAGAACATTTTGCAATATTTTGTCCTAATTTTACTGAGAATAGGTCTATTTTCTCAACCTTTATTTGTTATGTGTCATTGTGTGAAAACAAAAAACAATTGGTCAATTTTTGCTGATTTCAAAAGTAATATTACTAAAGTATGCATTGCTTAGTCCAAGTCCAAGCCTCATCTACTGTCTACCACTGTCAAACCTACCAAACCCAGTTTGAGTAGCTTGGACACGATTCGGTCAAAGACACCTCTGTCGTCCTCCTCATAGATCCTGTTTGCAATCTTCTGAACAATGTCCTCTGCCGTCAACGGAGTGCCGTCCACCTGACGGAACGTGTCTGTCTCATCTGAGAGAAGAGAGGACATCATATGTGTTAGTTCAATTGACAGAACACATTGCAGCTGAATCACAGCAGTCTTCCAGCCACCCTCAAAGGAAATTTCATCAATTTATCAATCAGGACGCTGTGGGTCGTATATGGAATAAAAAAACGGAAGGGCCCACTTTACCTTGTGTTGATTTATGAAGCACGCAGGATAGCGCCGAAAAAAAGATCTTTTACCAAGTAGCGAATTGCAACAATGCGAAAGAACACTGTTCATTTTTATTTCAAGTAGGTGTTTTGGCAAGAGAGTCCCAGTACTTTGACTATGCCGTGTATATTTTCTTACTCATGATTATGAGAGATGCTATTCATACAGCGCAACTCTTTTACGACTCCCGTGCATCCCACAAAGGCCAAGTGAGTTCTGATTTATTGGATCATCTTCAAGCTATTATTGTCTCACTCTGAGGAACAACAAAAGAATATCCACAGTGTGCTTTTGCTGTATTGTGATGTAACGCAAAACGACGAGAAGCTCACAGATGCTGGGCCATATGCGGGAACTGATTTGCGTCAGAGTCATCTCACCTCAAAGATCCTATTACGCTGATTCATACAGCAGGACATTTGTATTTTAAGATGTTTTATCCCTTGATGAAATCTGATGTGAAAGTATTTCCTGTATGCTATTTTTTTAGGCAGACTGGAATCCTCCCGGATAATCTGGCAAATGTGTTTTTATGTTTTGTGTTGCATTTTGATCTGTATCACTAGATTTACTTTCGACTTGGATTTCTGTGGAAATGTTGACTTTATACTTATTTCTACACTCTTGTCAAGGTATCGGTAAGCGAGCTATTTGGTACTGGACCACACCAAAAAACTGCAAACCACAACAGCATCAATTGATCTTTATGCTGAAAGAGCATATATGTGCATGTTTTGAACAGGGTTGTAATAGCTTTTTTTTTTTTTTTCATATCTGTGGATGGAATTTTTTTATTAGTTTTAGCTTTTTCGAAAAGGTTTCGTTTGAGGCTAGTTAGTTATTAGTTTTATTATTAGTTTTCTATGTGTAAGATTTAAAAAAATCACTGTGTTGTATAGAGAAAACTTAACAAAAAATATTATTTTAAAAGCAATCTGCAGACTTTGAAGTACAATAATTATGTAGTGCATAATACTGCTTTTATAATTAGGTGCAGCACAACTCAACAAAACAAGTGACGGTGGTTTTCATTTCCACCCCTTTTTTGCCAAGTTGTTGCCATCTTCTTAAGTGCATTTGCGGCTGGACATCCTGTTGAGAAGAACTACAAGCCACTTGCCCACTTGCTTTTATCTGTGAGTCATTGTCAAGTTGGACGGATGGATGGATGGATCAATTGATGGATGGATGGATGGATGGATGGATGGATGGATGGATCGATGGATGGGTGGATTGATCGACGGGTGTAAGGATAGATGGAAATAAACTGAAATTGTATTTTAGGTTTATAAAACTACCTAAAACTGTCAAAAATTTCATTCGTGTGGGTGTTTGCCAATTAATGTCATTGGCACTGTAAATCCGTAGCTACAGAAAGACCAAGTTCAGTCTCAGGTCAAGGTCTATATTATATAATATTTAGTGACATTTTCTAGCTTGCACCCAACAAACGCTCCATATACGTATATAAAAATAAAACTAACAGCAAAACTACAACAACAACAAAAATCTAAAATGAAGCTTTTTCCCTAAAATAAATAGATTGGGCTAAAAACTACTTAAAATTATTTGCATTAAAAAAAATACAAATGAACACTACTTTGTAAATAAAAATCAACATAGTAAAAAAAATCCTATTGAAACCCTGATGGTCAAAAAAACAATTTTGACTTTTGTGGAGTATTTTTGAGGCATAGTATTGAAAAAATATAACGCTAGTGCTTGTAGGGGCTGGCACAAGAGCATTTTGGAGATAATCCCACTGACATCCACGTGTTCTCTTTCATGACTGCCTACAGACGCACGTGGCATGTTCAAAGGTCACCTACTCGCAGACAACATGACTGCTGGATGAGCCTCAGCTGGACATGAATATAAATGCTTTGTTGTGTACCAACGTCGATTTTAGAGGGTATTTGTACGGTACTTGATCATTTTTGTGAGGGGTGACTTCCATGGAAAGAGGTTAAATGAACCGCAGTTGAGATTTCCAGAAAAACAGACGCCAGCGACAAAGACAGGTATTGTATATCAACATAATTAACAGTAAAAAAGATAATAGTTGAATATTGAGGATGACATTTATCAGAGTATTTTTTGCCGCAACTACTACTTTAGTATAGAGTGTGAGTACTTGCCATTCTCCATCCCGTTCTTGGTCGAGTCATATTCCTCAGCCAGTCGGCGATTCTTGGTGGAATCGGATTCATCTGGAATGTACTCATCTTTCTTCTGCTCCACCTCATCAGTGGTCTCCTTGGATTTGTGGCTTTGGGCTAATAATGACTTCAGTACGGTCGAGTCATCACCGTCCGGTTCCTTGGAGATGGCAGGTCCCTTGCTCTCTGATTGGAAGCGCAAATGAAAATCATTCATCAGTGTGGAGGTGAGGTGTGAGGTGCAGTTTCCTGTATTTTCAAAGTCGGAAACTTTTCATGGGATGAATGGAAAGGGATTAAACAAGGAATTTACTAGATTTGACTCAATTGCTGGCTTTTAATCAAGCTTACACCCGTGGAAAGAAAGGCTTAATTTTCAATGACATATTTGGTAAAAAGACATAATCTCACCACCATTCCTCAAAAGTAATCAAATATACTCGTTTAACACAGTTTAATTATGTGCAACCGATATAGTAAATTCAAAATACTTTTTTTCTAGTGAGTGCTTTTGACAGAATACAATTTTTATATTGTATTCCCATGAATTTCCAAAACAGATCCAAAATCCTCCATCCTTAACTTCTCATCGATATTTCCTGGAAAATTTCCAGTAATTTCTAACCTTCAGTAAAGCCTTGAAATTTGATTCATTTTAAATTCTCCGTGCATTGGCGATGCATTTTCTTACTGGCAGTGCTGAAACCTGAACTCATGAATTGATTAACAATGCGATTTGCTCTTACCAGCTGAATGTACCGCAGTCTTCACACTGTCCGCCTCGGCAATCTGAGGAAATGACAAGCATTTCTGTAAATCATTTCCATGCCACGTATTGCTAATCCATGTTTTTCTGAGAGATGAAAGAACCCTCACCTGCTCTTGGAGTGGTCTTTCTTCTGTCAGCTGTCGATTGTACACTGATTTATCTACAACTGTAATGAACCAAAGAAAGAAAACTTAAATTTCTTTGCATCTCTGTGAGCATTTATTGTCTGATTTGATCATTTAGTGGCGGTTATATTTTTCACAGCTGAACAGAATTTTGCAAGTTTTGTCAACACTTCCGTTGAAGCTTCTGGAGACATATGAAAGCTGCTCCCCCCCCCCAACCCCTCCCCTCTCTTGGTCAGACCTTAATCGGATTACCAAACAAAAGATTAAACTGAGTCCAAAATAGACCACGGGCCTCAACAGCCGCTGGCGAGCTGCAGCTCAATTTGCTGTATTCGGTTAATGAGCAGATTTACAGCTAAATTAACAGACAACTGCTGGAAACAACTACAAAGAACCACAAATGTGAGCTAGAATCAGTCCGATGTCATCAATTGTTCATTGTGAGCATTTCTCACCCATAAAGGTCTGTTATTCTATTGTTGAGAGATTCTCTGATGTCTGTTCCAAGTAAGAATGTGTCACTGAAGTTTGTTCATCGGCAATGAACGTGTTTTTAATGCTCTTAAATATTAAGCCTGTAAAAGATGACTTTTACAATGACTCACCCTCGCTGGATGCTGTCGGTGTAGGAAAGGCAGATATTTGGTTTAATAGACTGAAAAAGAGAACATGGAAAACGACGCAAAGGTGTTTTGCCGCCATCCTCACGAATAAGGAAAATGTCAAAAAGAAAAAGCAATCGGTTGCTGGGGCTCCAACCGCCGCCGCGGAGGCTCCAATATTGCTAGACGCTTGAGTGAGAATGAATCCCTCTGCGGGGAAGCGGCTGGCCTGATCTCCGCTTGACTGTGGAGCGAGGTGGAGCTGTCAGCCGGCTGCGGTGCTGAAAGCAGGTCACGTAAACGCTTTGCTTCTACAAAGGATGAGTAAGGAAGGCTGAGCAAAACCCCGTGTGAGCCACAGCATCACTGGCCAGAGGATGGAACACAGCTCAGCACAACAGGACCTGCCCCCTCACTGAGGAGGAGGAGGAGGAGGAGGAGGAGGAGGAGGAGGAGGAGGAGGAGGAGGAGGAGGAGGAAGGAGAACACTGTAAAAAGTGTCTCACTGTACATGAACAAAGTCCACGCTATGTGATGTTTCGGCATATAACACCACAAAAAAGCTGTATAAAGTCTCCTTTTATTTAATATCATTGACATTATAAATACATTGACAAATTAATCAATCTTGTGATTGTGTTGGAACCAAGCCCCTATATAGTCGTTTTTTTGTAAGGTCAGAGCAAAATAAAAAAATATATATATTACTTTGGTACCATCTTGTGGCATGTTGATGTAAGTTCAGAAATTATTTTAGCCCAAAGTAGTGTGTGGGCGTCTTAGAACCGAGGTAATATGCTGAAGTGAGTTGAGAGCTTCATTTAGATCAATGCAGTGCTTTGCAGCAACTGTGTGCGACTTAAGACTACTAGTGACATTATAAAGTTTTAAACATCATCAATAATAATAATAATAATAATAATAATAATAATAATAATAATAAAAGATAGATAGATAGATAGATAGATAGATAGATAGATAGATAGATAGATAGATAGATAGATAGATAGATAGATAGATAGATAGATAGATAGATAGATGGAAAGTCGGTTACCTAGCCCATCTGCCTCATAATGAGAGGTTCCGTGTGCAGTATTGCGTGTCATTCCCGTTGGTGTTTTCAAAATTTGCATGTGTGTAATATGTTGGGTCTGCAATTTTAAACCAATAACAGCATTTAATTCAACTGACCATTTCTTTTCACCAGTCTGTAATTGAAGGCCATCTGCTCAATGTGCTCATCACCTTTTGCAGCGTAGGAGCATGACCTGGTCCATAATGTGCGTCACACAATCTCCGTGCGCCATGCTTTTGCTGTAGATCTTTCCTCTGCCCGCTGGCTTGTCAACAGCAAGTGCAATTAAATGACCTGCAAACCAATAGATTTATGCTCACATCACAGATTTACAAGGCCACTTTTATGATCTGTTTGCTTTCATTGTCTTTGTGTGATGCCAATTAGACATAGAATGCGTATTAAACTTGAGATAGATCACATAGAGGCCGATAACTTATTATTGCATTTAAAAGCCCCCAGGATTTCTTTTAATTAAGAGAAATGACCATGATTATTTAGGCTTTTCCGTAAAAAAAAAAGAAAAAAAAGAAAGACCACAAATAATAAGTCTTTAAAAAGGACATAACATGCAAAATGTACTGTTTTAGCTTTTATATACATTTTCTTGTACACTTGGAGTCACCTGGATTGTTGAATCTAATCCCTCCAGGTGATGCAGAGATACTTTTATAATCCGTGTGGGGGATATATTTTAATCCGTTCAATTTTATCCATTTCACATGACATATTTTGAACAATTACGTTACAGACTATGCAGCTGCACTGCCAAACAAGGTGATGGGTGTGGCCAAATATGCCATCTTTATTTCTCTCAGCGAGTGAACAGTGAAGTGAACAGAGATAACACACCATTGCGATACGTTCATCTGAAGCCGTGGTTCTGCAGGTTTGTCGTCTTCATTATCGTCTCATTATGAAGCTGATTTTTTTTTTTTTTTAAAAGACCATGTATAGGAAGGCTTTTTTTGACTCATGACCCCTGATCTTTGCCCCCTATCCCTACACTCCTAATCCTTCAACCCTGACATTTAATTCCTGACCCCTGAACCTGGACCCTTGACCCCTGATCCTAACCCCCACAAAATGACCATGTACAGCAGAGGTGGCAAACTTTGACCCGCGAAGACAAATTGTGCATCGACTTTGTGTCACTACTAATATTGTAAATTGCCTTTAAAAAAATAGAGATGTTTCTGGCAATTTTGATTACCATTCATCGTTTTCAAAAAATGTAACAATTCTTACTAGTCTCTGATTTCAAAACTAGTTATTCTTCAGTTTGTTGTGTAGCCAATACTTTATATATTATGAGACGCTCATACAATTATTTGGGTTGACAGTCATAATGACCGTTCGAAGGAAACTATGACTATGATGCGACCCGCGACTAAAGTGAGTTTGACACCCCTGGCTGTATAGCAAAGCTTTTTCTGGTTAAATAAAATGTCCATGCATAGTACAGCTTTTTATTTGTCCAGTTCAGCTTTTAGTTTGTAAAAAAAAAAAAAACATTTATAGTAAGGCTTTTTTAGTTAAAAAAAAAGATTAGGCTTTTTCTTTAGTAAAAAATGACCATGCATTTTTTTTTCCATTAAAAAAAAAAAAGAGAGACCAAGCTTGGAGTTGTGCTGATTCACTAAGTACCACTAGAGGACACTGCTTTACATATTTTAACTATGAAAGTCAATTCAGAATCTCGAGTAGGTGCAAAGACTTGAAAATGTTCATCCATTCATCCAGCAGACCATCTGTCACTGATGTTGGACATGAGAGACAACTTCACTATTTGCGTTTGCTGGAGCAAAAGAAAAGTTTTTATAACTTCCCATAAAGTTGCAGTGTCTTGGAAGTTAAAGTAATATTAAAATCCAGAGGGAAATAAAACAAGCAATTCAGATTTTATTTTTTGATGAAGTGAATTGAGTGTGTCTAGATATTTGCCCATATTGCTTCTCAAACCTTTTACGTATGCCAGGTGTAAAACAAATGCGCCTGTGACAATTATGTTGCATATTAACTACATACATGTCTGAATGTGAACTTAGCAAACCTAAACAGAACTGCACTTAATGATTTTTTTTTCATAGTACAAGAGGAAACCCAAGTTCCACATTTTTAGAATCATCGTTGTATTTCATGGTCTAAATCTCATTCACAGTTGAGGTGGACACATTTCAAGCAAAACTACAAAGAATTTTTTTAAAGTCTTTTTTTTTTTGTGTAGATGAAAAATAACCACAAGGCTAACTTTGATGGTTTTGTCTTTTAACATTTAAGAGTGAAAGGGCGGATGCTGACACGATGTCTGTAGGCCAGAGTACCGCAAGGCATCCTCTGAAGCAGAAATGCTTTATATGTTGATATTTCCAAACGTTAGTTTCGCGTGCATCTTTGGTAAGCCCACAGGAAACCTGTGACCTCGGGTGCAATTTGTGGTTTCTTTTCCCCATATATATATAAATATATATATGAGCACCAAGATGTGAGAAGCTATCATTTTCTTGCAATTATTATCAGAAGGAATGACAAGCTGACTTTGACAAGAAATCTTTACTAAAAGACAAGTGATACACTCTGGAGAAGTTTGACTTGTCATTGGTTTTATGTACAGATGATTCATGCCAAGTATATAAGTATACAAGCACACACGAACACACACGCACACACGCACGCACGCACGCATGCACACACACACGCACGCACACACACACACACTGATTACTGCAATCTTCCAAATGCAAATATATCTTAATGCATGTTTTTGGGCCATTGATGCATTTATTTTGCATACACAAACGAATGTACAGAAAAAAGCCGCTTGAAGATTTATTGGATAATTTTCCTATCCAGCTTTAGGTCCATTTACTAGGAAGACAATTCAGTATACTAGTGGAATGTCAAGGGTACGCAAGTCATACTAGTTAGCCAAAAACGGACCTAGGAGTGCTAAATAAGTCATTTTGTTCAACTAGATTTGTTGTTTAACTAGGTCGGCCTCGTCGTTCTGCCAGCATTAGTGAGGGCAAAAAGTCGACAGGTACATGGATCTCAAGCTGAATATCAAGGATATGAATGACTTGACCAATGGTTTTCCATAGAGCCCCCCCCCCCCCCCCCCCCCCCCACACACACACACACTGCCATCCACAATTTTTTTCCCATCAAATATCTTTTTTAACCCTTTGATGCATTTTTGACCCACGTATGCATCGTAGGGTTAAAGCCCCCCCCCCCCACACACACACACACCAACCCATCCATTTTAGTTGAAAACACATGTTGAATGATTATGGTAGGTTTCATTTTTACTTCTCATTGCATTTTAATGCGCGTGAATTATATGTGGATTTTTTATCCCACTGTAAATGCTCAAACAGCTTGCCGTGAACACATACATGACATGACGCACATTGTCCGAGTGTAGGCGTGGAGACACACAGTGAGCCGCATCTGCAGGATGTTACAACTGATTCCATGGAAACGGATACAGGAAACAGGAAGTTGACAAAAAGAAAGGAGGAAGTGATGCAAGCAGTGGTAGGGTGAGCAGGAAGTGGTCAGGCGGTGAGATGGTGTGAGACAGGTGAAAAGGTTAAAGCGTCCCCTCATCCAGAAGTTTGTTGATGCCGTTGCAGATCTTCCTCAGAGACAGTCTGTACTCATCTCCGTCCCCGTAGAGCTCGGCCAGGAACTCGCCATGGGCGAAATGGTTGAAAACGTGGTCGATGCGAGCGTGAGAGCGAGCCGTCAGGTGCTGCTCGACCAGCGTGTGAAGCAGGTCCCGACACTCTAGCAGTAGCTCGGACAGAATATTCCGGTCAAAGGTGTACTCCACCTCGTAGAAGGACACCGCCGTCATGGCCGCCTGGTTCATCTTCTTCTTGAAACGCTCCACCGTGTCCAGCTCGTCGGGGCTGAACTGGTGGTTGCGGTACAGGATGCCGATTTTCAGGGCGATCTTGATGACGTCCTTGATGATCTTGTGGGCCTCCTTCTTGCTCTTGGTGAACTCGCGACTGGTCTTGTAGAGCTCGTCTAGGATTTCGCTGCTGGTGTCGTCCGTCAGCATGTTGGCCACCACCATGGTCGCCATCTTGCTCAGGATCTTCTTCTGGGCCTGCAGAGCCAAGGAGCGCGAGTTGAAGCTCTCATGTCCTGAGGGAAGAGTGAGAAATGAGAAGGGTGGGCTAAAAGTTGTTGGGTTTTACAGCTTGGTTGTTGATGCAGGTTTTTTTGAACACCATTATGTCTTTTTTTGCATTTTGTCATCATCTGTGGCTAAAATAATAAGCTCATTTGGACAAAATAACCGGTAGAAAGGACATACTGTATGTATGTTTTCAAAGATGCTGAGGCAAAAATACTCAATAAGTGAAAAATCTCTTTCTTAAGCAGATATTTACACAAGTGCAGGAATAAGTCAAAGCGTAGTGTGGAGCCAGTCATGTACTGGTGCAGAAGTGTGGTGCAAGCACATTCTATAACAGGGCGGCGGCCTTCTTGCAGTTGGCAGCAATGCAGTTGACTGACCGAAGGAGGAATGATTACTATCTACTGTAGAGAACATCAAACAGCTGCAGATTGATAGCAACGCCTCTGCACACTCTCTGTCCGCATGCTTCACAGCTGTGCACTATACTTAGCCAAACTTGTCAAGATCAGCAAAGTCTGACATGTGCATGTGAGGAATTGCCTAATGAAAGCTTTATTTTATTTTAGGGCGGACCAGATGCCATATTGTGACAAAAGCAGCAGTTGGTGAAGTGGTAGCATGGTAGAAACATCTTGATCACAATGGAAAATTCTTATAGCAAGCTGGAGTAATGGCAACACTGTTTGGACAAATGTATTGGGTCACATGGACAAGCAAGTTGACATATTTAGTTTATCTTATTTATCTCATTGGTCCTATCAGGATTGGAATGAAAACAAATTTGGAGGCCATCTGCATACAAATTTGCTGTTGACACTTCCAAGAGGAAGCATGTTGAGCGCGAAAAGGAATCCTTTGATTTGATCTTTGAGGAATGCTACAGGAAAGGCGGACTCTGATTTACGATGGCCGACACCAACCGAAAAAGATGTATTTGATAGAAAATAGGATGTGAAAATACAAATGAAACTGTTCATCTGTAATTATTTTTTTTCCAAACTGTGCCCTGGAACTGGAGTAGCATTTTAATGTTGGTCATTATGATGGTACATAGAGAGCTAAGTATTTTATTCAGTGGCACTTATTATGAAAAATTGGAGAAGCACAATCATTTGAACATGTGTGGGCGCATACCCACAAGAGGCTCAAAGCTGTACCAAAACTGGCGAAAGCCGGTTGGTGGCATTTCACGAGTTAGTTTAAAGCAAAATGACATTTCATGAACATATAATTAGCCCAGCATGACATTTAGTAACCAAAAAAAAAAGACTGTCTGCAATCACTTCAAAATACAGATGATGGCATGTGCCCTCTTTCTGCTCTTCTGAACGGCATCATGGGAGGATGAGTGAAGAACTCATAAGAGGCTCAACAGCAGGGGGGGATCTGTTTGTGGTTGACAAACACACAACAGACACAAAAAGAAATGAATAACACGCCGATTGTCATCCACTTGTCATTACAGTGCTACTGCAAATAAGTACATCATCATCATCCAATTTTATTGGACCTTGAAAGAGTAGCTTTTTTCAATTAAAAAAAAAAAAAAGAGTCATACATTTTTTTGGTTTGGTTGTTTTGAGGGGAGAGGTGGATGAGAAATGAGGAACTGGAATCTGGTAAACTCTTCAAAAATCGACTGCAATGGCCACGCACCCCTAACTTGGAAGCCCGGGGGCCGACGTCCTCATGACCTTTCTTAGCACGCCACTGGCCATGTTTTACTATAGCTTTACGCCCTCCCCCAAAAACTGTTCATAGTTTTACAACAGCTGCATCAAGTTGTGCATGGAAATACATTTAGATGTCACAATGTGGATGTCATGGTATACATTATAGTCAAGTAGGAAAATCAGGATGTGGCAGTGTGGTCTTCATTACGCAGATCAACAGGCTGTCATATCATGTTTGTGTTATGAGCCGCTGATATTCCCAAACAAACTGGAACAATCCATGAAAACACGATTGATGAAAGCAACAGCTTTGTAAACATAAAAGAATATGTGCACTGTCAACTTCAAAAAAATGAATCAGTGATAAGTGAAATACATCAGCAGAGTTGGGAAAAAAAAAACATTCAAACACACTGATAAAAAAAAAACACCTCATTCTCTGTATTAAAATATTAATTAAAATCATTCAATTAAATTATTAAATTATTAAAATGCAGTCGTTAAAACTAGTATGCGAATAGAAAAGTAAGTCTCTGTAAGTCTACTATCACCAACAAGGTATTGATAAGCTCATTTTAGAGGTAGATTTATATTTTTAATCGCTTTGTAGAATAAATGGCAATAAATAACACGTAATAAGTGCTTTCATTGGAGACCTGCTGAATGACGCTCAGGCATTTACCAGTCAACACACGGACTGGCTAATAGTTAGCCAGTTAAACAGCCAGTTTGACTTGAGGTCAATCTAATTGGCTGATGCCCACATCACTTACTAGGCATGAACCTCCCTTTCAATGCCATACACACTCATAGTCACAGAAGTAGTGTGGACCATGATAACTGATAGAAAATTCTTTCATATTTAATCAAATATTTGATATCAGCAGCCCTAATTGAGACAAAAAAACAATATTGTACACGCTTGCAGTTGGCTTTACTTCTCTCTATTCACAGCTTTCATTCAATGTGTCATCATTCACTTAGGTTGGAAAAAGCACCCAGCCTATTTTGACCAAGTAAGGAGTAGAAAACACAGTTTTGTTTACTAATGTCGGGACTAAAAAAAAAACATCACCATTGCAAAGATATTCCTGTAAAGCCAATAGGTGCCAATCAACTCGAGAGCTCTCGACAGAGGACCGTCCAACCATAGAAGCCACGTGTCCACCAAAGGGGTTACATAATAGTGTTTTGGAAGTTCATTTTAGACATTCGGATTAGGAAGGTGCCCATGGCTCCGCTGACATTGGCTGTTGACTAGACAGTCCCTCTTTGTCCCGCCTGATGTTTTTGGAGTGCTGAGTAAACACTTTCTGCTGCATTACATCAAAATATACATACAGTGTGGAACATGGAGAGCAGCCAAAGCTGCCCTGCAAAAAAAAAAAAATCTATGGCACCCTCTCCATGGTACATCTGGATTTAGTTATTAACTTTTAGTCTGGCAAATATTAGTTTTCGGAAATACATGTACAGGAAGGTCTAAAACCACATTTAAGAATTGAACAAGACATGCTCTATCTGAACGCATCCTTAGTCAGCAGATCACGTCTGCTAAACTGCTGCTGTGCTTCATCGTATTTCTTGGATTTTATGGGGTCATGCGACAGATGCGTGGAATGTGACCAAAATGAATGTCATATCAGAAGCCACTGCAGATGGCAAACAACTGCCAACATTTTGTGGGAATTCCATATTTCAATTGTTCAAACCGTAAAGAAACCACAAGCTATGATGCTAAACAGTAACACTTACATTATCCTTAACAATAAATGCCTCACAGATGATTTGATTTAGAAAAATGCAGCAGAAGTGCACATGTACTTTCCATGTACATGCGCCAAAGATTTTCACTAACAACCCAAGCTAAATTTAGCTCTTTTGTGACATACAAAAATGTTAGTCTCTTAATGGAGATGTATCACTCCTACATACTTCCTTGACCCCGACTATAATTATGATGTTGAGAACAAAATCGTGAATGAGTGGATTTTTCAGTGAATAGCAAAATTCAAGCAAATATAATAATAATCATAATAATAATGACCCACAACATTGAATACAATTATTTTAGGGAGGAAAAAATGGCCAAAAGAATTCTCCAATTATTAAAGGACTTCCTTACAACCATGCAACACGTCAGAATGATTTTTCTGTGATTCTCCACAGCTCCCCCCCAAAAAAATCCTGTCTGGATCAGATATCGCCCGCTCGTACATGCACGCACATACATGTGTGCGTTGCTCATGACAACACACAGATGTTCAGCATCCCATGACACCAGGTGCATGTGTTGTTTTGCTGCAGGGCACAAAAAAAACGCAGCGACTATGACCACATGCGTGCGTGTCGTGCACACACAACAACACGCGATAGGACCTGTAAATGTTATTAGTACAAACAGGGAAAGAGCTGAAATGCTAAAGGGTAGAGGTGTTGTCGGCAAGGGATGACAGCAGCATCTCGACAATATATTTTCCATTTATCTACATATTTCCATTGCAGACAAGATTCCTCAGACGTGAATGGCCCATGAAGGCTTCCTTGAATCTTTTGAAATGTCACAGTAATGAGAATTTTTTCATAATCGCCGTTATTGCTTCTTGGTGCTTTGGGAGCCAGTCAAATATAAAGTTCATGTGGCTTGAATGAAACAAAAAGCACCATATTATTTCATATCTTGTAACCGAGACGAACGGTTTGACGTTTACAGGTCGACCCCTAAAATCGTAACCCAAATATGGTCAAACAGTGCTGGGCCCAAAATTTGTACTAAAATTCCAAATCTGCCCTCATTTTTTTCTGTCAGTTTTTTATCATAATAATAATATAGTAAAATATAATCAGCTTTAGTAATATTTATATATGAAGAGTTAGGTTAAGCAGCAGGTTATATTCTGAAAAAAAATCATAGCTATGAATTACCGACACTTGGTGAAATCCATATTCTGCAAGCCCCAAAAAAATAAAACAATAAATAATAATTGTAAATTTGCTGTTGTTTATCCCAACCTTGGGTAAACATAACCTAATCTGTTTCGGAAAATAACAGTATTTGAAGGTAAAACATTCTTCAGACTCTAATGATGTGTATTTGTGAAGTGTCTCACTGTGGCTCTCAGACTGCTACCATTCGGCGGTGGTTGGGGTTGAGTTATCTTTGTAAAGACCGAATAGTTGACACAGCTCTCGCAATGGAGCTAATGTAATTTAGTTGGCCTGATGCTACTGCATGTGATTGAAGACAGGATTCATTCCTGCAAATGTGGCAGTTTATGTCTGCTCGCAGCGTGTCGGAGAAAATGTCTTGATATGCTCCCAGTTGATAAGTGTGTCATCCCCAGGGACAAATACAACCACACCAACCTTGCATCAATACAAACAAAATGTCAGAGGAAATTCACTTCAATAGTGCAAGCCTGACAGTTTGCCTTCCCAGCTTTTTTTTTTTTTTTGGCCTTATCTTTGCTATCATTTTTTGACACATTTTTCTAGGCTGCAACTGGAAAATAACATTTTAATGACCTTCTTGATTAATGAGCCTTCACGGACAGAGTATGTCCACAGCTTGACTGATGAAATTGAAGGAGTATTTGTCAAATTTTTACGAAATGCAGAAGTGAGGATTTTTTATTTTTTTTTGCCATTCAATGTCTCTCCTCCTCTCAGTCTGTCCTGCAAAGATTCCATCTGACTATTTTTAAACGCCACTGTCACATAATGACTCAAACACACCAGCCCTGCACGCCACGTGTCCTCTATCTGTAAATATGGAGAAGAAAAAAAGTAGGCGATTGGTCGCCACACAGAGGGCCATAAGTAAGATGTCTTGTTCGTGGTCACGCCATGTTAAATCTTTCCAAAGGCGTTCTGGTTTGAAGGAGGTCGTTCACCTCACCATTAACAACTATTCAAGATGTAGCGGGGCAATCAGAGCTGCAGGGTTAACGAATAATTCCCTTTTAATCCTTCTAATGGATTTCATCAGCATGAGTTGAAAGTCCTTTTTCTTTTTAGTGGGTTTGGATTATTTACTGTGACTGAAAGTGGAACATGCACAAAAGGAGATGGTGTACATTCTCCTGGAGGATTGCTGAGAAAAAATTGAACAAGACAAATGAATGTTGGGCTTTGTGTTAACACTTTCTGACTTTTTTTTTTTAATGGATCTAGCTCAGTTCAAACAGCCAATTGATAATGTGCACTTAATTTATTTTAATTTTATTCTCTGAGCTATGCCTGGGACCTCCAGTGTGTAAAAATGTTGTTTCATTATGGCTCGTGTATTAATAAAGGATTACCTTATCTTTTACAGTGATACAGTGCCCATTTTGTAGCCATACAAAATTCGTGCCTTGAGGCTGTAGAACCTTTGATTTGCCTCTATTTTGATTTATAGTACAGTAAACGCACAAAAAAAACCCCCCAAAAAAACCCAGCCCTTTTGAATCACATGCGACCAAAAAAGCCTTTAGGCTTATTTGATGCTTCGTCCCTCATCTGCGTGTCTCCCTTCTAATGGCTATCTCCCAGCAGAGTTGAGGTCAAAACAGGAAGTGGCAAGAGATGCAATTGAGTGATACACTGTTTGCTTGATTGCCTGTCACGAGGAAAGTGGAAGAAAGTGACATTGGCGACCTCCACCTCGGCTCCCATCATCACTTTGGCTATCCCTCACACAACTAATCCGGTCCTCTGAGGATAACAAGTGCTACTCAAGAAATCCTCCCTGATCAGATGGCAGACCTTGTGGGATCGCTGTCCTTTGACCTCTATCTGCTTGAACATTAATGCTCCAACCAGCTGCGGACTGCTATTGTTTAGTTTGCACAGAGCCAGTCGGGCATGGGAACTGGCTGGCGGCTTTTTCTCCTTCCTTCCCTCTACTGTGGGAGCTTTTCTCTACCACTCTGCTCTGCCAAAGCCACATCACTAGCACATAGCGATACATGGGGTTGATATACAGGAAACAGTTTGCATATAAACAGTAAAAGCAGATTGTTTGGCACGCTAAAAAATACAGTCAAAACCCTCGCTAAAGGGCAGATTTTCATTCGAGCATTCATTTCTTTATCTGATTTGGTTGAACCTTATGGTGTCTAAATGCACAGTCATGGATTATCTTTTTTTTAATTATGCTCTTTGCATGTGTTGCTCTTACATGTGTGTTGCTGTTTGAAGGTTTTTCATGACAGGAACATCTAATTGTAACTTTTGCAAATCTAGCAAGCAATTTGCATGATATGCAGACTAATGAGACAATCTGGTGTTTGAAGTATACAATGCTTGATTTGATTTTCGTGTGTGCTGTTTGTATGTATTGATGTTTCATGTTTGTTAAAGCAGCAGGTCTTAATTTACCGTAAGATCTATGCTAATTTCCGTTAGACCATCAATGGGTGTTGAGGAAATAAAATCCCATTTTGCCTCACGCACCTAATCAGGAGATATTGAGGGCACAAAGGGGGTTCATGCATCTCCCACACCTAGCGATAATTAAACAAGATGAAAATATAGACGGAAAGGGGCCGAGTTTTTCTTCTCTCAGTTGTATTGACGCATTAAATTTCAATGTGCTTGCGTGTTTTAATGTGTGATTTTTTTTTTCATTTATTTCCATACTTCACCCTTGTGTCACCCCTTTTTTAACATGCATCATTTTCTGTTCATGCAGTATTTCTGTTAAGGTTCATTTCTTTTGTTCTTCTGCCAGTTGAATTAAATCAGTGGCTTGTTATGGTAAATTCAAATTGTGTTCTGTATTTACTTATTTTTTAATTTCCCAAGCAATGACTAAATTGTTATAGTGTTGGTGTTTTACTGGGAATAACAAATAAGCATACTTTTCCTCTTATTCGGCAAGTGTGTGAGTGAGAGTGTTAGATAACACAATAATCTTCAATTTCTTGACAGAGAATATGTGTTTTCATAAATTTCAATAAAGTTCATAAATGTCTTTTTATAGGTTTAAATGAATAAGGTATGTACAATTAATTGTGGCATCTTACTTATTTTGAAACATATCCCAAATGATACAGATGGTGCAAAACAAGAACAGCAGAACACAGAGGACCTATAAAAGAAACAGAAAACTGTCTACTGTCTTTTAGCTAAGTGTAGGTTTAAATACTATGAGTACTCCTCCTCTTGCAACTACTGCTACTGATGGTGCAAATGCCAGTAGTGTTTATTTTGCAGGTCCGTGCAAATATTGTTTTGCCAATGTCGTTTCCATGGAAACAAACAAAAAAAAATACTCAAAAGTCCAGTTTAATGTGTAATAAATCACTAGTGTTTTGGTGCCATCTTGGACTAATTATCATGTTGACCAAGTTTAGTTCAAACCATTACAAATTCTGTTACTGTGACTAATTTGTCTCCTTTAATAAAATGAAAAGGACTATGATTTTCCTTTTTTCTTTTTTGTCTGAAATGATTCTATTATAACCAAAAGCACAAGAATAGCTTCAGTACTTGTGGAATAGTTCTTGCCACATGCTCAAGATCTGAGTCTAAATAAATCCAATGACTTACTGAATAAAACGTGCTCTTTGATCACCAAGTAGATCACTGGACATAATAACAATATTTCATGGGTTCCGATTCATAGGGAATCTGCGTAATGACCATGTAAAGGCTTTGTCATTGTTTTGGTTTTGTCTCAATGCCAACATAATATCTAATATTGGTGCTCTTTCTTAAATTCCACGGAAGAAATCAAAGCTTTCTGGAGAGAACATTTTACGTGAAGTCATATAAATACATCATGTACTGTACATTTTCATTCACTCAAGGAGGTAAGACAAACGTGTATGTGTGTGTGTGTGTGTGTGTGTGTGTGTGTGTGTGTGTGTGTGTGCACGTGTGGAGGAGGGGTGAACATTTGCGCAGGTGGAAAAATACAAATCTGCAGTTATGTCACATAATCTGAGAACGAGTGACAAAGATATACAAATCTGGAGGAGGTGGGTAGAGGGTGGTAGAAGAAAAATGACTAGCTCTGTAACACCTGTCAAAGTGCCTTTGCATCAGATCTACTTTCCCACTCACTAGAAACATCTCTTCTCCTCTAGCATCATTGCCTCTTTTACTTTGCCAGTCTCTGACTGAATTTCACCGAGCTGAACGTCAAGGAAGTAAATGTTTTCCGGCCCTGGATGAGTAGCTCCTGTCATTGGCCCTCGCCAAGTCTCAGCATGGCGTAGCATTGCTTTCAAAGAGACCCGCACGGCAGTGCAAAGGCTTCAACTCAACACACACTACTCACAGGCACAATCATCCAGGCAATGCCAACCTTCCCCATTACGCTGGCCCCCCTGCCTTGTTTACTAGTTAACCCATTTGGACTCAGTGTATGTCCAAGTGGGCCTGTGGGAAGCTCCAAAAGGACCAAGATCAAAATGCAAAGACTACTGGTTCATTCTTGGACGAGGAAAACTATTTAAAAAAAAAATAATCTGCTTTTGACTTTACTAATACCTTTGTGGGTCACTCATTTAACTTAGCAGTCATGTCATAAACACCAACTAAATGGAAAAAAAGTTCAGATATAGCCACAGTGATAATTTGTCTTCAGAATGCATGGAGAAGAGACTGAACTCAAGGCATAATAAAAAGTCAACCGCAGTTGAAATCAGAGCTTTGGATTTTTTTCATTAGGCCACGCCTCTTAAAGCCACATATCATCACTCAAATACAAAAATGTGTCTGTTGTTTATCACTTAAGTGCTTTTTATAAAACCAGTTTATTGCTTGAAATCGTAATATTGTTGTTTTTTGCTGGGAATAAAGAAGACATGGCCGTGATTATATTGTCTGTCTATATGTTTTGATGCACCGTTTGTTTTCAAATAGTTATGTATGTATTAGAATGAACCATCCTTCTTTTCTCAGCTTTAGTTGAAAATGGTATTTACTGTTACGGGCAATTAAATTAGGCCCTGGGCTAAATCTGATGTCATGCTGTCACTTTGTGGCTTCTACATTACAATTAGTAACCACCGTCGGGCACATCTGCTCTGCTCGCTTGTTAAATGAAATCCTCCATTCAACAGCCATGAGGAAATAACCTGAGTTGTTATGGAACGATAGAGATAGCGGTGGTGCATAGTCAGCAGAACGAGGATCGTTTAGCATCAGGAAAACTCATCAAATGGTATGTGGGTACCTGCTTCACTGGAACAAAATGACATCACATACCAAAATGAAAATATGAACAGAATATAATTCAGAAGTGAAACTTATTTTTGGTGGAAAAAAACGCTTCAAACATTGCTCACATCAATAACCACCATCAAGGGAGATGTCGACTCATTTTGCAAGCCCTCATTTTACAGCAAATATCAAAGGAATGATATATGCGGGCTTTTATTTTCGGCAAGCTTTTTGTGCCGTATTCTTTCAATTATTGCAAAAGAAGGATCACCCACAACAAGGGATGTCAAGCCCGAGAAAATAATTTGGTAGAAAACAATGGGGGAGGAAAGGCCAGAGGAGCTTGGGTGTCAACTTTCCATGTCACCTCAATTAAAAAGTTGCTCTTGCTTTGATTGTCATGATTAAATTGGATACGTGTTTCATTTTGACCTTGAGGGCCTGATAGTGTTTGAGTGTAAAGCCCAAGCGCTGCTCTCCTCATGGCTGTGGGCCCGAGCACCACCGCTAACTAATGACAAGGAAATAACTGTGGTTCACATCCTCTCACAAACACACATTTGAAGAGTTGTCTCAGCCACGGAGGGAATACATTTCTCCTGGAAAACTAACCCTCAACACTGACAGCGTAAATCCAACCCCTCCACATGTGTTCACTTTAATCCAAGACTATAAGGAAAAAACTGTCACATTTGAGCCTCCCTTTCCTTATTGCCATTAAAATGTTGTAAACCACACAAATATTACTGGTTTGCCTTGTGCTTCCCACAATCTTTATTGGATAGCAAGAGGAGAAATTATCTATAATTTAGAAAGGAACACTTTACAATGAAGCAATTGTATAATGGGTTAATAAGAATGTATTGAACAATTCCCCAAAATGTGTGTAATCATTATTTGGCAAGTTCAACTACCAACTGCCTCAATTTACTTGCAAACTGAATATGTTTGTACATATTTTCCGTGCTGATTCTTTTCAGTGAACTGCGTTGCTGACATTTGTTAGCTCGTGAGCCTTCACTGTAGTGTAATGAGCGGCTTCTATTTATAATTTAGAAAGTGGTAAGGCTAGGCAGTAGATCAAACTCATCTTTGTCACGAAGTTGTCGTTATAATTTCCCTCGGAGGGCCATTGCAATTGTGAGCCCATATAGATCATAATATCACATATAGCAAAAGTTTTGAAATGTGAAACCACTATTTTTTAAATTTATTTTATAAAGGGAGATTGGTAACACAAAAAAAATGCTCAATGTCTTAAATTCATGATGTGACAACTTAAAATTTTAGTATTTGATCAAGAAACATGATGTTAATGCACATAATAAGATAATGTCGCAGCCACTGGTTCTCTTGATGTTATCATCAGACTCGTTTTTTATGATTATGCTTGAATATATCAGTTCGTTTATTGATCATTACTGCTTCTATTTTAAAGTGGTACAGTAATCCCTTTGTTAATGCATGTATGTTGGAATTGAACTAGCAAATATTGGAAGACAGTTGTGTAATTCATATTAAATCCTCGTAATACTTGTAATTCTCTCTTTTTTTGTATTTGTTTTACAGGAAACTTTAACTTCTAGTGGCAGGAAGAGCGTGATGTATTTTTTCAAGGCAAAGTTTTGGGGGGGGAAAGCATTTTCTACTTGATATAACTTCAGGGCTGTGAACAAAAATGATTTTGAATCTAAACACTTAAGGTAACAAGAGTTCATACGCTTCCCTTTGGTTAAACAACCACATGATATAAACAAACACAATTCATGAACGTATGGCTGAAATGTGTGTTGTTGCTGAACACTGGGAATAATAACATTATATGAGGTAATAATTCCAAGGTAATGTCTCCAGATTTCCCTACTCACACTTCATAACAATAAGAACAATTGGTTCTGCTGTGCCAGAGTTAGGTGTGAGCAGGAAAAAAATGTGGCGTTGCCTTCCATGCCACCTCCTTTGTTATATTTGTTATTCACCACAATTATGATCTACTTTGACTCACCAAGTCCAAAACAAGAGCTGGCTGGACATCGTTCCAACAGTCAGGCATTGTTTGCTTTGTGTCGCCAATCAAACCACAAATCTCTGTGAGGTCCAGTGAAAATATCTCTGTCCATGTTATAGAGACCAAATTCCTCTCTGAATGGCCCATAGAATATTATGAAACATGTCACATGATGCATACAATACCTGGAAGTCTTAAGGCTGCTCTTTGTAATGACAGGGTGGAAAAAAAAATCTCCTGAGTTGCCTTTTCCACTTTGGCTTTTTTTTTTTTTTTTTTTACAGTTTGTGTTAGAATTTTCCAGAATCAGCTCGTGGAGTCTGGGTGTGTGTTGTGTGCAGGGGTGCAATGAGCACTCCCCATCTGCAGATTAGATTAAAGTACTGGGGGATGCATGCAAGCCCAGCACACTGTATTTTATGGAAAAGCTTTTGAGCATTTTAGTCCTTCAACTTCATATCCAGAGTCAGTATGCCCTTTGTCCTCACCAATAAGACAATTTAGCTCAGTAGTAAAATGATTAAGGCACTGCGAGTGCCTTAAGTGCCTCACAATTGCATTGTCATCAAACAAGCTTAGGTTTGTTTATAATACAACCTAAAAGTGCTGGCATATTCTACACTATACTACAAAACAAGACACGACGCAATGCGACACTACACTAACACCACCCTACAATAGAACACCAAACTGTTCTCGAACAAGTCTCAGTTCAAATGCAATGTCGAAGTCGACAAAAATGCATGGAAATAACATCAGCAGATGGCAGATTGATTTCTGGTTGAATGATTCATCGGGATTATGTTGCCAAAATAGGCTGTGAGCTGACTCACAGTTCACCAGCATAATGGCAAAGTCTCGAAAAGAATCATCTTCACCACCAAGGAGGAATATTGAGAGGAAAAATGTAACAGGTGGTTAGAAAATTACGCACTGAGTTAGTGTAGTAACAATACACCCATGTTAAGATTTATACCTGCAGTAACTGGCCAGGCCAATGTATACATTACTGTAGAATATACACATAAATTAAATTACATAATGTGACAACATTATAGCTTCTCCTAAGAGGAGGAAGTCAACCTCAATTTTTACTTTGTAATATGCTCTGTGCAGCCCATGTTTCGGGCTGTTTGAGCAGATTGCTTTGTGATGTCATCAATTCAGCCTTTTTCAGTTTGTGACATCACTGACTCCACCCTCATCATTTCCAGAGGATGACTGTTGTCGTTGGACAGTCCATTTCAGGGCGACTTTAAGATATAAACTGACTTTATCCATCACGCTGGTTTGTTGATGATCGCTGGTCCCCAGGCTGAAATAAGTCTGGATCTAGGGGCGACACCAGCTTGTTTGTCAATAAATGCTTGATCATATTAGTTTTCTATCAGCAACTCATTCACATAAAAGTTTTGTCCACAATGGCCTGAAATGGAAAAGGTAGCCTTACATAATATACCTGCCTCACAAAAGTATTATATTTTTTTTTACCACTGCCCTGTACTCTTGTATGGCAATAAAATGTCAAATATTAACCTTCCCAAACTTAACGTGTGGCATCCCAAAAGAGACTGTGTTTTCTACTGACAGAAAGTGGTACGCTGCTTTTGTTTTTGCAACAGGCTGTGTGACCTGCTTAGATCAAACATCTTTGCTGATGCATGTTAGAGGTCACTGAAAAGAACCTGGAGGCAAGTTTCATCATTAAATATGATTACTAACAACAATCAGAAATTGCTCATGCCAGAAAGGTCACCTGAAATAAAACACATCAATATT
Source organism: Syngnathus leptorhynchus (assembly GCF_054491065.1). Lineage (NCBI taxonomy): Eukaryota > Metazoa > Chordata > Actinopteri > Syngnathiformes > Syngnathidae > Syngnathus > Syngnathus leptorhynchus. Next base: position 9,766,061 of record NC_141197.1, read on the forward strand.
TACTCTTTTGACACTTTGCTCCAGCACATTCAATAGATGCTATATTTAGTACTCATTTCTCCTCTGAATAAAAAAAAACTCATTTTTGTACTTCCATAGTAGTTCATCTTGACTTCATTAAAACTCACAATGCAAAAATGTTGACCTTTATGAGGCACTCATGCTACTTTTTCTTTCCCTTGACAGTAAACGGAATGGTGAAAAATGTGGAACAGCCACAAAGTAGGATACATTTAAGTATGAGTCAGACTATTGGTTCAAGACATTTCATTTTCCTTCGCTCTCACAACACAGGCCAGACAGGAAGGTCCGCTAGACTTTAATTTATCTGCTTTCCCAAAGACTTTTACAGTTTTGGACAAAACAGAAAATAAAATAGTCTCAGACCATGGCTGCATATGAAAGTGGGGTTTCAAACCTGGACGTTGCCATGCCACATTTATGTCGCCACCTGGCTCACATCTCAGTGTTCCGCTACCTTCGCCAATGGATCAAAAGACAGACAGACAATGTGCCAGATGGACAAACAGATGGTGGAGTTCAACATAGCATAATCAACATACAAAGTTGGAAACAAAAAAGCCTTACAGAATTTGGGGTAACATTAATGAAACAGTTCAGGCAGCAATTCTACGTTTCCTGGAGATGATCAACTTGTGAAACCACAACACATGTTTGTTAGGGGAAGCCATTTGAGCATTTATTGAAACTGTTGGCGAAGGTCTGAAACCTTGAATACTCGTGTAAAACTAATCAAGTATTTATGCTAGACGCATCAGAGAGAAGCATTCAGGGATGCTGCACCCGCCCCTCCCTTGCTCCAGTCTGATGCGTTGATCACCAAACACGTGTTGGAGTTTGCCAGTAACTGGTGGCGACTGAGCCGCCTTTCACTAGCAGCCGCACTCTCTGTCAGTCATCAGTTATCATTAACTCGTGGCAGCATGGAGAGAGCCACACACCAACCGCAAATATTTTTGGGGGAGAGAAATTACAGAGCTGATGTCATGAAAAATGGCACCCAATCGACAATAATAAAACAAATCCAAATAATATTAAAAAACATCATTAAATTATGATGGATAAAGTAAGATGGATGTATTCTATGTTCAGATATACAGATAGGCTTTTTCTAAGGCCAGTATCGATTATTAGTGATCAAGGAGGCTGGTAATCAATATTTGGAGCTGAGATATATGTTCTGGTGTCAAGATTTTAAAAATACAAACTCCATCTCTTAATGTTGTCGAAATGTCTTCAAGCATGTTTATTCAACACAATTTCAGATATGTTTTTTAAAAATTTTACTCAATCAGTTTATTTTGTCCCAAGGATATTCAGCATGTCTCAAAAGGTTAAAATAAAATAAAATGAGGTAGACAGTAAATAAAGTTTTCCAAATTTCAAAATTACTGCAATTTCAAATTTTTACTTATCTTTTTTTATTCATTAATGACCTCCAATAATGAATCTAGAGTACACATTAGAGTTACTTCTAATATTAAATAGAAAGCATCCATTCAACTTCTTTTAATATGAAAGCGTATTTATTAAAGTTACTGTATTAAGTCAAGCGTACCCATTTGTTACTTCTCATGTTGATGTAGAATCAGAATTAATTAGTTACTTCTAATATTATATTGTTAGATTTATTATGTCAAGAGTACCCATTAGAGTTACGACTTAAGTTAAATCTACAGTACTCAACAGAGTACTTTCACTACTAGTAAATCTAGAAGTCTCATGTGTTCCGTACATTTTAAAATCTATAATACCCATTACAGTAACTTTTAATGAATGTCTAACATCTGAATAGTAATTCTTACCCAGAGTATGAGTGTAAGATTTTCAATAAGGTAACATCTGTGATACATGAAATGACTTAAAGGCTACCTCCAGAATATGTGCAATACAAGACATGAACCTGTTGAGTTTGATTATGAAGTGAAATGAAGGCGAGTTGTGTACCTGGCGAGAAGTCCCCATCACTCTGATCTCCAGAGTCAGAGTCCATGTTCTGCTGCAGGACGCAAGGAGATTGCAGAATTTCTGATTCCTCTTCTGTCACACTCTCGTCTCTCCCCCTCTCCTCTTCTGATTTCTTTTCTTTACGCAAAAAAAAAGGGGGAAAAAAAAGGAAACCACAATTTATTTTCTTCCCGCTGAGCTTCCCTTCTCCACCCAATCCTTGGATCACTGAAGCAGTGGGAGGAATGCTATAGGGATCATTTGCTGAGCTGTCCTTTTCCTTTCTTTTTTTCCCTCTACTTGTGCTCCCTTCTCCTGACTCCTTCACTTTCCTCCTTTCTTCTCCTTCTCATCTACTTTTCTGATGCCCCCTCCCCTCCCAGCGCCTTGGTCCGTCCCCTCTTTTTCTCGTCCCTCCTGTTCCTCCTCCTCCTCTCATCCGGTGCTGTCCACTCCAACTCTTTCTCGACCTCTTTCTGTATGCAGCCTGTTCCTCCCTCGCTCTTTTTCTCTTCCTCCTCTCTCTCTCTGGGCGAGAGCGTTGGCTGTGTTTTTAGCAGAGCAGTGGGAGAGACTCATTCAAGGCAATTTAAAATTCATCCCAGCAGTATGAATCCCATGACCTCTTGTTACTGGCTCTCATAAAATGAGCCCCAAACTATCCATGGTGGTCACATGACACGAGGTCAGTTGCTGTTTAACCATAGGCAGTAAACGTTCCTTGCACATAATCTCCAGGTCCAATCTAGGCACTTTGGGGTTGTAAATAAATTCCAAGCAATGTTATGGAAACATGGTCAGGGAACTGAAACTGATCTATTTATTGTGGCTGTTTTTAATGTTGGCCCTGATGGTGTTGTAAACACTGCTTTGTGGTTGAGTGTCCTTGAATGAACTATTAATGATCATTTCCCCCCTGAAATGTGTTTACGCGAACATTTGTGCTTTGTACTTTCCCCATTTTATTTTATTAGGATGACAAAAATAATTAACAGTTTTTTCTATTTCGCATTATATCATTATGGCTTGTTTCATGAAAAACAGATCAATAGTGTCTGGAAATTTAAATTAGATTGTTGGAAAAATTGTTGGAACCCTTCTATTAATGAGTGGCGAAAAAAAAAACCCCCGTGGATAGCACTTGAATTTGACAAATGACACATAAAATCAACCAATGAAAGTCAAACAGGAGGCTGTGGGTCAGGTGGTAGAGTGGGTAGTCTCGTAACCGAAGGATTGGAGGTTTGATCCCAGTGGTGGTCTCAGGTCTCAACCTGCCAACTGTGATGCCAATTTCAGTTGACAGCAAGTGACAATATGGATGAAAATGAGATGGATAAAAATGAGTTAATATTCATATTTCACAAACGTAATATGAATCAGAATGTTGTATTTAGACTACTGTAAAAAATAGGGCTTGACTTACCTTTTAGAGACCCACAAAGACCATTATATTTGAAGCACCTTGACATATATATTTTTTTTTTTTCTCTCTCACATGGCCTACTTTTGAAACCTAAACATAGTTTGCTGTGCAGGATGTCTCACCACCCACCATCTCTTACTGCATACCACTTCATTTTGGAAGCAATCCATAGAAAGTTATTCCTCTCATGTGTGGAGTAGTGCAGTGTGTACTCGTCATTGTTTGACTTGACTGTGTTCCATTGTGTGGAAATGACTCAACGCACAATTGTCTTTTGTCTGTGGTCGGTCTTCTTCTGTCTTGTGTTGCCGTACGGATTCCAGCGTGTGGGGGCAGGTGCGCGTGCAGTTGGTGGCCTGACAACAGTTGCGGGCCAAAGTGGACCCCAGGTGCGGACTTGATGGATGCGCAGCAGGAACATAGGCCACCAGATGCCATTTGCTGGCCTCGGGCTCACTTAGAGCTTCAATATTAACTCGCATTTGATATTCAGCTTTGGCTCCATGTGCTTGTACTCTCTTTGTCCTCAGCAATAAGACAATTGACTGTACAAGTACAATGACAAAAGTGCATTAGGTGCCATACTAACAAAATGTTTCCCACATTTTTTCCATTCCAGAACTTGAGTAAGACAACATATCAATTAGTAAAGGTTAGTAGTGAACCAAAAATTTGCACTGCTACTAGTCCTAAACAGCAACAGAAATGTCACCTGAAATAAAACTTTTGATACTTTGCTCCAGCATATTTAACAAGTGCTATATTTAGTACATCTTTTTTTTAAACCCCAAAACACTTCTGTAGTCATTCATCTTGAGTTCATTAAAATTCACAATGCAAAAAAAAGTTGACCTTTATAAAGCACTCATGCTAGTTTTCTTTCCCTTTACAGGAATGATAAAAAAAAAAAGTGGTATAGCCACAAATCAGGATATATGAATCAGGCTAATGGTTGAAGAAATTTCATTTTTCAATTTCAAGCATTTGTCCTCTATCCTCAATATCGTCACAAGTATGACAATTCAGAACACTAGTATAGCTTGTAAAAGGACCAAGTCTTGTGGAAAAAAAATACTAGTAAGCATACTAGTAAGACAGCTACATATTACTCGCGACGGAAAACTACCAGTGGGTTTGGTGGTGGTGCTACTAGTAGCCATTAGTTTCTGACATATGTCACTACTTTTGACACTAGTTGTGGAAAAACAACATACTAGTAAAAGTCATCCTATTTATTTGTTGGGCCTAGTAATATTACTGGTGCAGCACAATAGTTTAATTGAAATTGGTAATTGTGTCTAATGAAACTTTACACTAGTAGTGGGAAAATACCACTACTATGACACAATTTATCTGACTAGTGCAACCTATATGCAAGCCTCATTAAATAGATATTAGACTTATTCTTTGGTCAACACAACATTTGAATCAGTTTAAAGCACAGTTCAATCCAGTTCTCTGCAGGGCAGGACAAACCAAAGACAGAACACTAATGACCAGTGGTGCCTGCAGTATTTTTACCCTGTCCTACCCCATGAGGAAATTATGCATGAGTAGCATTGTCATCATGGAAGACTGACCCTGCTTGTGTTCTAACAGGAAAGAGTGGATATTTTTTTCATTGAGCTTTCATGTAAAATGATGATTTTATAGAGTGAAGTGACATTCATAATCCCTTACGATTGAGACCGTTTTCAGTTTTATCCAAACATGATAGAAAGACACTCAAAGAACATTCCTGATGAAAAAAAAAACAAAAAACGGTGAGCATAATGACACGTTGAGGACATGTGTACAATTGTTATGCGAATAAACATGAGTGGATTAGAGCATGCAAGTGGAGTAGATTGCCAGGTCCATCCGTTTAACAGCAAGTTGCCATGGTAGCAATATGCCTGCAGTCTGAACGTAGGCTTTCATTTTGGAGTAGTACTGACTGTTATTATTGCACGTATGCTGTATTAGCAAAAGTGTTGGGACACCTCGCAATTACAGTGACAATGGATGAATGGATTCCCGTTTTGAAGCTATAACAGAGCCTGTCCAGTTTCAATGAACATCCTAAAACCTTTTCCTCTCATTTCTGATACAGGGCAATTTAAAGCTACTTGGTGACTAACAGAGGAATTCTTAACCCCAAGCTAGATTTCCTGTCTTTGAATGCAACAATATTCACAAATAGACAATCTGAAGCATCTTTTTGTTAGGCTATGTACAGCCAATTGTTGTAATCCAGTCAGTGCGATAAACATTCTGGTCTGGATTTCTTCAGACCACAATGAAGAGGAGATGGCTTGCATTTTTACGAGGGACTCTTTGCAAGTATTTTATCCTGATCATCGGAACCGCAGGCTCATGCATATAAACACACCCAGTGAACCGAAAAAAATAAAACTGCCATGGAAAATACTCCTCAGTCTTTATACTGTCAAAATACTGACAATGTAGAGAAATTAGAATGTTAGATTTCCATGGCAACTATAGCTTTTATTGACGTAGAATTCCATCTGGGTGTTGAAACCGAGAGACAGTATGGCCACGGGCATTTGTGAATTTTTGCACTTTTGTGTGTGGTGTCTAACGAACAGCGTGCGGTCAGTCAGGCAGCAGACATGAGGAGAGATAGTAACGTTTTGCTGTGTCTTACGTCTGAGATTTTTGGAAGGCTCGCTGGCATCACGCCAAAACAAACCTGTCACGCATATGCAAGTACATGGAGCACCTACTGTATATGAGGACGGGAAGTAACATTGAACGTTCAAAGAGAACAAGAAATATATTCAGTTGAGCACAGCTAAGATGAACAAGGTTACAAATCAACAGAAATGTCTTTCTATTGTTTCGGAAACTGTACCATTTTTATTGGAGGGAATAGTTTGCACACAAGTCAATGGCAAACAAAAAACACAATTCAAGCATTATTTTAAAAAAGTGAAAAACATCCAAATCAAAAGTCATGTTTGGAAACTATTTCCTTATTCTACATGTTAGCAAACTATTTCCTTATTCAACAGAAAGTTCCAGTGCATGCAACAATCTATTCTTGTTTACAAACTGAGAGAGATTGGGAGTGTCTGGAGAGTTAGGCGCGTGTGTGTGTGTGCGTGGTTGTGCACGTTTGATTGGCAAGAGGAAATGACAGTATCAGGCGCTCATGTGACAAAGCAAAGCGATAATGAAGCTGTTTCACCCTGGAGCTGGTAAATGCCAATATGTATGAGTATATTGTTTTAAAAATAAAATGCACAGAAATATTTATGACCTCTTGACTTTAGTTTATGATTGTGCTAGGTAACCAAATATTAAAACTGAACATTCAAGTTTTTAAAATGATATATTCATAACTTTGCAATTCTTAGAAGTAGGAAAGACAAACTGGCAACAGCAGACATTACTACAGAATAAAGTTATGTGGCTTCGTTTAAACAAAAGTAGTGCTTTGTCAACTTATTGTGCCACAGTGCTTTTTTGTAAACACGTCCTCTGTTAATCATTGAAAACTCACCTATTTGCTGTTTTTTGAGCTTCATGTGGACAGTGTAGTCATTAAATATCACCTTGTGGCATCTATAGGTAATTACAAAACAAGTTTAGATTTTTCTGTCTCACACCTTTTAAATTCAATAGACAGACACACAACTTACCTCTCCACTATACATCACTGGCATAGATAAACACAGATACATTATTTGTCAACATTTCCAGAGCAGTTTACCAAACATGGATAATTTCTCATGTTACATTTGATGAGCTGCGCCAGTTGGGAATTACCACAGTCAGAGTGGAAGTTGTTTGGAAGGATGAAATCGCCTCATATGAGGGCCCCGGTGAGCTTTTCTGGACATCGCTTCGATTATCCTTTCCGAAGACCACGTTTGTTCTTGAAACTTCAGGCCATGGCTGCAGGAAGGTGCACAGTGGTTCTGGGAGCTGCTCTGCATCTTGCCTGTCTGTCATGACCAAACTGAGCTTTGATTTCTCAGAAAAATGGTCTAAATTCTCACTCCCCAGTCATTTGGATCACAAGAAGTTAGAACTTCACACAAGGCAAGGCACAAACAAGAGCCGCAAACCACCGGGAATTTAGCACAATAACAACACACTAGCTCAACTTTCTGGCAGACACCGACTTAAGCGCTTGCCAAACATCACAGTGCAACTGTACAAACATCTCAAAGCATAGTTCAAAGCAGCAAAGTCAACAAAAGGAAATACCATCATTGAACTTACCTCAAAGCAAAGTAACAAATGGCAGGAAACATGTAAAAACTATGAAAAGCAGGAAAGCATTCATTCATTCATTCAGTTTATTTTCAATTAAAAATAAAAGCACCCCAAAACAGGCAGTCCAACAAGATTAAAACAACGCCATAAAACCAGGAACATTTTGACCAAGGGTGCTATGAAATGCGTTTCCAGCATTTATTCATCCTTGATATCCAACTTTTATGTTCCATCTGCAACCACGCTCTTTGTCCTCACGAATAAGAGAATTAAGTATATTTGTGGAACGATTCGGGTGCACTAGTGGGACTCAGTAGTGTAGTAGTACAGGACAGTAGTTTACTACCAACATTGATTTGCATACGTGTACGCCAAAAGTGGTACTTATAGTGGAAAAAAAAAAGGCTACATTCAAATTTAGGCATAAAAACAGTCTTCATCCTATTTACACACGTCGTACTAAATTTATCAAAGTATCTCTGTGTAAAAAAATACATTAGGTTTGAATGAAACATCATGAACGTCACTTCTAATTGCAGCACTGACTGAGGACTGTACTGTACTGTACTGAATGTTGCAGTGTCCTCTTCTGGCCACTACACGTAAAGACAAGAGGATCTTCCATATTTTTCACATTATTGTCATTCATCATCAACATACGACTAAGATGCGGCAAAACAACAGACAACAATTTATTTAGTAATAATTTATTGAAAGTGAAAAATATAATAATAATAATATACAGTTTAATATACGACAGTGAATTCGATACACGTTACCAAAACAGCACAATTAAGATCTATACAGCCATGCAAAGGTAAAACACATATGTATGTAATATATCCAGTTGGCAATTGTTTACATTGAATAAGGTGAACTCAATGAATAAGTAAACAATATTGTACTGTACTTATGTAGTCACTATATATATAAATGTCTGGAAACGGAGAAGGCAAGCAAAAAGTCTCAACGAGGGTCCCAGTGTCCTCTTTTTCTGGGTAAGAAAGTCATGGAGAGACTTTGGCTGTCCTGCTGGTGCGCAGCAGGTTGCTGGGAGAGGTTGTTGGTCTGCTGGAGGCAGTCCAGAGTCAAACCCTCATGAGGGCACACGGAATACTGAGAGAGCAGCGTGGCCAAGATTGATTTCATCATGAGCAAAGCAACGTGTTTGCCTACACATGCTCGAGGGCCCGAGCCGAATGGCTGAAAGTAACGACGCGGCGCCTGAAGAAGGAAAGCCACAAAGTTATCAAAGAAATCAGTCTAGTTTTATTTCAAGCCAAACCTCGCACATTTTTTTCTGACCTTCCTTCCTTTCCTCAGTTTGTAAAAGTGTATTGTAGAAGCTCTGAACTAAGGTACTATGTTGACATGAGCTGAGAAGTTTGTTTGGACAAAAGTTGTGCTTTGATGTCATCTCACAGATTGTTGATACCATGGAATTGTGTTGTTGAGGAGCTTCATTTAGAGTTGTACCCAAACTTCACCCAATTTTTCCCCCTTATTTATTTATTTATTTATTTATTTATTTATTTATTTGAATATCACAAGATGGCAGCAAAACACCACTTAACTCTCAACAAAGATCCTTGTCAACTCACTTCAACGTGATTCCTTGGCTACCAACAAGCTGCAAAATGGCGTTACTTTTGTCAAAACAAGCTTTTCAGCTCACAGCACATTATTATTACTACTTTTGAATACTTTCTGTAGGGGTTCACTGAATTGTGGAATCTTTCCATTGGACCAAAATATGAAACAGAATAACTTCAATTAAGAAAAGCAGGGACAAAAGCAAAACATGGTATCCCTATGAACATAAATGTCTACTTACATTTTTTTCAAAGTTTTGTAGATTCAGTTCGTTGGGTTTGGGGAAGAACTCTGTGCGATGCATGCGGCCGGTGTTCAGAATAATATTTGTGCCCTTTGGAACCCGGTAGCCATCAATGACGTCATCACAAAGTGCACGCCGCATGGTGAAGTCCACCACTGGGTGGAAGCGCAAGCATTCATTGATGAAGCTCTCCAGAACTTGCAGCTTGTGAAGGTCATCATTTTGCAGGGGTCGCTCACCTAAAAGCAAACAAATCACCAGTTCAAAACTGATATTTTGACATATTGCTATTGGGGTGGGCTGCATGTGGGGACAGCACACAACTCTGCCACATATATCTCAAGCATTCTACAATCAATGTTAATCAAATAATTATGACAAAATATATACTGTTATAAGATTTCCTGCCAATCCTTACCCATGACGCTGTCTATTTCCTGGAGCAACTGCAGCTCCACATGTGGATGCTGTTTGAGAAGCAGCAGCATGAAGAAGAGGCTGACCGAAAGAGTGTCCGGTGCGGCGATCACCATTTCCAGCACGCACTGAGTCACGTTCTCAGCGGAAAGCTCGCCACGGTTCTAAAACCCAATGATTATAGTGATTATAGTTTTTTTTGTCCTAGCGTGGTGGACAGGTCAAATGTTTTTGTCCAACCTGTGTGAATATGAGCTCGGCAGTGAAGTTGATGTTGTCGAGTTTCTCCGCTTGCTCCACTTCTCTTCTTTTATGCTCCACGAGGTCCTCAATGGCATGTTGGAGCTCCTGGCTGGAAAGCGAAGGATAATGTTAATACTGAATCGGATTTTGATGGATTCTAGTCCGATCACGGGACTTACGCTGCCGACTTGTGCCTTTGGTGAATCCAGTCAAACTTAAAGTAGACGTCAGGTTTGATCAGGACTGTCTGCCATGTCTCAAAATACTTCAAAATCTTCTGCATCAGCTCCTTCTCTGGACAACAATGCAACATTAGAGAGGCTTGTTTCATCTAAATAAGTGTTAAACAACCTAATAAAATCTACTTTAGGTGTCTTGCTAAATGGGTTTCTTCCTTTATTTTGTCTGATATTCTGTTTTAAATCAGAAATATTTTCTTCTATTTCATCCTTTTTGGGACTCAAATGGCCCGTGATAATTATGGTGGAGCTGGAGGATTTTTATTAATTTGTTTATTGTTTGGCAAAACGGCTATTTCAGTGGGCCACCGCCTTTTGTTCTTTCAATAAATCAAAAACCACAATATCGTGACAAGAATATTCCACTTACCATTGAAGGGCACATCCAAGAAGAGTCTATTGGATATGTCGACCACAGTGCAGCGCAACAGATTGAGGACATCCACGTTTGTTAACCCGTCTCCTCCCACAGTCTTCCTCAGGTGCTCCAGGTGGTTCTGCGTGGAAGACACGCACACCTCCAAGGTCTGGTGAAGGCCCGGCCCCGTCAAGGCTGCAACAAAATGTCCAAGTTCTTCACCTCCTTTGCTAGCTGCTTATTAACTCAATTGAAGTGCAATGGTTTTACCTTTGGTGAAATAGGTACGTATCTTTTTCCACTGGGTGACATTGTTATTAAATATAATCCCTCTCTCATTCATTCCGATGCAGCTCAGTCCTAATTTGCTGCCAAACCGTGAAGTGTAATGTCCATGCTTTAGAACGTGGTGCACTGCCGATGCTCTGATAAAGATAATAGAAGAGTTAGGGTTAGAATGAGCAGGAATTCAATTTACAACATTGAAGGTTGCCTATCGACAGGGAATTTATGTTAAATATTTTTCAGCAGAATACCGATTGAAACCAGATTTTTTTTGTCATGCAAAAAGATTTGTATTTATTTAGTTTTGGTAATGTTGTTAAATAAGTAGCACATCTGCCAATGTTTTTTTAAATGTATGGTCCCAATATAACTAAATAAGACATTAATGTGCTTGGTAAAAACAGTGTGTGTTTTCCGCTTTATCCTGCATGGATTGATTCACAGTTATCTAGGTCAGTATTTTCCAGCCAGGAGGTACCCGCAGGGGTATGGAGCAGCACATTGCAGTGGATGATGTTCATTTTCATGAATCAAGTTGAATCAAGGCAAATAAACTGTTTTTGTTTGAGTTTGTTGTCTTTCTGCTCTTGTTTGGCAAAAAAGTTCAATTATGGTTTATTCCATTAAAAAAATGGTGGTAGCATCACCACTCCGTCGTCGTATGTGGGCTACCTCGAGTGGCACATAAAAGATTTACTGAATTAAATTTGAAACTGTTCAAACGATGCATAATGCCATAGTGACCTCAAATGTGAACCTTAATCCAATATGGTGCACATATTGATTCTGTACATTTCAATTGTATTCAACTTTATACTATGAAACAGTTGCATTCAAACGTTGTTGGCAAACCTTTATTTACATCTTTTTTTTTTTAAGGTGGTTCTCGGTGGAAAGGTTTTGACAATTGTTGACTTAGGCCAAGACTTTTGCATTTTGAATGGGCCTATGTTGGCAACTTATATTTCTTTTGTTAATTTTTTTACAATCTTGGTCAGGGGGGTGAACAAGAGTCACCTAAACAATCGTGGTTTTTGTTATACCATGAAATAATTGTTCACTAAAATACTGAAAACATTCATGTTGAAATCTTATGCTTTGTAATTGTATTCTGCTTTACTTGAATATGAAACCTTTGCATGTAATTATCTTCCACTCCCAGTTCATTGCCTGTAATTCCCATGCAAAATTTCTAGCAGAAAACATTTCCAAAATTCCCCTAGATTATTTTCTCATGACATAATGATATAGCATTTAAAGGATGTGAATCATTGACCTTTTCAAAATTAAGTTGAAGAACCAACCTGCTGAGAACAAGCGTCTCTTCTCCATCAATCCAAACTCTGACAATGTCACCATACTTATCGTTGTAGTAATTGCTGGCTGTGCCTATGCCCGTCCAAATAAATCTCAGGTATGACAGAAGCGGACCCAATCCCAGGCAAAAATATGGACCTGTAGAAAAGTAACATAAAGAAAAGTAACTGACTGATAACTGGCTGAGAAAGACACGAGTCATCTTAGGACTCTGTTCCAGATGACCCACCTGGTACTCGACGCTTGTCCGTGTGACCGCAAGCCACCAGCAGCAGGCAGATGAGTAAAAGCAAACTTCTGGTTGCCACGGAAATCCCAATTGATGCCCCCACGGTTGCATTCCGGGAAGCGGGGGCCAGTTCCGCCGCCATCGCTTCCAAGTCTACCACAGTCGTGGTCCGTTCACAAGCAGACATCAGCTCCATAAGAAGGTCGATTGAAAATAAGACGGACATAAACGGTGCAATGAAGCTGCGCAAGCACAGGGGCTTCTTCTTTATAGGCTGTCGACTTGGGTTATGAGCCAGGTCAGGGCAACGCAAAAGCCACAACATGAGTGGGGAAAAGTAAACAATACACTTGTGACCTTGACGCTTGGATTGAGGCCCGTGTCCTTGCGCATACGCTACAGTGCAGTATTTGACAGTTCACTGATGAGAAGTTGCACTCTCCTCCTTTGAACATCAAATGATTCTGCTTGGAAAAGTCAGAAATGAACAGCTGCTTGCATCTGAAGGATTAGTGAGGGAGGAAGATTTTGCATTACTGTCATTGATGTGTCTTTCATATAGCTTACTCGGTAGCTCACACAGGTTGTGTTCAATCAAATAAAATTAAAATAAACGTCTTGTAAATTTGACACCCATTCTTGAAGAGTGCTGCTAATAACCCTGACAAATTTGAATCATTAAAAAAAATCAGGGAGAAGAAAATAAATTAGATTTTTAAATCATAAGAGAAAAAGTTTACTGTGGGTCTTCACCGGACTTTCACACTGTATTTGATATTTTGGCCTATTCCTCCATGCAGATGTCTGTGTGATGTTTTTGGGCTGTCGAAGGGCAACACAGGCTCCACAGATTTTCTTTGGGGTCGAGGTCTGAACACTGGCAAGGCCACTCAATGTCTTTGAAATGCTTTGAAGGAGACATTGTTGTGTTTAGGATTATTGTCATGCTGGAAGACCTGCAGCCACATTTCATCTTGGATGCTTTCATTGATGCAAGAAAGTTTGGACTCAAAATCTCACATGGGACCACCTCCATGCTTTACGATGAGTTGAAATGGTCACAAACATTTTGATATTCTCCAGCTCCTCTTCTGGATCATGCATATATATCAGATGGGCCGGACACATGTGACACTGTAGAATTTGATTCCCTGTCAAGAAAAGACAAAAAAAAAATCGTGGGATTGGGGCAGTCAGTCGTTAAAATCAGGCAGAGATCTTAAAGCTTCGATGTGACTCAGAAGATGTGCCCAGGTGCCCTCACCAAGAGGTCAAGGAGCCCTCAAGGGCGAGCTGAGGTTTTATGGAGAGTAACTCCTTAATCCACCTGCATTGGGAGGGAGTTTACAGTTAAGGAGTATCTAGCGGGCAAGATGGAAAAGGCAAAAACTGTCCGTAAAAGTTTGGAAGCCATTGGAGGCAGGGGAGTGTCAAACAAATCAACATAGCCGTACTTGAAAGAAGCCGAAGAGGTGGGAGTTAGGTTGAATTTTCTAAAGAGCTCAGACAAGGACATAAAAGTTCCTTGATCATAAAAGCTCTGTGAGTTTTGCTATACGTTTGTTGTATCAAGCCCGGAAGGTCATATCCGTGCATGAGGGCAAAGGTAAATGGTTGTATATAGACTCTAGGCAGGGGCAAGAGGGGGCCTGGCTCCCTCAAATAAATGTTGTACTCCCTCAAACTTTATTAAATTCCATATATTTTTATTATCTCATGGATCTCTCCTCCGCTCCACTTAATGTCAAAATGTCCAAATTGCTTGGCCCCTGAAATATGAAATGTATATGTGACTTGGACCAAACAATAACATCCATCGTCATCTGAATCTAATGTGTAAGCACCGATCGTGGCGCAAAGCGTGTGTGTTTGCATTCATTCATTCATTCATTCATTCATTCATTCATTCATTCATTCATGCATTCAAGCCATGCATGTGCGCACACATGCAGTTGTTTATAGGGTAATAATAATTGGGCCGGCCATGCATTTCTTGTGCCCCTCTAAAAACTGAGGTCTGGTGACGGGTGTGGTTGTTTACAACAGGCGCGAAGTGAAGAGCAAGGCTTTTTCTCATCTGAACGCCAAATTTAATCGTGGCAATTACGACTGGATGGGAAGAAAGGTTAGAGGTGTAGTTAAAGGGAGTTGAGAGCAGGCCAAAGTGGAGGGAGAAGATGCACATTTCATATCTACCCACAGGCGGCGTATGTCATCATTTTTGCTACCAACTTTGTAAATATTGCAGAACCAATAGTAGTATATACCATATTGGGCAATGCCAAACTACCCAGAGCAACACGGACTTGCTAATTCATGGAGCTCGAGCTGTCATAAATGGGATTGCCACAAAAATAGTGACAATGAGCAGCAAATACATGTGAAAACAATTCATACTGTAGAGCTTTGCATTTGGGTTTGTTTTGTCCATCTACTTGTTCGTAAGCAAACTGCCATCTTGGTCATGGAGGATGGAGGTACCAAAATGATTCTGATGATTGGACAATTCCAATGATTGACTCAAATTGTAAAAATAAACAAAAAAGATAATATCCAGATCATTGCCAAAAATTAATCAAACATATTGAGTTGTTCATGGTAAATGTATCCATATCTAATATTTATTTCTTTTCATATTAATATTGAAAGAGTAACAGCAAAGAGTGACAAAGCCTTTGCTGTTTGGAGGAAAAATGTCTTTGTTTTGTTGTGTATAAGTCAGCCATCGCCCACTCTTGTCCAAGAATGTGTTGTGTTCAAGCGATTGACTGTGTGCTGAGACCCTGATGTGATGGCAGCATTCCGCATGATGTCAGAGACCCAGATTGTTTTGCATGATCAACCAATGCTCCTTATGAGCAGATGTTAATATAACCTCCCCTTTTTGTCTTGAGGGGTCAACAAGCACATTTAACAGTAAATTGCTATAAATATATATTCTTTGCACAATAACCCACAAATTGATCTTTTAAATTACCGTAATTTCCCGGACTATGAGGCCAAGATTCATAATTATTAAGATATGCACCGTGATGCGGTAAAGCACTGCTTTTGTGGAAGCAAAGTCGTTCCTTGACGCAAATGAAAAAAGCATGTCATAACAATAACGCATCTGTGAAGCATTTAAAATATAAAGACTTTTGTCCTTGTCTGGAGGAGCAAAGCGTGACATCATAGCTTAGTGTTTGAAAGAAGATAAGGCCGACAGCTGCATCTCAGGAAGAGTGGAGGAGGGGCCATAGCAGGACCTGCACTGTGTTAGCCACATTTCATGGATAAACCATTTGAGATGAATTTCATCATCCATTATCATCCATCCATTTTCTTTAGCCCTCGTCCTCATTGGGGTCAAGGGTTAGAGAGAGCACATCTACACAAATAAAAATGATTCATTCCTTTCGTATTTTCCCCTTATTCTTCCAATAATTCTGTCCAGGAGTCTCAATACTATTGTCCACATTGTATCCTTAAAGTGCACTCATTTATGATGCATGTTGTGCACCTTAGCCGGGATATGCGTGTTATGGTTGCTCTTTTATGTGTTTTTGCCCCCAGCCTCAACTGTCCTGAAGCACCATGAATAAAAGGCAGAAAAGAAGAGAGTCCTGATGCGCTCTTAATTCAGCATGTGTGTACACATGTGCTGGAGGGATTCAAGCTGGTCAACAACTCTCTGTCGGTGACCCACAGCTTCAGGCTAGAACTCTGCTCCTTGAAATCCAGAACCTGAAACAAACTGGAATCTTGCACTCGAAGCTGTATGTGTACAGTATGTGAGTACTTTTATTATAGTCGAAAACGATTGGGATGTCTTTAACCCTTAACATTTGGTCCAAATTTGACCTCAAATTCCTCTGATCTATCCGTCCGTCCATCCATGAGGTTCAAGTTAGGATCATTCATTCATTCACGTAGTTTAAATAGCTGTCTGTTTGTCTGTACTGCAGGCAACAGGAAGTAGCCACTTTTTCACTGTCAAGGCCTCCAGCAACTATGGCAGACCTGTCATTTTCCCACAGAAATGTCACTTTTACGGCCCAAATTAAAGCAATAGAAATAGGTCATTGTCACAGTTAGTGGATGGAGGCTGCATGAATGTAAGGCGGTGGGGGTGGGGGGGCACGGCTTGCTGGAGGAGAGGTCATGAACTGACTTGTGAAAAAGTCCACTGCAATTGTACATTGACGAGATGTGAGTTTTCTTTGGTTCAACTGATATAATCCATTCATCAAGAACACACTCAATTTGAGTGAGACAACTGTCAAAGTAATACTTTCATCTTAATCGACAATGGTTCATTCCAGTTCCAACCTTTTCTCAATCTTTTTTCACTCCCCTTAAATTGAATCAAAAGAAATAGTATGATCTAAATAGTTGAGATGTTGATATGTCTTGGTTTTCTAGGCAGAGAAGGAAATGTTGAAGAAAGGGAGGAAAAAGAAGGAGGATGAAGTAGTTTATAGGGGATGTAATCAAGGTAAAAGGAAATGAAAAGATTCAATCACGGAAAGCATAAGAAAAGAACACGGTGATCAAGTATCTCAGCTCAGAAGCCAGGAAGAAGGTAAGGAGACAAAAATGGGTTGTTAATAATTTAGGAAGGGAAAGACACATTGAAAACAAAAAGTACGATTGTGAAAAAAAAAAAAAATGAATGAACTATAAATCATAGCATTACTCTGCATGTTCCACTACAATGTACAATATGCAAGTGCTTTCATGTGTGTGTGTGTCTGCCCACGGCGATGCTCTAGAATGGACTGTGCTGAATATAAATCAGGTGACTGAACAGGCGGGGGTTTCTTCCCAGACAGGCCCAGAAGATTGTGTCATGCCCACTCCTACATAACTGGTTTGCATGTACTCACACATACACACACACACTTAGCGACTGGCGGGCAGCACAACAGGCGCTGTATTTACCAGCCAGCCTTCACATAATCCAGACTGACTTTCTGCTCATCTCATTTGTGGTAAGGAAGGACTACTTTGTTGTGGCTGTAAATATTTCTTACGTGGATTCCACCGATGCTGACTTGTACGGGTGACTCCAAGAGAAGAGCTGGGGACACGGTAACCATGTGGATCCCGACCCCCAGCATGACTCGCCCTCAGCGGCTGGTGCTCTACGGGACGTGCCTGCTGGCCTTATTAAACTCTGTGGGGCTCCTGGTGCTTCTGGTCCAGCAGAATCAACAGCATGTCCTTCTGGAGAAGGTGGAGGCCAGGCTGAGCCAGGTGGAGCAAAGCTCAGTGGTGGAGTTTCTCCAAGAGATGCCCAGAGAACGAGCTCAGAGGAATGTTGGCAAACCGCGGTATCAATATTCCAGAAACAAGAGGAGTGATGCGCTCGAGCTGGAGGAGGAGCAGAAGAAGGCATTAGAGGGGACACAAGAGAAGGAGGTAGGGATGGATGAGGAGCAGGAGATAGAGCAGGAACTGGAGATGGAGCTTCAGCAAGGGGAAGATGTGGAGACCAGCCAGCAGGAGGTCAGCCAGGAAGTTGGGCAGGAAACTGAGTTGAAACCCAGGCACAATCGAAAGCACAAGCATCGTCATAACCATCGTTACCAAAAGGAGAGCGTGCACGATGACATGATGACGATGCTCACGTACTCCATGGTGCCGGTAAGATGACATCCAACTGGATGAATGAATGAATGAATTAGATAAAACAAATTCATGTTATTACTGATATAGAAATATTTGGAGAAAAACAAACATACATTTTTGTGTGTAAAAACAAGAAAAAAAAAAGATCAAAATAAACCATTTAACCTGTTTTATTTACTTCATGGAGATAAAAAAAAAGTAATCTCATATAAAATTTAAATGTGATAGCAGATATTTTGTTTCAGTTATAAGACATGTTGATGATACCATTGTGCTAAAATTGTAAATACACTTCTAGCTACAGCCTTATTCCCTCTTAAATTAAACCTTCTTTTCTTTCCCTACTAGATTAAATTGTTGATCGACATTTGTAACAGCACCAAAGGAGTCTGCTTAGCCGGTACAGTCTGACCTATACGTAGTACATACTTTTTATTCACCCTTCATATAGTCTAACATTCCTCAACTGTTTGTTACAGGGCCCCCTGGACCACCAGGTATGTGGCATGCACGTAAAGTCTATTGCATAGGCACACTTCTGTTCAGAGCCCAACATTGTTTTGGGTTACTTTAGGTTTGCCCGGTGCAGACGGCATGTCTGGCATTAATGGAACGGATGGCATTCCTGGGGTGAATGGGCTTCCCGGAACTGATGGTAAACGAGGGAAAAGAGGTAAGGATGAGGTGTTAGTACTCATCACAAACTAATTGTTTTATAATCGATGATTCTATTGCTCGATTACTTGGGTAATCGGTCCATCAACATTATGTCCCTGTAACCTACATTAGACGAAAGACCTATCATAAATGAATGAATGAATGGATTTTCCAGCCCTGACTGTCACGCTCACCTTTATTTTCCTTTTACATTTCACGTAACAAAGGTCACATCAGACTTGCAATCGATAACTGCTTCACGATGTGTTGCTAGAACAAGCTTTGCTTAGCGACTATATATTAGTTAGTTGGATTTCTGAATCTATCATCAGGAAAACAAAAATCAAAATGACCTCATGAGGTTATAAAACACATTGATGTAGCCTATTCTTGATAAATCCATGAATCGTTGCAGACAGTTTTGGATGAGTGTTATTTTGTTGAGTTTGAGGGATTACATGGTGAGCCATAGGTTTCTTTTGGGACAAAAGGAACTGCTTTGGTATACGTCAGTTTCTGGTGTGAGTGAGAGGCGAATATTATTTCAGGCTCATACGGCACTTCAAATCAATCTCTTCAGTTCATGGGAAGTTTAAGAATAGTGCTGAAAACATTAACATTGTCTTGGTCGTCGGTCACAGGACTGCCGGGTGAAAAAGGAGAGCCGGGAGAAAGGGGAGAACAAGGAGAGCCGGGGGAAAAGGGAGAGCAAGGAGAGCCTGGCCCACCTGGAGAGGATGGTCAACCGTCCAACGATGTCATCATCGAGGGTGAGTCGCGACGTGGTGTTGTCACTAATCATGATCCCTGAGGTCTTGAATCTTTTATGTGCAGGTCCTCCTGGTCCTCCCGGGCCCCCTGGACCCGTGGGTCCCCCTGGACCTCCAGGACCTCAGGGGCCCACAAGAACGAGGCATCACAGAGCACACCTACAAGCAGCTCAGACCATGGGTGAGGGGAAATAGATGATGAATGGGTGAATACAGACAGACAGACAGAACTAGACAGCTCGATGGAAAGATCATTTTAGGGGGTGCTTAAGAGCTATTTGCCATTTTAAATAGGACTCTAACTCCTCTTGTTCATGCCTCTTCCAGAACAATTATATTCAATTCCAAATGATGATACTTCGTTTGTGAAGGCGACTGGGAAACTCCATGAGAAGGAATCAAGGAGGAACGGTGCGTTCAAACCAGGGTGGTTATTGTACTCATCGCAAACATTTTCAATTAATCTGCTGATGAATCGGTAATTTGGAACTAGAATCGGGATTGTTGTAAAAGCAAACTTCATATCTATCGGGCTCCACTTGTAATTTTCATTTTGTTGTCTCTTCAGAGTGCCTGATAAAATCTCTGATCAACCCAAGAAATGTGACAAAGATGGAGAGCACATTTGGAACATGGATGAAGGACACTGCCGTGCTCAATGACGAACGCGTATGGGTGGCAGAACACTTTTCGGGTCGGTTGGACCTTGTTGGCCTCACACCGTTGACCAGATACGCTTTGAACAAGAAATAGTAACTGTTTGCTCACAGGTCGTATGCTGAAGGAGTACCAGAGTATTGCAGCATTGCAATACAACAACAGTGACATGGTGAATGTTCGAAAGTTCTACCAGGGGTGCGGTCACACAGTACACAATGGGTCCTTCTACTATCAGATTGCTGGCACATCCAGCATTGCCAGGTAAGCAATGCCACACAAACTCATGGAAAGCCATTTGAACCCTTATTCCAGATCATACTAGTAGTGATGGGAAAATGAAGCTTCAAATTTGCTTACTGAAACAATTGTATTTTTCGACTCCTCTGGATGGCACAATTGGTTTGAATACATTTTAAGGAATGCCAAGTCAGTGCTTTCAGTCTATGGTTGAACAAATAATGGCATCTTGAGGATTAGAAAATGACAACTGCTTCATGAAGCATGAATTTGAAGCTTCATTTTCCCCATCATTACATACTAGTAGCCTAAGACATGTCACTTGTGAGGCAAACTGTGCAAAGAATAAATAATAATAAATAAATGTGATTTAAGCGTTTTATTGTTCAAACTGTGTATAATATTACAGTAGATTAAAATAACATTAAACATGACATTTTGGTGTTTTGCTGAAGACTTACACCTGTATCTTTAGGTCATGTTGGATGTACTTTGTGAGCTGAATATTACTTAAGATTTTAAAAATTGAGAAGCACTGATATTTAACGCATACTCAACGAGTTGTGTTTCGAAACAGATTTGAGTTGGACACGAAGAAGCTTCGCACACTCATTGTAGATAACGCTCTCTATCACAACCTGGCTTATCTACTGCATAACTCCAAGACCTACTTCAAACTGGCAGCGGATGAGAACGGTCTGTGGCTGATTTATGCCTCCAATGTGGATGAGAGCATTGTGGTGGCCCAACTGGACCAGAAGAGCTTCTCCATCACCTCCTATATCAACACCACCTATCCCCGCACTAAGGCTGGCAACGCCTTCATTGCCTGCGGGGTTCTGTACGTCACGGACACCAAGGACGCCAGGGTCACCTTTGCGTATGACCTGCTGAAGGGCAAACCAGTTAATGTAACCTTTGACCTGAGATCTCCAGGTGGAGTGCTGGCTATGCTCTCCTATAGCCCCAAAGACAGACATCTGTATGTGTGGGACAACAACTACGTCAAACTCTATGTTGTCCACTTCATCTCTGATGACTGACATGCTGATAATCAAACTCCTGATTTTTTAAAAGTATTTTCAAAGCATATAGTCAGCTCTTGGAAAAGACTTATATGAATTTTTTTTATAGGGGATTAGGACCATAGATGCCATATATGCAAAATAATCACTGAATTAAATGTTCCATCCATGCATAATGGGACTGTCTCAAAGCAGTACACAGTGGCACAAACATTGAATTATAGGGGGGCTTGAAATATGAGTGACTTGATTTTTCAGAGATATGCACTGTTTTTTACTGCTTTTTTTTTTTGCTTTGACTTGCAAACTAAAATTCTAAGAAGATACGAGTGCTGTATGATTGAAGATTACTGTTGAATGGCTCAAATCAGAGGATTTTGACAATTTGAAGTTAAAGAATGGCTCTAAATGATGACTCAATGACTGAAATAGTTGTTGATAAATCTAAATCGATTAGTTGTCACAAATAATTGATGACCAATGCTGCGTTTGTTGCACTGTTTGACTGTGTGAGTGAGAGGAAACAACAAGAGCGTTGCTGATAAATTGAGACGGATCGTACCAGTAAACCATTTATTTAATGCTCCATCGCTGGCTAACTATTTCCATACAGCCACACATACACACTTCTGGGTGTATTGCTCAAAGGAGCCTGCCTGCTTCCCCACCACAAATGCACACTCCCCACATACCCATGGTCACAAACACACTAAAATATTTGAATGTAATTTTTCTGATTAAAGACTCATGGCAAACATAAAAATTTTGTTGTGCAGGCTGCAAAAGATAAATGGCATTCCCATTCATTCAAGTTGATTTGAGGGTGTGGATATGAATTGAGTTAAATACTATCTCTAGGTACCATTGGAGTACAAGAACAGCTCTGTTGTGTTGAAGTTGAATGACTTTTCATTTAATCTTTCAATTTTTATTTAACTACCCCCCACCCAATGTTTGAGTGTTAGTGTCATGTGTGTTTCAATAATATAGAATGCAATTTTTAAGTAATAAAACCCCCACTTCTTTTTTTGATCAACACTTCAGCAGCTACTATATATTAATGCCGGTCATTAAGGTGGTACTTGATATAAAATGTTCAAGTTCAATTGTCGAGAACAATCATGATTAGTGTAAAAAGTACAGAGTGCTGTATTTAAATCGCAATCTCAGTGTTTGTTAGGTAGGTTGACATTCAGGTGTAACACTAACAGATTTTTTTTCACAATTTATATCAAACAAATGATAATTTATACCAAGTTTTTTAAGCTATGTCTTGCATGCTTTTATCTATATGTATTTGACATCTTTCTTTATATCCTGATCTGTACATAATGTATACAATAGTAAGCAGAACTGGAATATTATTTCGAGGGACAGGAACCAAGGACATAATGACAACATTGCCAAATCCCCAGATGAAATAAAAATAATTTATTCACTTTACAAAGGTAAATCTCACACCATGACCTGTTCTTTCTTTCTGGCATCAGTGTCTTTGCAAGCACCTGCCCGTGATAGTTTGTGTTGCCGTGCATGCATACACACTTATATACAAACACACACACACAGACACCAGTCGGGTCACTGGTAGAACACATACAATACACATAGTGGGCGGAAATACGGGAGAAAAACACAAAATCTGTTTAATAAATACCTAACGTACACCTAACAAAAGTTACAGCTAATTCAGCCAGTATGATACAAACCAAAAATAAAGAAATGCTTTTATGTTTGTACACGCTGCTGGGATACTTCATATGTATACATATATATATATATAGAGAGATATTTATATCATTTATATATTAAAACTATTTCAAACATTTGACTACTAGGCCAAACAAAGCCAGACATTCATTTGTACTTAACAGTTTCTTCTTCAATAACCTACCGGTATTTGAGATAAATCCTTTTAGTGTCTCCATAATTTGAGTGCAAGTATCTATTCTTTATGGTTGAACAGTAAAAACGACTACTGAGATAACACTTTAAGACAATAGACTGTGTTGCACGTCTCCCAGTCAAGTCAGATACAGTAAAACCCCTTACATTCCTAAAATAAAAGGTGTTAAATTAAACAGTTTTCAACACAGGAATTGTCAACCAAACAAACACATCAATAAATAATAAAATTCAATGATTAGAAAAAAAAAAAAAACTACAACAGAAGTCAACATCATCTTGTGCAAAAAAATATACCAGAAGTAATCTTTTGTGTTTCCGCTTTGGGTGACTGATTATGGGGCAAGCAGACGGATGAAAACATTGAAATCACAGTCACGAGAGTAAAACATCATCTTCCCATCAGGAATGTTCTAGCAGTGAGGCTGCCGCACAAACAGGCAATTGAGGGCAGGTGGGCGGGCACACACAGCAGAGTCAGCACACGCGCACGCACGCACGCACGCACGCACACACACAAGGCCAGACCAGGACAGGTCAGTGTCTGCGAAAGTTGGGGATCACTACAGGAGCAATGCAGCATAAACTCTTCCATAAGGGCTGAGAAAAGCCAGGCATAAAAGGAGGGAGGAGTGGAAAGAAAAAATCAAACTCAAATGTTGATTCACACTTTGGATACCACTGACTTAATAACAAACCACAGTGCTGGTTACAGTAGATGCTAAGAGAGAGTTCAGCTGTGGGCACAAAATGACGACAGTTACACACGTTTTTTTCTCAAAGTTTTGCCAGAGTACTTTTTACACAGCACTATCAATAGACCTGTGATTGCACCGCGTAACGAGAACAGGACATGCATAGCTTCCCTAGGGACACCTTCTAAGAGTAGAGATTCTTCAATAAAATGACAATAAATCTAACTTTAAAATCAAGTATGTTACCTTATGCTTGATACTTTTGCTTGTAGCCTTTGGGAAAAACACATATTTGCAGCTCCGTTTGTCACTCAAAGGTGAACTTGTGAACATGCTGAAAGACGCCCAAGTACGGCAATCTTTTCACCAGCTCATCTATTAGTCTAAGTGTTGGTGATTCCCCGCCCCTCCTCTCTCTTTCTAGTTCCTCTTTGGACCTCTAAAGTGGAAGAAACTTACAGGACATCGACCAAGCTGCTGGGGATATTGTAGCGGTCGGGGAGCACCCTCATCTTCAGGGTGCCGTCCGCCCCGCAAGTGAATATGCGATTACTGGGACGTGTTTCCACCTGCATGACGCCGGCGCCGATGTTGCGGAAGATGGACTGTTTGGCGTGTTCGCTGCCGAAGGAGTGCATCAGCCCGTGGCCGGCCAGCTTCCACACCTGGAGAAAGATGCAATCCATACAATTAGTTCATCAAATGCATTCTCCTAATTGAAATGAATTGAAATGCAATCCACCACCCCTCCAACAAAAAAAAAAAAAAAAAACCAAAAACAAACTAGCACCACACTGCAAATACCTTCATATTTGTGGTCTAGCATTTATAACTTTGCAGAACCTATTCTTTGTTATTTGCTGAACATTCCAAAGGTGCCTTGTTTGTGTTGAATGGTGGTATAGTCATTGCTTACTCACATTTCCTTTTTACAGTCACTTCAACTTGCAAAACACGGTAGCATTGGAACATTTCGCATCGCAATAAAGATAGAATGCATGCTATTTGAAAAGAAGCGTGGTTTTGACAAGTCACCTTCATGTTGCCCTCTGCAGAGCCAGTGACAAAGAAGTCCTCGAAGGCGTCCAAAGCCAGCGCTTTGATGGCCGAGTCGTGGGCTTGGAAAGTATGGAGGAGCTGTCTCTGGCGGATATCAAAGACGCACACAAAGCCCTTTCTGCCGCCAGTGATCAGTAGCTGCTGTTTAGGCGCATACTGCAGTACAGTGGCTCCGTTCTCGTGACATGGGAAGGCTAGAGGGACAAAAAGGAACAAATATAAACGTCATGAAAGGAACATATAAGTGGAACACCGGAGTCAGGTGTTGAGATGCTTGGCTTTCTTACCGTGGACCATGGTATTGCTGGGTGAAATCAGCGTGTCCCACAGACACACATTTCTGTGGAAACGCAAGATCATTTGTGCCACTGTGTACCAAAAAAGGAAGAAGCAGCAGTGCTGAAAAAAAAAAACTCGATGCTGACCTGTTATCGTTCGACTGTCCAGCAGTGGCGATGAGGCTCGAGGATGTGATGAAAGCAAAATCTCCGCAGGTCTTTGTGTGACATTGCCAACTCTGCCGGCGAGATTAGCAAAAGTAAATGTTGTTTAAGAGTGTATCAGGACTTCCTTTTCATCTTATTTGCAGCCATTTTGGGCCATGGAGAAGAATCAGGTTTGAATTTAAGAAGTGTCAAGTACCCGACAATATATTCCACAATATGCAACTTCAAAACTGAAACTTTGTATAATTTAAAGAGCTAGAATTGGAAACATCAAACTTCAAAAATCCCCACCCTTGGAAAATATCATTACCTTAACATAAACACAACTACGATGGTGCAACATAAGGAAGTGAGGTGGTGTCAACAAATTGCCAGAACAATGCCACCAGGATTTAAGCAACGGGGGTTGGTGAACTCACCAGGTAGGGTTTGGGGTTGGATGATGTTTGGTTGACTTGCCACAGGCTGAGAAATCCCTCTCCGTCAGCGACTCCGCACTAGAGCAATCAGAGCAACCTCATTAGACAGACAAAACAAAGGCAATGATGTTGCATGTATGCATGCGTGTGGGTTGCACGTACTTTGTTGCCCTGGGAGTTGAAATAGAGTCGAGTGACACGAGCGTTGCCTGCTTGTCTGAAGCAGATGAGCTGCTGAGGTCTGTTCCATTCAAACATTCTCACACTGCCATCCTGAGCTCCAGTCATGTCTGATACAAAATACACATGATGAATAAGTGGAATATATATATATATATATATATATTTGCAGATATATATCTATATCTATATATATATATATATATAAACAATGAGACCAAGATAAACTCAATTGAAAAAAAAAACAACTTACAATACTGATATATGGGGTGGGAGGTCATTCTCTTGACGTTATTAAGATTTCTCTTCATGATCTGGAAAAGATAAATGAGACACCAATGGATAATGGCAACTAGGCTGGCTACAACAACCCTCACCTACCAAACCCTTCTATCTTGCAATCTGCATCATAAGGCGCGTATTTATCAACATGGCGGGAACGAGGAGAACCCAGGCCGGATGTAAGCGTGACGCAAAGCTGCACCTTGGGCGACAGGGCTGTGAGAGCGCACGCTATCAGTGTCTCTCTCAGTAACGCAAACACACTCGCTGCCTGTATCAGCCACCATAGACTCAGCAGGCCAGCTGTTTAGGCGGCACATCTTAGTTTTCCTATACATTGATAAGAAATGAAAATACTAATTTCTCACAAAATGTGCAAAATGTATTTAGCAGAATGGAAAGCTCTTAAGCATTTATGCAATATCCTTGATATCAATATTAAGGTCATATAATTTCACTAAGACACTTACTTGGTTATAGTCGTGAATGTGAATAGTGTTTGTTAAGATTTATAAATGGTATAAAAATACACGGATGTGTGTATGTGTGCATGAGCCTGTACCACGCTGGCCCCCATGCTGGTCTGCCCGCTGCCCAGCCATGGCATGGATGCGGACACGGGGATCTGAGGTGGAGCAAAGGGACCAGAGCTGGCTTGGGCAATGTTGGTATGAGATGATTTGTAGTCCACGTCGTCAGAGCTGCAGAAACGGTGCACACTTTTACAATTCTAACAATTCGTTTATCATGGCATTGAATAAGTCGTTTGAAGGAAACGTCAGAATTAGTCAGACCTGCGGGATTCCTTATCAAAGTCCTCTCCGATCCAGGTGTAGGGTTGCACAGCCACCAGCGTTGACACATCAACTTCTTGGACATCATGGGTGGAGGCCAGCACTATTTCATTTGAGTTAGCCTGGCAAAGAATGCGAGCAAGTGGGGGAGAGAGCCAAGGATGGAGTGAACCAAATGATAAATGGTTTCCTCTCATTTCCAAGAAAGATTGTGAAAAGCAGTACCTCCAATTAATATAAGTACTCTACTTGAAGCCACTTTATTCAAAAGCATCAATGTTGTCGATGGAGGTCTCTTTCAAGCGCTCTACTTATCAAAATTTTGAAGCAGTTTGACGGTTCTTTTTGTAGGCCAAATCATTTATAAATGATATGTGCCAATTACCAGTTACTTGTTTATCCTCTTCACCTCTCTAATTTCAAGCATCAATGATATGCAATCAAATAAATATAAATCTGGGATCAGTGAAGCCTTATGGCATATTTGCCAATACATAAAATTCACATTTTATTTACCTTGTTGATTGCAAATGCCATGATTATGTCCGACTCCTTGTGAATGATTTTTGCTTTGCCTCCCGGGTAGCCCAGATCTGCCTCCACCTGGATAAATCAGGAGAGCAGATAAAAAGCAGGTTCAACAGTACACATTAAGAGAACTTTTAACACAAACTGTTAATTAGTTAAGAATTTGGATGGAGAAATCAACTCAGCTGCAGCCATCTGCAAATTTTGTGGAAGCAGTATTAGAAGAGTGAAGCTAACAAGAAATGAGTAGTTTGAGAAAAATCTGACAAAAGTATCAGAGATGGAAATCCCACACAGCTCTGACAGTAAGCATGCAAGTTAGTAATTATATTTTGTGTGCAACGTCGAGGAAGCTTAGATGCTGTTGTCTCCAAAGAGTGTGAAACATAAGAACATCCATCTGTTATTGGTAGGAATTTGATGTGAGAGTGGAAAACACAGACATCCCTGTGGGGGGTTAAGATTAGCCTTGACTAGATCATATGCTTGAATAGCTGCAGTCATTATCAAGCCAAGCTGGAGAGCAGACATTCACCAGAACGTCTTAAATGTTGCTCCTTCAAGCTTAGCCATCTAGTAGTGACTACCACCAACAGTCAGAGGGACAGACAAAGTTAGCCTGGTGATACTTGGTAATACTACTACCTTGTTGGGACCGCTACCTCCAGCTACCCAGTTTGGCCTTACATGGTCCGTATGGTTGTCTACAGACTACACAACACACATCAAGGCGTAGAACACACCAACACAACACAGCACAGCACAGCACAGCACGACACAAAACCCATGCACACACACAGAAAAATAAAACATGGAATGAAAAATAAAATTCAAAGAATGCTGAAAGGATTTTTGATGCATGAAATATAGTCTGAATGTGTGCTATGATGAGGCCACCTCAGAGTGTGGAACACTTATCTGTCTATGTGGGTAACCACACAGTAATGAGCAGTTCCAGACATCACAAAAGTTACTTAACCGTCACGTACTTGAAGTTGTTTCAGAAGTCAAAGCAAGGATACTATCAATATCAACAGATAAATGCTCAGGGCCTGAATTACAAAAGGTTTGCACACGCCAACGGGCGAAAACGTGACTGTTCAGGGCAAAGAGATGTTGAAACTGATCTCCTGGTGCTGCGTCTAACTAAAGTGCACAATTGGAGCGTAGTTCATTTTGCGCATTCTGCGAAGATTTTTTTTCAAATAGATGAATTTGGCACATGAAATGTGATTTATCAAACTTAATATGAATCTTCTGGTGTACTTCCAAATGTTCTATTGTGAAAACCATGGGAGCTATCTAACTTGCAAAATCAAAGTCTCCCACACTTTTACATTTGTTGCCAACAGCGCGTGCAATCGGTTAAACTAACTGAACACTCAATTCATGGCCCGCTATTTGGGAAATTAGTCAATGAGGACTTTTCTGTGTAATAATTTACAATACCATTAATGGATCAACTTCAAGGAGTGTTGGTCCTAAATGATGTCCCACAAACACAATATTACACATGCCTTTATCCCTGTGCAAAAGAAACAAATATACCAAAAGCATGTAATCAGCTGACCTCACTCTGCTTCCTTTTCTTGGTAAAGATGTAACGAATTAAGGTCTCCTGAAGAACTTCCTGTTTGACAAGAAAATGCCACAGGCGTCGAGCTGGAAAGGACTGATGATTTTTTGTTCTACAAGACAATAAATACATTTAAACATGTCAGAATTATCAGAATTAATGAATTCTCAGATCATCTCATTAATACCCCTCATAATGTACAAAACAAGGAATTTGGGTTCATGTGACAGCAAAAATGAAAATGCAGAGAATTAAACTATTACTATCTGCTGTAAAAGGGTTCCTAAATTGGAGCTACTAATCCTGATTATTTTGGTAATAATTGAACTCAAATGATCATTAACTTTTTGGTACAGAACAAGAACATTTTTATATGTGGTCAAAAATATTATGAAGAATACATTTCTTTGAAACATGAATTACAGTATGTCAGTTTCTTTCAGACCAAACAAAATGTATAAAATTTGTAATTTCAAAATAAAAAAAATGCAAATGTTCAAAGTATGGTTTTTGTGATTGAGCAAACCTAGTTCACTGGATGCATACTAATGGGTTTTTTCACATATAATTATGTCAATTTTGTAATGGTGGAGTGTAATAATCGTATTTGTAATTGAATTTCGTTCAAGTGCACAGAGCTTGACTAAATCATGTATTGATGCTCAAGTAAAGATGCCTGACGTTTATGGTCTTCTCTAAAGTCAATGTGCGTGTCAGTGTGATTGATTTACTGTACAGCAAGTCTTACTTAAAAGGAGTGTTGTCTGGCTCCAGCATGGCCTTGTGTCGCAGTATGGCAGGACCGCCTCCAGCACTGAGGTCAGTAGGGTAAGTGTTAATGTAGTTGGGAGGTGGACCGTCAAATTTATTCATGGTCTCCAATAAAATATGTTCCCAGTTTTCGAGGGTCTTCAACACAGCGTTTGTGAAAGGCGAAGTGACTGGCAAGTCTGCAGCAAAAACAGCACACAAACATATTTGAATGAATATGCTACAGTTAACTGAAGAGTAACCCGATAGTGTACGTTTGTACCTGCAAAGTCAAGCCCAGTGATAGGGAGGAAGTTCTTAATAGAGTGATGAAACAGTTTCACCATAACCAACCGGATCAGAGCCCAGCTATGGTTCCAAATGGACAGCACACAGGATTGTTAAAAGCAGAAGCACAGCCTTCCAAATAACGGGCAAGAAAAGAAGCACAACCCACCTGTAGGAGTTGGGGTCAGAGTGCTCAGTCATCTGTGTGTCAGAAAGGAAAGCGTCGTCATCATCTTCATCATCCTCTGCTCCACTTTCGTCAGAGTCGCACAAAGCATTGCTCTCTGACAATGGCAGGAAGGGCTGAGAAGAAAAAAAAAAAGTAAAGGTGAGAAGGAACAAGGGAAGTAACAAACACCACATTTCATTTGTTTGGGTGTAGAGTAAATTGTACGAAAAACAAAACAAAAAAAATCTTATTGATTCCAAATGTGGAAAAATGCAGTTGATGGCTTACTTTGGCCACAAAATAGTCCCACATGCTCAGCTCTGGGGGAATAAATTTCTCCCTGTACGTGGGTCTCTCTGTGGGCAGAGGAGGTGGGGCGGCCGGCGTTTCCTTCACAGGGCGACCAGGTACCAGCATCCTCATATTAAATCTGCGCCTGTATCGGTCCCCGTCCTCAGCTGGGGCCTGAGTGGGCACCACTGACGGACAAAAGAAAGACACAACATTCTTCAGATTTTCATTCCATCGGTTTGGTCCAGACTGCAAAATGCTGAATAAGGAGGATTTGAGACTGTGCATCACTGTAATGGCAAAATATCCAGAAATACATCAGGATGAGTGAATTGCATCAACACCCAGAACACATCCAACTGGCAATATGTAATCTGTGCAAATCTGCACTGTAAAAACATTCAGCATACATTCACTTGGATATGCACAAACCTGCACTGTTATCTTGCAGAACTATCACTGGCATTGCACCAGACAAAACAAGACACAACACAAAACAGAATTGACAGAGCAGTTAGACTCACAACACATTCTTGTATGACTGAAACTAATGCAGTAGATCACAAAATTGGAGACAGAGAAACAGCAATGAATGATGATGTTCAGTAACTCAAATAATAACGGAAAAA
Source organism: Syngnathus leptorhynchus (assembly GCF_054491065.1). Lineage (NCBI taxonomy): Eukaryota > Metazoa > Chordata > Actinopteri > Syngnathiformes > Syngnathidae > Syngnathus > Syngnathus leptorhynchus. Next base: position 9,797,577 of record NC_141197.1, read on the forward strand.
GGTTTCCTTGGGCAAACCATGTGAAATGCGTGTGCCTCGGCGTTTGTAAAATGGTGCCGTTATCTGTCCTCAAAAGGTCAGCATTAAAAAAGGTATTAAACTGATTCCTATGAATTGATTGGATTTTAAGAGAGCCACTTTGCCTCTGTTCTTCAAAAACTTGTCTCTACTCGCTCTTTTTCACTTTTAGAGTCGAAATGCCAATCTGTGTCTTCCCCTTCCACAAAACAAAATCAGGGCAGTGAGCAGTGGGAATTTCGAACAACTCAGTGAATCAGTCTACATTGCTATCATTAGTTATAATCACATTCAAACAACTGGCGCACACACTAACTATCACATGTTAACTATTGTTAACATCAAAGGATTAACACTCGCTAATCAAGGCTATTTAAAGAGTTCTAGGTCCACTGCTTCATTACTCTAACAACACCACAGGATGTACCTGGTTTAGCCTTAACTTCAGAATTAATCTGTGGGGGGTCAGCTTGGGCTTCTGTACCGTCCTTGCTAGCCCCGACTGTTGCTTCAGCGGCACAACAGGAATGATAGCATGAGTTGAGCACAAAGGACAATGCACGCACATGCAGTACAAAAGACACACACGTACACTGCAAACAAACACCAAAATATGCTGTTGGCTTATCAAAACAACCCACTTCAAATCACACATGGCTGTTTGTAATAGACATTCAGTGTTAACCACACAACATAGAGAAGGGCGGGTGGGTGTCATCAGCAACAGTGCAAACCTGGACTGTACATCTACCATGCACTTCAATCCTGCAAACCACCAGCTTGTTACTCACAGCTGGTCTTAGTTGCTGGTGCCACAGTGCCTGGCCCACCTCCCTTTGAAACGAGAGGGGGGTACTGTTTGGGACACTGGGTTTCATAGGGAATGGGTTTGGGGGTTTGGGTGAGGTTGCCCTGCTCAGGTCTTCGTGACTCCTGAGACTCCTCTGGCCTGGCTGCCTCAAAATCAGCTGGCACTGGGACACAGGGCAGAGCGCACACTCACACAAGACACTAGACATCTACAACAGCATCTTAGGAAGTACATCAGGGCTGAGTGGACGTTTGTGACCCTGATGACATTACAGAGAAGCATTACAATGCAGGGAGGAGACGTTGACAAAGGGATGGGCCTAGGGCATATAAGTATGGACAGGCAAATAAACCCAGACTAAATGCAAAGACAGAACGTAACGAAGTACACTAACACTAACTGTACCTGGTGGGGCCTCGGGCCTCTTTGGCTTTATTAGGACTTTGGCTCCTCCTCCAAACACTGCGGCCCACATGCGGTTGTTGAGAGGGTGTGCGGCAAGGCGGAAGAGTTCATTGCTGTTGTGGGTGCCCAAGCCGTGGATGAGCAAGGCTAGATAAACAGCCATGACTGCTTCACACAGTAGCACGTTGAGTCTCGGCTGGTCCTCCTCCCTGGCAGACGTCAACAGAGAAATCAGGGACGACACACCTGGAGAAAGGGAACACGCATGCATAACATTATCAAAAAGCATCATAGCAAAGAACAAAAATGCAGTCTGTGCACAATATAAAGGCAATTCACAAATGAACATAATGAGCAGGGTCTTTCTTTCTGTTTCCTTGCCAGAGGCCATGAAGCTCCTATTATAGAACACCATCTGTCCATTTGCACAAACAGACTTCCTGCTTTGCACCGCTTCCCCCACTTTTCATATTCTCTCGCTATCATGTCGTCGATGCGCTCTCATAGGCCATTTTATTGAAACTCTGCCTTGCACAACTCAATTGCACTCCAAACTGATTATGCTAAATATGTCAAACACAGATGAATGAAAATGCAAATCATTCAAAAACAAACAATGGAGTACTTGCTTTTTCAAGTGCAAAACAATTTACCTGGCCACTGCGCAGGAGCAGAGTTTGGAGTGATATGTTCCTCTATGCTTTCTGTGCGGAGTCGTTTCCTCTCACTGAGCAACAATCCCTGGTACACCATTCCAGTAAACTGATTGGCCTCTGTCTGGCTGCTGAAAAGTCAATAAAAAGGTACGCGTTTTCATCTACAGAGAAAAGGACCCTTTACAGTAAATTCCTTGTATGCACACTCGGAGTTGGCATCACTCCTCTGGAGTTATATAAAAAAAAATGAAAGGCCGTGATGTAACTGCACCGAAGAGACATAAAATATGCCAATGAAGATTCAAAGGCGTGAGTTGTAGAGTACCTGTAACTATGGCTGTCACACAGTGCCTGATAGATGCAAGCAGACAGAGATGCTGCCAGTGTGTGTAGAGCATTTACCTGAGGCAGACAGAGACAATTCATTGTTCTAATTTTCCACTCGTGAAAATGACACTGAACAAACTGTGTGAATGAATTTGAGTTCTAACCCGGTCATCTATGACATCTGGATGCGGCGGAGCCTCCATGAGGGTGATGGTGTGCAAGATATCATGAATGTGGTTGCTGAGATGAAGCACGGGGTTGGCTATGACCGTCTTGGTGGTGGCAATGCAGGCCGAGAGCAGAGGCAAGGTGGTTGGAAGAGGGAGGGGAGACTGTAGCTGCTTCACTGTGATCTCCTAAAAACAAAGATAAGTGGCTTCATCATTTACTGTGCCAAGAAGAGTGATACGGAACTTGCAGATACATATGGGAGCTAATCCATTTATTAAACAAGTATGTGGCTACCTGTTGGCTTTCCTGCAGAAGGAACAGGAGCTCCATGCGTACAGAGGTGACTCCTCCGCCCTTGGCTCCATGGAGACTGCAGTATGAGAGGAAAACCCGGAGGAGGGCCTGGTTCTTCCTCAGCCAAGCCTTGCGCCTTTCCGAATGCTGCTGCTTGGCTTGAAGGCGCCGTCGCTCCATTTGGTGACGCTCATAGGCACAGGCGTCTAGTCTCTCCAACATGTCATCCGATATATCCACTGACGCTGCTCGTTCTACCCAGTGCTCTGCTTCTGACTCTTGCTCCTTGCCTTCCACCTGCATATTCATAAAAAAAAAAAAAAAAAACATGATTGGTTTGAGATATTAACGGAAGGAAATGTGGAATATTTCACCTTGTAGTTGCAGATGTTATGCATGGCTGCAATCTCCTTCTCCAGCCAACTGTAGAGCTGAAAACGAAGTTTGCCTCCATCCACCTCGAAGCCCGTGGCTAGTGTGCGCAACTCTGTCATTAGGATTTTTAGGCAGGCACGGAACTTCAGCTGCTCTGCTATCACATCCACCTCAGACTCACTCTAAAACATAAAAAGAAAAATGATCATTTTCTTGTTCACTACGAAGTGTTACACCAAGCTCTACTAGTAACTAAAATAATTTCTTTTATACCATTAGATTAAATGCTCTATTTCATTTCTACCTACCCACCAGAGCAGTGCTTAAACCACCAAATGTTCCCTTTGTGCATGCGCAGTCCAAGTGTGCAATGTATTTTAACGGCTGAGGCATTTAACTACAACTCCAGCCATTAAATCTCTGCTCCACTTTGAAAATGTTACGGCTTTGCTCCACTTCAATGGAGTCATTCTCATAGTCACGCCATATTAATTGAGTACATTTGGATGATAGATTTAAATTACACATTTTTGAATGCCAGAGCTGCACATTGGGACAGTTATAAACAGTTTGAAGATTATTTGTCTAACCTGTGAGTCATCTCTCTGTAGCTTCGTTTCAAAAATTCCCTCTGCTTTCGTTCCAGTTTCAAGTTTCTTCATCGTCAGACAATCCTCATCGTCGTCTTCATCATCGTCCTTGTCATCCCCCCAGTCGAGCTTTAGCTCATCTTCCGACTTGCCAATGGGTTGGCTCCAGTCCATCCCACCTGCATTGTCATCTCCTCCCCAAGCCGGGGGAGCAGGGGAAGCCCAGTCCATACCTGTGCTCCGTTCGGATAGCAGGCTTGAATTTACGTTGGCCTTGGATGAAGCCTTGCTCAGGGGAGAGGAGCCTGATTTCTTGGTAACTTTGGGAATTTTAGAGAGAACCTCCAGAGCCAGAACTGGGCAGCCCACCTGTTGGATTACATTGAAATTACTTGTGTGTTAATTGTCAGACTCTGTCGAATGCTTTTGATTTTTTTTATACTTTTAAACAGGAATGGTGTGAGTGTTACAGTCATTGGCCCAGATAAGTAAACCCACCTTGAAATGTGCATTTGCTGTGGTGAAGAACAATTTGCGCTCTATGAGGTTGATCTCATCTGCACTACTTTTTTCTGCAGTGAGCCCCACTGTGGTTGCTGTAACCTCTGAACTCGCAAAGTGCCGCCGAATGATGAGTGGGTGGGTTCTTAGATAGTTGTAGAAACTGAACACTACAGGGTTGCAAGATTTGACCATCACATCTAAAACACAATACAAAAAAAGTGAGTGAGAGAAAAAGAAATGTGTGAATGCCTTCAACCAAACAAAACCTTTATTAATGTTATTGAGACTTCACAAGTAATGTACTGAATGTCTCAAAGCAACTTACCAGGATTATCATCATCATCTTTGGGGGTGCGCTCTAAGAGTGTGTCCAAGGCTTGGGTGTAATCCTTCATTATCCAGTACGCTATGCTGCGCAGGAACGGGTCAGGGTGAAGTCTAGAACAGTGGTAATGACTTCCGTCCCTGTCGCATCCAAGAACCTTCTCATAAAGGAGGCCTTGGCACGTGGATGAATTCTCAAAGTCTGCTTCATACAGCCGAGCAACTATCATGGCTAACTGGAGGTCCTCCATCTTCTCCAGCAACACCTACACACAACAAAACAGTAGATGGGATATGAGAGGCAGATTAAAAATAAATATTAAATGCAAGTTTAGGCATCTAAGAAGCTTTATTTTTTGTGATCTATGTTTTGACTATATAGCATGTGAAACCTTGGTCAAGGAAAGATATGTGGACATTTACCCTATGTATCAATATAATTTGTCTTAGAGCTGTAGAATAACCAGCTGTCTCAGAAACAAGAAGAATCTCTATTTTCAGATATGAAATATGCATTGGTGAGAGTTGTTCACACCTCTATTGCATCTTTGAGTGATCCAGCCAGCAAGAAGAAAGCAGCCGACTGTTCAAAGCGTTGCTTTCCAAGCAGGGAAAAAGCATTTTTTAGAGCTGCCTTCCTCCACCGGTCTTCACTGAAATTATTCTTGAAGAACTGAGTCATCTTCTCATCATGTTGAGATCTGAGAGAAACAAGCAACTTAAGTCAATATCCCCAATTAGTAATACTGTAAATGAAAGGTATGATTTCAAAATGAAATAAATAACTAATATTGATGCACTTTTTTAAGGATTAAAAATAGTCCTACCTGAAGAGCCCCCACAGGACAGCCTTTTTTTTCATGGCCAGGTAGAAGAGAGCAGCATCCAAGGGGTCATTGTGCCTCTGGAATGCAGCCTTGCCCAACTGATAATACAGAAAAATATTCATGATGAAAAGAAAACCTAGACTTTATTATAATAAACTGATGGACGGAACATATCCGAAATCCAATTATTTTAGGTGATTTTTTGGGGATCACAATTTTGTAACATAGCTACACTGTACATATTTTAAGTGCAAGCAAGCACATTTGACATGGTAGTGTGTAATTTGTAATCATTTTCATTAGCCTTACATGAAAGTTAACAAGAATTGGACCTGAAACCATTTTGTGATCATTTCAGTGAACTGAAACTGTTGTGTAAAATAGTCAATTAAACTGTAGCTGTCCCTTACCAGCACTCTGATAAGTTAAGACTTGTAACAAATTATTTTAGTGCCACTATTAGTAACATGTTTCTCAGAATTCAGATCTCTAGCTACCTTTTCCACCATTTTCCGCAAGGTGTTGATGTTGCGTATCCACCAACCAACACCAACAGCTCGGAGTTCAGACCACTGGGGGTCACCTCTCTGCATGGCCGGAATCATATTCAGCAGCTCCTCCTCTGCCTCAGAGTGAAAGGCCCAGGCAAAATGGCATGTTGACAGACCTAACAAGGACATATTGAGAGAGAAGATGAGTGATGGTGACATGAAAAAAAAGTGTCAGCATTAAATGAGCTGGAGAGTTCACCGTATTAAATAAAACAGCAGTGTCAAAGGCAAAGTGTTTTACCTTGGTGAAGAAGCTGCATGCGATAAAGTGGGGGCAGAGAGGTGAGCAGGCAAGTATGAAGACGCATGGCCAGCAGGTACCTCAGTCCACACTCGTCCAGAGCCTCGCCTCCTATAAACACACCAGGTAGCTGTCAACTGGTGTCACTGATATTCATTTGATTGCTAAGTCTCCCCTTTGAACCCTTAAAAAACAAACGGTCCTTTTTCATGTCACTCTGTTTTTCTTGTCCCTGAACCTTCTTACTGTCTCTGTGCTGGAACAACCTGCTAATGTCTTCTCGTCAAAAGACTAAATAAACCGGATTATAAATTACAAAAAGATAATGGACAAGCGCTGTTGGTTTACATACAGTTTCAAGAGCAGAAACAATGGTATTTATCACAATAATTTGATGGTTGAAGATTATCTATGCTGATAAACACGGTCAAGAAAAATCATACTAAGCCTGTTTATAACTTTAACCAACCTAAAGGCTCGATGACCTCTTAGCAAGGGTATTATTAGTTTTTGATAAATGACACTAAAATAAGTGCAACCGGTATCTGTTGGAAAAACATTACATTTTTTCAGTTAGCAGATGGACATTAAATGTTTTTGTTTTCACTTTATGGGAATGGGGACAGTCGCAACATATTGACTATTACGTTTTGGTAAGATTAATTTTCAAGGACATTTGGACGATGCTGCAAAGTGCTTGACTGAACTGTGGTGTGCACATCTGTTGTGTAAAGATAAATCACTGCATCAATGAAACATTATGCCACCACATATGTTGTACGCTCCAAGGTATCAAAATAAAATGACAGCGCATTGACACAATTTCTGACCTGTGTATTGTTGGTCAGTGGAGCTGGTGACCTCAGCACTAGTGGTTGCTACCGTGTCAGCAAGGGCCACTAAGAACATTTGCTCGAGTCGCGTTAGTCCAGGGAGGCTGGAATGCATAAGGTGACTGGACAACACCTAGACAGACACAAAGGACGAGTCATAATGAAGCTGCTTGATGCTGTCACTCTGTTTTTTGGCTACTTCTAATAAGTACATTTGCTGACTTAATGTACCATGAAAGCATTTAGAATTTCTACACTTGATAAAAATGTAACACATAACAGGTTCATTTTTTTCAGTCTTAATACCTGTGCATGTTCTGGTCCAAAGTAGGCAGGACCGTACTGTGAGAGGTTGATAACACGAGATTTCTTCTCAGGTTTGTCAGTGGCAAAGTTCACAAAGTCGTCTGTGGTGACTGTTGGCACCTGTTAACACAGTCATAAGTAGAAAAGGAATCAGCGTCAATCTTCAACGACAAAATGCTTTCGACCGTTGTGTACAAACCTGGAAGAGGTCAGCATACTGGTCCTCGGCCGAAATGTGCCCTGCCTCACCGTTGGCCACTTTGGGTCCTTTGACAGTTTCTTCCGCCCCCTTGAAGGAAGTGTCTTCGTCAGCCAACATGAGCGCGTAGAGAGGCAGCGGGGGGATGGAGTTGATTTCGGTATAATCCCTTCCTCCGTCACGACCGGCTACGATGGTGTCTTTTGCGGTGCTGCCGGTCACACTGATGGTTCTGGACAGATGTCTTCTGGCTCCACCCTCACCTGCCTCTACATCTCTTACTACAGCGACCTCCCCAGCAATACACTTCACCAAATGAGCAAGAATGGCCTGGCAGAAAGACGATTAAAATACACACAGGCAATTGCTGTTAAATACTACTAGAACAGTGGTCATCAAATATAGTAGAACAAGCTCTCTCTAGTGGAATGCTAAAGAATTACTGAATTGTCAAACTTTGCATAATTAACCGACTGAAAGGGGAAAGTCACGAGCAATACATTATTTTAATTGAATTATTATCAAAGTCGTTTTTTGACTTCCCTTTATTTAACCACAGTGTTAATGTCGGAAGTATTTTTTTAAGCAGAACATGTTTGAGAACCACTTTACTAAGGGATGAGGATGACTCACCTTGGCGCGGCGAACCTTTCCCAAATCCATGAGCTCAAGCAACTGGGTGGGATGATATTGGGGTAGAGTCGGGGACAGGGAGTGAGCTGCCTCAAAAAGTCCACCCTCTTGAAGTCCAGCTGGGGCACGTAGGGCCTCATCCACTGCGGTGCTTCCTTCAAAAACACTCTTAGACCTGGTTCTCCCTTCGAAGACTGCGGAAGAAGTTGCGGTTTGACCTCCAGCAATGTCTGCAGATGACAGGTTGCCCTCCTCTCCCTCACCAGGCTTCTTGTCCTGGTGCCACTGGGCATACACATGCATCTCGCAATCCATGCCCACCACCAAGATGCCATCCCTCACCCAAGAGAGTGAGACTGGCAGGGAAGGAGTACCATCCACAGAGGACAGCAGGTCCACTGCCCTTAATAGGATCCAGCGAGAGCGGATCCCCTGTTTGATACTGCCCCCTAGGGGAAGGGTGATGACAGCCACACCTTCTTTGCTGCTTGTCTGCTCATTGACCATGCCAGAGATTCGACCGTACATAAGAATGTTGGATCCAACCCCCACTGTAAGGATGTGAGAGCCATCTTCTTTTGACAACCAATCCAAATGGACGTAATGCTTGATGTTGGGTGAGTTGTGGTCTCGGCTCATGTACAGGTCCGACCTGGTACAGAGAGCAATTTCCTTTTATATTTGAGACAGCTGATAGCAGCAGAGTAGCTTACAGAAATAGGCAGTTGCCTCCCTGACCTGCTGTAAACAAAGAGGTTAGAGTCCACGCTGACTCTCGGGTCCAAGGTTGATGAGGGTTTGTTGAATTCTTCCAAGTGGAGAGTTTGCTCCAAAACCCACTCTGAACCACCAGTTGATTCACACTCATAGATAGACACATGCATGGAGAAATCTTTTCCAGAAATCTAGAGGGGGAATAATAAAAAAAATAAAGTGGAAATCTATAAAATGGCACAGAAATGATTAAAAGTAATGCTGTATTTTGAATTATCACCTCTTTTAATACAACACAGTGCTACAAAACTTTGTCATTGTCATTTTTAATAATTCTTCACAAATAAATAATGATCTTTCCCCAAGTTGTTTGATTTTTTTTTTCATCATTAACCAATTTAAAATGTTATGATTTCCTGGAGAACAAAACCATTAACGCTATTGAACACTAGACTGAAAAGTTTGGCAAAAGGCTGCCACTTCCTCACTATGTGGGAGCCATTTTGGATTTGATTTTGGAAATGCAAAGAACATGCATAACAGCTATGACAAGTCTTGTACATAAGGTTTGTTGACTATTTTACAAATAAAAAGTATTTATACTTGAATAAAATCACCGTCTAATTAATTAAGGCTACACAGACTCGCCCCATGTTTTGAGGGAATTGCATATATAGGCAACAACTGATTAAAACATGTATAATGTAATCTTGGCGCAATAGAACATTCAAATATATTACCTGTCCTTGACGTGGCTGTTTAAAAGCCACAGCCAGCCTACCGGTGTAGGAGCATGACACGGCAACAGGCCGCCCTGACACAAACACAGCGCTGTTGTTGTCTTCCTCTTCGTTCATTAGAGCCCACGGCTCCCAGCGGTACATCCTCTTGTCCTGCTCATTGTCACTATCTCCATGATCACCCTCGACGGCACATCGCCAGAACCGCACCCGAGAGTCAGAGCAGGTAGTCACAATCAGATAAGGAGCCAGGCATACAGGGTAGATGGAGGAGGAACTGAGATGACCTAAAATAAAAACAAGATGAGTAAAACAAAAATACTGTGTAACGTGGTACCAGATACGCTCCTCTTTTTTTAGCATGTAGTACGTAAATAATTTGCGACATAGAAGGTAGCTAAATCTCTATTTGTAATCCAATTCTTTAAATTGGAAAATAATAAGAGTCAAGACAATGCTCAGGCTGACCAGCAGACGGTGTGGCTCTGGTAACCTCTACCCCATGGGGCAGGTCTAGTCGCTTGCTGTACACCAGTTTGGAACTAAGGATGAGTTTGCTGGCTGACTGCAAGTTGACTGTGGAGGCTGAGCGTGGAAGAGGCCTGATAGGGGAGGTCTCTGGAGATGAGTCAGGATTCATGACTTGATTGGGAACCATGAGCTGACTCTGGAAGCTAGAATCTTCGTTCAGATCATCTGCGCACAAAGACACAGTAATGATGAAGCTGGATTGCATTTTAGATATGAGAGTATGCAATAAAACTACCAAATAATGCTATAATTAAAAGAAATCTTACCAACACAGGCCTGAACAGACTGGAGGTGCAAGTGCCACATTTGTAGCACTGAGTTCCTGTTTAGATCCTTTTCTATCAGCACCAGGAAAAACTTCTCCGAAAATGGTGGAGGGTGGTAATCTGGTGTCGGAAAAGTTGATTGAATATGAGGTTTTCAAAGTTGTAGAAGGTGCAGTATTAAACAGATAGTATAGTGCACCTTGGCCAGATGGAAAAGCAGTTGTGTGTGTGTCTGGTTCTTTTTGAGGTTTATAACCTAGAATGAAGTCCTCTTGGAAGACATGGAGCAGCTGCGTGGTGGCACCACACTGTATTCCAGATGGAAAAAGAAGACACAATTACAATACGTATTCTGTGTACACAATGTTAGCATTGCAAGATGTGGAAAGTGATGTGAAGAGCAATGACTCACCTGGTTTGTAATGACATCCAGCTCTATGATACAGCCAGGTCTGGCAGTAGACTGCTGACTGACAATGTTGAAGACTTCACCAACTAGTTTCTGAACCGTGACACAAAACGATTGTAAGTGTACAGAAAATGTGGTGAAAATGCAAAGATATTTTTACGTAATATACATATGATGCTAATTTCTGCCTTAGTTGGTTTTTTTCCTCCCCAATATGGGTGAATTATATTCAGTGTTGTGTTTTGGTTAGTTCTGCTTCAAACTAGACACCCACCGAGTTCGTCCACAAAATATCTTTCAATTCAAAAACTGGGAAAAGGTGACATATTGTTATGGTTGCCACATGACATGTGGCATTTGTGTGTTTCTGTGTGTTGGTCCACTCACAGATGTTTCCGGATCTGAGAGTTCATCTAGTAGCTTTCTGGCATCGACCACAGCTTGATACAGACGAAGGTTCTTACCATCTGATGCCACAAAGCAGGCACTGGCACTATTACAGTATGTTCCTGAAGGGAACAAAATATAGTGCGACAGTGAGATGAAACAGACTTTTAAGGCTGTAGAATATAAGGAGACGATGATTTCCTTTGCATATTGTAGCAGAGTAGACTTTGATCATCTGAATGCTAGATTGTTGTGTGTTCTTCAATACCAAATGCATGACTGCCTCTCAAAGCTATACGAAATGTTACTGCACTGTCTTTTATTTTAGACAGATGGTATCGTGAAATAATTCAGACATCTTTGACATGTTTACCAAGTACAGAGCTGGGGACAAGTGAAGGCAGCCAAGCAACATTGCTGAAAGCAGAGGTGTGCAGCGAGTTGATCCGAGCCAGTTCGGAGACCCCTCCGGTGCACGAGAGTGGTCCAATGTGATCCACTCGCCACAAGATAAGTTCACTGTAGATGGCATTGGGGTCATGGAAGGTCCTTGTTGCTGCATTGCGGAGCTGCTTCCTGATAAACAATGAGAGAGAGATCCTTGTGATATTTATTGTCACTACCTCTTCTGGTTCTTGTCCATTATTTCATTGCTTCTTACCTTGGAAGTCCCTTTGGAAGGGGAAAAGTGGGAGGTTGTTCCCCATCCATGCTTCCAGGAGCCGAGGGAGGTGTAAGCAGTGCATTATGGTGCGAGGAGGTGAGCAGCAGTGGCAGCACTGTATGACAGGCTTGATCATTCAAATGGAAACGGTGGCCACAATAGCGAAATTTGTGGGATACGGTCAACACATTGGAGAATGCAGAGTGCTCGGCGAATGTCACGGCCCACTGGAAAGGCAGACAATTTTCTCAGATTCGGCTAGCATACAAAAATATTACTATTCCCGCTCCATCCCCCCCACACACACCTGGTTAAGAGATCCGTCAACATGCTTGGAGACCATCATAACTGCAGGACTAGTGCCGGGATTAGGAAAATAAGAAGAGGCTAATGCAGGCAAGCCAAGGCCAGCCGAGGCTGAGGCAGAGTGAGCGACGTGTTGAACCATCCTTCCTTGATCGCCTGCCCTGAAACTCTCCCTCTCGGTCAAAGTACAGGCATACATCAAGATGTTTTTACTCAGAGAGTTGGCATCGCCTGTAGGAAATGCCACTGGGATACGGGAGGAAAAGGACACCTGTAGGCATATTGGGCAGGAAAGATAACCACAATCATTCATGCTGATTTGATTGTTGGATTTACAGAATAATTGCTGACCAGCCAAAACATTCTACCGCAAACATTAGCTAATTGTCAATGAGAGCCAAGGCAAGGCTGTATCAAACGGTATGCCTTTACAAAGATATTGAATTTAAATGCACACTGTCAGAGAGGATTGGAACACTTTGGTTGGCTTATTTAGCGTCACAAGAGAGGCAAATCCTCCTCCACTATAATCACCAGTGAGTGTAATGTATGCCTGGATGAGCATGTGGCACAGTAATCACTGATTAAAAGCAGCCAAGCTAATATTTAGGAGAAAAAAAATGACTTAATTTCATTTGCGTGACATTAAAAGCAGGACACTGCATGGCTTTCAAACCATCAAAGCTGTTCTTACCTGAACCTGTCGGAAGATCCCTTGGTTAAATTCATCCAGGTACTTGACATGCCAAACAAGGAAGGAGCCATCAGTTGGGTGGATGGTGAACAACATGTCAGGACTCTTATTCCACTCTGTGATTAGAATCTCCATCCTCCTTTCCAGCAGCATTGAGGGCAAAGGCAAGCTGGAGCTGGATCCTGGTGAGGATGCCTTTGTGCTTCCCTGCTCCCCTGTCTCCGCTTCCTCTCCAAGTTCAGATGAGCCTTTGTCAGACATCTCATCCAGGTCTAGAAGAAAAAAAAATAAAATTCATCATGTGCTTGTGCCACATACACAATAAATGTGTCATTAAGGAATGTCCACTGCACTCTGGTCGTACCAAAGTCAAACTTCAAAGGGGATCCTTCGGGGTCCAGGGGGTCTTCTGTTGCATGATCTAGCTGCTGTTCAGAGTACTTGCGAAGCTGTAGCATAAAAAGATCCATCGAGCAGGTGAAGCTTAGATCTTTATTATTGAGCCAATGAACCACAAATCCTCCTGCCCCGGTGCCATCATCTGTGTTGAAGAGCGTAGAGTCTGCCAGCATTGATGGGATGTCTGCAAGTGAAAACAAGGAATAAAGAGGAAGCGGAGACAGATCGATCATTGAGACACAGTTAATCAATACAGATAAGAATAGTGTATGCTGTAACTAATAGGAGATGAAATGGATCTAAGGTAAAGACGGCTGCTTCGGCGAGAAAGCCTACCTGTGTTGGGATTAATGCTGGCTGAAATGTGAAAATGACACAATGCGTTGGCATGATGAGCAATGTGGCGATGAGTGTGTGCATCCTGCGTGCCAAGCTGAGAGGGGAGCAGCTCACTGTGAGCTACCAAAGCAGATGATCGTCGCCTTCCCCGACGCAGATGCTTCAGGTGGTGAATAGACTGTTCAAACAAAGCAAATAGCAAAGATTTCAACAATAAAGAACAAAAAAAACAACAACACATTTTTGCTATCAATTGTTTCTATTTAGGTCTCATAAACTACCCCGCGTTGTATACCTCCAAGGCATGTTGAATCTTGTCCTTGTTGCCTGCCAAGCCTGGCAAGCTAGAGCTAAACGAGTGCGTGTTCTCAGATATTTGCCCCCCAAGCAAGCTGTCTTCTGGAAGCAGGGTCTCGGACCACAGCCTACACACGCCATCCTCACAAGATGTCAGCAAAACATTGCACACCGAACCCCTAAAAGATACATGAAGGATGCACTTGACATCCACAAAGGGAATACAGGGCTTCATTTTGCAAATAGGTATTCATTTGCTTACTTTGGCATGTACTTGCTAGTCTTCCTCCAGGACATACCAGTGACCGAGCGAGGATGGGCCAGGTAAACAAAAGAGAAGTGAACGGCGGGTGTTTTTTTATCCGCGGGGTCCTGAACGACCACTGCGGAACGCCAGCCCGTGGTGGGATACCACACTTTGAGTAAACAGTCATCCTGCATACACAAACACACACATATCATTTTTGGTGATTTCATTCAATGTCCTTTTATTTTACAAAGTCAAGTTATTGGCACACCTTCCCAACTGTTGCAAAGTACTCTCCATCAGGGGACCACTTGGCAACGTGCACAGATGCAGCAGTCCTGTGGGCCACACGGTCACATTAGCTTAATGCAAAACAAAGACAGCTCACTCATGGCTACCACTGAAGCTGCTGATGTGCAATAGTGGACTTTATGGGTGGAATCTTAAAAAGCTTTCACTTCCCTGTTTGTGTAGTCTTACTGATCATGCACGTTTGTCATAAGATGAGAATTACATGAAGTGAAGTTAAATCGCATGACCCACAGCATCATGATAGAGTTGAAGCTTTTCACTATTGAGTTATCAGAAAACAAGACCTCAGTATCACAATATTTTCACATTTGTGAAAATTCTAACTAGATTTGAGATGATCTGCAAATCATGAAGCAGAAAGGAAGCATTTTGCCTTGACAGTTACGCATAAACAAGACGCACTTGCACTGCCAGACACAGTTCCAGTCATTAAGAACGGGATGAAGCTTGTCCTCAGATGCCTGGCCATCCTCCTCTTCGATTAGGGCGTCTGCCAGCGGTGGAGCCCACAGTTGGAGGCGCTCGGTTGCTGCTAGGATACGGTTCCCTGAAGACACAACGGCACTAGGTGACACATCTCACGGCCGAGTTGATGACTAAAGAGCACAGAGCATCATTTGTATTATGGGAGATACAGAATACTCAATTGCACATGTTCTTCAGGGCAACTGAGGTGGTAAGAAGGTAAAAGTCTTTTAGGGAGAGGATTCAATTAGTCCGTTTTTGGAGAGAAAAACATTAACGGGTTGATTTTATTACACAGAAAGCATTGGCATACCCTGTGGGTCCCAGGCCAGGTTGTAGGTGATGGCGTCAAGGAAGAACTGCCCTGTCTTTTGCCACTGATAGTTAAGATGCTGTTAGTGACAGGAGAGCAACACACACACGCACACCATGCGATGTTATTGGCTTCCTCGCCCACTTCATCTTATTACATTTTTTGGTAAACAATAATTTTTATTCGACAAAACGGGTACCTTGTGCCGTTTGTTTGGGTTGGTAGAGAGAGGTTCAAAGATGCAGACTGTGTTTCCATAGGAGGCAGCAATCTACATAAAAGCAGTATTCAAAACCATTAGAAAATAATAGACGGGGGGAAAAAAACGATCTTGAAGATAAAAAATAAATAAATAAATAAATAAAAAAACATAGACTGGAGGACATCTTGACATTTACAATCAACACAATGCTTAACAGCATCTTACTGAGTTTAAAAAGATGAGAAATGTCCCTTCATGGATCAAGAAAGAATACATACTGTTAATCATAATCATCATCATAAAAGAACAGCTTTTGTAACGTTCTGTCCTTTTTCTTTCTTTTTGTCTTCTGCCATCTGCTGCCTTTTAGGAGCTGGCCACACTTTACAGAGCTGCGGCCAACAAAGTGAAACAAGGACAAAACTAACGACATACACACTTCAAGAGTGTGCTGTGGTTTCAAAATTCGATGACTGCAAAAAAAGTGGACAAAAACAAACCGAGTGCAGGGGTGAAGGGATTTGAGTGTGAGGTCAACACTTACCCTGCCGAGCTGATGGGAGCACTCCACACAGCCCACCTGAATATTCCCATTCTGTGCTCCTGGGATGATCTGCACACACTCGAAGTCACTAGCCAAGATCACCACATCACAACCTGAGCCATAAGCCTGAAAATGAAAAGGTTTCTCATTAAAATGTGCCTTTAAAAAGTTTGAAAAAAGAAAATACAGGTATAAACAAGTACTAATTCACTTTAGTTTGGGCTCTATAACAAATATACAACACAAAAAGTGAAGCACTTAAACTGGAGAGGATTATAAAGCATCAATGCAACACTTCTAGAATGTGCACCATCATGAACCCAAGTTACATAAATAACAGTATTCAGGAGTTTAATGATTCAACAGAAACAAACCATTCACATGATCCTTATCAATCGTTTTCGTTAGCCTACGAGCCTAAATTACATAATGCCACTAACATGACATCCCATATGGGCAAACAAACAAATATGCATACTCGCATTTACACAAACAATATTAGGTCATACATGCACTGTGTTTAGCAAGTTTTAGCCTTTTATTTAAGATTATATATATTTTAAAATATAACTAGCAAGCCAAATTGGCCTCAGAGCAACAGGAGTGCCTGAACAACAGCTTATGTCTTTCATTATTCAGGAGAACAGGAGGAGAGGCAGGGAACTACTGAGTCACACAATAGGGACGCCTTATAGTCACCACTGAAAAACAAACTAATCGTAGCGGTTATGGCCCCGGTGGTTGATGCAAGATGAGTCTTTGTGCACGCTGCATGCGAGAGGCAAGTGAAAAGAAAACTGCAGTCCATGGATTACACGTCCCCCCCCCCACACACACACACACACACACACACACACACACACACACAGCTTCATCTGCTGCAGTACATCACGACTCAGAATTAAAACGTGGTCACCGTCACGCGCTGTCTTGGGCTGCCGTGTATGCGGTGGAGATTTCCTTTAAGTCTCTATGAGAACAAGTCATTTCCATCTAGCGGGGGGCTCTGAGCTACTAGACAAGTCAACAACACGAGTACACCAGTCATGAACTGGAGTCTCTCATCACTTCTTTGTTCCTTTGGTTTGTGTGTCCTGTTTCTCTTTCATCATCTACATGTGCCAACAGTCTCATGCATAACCAACAAGGTGCGGCGGGAAAAGGTGAGCAAACAATGACCGCTTGTTTGTTATGAGAGCATACTCCTGATGTATAACAAAATGACACCATTAAAATACAAATTTGGAAGCACGTTAGAAATACATTGACGTTTTGTAGCATTTACGACAGCAGGACCAGCAGTGTGAAAATAGACCAATCATCATTTCAGATGACTGTATGCTGAGATGATCAGCATCTCCGCAAAAGGGAAAACAACCACTATTATTATCACCACCCATTCAGCCATTTTCAACACCGCTTATCATATTCAGCGTCACGGGATGCTGGGGCCTATCTCAGCTAACTTTGGGTGAAAGGCAGACGACACCCTGAAATGATAGAGACAAACGACCATTTGCACTCGCATGCACACCATCGCTGTGTGGGAATTGAACTCAGGCGAGTGTGTCGCAACACCCTCAGTGACTACGTGACTATCACAGTACTCGAAATGTATGCAGCATACAGGAACGCTATGAACATATTTTTGTTCCCTTTTTTCCATCACAGTCTGATATTTTGACAAAAAACAAAATGGATATTCACTAAACTTTGCTGTGGGGCCAACGATTAACTTATTTTGTTGGGGATCTGGATATATGTTAAATGATTGAGTCACTATAGCAAGGTGCAATATACGTCTTCATTTTTAATGTTACGATCAATGGGACTGTCCACGCTTCACAATCACAATCCCGCCGCCAGTCTTGTCATCTTTCATCAAGCAGGAACTCGCCTGCAACCTAATGAACAGATGGACAAAGACAAATATGACGTTCCTCTTTCTTTTTCATTATCTCCCCGTCAATAAAGGCTCAGCAGAATCCTGCAGCATCGTGACTGACTGACACTTTTCTTACCTATCGTCACAATAGCATTGCTCAATCAAATCTGATGGTAGTTTAGGACTCATACACAATGCACACACTTTGGTAGGTTAGCGTTTTGATGCTGGCATTTTTCTGGACTTCAAAATATAGACCACCAATACTAGTTGGAAAATATCATTTACTAATGTTACAAACTCATGCATTCACAAAGCGACTTTGGTTCAACAGTTTGAAATATTCTTTGGGTGATCCGACATATATCTAGGGAGGTCAATCCAAATCAGGACACCAGGGTTGTACTTTTCTGCTGATCTGATCAATACAACATTCCACCTTGTCAGCCTTGTCAGTATTTAAAGAATGTAGCTGACTGAATAAATATTGCTTTTTTCTAAGCACAGTACTGTAGGAGGAGAAACGCTATCACGTGTGAAACTGAAAATGCATTAAAGTTGAAGTGAATGTCTCAATATGGGAGATTTTGAATGGTTTCCATTTAAAATGTTTATCTTTGCTCAATTTTGGGAAACTCAAGGGTGATTTTTACACTAGTCATTTCTCGGAGGACAGCTTTGGTGTTTTACCGATGTACAGTACCGATGAGATCTGCAGGCACCTTTGTTTGGAAGAGCATCTATTCAAGGCAATTCGGGGAAAAAACTAGGGGCATGCAGCTGTGTGCGATTTATTTTTATTTTTTTTAGAACAAAGTGTGAACATGCATGCACTGACTGTGGCAATGTGAGTAGATAAGAGGAAGAGAGCGAGAGATCACTTCTGTCTTTCTTCCATCCAATGGCCCCTATTCCCAGCGACTAACTCAATCATGCAGACATGTTCTGCTGCTGCAGCTGCTCCCAACATTTTCCCGCACGAGCTTGGCTGCTGCAGTCAAAAGCCTGAGCTAACCATATTTTTTTTTGTTCCAAATCAAAAAAATTTAGCCAAGAGAGAGAACCCCAAGTATGTATGGCTTCTATTCCGACAGACTACTGGTGCACACTGAATCAAACAAAACCAAGCTCTTCTCAAATCTACATGAATATTGTCCGAACATTTGCAATGCAAAAGATGTAGTTGATGCTGCAAAGTCTGAGATATGCATTTTTATATCACGTGGCACTATGATAGAGCTCGGCACAAAAATGCGCTTTATTTCCACTGTGGCAAAGCAGCCCCAGAACACAACAGAGACTGTTCCACTGTAGGCACGGTGTTCTTTGCTTTGCACAAACAGCACAGACATGATTGAAAATCCCACAACGGTCACAAGGCCACAGTCCTGGTCTGTCAATATGCATTTCAGCAAATTCCAGTCTTATCAATTTCAAGTTATTTTAGTCATGACAGTAGGGTTGTGAAATAACAGTGGTGAAATGGTGTTGTGTTAACACTCTTGTGCTTGCATTTGTTGTGTGTGTATTCCAGGGATGTAGCCCAAGAGCCCACGGGGTCAGTGACAGTGTGAATGAAAATACATCGGACAGATTGTCCAGTGTTCTTCAAACGTCCTCTGGGACAGAGAGGGGAAGCACCAAGTGCGCAATCTATGGCCTCAAGGCAAAGTGCACAACTTTTGCTTCAGAGCTAGTTCTAACCTACGCTGATGCACAAATATGAGCCTCAGAGCAAAGCTTGCGTGCATTTGCAGCCTCCATCTAAAGTTAACATCAGGGCAGAAGAGAACACATCCCCCCTATATTGCAATTCAAAAAGAGTTAGCCCTTAATAGAAATATTCTAATGAATGTCTGGAAGCAGCCAGCATCTGGAAGAAAATGTATACTAAAAGACAAAGCAAAAATCTGGCAGCCATTGCATCTGCCTTAAATTTTATCAAGACAGTCACAAAACCTTTGAAGCAAACAGTCATTATACAAAAAGCTGCTAAATTGTTAGCTAAATCTTTGTAAATCAGCTTGTCCCGGACAATGTCAAAGGAGTAAGTTGCCAGTTTCATGAACAGCTGCCAAGAAAAACTTGAGTTTTAGAGGGCAGATTGTCTCATGGGACATAACAAATTACTGTCCCTGAATCATCATAAAAAAAAGGGGGGGGGGGGGTCAATCCTATCCTGACCATTGTCAATTAATTACAAACAAGCTGAACAAAAGCATTCTGTTTACCACAATATAGACTCTTCCGTTTATTTCAAACGGTGCATTGGATGTAAATGTATATAAATATTGAGTGGACTATTCCGCATGATTGCCATCACAACATCCACTGTAATATTATTCTATTTGTGTCTTCCAAGACAAAATGCAATATTGTCCGGTTGTCTGGGACCTCTCTGCATGAAGAAGAAATCAACATTGGGAAGCTTGTGGTCCTTGCCTGGGGTTCCTACCATATGTGACAAAACGCGCATCTATACTGTTTCATAAGCATCAATATGAATTTGGCAATATTTCCAAGAGTCACTGCCGCCAGCACGTGTGTCCATATAAGGGCTGCCTACGTCATGGCTGATGCTGGGATGACAGCGAGCTAATGGTCCGTGAGGAGGATTTAACGCCAAATGGTTGCGAGCTAAGCCACTTCTACAATCAAATACTATCATGTCTCTCAAGTTGAAAGTACATCCCCCTTCCTCATTATAAGGACGGTAACATTTAGACCACCATACAGCACAGTATTTGCGAGTTACGATAACGGATGCGCAAAGGGATTCCCTTGCTTGCAGTAATTGTAACGTGACAAGATGCTGCTAAAGGTCATTGAGTGACTGGTATTAAATCATGTGAATAAATAATAGCGGTAATTGACTGGTGTTGATATTGGCGTATAAATGTCAGTCATTGATGTTTTTCAATGCAGGGCAGACGATCAACGAAGAAGGCAGGAGAAGTCTCGAGTGTTTGGGATTCTCACAGTGCGGCAGTTTGCTAGCTTCCTACCCGGTTAGCTTTAGCGGATTTTAGCTTCAGCGAGCTAGTTCGCCCCCGTCCAGATGGTATGAGGCTAGCTAGCAGCCCACTCACTTCGATCGTCACTAGTTAGCATCAACTCATGTCAAATAATATTCAAATACAAACTCACCGTGAACGGAACGTCATTCACGCTCCCCACCGAGTAGCAGCAATCCCCGGGGTTCACTGCTCCTGTCAGCACCTGATGCAGATGCATGTTTTTTTTTTTTGCAGCAAAATTTGATAATGTATTTTTACGCAGCAGCAGATGCCGTTTTTTTAATTATTTAGAGCGAGTCCACCCTGTCGGTTTCTCCATCTAGCAGCAATTGGGGATTCCATCAGTAAGCGTTCGAGTCGTCCACGGCCTCGTAACGTCGTCTTGCTCCACAGACGTCGTGGTTGGAGAGCGGATTTGTTTTCCAGCCGTAAAATATAATTTTACGTGACCGACATTTACTCGCGTAAAAGTGGCCATCCGTCGCCTTTCGTTGTCAACACCATCCCCACGATTGATCGTCAAAGCCGAGGCAACAGAAGCAGCTGAGGCTCTGCAGCGAGCCAGGCTGACATGCGCGTTCACGCCGTTGCCTAGGCACGACTGGGTGCTCATAGATCCACACCACCTAGATCAAAGTCAGTTCATTAATATTCACATTTGTTCCCGATTGATTTATATCAAGCAATCGTTTGAATTAAACCCTGACCTATTTGAAACACTACTTTGCAATATAAACCCGAATTTATAACCATAGCCCTAGTCATTTGAGACCCTCATTACAAACCCTAAAATGAATACCAAACTCTAGTCTGAACTCCTACTTTGAAAGCCTTAACCTAACCCCAATACAATCCATGCAAAGTCTAAGCCTAGTTTAAAAATGTACTTTGAAACCATAAACCCAATTGAAACCATCATTTCAAACCCTAACCTTAGTTTGAAACCCTAACTCTAGTTTGGAGAACAGTTAGGATTTTTTTTAATACATATTTTTGTATTTGAACGAGTGTCTGTTCTGACTTGAAGACTGTATGAAGACTTTTGCAGCTGAAGACTTTTGCAGCTGACTAAGATGATGTGTAATAAATACTGACTGTATGCATAAAAACATTGTTTTATTTGATTCAAATGCCCTGTTTTCCATTGCCTACATTGTTGCTCACATACACAGACAATAAAATACCTGATACCCGAAACTGAAGTTTGATCATGAGTAAGACAGACCCCGGTTAAAGTTCAGTGTCTATCATCCGTTATCTGCTCTTACTCATCTCGCCAATGATGAGATTTCATGATGCAAGTCACATATTGCTGTTTTCCTCTGATGTCCTGGCACATGTCCATTGTCACGTTACTGTGATCTCCTTAAGTTGTCTCTGTCAGTAATAAAAGTATTAACACCAACTCTATGTAAAAAAATCAGCTTTCAAAGCAGTGGCCTAATTAGTTATCCACTGTGACATCATCTTGAGGAGCCTGCCTTCCTTCCTGCCTGCCTGCCTGCCAGCAAACATGACACGCAGTATGGCAAATGTTAACAAGGCAGCAGCGTAGAGAATATATGTATAACATTTACAGTGTCAGTAACAATGCATGGCATATTTTATCTATAAATTCTCCGATATTAATTTCACAATCACAATACCGTAACATCTGCAATATACTGCATGTTACCAAAGAAGTAATATGTTCTCATTATGGAATGTAATGCACTTCAATCCAATCATGCTGACTTTACAGAAATCTATCCACCTTGGCTATGGCCCCAGGTCCAAATGAAAAAAAAAAAAAAAAGAAGCATGATGCTACCACCAATGTTGGCGTGATGTTCTTTTGGCAATGACCAGTATTGTCGACAAACACACATTTTGAATTATGGCAATAAACTCCAACTTCTGTTTCATCAGACCATAACAAAATCTCAAACACATGGGAAAATGTGTACAGTAAAACATACCATCACGATTACGATATAGTAGTTTGTTCTACTCCTAAGAATGTCCTCCTGCTATTTAGTGACTTTAATATGGTTGATTAGCTGTTTACTATTTTGGATTGATCCCTCAATGATTAGAAATAGCTTTAGACAGTATTGCACAAGAATAAATTCAATGAACCAAAGTTCATAGAATTATAATCATTCTAATTTTTATACTGAACTTTGAACCAGTTTGTATAGAAAATGAACTTTCCCAACACTGGCTGTAGACTAGAACATGCAAAGTTTTACAAGGGATGAAGAAAGCTGAGTTTAAGTCTAACCAACCAGGATCTAATAGTCTTTGTTCATTTTCAATGCAAATACAGAACAGTAATTCTTGCCATCAAATCCATCAACATCCATGTGAATAAATACCACAGAAAGGATATTTATGTATCAGTCAAAATACCATATTGGCTTTGAAGGTTTATGAAAATTTCCAGGACATGTGTATGTTTTTAAATTTCTAATTACCTTAAAACTATTCTGTTCATCATTGGTTATGACATCATAGCTGACCTGTGAATAAGGAATGTAAAATATTTTGTTTAATGATGTTAGAGAGAGTGAAGCACAGATGGTAGACGCTGTGAATAACAACTACCAAGTATATGTCTATGCATTAAGGTTGGTTGGAGGGTAGCTGATGTTTTTTAGACAAGCCTGGGCCATCTAAAGAGAACATAATTAAATGCATTATAGATTTTCTCATTTCATGGATGGCTGCTAGCTGGAGGCTGCGCAAATGTTGCCCTGAGGTGCAAGATATTTTACGTGTAATGGTAAGGATGGAATGGAACTTGGACGTGTAGTTGAATACATAAATGAGTGGTGGCTTAAAGTAATCCAAATGTGAACATGACAGTACATCTTACATCTGAGTTTTAAAAAATGTCAAGTGAAAATTGAAGAATATTAACTGGTATTCTTTGAATGAAAGTGGAAAGTAGCAGTATTTCTTTTTACAACATCAATAAAAAACAAAAATGGCTTCATGCAATACACAGCTGAGGTCACAATGGAAGGTTAAAGTCCGAAAAAAAAGAATGAAACCAAAACAAGATTTGTGTTTGTGAACATACATCCACACTCTTGTGAGAGATAATAAAGTGAAGAGAGAATAATGGCGGAAGATTGGAGAGGAGGCAGGCAAGTCAAGTGTGCAACCCTTCACCTGATTCATGAACAGATGTGACGCACACGCCTCCGGTCTTGTGCTTGACCTGCAATCCGTGTCTTGGTCTTCATCTTTTTCTCCTCTCACTAAACAGAGTGTGTTGTAACTAAACGAGTTATACCAACAACTAACTGCAGTCTTACCTGATTAGACGCCGGTTTCTATTGGTTGTTATAGTGTATATGGTACATATTTCTTATTAATTTCTTGACAGGACAATTGAGGGCACCTCCTGCAGCTCTTATCTTTGAATTGGACATCCACTTTTTCTTTCGATTGTTTTAAATCCTGGAAAATCCTGATCATCCTGGAAGGATGACCCATCTGTGGTCTCTTCTCAAGGTTTCTCATTTTTCCCCGTTTTTTTTTAGTTTTTCCTTGCACTCCTGGGAGTTTAAGATCAGGGGATGTTTGAGAATAATTGTCAATTTTTGTACATGTGAAGCCCTTTGAGACTTGCTTGCGATTTAGGGCTATATAATTAAACTTGACTTGACATGAGTGTAATAGACATCACAGAAATCACGAAAAATCCATAGCTACGCCGCACCGCACTACAAGCTGAAGGGTACAAAATAGGGGCTTATAGTCCCTAAGATACGGTAATGAATTTGTATTCAACAAACAAAACAATCAGAACACTGTGTTTCAATTAATTGGGTTGCACAGGGAATTTACGTTACAAAGAAAAATTTGGGATTGACCCTTTAAAAGCAAATAACCAGCTGTAAAATGAGGTCTGAACTTTAAATGTCAAAGAGTGATGTGATGATGCGTGACCATTTTTGTAAATGATTCACTTGTGGCCTGAGTTGGGGAATGCATTTCTGCCAAATCATTGGAAAAGTAACATCACAGACAAAACATATTTAACATACCCAAACTGAGACAGATCAGTAATTCATAGTCAACATTGATTTCTTTGAGCTTTTCAATTATGTTGCTTGTTCTTTGTTCGTACCTTGAATATGACCTCAATAATGTCTGCCTCCATATTTGACTTTGGTGTTTGTTTTTCATTAATTTTTATAACCCTGCATCTTAAAGCTCGTTTTGTCTCTTGGTCCTGAATCTGTCTTGCACACTGCAATACTGCACACTCTCTTAAAGACCTCTGTGCCTGCAGATACAGAAGATTGATGACTGTTATCAGAGTGTTGTCTCTCTTTGATACCATTATGGCTTTTTTTTTCGCTCTATAAGCATCATCTTTTTCACCCTTTTACTGTGGTTAGATGAGAGTCACGTGAAAAAGAAAGCCAAACTAGACATGAATGATCTTCTTTCTAAACTAGATGAAGCTACAATGAGCAATGTGATTATTTTCCTCACATTAAAAAACAAAAATCTCGTTTCATTGGACATCTCTGAAGAAATAACATATTCTTAGACTACCATGTAATCAAGGCTGTACAGTATAGTGTAAATTTAAAATGCCCTCAAAAATAACTCAACACACCACATTTGATGTCTGTTAGCAACAAACATAAGTGTACCCCAAAGTGAATATGTCCAAATGTTCTCCAAAAATCTATTTTGTAATCCCTTCACAGCTGTGGGCTCACTGATAAATATCTTTCACATTTTTTGGGTGATCTTTCACTGCCACTGCCGTTCACATTACACTGTGGCATGATTTTATAATTTTTTGTCTCACTTAATATAGCATTGCATTTTACAGGTGGTACACACGATCTGATTAATTCCATGTGTGTGTTTCACATGGGCCCCGTCTTTAGGAGGCCAGAGGTCACTGATGTAGTGCCTACGAAAGAGCTTCTCTCAAAATCGTTTGTGTTTTTGGTAAGAAATGGCCAGGTAGTTTTGCAATTTGGCCACATACCCTGGTTTGATGGATTTATGTTAAATTAGGAAACAATTCAAACATTAATATACAAGGCCAAAAATAAAACAGTTTGTTGTTTCCCCTCATTACAATGATTAGGATAATGTGCGTTATATCAAAGGTCAATCCTCAATTTATGTGAATAAAGTAACCTACTTGTCAGATTTTCCTTGAACATTTACAGAATTTAATCTTCCTCAAAAATGTTTATTATCTACTTCAGTGTTTTTTACACAAACCTTTTCTTCTGCCTCTGTTACAAATGCCGAAAATTGTCAACTTCACAAAGTAATTTCAATCTCATTTAAAAAAAAAATCAATGTGGACATGAAATTGAGTGTGGTGTTAATCTTAGCCAGAAGAGGTCACTACTGACATGCAAGATGACAAAGAGCTTTCTTACTAAATGCTGTAGTACTGCTCAATGTTGTACTTTTATATAAAGATAATACAATTGCAATTAAATTCATGTTCATTGAGCACACAAATAATCTAACTCCAAACATTTGTTAATGTTCATAACCTAATGAACAGTAAAATAATTTTATCTTTGAGTTTAAGAATGTAAGGACTCGCACATATGAATAATAAATAAATCAATAATGAATAAATCAGTCATAACATTTCAAACAACCAGAGGAAATTAGTTCGCCACTAAAGAAACTAAATTTGTATATATGTCAATATTTTTTCCCCGATCAAAAGCTCATGGGTATGTTTTTGTTCCTTGGCTGATCATTAATCTGAACCATCACATAAAATGTTCCTAATCAGAGAAGCAATGAAAGGATCACGATGAGACTCATTACATTTTGAGTTTGTGTGAGCATTCAGGTGTGAAAGAGTGACTCTGTAAGGTAAAGCAATAGCACCGTAAAAGACCTCGACTTTAATGGTCCTTGTAAATGTTAAAGGAAGACTTCTTATCTGAGCAAAAGAGACAATGAAGCCAGACGGGATGGCGGTTCCAAATAAAGGGAACTGGTCAATGAATTTAAAAGAGACTCTTCCCAACTTGTTAAAAAAAAATAATAAGGAGACTGTCATTGTTCTTTGTGAGGTGAGGTCCACAGAGATTTAGGAGTAAGGAATTCAAAGGTAACGGCATGAAACTTTAACGCCAAATATAGAGAAAGCCACAGTGGGTGTAAAATCCCTTACATTTATTTTTATGACACCTCGTCATTAGTGGAACTGAGATCCTGAAAACGACAAGCTTGGTTAGGTCATTTTCCTTGACAGTGAAATGAATTAGATGAGAAGGCAATTTTTCAGGGACTTCTAAATACTGCATATAAAATGACAGAACTGCATTCAACATCAGGACATTTTTACTCAAGACATAAATACAATCCTTTCCAGCACAGACAGTGAGTAAATTTACTACTTATAGTATATTTCCACAACCCTTCTGCCACATGTAAATAACCTGGATATAGAAAGTCTACACACTCTAACATTTTTCACCACTGATGTGCCCAACAACATATATAACTCAAATGAAAAAGGAGTACATATTTTAGTGATGAAGTAGAAATAACATATGATATAATGCGGTTGCACAAGTGTGCACCCCTTATCCCAGAGGCATGTGTTCATAGTTAAAAAACTTTAAAAGAGGGTCTTGATTGGTTGATTGACATAATCAATCTGCAAATTCATCTTTTGTGATATTTTTGTTTGATATTATAGTAGTATATAATTTTATTTATTTAGAAAATCATCTGGCTCAAAGCAAACACTGCTAGAGAACAATAGATTGTATTTTCCTAACACTAGAGAGCAGCAGAGAATAGGAAATACATTAATGGTGACATTTTAGAAAAACGTTTCTTTCAACAGACCTTGGAGAACATCCCCAAAAGATTTGAGCACTTAAGCACACTTTTATGTGTGTATATGAACTCAACGAGTTTTATGTCTTCTGCATGTGCATTAAAGATGCGGTCTTTAATGAACGGTTTCTGCCACTGATGAAAATTTGACTGCTCTACACCAAAGTGCTCTCTAGTCATCAACACAACAGATAAGATCACATCTGGACACTTGTACAGTACTTTGGTAAGAACGGGCGTTGCCCTTAGAGGGTCATTTGTTTCTGTGATTAGATTGTGCCTCCTTCCATTATCACCTCATAAACCCTTCCCGCCCTTGCCAGTCACCTCTGCTCCTCTTCCTCCAGCTTTCTCCGGGTCCTGCATTTAAAAAAAACAACAACAAAAAACCAAATCAGGGCCCCACATCAGCCTTTTGTC
The DNA here is from genome assembly GCF_054491065.1 of Syngnathus leptorhynchus. Classification (NCBI taxonomy): domain Eukaryota; kingdom Metazoa; phylum Chordata; class Actinopteri; order Syngnathiformes; family Syngnathidae; genus Syngnathus; species Syngnathus leptorhynchus. Next base: position 9,825,633 of record NC_141197.1, read on the forward strand.
ATTTCAGGTTGTGCATCGTCCCTGCCTCTTATCACCATTACGGAATGTGGCCGGACCAGGCCTCTAAGAATGAGCAATGAGGCAAGCTGAGAGGGTGCAGTGGCTCAGGCCAACACGATAGCCATTACGGGGCTAAAGCACTACCAGCGTGTTTGATGAGGGGGAACAACTGAGAGCTGCCCTAGGATACCCCATTACACTCCCCATCTTTGTCTTTCTGTCTGCAGCTATACTCACATACACTCACACACATATTCCTTCTAGGTCTTAGTCGTCTTAACTGCTATTTAAAACCCATGTCTGTCATCTTGTCTTAAAGGATAACCTGGAAGCAGGAGTCTTAACTTCTTTCAACAAGCAATGCTTTACTTTTGCCATTGTCAAACAAAAGTACGTAAGTGATAAAATAGCGTAAAGTAAGTATTAAGGTGTACCCACATTCCCACATTTAGGTCTTGATAAAGGGAGCAATATGTGTCTTGTTAGAATAGCAAAAGAATGGATGGGATTGTGTTAAAAAAAAATAAAAAATCTATTAGATACTAGCTATCCACAAAATAGGACAGAATAACTTCCAACAGTAATGACCTACTGTGCTGGAAAACAAAACACTGTCAGAATCACTCAATGGTCCTTCCCCCCCCCCATGCAAAATTGGTTTCAGTAGTATAGTAAAGTGAACTCTGCTTTTATTCTAATAGCCTATCCTTGTAAAAATTCACATACTGGCTGTTTTTGTGCTCAGGTAAAAAATGAAAAAAATTCTCACCTCCATCTTGTGGCATCAATGCTTATGTCCCACAAAAAGCATATGAACATTTTTGTGCGTCTTCTTTGTACTGCTTCCAGGACTGTTTTCTCACCTATTCTGATTTTAAATTACCCATCTTTAGATATTCATCAAATTTCGAATGTCTGTTGCTTACGTAAATCTGCCATAGCAGATCAGAATTTGAGCTTGTGAGGGGTGGGCTGGACAGTAGGCATATGATCAGCATGAGCAGTTTTTTTCCTTTGAGCTACCCGCATTCTTTCTGGACGCGCATCACTTAGAAAAAATGAATTTGATTCCGTTGAAGATGTACTGTGTTTGCCAGGCCTTTATCAAAAATATGACTACTCAGCCTTAAAGCCAATTATAATTTGTATCAGACTTGACACGAGCTATCAGACTCTGTGGCGAGGGGAAAAATACTTGTTGAAAGTGGATGTTGAAACTGAGAAACTCTAAAATATAGTCACTGAGCTGATATGAAATGAAGGCAAGAAAAGGGAGCTATTATAGACAGTACTGTGAAATCATAACGTATTAGATGCAATAACACAGATGTCCAGGCTGTGAATTGCAGCTACTGCTTAGAAAATGGAATACTTTATTTTCAGCTCTGCATTGCAACTCTGAAAATACAAACTGAATTGAACCATATTCAAATATGCTACATCTGGCCACAGGATAGAAACAAATTACCCAGTTCAAAACATTGGACAGCTTTCATGTCTCCTGAGATGAGGTTCTCAACATGATACTCCTACATCAGTCATCTTAACGGTGCTTGACATGTTGAAAGGACGAGGTCTGTGTGAACAGAGCAACAAAAATAGCCATTCAAACAGAAAAATGTGCTTTGTAGGTGCTGTTGATCATCACAGGATGGCTTTATTGATTTGCTGTTGGAACTGTGTATCCGTATGGCCGTATGTGATGTTCTCCATGAGAGTGGGAGCATCGGAGGAGCTTCACTTTTGACTATTTGTTCTAAAGCAAATATAATTACTCTGGCCACCATCAAATTTGAACCAGAAATGGCTTTTTATATGTCCCTAAATGTGTACACTAGGTTTTTGTGATATTTTCCATTTTTCAGTTTGACATTTAAAAGCTTGCACAATCCGGATTTGACTGAGTTACATCTTATCAGTGTTTGTTTTGTGTTTTGAGCCTGATCCTAACCTTTAAATCCGAAATTCCACTTAAATTGAAATTGAAATACAAATCATTCTTAGAAATTGAATGCTAACATTTTGTACTTTACTTAAACTGTAAAAAAAATCTACTGTACCATATTTTAAAATGAAGTTCAAACAGAATATACGCATATGTCAAGAAGCTTCATTCTAAAATGTTTAATTGTATTTCACCTTTTCAATATGGCATGTGGGGTTATTTAACATTTTCTTTCACATATCATTAGAGAGAGTGTGTGGTGTTCGTACTATACTTTGGGAACTGCTCTAGCCCAAACGTCAGCTGAGGGAGGCTCCAGTTCACCTTTGAGACTTCTGAGGATAAGCTGTATAGAAAATTCTTAGATGCACTTTTATTGTCTCGACTTTCCTTCCATTTCAATAGCCCACGAATCATGACCATTGTTCGGTCGGAGAGAATTCAAAGCTGAAGGCTCTGATAGTCGGTATGTAGACAGTTCTGAATAAAATACTTGGGATTTAAAAAGCTATTCAAAGAATCCTTATTTAAAGGATATTTGTTTCATAAGGCTGACAGCTCAAGGTAAGATGTGGACAATTGAACTAAGACGGCACAATTCTACTGTGTGTTAATGAGTACACGAGTTAAAATATCATAGCATAGTAGTCAAATAAATGTTGCTGTCTTTTGATTCCTGGCCAGTGCCCCAATACCCAGTCATCATGACTCTCAAGCCTTTTCGATTTTAAAGTAGTATAGTTGAGTACAATTTGCATTTCTGTTTAATATTTAAGTTGCTTTTTGTGGCTAGAACAATTTGTGACAAAACACAAAGGTTGGATTTAAAAATTCTTAAAGTCACCTGTGTTGGTGTTGGTAAGTGAATTGCAAACAACCTGCCAGCTGCTCGAATTTGTCAGCTTGCTTTTTCAAAATGAACAATGTACACCAGTAAAGATGGAGAGAGTCCAATAGAAAAAAATCTGCAACCCCAAAGCTACTCCCAAGAGGGAATTGTTGGTCTACAATCAAATTATTGAGGTTATAATTCATTCATTCACCAGAAGGAAAATGTTTTTGCACTTTTTGAAACAAGTGACTGATTTCAATCATCTTGTAGCCTCTGGTAGTACAATGCCATTCCAAATTGAACTGCACCTATAATGTTCTAAAAATAAACAATATATAATATGATGCACGATAACCAGCGCCAGTCCTAGCTTGAATGGCTGTGCGAGACCCCCTTCATACGTAGCAGGGAGGTAGTAAATGCCTCCAAAGATAGAAGTGGCCTTAAAAGTTATAACACGGCTCCAAATGACCTAATAACTGAAAAATAAATCCTGCAAAAACAGCATCAAGTGCTATAAGTGGCCAGATATGGTTGAGTGGCGATCATATTGCTGCCAGCGAAAAGCATCAATAAACATTGGAGATCCCACATGTATTATTCTCTTTGAATTTTTTGTCATCCACTGAATGTGATCGTCCAAAGTTGAGGCGAAGGCTATTTGTTTTGTCTAAAGAATGATAGATTTGCATAACTATGGCTTGTTTCTTCAATCAAGAAAAGCAAATTCATTTTTCTAGCACCAATCATACACTACATGAATCCATAGTGCTTTACAGAGGCAAAGAAATACAAGAAATAATGATTTGAATTACAAAATGAAAGTCAAGGTGAAATCCCAACATTATCTATCCATCCCATCCATTTTCTGTACCACTTTTCCCCATGGGGGTCGCGGGCGTGCTGGGGCCTATCCCAACAATCATCGGGCAGTGGGCGGGGGACACCCTGAACTGGTTGCCAAACACAGAGACAAACAACCATCCGCACCTAAGGGCAAGTTGGAGTGCTCAATCAGCCTACCATGCATGTTTTTGGGATGTGGGAGGAAACCGGAGTGACCGCAAACAACCCAAGCAGGCACGGGGAGAACATGCAAACTCCACACAGGGAGGGCTGGAGGTGGAATTAAACCCACACCCTCTATGTGTGTGTGTGTGTGTGTGTGTGTGTGTGTGTGTGTGTGTGTGTGTGTGTATACAAAAACACCTAAGTGCAATTTTTCACAACACAAGTTTTCATTCTATGTAATTCAAACGATCTTTAAAGCTTCATTAGTCCCCACAACAGATTTTCTTTTTTCCCCTGACCCTCCTTCCTCTGCTAATGAAAGCCACATTCAGCAAAGTAATCTCAAGTATATAATCAGACATTAAAGTGCAAAACAGCAGAAAAGTCAAGTGTGTGAGCCAGATCATCTCTCACTTTAAAATTAGGTTGCGGAATCAGTGAAAACAAATGTTCTCTGCATAAGATAAATTATGGAAAACCTTTTCATCTAGTAAAATCATCAAAATATGAAACATCACAAAATGTATGATTTTCTTTTCCATGGATTTAGAATGGCAAAGCACTCTGTCAAGTTATCCAAGTCTGCAATGATGGCTGTTGTTGTCTCCCCCATAAGATGATGTAAATGTTTGGGGGGGGGACTTACTTGAAAATCTCTTTGTTAAATCTTCAGGAGTTTAACTGAGTACTTGATTGTAACCAGTCAAGCAAGATGACATGTATGAGGACATGCAGACAAAGGAAGCGAGTACATCATTTTTAGCCTCCATAAAGAGAGCTCATCCATCTAAAACATTGATGTATTCTACTGTATAGCCCATTTCACACAGCTGTGGTCAGGCCCATTTTACACATACAAAGGTGTTCGCTTTTGTGCCACCATGTTGACTGTTGTGGCTTATTTACTGGATTTGGAACACATTGGAATACATACAGCGCTCTTCCAAAGACACAGGTGGAGTTTTGTGTGCTTTTGTGTGAGACATCAATTGGTCCGTAATGGAACGCTATTAGGGCCCTCATTTTGAGTCATAAATAACAGATGTCATGGCGTTAGCAGCAGACTCAATTATTCATCACCCTGAATGTCTTGAAAATGGGCCTGACGAGGCAGAGGTTTAATTTTAGCCGACTATAATTTGTACTGTAAATGGGAGGTTTCCAAACAGCCAAACCTCATTAGGAAGCACCAGCATGACTCACTGTGGAAAGAGAGAGCTGCGCACAGAGTGAAATAAAGTGATGCTGTGTTTTAATTTTACTGTCGGAGGCTACCTGCTGCTGCGGCGTGACAATCAATGGTGCCCTTTGAGAGTAAAATATTATTTTCATTTTCACATTTGCTTTCCACAATAAAGAGGAGCTGATCACACAATTTGAAGTACAGGGACCCTGTAGTAATAACACAATATACTGTAACTGACAGATGAATAATTAATGTCACATTTCCCAGAGCAACTTTGCATTGTTTATGCATGTGATGGAGTTTGACTATGATTCAAACCTCAAGCCATCACATCATTTTTGTGAAGTGTTTACACCAGAATTGGATTTTATTCAGTATTTTATGGCCAGTAATTATTTATTGTAAATGATGGATGGATGGATGGATGGATGGATGGATGGATGGATGGATGGATGGATGGATGGATGGATGGATGGATGGATGGACGGATGGGTGGATGAATGGACGGACGAACAGATGGACGGACGGACAAACAGATGGACGGACTGACGGGTGCATCCATGGATAGATGCATAGATGGATTGGAACATGGATGGATGGAACTGTTCTAAATTGTAAAAATTATGCAAATCTGTTCTTATCTCTTCTTTAAAACATTTTGTACTCATTTGTCATTAACCCAAAGCATGCAAACATACATTATGTCAAGTTTATATCAAGATTACAGTTTGTCTTAAAGTTTGAAATGTTGATGACCCTGGTGACTCACTGGAGGATAAGAGTGATCTAATGCTCTCAAGGCTCTGCCCTGTTGGAAATGAGAAAAACTGATACATTTCATATTCCCCAGTGGTGCGTGCCACCACACTCATTTCCATTGTGCTCACACATGTGTGAAATTAAAGCTATCAGGACCACTTGACTGAGAATGCTATTACTCCAATAAAACATTTCAAGGGAGGAAGTATCGCTGAGAACACATTTTCGTGCTTTGGTGGCCTGCAAGTCACGAGGGTAATAGCAACAACACGATGCATCCACGTGGACGACAGGTGGTGTCAACAGATAGAAATGGAGGCGGAGTGTGTGTGTTTTGTGTGTATGTGTGCCCACGTACACAAGCTTGAATCTATCTATGTGTATCCATATTCATTAGATGGGCAAAGAAAAAGCCAATAATGATTGTGTCACTTGAGATTAAGGAGAATGACCTTCAGATGACTTCAAATGGAGGATGGAAAGGGCGGAAATGTGAAAGAAAGTCAGAAACGTCTTCAGTAGAGACTAACAGGTCATTTCCATCCAATGAGTTTCTATCGCCAGGTATCCCTGCTTTGCATTTGGACAGGTGCACTACAAGCTGTTCTTTTGGCACCTGAAGAACATGCTGAGCAATCGCTGGAGGTCCTGACAAATATTGTGATACACACATTCTGTATCAAAGAAAAACGAAACAAAAGGGAAACTATCCACAGTGTTGTGCATAGATGAACTTAAAACAGCTGCTGTGCAAGGGTTATTCGTGTGGTAATTGGACATTACGTTATTTCACTTCCTAGTATGCAACATCCTAAAAATGCAGGGCACGTTGGTCGGAAGATCAGATTTGGGTGGGCTGAAGAGTTGAAACTGGTCACCTTTTTTTGTGCAGTGAAGGGGAAGTCAATTTATTGTTCGATTCTTTGAAAATGTTGGTGGCATCTTAACAGTCAGGGCGGGCGGTCCACCCACAGAAAATGGTGTGTTGCATCAGGAATAACATCTCGTGTAAAAACTGAGCCAAAAGCAACATTTTACGAGTGATTTGCTGTGGCAGCCCCGGGAAGTTGTGTCTGCTTTTTCTTCGAAAATATTACGAATAAAAAACGGGATAGCGATTTCACTCAATTTGGGTTCCTTTTGACGTTTTAAGTATGTTGATTATCTCTATACACTGCTGCTTTGAGTTAATTGCTTTGATTTGCAAGTAGAATTTCAAGAGAGTGGTGGCAGTGAGATCAACTTTACAAAATGCACGGGTCTTCACAAATGAGGCTTTGATTCATGTAAATAAAACCAAAATAAAAAAAAATAAAAACCTGTTTCGCTAACAAACTATGAGCAACGTCATAGACGAAAAAAAAAAGAACATTAGTGTGGTGGTCCCATAAAGCAACAGATATTTGAACACAAACTGTGACCAAAGAACCACATGGTGACAAGAAGAGCTAAATTGAAATGATCAATAGTGAATGAATAAAGAAATAGCAAGCTAAGCGTATCAATACAACTTTCAAACACAAGGCATTATTTAATATTTGAATTGGCTTGTAACATGTCATCTAGCTCAATTTTTTTCCCGATTATTTCCTTTGATTTCTTTATTGACAAAATGAGATGATTTACACAACATGGTTCAAGTGACACCATTCCGTTTTCATTTATGGCCCCCAAGTTAATTTATTATTGCTTTAAGTGTCCAGTATTGTAATTGTAAATATTGAATCACTTCACAGTCAAAAAACAGAAAAAGTCCTTGCATTTACAGTTGAAATCCAATCGTAATGATTTGAAAAGGAACGTCTTTTTTTTTTTTTTCCCAAACAGACAACTGAATAGAAGTGAAAAAGCAAATCTGGTCCACTGACATAATCATATAATGAATAATAAAGGAGGATTATGACTGTGACCTTTAGCATAGCCATATAATTGAGAGCTTAGTGATTTCCATCTCCACAATATATGTGGCAGAGAGTGATAGAGGAAAGTCGGACGTAGAGGGCTTACCAAAAGAAAGGTGTAGATCAAAGAAACAAGGTGCAGTGAAGATGAGGAGAGAATTGAAGAGGCAAAGGTGTGCAGGAAAGAAGATCCCACTGTGTTGCTCATCCCGCAGGCCCTGACATTATCGGTGGGGACAGACAACCACGAGGGCGTCTCAGTGACAGCAGAGTGTGGAGGAAAAAGGTGGAAGAAAGAGGAATAAAATGTACCATCTGACAGTCATCACACCTGACATTTACCTGCTTTTCATGTGTGCCGGCTTCACATATGGTGTTCAAAACAGGCCACTCAACCTCCATTTGCTGCAAGCGGTGATGCTTAAGCTTGAAAACCACACGCGCGGTTATCGTTAAAAAATAAGTTGTGTTTATTTAATACTATGACAAATAACTCGGTAACATGAAGTAGATCTTAAAGATATAACATAATACTCAAACTGAATACAGTTATTATATACATATCTGTATGTTTTTTAGATTTGAATCACACTTTAAGGACCTATTGGAGTTTTTTGATGACATATAGTTCTGGGTAGAAAAAGTATTACAAACCTTACAAGAATTTCCCCTTTAGTCAAGCTGTATGAGAGAGTTTGGCTTTATATTGCTAAAGAAGATATTTATTCCACACTTAATGTGGACCTGCCAGCTGTGACACTGTCATGGGATTATGAATAAATTATTTTTAAAAAATTGTAATCTGTAGATGTCAGGATATATTCTGGAGGCAGAACACAAATGATTTACTGACTTGAATTAAAATGATGGAAAAAAAAACATGAGTTTGGAGTTATTGTTGCTCGATATACCCCATAAAGTTGAGGTATTTTTCAATTACCAAAAAATACATTTATAAATGAAACCTTCATAACAACTAGTTCTAGCCTACAGAGAACACAAGACTGCTTTCTGCCTGGCTCAAATAACTTCATCCATGCCATCAGAAAACGCTTTGCCTTTTGACACGTGACATCAAATGCTCCTTAGAATGTACAATAAACAAGTCATGTACAAACAACGGTCAAAATACACTTTTAATGTCAACAGTGTCCCATTCATTTTATACAATAGTATTGTTGGTATGAAATTTTACTACCTTCACGAGCTTGATGAACTACCTCCCAGCTAGCCAAAGATGCTCTCCCTTCACGATCTAAATTGCTCAGGCGGAAAACCAGTCTGCTTTCCCTCAAGTGCAAGTGTCTATTATAGCAAATTGCATCATTACAAAACCAGCGCTGACAGAAAGTTATTACAATTAATGAGAAAGTGCCTCATTAAACTTGGCCATGACATCGCCAGCATGCTGACCCCAAATCAAACCAATCGCACAGCCCTCTATTGTAAACGGCGGTGGTCCATCCCTCAAGTCAGTTAGCACAGGTCTGCAAAATCAGCATTATTGGGGGCTTACTGGAGCAAAGATTATTTCATCATCATTAAAACTCAGCCAACCAAAACTTTATCACACACCAGGCAATTAGTCTACACGACAAACTGGTCATGGATATGCATTTCCCATAAGGGATCTGCACCACAGGCTGGTTATCAATCTCTACTGTCAGACGGACAAATGACTCCTCGCGAGAACTGCATCTGCCACATTCAATCCACACACACAAATAAATGCTTGTGTAAAAGATGATCAAAAAACGAATAAATCTGACACCTATGTCTACGGGTCACGCGGAGCTTGTCTCTTTACATTGATGCTTCTCAATTATTTTCTTTTATTTGCCCCCAGGTAGAAGAAATATATCACGTCCCACCCAAACTCTCCTCAGTCCTATAAAAAGTATCTTTTATCTATAAAATTGTAATAAGTATACCTCTGCAAAATATTATTTCATAATTAACTTGTTCCGTGGGGTCACACACACCAGTTTTGTGTGTAGTTTGCATGTTCTCCCCGTGCCTGTGTGAGCTTCCTCCAGATACTCTGGTTTCCACCCAAAACATGCATGGTAGGCTGACTGACCACTCCAAATTGTCCGTGGGTGTGATTGTGATTGTGAATGGTTGTTTACCTGGCTTAAGGCTGCTGGGATAGGCTCCGCCATGCACATTTTAGTTTCGTGTTTACTTTAGAGCACTCTGAAAATGACATAACGTCTGTTATCGTGTAGCATCTGGCTGTGCCTTCTGTAAGGTTGACTCAAGTGTAGCTGCGCACAGGGAACTTGTGATTGCATGAATACAACCCTTTCAATAATGCATGGCATATTGAGTCAAAACCAATCATGAGCAGAACTTTCAGGAGCAGCAAAGTCAAGCCAGCCATGCTGTGCTGAGTGAAATAATGACTGCAAAAGAACATGTAATATTGAAGACACATGCATGCGTGTCATCGATTTAATATTTCACCCAAATACTAAATGTTTGAACGATTTTAGTTGGGTGTGTGAGCGTGTGTTTGTATGATTTCATCTTGAATCCATTGATTTGCTTCATTGACCCCCTGACACATGATTGGTTAAAGATGGTGGGCTGATGGTTGTTATATGTAATCCCCCTCCAATCAGCAGCTTTTGGGTCTCCATGGTCACACTAACCTTACCATTTGTGGTAAGACTTCATTGCTCTTTCTCAGATCCACAAGCCTTGCCCATTACTTATAATTTGGACTATTAGTCAGGGAGTACCATCTGGGTCCTCTAATTATCCTCTTATGTTCTCTCGCTTCTTCTTGCCTTGCATTTCCTATCATTTTTTTCCTTGACCACCTTTCCTCCTCATTTTCCCACAAACACAGTGTGCTCTGAGGAGAGATAAACACAGGGACTGTTGAAGAGAGACAAACACATTTTTAATGGTTTTTGGAGATATCAAACTGGAGAAATTGAAAATAATCTTAGTCATATTTTTTTTAATGATTTCACTCATTTCCCCTGACTGCCTATTTTGTTTGAATACAAATTTGGGATGCAATGCTTGGCCACAACCTTCTCAGACTACAGTATTGATCATTTGTTTTACAACCGATTATCAGGTCTCCCTCGACCAGCCAACCACAAGGGCAGCTATGTGACTGGTGCTGGGTGATGGTTGAGGGCGGGTTCCTCAGTGATTCCTAGTTTGACATCAAGAATATTTTAAATTAGACTTTGCAGCATAAGGATGAAAACCATTTAAATTTAATGCACAAATTATGAAAATATCGAACAGATTCCAAAGCCACCACCATGATCGATGGGAATCTACAAAAAAAAAAAAATGGTAGGTTGATGGTAGCCTATACTAAATGAATGATTTTTTTACTTGAAGGCAGCTTGCATTCTCTCTGAATTCCAAATTGTGCGCTTTGTTCTCAGGAAGATACACTGTTGGCCAGCTGGGATAGAACCTGATACCATTTCTTTTTTTTTAAACACATTTTTTTTTTTTTTTTTATAAACCATTTCATTTTTTTAAAAATGTCACCAATTCCAGCAGGGTAGTCTCAGCATGCTGCTGGAACTGCTCTTTGACTAAATCGCAGGTTAACCACTGACAGCTTGTCATACTTGACACACACACGCATGCACATGCCCCCCCCCCCCCCCCCACACACACACACACAGCACACAACACAGAACCTCCTGTCCTGGGTTAAAATGTTCTAGGAGTCTCAAAAGCAGAGATTTGGTTTCTCCTTTTATGCAGCCAAGGAGACTATTAGTAAAAATGTATGGCACCTTCCTTAACAAACACATGCACAGACCCACACACTTAATTCCTTAGATTGAATTAGCTTTCTTTAAAAAGAAAAGATCCTTAAAAAATCTTAGTATCCGTTGTTTGGCACTACCAAATGGAGAAAAAATCTTTACATAAATAAAAACGAGTAAACAAACCAAATGACAGGTAACTGTTAACTTTAAAAAAATCACCGACATAAATGTTTAAAATGAAACCAGTTCTTAAGGAATAAATAGTGAATCAAATTTAATATTAATTTAATAATAATTTAATCAAGTTTAATACAACTGAACTATACTTGAGCAGTAATTCTTTTGCATTCCAGTGTCCCATACTTTGATAATAACATTATTTTTTCTATGTGATTGATTTTGTCACCCAATTGTCCAAAAGTCTCTGATAATTGCTCAAAATGTGTCAAATCAATGGACACAAACCAGAAAGTCACTACTGATTCTTTCAGTCCAAGTGTTTTTTTTTTTTTTTTAGTTTAGGTTTCTTTTGTGTTTAGGGTATTGTGTCATAGTCCAAATAAATAGTATTTTTTTTCTCTCAAAGATCACCTCAAGTGTTTATCTGTGCCCACTATGAATGGCTCATGTTCACAAGGGAAATCTGTCATGCGTGAATGTCCCCTGTCATAATACACAACATAGCACTTCACTTTTCTTTTTCTGTGTTGTCGCTTGTGACAGTTCATGTCAGAGCTGCTGCCATTGCTCTAGAATGTTACACAAGTGAGTCTTTTAATGTTTCACCGGACCAGACCAACAGTTTGAACAATGAACAATGACAGCATGACATCCATTTGCAACCTCATCATTTTTTCCCCCCTACAGGTGAAAGTAATTCCTAGCCTGGTTCCTGTCTACTGACAGATCCAGACAATTACATTATTCTAAATTTGTGGGAATATTTTGGTAAGGTGCTTTTCTTTAGAGTTTGATGAGTTTGGAATGGAACAAAACCATTTTGATTTGGGCCTTCTCGCCCAAACTTTGTGATCTATGACCTGATACATGGAAGAATCACTGAATTATACTGTGCATAATGTCACAGTGGCTTAACCCAGCCTGGAGCGATTAAATTCAGCACCTCACCTTGGTTCTATCTATGAAGAGGAAGCCACCATGCATGCTGAAATTTTAGCAGGAGTGGGTAAAGATGTGCGAAGAGCGACACAGAGATAAATAAAACAATTTTACTCATGATTAATCATACAGCTTTTCTCCTCATTGATATTTTTCAACTTAAACTATTGATTGTTTTTTTTTCTTTTTGACGTTCAAGAAAAGTCATGTGGTAGCCACCCTGACTGGAGGGATGGGGCCCTTATGCCCTCTATTGACCACATGGTTATTTCAATTAGCACATAAATGTTTAATCATTATTGAATGAGGCGGAACTGGCAGAAGAGGTAAAGACAATACAGCGTTGAGTGTAACAAATGGAGTGAACATGCTATGTTTGGCAAAAGTAAATGGAGGATGTGAGTTGGCTGAATTGGCTTTGTGTGCACTTCAACGAGCTGCGGTTCTGGGATGCCGTCGACCTGATTAGACATGAAGAGTGTGCTTGTGCAGGCCAGCTGAGTGCCGAGTGTGCCGTATCACAAGTCTCTGCTTTTCGGGGCTATATTCCTATCACTGCCACTGGCTTGAGCACACTTCCAAATCCCAAAACCGTTGGCATGGTGATCTGTAGGAGATTCTGGGACTCAAACACCTATGTGTTTCTAGTTTACGTTTTATAAAAATGTCCTGTTTATGTCGCTGTTTTGTAGCTGCTCATACTGAGATTTAAAGCACCTCTTGGGCAGGCTGTGTTCCTAAATCTTGTTTGTAATCCCATATGAAGAATGTTTCTAAAGAAAATGCTTTCCCTCTCTTTAAAAAAACAAAAAAACAAAACATATATAAATCCATTCACCTATTGTAATAAACTATCTAATATGGGAGCAAGTGTGAAGGATCTGCTCTTCTTTTAGAAATAGCCCTTCATTTTGCATTGGAGGATGTCGAGACTGAAGTATATATTCACAGATGAGAATGTTGAAAATGCTTGGGAGAAAAGTCATGTCTTATTTAGAAAGACACCACTTGATGATACTCCATGCACAAGGAGCCAAATGCTCGAAAAGCATGGTTATTTTTCATAGGATACATCTTCATCAATTACTTGTGATGTTATTCAGTATTATTCAGACAAGATGAGATGAAGAAGAAATAGAAGAAAGAAATGAATTTATCAGCCCAACTGGAAGAATTAAGAGCTCACATTTAGGTGGTGTCATGTGAAACATGTCAAAATGACATCTCGGATGTTAGATCTCCGAGGCTAGAATTTGTTCCTCTGAAATATAGCACATGACTGACAATGTTAGAATATTTGGGAGAAATTGTAATATCGGTTTGTTTTAGGATCTATCGTCTGTTGTGAAAGCAAGACAGATTCTCGGAAAACAATTAACAGTGCCACGATAACAAAAATATACAGATAAATACAAACATATAGTACAACAGAAAAGGATCGCAAGAAAGCAGGCAGCAATGATCTTAACAAATTTCCCCTCCAAAAAATCTGTCACACACACTACAAAGGGATTTCCTAATTGGCTGAAAAATGAACCATGATCAAAGGATTTCAAATGACAGAAATGCTCATTCTGATTTTCGGGTCAGATGTTCACCACCGTGTTGACTGATATGCTGATACGCTATTCGAATGCTCCACACGTCATAATCATTCCACCACAATCAAATACCACTGAAATAGCTAGAGCAAGACTTCTTGCATCTCCTCTTGCTCTTTATCAGTATGTGTTCACTGATGCATAAAGGAAACAGCAGTGCGCGATCATATTCACCGAATACACTGAAGCTGATTAGCGAAAACGAGCCGATGTGCCAAAGCTTCTTTTCCTAATCCCTTGATTAGTCAAATAATAAGAGGCCTGTTTTCCTGCTCTCTTGCTCAATCACACAAAGACAAAACAAGAGTTTTGGCTGAGTTCTGAAACCGGAACTGGTATCTACACTCTCTCAGAATGATCCCTTGGCCACAGCAGTGGCATCGCAAATGTGAGAGCCAAAGTCTTGATGCCAGACAAGCTTTTCTTGAGAAGACTGGGTTTAGATATCCAACGAGAGAGCTGGTTAGTGCGTTCCCAAACTGGACTGGAGATTAACCTACTGGCACAATTGAACCACTTCCAGTTTGTTTCTTTGGAGTACTTTCTCTTGAGGAAGACTGACTTTTTCAAATCTGCCCAGAAACAAGCACACACAGATAAAAGTCCACACTTTACACTTATTCCCATGCTGCAAATGTACAACGTTGTCTTCATTTTTATCACGAAACAGCAACGTCCTAAACAGATAAGATGTAGGGACCCTGTAGAATAACTTGTTTCTAAATATGTTATCTATGAAGATAATTTCTGAAAAGGTGCAGACTGTTATGATGACAAAACACCAACTTGTGGATCTCAAAGCAGAAAGACACAAGTGAGCACACGAGACTGTGGAACACTGATACACACACAAAAAATCTACAAAAGGTCAATCTAGAGCAAACTGCAAAAGGTATGTTAGAAAGAGAGACTGAACGGAATGAAGGAAACCTAAAACAGAACCTGGAGACTCCACCCACATCTACACTCCCAAGGAGATTACAAAGAGAAAAGAAAAAAAAGATTTTTTGTTAAGTCCTACTTGATGGCCAGCATGTAGCTGCTGCTTTAGAGGACCTTGTTGTTGTGCCATGGACCTTTTTTTTTTTTAACACATTCAAATTTGACCTTGTAGTTAACAAGATGCCACTTTGCTAAATTTATGTAGGACATTTGAAATGTTCACCTTACAAGGACTTAAGTATGAAGGTGTATCTGGCAGGCAATTCATATGTACAGTTAAGGTCAACAGACAACGGGATACACTTGATCAACATAAACATCTAACTGACATACAAAACCACACACAAAAGAAAAAAGAACTAAAGAAGAGAAAATGGAAAACACAATTAGGCATGTGTCCAGGACCCCTGGAAACTCGCGCTAAGGCTGCTGAATATAATTCATTTGCAAACGAGAAGAGAAAAATGTAAAGCCCAATTTACCGTGGATAGGGACCTCCAAAGGAACTCTTTCACTCCAATCTTTCACGCAGACAAAAAGCTGCCGCATCTTCACCCCGTGTGAGAATTGCACCTTTGAATCTGCATCTGGGGCAGAGGCACCCTGGCTAAAAACAAAGAATGAATCGATATGTTTGCTTTGCAATGAATGCACTTTCAAAGAAACGCTGTCAAAGAGGGCAGGCCAGCGTACGGTCAACTAAGTTATTGTCAACTATTCCCCTGGCATCAGGAGAAGATTTTGGAATGCATTTTAATTTATTCTTTTTAAAAAATGTGCAACTCAGTGGAGCGTGAATGGGGCCTTTTCATAAGCCTCACACTGGTGTGAAATGAGGTGAAAAGTATCCGACTTAGAAGCGATGCGGCAAGTCTTCTTCAAATGTCTGTGGAGGTTTGCTGAGGTGACCCGCACAAATCAGCTTTTGAAATGAGTCAAGTGTGAACTGAACACAACAGGAAACAAACACACATGCAGAGTTGTATCTCGGACATTTTTGCAAAGCATGACCCTAACCCTAACCCTTTCTTGGGGGCCCTGTGAAACGACAACATGCTACACATACAGACATCCAACAAAGGTTGCAGTAAATAAATATGTTGCTATTCAGATAACTTACGGGAATTTTTATGAAATAATCGGGTATTCTGATAACTTAAAAAAAAAAAAATCTTTGTAATGAATACAGATGGCAAACAGACAATTCATTTCATAAATATACCAAATAATTGGAAATATTGAATAGCCGCAGCCCTAAATGTCATGGCTTTTCACAATAAATAATCAGAATGTGAGAATATCTTCTTAAGAGCATGCTAAAGAAGAGGGACTCAATGACACCTACAATTATTCTGCTGCAGAAAGCCGTCTCATTCGATATCATCTGAGTGTTGTATATTTATCAAAGTGACAGCAGGATGCAGGGATCCAACAGAACCACTTACTCACTAATGGCTTACACAGCCATGGATCATTATCCTTCACAGCATAGCATAGCACAGCACAACTGTGCACTGTAAAGCAGAAAGCCACATGGCCAAACCCCTCGGCGGACACAGCACTACACCGAGAATCCACTGCAGTACGAATTGTGTTGGAGGCTGATTAATCCCTTCCAGGAGTGTTTCTTAAGTTTTGCCTCAAAAAATATTCATGAGTGCTTCTTGTTCTTTAAGTGCGGCATTTGAAGTTAGTGGGCCTTTTGGCTATAATGTAAGTTCACTGCATTTGTCCTAAATTATTATTTAATCATTACAACGCGTTGTGAAGCTATACTTTTTCATCCATCTATACCTCCGGTGTAGTATAAACAACAACAAAAAGCCTCAAATGGATGACGTTGTATCGTGTAGAGTATTGCCGCAACAGTTGGTCAATGGACAGAGTTTGGCAGTTAAGATGGAAATACACAACGGTGGTGAGATGTGACATATTGGGTTAATGAAAATAGAATAGTAGCAGTGATCCATCTGTTACTTCAGGCAAAAAAAAAAAGTAGAGCTGGTACAATTGCTCGGCCAATTAAAATTCAGAGAGATGGATGGAGGGATCAGAAAAGGGAGTGATAACACAGCACGATGAGAGCCCCTGTGAAGAGGGTGTGATTTCACAGGCCAAGTGTGAATGGGCTGAGTGAGCGAGGTGAGAGCAGTGCCCGAGGTGAGAGAGGCTTGTTCTGGTGGAGGAAAGGGTTGCGGGTCCAGTGGGTGGAGAGTGCTGATCTGAAGGGAGGACTGGAGCGATACGACGCGTTCTGATTTTGTGAGCTGCACTTTCAGAGCCGTGCAGCATATGGACAGGCGATCATTAGCGGATACAATTTGCAGATATCTGCACTCAAAGCAGAAAGTAAACTGTGCGTGACTTGTGGTTCACTTGAGGGGAGAAGTTGCACTCTTGTTTTTTGGGAGTTTATCATCTAAATAAGAACTGATATGGCGTAATAGCACATGTGATATTTGGGCTGAGGTGGGGGAAATAGTGTTAAAAAAAGATGAGTGTTTTTGCAGCCAAGGTACAAGAAGAACATGTGACAATGGCTGTGGGACATTGAACAAGAGAAGCCAAGCCCTGATTGTTTCATCCCAAATGACTTCAGAGAAAACATGATGATGTAAGCCCCTCTGATTATGACTGTGTTTACTCGTCCTGCAGGGCACTGCAACGCTGGAACCATTTTGCTTCGGCAGCATTTTCCCACTGAGACTGTCGAAGCTAATTCAATTACGCAGGCACTTTGTTGGAGAGCCGCATTACGTATTTGTATGCAAATCAACGTGTGCACCTAACTTATGAAACCATTATATTTGCATGTTGGAACACACAGATGGGTTCCCGTGTTGTAAGCTAATGAATTTGATTATGGCGTGTATATTTAACTTACAATTAATATTTAATGGCTCGAGCCACAGAAGGCGAGAAATGCGATTCATATTTTAAACAACAAATCTTCACATCTTTGAGTCAGGCGTGATGGTTACTGTGTATTTTATTTTGAAGCGTTTATTTGTTTTGAGATCTGAGACAATGTGTCTGATGAGAGTAGAGGCCAATTTGAAAAATTATTTTATTTTCCTCCCTTCATTGTTTTTGTGACAGTCTTCCCTTAAACCCTTTGACCTTGGGAAACGATTATCTCTCCGAGACAGTGATTCAGGCTTTGGAGAGATATTAGGGAAGAAATGTAGTGGAAAAATTGCAGTAGACAGAAAGACTGAATGCAGTACAATATCCATGCAAAGGAAATTGTCATCATCATTTTGTGTTATGTGTTAAGCATTATAGTATGTTATACAAGTATGTTTTAAGTAATGTAAGTTGTAAAAAAAAAATAGGCCAATAATGTTTCAAAAACACAAGTAATTCTATGATGTTAAGTTTGACAGTTAACACATACATAATTGTTTAATATGGTATTGTTATGCGAGATGTACTGTAGACTGGAATATTGTGAATACTCTATTTTTCATGTATAGATGAGATAGATGTGAGTATTACTAAATATAGGGAAATACTGATAATGAAATGAATATCAAGGGTAGGAATAGCATTCATACTGTAAGTATGTGTAAGCAGGTAAGGTATCACCCAATTCTGTTTTGGTTGGTTTTCCTTTTCCTCTTTAATTTTAATACTTTTACGGTATTAATTTAGCTGTTTTTTTTATTTTATTATTTATCTATCACACTGTACGTTTGTATTCATGCATATTCAAAATACAGTAAATACAAATAAAAAAAGAAAACAAGGGTCTAATCTTTTTTTGTCTTGCAAGTCAACCAAAAACACATTTTCAAACTGCAAACATCCCATAAATTGGGTCAGTCATACATATCTCAAGGCACCGCTGTTAGTTAATGCAAAATGCGAACAGCTGTACTCTGTGATTTTATAAAAATCAGCTCAGATTAGCTTTACTCTCTCTTATTTGCTGCCTTTCTTTATTTCCCATTTTGACTAATGCTTCTCCTCATTCTCCCCAGTCCTTCTAAGCATCCTTCCCAGCTCCCCGTTTCTATTTTGGCTGTGTTGAGCTGACCTTTTCTCTGTGTCTATCCATTGGAGATTTCGAGCACTCATCAAACATGACCTCCGCAGCATGGCATCATGCTTTTCTCTCCCTCTCTGGTCTTACTTTCTCCTCTCTCCTCTGTATGTCCTTCTCCTGCTCGCCTTTGTTCTCCTTGACACGGAGTGAGAGGGACAGGAGGTTGGGACCTGCAGCAGCGGGTGGTGCTGAGTATGGACTTTGATCATGGAAAGAGCGGAGAAAGGTTGCTGACACACTGATATGGCTCATCCTTGGTCGCCTTAAGATGTGAATGGTACTTTACTTGTTAAATACACACTAGTCAGAATCTCCGGACAAGGAGGTGAGCTAAAAAAAAATCTTAAATTAATATTAATAAGTAAATAACAAAAAAAAATAATAATAAATAAATAAATAAATAAATAAATAAATAAATATATATATATATATATATATATATATATATATATATATATATATATATATATATATATATATATATATATATATATATATATATATATATATAATTATACACATGGCAAATTAAAAATCAACATTTTTATCTGCATCTATTTCCCATTTCTGTATAGCTGTACAGTTGCTGTACTTGGAAACTTTCCAAGGTTGCAAAAGTTCTCAAGTTTCGCAGAAATAATTGGCGGTGACAGAGGCTCAGTTCATAAAGGACTTTGCTTTGGACCAGCGGGTCAACTGTTTGAATCGCATTGTGGATGAAAAATAGATATATGGAAATTGAGGTTGTCTGTTCCATGAACGCTCTTAAGATGCTCTTGAACCCTGAACCGCTCCAAATTCAAGCGAGGGTGTAAAGTTTGAACACCAAATCATTCTGAAATCTCTTAGTCTTGCGTGTGTGGTCTTATTCTCTGTTTGGTGCCATTCTTGCAAGGAGACAATAGAACTTTTCACCATGATTGATGTCACACATCCAGGTGGCAGCAGCTTTTGTGACCTTCATTGGCACCACATGGAAATCTTTGCATGTCATTTGACCAAGGCAGAGTGATTGAGAACACGGGCTAATCTGATTGAATGATTGCTCGGATTAATGGGACAGACACACTCTCTATGGTGAAATGGATACTGCACTGGATACCTGATATTAGCTCAAAGGCTAGCCATTGCTTTGCTATAAATTACTCAACAATAGCCCAACCACAATTTCATACATACTATCTGTGAAAATATGTCTTCCACAAACCCAGCGGTTTTGCCAGATTCTCGGCACAAACGTTAACCACATTCATTTGAATTAGTCTCCTCACACACCTCAGAATTTTTGTAAAGAAAATGAGGGGGGGGGGGGGGGTTAGTTTAATACACATACAAATTTATACATGTGAAAGGCAATTTTCTCTTATGAGATAGAAACATCATGTTTTTTCCATTGTCTTGGATTATCTTCTGCTGTCACATTGAATTCTATTTTGTTCATGACCTCTAAAAATTTAAATTGGTTTCTTTTTTGTTTTGAAATTGTATCCTGGCATGCTTGCTCCCTCCTGCAGCGAAGGAAAGACTCCACGCAGCTCCCAGGTTAATGCAATACAGAAAACCACACATATCCAAACACTAGGAGGCATGTATTTCTAAGTTTGTTTATGCAAATCACAAACGCTGACTCAAACAAAACATGCCTGAAGAGACGTGCAGAGATTGATTAAAAACTATAAAGATATATAGAAAGTCAAAGATGAGAAGAGAAAAGAGGGTGAAGAAAGCAAGTCCGTCCCTGCTGTGCTACGGGCTCTGAGTCAAGATAGAGCACAGGTGAGTGCTGGCTCAGGTAAGGTGTAATTTCCTGTTCATAGTGTGTGTAGGCTTTGCACCTGCAGGGAGACATCCTGAAACACAGCTGCTCACCCTCACGCGGGAAGAGACCAGCGAGAAAATGTATTATTAAAGCCTGTGCTTTTCATCAGAGCAACTGTTCCATGGTACTCCTCAGTTCAAGCGAAATGAACAGAGACCAAATGTACCAGACCAAATGTTACATTTGTATGAAATACCAATGCCATGTTGGCCTTTATGTGAACAAAAAGAAAAACGCTCATAACAGAAGGTGTAAAAGAAACCATTCGTAGTTGGTGGTGCGTGGGAAAAAAAAGTAGTTTCCATTTGACAATTCCAACAGTCAAGCAAGTAGAAGTTAAAAAAAGGATTGTTTAACCCTTACATTCCATTTGGCATTTGACAATAACAATTGCACAATGCCACTCTGATATTAGATGGCTTTCTAACCTGACCCTGGAATACACACAAAAAGGAACATATTTAAACTTCAATGATTTTGTAAAAGTACCACAAAGTTTGCGTAGACTGAAAGCTCTAATAAGGTCCAGCGTGGCCTATCTCTGCACGTAGTCGACCCGATGTTGGTAATAAGAGAGGCTGTGCTGCTGTGGGAGTGGTCTTGGCCAATAATTGGGATTAGCGGTTTTTAAAGCATTTGCAAAAGACTTGGAGTTGATAATTTGATAGATAGCACAGTTATTTCGGCACAGTTTGTACTGGCTTGGTTTGAAATTGACTGGATACATCTTGCCTGTGGAAAATAGTGAGTGTGTAAGGTTTGAATGCAGAGATTCAGAGGAGGGCCCTTTCAGTGCTTGTGAGCAATTGAATTTTGCAGGAGCATATGTTTAGCGAGTAGTTTTATCCTTTAATGTGCTGTAATACCGACAGAATTAGGCTCTTAAAATGATTATAACGTTTAGTTCCATCCTGAATTAGTTGATCCCCCGCTGCCATAATTTACAAGAGGCGAGAGGATACCGAATGATGGCACGGCATAGCCCACTTTCCAATGCTTTGACGATGCTGTGAATATTAAAGCGGATACATCCACATGGTTAAATTGTGACTATTGATGGAGGCTAGCAATGATAGCACATCGGGGAAGTCTGTAGGAACATCAATAGACAATGGCCCGAGGTGGGACTGAATAATTCACTGAGAGAGGAAGTGCCTATGTGCTGCTCAGGGAGACGTGCAATCTGCCACGAACTTGCCTGCTTTAACTTTGATCATTTCCTCTATCAAAGGGGAAAACAAGTTCAACAATTAATTAAAATGAGTTTAGGGGGATTTATTGAATATATTTGAGTTGATTTTTGCTCCGTAATGCTTTTTGCTGGAGTGTTTAGAACAGACTTCTGCCACAACCAAATGTTCATGAAAGAGTGAGAGAAGTAAAAAGGTCCACCAGTTTATTGATCTCCATGTTTCTAACTCTGTTTTGATCCATTCATTTTCCACCCCATCCATCTTTTTCATAAACAGATCCATGTCTTGAGCTGTCTTGGCCTGTTGGCTTCCAAATAATTTAAAATTATGCAATCCCTTGACTTTTAAATCTGAGCTGTAGATCATTGAAGACCTCAACATTTTGCTGGCAACATTTTGTTTGACTTTTGTATCCATCGCAGCAGGATTGCAACTACAGTGCATGTCACATTTAGTTTATCCTGTTTACTGCACACTGAACCTGCCCAACTTTCTCCTGTCACTCGTGATAGTTCTATTATTTGAATTTAGGATTTGCATAGGGTCAGCATTATGTGCTGCTGCTGTCTACATGATCTTGTCATGCTAGCTCCAGTTTGCTTCCTCTTTGTTGACATATTTCAACACAAGCACAGTGAGAAATCATTATGTGCTCCATGGTAATTTGGTAAATGAATTATGGTCCAAATATGATTATTTACAATATTTATGATTTTTAAAAAAATGCATCTTTGGTAGCTATGTATAGTGACAGGCAAAATACTTTTTTTATTTTTTTTATTTTCATGTATAAATGAAATGAAAAATGTGTCTTGAAGGCCGCGAAACACACCAACCACTACAACATGTATTAGGACGGCAACATATAACGCTGACACAAAGAGAAAACTAGGCAAGCCGAACTGCAGGTGGACAACATGTTTTAGGACAGCAACATATAACACTGACACAAAGAGAAAACTAGACAAGCCACACAGCAGGTGGGAGGAGCTCATTTTGAAACTCAATTTGAAGATGACAGACTCGGCTTCAGAGAAATGTGGAGGAGGCCTCTCACTTGGGAGGTGTGACGACTGGGTTACACAACCCAATTGACATTGGACACGAGTGCAGGTGCAAACACACACACACACACACACACACACACACACACACACACACACACACACACACATACACACAGTATTACAAAAGCAAAGGTCTGTCCATCCCAATTAGCTAGCTGCTGTTCAAGGTCACTGAGTGTCAGCGTGTGTTGCACAGAGATAAGTTTCCCATTAATGGGTGCGCACCTGTACTTGACTGGATAGGGTCTAAGTCACTTTTTCACACAAACATATATAGCAAGCACATTGCTATATTATCAAGTCTAGACAAAGGAGTGGAATATATAGTAGTCATATTAAATATTAAAGATCTGTTTTGTGCAGATTAATGAGCCTTTCGTCTATATTGACACTACTGAAAATAACAATAACATAAAAAAGATTTCCATCCACGAGCAAGCAATCTGGCTATCTACTCAATAGTAGGTGGTGGGTGTCATGACGTCACCCATTCCAACATGGCACTATGCATTAAAAGGTAGAGGGGGGGAAAATGATATAATCTTACTTTACCACTGCCATGATTGTAAATAGTACCAAATATTTGCAACATAGCAGAACAAGAACAATGAACTGGGTTAGTGTGAAAGTTCACTGTATCCCGCTATAGTAGAGATAATAATAGCAAATGTGATGATTTTATGCCATTGCTCTTCTTCCATGGTCACGTATATGTTCTCGAGTATCATCTACCTCCGAGTACATAGATTGGAAATTCTGGTTGAACAGCATAATAATCCACAGTCATTTGTTTTGATTTGAAAATACACTTCATTTGTTATCATTACCGCATTTTCCACCCAATCATACCAATTCCACCTTGCCCATTCTTTTTTTTTTATATCTTATCATCACTCTCTATTCGATCACTTCACATGATCTGATCAGAGAGGAGGAAGAACAGAGGAGGAAGTGTGAATCAATAGATTCGGTCCCTTGCCCTATGGCTAGGTTAGAAATCAATGTCAACGGGAAATTAAGTCGTCATCTCTGAATGCTGTATCAGGCACACTGGAACAAACACAGCTTCAGCACTGAATGTTTATAGCTTGGAATAAGATGATTCCCATTGCCTTCAGTCTGCTTGGAGAAAAGTACTGAAAGCATAATAGGCTTTCCAAAAATATCCGTATCTTAACGCTTCATGTTAGGACATGCGTGGTGTTGTCTTTTTAACTTCAGTAGGAAATGAACGGAGGGGAAAAAGAAAAAAATGAAAGAAAGACAAACCATGTGCCGTTTTATATGACACATAATTTGATGCAAGCTTAAGACTTCTGGGAAGGAAATAGGTGTTGATTTTGTACATTTCATGGATATAAAAATTCTACACACTCGTTTAAATTAGAAAAGCTTTTCTGCCTGAGGCAGTCCTTTTCAAACTGTGGGGTGCAATGTCACAGGGGGGTGACCTGCTGGAAAGCAGTTTTATTTATTCATCTTTGCCATACCTATACAATTTATTTGCAAATGTTTTTGTAAACGTAAAAATAAAATAAAAATAATATGTAGTCAGAAAAGTATGCCCATCTTTTTACCACTAGGATATGTGGTCAGAAGCTTTAAAGTTCTAGCTTTAACTGTTCATAATTCAACCCTCCTTTTCTTAAGGTCTAGTTAGAAAGAAAGCAAAAGAAAACTTCTATCTGCTAACTTAGTTATTTAAGCTACAATTTTTCATTTTCTGTAATTAACACTTCTTTCTCTCTAAAAATCTGTTTTATGATCAATAATTAATTATAACCCTGATGTTTTATTTGGAACAAAAAATAATACAGAAAGAGAGGGAACAAAGCAGACAAAAGAGAGCTGGAAAGCGAGACTGTGAGGGGAAATGATTTGATCTGTAAAGAGAGAAAGAAAAAAATCTAACATCGTTTTGAGTGAACAGAAAGAGTTATGGAGAGGTGAGCACTGTTATTTCTCGAAGGGCCTGTGCGAAGTAGCTCATACTGAGGCCTCTGGCACCACATCACTCCAAACAACCTAATTGCACGCCGATGGGAGTGAAAAAGCCTTGTACAGACCCAAAGGATTTCTGCATAAAAACAACACCAGTAACGAACAACCTTGTGTTGCAAAACCACATCAAAGTTTTCTAGTCTTTATGAGTCCGAAATATCTATGCACGTCGTCTCCAAAGGTTAATCCACATAGAAATTAATTTTGATAAGGGAGGCTGAAACCATATTTGAATACCAAGAGATTAAGATGTAAATCATTTACATGTATAGAATATTTTTAGGTAATGCAACAGGTGCTTTAAGTAAAGTACACTGCTATGTAGCACAACAGAGTACCGACACTTTTCAATTTGAGCCTTGAGCGGGACTATTTATGGCATACCTGGCCCTCTGTCATTTAGACGTGTCAAAGAACCTGCAAACAAGCTCATAACGAATAAAACTCCACCAAAGGCTAACTTTGAAAAAAAAAAAAGCTTACCCAATAATGCATTGACGCCAATGCCAATATTTAGATGTTATGCTGCATGCAAATGAAATGAGTTTGAAGCAGAAGTGAAGGCAGCCCTAAGTACAAGTGCTTTAAAATCAAGTTTAAAATAATGATTTAAGAAGGTTTTAGCATCCTTTGCCAGATTTTTCTCAAGTGACCCGAATGACTGACATGATGGTGAGGTGGGTCAACAGATCATGTGACCTCAGTGACTCTCAAGGTGTTAATGACCCCATATGAATTTGAATTCCCAGGCATTTCAAATAGAAAAGGTTGTCAGGTGAGAGGTCAAATTAATCATCAAGGTTCTCAAATAAGTCTTCTTGCATGCAACAAGCACTATTATGGGTATAACCACTTTTACACAGATAGGTAAAGTTGGGACAAATTGGCGGGGATGAATGCTTTGGACACATTGTTGTTTAGTAGTACAATAAAGGAAGATATGCTACAGTGGATATAACAATTTTATACATCCCTATTCAAATGCCATATTTTTGGAATGCAAATAAATGAGACCAAGAAAAATAATTTAAAAACATTTTCAAACAATTATCTTTACAACGTTTGTAAGAGTAAACTATTATGCTAATGTTGCTGCACAAGTGTGCACACCTTCAGAAAAATGGGGATGTAACCTTATTTACAATGAACTAGTCACATTCAAACTCATGGGAGTCAGCACAAAGCTGCAACTATTTAAAGTGCCTCTAACTGAACCCCAATAAAGTTCAGATGTTCAACTTGGCCTTTCTTGATTTTCCTTTTTTTGGAGGAGGGGTGTTCTTTTCAAACAGAAGCCTGAGGGTTTTGTGGTAATACTGAATGATATTTGGAAGCATTTATAATCCCCCTCCACCCCATTCTAAAAGCCCATTTTGAGCTGGGTGGGTGGGGGTGGGGGTGGGGAATTGAGTACAGTCCAAAAGCTTGATCCTACCACTACAATACTTAATGGAAGTATGGTGTAGTATCTTTTGAGCAGTGTTGTGTGTGCCTGTGTGCACATGTTTGTTTTAAAAACAACTTTGGTTTCATTAGACCATCATACATTTTGCTGTGTGCGAATTTAGGTGTGTTTTGTTAAATATAGCCAGATTTAGATGTTTTGTCTTGCCATTCATCCCCATAAGCAAGAGCTGTTTAGAATATGGAAGATTTTTGGCAAATGTACTGAACAGCCAGAAAGTCTCTTGACAGCCACCTTGACCAGTTTTCTTCTCCTTTACTCATCAATTTTTGGGGATGCCTAGCTATTTGTAATGTCAGTGATGATAACTTTCCTCACCTTGGTCTTGGTATATTTCATGCCTTGGAATTTTTTTTGTAACCTTCAGACTTTGAACAATGAGATGTCTTTAATTCTGTGGAGGCTCTCTCTGGGCCATGGCTACGTGTCAAGTAAGATAGATGTGCATGGTCAATTCGAACAGTTTTCAATGACACAAATCCACATGAGTTTGCACTAAAGGGGTTTTAGAGTACTTTGGGTTAACCTGGTTGACACATGATGAATTTCAACCCAGTCATCTTGCTCTATGGCAGCATAACTTTACACCATAGCATTTAAGCTCCCTATGAATCCAGTTTTCATTGGACAACAGAAAAGGAAACTTCAACAGTAAGACTAATAATCAACTAACATGGGTAACCAAAAGTTGCCATGTGAAGCGTATGCAGGAAAAGTGTGTTTGGCCTGGAGACTGGGTTAAAGGCCTGGAGGGGTGGTGGTGCTGGGGCTGATGAGTGGAAGGAAATATGAGCCAGACTGGCAAAGACAGCCCTCTAGTAACTGATTAATTCTTCCTGTCATACCCACCACACACATTATATTTGTGACCTGCGGCGACTGGCAAAAGCCAATGTCTGGCGGGGTACGAACGGATTTATGTATGTATGAATGCTTAGTGGGCCTCAAGTGGTCTGTTGTTGGAATATTCCCGACAGTCTTTGCTGCGATTGACTATTTAAAATTGCTGTTGAATTTAAGTGACGCATATTAAACTTCAAGTAGTAAGTCAATGAAAATATGCTCAAAGCACTTCGATAGGTTTCTCAAAGGCCTTAAAAAGCCAGAGGCAAGATAGCTTGTATCTGACAAATAAAGCCAGGGATTGCTAGTATATGGTATGTGATAAAGCTTGAGCTTTATCCTTTACAGGTGACTATTCCTAGGAATATTCCCCAAAAAACTGATGTTTGAATTTGTAGTTCTGCGAAAAAGTAATTTTTTTCGGCATAATCCAAGAGGATTCGTAGCATTTTGGTCTTTCAATGTCGGTATATCGTATGGCTTGTTGTTTTTTCTTTCTTCCTGCAATTCAGGTTTCAGTGGTGACATTTGAATTTCAATTATTAAGGATTTTTTCTTGTTAGTGTCTTGTACAATTTTGCATCCGCCATCACATTTACATCATTTTTGTACAGTATACGCTCCACTAGAGAGGGTTAAAAATGTCTTTCTCTGCAAGTGAACAGGGAGGTAGTTAATTTAGTTTGAAGCTAATTAGTATGAATAAAGATAGCTTTGAGTCCCCAAGGGTGTCGTGCGCTGTCAGGCTTTCCTTCAGACTCTCCACGCCCCACTGCACCACTGCTTTCCTTTCTAGTATAACACAAAGTGGTTGCTGCCAAAAGGAAACTGTGAGTATGGGATCGTATCATTCAACTGAGTTTGTTGCATTAGAATCCATCCAAATGTCCAATCTTTCATTCAGCTGTAATTGAAATGAATGATGTTTGATTTGAATCAAGAGCCTGTTCATGAAAAGAATTTGTGGATCCACTTGTGGATCTCTTTAAGAGAAAGGAGAGACTGATTAAAATATTTGTACTCTCGTAAGAGCTGCAAAAAAAAAAATGACTCGAGAAAGTCATTTACATCATACAGTGTAAGTTAGCAGATGTGGAAAGGCCAATAAAAGCAGCAGTAAAAAGCATCTGCTCACAGAACTGAGTACATTGGCGGTCTTAGCAGTAAAGGTGCCCTGTGTGCCAACATCACCGCTACAAAGCCTAACTAGTAACAAGTTTAATTTAGGTTTTTTTTTGCCCTGCACTTGTACAGTAGACCTATAGAGTGGATCAGCGCAATCGCAAAATGTAATAACACAAGAACTGATTTGCATTGCATCAGTTTGTGCTGTGGTAAACAAAATACATTGCAATTTACTGCAAATAACCCTCAGGCTACCTAATGTTCAGTCACGTATGTTCTCTGCACAAAAATACACACACAACCTCACCCTACTCAAACACATATTATGAGTCCAGCCCCGAAGAAATGTTTCTCCTTCAGTTGGCAGCAGCTGCACCTTTTGTGTCTTCATTTACCACAGTTATCTTGGCCTTGTTCAGTCTTTGCCGATGAACTGGTGTACGATCGAACAATTGGCGTCTCTCGAGGCTCTCGCAGTGTGCAGCGATTATGCTTTAAAGGGTTGTTTACTCTCGACTTGGATTTTGTGTAGGCGTTGCCTTGGCACTGCTAATACGGATGCCGCAAACCTGACAGAATGGCTACAAGGTCAAAGGAAGTAGAAAAAGCCCTGCAGAACGATGGCAATGGTCTATACCGAATAAAATACATACAATCAGCGCAACATTGGTAAGGCAGTTCTTCATCCAACTTTAATTTTCAGCTCTCAATTGCTTTTATGAACATTGTGGTAAAATTATTTTTTACCTTTGTAAACACATTCTCACACTCATTAATCTTACTGTGCGTCTTTAACTTAATCCAACATATAGTAAGTGGTCTGTGTGTTTGTTGCACTGGATCTGCTTGTGGACAAACTATTACCACTACTGCTTATAGCAATATCAGGACCAATCTGTTAAACAGCCATTCCATTTGCACTTTATTGTAGTCAGCCTTCCTGAATCTCAGTGGAATTCTTTTCTCCAAAGGAGGCAATTACGTCTCACAGGCGTTCTTATTTTATTTTATTTTTTTAATACCGCAGAGGTCTCGCAGTTTAGTCTAACTCTAACTCTGCCAACTCCATCTGTCCAACCCATCTGGCCCATTACCTTGACTCAGACCTGACAACTTTTATTGTTTTATCATAGAGCACACACACAGAGCGAAGGGAATCACCTGTCTGGAACCAACCCGGTGCAGCATTAATGTTAATGAATCAAGTGATTTAAGACTTCGATCTTAAATTAAGTCAGGGGAACAGATTGGGAAAATGGTGAGTATTAATAATTCAACCCGTTAAAGTGTGGGCCCATTTTTAAGGATGCATACATATGTAATTGGAGACTACTTAAAAAAAATCCAATTAAAACATAAAGTGTATATAAAGAAAGCTTACAGGTAAGAAGTTGAGGCTAATGCCTAATTGGCATCAGATGTAACAGGGTGGGAACTGAAACAACACATTTACATAGTGAACCTCTACACACACCTACAGTGGTGAAATAAGAACCATAAAAATGATTTGGGGAATTACCAATGTTGTCTGTTCAGGGTCATGAGGGCATGCATCTTAAATTCAGTGGTTTGTAGCTAAAATCTCTTGTCAAACATTAAGCTCTTGAGATCATTTAGTAAAATCCTGAGATTAATACAGTACAACTCAAAATTAAATACATTACGGCTGACAGATCTGTGTCACAGAAGGAGGTCATTGTTCTGGACAAAGTTTTATGATCCTAATTACAGTTATGTAGCTCTAATACCAGTAGATCATATATGGAAGTAACAGCAGATGTGGGCTGTTCCCCACCTTATCTCATGTCTTATACAGTGATCTGCCTGATAGATTTGTGAGCCATCATCTCCCCCCGACATTCACACCCACCACATTGATATTAAATATGCACACCACCACCACCACCACATACAAGCGCTGCCGTCTGTTCACAATTACCAGCCCTGACATTTAATTTCTTCTGTTTCCCATTTCCTGAACTGGGTGGAGATAATTCTCGCTGTCTTACTCTCTCTGCACTACAAGGTGACAGGTAACATGTCCTCGTACAACCATCACATATCACCTGTTGTTTGCCTTCTTAGAACAAAGACTGCTGGATTATAAATCATATTCAGTCACAGAAACGAGGGTCTAATTTTTCCCATGTGGGGGCAGTTGCTCTGTCTCAGTTTATAAAGGCAACACCATTTGGTCCCTCGCATCGCTCCCTCAGTGTCCACTATGTACACGATTGGACATGATTTATTTGTATGCAGTACATTTAAAAAGGGACCAAAAATAATTAAATAAAGAACTATTAAGAATGGATCCAGTCACTGTTTCATTTCTTATTGCCTTGGCTCTGAGACCAGAGGGTCCCAGGTTTCTATCTTGTTTTTGAAATTTGTGTGATTGTTGATGAGATGCTTGTTCACATCCTGAGCAGTGTCCCGGTGCTCCCTTGAACAAGAATGAACTGCCAGAAATGCTCAAGGATCTACCCTGACATCCTTTTATAAGTAGCTGAGCTACTTAACAAATGAATTTATTTGAAAAGAAACCGTTAGATAAGTTTGTTATCATGTTCCAACATTCCATATTCCATCATTGGCACTCGATTTTTGACCTTGACTTTTGTTTCATGTTTTTGGATACGCTTGGCTTTGCTGAGTGGTTACCTATGTACCAAATGTAACCACTTTATTAAACAGTGAGCTTTTTGGAACTGGCTTGTGCCTCTGGGTCTCTGCGTTTCTTGGCATTTGCATCTCATTCCATGTAATGCTGAAGACATCGATAACTATTGTTTGTGGTGTTTCAAGGTCAGAGAAGTGTCTTTATCACTCATTTTGTCATGACAACTCCCATAATGCATTGATGCGGTCTGTGGTTAGTCACAAAGTTTTTACTTTCAACTTTGTGTCATTTGTTGCAGAGAACGATAAATATTTTTGTTTATGTTGTTCTATGTAAATATCATATGGGTTACTATGGGTTATCATTTGTAGGTGAGAAAAGAGATTAAGAAAGAAAGCAATTTACCCTTTGGTAGTGGAAACCACACAGAGGTCACATGTGTTTATCTTTCAGCTGACAGACTCCCAAGTATTATGTTGCTGTGAAAAGTGTAGTCCTCAAGTTTCTGGCTTTCATTCACTTATTACAATTCTCAGCTCAACTAGTGTTGAACAATGTCAATATGACTTCGCAGGTTCTCATGTACGTCACACTCGCTGTGTTAGAAACTATCAGAGCTGCAGTTTGATATTATCATGAGTTCATATATGTTGTGAAATTGTGTTTGTTTTGTCAGCGTGCAAGTGGCCTTTACAGTCTGATTGTATAAGGCATACTGTATCAGCCAGAAGGCCACAACCGCTGTTTCATCTTCAGACTTTGACACAGGGAAGCACTCAGGGGGATCAGCTGCTCTTTAAAAAACACAACCACACATTCGCTGGCAGTGGGACACAAACACACAGACATTTCTGATAAGAGTAAATGTGGACTAGAAATGTAATGGCATTTGTGTGTGTGCATGTGTGTGTGTGCTTATGTGGTGAGGTGGAAGTGTTGATTAGGAGGCCTCTGCTCTGCAACTCTCAAGAGTGTTCCAATGTGTAAATGGAGGGAATAGGAAAATATGCGTTAGACATTTTACTGACCCACAACTACTTGAATGGCTTCTAAGCAAAACAAAATCACTTTTTAGATTCATCCCACACAAAGTGATCTGAAGTAGTGTTAGTATCTCTCAATGATGCATTATATTGAACACTTTTGGCGGATGTAAAAATGATTAGATATTTTTTCTCTCCCCGTTTGTTCCTCTCACCCCACATAAGTGGATGCCGTCAGATGCAATAAAAGCTCAGCTGAGTGAGACATGAATAGCCTTCACCTCCTTTTCTATATTAACATTGCCTTCAAATTCACTGGAGAGTGGCATGAATATTCTCATCATCAGGCTAAAAATAGCTATTGTTCTTCTAATAAGCACTCTGGAAGCAAGAATAAAATTGGATGAGAATGGGAACATTTCTGTTTGTGAATAGAAGTCATAAGATATTTGAATGTGGCAAACGCTATAAGAAAAACACAACTGTCAATAAAAAGCTGTCATTTGGAAAAAAAAATGATTTATTGTTCTTTCTACTCGATCAATATGGATTTGAAATGTAATTGTTCATAAAAAAATAAGACGAGCACTTCTCTAAAACACAATTTATGCCGAAAAAAGATTATTTGGCACCATTCTACTGCGCGATATGTGTCAAACAATACAGGCCTGTTTAATATGTGCCGCAAACTGCAGTCCCGTTCCTAAAGCTAAGCGCTGTGACAATTTTATTGTAGGCTTTTATATCCGTTTATGCATTCAAAAAGCCAATTAAAAGGAAAAAAAAACTGTTCTTACAAGTTGGTAATATTGTCAATTGGTGGCAGATGACATCGATTGGAAAAAAAAAAGGAACGATCAACATGGGAAAGCAATTGACTGTGTTGATGAGGGAAGTGTTGATGAGTCGAAGCTTTAGCCGTGATGTTTATCTTGTTTCATTGTCCCATTAGGGTTGTTGTTTTTTTTACCTGGTTAATTGTGTGGTTTGTTTTTATGTAAGTATTAATAAGCTAATATTTTTGCTATAACTCAACAGCAAAAGTTGTGCTTCTGTTACCTCACTGATCCATATAGTCTTGCTTGCTTGGGGTTAACGTGATTTTCTTCTGACAATATGTTAAGAGACAACACATTTGCACCGTGACAAAACTGCCAGCGCACCCTGCTCTTCGTAACTGTGCAAGGCTCGCCCGTGTTTGCCAATTTGGCAGACAGGGCTTCATCAAGCTGGGTGGGCCAACCAGCAGAAGCAGTGTCTTGGCGGAGTGACAATTTGATGGCAAAAAGTCAATTCAAACCTGCCCAGACCATGTTGAGCACCAGTGCAAAGTAAACAGACTTAAATCGGGAGGACCATGGAAATGACCAAATTCTGAGTTTCCTCATCTGGTTTAATTAAAACAACAACAAAATCATCAACAAGTATAACCAAAATTTCCTCAAAAGGGAAATCATTAGGATGCTTGCTTTATGTCAAAGCTGTGAATTAAAAGGCCCAGTCTGATCGTTTTAAGAACACTTTTCTCTCCCTCTTCACCTGTCACCGAGTGGCACACTGACTGTGCATGCAAACCTCCAGACCACTCACAAAGCCATCGCTGTGAAAGCCCAGGTGGCTTTTGTCAAGGCAACCGACATCCGATAAATCCTGAAATTATACATTGAGACATAGTTTACAGTCATTAATCATGGTCAGACCTTGTTGGTGTCAAGAGACCTTTGCTGGTCGCACATTGCATTAACCAATACAAAATCATTTAGTGTAGATCAAACTGTAGTCACAATTTGATCTGAAATTCCTCATGATTCTACCGTCGGATGTGACCTGTAAGCAGCAGTAATCACACAATAGTCATCAGTAATTATTGTCTAAGCGTAAATGAAAGCTAAAAGCAGAAATCAGACTTTGGTTTTTCAAATTCAATCTGGTTCCACAGGGAAAAAAAAACACAATAGGTGAAATTGTGAACAGTCAACTCCAAATAAGCCGGTTAATAAGTGTGCCCTTGCGTCTGATCACCAAAAATTTGACACAGCAATTTCCCGCTTGCTAAGATATACTGGAACAGAAAACTTGCAAGTGTTACATCATAAAACTTCCACCTTTCAGTATCAAAAGTGAACAGTATTGTAATTGTAAAAGTTGAAGCGGAAGTTATATAATTTCAAACAAATTCATCACTGAGGGAGGACAATGATTTTCATCCAATCTTGAAAGAGAACATTGATTAATTTATTGATGGGGTAAAAGTATGCTGTCATAGTTTATACTAGGCGCGGTATAGAGTTGTCCATTACTCATAGGAGACCAGAAATGATTGCCTGAGTCAGTCAGTCTATCACTAGCGTCATAATTCATTACAACCCACACACACACAAATTCAATTAAAAGCTTTGCTAAACAGTGATGATGAAATACAGTCCACCCCACAAACTGTCCGAAGAGCCCATTGTAGCGTTTACCATCACTCCAATTCAAGATGTCACATGATCATTTACGTTAAAGGTTATTACCACAAAACCAGCTAATCTTCTACAAAAAAAAACCCTCTCTGATGTCAACCCATAATTACATTAGAGAGGCTTCTTCAATTAGAATGGTAATTTTCCATTAAAGATGCAAGGTGTCACTGAATATTGAATAAATTGACCATTCATTTGAAACTAATGCTTTGGTTCAGCGATTGCTAATGAATATCTTATGAGCTACAAATACTAACAGTGGGACATCTATTATGTGAAAGTGAAAATGTAACTGGCATCGAAAGAAAAGGCCCAGTAGAGAAAAATAGACCACTAAATTCTTATTCAAGTCAATAAACCAGAAACAATACTTTAAATCAACCACGAATGAATTATTTTGGTTTCACCCAATTCATTAACGGATTGACAGAATAATACATGCTCTCATTCATTTGTGTGAAACGGAAGCTTTTGTATGCATATAGCTTTAAGTCGTCCCATTTTCTTTGCTAATAATCACAACATTTATGAGTTAAATCATTTAAAACAAGCACCGGTTAGTTTGGTCTGACGGATGATGTTCACCATCTCTTTCACTTGGTCAAAGCATGCCTAGATAAGGCAAAGGATGCTTTGAGCCGAAGATGTGCTAATGGGGACAAAACACATTGTCGCACACATCCTTTACTTGTGTTGTCAAGGAGCATCACTATGAAGTGGTGATGAAGGACAACATGATCCCACCTCAACCTGACACCTGCTGCTTATCCATCTGCCCAGCCTAACACTCCACTGCTTCTCCTGCTAACCCCATTTCTATCTTGTGGAAAATGCAAACATCAAACAATTTACCCACAGCATTGGAAACATCTTATTGGTCCTATGCTATGGAATTACAGAAATAAATGAAAAAATAACAAAAACCTTTTTATAGGTTAACTTAATTTGACCTTTAAATTCCTGAATGCATACTATCTAAGTGGTGTCATTTTCAGAGACACAAAGAGCTATGTCATTGAAACATTGATGATTGAACATCCTCGGAAGCACGATTAATATTGATATCAACCTATTAAACAAGGATGTTGTTAATTCTGCCTGTTGTGCTCAGTGTTTTGGGCGGAATCCTACATCATGTTTTGAGGTTTTGCCACAATGATTCAGTTTAAAAAATATAAACCATTATGTTTGCTCTCAGACTTGGCTGAAGTGCTGATTCTGCAGCCGAGTGTTATGTTTAAACTATGTTTAGGTTAGTCTGATGCATGAAAATAAACCTGCTTGTTCACATGAAGGTCTGGCTTCGGTCGACTCTCATGACTGCATCTGCCTTATTTCCTGATTGGTGGTTTTTGGATGGGAAACAGTTCAGCAGTGTTGGTTTCAGTGGTTGAAGCTACCGCACACACACACACACGCACACACACTAACACACACAAACACTGCATACGCACACACATGAGGCTTCATAACAGCAATGACAAGCAGGGGTGACCTACAGTTGACCTGGGAACTTTGCCACTAAGCAGAAGGCTGCATTGACAGCCTCACTGAGCTCCCTCGCGTAACGACCGGTTCACCAAGGGACACATGCACAACTGCATACACTGATACAATGCATAAAGAGACCTGCAATGCTGAACGGCGCTTCTTCGACAAACAGCCAGCTGCGGATATTATATTTAATTTAGTATAGTCCCAATTAAATTTTAGAAAGGCTGTTATGTTACCGATTACTGTTTTTAAGTACTGTTGGGAAAGGAAAGGCTTTACCTTAGCCAGCTGCCCAAGATGGAAGAAGCTGGATTTAACAACAGCACTGATTTGGCAGTCGAATTAAATCACTCTGCAGTTTTGAGATTCTATACTTAAGATAAGACTCCATGGGGCCCTTTTCATTGAAATTTAGTGACATCCCGTCTTTGATGTCCTCTTGGCAAGACATGAGTGGTATTTAGGAGAACACATCCTTTTAGCCCAGCAGGACACATATAGCAGTGAAAAGGCATGTATTGTATTAGTAGGATGGAACCTAGGGCCAGCAAATGCAATTAAAACAAGGGCCCCAAAATACATCCCTGTGGAACACCATACGACAGAGGGTCAGAGAGGGACTCAAAGCAACCGAGGCTAACACCAAAAGTTCTGCCAGCCAAATAGGATCTAAGGCAGTGCACGACACAATAGCGTCATTTAGCCGTGCGATCTGCCACGAGCTGCTCAGTAATAAGATGGGTCAGGACCAGACGAGAAGCGAACTGTCACGCCGCTACCACTCTCATCTGTGATGAAAGACATTTTCAACAATCCTCTTTGCTGCCATGCTAATCCTTGTCAGAAAACACCCCTGTTCATCGCTTATCTCCAGTTCTTCTCTCCTCTGAGCTCTATTTTCTTCTACCTATATTTTTGCTGCATTTTACTTTGCTCTATTCCTTGCTATTGTGAACACTCATCTTTGCTCTTCCATTTATTCTTTATTCAGGTCTGATCATGTCTTGCCCAAAAAATTTTTATGTTTGAGTTCATATTTTGTATCTATTTATATATTTTATTCTATATTTCAACAGAGGCATTATTTTAGATAATATTTCAATGAATATATTTCATGAATATTTTATAAAACAAAAAGCACACTAAAGGCTGTATCATAGTTTGTCAAAAAGATTACAAATATATTCTACTTACTCTGACCATCAAACTTTAAAGCTCAAGTACCCTTGGCTCCCTTGAAATTAGTCATAAGCTTTGAATTTTATGATGAGGGATTTTACTGGGCATCATGCGAAACAAGTGTTTAACACATCTGCCTCACGGTTCTGAGGTTCGGGGCCTCTATCCACATCCCAAGAAACGTGTGTTAGCTTCTTTGTAGACTCTAGGTTACTTAGATGTTAATAATTGTTATTATCCTCTTTGTTGAAATCAATAAACTACACCACAATAAATATGAAATATTAATGT
The DNA here is from genome assembly GCF_054491065.1 of Syngnathus leptorhynchus. Taxonomy (NCBI): domain Eukaryota; kingdom Metazoa; phylum Chordata; class Actinopteri; order Syngnathiformes; family Syngnathidae; genus Syngnathus; species Syngnathus leptorhynchus. The sequence continues at coordinate 9,863,274 of NC_141197.1, forward strand.
ATGAAAATGAAGCTCTACATACTGTTTAAAATCTTAATAAAACATGTAGTTACAGTATGTTCTCTGCAGGCTGTTAAAAACCAATAATGTGGAGCAGAACATAATAACCCATTGATTAAAGGTTTTGTTTTGCCAGTTGGATCTGTAATAATCACATATAAACACATGGACACAATCAGGGTGTGCGTCACCTCTTGTTTAACGTTTTTTTAACGTTTTCCGACCTATGGAGATGGTCCCAAAAACTTCGTAAATTACTCCTCAAATTAAGTCATGGATTCACAAAACAGCTCCACGCAATAAAGTTCTTTCTAGCCTTGATACTGTGCAGTACTTACTAATGTGAAAATCCACCACTCCAGATTCATATAGAAAATAATGCCATCACTGTAGCCGGACATAGCACAATCCTGGGCAGCATGACGGAATTAAAAATGTGTCACTTGGATGTGCTATGTAACATTTGGCAGCAAACATAAGAGCCATGAGGCAGCCGCATGACGTTTGTCTATTTAGTGAGTATTAATGGGCCCTGGGCAGATAAATTATGAAAAAGGGCAATGCATATCTTGGCTTAAAAGGTCTTTTCTCCGGGCTAATTACCACAAAGCATATCAGGTATTTGAAAGTTGGCCAATGAAATGGCATGCCATTTGAACAATTTTGTGTTCAAGCTATGCCTGAAGAATTTTTACCATAGCTGGAGCATGTAGTCTTTTTAAAGCACGCCGGGGTTGTACAAGACTTTTCCGCAATCGTCGCAGTGAGTAAATGACATCTAGTGAATGTAAATGCCCGGTTATTATGGGGCTTGTACTAATCAACATTAAATTGCTGCCTGCTAAGATTTATTTTTGGCCATGAGCATGGGTTTGAGAAGTGCAAAAGTAAGTGTATCAGAAATACTTGTGACTGTATTACCAAATGGTCCAATCAGCTCAGTGCTAGACATAGCACACCACTCTCGTTGATGATGAAGGATTTCTGCCCTGTTTCATTTGACCATAGTCTCATTGCTGAACTACATAATTTCCTGAAAGTGAGGACTCTTTTGGTGAGGGGTGAGTCACACATTTCCACACGAGCATCATAGTCTTGTGCTTGAAGCCTTTGAACAACATTAAATTGGTATAGTTGAAGTTTAGCACTCTGTGAAGCATCCCCTGGATTGAGCCTTTTTTTGTTGTTGAAGAGTTCCAGTGTAGATATCTGACTAAACTTTCCTTGGCTTTTTGCGAATGGCTGCTCAATGAGTTTGGTGTTTTCATCATGACTGGTAGTGTCAGGGCTTCTGCTTCATCGCTTGTCTAGAGACAAATCCTGTTTCGGAAACTTATCATGGATAGTGTACATGCCCGAACGCAGTGTGACAGTGAAGAAGCTTCTTAAAATGGCTTTGAACGGTAGACGTCTTCCCAAGTGGTAATTGTGCAATGCTTCCTCTGTGTCAAATTGCAAGCCATGGGCAAACTTACAAAAATTGTGAAGCCTAAGGCTGAGCTGTCAAATGCTGATGACCTTACATCTGTTTGACTGATAGCTAAAACAAAATAGAAAAAAATGAGTTCTTGAGTGACTTTTGGGACACCTCGTATGTAAACTTTTCACTCTGACTATATTTTATTATTCAACTCTATTCTCCCAGGATTTTACCAGCTCGGTCAGGTGTGGAAACGCACACCAGTGCCAGCATACAGAGTAGTCTGATGTACTGTACAAACACCTGGGTAAGCTACAATTTCAACAGTTCTTTCACAACCCTTTCCAAATTTATTCACATGGGGGCGAATGAATACAGACAGAATTACAAAATTTAAGAAAAAAAATCTGTGGCGTCATATCTGATCACTATCAGCCAAGGCAATATTTGTGTTTTTCCTGGGATGTGTGCCATAGCACAATATCACAGTGACACAATGAGTGAAGCATCGAAACATAATATATGTCTTCCTTCCATGCTGCTATAATATGATATCCAGTCTGAGAATATCAATCCTTTTGCCTACATTAATTACCAAGACTCTCTGTCATATTAGCGTGTCGTGTGTATTACAGTGCGTAGTCGTGCATGTGTGTGTGTATGCTGGTGCATTGTTGTGCACGCGTACATCAGGTGGGATCATTTTTACTCCCTGATGGATAAAACCGTTTCGCTTCAGATAGAAGAGATTTATGAGCATGGCGCCCCCACACACGGAGACACCCACTGACAGTTAGAGAGATGGTTGTGCTGGAGAGGAAGAAAGGGAAGAGGAAGAGGACGGAAGGCAAAGGAGATTGGAGGAGAAGGCAAGCTGTGAGCTGCAAACATATAAACAGGTGAATAATTTCCACTTCGCTTTTAGATTGTTTCCTCATCCCTCAGCATGGCCCTCTCCTCAGAGAGAAAGAGATGGGCTGGAACTGTAGCGTCTTGCTAAGCAGCCCTGCAAGACTTTCTGGCACAGACATATAGCTTGGCTCCTCTCGCTCCATCGTGCACTGCTGGTCGCCTCGCGCCACTGGCCAAGCTGTTAAAATGCACAGCTTTATCCTCCCGCCTGAATTGCATTAGCTCTGGGGCTGTCATAAACTGGTACAAGCAGCAGCCGTTAGAGACGCACTCACATTGGCTAAGAACAGCCTTTATCTAGACATGCTCTCATTCACTCACAACAATATACTGTGCGCATACTTTGGCCGCAAACAGATGCATTCATAAAAGCTTGTATCCTGAAGGTATGAGTGCAATGACCTTTGAAAATATTCCCTTTCCTTCCAACGGACACATATTTGTTCCATTTTCCATTTTGTTTGGCAAAGTGAAAATACAGACAAAGAAGTTATGTGAAATACATACGCATTTATTGTACAAGCATTGTCAAGTCCGATGACTCACATCTCAAGGCATTTTTTTTTTGCATTCACGGACCATTCAAGAATGGGAACCCTAAACTTAAATAGAATGTCAGGGTAAAAGAGGACAATTGGTCCTCCAGTAATTTCAGTAACTGGGCGCCCATTATGTCACTAATTTGCTCTGTGTGAGTGTGTGTGTGTGTGTGTGTGCTGTAATTGGTTAAAAGCAAAGGTCGAATCATGCCTGTCAAAAACCAAAAACAGCTATTACCGACCTTAATAAACCCGTGGAAATAAGACACAGTCCAATGTTTTTGCTTAATCCCAGTGAAATGAGTGTTGTGTTACACAAGGCACTAAGTGTTGTGGCAACACACTTAACTTGTTCAAACCATGTGCAAACACATGGTGGTTAATGTGTCAGGGTTTGAACTGCCGTGCATTTTGCAATTTGAAGTCCATTAAAAGGGATTACCTTTGCTAAAATCGGATGCAATATCCGAGCGTTTGTTTTAATGGGATTTGTGTTGGGAACAAGGCTTTCCTCTGTCCTGTCGACGGGAAGCCACAGTGGAAAAAAGCAAGTGAGCAAACAAGGCGAGACAACAGCCTGCTTTTCAGACAGAGCTGCAGTGACACCTCTCTCAGCCAGTCTCCAGGCTGTCAGTCCCAAGAAGGCTGTCGCCTCCCCTCTCTCAGTATCATTGACTTTTTGCTGACTTAAAAGCACTAGAGCTTGGCCCGACTGCAATGATGCATTGTTCTGGAGGAGTTATCATACTGGATAATATTCTCCTGAAACACACTCTTAAAGTTGACCTGAAAGAATGGAGCTGGCTGCTTCACTTTCTCTCTTTGGTTGCTAGGTTTGAGTTCCCCACACAAGATCACTGGAGCCTTTATAGGCTTCTGGCATCGGTTCAGCTCTCCTCTTCTGTCTGTGACCATGAGAGAGTGGGAGAGGGCAGCACAAGGCGAAATCCTTCCACTCTCTCAGGGTGGCGTGCTGGGACTTCCAATGTGCCCCAGTCTTTTACTGGCAGATCTAATCCTTCTGATGGCGAGTTCCATCAGCTCTGCTCTCTGCCTATGACCTCAATCTGTCTCATTAAACCATAATTGGGAATAAGCGAGTGAACCTGCACCTGTGTGCCCCTTTACTAAATCACACATTGGGATTTCTCACCCACAGCTAAAATAACATAGGCAGATCTGAGCTAAGGCTGAAGCGAAGGTTGTTCTGTGGCATTCGGGTATTTCAAAGCGTTAGCCCGGGGCTATGTTACGACTCTCGAAACTGAAGCCCCAAAATGACACGTGCTGCAAGAATGTACTCTTTCATTTCGTAAGAAAAGCGGGGGTGAAATATGACTTTATTCAATGGTATGTCATCATAAATCATTGGCAGGATATAAATGGTAGTCACTCATGATTACAATGGACATCCTGCAACAGGAGTGCATTCAGAGACATGTGCAAAGACTATGAACTATATAATATTCAACTGACGCAGCGTTCAACTTACTGATTTATTGGGCGCTGCTAAAACAAGGCCCAATGATGCACTCCAGTCCAAGCATAAGTCACCCCATCCCCACTGTATAAGAACTTGAGACTACATTGACATCAGTGGTTATCTAAGTTAGCATTACTAGCTTTACCCTGAAAATGCATCTTTTTATTCCCTTTCCTGCTTTAGAGTGACTCGTTATCAGCCATGAGTACACATGCATGCTTCGGGGCTTCACGTTGGCATGGCGCCTCAATGCAGTCGTGCAGAAAAGCACCGCAACACCCCAATAGGATTAATTCCATCCACCGGAGATTTTCAAGTGGATACATTTCACAGCTCAAACATTAAAGAAAGATAGACAAGACAAAGCAGTCTCCATTTTTCTGGGTCTTAGGTATTTGATTGACAGTTGAAAGTTATGTTAAACATGGTCACTGAGCATTATGTGGAGTTGGTCACAGCATTCAAGAGTGGACAGAAATTTGAGATTTTTCTATATTGAATCCTTGTTTCATATAATTGGTGACATTAGTTTACTTTACAATTCAGTTTCATTTTGCTTCACAATGTCAAAATGTATATTGGTAAACCCCGATTACTCGGGTTTCTACCATAGTGTGCATTGGCAGAACCGCAATAGGTGTGTCAGCTACATCATCGTCAAGAGTCAGCATGACATCATTCCCCAATGAATCACAAGGAGAAAGGTCACACACCCTTATTTTGAGTGGTGTTGGGTAGCGGCTGGCAATTACTTTCTCTGGGGGCATATAAGAAACTGGAACGGTTGTAGAAGGCCACAGCAACAAGCCAACCCCAATAGTGTTTAATATTCATTTTGTGTTGCAATATAAAGTGCAATCTTTTGTTAAGCTGCAAATAGCGGGGATGTATGTGTATTAGGAGTCATAACCTTGAAACACAGATGATATTATTATGGTGATACATATACAATAATAACATAATACATTGTAGTTTTTTTAATGGAGGAATGTGAAAAAGTGATATCATGTCATTTGATCAATTTGGTGACTCATCTTTGTTTGAAAAGTGAAACAAAATAACCTCAATGAATTGTACTGTAATTGCTCCATATTCTTCCCTATTTTTTGTTTTATCTCTTAGACAAAAAAACAACAGTTTTTCAAATGTACATGCATTATAATATTCATCAAAGTGAATATGGCATTTTTGAGCCATGGAGGCAAAATGTTTCCAATGTTAAATATACACTTGAGTACATGAATACATACAGTAAATATATTCAACAAATATCCTTGGTAAAAAAAAAAAAACAAGGTCAGTTTTTTCACCAACTGTTGGAAAACAATGAAAGTCTTACTCACTTATGTACCCAGCCTATTCCTTTCATGGGAAAACAAACGCGTGGAGGACTTCTAGATTTTTTTTCCATTGAAAAGGTGGGCCGTGAATGAAAAACATGTTAGGAAACACTGCATTACACCACCGGAGATGAGTCGCCGGGTTGAGTGTCACAATAACATCGGATATTGTTTAAATGTATGTATGGGAGATTTTAGTATTTGTCAACCTCAGAAATTATTAGAAGGATCACCGCAATAGTTTGGATTTTATGGACGGTAACTAGCGTCTTTGACAGTAAGCTGTCGTAAGCGAGGAAGACATTTCTGCTGATAAAATTCAATATGACATTGAGCAATGTGAGGCTTGTTTACATTAAACGTGCCTGTCGTGTTATTAGCATGCAAACAGATAGATCTGCTTAAACCTAAATAATACAGTGTCCACCTTCTTAACAAAACACGGCCAACTTTATTACTTGGTGAGTATTGTTACGCCTCAGAGCTTTTCAGATTCATCACGTCTAAAGCGAGTGCGGAATATTGTTCAACGTGTCGCTGGCCGCTTTTTTGGGTCGTCCTCTTCCGCTAAAAGAGCGGCAAGAGAAATTGAAATGTTTTCTCTTACAAGCTGCAAGAACTGGCACTCCCACATTGTTAAAATCGGTAACTGTTACAGAGAGTGGAGTCGCACCAATAGACCCTATAGAAATATCACCTCTATCACTATACCGGAAGCACTTCTCACATTTCACGTAAGGAATACGATGGATATACACTTGCACAGAGATTTTGTTTACAGAACAATGATTTACCGTATTTTTCGGACTATAAGACGCACCGGACTATAAGGCACACTTTCAATGAATGGCCCATTTTAAAACTTTGTCCTTATATGAGGCGCACCGGACTATAAGGCGCACCATTAATGCATCATGTCAGATTTTTAATCCAAATCAAATCATTCTCCATTTTATCATTTTTATTTCAACTTCAGACGCAAAAAGTTATTTTATAATCACAAAATAATGATCCATAGTCTTTTTGATTGATGATTCATAGTCTTCAGCAGGCCACTTTTGATTGATTTCATGACACAATGCTTCGGGCCAGTTTAAATTTAGGAATTTAGTCCATATATAAGGCACTATAAGGCGCACTATTGGCTTTTGAGAAAATTTTGGGTTTTTAGGTACGCCTTATAGTCCGGAAAATACGGTAACTGGACTAACCCGATGCACAACACAAACGACTTATCTCCTATGCGTTTTTATATGAAAGGGTTCATAAAGGACAAGTGAATGTCTCTCAGTCGTGAACACTGCCATACATCTCACACGGTCATGTCAGTCTGATTTTCATTTTTCAATGCCTCTTCAGAAGAATAGAAAGCATACAGCCAGCCTTCCATTTTCTATACCACTTATCCTCATTTGGGTCAGACATTTGCTGGAGCCTATCGCAGCTGGGCAGAAAATATAAGATGACATTGAAATAAGTGGAAGTGTTGCGAAGTTATGTTGTATTGAAATGAAAGACTACAAGATATTACCATAGTGCTTTGTGTGTGGGCATATGAGGTTCAGCTACCCTCAAACATTGTATTCTGCCCAAGACTGTTACTTTAAGGTAAAAATACTACATCTTGAAAAATGCTTATCTGGAAATTCCAAATCCTTTATTTTTGACATGATTTGGAAAATAATCTCTTGCATCAAGTAAAACAACCCTAGAGGAGTCTTATACTTGAATAACAATGTGTGCTTTTTTTTATATAACGATACAGTCCTGCTCACCTGCTTAACACGGTAGCCGGGGAAAATACATATTTATAGACATATATCCAACCACATATTCACATTGTGTGATGAATTTATATCAAATCCATATTTTGCCTCAGTGGCCATTAAAAAAATCTCATTCAACAGACAAAACCACAATACATGCCAGTGTGTGACTATTATCAAACAGGTAGAGCCAAATAAAACTGCGACTGTTGTGCGGTTTGAATTTTAGATTCGCTCCCTCAGCACCTTTACTGTCTCAGGCAGTACAGCACAGCCCAAGCTGTTTTGCTGGAAGGGAATATTTTGCAGGGTTATGCCATGGTGGTTGCATATAAATTGATTTTTATCATATCTTTTGTTTTTTTACACTCCTTTATCATTTCAAGCTGGATATACAAACACTGGCAAAAAACACCCAAAAACTAATATACAATGTCAATCATTCAGTGTTAATAATGGTGAATATAAATGTAAATAAGACTGAAAACTAATCACTGGCTTTCTGACAAAATCACTGTCATACAGAAAACAGACATGATTGATGTGCACATCTACCAATATCATTTAGGTGGGCTGGGTTCAGATAAGATAGAAGCTTGGTGTGGTTCAGGTGTGCATTAAAATGAACACAGTGGCAGCTTTAATTCAATATCTGCAGACTATATTTACCAGAATGATTGGCTGCACTGTGACTTCATACTTTCATGCCTGAAGGACAGAGTGCTGAGTTTTAAGACCAGCTCCGATTTAATTGCATGTTTACAGAGGGCATGACAAACATTGTTTAATGCTTTCAAAGAACTCTGTGAACTCTGACTTTGCATGCGTTTGCGGGGTTTGATTAAACAGTGGAACCTCAGTTTTCATGATTAATCTGTTCCAGAAAGTCTAACTCAAACCAAATTCTATGAAATTCAAAAGAGTATTTGACAATGAAAGTTAATTCAAACTACAAATATTAACCAAAACCCCCATGTGGTTTAGCTTTTCAAATTAAAAATTTTAAATAACTAATCAAATGGATACATTTAACATTTCATTTTCACCGGGGTGAGTGAGGGGAGGCAATTATCAAGTTCTTCAATAAATTTTGACAGTCTATAGTTGATGTTGTATTTTGCTAGTTCAACAGACAGAAAGGCGCATATTCAGCCTTTGTGGAATACACCTTGCCATCTGGTAAACCCTTTAAAGACAATTTCTAAAATTATTCAGTTGATTGAGCATGCATTCTGGGAAATGAATGGCCAAGTCACAGGAAAGGAATAGATGCAACCAGGTCAAAGGTTTAGATGAGAAAAATCGGAGAAACCCGAGTCATACAAAATAGGTGATTTGGGGAGTGTCCTTTTTAAAGAAAATATTATTCAGCTTCTTTTTGCCTGCATGCTTCTTGTTTTGTTTCCAACAACTCCACAACAATACCTTGCATAGTAATCTCATCTACACAGTCATTCTCTATTAACTGTCTCTCGAAACTCCTGATGGCCATGGCTAGTACATTTAAACCTTCTAACAATGACAAATCAGGCCAACTATTGAGCATTAGAAAGTACTTCCCCTCATTGTGTGTTCACCACTTACAGTACATAAGAGAGTGTCAGTTGTCTGACACGCACGCACACACTCACCCACACAGGCTGGCAAGATCGACTAGGAGGGACACTCGGAATGACTCACTTGGGATCATTTTGAATGTGACAAAAGCAGATTCGCCATCCTCATTTTTCACACTATATCCTGGTTAGCCACAGACATCTTGTCTGGACATGCAAACATTGTATCCATTTAATCCAATAAAGAGTGAGAAGTGAGCACACATTCATGACAGACTTGACTGGAAAATAATGACAAGCGAAGAAGGCAGTCTCTTCTCTTGCATGCATTATTAGGCCATAAGACTAATCATATGAGATTTGACGCTTTCATCAGTGGATTGTGTCTCACTTGTCCATAAGATCATTTTAAGCATCAATCTGTTCCTGGTCTTGCGATGCTGACAGCTGCTCTGAAGTTTTTTTCCTGAGCCCTTCATCGGAGCAAAGCACCACAGACAGTGGACAGACAGTCAGTCAGATGAGTTGCAAGTGAAGCTTCTGAGCATGTCAGCGCTGGTAAGGCAGACAGCTGGAACCAGATGAGTCATTTCTGATCTGTCTAGCTCCTACTCAAGGGAGTACAGTGAGACCACATGGGTAGAGGACAATTGCTCACATCTCAAAATGTTTGACAGAAACTGCCGTGCGTGTATGGTACATGTGTGAATGACACCATGAAGTGACTTAGTTGAGAGGGACACGCGATGATGGAACATGTTATTTACGAGATAGACTCTCGAGTGTGGAGATTACACACATTTTGTGGCGCTCAAACAAAGTTGTCATTGGACAGCAATGATACACTGACTCCTGTTTATTTGCTCTTCCATGGTTATTTCTTTTTCCATTTGCTGTACTTCCATTTCAAAAATGTGGACGGGGAAGGTAGTTAAGGTACCTTTTACTACATTTAAGTCTAAACACACCACCTTATCATCTACCAATATATATAACAGAAACTTTTGACATTTTATTCAAAGGTATAGTTTCGATGTTGAAAAACCTGAATTTCTTTTTTTTTTTTTTTTAACCAAGATGACCTGGGTTTATCAGCTGACAAAACTTCCCTCATTTCACCTGATTAATTTCTTCCTTTATGGTTTCGTGAACCCTCCCTCTTTCCCTTCAACTGCTAATGTTCGCAGAGTCTCGCTGTGATGTTATTGCATGCGGATTTTCCTGACGGCAGCCATCTGCCTGTCCCCCCCTCCCTTGTCATTAGCCCATCTCCGAGATGATTCTCAACACATATAATTGGCTACGATCTGTCTGTCTGCGTTTACTGCCAACCAAACATCTGAACAGCCCAATCCTCTGATGAGTGGACGGCTGGAAACGTCTTCTGTCCGTCTTCCTCTTGTGATGGCCCCAACAACCCCCCACACACACACATCCTACTTCTCCACTTCCCTCCATCTTTAGCCAGATAATTTTCTTCACTTTGTCACATCTTCCAAGTCATCATGTCTGAAAGTAGCGCTCATCGCTCCCCTTCCTTCATATTTTCTTCCCATTTTTTTGTTCCCCCTCGCAGGGCCACATATCGCCTGGTCCTCCGAGAGAGTGAGCGATGTGCGTGTCGCTCATAGTGGCAGAGGGAGCAGCAGAGCCTGACGTGAACATACGCTATGAGAGATCCCATTTATAACACTGTCTCCTAATGAACAACACACTGAATGCAACATGGAGGCAATTACCATCAGGAACCCATTGGAGGTATAAAAGTCTTCTTACTGCAAAGTAGGGAAAGTCAGAAAGGACACTGATTGAAAACTTTTATTTTCAAGATGACTGCAAATTGACACTAGTACATGTTCCACTCTTCAGCTCCAAGCTTGGCCTAAACCAGGAGAGTCGTAGCCAGATAAGCCATCTGCATCTCTAGCATCACTGATCGTTGCAATTGGCCTGATTTCATCTTCATTTCATCTTCGTCAACAGTGTCATGCTATTACTATCTTGCTAGGCCTCGTGTGACCTTCATCAGGAACACTTGGGTGTCAAACTGACATCAGGAAGAATGACAGTCCATTATGAGGAAAAGAGCTTACAATCCTGTCAGTGGGTGAATGTAGCATTAAAATGCTTTTATAGGACACTGGGGCAGGTGGCGGCAGGTGGAGAAAAGGCACAAAGAAAATCTATTTAGGTTGGCTGAAAGGTGAAATTGACTGGTCGTGTCTAGACGTACATAGCAATTTTCAAATCAAAACTAAAAATCATTTATCATGGTTAGCTTCATGAAGCATTATGATGATGATGATAATAATAATAATAATAATAATAATAATAATAATAATAATAATAATTGAAAGAATTTGATACTGATTTGCATTTTTCAATAAACAACTTATGCCTTTGGTGATTTGTTTTGTCTTGAGTTATGAGCAAAAAAAATTGAGAGAGTATTTCTGCTGCATGGCACCAGTAAATCACAACATCCATACACTACCAATTCCTATTGTTTTCCTTGCAATGGAAGGGCATCAGTAATGCACTAATGCGTCAATAATCTTTTTTTTTTTTGCCATCAACCGACGTGGAGCCCACAGAAGAAGAGCATGGAAGGACAATACCATCGTTTTGTGCTCTCTTCTGTTTGTTTGTTATTACCGTGTTTTCATACAGAATGAAATTTTCCTATGAAAAAATACATTTGGGAAGATGAACTTGTGTTTCTTTAAGAGTACTGGAATGGATTGCTTGCATATACGTATATTAATAATATGATATATTCATTTGATATTTATATCAAAGGAGAAAGCTGATTTGATATACAAGTATTTGGAGATACTAGTGAGCTCACTAAAAAATTAACTGAATCACAAAAAAAAAAAAATCATAAAAACTAATTGAATCACATTTCCATCTCCCCAGGCAAAAACATATGCATGCGTGGTCTGTTTTCAACTGCCAGTTTTGAAATATGTATTGGCGGCCTATGTATTGGTCTGTAAGCAACTACTGAATTTTAGAAAAACCGTAACCCTGGACATAATTTTCCCAAAACGTCTGTTTAAAAGAGACTTAAAACTTTCATGAGAACAAAAAAAACCCCCACACACATTCTGGCCTACTGTGCCGATAAACATGAATAATTGATGCAAACTAGGGTTTGTCAAACATTTGGGCCTCCCTTTTTGGCTTGTGGCTGTTAATGGATTACAATATTTGCAAAGAATAAACAATGGATTACATGCATTTTCATATTCCCTTGTAAGACTTTCTTCTTTGGAGCTCAAGACAAGGAGCTGCTGCCGGCGTGTTCCATCTTGGTCACCAACTAATCCTAGGGCACATATTATAGACCGGGGGTCACCATTTCCGTTCCTCGGGATGGCGACTCCTCGGGGTCCTACATGAGTTATATATCTCCCTGCTGCAACACACCTGATTTAAATTACACCCTGATCCGGTCTCCAGCCAATCGCAGGGCACACATAGACGACATACGTACCATTCTCTCCGATCATACGATACATACGATCTTCTCTCCGACAGCATAATGCTCACGACTGCATTATGCTGTCGAAGAGAAGATCACCATGTCAAATGTGATCTAATAACTGCGACCAGGACAGATGGGCACGAACTAAGAACTGCTGACGACTAAGACGCACACATTTACATGAGCATGGGGGCGCTATCAGAAAATGAGAGAAAACCTGTTAAAAATGCTAAAGAGGCAGAGCTCAGATTGTCTTTCTTCTCCCACCTGCTGCACACCTCCTACCGCCACCCCGCAAAATATGCACAGTAAGAAGGCGACTGCAGGTTAATTAGCAGGAAGAATATGTTCTGGGGCTGAGAGACAAACAGGAGATGGTTTTTCACTGGCCCTCTGCTCACTGGCAGATGCTCGCTCTGCCAGTGTCGTGACCCGACTCAGCACACTTCTGGAGAAGGAAAGAAAAAAGAGCTTCTGTGCAAGCGGGAGACAGTTGGAGCAAAAACAGTTATATTAAATGGATGACTAGAGAGATCTTATAAGTCCCAGAAAACGACTGTCGTTCTGTCGTTTATGCTCATAAAGCTCCTCGGTGTTGGAGGATCGGTCCGTGGAGTTTGGTCCATATGGCTGCTGAGGCACAGCAATGAAGGAGAGAGCATTCCCGGTGGTTTCTTTTAGTGTGAGTGAACAGTGTGACTGGAGGGTTCTCAAGGTTATCCTGTTGTTGAGCGATATAACGCGACTGTGGAAACACAATGGGGCATAATACAGTACTATTAGCAGTCTACAGGGACAGAAAATGAGCACTTCTTGCAGATGTTTGTGAGCCAGTTGTTGCGTAAACATGTAGGATGAAGAATTGGATAAAACAAAAAGGAGTGTTTAATCGTTCGGTGCTGTTGTCCTAGCATGGGGGTGGTGATACACGTCTTTGATAGAGTAGCTTGATAACGTCAAGTGAAGGGCAATCTGGCTCCATGTACACAGTGAGAGGAGGGAGGAGCTTTGTATAAATTGAAAGGAAGAAAGAAAAAGAACAAACACATTCTGAGACTTTGAGACTGTGCATGCCTTTCATTCAAGGCAAAAAGCGAGAAAAATCAAGTCAATTAACTAGCTGACACATGGATCTGCTTGGTTGGAACCAAGGAACACACAGGGAAAATAAATCAGTCAGTTAAAAGTTCTATCTTGAAAAGGAGACAATAACATTGAGTCCTTACAAAGAAATGTTCAGCTTGCTGATATGTCCTCACCAAAAGTTCAACAAAGATTCGACAAAATTACGTTCCCAAGGAAAATGTTTGTCGATAAGTAATACATAAGCCTTCTATTTCGTTAATGATATGTGATTCACACCTATTCAGTACAGCAGTACTTCAAAATATTCTGGTCACATTTCTTTAGAGCCCAGTCACAATGGTTAAGTGGCTTTATAAATAAAGCCATAGCTCCACTTTGGTGGTGGAGTCATACATGATGGGAGGGGACTATAATATACTCTGATGAGGTTAGAGGTGAAAAAGGAAAATGTAGTCTGGCGCGCTTGACTTAATAATTATAATTTCCATCTCTTATATGAACATGCCAGATGAAATACTTTTCTATCTGCTTTCAGTTTAAAGTTCATGGTAAAGTCATTTTTTTTCCTCTTGTGCAAAGATGCAGCTCGGTTGGCATTAATCATCCAGATTAATGACCGCTGTTGCCAGTTACCTTTAAAAAGTAATCAGTAATCAGATTGTTTACTGTTTATTATTTGACTCTTTACTCAATGGGAGACTCATCCTCGCCACAAAAGTCATGGACATACTCATTATTGAAAACGGAGGTGGTTTTAGATGTACGTCACCGTTGGCGAATCAGACAGTGGCCCCATCTGTCTGTTCTTGGACACTCAGAACGAAGGAGCTAGAGCAAGCAAGTATAGTTAAAATGTGAAGGGAATAATCAATGCTACTATATCAGATGACTTTATGTGCTGGGCCTGTTTGGTTTGATTTAGTTGCGCATAATTCCTTCAGGGAATACAGTAAATACAAGGAGGAAGCAAAGCGAGTGCAAGCCAAGTTGAGCCGTGATCCAGATGAATGATACAACGAAGGGCAGCCAACAGAAAGTAATGTATGAAGGTTCTCATCTTGGCTGACTGCATGCTCTGCTGAACATCATCAGAATTGCACCCCAAACTGATTCAACACACACACACAAAAAAAAAAAAAAAAACTTTTCAGGACCTTCATTCACTTGCCTGCGATATATCTGCAAAATATGTCATTACTGAGGAACACAGAAAATCTCTACTGGTAACAGCAGTTGCCAAACAACATTCTTGGGCTGGAAATGAAGTTCTGAAACAGAAGAAATATCTTTTCATTTCCCTTTTCCTCAGAAGTGATCGAAGCCAAATCGATCATCTCGGTCAATAAACCAACGATAGAGCGCATATGCTGTAAAGGATTTTTGCGATGAAGCCAGGGGGAGAGCTCATGTCTTTAACAAGGCATGACATTGAGAAAGAGTAATAGCAACCTTGTGTTTTCTCCTCGTGAATCTCAAGACTGATTCAGTACAATTCCATTAGCCCTCCTCCTCTTTCTCCTCCAGCTGAGAGCTTTCTGTCTGTCATTCATCACGAGCTGCAGAGCCACAATGAAAATTAATTTTCCCCACCATACATCCATTCCCCTCCCTCACTCAGTGTTCCCCGCTCAACCCTTTACTTCCTTTATATGATTAAACTCTAATTCCAGTGCTTTCATCTCTACCTGGATAACAAATGTGAAAGTGTTTGTTACTTCTGGTCGCTTACTTTTGGCCCCTCTTATATTTGCAAAAATGGAAGAACTGATTAAAAAAGGCTCTGGCTCATTTCAGTGGCACAACAACAACCTATTCCAGTAGGTTATAATTCAATTGGCTACTCCTCTTTATTGCCTGTCAGTAGGAGCTATATTAAAACGTGTGTGTTGGGTTACTTGTGCAAAACAACATGTAGCTTTGTTAATGATAATAATTTGACAATACTTTTTTGCAGATATGTAATAAAGCCTATTTGCTTTTCTCATTGCGATTCTTCTGATATATTGAGGCGACTACAGGCTACCTTGTGTAGCTCTCTGCACAGTTTGGTATTTGGCTATTTTTTGGGACAATTGACCCGGTGGTGGTAGCCTTGGTGGCAAATATCTCTTAGTGCAAAGGTCAAGAAGTTAAAGTGTCTAAAAATAGGATCCATTTAAACAGCCTGAAGAAATCATTCCTGTGACATGCTGGACTGATGAATCCTCTTAATCTTCTGGTTGGTTGTCGTCTGGGCTACGATAAAGTGGACTGTCGGCGCAAAAACTGAAGATACATCTGCAACTTCAACCCAATTCCAAAATTAACTAAATTCATGGTTTTAGATTTGTGTCAGCCTTCTCCTCAAAACATAGGGAATTCTAGTATCTAACAGTATATTATTATTTTTCCTGTAAATACAAAAATGAACAAACCACCATCAAACAATACCTTCAAGCTAACAACTAGATCTTAGTACAGGGGGTCCTCGCTTTACGACGGTCCCAAATTACGTGGTTTCGTGTTTACGACACGTTTTGTATATTAAAAGCCTTTTTTCCAACCTATGCGGTTTTGCGTCGTAAGTGTCATAAAGGCATCGTAAGAGCTGTAACGCGCGCAGGAAGTAGTTGGTGTGTGCAGCGGAAGAGAGGCTGTGGACCAAGGAAGACTGTATTACCCACTCACATGGTAGATACCATTTTGGACTGTTGTGTCAGCTCTCTCACTCGTGTGTGTTATCATCAACCACAGGAATAAAGGTAAGTTATTGTGTTCTCTTTTTTTTTTATTACCGTAGTGTTTCATTTCATTACTGTTCCGACTTACACCGAAATTTGGTGTAGGAACGGATCAACGCCGTTAACTGAGGACCCTATGTATTAGGAAATGCTCTCAGTAGGATACCGTGCAGAAAACTACAACCATTGTAAAAAACATGTTACTGTAAACATGTTGCAGTATTTCTGATAGATCGCATATTGTGGATGTCATTGGGCAAGTTGTTATTACTTCGTGGTTGATTGACGTATCCGCTCCAAGTAATTTTTCCTTCATTATCTTCAAAAATAGACTACATCTGTATGCAGATTTGTGTGACTATTAAGTATGACAACAACAAGCTGGATGCTTAGATACGGACACAACCTAGCTGACTCCCGAGTGAGTCATTGATTAGCTGCAAAGCACAGACACAGTAATTAACAGAATGTATGCGAGGGAGGCCATCGTTACAGAGTGACCCACCGTCCAAAGCTCTCAAATGAGGAGAGCTTTAGTCTGTCAAGGACAGGGCTGTCACCTCGTAGCTTGTGAGTGGATTTGGTCCAAACAGCCCCGAGGCCCACTGTCGTGCTAGATAAAAGTTTGGCCACCTGCAAAGGCGCCAGGTGGACTTGTCAGCAAATGGAAGAAGATGGCAAACTGGAAGGTAGAATAATAAAAGTGAGGTCAGGCTTGGGGAACTACCATCAGCTGACACGGGACGAGAAGAAAAATGCAAACTCCAATTTTTGGTTTGGCGTGTAGAGTATTTAACCTGTAAACGAACATTAAAGTGGAAATCACTTGATCTGGTGTTTGTTGACTTGCTAAGTGAGTGTCGAGGACAGAGAAGAGAGGGATCGTCTAACTTAGACTCGGACACGGTCCCGCATCTTCAGGCAATGTCCAGAACTGAAACCAGTGATTACTACAGAAAATAACACGTGACATACATACAGAACATCTCAATTCCTTGAGCCTTTATCAAGCACCTCTGTAACAAAGTGTTTTCCATCAAACAACTACAACAATCATAACAAGAAGAATAGAATACTAAATACATTGATATTATACAGGAAGTATTGGCTCCTTGTTGCACACTCCCCATAATGTGTGAAGCCGTATGAGGACGCAGGAATCATAGATGTGTCTGGCCAGCATGTTAAGATTGTAATTTTTTTCTGTTTTACATTGCACGTGAGCTTACTCAGTTGAGCTACAAGCTGAATTTGAAATTAAACCAACTGTAGTCTACTAAAGGTTCACTGCTCGTCTGATGGCAAGTACCACACATACAGATGGGATGGTTCAATTCTCCTACGCCATTTAGTCCTTTTCTCACTTCCCTTTATCACCGAGTCTCATCTCTTTCTATATCTCCTCCAAGATGTAGTCTTCGCTGAGCAGATGTCGGCCTTTATCCCACAAACGAGGATAAAGTTAGAAGTGCTCTTGTAACAGCCTCACAAGTCACAGGCATCTATTTGAAGTGAAATACGCTGATAAAGGACTAAGAAATACACGATGGGATCACATGATCACAAAACTGCCTCAAAAGTAGATTCATTTGTAACAAAAAGATAACAACCAATCTATGAAAAAAACTTAGACCATATAGAGAAAAGTATTTTAACACGTGGCCTTCAGGAAGTGAAAGTATCAATCAAGTATCAGTATTGTCGATGAAATGGACTACACTCTTCTCCAAAAACTTACAAAATGTTGTGGTGGGAATTCTCTGTCCATTCTTCCAGAAGATCATTTGTGAGGTCAGAGATATGACTCAATTCTAAGGATGCATGCCAAGCTCTGCAACAATAATCTCCAAATTATCAAAGTAACAAAAGTTGAAACAATAGAGTGCGGCAGTGGGTGTCAGTAGTGTTTGAGCGGGTTTAAATGAATGCGTGGGTTGGCGTTGAAACAGCACCACGAGGCTTGGTAAGCTGAGAGAGAGTGGGCACCGAACTGGCAGGTCTGTGCCACTGGTCTGGTTTGCCCAGTTAATTCTCAAGACAGGCTCATCCAAGGAGAAACATCTTTGCTCTTCTTTCACAAGAGCAAATGGAGAGCTAAGATAAACATGCAAACCCCTAAGAACCAAGAGAGATTAAAAAGGGCAGAGAATACAAATCATTCACTGATGAAATTGTGTTTTCCCACCATTCTCCTCCTGTGGAAATAACTAATTGATCTGTCCACTGTGTGATTGCCTCTCACCTTGCTGACTGACTGTCACTCAATCTTTGTGAGGACTCCAATGGGGAGTGAATCCATCTCTTTCAAGAGAATACAGAGTGTGACGTTTTTGTGTGCGCGCACGCATTGTTCTTGACAGTCAGCCATCACACCTCAACATCAGGCCCCCTATTTTTGGACAGAGCGGGCACTTTGACAAATGGCGATGGGATCTTTTGTGATAGGACATGTCAAGGCCCCTATATTGAGTTTTTCCAAGACGTACACGATTTGTACTCAAATGTCATTAGTTTACCCCTGGTAGTTTCCCACTTAAGTTATTTTTCTACCATTTCTAGCTGCTAAGTTGGACTTCAACTGCTTAAAAATGTAGATGTTCTAAAACCTCTGACCATATTATTTGGCTCATATTGTGTATGTGTGAATGAGGCCCCACTTGAACACAAACAGCTTTATATCACAATGTACTGCATTTATTCAAAACAAAAAGTGTGCTTTTTTTGCTATTTCATCCTGATTGTTGCACATAAGTGCCAATTATTTTGTCTAATAAACCAGCAGCAACAAGTGGTATGATAGAGTCATTATCAGTTATATAAAGGCTTAATTCCACACTGTTTTCAGCTAAGTTTTGATTTGGTTGAAAAGCAATAGGTGAACTGAGGTCAAACGAACTAAAGTTGTATGATGTTGAGTCTAGCCTGAGGGGAGAGTGGAACAAAAGAGAAAAGACAAGGCAAAAACAACTGAGAGTGAGTCATGGAGCACAGACAGACGGTATATTTCCAAGCTGTGGCTGCGTGTACATTTCAGACAATCAGTGTCAGTGTGTCCGCTGTATTGAAAACTTGGTCAGTTTTGAAATCTGAAGACATCTGGTCTCTCAGCATCTGGGTTATTGTAATCTTCATGCTTGACTGTCCATGGGAACAGAATGACTCCAGGTGACGAGCTGTCAGATGCTCCCCTCATCAAAATGACTGTAGGGTCAGAGGTGAAAGGCAGCCGATCGCGGCAACTGTGCGGCGGCGTGACTCCAAGCTCTGTTGGAAGCAGGACGGCAGGATGACTGACTGCGTTTTGGCCTTTTTCTTGTTGTTGCTCCCCACAGCCCACAACACTGCTATCACGCTGTCTTGTTTAGTCTGCCAAAGCCTCGGAGGATAGAGTCAATGAAATCCTCCAGCCGTATGTGAAGCCCTTAAGCTGAGGTAGCGGATGTAAACTGTTTGATTTCTTCTTTTTGTCATATTCCCTTGCATCGCAATTGCTATTCTGGCTGACTGCTTTGCAGTTTAAAATCAAACCGGTGACACTATTATGATTGGGGGCATTAATGTCTGAACATAAAAGAGCAGCGAAGGAATTAATCAAAATAAAATGACAAACCTCTCACATGAGTGCTTACTCAATCTTGCCTTACTTCTGATCCAAATGATCTGTGCACAGATAAACAAGCCTTCTAATAAGGTTTTTTTTTTTTTTTTTTTTTTTTTTTTTTTTGAAATAACAAAACAAGAACTGAGTTTCAGCCAGCATTCAATCTTCGCATCTGGCACTGTATCTTGCAACAATGGAAAAAATAAAGCTTTTTGCAAGAAGATGGGCGAGGAGAGATAGGCTTGAATTCCCATGGTCTGAAGCAGGAAGGAAGGAAGAAGAAGAAAAAAAAAGATAATGAATGTAAAACACAAAGCCTCTCAATGGCAATTACCACGCATTGCCTGGTGCAGCTGACAGTTTGAGAGAAGCGCTCTTTGCACGTTTTATTCCAACCAACAAAAGAGAGTGAGGCAGAAGTACTGCTGGAGTGTACAAAGCTCAACTGCCATGCCAGCTCACTAACTGTTGCCCATTATGTGGGGAAAAAAACGGTCTGGAACATGCCCATGACCTTGTTGACCTTAAGATAATCTTTTACTAATATTATTTTAAACTATATTTCGAATGATTTTTTTTCTTCTTGTTCTTCAAATGTTTGATGTAAAGCACTTTGAATTGTCTTGTACATCAAATGTGCTGTACATATTAACTTGCCTTGCCTAACCACCTGCAAAATACAACCATTCTAAAAGTGAAACGGCTGGTTTAAAATTAATTATCGATCACAGTTTAACCTGTCATTAAAATACTGGCGCAACAAATTTTTATTTAAACTTGGTCAAAATGAAACAGTTTTAGGGAGGGGTTTAAATTGATATGTCTAAAATTTAAACTAGATTTAAAATTCGGTGCAACAGAATTTCAACTTTATCCTAGATTCCATCTAGTTTTTAAATTAAACTTTGTTGGTGCGATCCAACATAAATTAATTATTTATGAACTACCAAGGTTTTGATCTGGCCATAAAAGTCTCCTCTTTATTAGGGAAGGTTTGGGGTTTTTATTCCACAATCTAACACAACATTCAGGGGTTTCATAAGATCAGACCAAATGCTTTAAAACGTCTTCAGTAGCTGCTCTGAAAATGTGAACGGGTTAAATTTCAAATACAAAACGGTGCCTATTGCTGGATCACAAGTAGTCACATGCAATTGTGATATTTCTGACCGACCTTATGTTATTGTTCATGTTTCTCAGAAAGATGACAAGCAATCTGCTGCTGTCCTTTAGCCACACTTCACAACAAGCAGTTCCACCATGTCTGATGTTGTGCTACTCAGGAATCACAGGAAACTATGTGGGAATCAGAGGGGAGGCATGGTGTGGGCTTTGGTTCTGCCGCTACTACTAATGAGCTGTAATCTGGAGCAGCAGGAGGGAGCTCAAGGAGTGGGTTATGTTTGTTGCTGAAAGAGGGGGAGGAATGGCAGCTCAGGTGCTCATTTCCTGAAGCCGAAGGACATAAAAGAGGCGGTGTTAGAGACAATCTAGGCGGGGATCATGAGCTTCCAGGGATGTTTGTACCTAGGTAGCGGTGCTGGGCAGGTGGGTGGAAAATAAAGTCTATTCCTCACAGCTGTTTCCTTCGTGTGTATTTTTGGCCTTTCTCTGCACACTACCAAATCACAACCATACCTAGTCACCAAACAGGCTTGTTGCCTAACTCTTTATTAATAGGAAACTTCACAAGCTGATAAGGTCTGGGGAAAAAAAGAAATGCTTGTCAAGAAATGCTCCTCATTTTTCATCCACCACCTTGATGTGTCATAACACCACCTGTGCGAGGGGTAAGAAAAAAAACAGGGGGTAATATGTTTCAATGACAGGCCTGACTGTTCTGGAAAGAAAAAAGCTTATGTCATCTGCAGTAGCATGAAAAGGCAGAAGGAATGCATTTATTTCAATTCAGACCTGCCGGAGAGCGAATAAAAGGTGTGTCAATGCAGAACCAAAGCAAAACAAAGTGCTTGGAGGGAGACAAAGATGCAACCTGCAGGAAAGATGAAGAAAGAAAGGGGAAGATGGAGCGAGCGCAATTTTTTTTCCACCTCAGGCTAGAGTGCTAAAAGCTACGTGTTCCCCTGGTGACAAAACGCAGTCGTTTGCTTTCTCGGGAGAACACCCAATCCATGCGTGTTTTTCCCCACATTGTATTTTTACCTTTTTTTTTAGTCCACATCTCATTTCCCGGCATCCGTTCATCATTAATTTCATTTGTGTCGAATGCAAATACTTGGAATCTCTCCTTCTCCATTGTGCTCCGGAAAAGCAAGAAAAAAGCCAGACTCAGTCGGCAGCCGCAGCCAGCATTAGCCCCAAACAGTATCAGCCGGGCTTTATTACATGTCAGCATCTCTTCCTTTCATTTTTTGTCAGGCGAGGAGATTATGCCCCAGGCCAGAAAGATATGCAGCAGCAGGGGTGGAAGGGAGGTAGTGGTGGCCATGGTAAAATGGAGGATGAGGAAGCCAATGATAGGAGACAGAGAAAAAAAGAAGAGCTGGGGCAGCTTGGGATCTCGCATATAGCTCAAACCACAGGTGTTTCTTTAATACCTTGCTTTGTGGGAAATGATGAGGAAATGAGGAGCACTTCCCTCATTCTTTTCCTGCCCCCCAAGAGCTATAAAATATTTTCAGTTTCTTTTCTTTCTCTCTCTCTACCACATCTCAGGGGAGTTCAGAGCATTCAATGACTAATTCTGCATGCTTTTTCTGGCACCCTCCCTAAAAAAAAGGACCAATCTCAACAGAGTATGTAAAGAGAAGACAATATCTTTACTCACATGAAATGCAGAAGCAGGAAGACTGTCATCACTACATTCTGTTATCACAGCTCAGGTAAATGGCGCAATTGACCGCTTGAGCGCTTTGACTGTGTGTACACACACCAAAAAAAAAAAAAAAAAAAAAACATGGTAAAAGAGTGTAATGACAAAATGGCAATAGTGACATCACTAAAAGCCAATATCAAAAAAGATTTTCTCCAACTTAGTTGGATGTATGGATTAATGGCAATCACATTTTAATGAAAGCACCATCACATAAATTCAGCTATGCAAACAGGAAATGTTTTCATTCAATCAATGCACAATTAGCGCACGATTAATTAATGCATAATCGATAATTAAACGTCAAATGTTATTGAGCTTTGGAAGGGTTTTTTCGTGTGTGTTCCAGTATGACTGTGCCCCATTAAACAAGGCAAGGCTCAAATGTATTCTTGGATTACTTTAATGTAGACAAACTTGCAAAGAACTCCATGAAACACCTTTGGATGTTGTACAACACAGCGAGTCGGCAGGTCCTTTCTCATCCAAAAGCAGCATATGACTTCACTAACGTCAAAAATTCCCATTTGCCTTTTTGCAGTCGCCAGCCATTTATGTGCGACTCACTCACTATGTTCATACTCGTCTGCTGCCAGCCGACCTCCTTTTTTCCTCATCTCACATGGTGATAAATATGAGTGAAACCTAAGTCGTATTAGTAAAAGATTGAGTTTTTTCTTTTCATTTAACTGGGAGACATATAGCTATTGATCATACGGTGAGACATGGCTGAGCCATCTGCCATGTGCTGCAAAGATAACCATGGTAAAGTGATACGCTTCTTTGTGGAGATTTCCACTCCTCACATCATAATAGGCTACTGGCCAGAGGGGCTCAGAAGGTAAGCTGGAGTAAGGCCATTTCACAATATGAAAACAAATAGAAGTATCTCAAATAAATGCATACATTTGATTTAGATGAGTCGGTTTTGATTCATACTAACAATGCAAAATACCACCAGGAGGCTGGGGGAAAAAACATCTGGATTTTGATTTAATAGCCCTTTAAAGAACAGATATTCATAAACAAATAGCGGAGCAACAAATGCAGACATTTGGTTTAACAGTACTAACAGGCACATTTTCTTTATGCTCTACAAAGAACAACAATTACAGGATCTTACAGAGTAATTGTGACTTGTCTCATGTCTCAATTTGTATGTCTGTATTATTCAGCCCAAAATCAAAAGAAGCAGCGCAATATCCATCAAATTGAAGCAAAAAATCTATCCATTCTATTTAAATATGATATTTCTTTGTTTTTATAAAATACAATATTGTAGGATGTATTTCTGATTAAAAGCATGTTTTGAATTTTTGGATTGAACTAATGGCATTCCATTTAAATGAACAAAGATGATTTGAAATGAATAGCATAGAATCCTTTTGTTGTCATTGTAAAATATTCCAAATTCTCAGTAAAACCCATACGCCATGGTCCATATGCGGAGGTCTGAGTGAACCAAAAAGTCCCTCAAAGATGAAAATGGATGCGGTGACTTGGTAGCAGTTTAAGAATTATACTTTTGAAGTTTTTCTTGACGGGGAGGATATCAGAGGTTTGACCCATAATTGGTATACAATCAAGCTGTTCCAAATATATTCTGTCAGCTCTTTTCCAGATGGATCCGCAAAACAAATTGCAAGCATGACATCGTTTGTTGACCAATAGTTGAAGGCCAAATGCGTACTGTCAGAGACTTAGAAGATTTTATGGGAACAGGCTGGGATTTTACAATGTGAGCAGCCAGAAACACCTGCGCCATTGGTGACCCACCATATGTGTCTGTCAAATCTGCTTCCCAGGAGGTGGCAGAATGCATTCATACAGTATGTAGACGTGTGCACAAGTGCGTGAAAGTGCTGTGTTCAAATCTTGTTGACTAAGTCTGCACACCTGTCTGCATTTACGGGGAAGGAAGGAGGGGTATTTTCCAGAAGTAATGTTTGCCGACTTATGGAGGTAGACAGAGCTCCTACACAGGTCAGGCCCACAGGCAACCAGGTGGGAATGTACCCAGTGAGCTGTGACCACCAACAGTTGTGCAAGTCTTTATTGGCTCCATCCCTTCATCACTCCTTCCTCAGCATCATGTCCCCTTTCAGTAGCAAGGACACAGATGGTCTCACTCTGTCAACCATGACTGCCCTACAGCAGAACCATTTTCCTTTTTATAGTTGTCAACTCTTCCAATACACCCAGAGATGATGTGTCAGAAATACTAAAGCCCGCAATATACTTTTACGACAAAGTTTTAGATAATTACCTAGGACAGCATGAGATTGAAAGCCATGAGATCTTTATTCAGTCAGGCTGTCGGGTTTCATTAAAACTTTTTGTTTGGACTTGCCAGGCCAAATTTGAAAAATCAGTGAATCTAAACTGACTCATATGACAATGATCATTTTCAGCAAAGTAAATAATTCGTCAAAAAAGAGGTGTCAAGCTGTTTGATGCCAAACTAAACAGAAGACAAAGAGAAATACTTATATTTAAAATAACCAAAAATGTTGCCTTAGAAATAGCCTGCTAGTTTAATGCTAACATTTTATGGAAATGTCATTGACATGCGAAAGATTTAAAACCCAGTTCAGGGATAGAAAGTGGGGACATAAAAGTTGTGCAACTATCACTGTGGCACAATTGCAACAGATGCAGTCATCTTAGTAATTGAACAGAAGTACAATATGCCCCCAGTGAACACTTAACTGCTCATTCGTTAAATCTATAATCGAGTAGAGCTGTATCAAAAATGGCAATGTTTTTTTAATTATTATTATCATTCTCATTTATATATGTGTCACTCTGCTGGAGAACTACATCATGAGGAAAGGAACAATTTTGATCCTCACATAAGCTGACCAAATGTGTTGCTGGTGTGTATATGACAAAATGCATTAAAAAGTCTCACATAAATATTTGATTCTTTGCATTCAACTTGAGAGTATTGTATTATGAGTGGAATGGAATGGAAGGAGAGTGGAATAATGGGTAGCATCTCTGCCTGCCTCACAGTCAAGAGGTTCCCGTGACCCTCTACGGCAGCTCTAATGAGGACAAGCACTATAATAAATGAATGGATGAATGTATTAGGACTACTTTGAACCCAGTCAGAGTTTTCAACAGAGCCTCACAAAAGACCCCAAGGCAAATATTTATCACATTTACAAATGCATCAAGTTCAATTTTCTTCTCGCAATAAGATGCCATCCGCCACACAAGAGCAATAAATCCACTAAGCCCGCTTTCTCCTGCTTGAACATAAGGGGAGTTCATTTAAATTGATTCTTAAATGATATATAAGGCAGTAAATCATCTCCAAATGGGGAGCTGCAGAAGGCACACTAAGACTGCCAGGTTAAAAATACAAGGAGTGAGGGAGGGGCGCTGTTATTTATGGTGATGTCGACACTTCTTTTTCCATCTGATGAGATGACAGGGTGACTCATGGAACACAGCAGGTAATGAGAAGATATCTTCAGGGAAAAGTTTCATGTTACCGTTTGAAACGGTGACTCATAATGAGATGCACGAAAAGAAAATTCCACAAATGACATGCTACATACAAAAAGGGAACCTCGTTAACTGCCTGGTCAATATCATAAACAAAAATGTTGAAAAAATAATTGGTTTTAAGATTTACTTCTCACTCTGCTGCTACCTTCAAAATACTGTTCTCAAAGTTCATCGCATAACGCTGGATTTATACGAAATAATTTACGTGACGCAATTATAATTTCACTTTTCCCCATTTGGCCCAGTTTGCAGATGAATGAAGACAGAGTGAAAATGAAAAAACGCATACAATAAAAAAAAAAAAATGCTTCGGCTAAAACTCTAACGTCAATTAGATAACTGTCAATGTGACAATTAAAGCGAATAGATTGGACATAGCCTGTCAACAAAATGCTCCCATCGATGACAGGGAGGTGAATTGGAAGATGAATAACAAAATATGTCTGGCTGTGGCCTGCGACATGATGACGAGGTTACCTTCAACGTAGGAGGAAGAGCTAAACGGTATGTAAAGTTTCATTTCCCCAATGCCACACGATTTAGTATTCATCATAACGTTTCTGGCACTTGGCCATGTGGGTTGTTGCATGTGTATATGTAAGGACAGCAAAATTGGATACGGGTGTCTTGCCTGTTGATGTAAATAGACAGTCCAAAATGACTGGATATCAGCACTCAATTTAGAACCGCACATTAAATGTCATGTCAATCCAGCCTTTCCTTTAAATACACAATCTGCGTGCAGTTGTGCAGATAATGTAGTGGCTTCACTGGCAAGGCCAGACTTTCAGTGTCAAGAGATCATATTTCTGCCCAAGATCTTGAAAAAAACATATCAGTATTCTGTTTCCGTGGCCATGTCTGGCAATGAAATGATGGATGTGTCTTCGTAGCTGCGCTCGGAAAAGGAGCCTAAAGAAGGACGGGAGCAGAGAGCCAGCGCCCCGCCTGCACAGCTCCGATCTCCATTTGTGCACAACAAAAACACAAGAGCGATCACTCATCTGGTCCTAGCGTCGATGACTGCATATGAATACCATACTGGTGTTGATGGATGTGTACGAGCGGATGGCAAATCTGCAAAACATCGGTGCAAACTATTTGAAATAGTGCACCTTCTATTCAGCTTTAATGGGCCTTTGGATAGTAATGTTTTTCACTCTGTGGACCAAACCACACATCTGATAAATTATTCACAAAACCATTACCATGTGAGTCATGTCGTGGTTGCACATCACAATAAATGTGTTTCTCTGTATATAATTGCAAGCATTTGTTATTGATGTAAACATTGAATTTGAATATTTATAAATATGTACATGTGCGCACTACTGAAATCATGATATGGCCGCTAAATGTGCTGCCTGCACATAACTACATATTTGAGCGACCAAAATATATCCGCTTAGAGCAGGGGTGTCAAACTAATTTTTTTCGCGGGCCACATTGTCGTCATAGCTTCTTTCGGAGGGCCATTATGACTATCAACCCAAATAAATGTATGAGCACCGCATACTATATACACTAAAAGCCACAAAACAAACTGACAAATAACTTTTTCAAATCAGACGAGTAAAAACTGGTCAAATAAAAAAAAAAGATCGCATTAAAAGTGAAGACAATTTGCAATTCTAGTAATGACACACGAATATGATGCACAATTTGTCTTTGCAGACCACATAAAATGATGTGGCAGGCTGTATCTGGCCCCCGGGCCTTGAGTTTGACAACTGTGGCTTAGAGCTTTCAATGACTTGAATATCTCCCCCCGCAACAATGAGGCACTCCGAAAAAGACAGGCTGCAGGAGGACATGTAGCTCGCAAAGTAACAGCAACGGCGTCAGATAACCACTGCAGCGAACAAACAAGAGGTGAACCAAACCGGTGGTGCTTTAGCTACTCCTCCCCGAAAAAAAATAAACGTCACCACAATTCACATTGACTTGCAGTAGCTCACACTCAGCACATGTTTTCAGCAACTATCTTTAAATTTTAAAATGTACTTACAGACAAATCTTGGAAATCAATTTACAAGGTCAGACACAAAGGCAGCTTTGCAGTTTAGGTACGCTTGGCCTGAACATATTTGGATGCATTTGTCAGTCTGTACCTGAGGGTATCGTCTCTTGGTTAAAACAGAGGCGACATGTCACTCCAAATTGTTTTGATAAATATTTAAGTGCAGCAAAGCCCAACGGGCCCCGAGTGAGCCAAGACAACAAATGCTACAATGAGGGAGAGAGAGAGAGAGAGATTGAGAGAGAGAGAGAGAGCGACAGAGAGAGAGAGAGAGAGAGAGAGAGAGAGAGAGAGAGAGCGACAGAGAGAGAGAGAGAGAGAGAGAGAGAGAGAGAGAGAGAGAGAGAGAGAGAGAAGAAAGAGAGAGAGAGAGTGAGAGAGAGAGAGAGAAGAAAGAGCGGCAGTAAATATAATATACAGATGAGACAAGAATATGGCAGGGCTCTAGCCAGCATTAAGTTATTCTCAGTTTGAAAACACAGCTTCATTATACATTCCACAGGGGCCATTAACTATGCATTTCATCTTAAAAATATCTTCTGCTTTGTGTTTTTCTGCATTTCAATACACAGTATTTGATTTAACCTGTTTTTGCCACTCATTTTAATTAAAAGTCTGGCTCATACCTACCATTTGGTGTCAATCTGTATGAGTCCATATGCTCTTTACCCGGGCTGCCCCAATCTTTCCCCCAGACCCATATCATGTTGCCTCAATGGAAATACAGAGCTTCTCTTTGCTCTTTCACAAGTCACTGAGCCTTAAACTCAACTTCAAAAGTTACTGCATTACATTTCATTACATGACATGAGTTCATAACGCAGCTGCTTTTGTCCTCAAAAGTCATCTTACAATAAGACTTGAGATCCTTATTTTGCCAGACAAAACAAAAGCTCAAGTTACAATAAATCCAAAGTTGCATATAAAGATCATGAGATAATTCTGAATAAATAAAGTGGCCCAATGGTGGTAGCTTGAATAATGTGTATGCAGGCAGTATAGTATGTGCAGATGATGTTGTTTTCAAATCTTTCAAATCCTACCATGTTTTCCCTTCCTTTTCTCTTACCCATCTATTTCCCTTTATTTTACCAATGATAATGATCAAGGAGTTGCCTGGCCAGAGGTATAAAAATTCCAAGTCTAATTGTCTTCAGATCAATGGAACTGAGAAGGCACAAAGCATTTGCGGAAGCTCGGCTTCCCACAGCCCTTGGTTTTAGCTCCACAGCTCTAATTAACATCGCTCGATATTGAGCGTTACTTTAAGCAATGATAAACAACACTGGCTTTATCTCACTTACTCCTTTAATTGAATCAACAACCTAATTGACAGTTTTTTCTTTTAATTCTTGGTGAACAGGACATTCGATTTCTCCTCAAGTTAGATGGCGACCTTGGTGTGTAGTACAATGGGATGACCTTGACTATCAAAAAAAAAAAAAAAAAAGAGCTTCAGTGAGGATAAAGTAAAGGTTCGAGGGCTACTGGCTAATGTTGCGTACACACATTCATATGGAGGCATATTGCGGCCACACAGGGTCAGTATTGCGCAATTATGTTCACTTTTGTTGTGATAACAATATTTTTCCAATGAGAACATGTATTTGGCTTATTCTAAATGAAGGACAAGCTTCAACCTGGGGTGTTGGGAGAAGACTATGCAAAGAGAAATGACACCAGAATTTACAGGAACTGACACTCAAAGCAGTGAGATGCCAATGGATCACCATGTGTTTGCTAGCTGGGATTTGCAAGGATGTGCAGTTACTGGACCGTAGCAGTGAGGGTGCCATGCTCACAGGCGATGCAATGTTCCGCCAGAATTTGGGCGTCAGTAGCCACAAACAGGACTGAGCATAGTAAAGATGTGAGGGCTGAAGTGACAGTAAAGTCAAGGCACTGGAGATGACTGCTGACATTAACACTGGTCACAAGTATAGCCAATTAGATACCTGCCAGATGTGTAAATATAACGTTTAAAGCATTTATACCTTTTACCGTGTATAATTTGAATAAAAGCAAAAACAGATTTGGGTTAAAAGCGTTATAAATGAGAAATGTCTTTCACTCACCATGACGTCACATTCTTCTGTGTGGAAAAAGCCGAAGCAATCTCTTCCATGTCATTTTACCAAGGCAGCGTGATTGAAAAAATGGCATCTGGATGGAATTAATTATTTTCTTCTGGGCCATTATGGGAAGGCTTCTTCTCCTCTGCTGTAGTTTGGATGTTTGAAATGTCTGGAAAAAAGGAGATACCACATGAAATAAACTGCTTAGGAGACCCAAGGCTGGCCATAATTTCAACAGGTAAGTTCATTTATATCCAGATACGAGGGAAATTCAGACAATAATGAATTCAGAAGGCATTAATAAATGAAATGCCCTAATCTTGGTAGATGTGTCAAGGCTTAGTATACTGGCACAATTTGTAAATGAGTCTAGCCCACTGTGGAGTTCTTTTCACTGAGCAAGGATTGGGTTGAAGATATCTGTAGCTTTTTTAGTATGACAGCACACAATTGAAATGACAAATGCGAGGGAACAAATGGAACAAGAAAACCTCTTCTGTGAATTTCGGTGCATGGGCGAGGAGATACAAAATGTTGCTGTGCTTCCTTACTGATCAAAACTTCCTGCAGCAAACTTGGCAGTCACAATTAATTAATCATTAGAGTCTTCAGAGATTTCAGTGAAAATAAGGGTCAGTGTCAGTAATTTCTCTCATGTCAAAATGATTGATTATATGAAGAACTAATGCATCTTTCTACATATTAGCTTGATTAATTAATGCATTACACATAGATGGAATAGTATGTACCAATTTATGTTGCAGTCTTTGCTTATGGGGAATCCAACGAGGCAAACCCAGATTAATTGAACGTGCAATGTCTTAAAGACTACAAATATTCCACACATAGAGGAAACGTGGAATTAAGTCATTTAGAAGTAAAAATAAAACACCCAATTGGTCATCTGGATCGTGTGCCAAAAACTATATTGTCTGACCAAAGCAAAACAAATTATAGTAGAACAAAACAATAAAATATGTTTAGCCAAGCTGAATCCAAACTGATTTTACAAAGTATAAACTACATTTTATGGATCATTTCCTCTCTAAATTAAAGAGTCATCAATCTTAAAGTTTTGGTTTAAATATGTTGATGTTTTTTTGTCATGTTTCCTACCTCAAGTCTACAATTTGAGCTTTTAAGGGGCCCTTGCTTCCTTCCTCCCTTCAGTGAATGAATTTCTTTACGTCCTCGTTAACACTGCACTAGAATTGCACTGCTCACAAAGAAGCAGATGTTTACCTTCTTCACGTTACAGGAAATTTCAATAGCATATTTTTCTTGGATTCAACCTTCATTCAGTCAAGTACCTACAGCGTAACCCTGTTGATCATAAGCTTAATAGCATAATTTCCTGGGTCATTTTTTTCAACAAATAAAAATAGTTTAGTTGCCTTGACTCACTCTTTGTCTATTAGCCTGTCCACAATGACCGATGATTTACACAAGCTGAGAAAAAGAAATACATTTTAGGGAGGAGATTGGAATTTCTTTCATCAGTACTGTGAAACAGTGTAAAAAATGACAACATTATAATGAAATAAAAATAGTTATGCATGGCCACATAAAATAATTACAACTGAATTATCATCAACATCTACGGTACATACAGTACATGGCAACAACTTCTCAAAACCTTTTAGCCTCGTGTACAGAAGCCTTTTCAAGCAGTGGATACAGTTGAAATGTCTCAAAAATAAATTATGTGTGTCTTTAAAGGCTCTTCTGCCCAATTTCCTTCAATATTCATTTAGGCCTACCAAGTGATGCCGACAAATGTGACTGGAAAAACAAAAACTACATTTGGCAATGCTTTGATCACATTTTTTTTTTTTTTTAACCACAAAAAAAAACATGCCACGATTGTCAAGGAAGAATAAAGAATAAAGAGGAAACACTAAAGGAGAGAGTGTTCACGGGCTATTCACTGACTGCACTCGTGCTTCTCAAAATCAGATATTGTTCAAGTTTTGTTTTGTACTGTAGGCACAGGTACAAATGAACTTATAAACATAGTTGAGTAATAAAGCCGGCTGGCTCGGTCTCGAACAAAATGTTTTTTCTTCCATTTTCTTGGAAGAGCATACACATTTTTGACTGGCAGTTACATCTTTCATATTGCGGCGGCGTTCATCATAGAAAAACTAGTGACTATTCATTAAAACTCGAAGCAGAAGCTGACACATTGCACGAAGGTTCAGTGGGTTTCGCTCCTGTTGCTCTGTATGGTGGGCCTTCAATTGATAAAATGGGAAACATAGACATCCTACTGTGTGTATGTTCAGGGAAAAAAAAAACATGTTTTTTTTTTTCATGTGGGTTCTTTCATTGCCTTGGAAAATATAATTAACAAGCCTTTCATCCCCAATGACATAAATACATATGTAACTGTTATTATTCATGTTGTATTCACTCACATGTGGTGATTTACTAAACATTACAATCATTTTGTGATAGCGCAATCAAACACAAGGTATCCTTCTTAGGGAGCAGTCATATAGTGCAGGTTATCGTTAGGGTGAGGACTCATGTTGATACCCTATTTGCAAGCCTGACCTTATATGCTTAAAAAAAACATTACATGCACACATTGAATGATGAGGTCTATGCCACATCTTTGTTGTTTAATTTGCTAAACTATCGGCCTCTAATTCCCCTCAAGTGGCATCCGAGATCAAAACACATCCACAATAACAACATCAGTGCCCATTAAACAAGTTCAGAGATGAAGTCTGGAAACCATTTGGGATTTGGTTTAACTACTCCAAATGCATTTCAATAGGAAACCTGAGCAACATCATTTTCAATGATTCCTTGATACACAAATAGAAACGGGGGCGCTGACTTTCACAGAGGCCAACCTTTAAACGTTTATATTTCGTCTCTGTGGTCTAGTAACTTTCTTTATGTTCTCAAGCCTCACCTTTAAACACACATCGGAGTCCCACAATAGTCTGTGAAATTGAAAGGTGGACCATTGGCTCGCTCGCTAAATAATTTTTTGCTAAGTCAAACCTGACCAAATTAGTTTCAGCTTTCTTTGGTTTAGGGTTTTCCCTCCAAATTGAAAAAATGATTGCTATTTTTTACAAAATAAATGATAAAAAAAAAAAAAGTATATATTTTTCCTCAAGTCAGGGAAGAAACCATTGCATTATAACGCATTCATGATTTAATACTGTGAAAACTGACATTTTTATTCTTGCGGCAAATTGCCGCAGACATAACGGTAACCAATAACTTTTCAAGTAACTTTTCCAACACTATTTGGTGGTGAATGTCACCTCATTCTTCAAAAGTAAGTCAAACTGAGCGCAATCATTCATGGGAACTAATAGTTGAATGAACTCAGAGTATACAAATGCACTTCACGAGACTTCTCATCTGCATTCTAAAGTTAAAACCAAAGTTCAATGTCGTGAGTGGGGGCAACATTTTTACTCGTCCAATGGAATTTCCTAGTGCTTGGAGATTCCAACACCAAGGACGCAATTTAATTAAGCAAAGCTTCAAACGCAATCTAAACAAACAGACAGCCACAAACAAGCAGCAAGTCCAATTACAGAAATGTTTATATGCAGGGCAAAGCAGCGTTTAACGACCAAAGAGTGAGTGGAAATGAAAAGAGGAAGAGGAGGAGAGTCTGGTTGCTTTGATCCATGTTTGGGAGATCCAACACAAACGCTGATGCCGATTTCAGCAGGGGGCCACAACAGACACACACGGTCCTTTAGGTAATCAAACGGCTTCATTCGGGACTTCAATTTTTAGGAAACCTTCACAAGTAAGACTCAAAATATCTCACATGGATCACATCAGAAAGGACTGGAATTTTATCTTCCAACATGTACTTAATGTATTCAGAAACAGATTTATTAGAATTAGATTAATATTAGAATTTATTTTACAAGGTCTCAGGGAAAATATGTAGTTTAACAACAATACATGTGTGCTCTCATGATTGCATTTTGTAACTTTCCAACTTCAAACTATCCAAAGATATTGGTGAAAGCGACCCACCGTTCAAAGAGCCCAAGGGGCTTGACGGATTGCTGTGATTGGACAGCAGGGATGTGTGCTGTCTCCAGTTTGTGGAGGCAGACATACACAAGCCGCACCAAATGATTCCTTTCGAGGGAGCAGATGTGATGTGGTATTAGAGGGCAATATTTCAAATAAACGAAACAATAGCATTTTTTTTTTTAGGGTGGGTGATATTGGATTATCTTGAGCCAGTAGCCATGTCAAAGTGTCTTCCTCCACAGTAGAGCAAATAAACAGAAAATACTGTTAAAAAAAAAAAAAAAAAAAAAAAAAAAAAAAAAAAAATGGCCTCGAGATACGTACGTCCCCTCCACGTATTATTGACCCAACCAAAAGTATGTGTGAGTCGAGGTTTCACCCTTTATTGGAGTGAGCAAGGGAAGTGAGTGTGTCAGTGTATTGGGGTGCTTGCCTTGAAAATGTAGGCTAATTGAAGCATGAGGCATATTCATTCCAGATAAACCAACATTAATGAATATTTTCCTGCTGTCTAATTCAAATGCTATGCCTTGTAGATTTGACTGTGCGTATCTCTATTTGTGTGTGCGTGTGTGTATTCTTAAGTGTGTTGGGCCGCGGGAGCATTAGCCTATATTCGGCCTCATTACGACGAGTGTGTTGATGGGTTGGCAAGGTTAATAGAGATTCATAATCTCAGCACAGCTGCAACCCCCATGCTTTATGAGGCTAGAATGTGTGTGTACGTATAAGCATGTGTTTAATATTCATGTTAGCTTTTAGACATGACTTTTATGTGTGCTTTTCTCTCCTGTTTGCACGCCTCTTCATGCTCTCTGTAATCTGGTTTACAGGATACACGCCACAGCCAAGCACATGGTCAATTTCCCCTCCTGGTCCTATCATTATCCAGAGGCATAATCCTCCGTTATAATTCGGGAGACAGCTCCTGCCAGTCAGGGCGTGCTAACAGGTCAAATAAATCTCAGCGTGAAGCCCGGATTGGGTCGAGGCCCAGTGAAGTCATGTATTTTCCTCATCTGCAGTCAAAGATGTCCTTGTGGGTTGATTACCAATAAGGGTTGATGAAAAGGGCACACATGCAAACGTGTGCGCACACACACAGAAGGGGTGATAATCTGAGAATGTTCATACTTGGAATATTTCTCATAGTGACATGCCAAAGGAGAGTAGCAATAGAACTTGATATACTTTGCCGTTGCCATATGTTGAATCCCACTAACTATTCTTGCAGGATCATTTTTTACATACTAGGTGGATCGGAAACATTCCAGGACTAATGTTACAAAGGATATATTTCAAACTGAAATTAGTTCACAATCCCTTGAGCATCTGACAATTCCTGGCCGAGAAGAACATCGCTGTGCTGGAACATCCTCGGTAATGAGCGATCTCAATCCATTTTCCCCCCTTTTTCCCAGCTCAAAGTGACCTGTTTGAAAGATGTGAATGACATCAAGATGACCATAATGACTGAGATGTGGCAGATACCCAAAGACTCTTTCCAGGAGGACTTGAAGGCATGGCAGAGAATGCTGGAAAGGTTACTTCCAAGAGGGAAACTTTCTACTTTTGTGACACATTATGTATAAATGAATGAAAGTCACCTTGGTATATGGATTTATATATTAGATTTAGGTATTTCTTTTTGACATAACATGACACGTTTCAAATAGGATTACAGATCCTTGTTTGATATCGGATTATCACAGTTATCCACAATTCAAATGATCCCTGTGGTTTAGGTCTCCCACCATAGATAATCCGGGACAATCTGCTGTGACTTGAATATGTGCAGCCATATTAATTCCTACATGTGACATATGTTTCCAATATTAAGGACTTCAAATCGTATTTTCAAAAATCAACTTAGACTTATAAAATGCATTTTCTTCAGACTTTTTTCTGTAAGGGTTGAATAATATATAACATTTTCTTGCAGGCAGGGGAATCTGAGAAACACTTCCAATATTTGGGGTTAAATTTTTAACAGGTTTTCAATCACCAGTGTGATGTTCGAATATATCTCATTGATTGTAACACATTTCTAGTCAAAGGATATTTCAAGTCATTCAATTATTTTCATCTCGATACAGCATATCAGAGTTTACAGTTTTAAAAAGTTGGAACGTATCGGTAGTAGGTATAATACAATCACTCATTTATCAATTGGTAAATGTGGAATCTGAACTAGGGATAAATATTAGGCTACATTTAATTATCGATTACTTGTTTGTTTGCATAAAGAAAATGTGACTTCTGCCATATTGATAAGCATGGTAAACATTTTAATAATATGTCTGTGATTATGAGTAAATAGCACCCAATTTATTCTGCAATAAAGGCCATTAAAAAGGAGCAGTCAGGCAACTATCCCAATTAAAATATTGTAAAAGACGACGTGACAATGTCGTTTAACAAGCTTGAACTTTTTTTCTTGTAAGAAAATGAGAAAAAAAAGTTGGAGTTATTTGATCTTCAAACTTAAGAAAATAACTTTTGAGCATGTTTTCATTCCACATCATAAAGGTTCTCTCGTGTGGAGTTTATGACCTCATTCATATTTTCAAACCAAGCAGCACCTTCGACCTAGCCGTCTGGGTAAACGATATTGGATTGCAAGGAGTAAAATGTAAACTTACCAAATGAATTTGTTTGACGCGAGTGCATATACAATGGTGTGTCATGGCGTTCTGAATCACTGACACAATTGACCGTTTCAATGGGGAGAAGGTTTTATATGTCTCGTGCCAAAATATCAACCTTCCTTGTTGCTCTGTATAAAAACGTTTTTAGCCTAAAATCCACAACGACTTTGTGAAACGACCCAATTAAAGTCCCAAACGAATGTGGGGGAAAAAAATGGCAAAAGGTCTAAGAACAGTCTGAAGCATGCTGGAACCTCAGTAACTGTTAAATATGGACGGATTCAGTGGAATAAGAACTCTATCTCACACCTGCAGCTGACTCACAAAGATTTCGGCAAGTAATTAGTGCACAGAGTTGGAAACGTACAACTACTCTATGTGAGGCACACATTTCCCTTTTAAGTCAGCGGAGGTCATTAAAAATTGGAGCAAGCACATACAAGGCAAATGCAAAAAAAAAAAAAAGAAGAAGAGGGAAAAAGATAAGGCGCAAACTAGTCTTAATGCAACATCAATAGCAGGTCATTATAGAAAGTGTTGAATTTTCAGAAATGTCCGCAGCTCTGCTTCTCGCCTTCTCGTGAGAAGGTATTTACAGTATAATGCTAAGTGACATATAGAGGTCTCCGGAGCAGCAGTATGATTAGCTGGCTGCCTCAACTCTTGCCGTGCGTATATATCCATCTCGCTTTCATTAAATGAATAATCCACCCCTTCACTCACTTGAATATAGAGACAGAGGAGGGGAAAAAAAAAAAAAGAAAAGTTGTCTCCATTTTGGAGGGCAGAGTGACATAACAATAACGAGAGAGAAAGTTACTTCAGGGCGAAGAAGGAACATTTGAACTTTCATTTTCATATGGTTGGATTAGGTTAATCCTAAACATGGAGAGAAGATTTGACAAGTGCTTTGTGGGACTCAACAAGAATTAGGGTGTTTAACATACTGGGGTCTGGGGGATGTTAGGAAATCATAACGATTAGCCCATTTTCATATATTGCAGAGTATCATTGGCCATCAAAGGATTTAGTTGCTCTGAATGAGGTATAAATGATCTGGATGGATGGATATGGATAGTCTATGGACTACAACAATTCTTTTTGCCCAGATCTTTTTTGGGACCAGATTTTTGACCTAAATACTGTATGGGATTCTATGAAAGCATATATAATGGTAACTTTTCAAAAATAGAATGCAGTGCAGCTCAAGTAGAATTCAAAGTATATTTTAGGGAAAATATTGTAAAACGTCAGCGATGATCTCTATCACGTGTTTCAAAAGTTGAACTCGAGTTGTGAGTTTTGCATTTCCTCTGGCTTTTTTGGGGGCAATTAAAAAGATGGACTTCTGTTGTTTATGACCTCATTTGGGACCGCGTTGTACCCATCGTCGCAAACCCAAAAGGATTATTTTATAGTCATTCCAAAAAAAAGTCTCAACGTGGTTGTGGCATAGAAAGAGCAGAAAAAGAATTGGTCATGGACATAACAGCTATCAGATGCTTTCATACTTGGACCCTTTCATTTCCCCCAAGTGTGGGTTATTTGGTCAGGCGTGTAGTAACCCAACCTAAATGCTGCTCAAAACAATCAACCACCTCTTCTAGATCATTGCTTCCTAAACATTTTACACCAAGGATCACCTCAATAAATACTTAGCTCACCAAGTACCTTTGTAATGACCAACATTAACTACATTAGTGTAGTAGGCTTCAATTTATATGGTCTGGCTTGCTATTGGTTGGTTTTGATGGAATCAGTTTTCCTCTCACTGTCTCATTTTCTCCACTCCACTGGGATAACTCTGCTTCATTGTCCTTACAATGTAGCAATAGGTTTGTAACATGGCAACCCTATACCCTCTTCTACAATCCACAAAGTGTGCAATGAGAAGATGGATTAGGCCATTGTATGAGAAGGGAGGTGGCAGCAGCTCAGGATCATAAGAGATTAAGCACATTTTTAAGTGCATGAATTAAAATTAATTCCTTTAAATCAAATACTAAAACTTCATTGACGTTTGGGGGGGCTCTGAAAATATCAGAGGATTCTGTGTTTGGGTGAGTCCACCTCTGGTCAAGAAACAAGGTTTTAATCTTCGAGGTTCCATGATAATATTCAGTATGGTTAATCTCAGCGCTACATGTACCTTGGGGTAATAACTAAAACAGATTATATCAAAACAGTTTCTTTGACTTTGACTGTAATGAGGTGCTAATTAGAATGTCTAAAAGTAAAGAGTGTATGCAAACAAATACTGCCATCATGGGATTATTTTGTTCTCATGGTGATGAGAAAAAAAATATAGCAATGCAAATATGTTGACTCAAGGCAACCTGTGATACAAGATTAGTAGCTAGCCAGTCGCTAAATAACTACTCATTTCTGAGTGCGGGTTGCTCAGAATTCCTGCCCGTGTGAAGTGAATCACCATCTGTTAATCTTGTCAATACAAACAAACACAGATGTGGATATTAAAAAATAAAATAAAAATAGAACAGTACTCTTCAGCATGACTCTTACAGTCGGTAAGAAAGGGCAAAATATCATCATATTACAAATTTTATACCAGAATATAACTTTCCTGCAAGCCTATTCCCAGGAGTGTTTTCGATTCTAAAGAAAAGCGGTCTTATTTTGAGATGACTGCACTTCAAAAAGCTGCATATTCAATTAGTTTCATGAAAATAATGCAAATAAACCCTAATTATTGATGAGTCACACAGGAGCATGTTGTTCTCAGATAGTTAAATTTGAACATGATAGAGTCCTTAACTTTGAGTGCAATGTCAAATTAGATTCCCTTTCGGCACCAACAACTGCTGACCTACTTTTCAGATGACTTAATATGCTTTTTCTACTACCTATGCAATTATACACAAATAATTAATCCAAATTCATTCCCACCATTCAGCAGCAGACGAATCATAAAATGCCGTAATAATGGGACTGGTTTCCATATTTGTCCTTGTTATTAGTCCTTATTAATAGTGCACTGTATAGTCAGACTAAATTTTCAGTATGCAATTAGCCAGGAAGTAACATTCATGGCTAATGTGCTTACCAAAGAGAGAGGAATGTTCATGAGCTGATGTTCATCTAATGAATTCGGAAGAAGCAGTCGGCGGGGGAGGTTGACTTCTTTCTCTGTGTGAGATGAGCCTTTCAGAAATTGAAGCTACAAGGAGATTCAGCAGCCCACAGTCATAAAAATAATTCATCCAAATTTAGTTAATGAACCTCCTCCCACATGTCCTATCTCTTTTGTCTTGCCTTTCACCTCCACCATCGCTTTTCTTTTCGGCGCGCAATCGACATCTCTGACTAACTTGCGGAACCTCCCGCTTAATTGTCTTTGTCTGTTCCTCTCAGAGCCTCTTTCTTGCTATCTACCTCTTTATCGTCTCCCCGCTCTTTTCCCTCGCCTCCGCTCCACCGGTGCCCCCACCTTAACACTAATTAGGGTAACATGAAATCATTAGGATAGCCATCACAATCTCTGCCACAGTAATTCCATAATCATTACCATGCCTCCCTCCTCTTCTTGCGGATACGACAGACTCATCAGAAGGGCTGGACTACCTGGCTCCGTTTCCAAGACACAGCAATTAGTAAAGCCCCTTTGCCAAGGATCTATATCCATGGTAAACAATGGAACTAATGCTTCTGTGTACCTCTACAAATTACCCCAAATAACGTGTTTGGACTGGCCATCATTCTTCAGCCCTAGCTACAAAGCGGTATGGAATGAGATTTAATCGTTTCTCACAAAAAATTGACTCAACTAGGATAGTATGGTGCACATAATGAAACTCAAGCTAACATATATGACAACTGGGATCGATCACATGAGACCAAATGAGGAACCTGGGCAGTACGGTAATACAAGAGCCCAAAAATTATGGAAGGTGAACAGGAGGATTGATGTTGGTTGTTAAATAAAAATAATAGTAATAAAAAAACAAGGGTTGTGGGTCTGTCTTAAAAAATATATTCTATTCTGGGTTTGGTTGTAATTTTTTTGACATACATTATATTTCTGAAAAAGTATCAATTTTGATCTGAAATTCCATTGACTTTTTTTCTGACCAATGCCCAAACCATATTTGCTAATTTGCATAATCCTAATTTGCCATCAGGCCTGTCATTCGTGTTCTAAAAATGGCAGACGCGTAAGACTAGTTTTTCATGAGTTTGAACGTGATCAACCTTTTCCAGATCTACATCATAATGCTATTTCTTCATTTTTGCTCCATGACCCATACTTTTGCAAAGTGTCCTGGTTCTTTGGGTGACCCTTCTAACACAAGCATGGTATAAAATGTGCACATTAAAATTACAAATATTCAGTAAAGTAGGGACTGTTGTCTTCAAGTCAGTTGCTTGTTAATGATCGCGCTGTCCATCTTCAAGATTGGACTAAACACTAAACTATACCTTAAAAGCTTTAACTAAACTATACTTATATAAGGCTATTGTTTGTTTTTGTTTTGTTTTGACAGAAAACAAGGGGTGGGACTAGATTTGTGTCTGTCCTTCTTCCCATTGCCTTCGAATATGTCGACCACTTTGAACTATAACATCTATTGATTTTGCTCTTTTACTACCAAACTTTTGACTTTTTTGTGTGCTGTGTTTACATGTTCAATAAATCAAAGTCAAAGTCAAAATGTAATGTCATACAAAATGAACAAACCAATTATGTGAACGACGGGTTGTTTCCTGTTGGAACTTTAGCGGTAATTGCTTGAGGTTTCAAGATGATGTAATTGCACAATTAATGCATGCCAAGTCGCGGTTGCTTGATTAGTGGTAATTAGTTGATTGCAAGGAGGAGATGCTGGGAGCAAAGCTCGCATGCAATGAGTGAATAACACTGCTTCTGTCTGTCAAAGATCAGACTAATGTGCTGTTGCATATGCAGGCAGAGATGACCCCTCTCCCTGCATGACTCCAGCCTGGCCATGATTCTGCATACATTATCCTTGAGTCCAGGCAGCCAGAACAACACAATTGAAAGAAGCTTGCCTTCACTGGCTCCGGGAAATGTCTTATAATCAAATTTACCTTTCCATAGGTGGCAAATTCAAAAACAACAGAGGAAGAATACTGCCAGCGGGGACAACAAAGGTCAGCTGCTTTGTGCATATCATGTACATACAAGGTGTCAGTGGCACACACACACATAAATAAACTCAATCATAGGAGCTTGATTGGGATTGGAAGATGTCCATGGTGCTCACTTTCTGACTTTCAGGGTGTATGACTGCACTAAGGCACATTGCTCGCTCAACATCATTTTGCCCTTTTGTTGACCTCGTATGGCTCAAGTTGCTGCATGCTTGTCACATCATGTTTAGGTTGCCGGTTTCAAGGTCTGACATTCCTTTTGGGTCATGAGCTGTAATCCTAGTGTAAACAAAGCTTCTGCCTCTGATAAAAGATAGGAATTGATTGTTATTGTCAAACAAATATTTATACAATGACTTTGATGCTCATTGGCGTTCACGTAGATTGATACAAATCAATCACTGGTGATAATAGCATGTAAAAAAACACTGTCACCTTCAAAATGATAGATGCATAGCCCAGAGTATAGTTAGGTCATCAAAACAATAACATACTGCCTCAAATTTGCCAAGTTGAAAAATGATGCAAACAACTAGCTGTTCAGTTAAAGAGTAAAAGTTTATAATATATCTATTCGGCGACCTTGAGTGCCTTGAAAGGCGCCTTATAAATAAAATGTATTATTATTATTATCACTATTCACATCTCTTATTTGAGCAGTTCTGTTTTAGAATACGATAAATGGAGAGAGAGAGAGAGAGAGAGAGAGAGAGAGAGAGAGAGAGAGAGAGAGAGAGAGAGAGAGAGAGAGAGAGAGAGAGAGAGAGAGAGAGAGAGAGAGAGAGAGAGAGAAAACACATGAATATTTAATTGTGAGGGATGCTTGACGTCATGTTTGGAAACAGTATTTATAATTGTGCCAGGGCCTGTTACAATAGAACCGACCCAGTATGAGTGCACCCCTAAAGTGGACCCATGAGACGCAAATGCTTTTAGCAACAGAAAGCTAATTGACCTTGAACTTTTTCCACATTCATCCTTTCCATTTCTGTATCGTTTTCTAACCTATGATCAGTACGGGAGTGAGATTTGGCCCAGGGATGAGAGAAGGAGGGATTTAAATTTGAAAAGGAAGATGTGTAGTTTTCCCCTAGCGCTGAATATTTTTCCTTCAAAAGAGAAAAAAGTGGGAAAAAACTGCAATTTCTAGAAACCGCCACCACCAAAATCTAAAGTGAAATAAAAGCAAAGTGAAATTCACTAATAATTAAAAATTGGTTCTGAATATCTTTCCAAGATAGATGACAGAATAGAAAGACCAGCGGACATCCATTCAGCAATCTAGCGAACAACTGATACAAGCATTTGAGATTCTGATAAATGATTGGAAATGATCTCTATGATCTTCTCTTCCATACTAATGTGACTCAAACCATATTAAAAACCTTGCTCGGTAGGGATGGGGTTTGCAATCAGAAAATCTCCATGGACCAGGTGACATGCTCCTGGGCCAAATTAGCCGTCAGGATAATAAAATCAAGCATTCATGCTGACATACATTTGCCTCTTTTTGTCCTCTACGGTGCAATCTCCATCCCCCAGCCTTCACGTCTCTGCATGCAGAAATCCACTTTCACCAAGGAGTGATGCTGTACATCAATATTTATGATCCAAAAGTTCCCATTGACCATTGCTGTGTTTGTGTGCGCAGGCTTCACTGCAGTGCTTACATCAGGTAGGAGAGGATTAAAGGATGAAAGTGAAATAATGAAATGTGTTTTGTGACCTCCACAGGACAGAGAAGGGGACTTAGGCTTTATTCTGATGCAGTTTATATTATGCTAACTTAAAGAAAGGGAGTTACTGATCCCACTATTATTAGCTGGAAGCTGAGCTTGAATAGGCAAATAGAAAGGCCTCGAGGCTGCACAGTACAGCATTTCCATTAACTTGAAAAGATATGACACTTTAATGGACTGTGAGAAGAAACTGGTGACCACCAAAAATAAGTATGAATAGAGTTCAAAATGTACAAACAACTATGCTCATTACCGTAAAATAGTTACAAGGACTATTTAGATAATGAAGGTTTCAGTTACTATTTGCTCAAAATATATTGTTACATTCTTGGATAGTATTTTTTAATATAAAATGTTCTATTAATTTTAAATGAAAAATTAAGATTTTATATTAGGCCAGCAACCACGTAATGATTATGTGTTAATCTGCCAATCTGTTTGTCAATTAATCAATGAGTCTGATGGGAAAAAAACTAATTGTCCTTTAACGCTCTATTCCTTTATTAAAAAAAAAAGGACATTGTTTCAAAATCACACCGTAGAAGATGCACAAACAGGAATTATGACTCAGTAACTGGATTGGTCCATAGAGCATTTCAGAAAATAGGCAAAAGTGTTGATCATTGCTCTCCAAAATAAAAGCAAATTTTCCATTTTGATTCTACAGCAAGATAATCAGTATGCAGTCTTAAAGGACTCCATAGATCGGAGAAAACGTACTGTATGGAAAAGGAGTTGCGTGGACAATTTAGAATATTTATCTCAGTGATTGATTGTCAAAAGTACGTAGATTCATTTTACAATTTATGAGTTGCACCTCTTCAGTTGTCAAAATCTAACAAGTTAAAAGTTCCACATAATACATTATGTCCCTACATCTGTATTTATACATGTTATCACAATGTGCTAGTATGTTGAAAGAGAAGCATCTCCA
Organism: Syngnathus leptorhynchus; assembly: GCF_054491065.1. Lineage (NCBI taxonomy): Eukaryota > Metazoa > Chordata > Actinopteri > Syngnathiformes > Syngnathidae > Syngnathus > Syngnathus leptorhynchus. Next base: position 9,908,105 of record NC_141197.1, read on the forward strand.
CTCTTGTGGCGCCTTGAGAATTGAGTTCCTTGTAGTAAATCCAATCATCTTTGCCCATTGAAACGAATGGTAATGCCATGAATCTATTCCAAACAGATTAGCATATGCATGTACCTTTTCTTCTCCAGCATGACTGTAACAAATACTGTAAACCAGGCCGTCTCTTCACCATCAGTCACCTCTCACATATGTTCTTTAAGATGAATGGACAGAAATCCCCCAAAAAAGAGTGAAATTTCCCAATATTAGCCAGTTTCACTTGCTGCTTCGTAATGGGTGGATGTACTAATACTTTTGTCTATGCGGAGTCATTAGAATTCCCCTTGTACTTAATTCCTATGAACTAAAACAATGTTCTGCACAAGGTCAAGGAGGTTGACGATAGATTCCAGCTTGTTTTCGAAAGCAGTTCATTAAGACAGGCGAGATGATGATAAAAGCTACAAAGACTTGACCCCTTTTTTAATCCAATACATTTGGACTGTTTCATTGTATGGTAGGCCAGTAACAAAAGGCAAAATGCAAACCAAATGTCTCGGACCACCAGTAAGCTTTGTGGTGAGGTATGCTTTGTTCAATTGTTTACTGCACAGGAGTTGGGTAACAGAAGCAAATTTCCTGGAACAAGCCTGTTGTCAGCCTTTCAAGTTGTCACTCTACAGCAGAGGAGATGACAAAACAGAGACAATCCCACTCAATGCATTATGCTTTTGGGAGACAAGGGAATATTAGGTGCCTTACAAGTTATTCTCTGAATTTTTAAAAATATGACAAAACACTGCTTTCCCTTTCTCTCTTTCCACACATTTTTAGTATATCCATAAATGGTGCACCGATCCACCTTCAATGGATGAAAGCACTAGAGGCTGTTGCTTCTTTCCTTCTTCTCCTCTTGCCATTAATTCCATGGGGAGGAGAGTTATTGATGCCAACTTGACCTGGCTGGTTTGCATATTCATGAGGAGATGGAGAAGAAGGGCGCAGCATGTTCCTGCTCTCTCCTCACCTCTTTCTGTCTGTCACCCAGTCGCCTTCTCCCCTTTCTACCAGACTCCCCAGTACACGATGAGGCTGACGGATAATAACCGCCCCCTCCTCACTCTTAAGTATTACTTTTGCCAGTCGGTACATGTAAAGTATTTGGCAGCTGTAGGCAGAAACACAATCTCTGTCTAATGAGCAACAATACTTCTGTGCTCTCTTGATATGGTGCTTTTCTCCCAAGCCGCACCCATTGAGAAAGCGGTTCTGAGCCTCAGTTCAAAACAAACCGTTTGCTCAAATATGTTTATTTGTTGTGATGTCACTCTTTGGTGGCGGAAGCTCATCCTCATTCAAAATAGCAGTTAAGACAATAGTTTATCCTCAATCAGCATCAAATCAGTTTTAAACAAGCAGAAATAAGGCGACATTGTGGATGGATGACTGCTTAGCACATGCACCTCACAGTGCAGAGGTTTTGGGTCCCATTCTGGGCTGTATGTTTACAATATGAGTAAACACCAAGGTAAGTATAATAACGGAAAGATGTATAGCTAGTAGTGACGTTTCATATCACTAATTTATTCTTTTCTTTGGGTTATGCTTTGTACTGTGGTAGGCCCATGTTTGTGGTAATCAAACAATGGTGAGAAAGATTTAAAAGTTAACCACGGAATGGGACTTTTGGTTCATCCGAGTTAAAATTCAGTCTTCAGCTTGTTCTAATAAGAAAACGGATAACTTAAATTCCATTTGTTGTTCCAAGAATTTTCTAATTACTATACATGGAGGTAGGCTCACAGGCCAAAAGAGAGACAGAATGCAAAACTAGAGCAAATGAGTAAGAAGCAGTCGGCAGAGCATAAGGAAAGATTGTGTGACATTGCTTGGCATTGTCATGTGTGCAGATTGGAGGGGGAGGCAGCGGGCCGGGAGCTCAGTATGATTCCAACTGAGGCCAGAGACCATGAGCTAACCTCGCTGCTTTTTCACACACAAGCGAGATAACAGAGCATGCTGGAACCATGTTTTCTCTTGTATTGTGAACTTGTATTATTGCATCCTATTTGTTCTGCACAAGCATCTGTCTATCCAAATGCAAATACTACATAATGTATATATCAGCTCGAGAAGGAATAAATGACCATGAACCAGAGCTCATTGGGACATAACATTGGAGAATGGGAAGCAGGTAAGGGGTTGGGGAGTGAGGCACCAACACTCTTGGTGTGACTCTAGAAACTCTAAAATCATTAGATTTGTGTTACCCTCTCTCCACATCTGCATCCTGTTTCACTTGTTGGATGTATACAACACAGTTTACGTGGCATCATCCAGATTTTGTTTTTTCTTCAATGCGATCCAGTTTGGATGTTTAACTTTCTCTGTCATATGAGAGAGAAACAAAGAGTGAAGTCTGATCTCCTATATATGGTGCATTCAAGATAAATGTTTAATTTTCTTCTAAATTGGGAAAATTGTGAACGCTTGCTTGGTAGGCATCATGGTTTGATTGAAAGCTCCACACTTGATCAAACGAACCATATTACCAGAGTAATCACACAATAGGTCTTTTTAACCTAATGAAACCTATCAAGTGTGAAGACATTTGTTGATAATATTTACCTTTGTATATGAAGACATGGAGTTTTCCCTTAATGCTTACCAATAATGGCTTATTCCACCTTTTAGCTTCAGTGTTTATTCTAGGGGTCATTTTCTCAAATGTGAATTTGCATTACAGGCAGACAAACCAACTTTTCAAGTTTGCTAAGTTGAGCAGACAAACAAGGTTGGAACGTCTCTATCTCAAAGTCTGTTGGTTCCATGCGCTTAACTAGGTCTTATTTATATACAGCGAGGGTGGCGCTTCGAACATCCTCCAGGAAAGTCTCTTCTCTTTGATTGTGCCTACTGCAAAGTTTTTGCACATACCCTGTTGAGATTGGTATATAGGCGATCCCTTCTCCTTCTGATGTGGTCAGAAAGGCACCACACAAAATAATTACTCTCAACGATGCCACTGTCTTTCTACTTTGTAAGGTCACAGGGGGGGCTTGGGGATATCTCATTTCTCCTCAGATGAGAGGCAAGGATAACATGAGAGGGTTTCTGTCGATCAGATGGCTTTTATTATTATTCTCTTCTTGCTTGTAGAATTTTCAGAGTGTTTTTATGACAATAAATTGAGCAAACATTCAAGCCACAATTGTTTCACCCAGTCACACCAAGGCATTTTCAGAGACACGCGCATACACTTGCAATGCCAGAAGGGATACTTTGTCATCGCGAAGCTCTCTATAATGACCCTTTAGAGATTTGTATCAGGCCTTTAGTGTCCTAATGAGTCTTAGTAACCCTCTGCTATCGGTTGATGTCCCTGCAATCAGCCCCAGTGTGTCTGAGTGGGTCTAAGGTTGCTGTGGGAGCTCCCTGTACGTGCCTTCTTATTGCCATAGCCAGGATGGATGGTACCTCAATTGAATAAAAGGGCTCACCGCTGTACAAAACAGCCGACGTACTGAATTCACAATGAGGGCTGGATTTACACATCCCTTCTGTGAGTCTGAATTAGCATTTCTTACCCCTCGCGTTATGTGTGTTCAATTGCTTTCATCGCCGACTGGGACCTCTCCATAAATACTACAGGTGATAAATCCCCAAGCCCCCGAAGGGAAATATCAGTCTTGTTACCGGACAAATGGCCATGGTTTCGGGAACCGTAGCTGAGATTAAGAGTCTGTGAAAAAGGAAGGGAAATATGCTTTTGTCAAAGCTGGCAGATTTAACTTGCTTTTTAAACTAGGTAGCTATGGCTGAAGAAAGTTCACTGCCTGATGGAACATGTCGAAGCAGAGGAAAAAGGGTGTAAGGTAAGAAGATCTTTGACGTGCCAAGTTTGGGGGCAATGGGAAAAAAATGGGAGATGGCTCTAACCTTGTTTGATTGATACTCAAATTCCTGTCAACCTGAGCTTGAATCCTTGTTGATGGGTTACTGTCAGAAAGAATGAGACAACAGTAAGTCCACAATTGCAGCCATTTTGCGCCACTCAGATTCTGCAAAATAATAACCCCCCCCCCCCCAACACACACACACACACACACACGCACACAAAAGCTTAGTTACATGCTGCAACACAATGTCCGCTCTTGTAAAGCACTCCATTCTCATAGTGCAAAATGCCCTGATTTAATCCCCAATATTTCTCAAAGAAAAAGCAAAATCTACAAATTAGCTATCAGAAGAAATACTTGGGTATCACCGGGGCTATCTCTGCTCACTCAAGTGGAAGCTTTCTGCATTAAGATCTTTTACAAACAACTGACCAAGAGAATGAGGGGATCAATTTGTTTCAGTCTGTTTCTGGCATGAATGAAGCCAAAAATTCCTTATCTCTTGAAAACACTGGAAGTCCCTGCTGGCTCTGGGAGAAGAGGCTCCTATTATTTCCCTCTGTAGCAGTATTCACAATTCTAAAAGAATATAGTAATATAATGCACCAGCTGTGTGATTTGGTAACTTGGAAAGGCTGATGAGTGTGTTTCTTTTGTGCATTTTGGAAACATAATGAGAACATTGTGCAGAGTAAACAAGGGGACCAAGGACAGGTTGATGAAGTAAGCGTATCTGCATGGAGCCCATCCAAGGGACGTCAATGAGCTAGGGATGCACCAATCCCACACTTTTCAGACAAGGAACAAGTACTTACACGAGTACTCACCAATACTGATACTTGATAATGCCGTCACGTTTTATTTTCTTCACATTGTTCGAAACACACAATAATGATCAGACATTGTCTATTATCTAAAGAATTTCAATATATATGTTAATTTCCTCAGTAATCTGTTTTCTAATCCTATATAGAAAAAAATAAACACATTCACTTTAATTTACAAACTGCAGCGAACCACAGCCCACAAAGCTGTTACCTGGCCGCTAGTGTAAAGATGAATTGCAGCAGCACACTGAACCGCAAGCAGCAAATAATGTACAAATAAACACAGAAATGTTATTGATGATGCCATTTCATCTGCACAACACACAACTGTAAATGAGTTTATAGTGGTTTCCATGTGCTTGCGTCCATACATTTTCATTTTGAAGGCGACACAGACTACAGTTTAGAGTCAACAAGAGCATGGTAAAACATGATGATAATAATAATAATAACAATGATAATAACAATGATAATAATAATATCCCATTAATAAGTATTGCCTTAAAACAAACACAACTAGCCATGCTGACCAGAACGGGCAATGATGCAAGCAAATATCTGTGACCCACAAGTTGTGGTGCTTTTTGCCACTCGAGACGTTCATCATCTTGATCCCAAAATCTTAATGATTAAAAAAAAAAAAAAAAAAAGAGAATTTTACTTTATCGAGCATCTCTCTTATGCAGACACATCCCTACAGTAAGGCATTTTCTTCCTTGCTGTTCTAGCTAACAACTAGGCACTCTAAAGCAGCAATGCCAGAAGCCTATCGGAACGGGTTATGCATTTTCAGCGCACAGACAAATTGAGCTAGTTAGCCGACTGCATGTCGCAGTAGTGATTGATAACCACTGATGCGAATGAGGGAATATCAGACCTCAAGACTGGGCAAGGCAAACAAAAACAAGCCTATTTATCTCTCACTCCTGGCATATTTTAACAATTATTTTCAAACGCATGCCATAAATGTATTTAGCAACCATCGTCTGTATTCTTGTTATAGAAATTTTAAAGTACTATCTCCACACGGACGAGTCTGACATGACTCATACTCGCAAAGTGCTGATGTGGTGTCAACACTGGTGCAGAAAACTCATACTAAGTGTAGATGGACTTTCATGTTGCACAGTTCAAAGCTTAGGCAGCACTCAGAGTCAAGCCTTGCCTTTTCCACAAGTATATTTTCTCTTTTCCACCTTTGCCCTTTCTTCTCGCCTGTAGATTTGTTATAGCTCAATCAGGCCTCACCCTGGCTCACAGGTAAGTCACCTTCATTTCTTCTTCTATCCCTTCCCACGCTGAGTGGACATTTGATTGCATGATGAAACCAAAGTGGTGCAAGTCGGGTGTCACTCTGACTTCTCACCCACTGTTTGCTCTCCTGACTTGCTCGTGCACAGACTGAAGAACCACCAATCTGAAGCACCCAGAGATTGCGCAGGATTTGTGAAAGCAAGGAGAGAGTTGTGTGAAAGCTAAACAGGAAGACATTGATTAACTGGGTGAATTTTGATTCTGAGCACGATTTTTGGCAAATTGTGTTTTTCTGTATGTGTCAGTCTATTATACTCTGCTCTTTGCTGATGACTTTTGACCATTTGTTTGTTTTTATTGTATTTTCCCTGATTTTGCTCTGTGACTATTAGGCACTTGCAGGCATTAGGATGCCAAGTAAGTCACACAGGAGATTTAGTCCCATTAAAAATTAATGTACAAAGATGAGAGACAGTATTTCCATTATGCTGGATGTCTTACCATCTATCACTGCTGTCATTGTGACTCGTGCACATTTTTTTTTTTTAGTAATTCATTTGCCTTTGTATGATGTGGCTTTTTTTTTTTTGTCTCTGTGCTTCAACATCCTGCTGGCTACAAGGACAACCTCTGAGGGTTGCAATTGAAAATGCCACAGGAGTACAGTTTCTGCATCTCCTTGCTGATTTCATTGACTTCTGCTTGTGATGTCTGGCAGCCCATCAATGCAAAGTAATTACAATGAGGCACTGTGGGGTTGAATAATTGATGTGTTTTTTGGAGCTGATGTATACTGAAAAAGCTATCTGCCCACAGTCCCGTCAGTAGTTTATCACAAAGTGAGAGAGGGGAGAGTGCAGCCAGACTGCCAATGCATAGCACTGTGATAATGATGCAGGTCTCGGCCTGTCAGCACAGGGAAGACTAGGACTGAGCTCCCAAGATGGTTACAGCTCAGCTATCAGCTTCTTGCCAAAGATCAATACCTTGAAGAGAAATGGTTTCATGACAAAAAAACAGCTCAACTTCCAAGACTGCCTCCTGTTTGCAGTGGTGGTTTGCAGCATTCTACTTGCTGCAAAGTCACTTCGCACGTAAAATCAAAGTCTAAGGGCTCTATTTTAGTAGACAAGTAGACAGACAGTGCGTGTGCACTTGGGCATGCAAACCGCTGCATCTTCATTTTCGTGCAGGTGCAAGCCTCTTTCCGTGTTTGGGAATTGTTTTAGCATGTTTTGGATGTTCTGGGAGACCAAGGCTGTTTTCACCTGACAGTTTAGTGACTGAAAGAAGACAAGACCTTATACCAGCTAAGTTGTGGCGAAGGTGCAACACGATGTTGGTCAATTTGACTGAGGTGCAGCCAGACGGATTTGGAGCGCTGCAAAAATGTGTTGGATGGTGTGTTCATTCATCAATATGTTGACTGCGTGCATTGAACCCTGTGAATCATTGTAGAAATCAATTCATTGAATGCATTATACATAATATATATATATATATATATATATATATATATATATATATATATATATATATATATATATATATATATATATATATATATATATATATATAATTATGTATTATGTATTATTATTATGAGAGAATTTGAATAATCTTCTTGGGCTGTTCTGGTTGTACGAGAAAATAAGAAAAGAGAAAGATAAGACACCGCTGGCCAAATGTTTAAGTCCACATGTCCATATTATGTCCATATCATTCAAAACCAGATAGGAGCCACATCCCAGAGTTTCGCTACAGTCTACTATGATTTCTTTTGCTTTTCTCAGAGGCAATTAATCTCTTTTTTTGTCTAGTTGCCCGATGCTGGCTTAGCCTCTTGGTCAGTGGGCCACTCTCTGTTCCCCATTCCTTCTTTTGCGCTATCGTGCTGCCATGCCTGCAAGCCCATGAGCCAAACTCCACCCTGACACACTCACACAGCATTCATTATTTACAAGCCAAAAAGGGAAGAATAACAGGCTCGGGACAAAAAGTAACACATATATAAAGTGCAAAAACTAGGGTAGAAAAATCTAGGGTAAAAGAAATACGGTGGATTGGGTGGTTTTATTTCCATGGAATAACATTCACTCATTTGTCAAACTCAAATCAATACAAGCCTTTGAGATATTTTTTCTTTCGCTTTCTGTCCAAACCAGATTCCCTTGTACATTCATCTCTATCGTGCAACATCACACTTGGCTTTATTCTATTTTGTTTTTTTTGCAACCACATGGTGCTTGCTCCCACAACTGGATGGTGCCTACAAGCTAGTGTACACTGAGCCAAAAGTAATCCCTTTAGCTGCATGAGGAAATATTATGCATATTCTCTAAACAAGAAATATGATTCAATGTACAATGCAAATTATAAGCAAGCACAACTTTATAAATAACTGTTAATTTATTATGGCAGCAGTCAAAGGATCATCACCCCTTTGCTGCTCACCTGCTTGTTTTCCAAAGCACATTAACTGGGGTCTCTGGGAGGATTTTCTCAACAAACCCTCCTTATTGCAGACAATACAAAGAAAAATCTTTTTTTATTATTTCCGTTCATTAAAATGAAATTCAAGGGGCTCCATCTCGATATGACAAGAATACCAGCTTCCGCAGGTTCCCTTCTCTCAAAAGAGAATACCTACAAATCATTTTCTGCTGCATTCATTTCATAGTCCTAAAAAATTTCATGCAAAATATAAGGGCTCACAGTCAGACAATTCTGTCCAAAGGAGCCCTCTGAAATGTATGTTCGACTTTTCCTGCAGAGTATATGGCAGATGCAATCATAATATGAAGAGCAAATAAGTACTCTATACTGTATGATCATGACTGAGGTCTTTCAGAGCATTTCAAAAGGAAATTGCACAAAAAAAAAACATTTTCTTGCACTGTACATTTGTTTACAAATTTTAGAAAGACCACCACATATGTATACTGAGTTACCATGTATACGAAACGTGCTTCATAAATAAATCTGCCTTGCCTTCATAAGGAACATCTTTTTTAACTTGATCAAAGGCAATGTCAACTTTTCACTATCAATCTGACCAAACGAACAAAAATTGATTTGCTTTAGCTAAACCCAATGTAAAATATAGTTGTTGTAATTATTTGGTTCATGGCGGCTCGGTGACACACTGGTTAGCATATGCGCCTCACAGTTAGGAGGGTGTTGGTTCGATTCCACCTCCAACCCTCCCTGTGTGGAGTTTGCATGTTCTCCCCATGCCTGTGTGGGTTTTCTCCGGGCACTCCGGTTTCCTCCCACATCCCAAAAACATGCTTGATACGCCAATTGAAAAATTGCCCCTAGATGTGAGTGTGAGTGCGGATGGTTGTTCGTTTCTGTGTGCCCTGCGATCGGTTGGCAACCGGTTCAGGGTGTCCCCCGCCTGATGACTGCGGGATAGGCTCCAGCACGCCCGCGACCCCCGTGGGGACAAGTGGTATGGAAAATGGATGGATATTTGGTTCATACTGTACCAGCGTTTTGGGTAAGACATTTGCTTCACAGTCAAAAGTTCTGGATTCAAATCTCAAGCCCCCTTTTCTGTCATGCCATGTTTGCGTGGATACCTCTTGGGTACTCCCAGATACCAACACATGCATGGAACATTTAATTAGGACTCAAAATAAACCAAATGTGGGAATTTGAGTGTTTGTGTTGCCGTGAATGATTCTTTTCGTACACAGTACGTACCATTTGAAGGCCAATTCATGGTGTACCCTTCCATTTGCCCAAAGTCAGCTGGGATAGGCTCCAGCTCATCCATTACCCCCCACAGGATAAACGGTAGAAAATGGATGGATAGAAAAACTAGATGATCGTGCAATGACACAAGCCAAGTGGCTTGTTGCCAGTGGCAGCACGCTTGGCAAATGGCAATGTCCAACATAGCTATTGATGTAGTGATGTGCAGCAGCCGATATCAAATTCAGCATTTTAGAAGTAAACAGGTTGCTTGAGCTAGATTATTTGATTGAAGGTGTCACCAACAAGACAAGCCTGCTCTCAATAGCAATATTTGATTTCAAACAAATAAAACAGGCTCTCATAAAACTAGAGGGCAAGATGAGCACAGTGTTTGAAAGATGAATATTATTTTCATGATCCATTATTTTTGTATTTTTGACATTGATGGTGCTTTAGACAAATCATTCTACTTTTTCATGAAATTTCAAACATTGCACTTAACACAAATCTTAGAATAACACAATTGCACACAAACATAACAGCAAGTAGTTTTTAATTTAAATTCTTGTATAAAATGTCATGAAGGTCGGAAGATTCAAAAACTCTCAGTTTGTAATTCTCCTATTCAAAAGTTTGGGAAAATAAAGTTACATAAAGATGATCACAATCTCTTCTTCAGACAGAAAGGTGCCATTTGCTGCACAAAATGATTATAAAGACAATTCCCCTTCTGTCCTACTTTAATTTAATGCTCTAGTGATGGAGGTCAATTTCACACACGTCAACCTTTGAACGTCTGGTTGCCTTCTCATCACCCAGAAAACGTTTATCATTAAGACTCACCACATTACTGTACAGAATGTGTGTAAGGACATGTTTCAAGGACATGTTTTGCTTTAAAAAGAATAGACATTTTGAGCAGGACATCAACACATACACTGCTGCGCAATTTTTTGTTTTATCTTTCTTCAAACGATTTGACCACAAATGATCGAGAAAACAGGGGAAAATGGTTACACTTTAGTCTTCTTGTCTACTGCCTTCTTGTGTGACGTGTCAATCAATTGCTTTTTATCAAATTAATGGCTAATTTTTGGGAAGACTTAGATTTTGTGTCGCATAATTTCAGTTCATATCAGAGTTCCAGCCAGACTAGATGTAGCATAATGATGATTTTTACATTTAAGCCTTTGCTTTTATCTGTTTCTTTGCCTGTTTGTAAAAAAAAATGTTTTTAGAGGCATAAAGAAGTGGGAACCGGTGATTTAGACCACTGGTGTCAAACTCAAGGCTCAGGGGCCAGATATGGCCCGCCACATCATTTTATGTGGCCCGCGAAGACAAATTGTGCATCAAATTCGTGTGTCATTACTTGAATTGCAAATTGTCTTCACTTTTAATATCTTGTTTTTTTATATATTTGACCAGTTTCTACTAGTCTGATTTGAAAACAAGTTATTTGTCAGTTTGTTTTGTAGCTTTTACCGTATATAATGTATATAATATATATACATTTATTTGGGTTGACAGTCATAATGGCCCTCTGAAAGAAGCTATGACTACAATGCGGCCCGCAAAAAAAAAATGAGTTTGACATCCCTGGTATAGACACTCAGTGTGCGTGTCTGTGTGTTTCAGTATTGTGCAGCAAAACTTGATAAGCTGACCAGATGTCTGTAGCGAGCAGAGCAGTCGACTTTGCCGAGGGCTGAAGCCTTGGAGGCAGCCTTTGACTCCATCTTATCTTCTCACTCAAGGCACACGGGGCAAGTTTCAATCAAAGCAAATAGCCTCCCGGATGATTCCCTGTAACCCCGGTGAGCCAGTCTCGGAACTTTGGATCCATACAGTCCAGTCGTCTGTACGGAAAATCGTTTTCCCATGCAGCAGAGGCTGATTTGATTTTGCAGAAGGCAAATGGTTTGTCAACAGCAGAGGGGAGATCAACAAAAAATCACATTTTTAACTATGTGTGCTACGGAAATGATGCTGAATGCTGCGGAAATAGGATGAAATATATTTAAAATTATTTACTGTTGTGCATTACATACTCTCATTATTTTTATCAGGACACACTTTTCCCCACAGTCCGGCCACTAATTGGAATATTTTATTTTATTCTTGCAGTATAATGTTCCTTTCAGGGTGGCCTTAACACTCATTTGTTAAGGCCACTGTGTGGATAGAATATATTTTCCCAAATCTCCAAATTTCGGTCACAATCCAAATCTTGCAGTTAATTAAAGGTGAGAACCTTTAATTTGCAATGACATGTTTTTGCTTTTAGTGTGCCCCTCATACGCCTTCATATAATCTACAGGCTTTTCTGGAAGAGGAGAAAAAAGGAAAATGCAAACTCAATTTTCACTATTTAAAAACCACTTTAAGAAGAGAAGCTTCACATTACACACATTATCAACGCGGTAACTATGACAACAAAGATCATAGAATACCTTTAGTAGTGTTAAACTAATCCCAATGTAAATCCTAAAGCTCTCGTTGCAACAATCCATCCATTATCCAAACTGCTTTGTTCTCACAAACAAGTGATTTCCAATCTATGTCATGAGCAGAAAGGAAAAGTGACTCTAGACATTATTGTTTTTGTTTTTGTGGAACATGTTCCGTAATGAATCTATGTCTTAATGAAAATTACAAATACTGGCATCTTGTTTTGTTACAACCAGTTTGCAGCCCTTAGGTCAGGCAATACTATTTGCAGACATGCGGCATGCAAACCTAATTGTAACAAACCTAACTGTTGCACAGATGATAATATTTGAGGTGAGAGTACCCGAGTTTTAAGCCACCTGGGTAAACAGGCTATTGTCCATATAAATCATGTATAGTGACTGAGTGGTGGACAACACAGAGTAGTATATTGACCAACACTGTGACAGAGATGAATGCATACACATACTGCCTTTTCTACACAGCCTCTTAGCCACACTCCACACAAACTTATTTTTCTTCTTTTGTCTTTTATAGGTTCCAGTTCAGGGTGTACACCGCCTACAACCCTAAGACAGCTCAGCACACCCGCAATCCTCATGAGAATAAGCGGTTGAGAAAACGGATGGATGGACGGATACGATAAAACGATAAATCGATCAAACGATAGATCGATAGGAATATGTTATATGTAAATATGTTAGAAATTCCTAAAAATCAACAAAAAGCATAAATGGGCAGGTCTTTCGATATTCTTTCAAATGAATGAATGAGAATTGTGACATCGGACAATGCAGACAAGGATGCCACTGTGGATGTGGGAGACTGAGACCATAACCCTGTTGGGTACCATTGTATTCTGAGGTCTGCAATAACAATTGCACATTGAACAATAGTCTTGCATGGCCTGCAATCACCCCCAAAAAATAAGCAAACCCCAAAAATATGCCAGTAAATTCCGCAATGTTCTAAAAAAAACAAATCTACATTTTGGAGCAGCAAAGGTTAACCTGGCAATGCTCTATCGGCTATTGATATCTACAGTCAAGCAGCCATCACAATGTTTCTGTCTTTTTCATACTTTTATTTCATATTTACTACAGTACATAAACTTTATAAATAGCAATGAAACCAGATCTTGGATTCAATAACTGGATGTAGGTATATAAATAAAGGTGCTGTTCTTGCTCCTGTCAGGGTTGCAGTGTTGTAAGCCAACCCTCCTGAGGTGTCTTCAAAAGCTGAGTGGGTCATGATTATGCATGATTGTTTGTTTGTTTGTTTTGTGTTTCATAAACAACATACCAGGCTATAAACTGAGCAGTAAATATATGTGACTGAGTAATTTAGCTGTTTCTCCCTTTTCACTGTAAATGTGAATTCAGAGTACAAGGAGGGAAGCAAATAAATGTTTTAATGATAAGTTATTCCCCCCTGGTGGGTGTGGAGCAAGATGAGTAAATCAAGTGAAAGCAAGTGTTAAATGCATCAGAGTACAGCTCATATTTTATTGATGGCCCTTGACATTGCATGACCAGCCACACATTTATACTTACAAACCATAAAAACACACTTTCAGAAATATATGCAAGTACAGGCCCAATTTAAAGTGACAGTCGGCTACGAACATTGTCATATTGAGGGCCAATGATAAACAACTTGCTTACTTAGAGTTGAGAAACTGTGTTACTCAGAAAGTGTTTAAATGTTCCCCATGTAGCTTCACTTCTGGTCACTGCCTACTGTGGTAGAAATGATAGATTTTTTGCTGTCTCACAGTTTAGTTCTCATAGACCAGTAGAACGTTTTTCCTTTTTTAATTAAAACTCATCTTACCTCCTTTGACTGAGTTCTTCTTAATTGGAATTTCAAATGAAGATATTTTCACAAAATAGCTGAAGGCTTCCAGACACACAAAAACAATAATGAGGCTGAATGACACATTCTGCAGTCAATCAAAAGTGTGTGTGTGTGGGGGGGGGGGGGGGGGGTGACAGCTAGAACACTTGCTCAGGGATATTTATACCCAGTTTACCCAGATTTGATTGTCTATTCTGCAATGACCTTGAGAATGGGAATATATAACATTTTGCTTTCTCTACTGCTAGTCGGTGGTCAGAACATAGACAACCAAAGCTGTGTCCAAATTCACAGCCTGTGTCCTTCAAGACCAGCTTGAACGATGGGTCAATTACTAGAACTAATAAGTGACTTAATAACCCTTTTTTAATATAAACTCAATTATATCTACTCTGCAACCGTACATTTAGCTTGCTAATATTGAATTTGTTGAAGTTTCCTTATAAATCATTCACTGCCATTGATGACTATAGACGTCAAAAATCTATTTAAACTGTGGTGGCAGTGAATGAGTAAAATATAATGAATGGCAATTTGTTTAGTTTTGATGGACAGCTAGCATCACTAATGTTGTAGTGCTTCATTCACCTCAGTTCTATGCAGGCAGCGAGCGTTTCATTCTCAATCAGTAAAAATGTGGATGTCAGTGTGAAAGGTTATCTGTTTCTATATGTGCTCCGTGATTGACTGGCGACTGCTCTTGAGCATGGTCCGCCTTTTGCCCAAAGTCAGCTGAGATATATGACCCTGAACAAGATAAGCAGTATAGAAAATGGTTGGATAGGATTTAATCTATAATGGAACCTTACTGAGCATTTTGCTCAACTGTGCCGAGACTGCAACATGTCTTGAGAGCCTGATTCACTAAGATAGCGGTCGCTAAGTTATGCGTTGGCAAGAGTTGTAAAAGTAGTCGCGACTGCCGTATTTAAGAGCAAATTTTGACCATGAGGTACTTGTGATTACCACGGAAAATTTGGGAAAGCACCCCAAGTGCAAAATGAAGTTTGAAGTGTTAGTGCAAGAGGCAAACCGACAGGTCCGCAGACAAGACACCGCTGGAAGCGCCAAGGGATAAGCGGAGCCTCAGAGGGGATTGAGCCTTTTCTGTTGCCAGTCGTTCCCTCTGGAATGAGCAACAGTGCCCCACAGTGCAATTCCCACAAAAGCTAATTTTCGCTTTGGAAAATATTTTGTTACCTAACCTACAATGTTATTGAGATTTGTTACCTTGGAAATTTGAGTTGACTCGTTTTTTTTCCACTCGAGTTCTACGATGTAACATAGCCCTGTTTATGATTGCCTCTAAAGAATCGTTATGTAATAAAACATTCAAGGTTTTAAGCAATGATTAAAACAGAGATAAGAGTCTGTATGCAAGTAATTACAGGCATGTGCGTACTCTTGTCGCTCTTTAATGAGACAACCACAAACAGACATTTGACAAAAGGACAAACATCCAAAAAGGCATCCCATGTTTGAACAAGTTAAATGCAAACATAGCCAACATATTATTTGTTAGAACAACACTGCATTTACATTTTCGCCCAGACAACTAACCCCTCACATCCTACTTTGGCGCATTGACCCTGACCTTAGCTATGAACCACAAACCGCGTTGTGACCTTTTCATCAAATTGTTTGACTAGTCTGGATCTGCTTTTTGTCTCAGTCCGATCAGCATTAAGGGACTGTATGACAGGGAACGGCCCACACAATGAGACAAATTACACACAAACGCACAAATGTTGTTGTTACATGTTTTGTTAAGTGAGGGAAGCCACCGAGATAAATTATGATGGATTTATTTGGTTTATTTTGGAAAGGATGCTGTCAGATGTAAAATACCTGTATGGGTCCTTACCGGATGTTCATGCCATTTTTCCATTTAAAATTATTTATGTCCCTGCTCCACATTCAGTACTTTGTCCACTTTACTGAAATGCATTCTGAACGAGCTGTGACAGAATGAGGTTTCAGACAAATAGAAATGTAGTGAGGCAGATTCCCAGCAGCCCATTTCATCACTACCTTTGCTGACCCTCAACCCACATGCGCACAGACACACATAAACAGGTCTGTGTTTGCCAGATCCCAAGTGTTGGGCACTGTCTGTTTGCAGAAGGCAGCCTGTTAAAGTGTCTGATTAGAGCTCTGTTTGAACAGAAAGAGGCAGCATCCTATCAGCGGACGACAGGGGCCAGCCAATGATCACCAGTGGCTCATTTGCAGCAGGCCTGCTCTTCGAGGTGGTTCGCACCATGACATCATGGCAGATCGCACAAGGACGAACAGAAAGACACAATGACTGACGGCATAAAAAGCGCATGTGAACTTGAGGGGTTGGGGAGGGGGGCACGCTCCCACACAGCCAGCAGGTTTCCGCCCATAATGCATTTAGAGGTTCTCAGATGCATGTGATGGGACGCACACAAATTAGGCTGACTCGATTGGCAATGACCTTCCCTCTGTGGAGCAGATGCAGGTCACTGCCGCTAACAGCTGGCAAGCAGGGAGCACACCACCTCAATTTTTATGCCTTTCCATTACCTGATATAAAGTCTTCCAAACCGCAAAGATTTTTCAATCACAAGAAACGATATAGAAATGAACAACAAAATAAAACGCGCATGGAATTAGAATTGTGGAATTTGTCAGTGTAAAATCTTTAACTTGAGGCCGTCGTACGATAATAAGCACTAAAAAAGGTGATATTTTTGTTTTATTGTTTCATATGGCGATTGGACCGTGGACGTGGAACTTCGATTTGGTCGTCAAAGTAAAAATGAAAGCAGTAGGCCATAAATGAAAGTTTATGTTCTCACTTGGTTTCGGCCTAGAAATACTGTCGACATTACCCATAGCAGCTGCATATGATTATGTAAACTTCTGAGCAATACTTTAAATTGAACCTGCCAGAGGTTTTAAAAATGCCTCGTTGGCTCTGTGAGACAATAAAGGTCATTGCCCACTGATATTTTTACAGAAAGGAAGCTGTGATTTTTATGATGTACCTAAGGAGTGGAAGCACTTAAAGGTGAGCAAGGAACCAAGACACTGATAACAAGGTTTGGTGAGATGGAAATGTCAGAGAAGAGAAGATTAGAAATGAACATGAGACTAGATAGAAAAATTGCTATGTGGGTGGGTTTATAGTGTTTGTTTATTAAGTTGGTCAGTGGGTGGACTCACAGATTGACAGATGGACGGACGGACTGACGGATCATCTGGGAAGGGTGTGTACATTGCATTATGCAAATGTTTCTGCAAAACTACTATGTCTGCCTTTTCAGTCAAGGGTCGTTTAGTGTGTGAAGCATTTCCAATGCTGCCGACATGTGCATTGGGAAGGATTATCCAGGACGTGTGGGCTTGGAATGACTTCTCCTTGACTGAACTCCCCCTTCTGTTCTAGAGGCCGGGAGTGTTCCCTAAACTCCTAAGTGAAGCAGAGACAGACAGTCTGTCTGTGGCAGAGGACGCTGGCCAGCTCTCAGGAATGACCCTTCACATTTCGACAGGCCCTTTCTTCCCCTCAACCCCTCAGCATGACTCTTAGCCCCATGGCCTTCTAGTCGCCACAAACAAGCATATCCATAGCAAGTCGCCTCTCTGTCCAGTGTCCGCTGCTTTGCTCTTCATTCCGTGTCACACATTCATCCCAGTTTATAGGGGTTTTCACTTCTTTCTTTCTTTCTTTCTTTCTTTCTTTCTTTCTTTCTTTCTTTCTTTCTTTCTTTCTTTCTTTCTTTCTTTCTTTCTTGAGCTAAGTTAATGGCTGATGAGAATCTTTTTGTTTTGTTCTTGTATAAACTGGATGAAAATATGATGAGAAGGACGACGAGATGAGGGAATAGGCATCAGGAAAAAGTAAGTATTCCTTTGCTATTACTTCTAGATACATAAGTTTGAACACCTGCTATTGGAAATTCCCCACAAACTTTACAATTGGCCAATTAACATAATTTTGACCTCAAATTTGTGCAAGCATTGGGCACTTGAATATTGCCATTCAACCAAACCGGACCATCAGAGGCAAAAGTATAGTCAGCATTTATTCACCTGTCATTTCAGGTATTATCCTAGCACCCTTACAACGAATTGTGCATTCGAACCACTTTCCCAAAACATGGCAGTGACTGTTCAAAAGCACTTGATCTGGAAACACAAGAGCAAGAAACAAATCATTTGCCTTTTCAACATTTAAATGCCTCGAGTGTTGTTTGTTGATTCACCAAATTTCCTGTCTCACCTTCTGTGTGTGGGTGGTGCACTTTAATAATGTGTAACACTGAACGTTCAGATTTGTTCAGAGACGACGAGCAATAATAACTGTGATTCGATACTGCGAAATACCACACAGTAATCTAAACCTATTGACCTGGAATGATGTGAATAGTGTTGAATTTTTAATGCTGAAACAATGAAAAACCATCTTCTAGATCACCAGTTTATCTTATTTGTTGGGCGCCTTACAAATATAATATATCGGTGTACCATACGTATAAGTTGAAAGAAATACAATATCTTCTTATTAGTTAAAACAAATGTGGGCTTGCGATCAAATTGCTTTTTAAAAAAAGGTAAACTGGGTCATGTGCACTAAGATTCGCCCTGACCCATTTACAGTAGCATTGGGTATTTAATAGAGCTGTTTGTCCCAAACAGTTACATTTTTAAATATTTATCATTCCATTGCTATGGACCCATTCCATCACCCCCATTCCAGTATAATATGTTTTTTTATTTTTTTTATTTTAGCCTTTAACCTCTAAGTGCCCAGAGAAAACCAGGACTGGGGCAGAAATTAACTGCGACTGCAAGGATCAGAATGAGAATATAGGTCATCCGGTCCCACAGATGAAAGATGCATAGCACTGCCTGCCGAGATAGGAGCAGGGTGGCGATGGAGTAAATATAAAGAGGCTCCCATCTCCTCAACATGGGTTAAGATGTTAAAATGACCGCAGGGAGGAAGAAGACGAGGAGAAAAAAGGCATTTTTGTGGGGCGGGGAAGAGGGCTTAGAGAACACAAGATATTTAGAGGACAGAAATATACATCACAAAAATATGGGCATGGGAGTATCAAAGTATTCAATTCCCTTAATAGTGAAGGGAAATACAAACAGCAGACAGCTGTTGTGAGAGCAACTGCAGCTCACACACAATGCGGTCCTCTGTCTGCTCGTGCCTGGCAGCGATCAGAGGGCCTGTCTAAAGATCACGCCCGCACCGCCGCTTTGTTTGCTTTAGAAGTTGACTTTTTATGGTCTCGTTCAGCTCTCAAATCGCCCGTTGTTCTTTGGTGCCAATGCCATGTTTTAAATGCAAAGCATGCTCATGCGAAAGCTTAACTTGTTTATCCATATGCTAACAGGATTTAATCATTTACTGTTAATCCTCAATAGAAAAGCTCAGTGGACATTTCAACAAATGTTGCATTGAATCTGTGATAGGCCACTTGCTATTATTTACTTAAAAGTACAATGAAACTGTAAGGTGGGGGAAGAACAGAGAATCCATTCAATTAAAGTTGCTTTAAGTGGCTGCATCTCACTGGTGAATGACACTTCTTTTGATGAAAGATAACTTGTAGGTTACATGACCACTATCATTTCACCTACCTTGTTAATCATCCATCCACCATTTCTCCACACTACACACCATGACAGATCCTTCTGTTCAATTCTTCCAGCTCGCCATTCAGATGGGGCTCCACCCACTAATCCATCAGATTGAATTATCCACCCGCTTTTTCTACCATAATTTGATAATATCCACCAAATCCCCACATTAATTCATTCATTAGCCAGCATCCATCCACGCCTTCTTCTACTATATGAGAGCATCTGTGAATAAATAATAACGAATAAAGGACTGTAAATTGAACCATCCACTCATCTTTCCATCTATCCATTTAACTCGGTTCTGGGAATACATGCATCTTCTCAGCGGTGCAGTGCAAAAGGAGAAATAAATTATATTTGCTGTTGTTTTTTTCCACACAAGGAAATAAAATAACAGTGGTCATAATGTGTTTAAGAACTGCTGATGAAAATAAAATGAACTCAATCTCCAGAACAGCTGTTCAAGTGAGACGCCTTACTAAAAAAAATCTATCATCAGAGCACTCCGGGAAGAAAAGTGAATAGCTCAGACTCCTTCCCCCACTGATATGGATCTGGCTTGCTAATATAGTGCCTACTGCCACGGAAACGTGAAGTCACAATGTTTCCCACACCCTAACAAAGTGACCTCTTTGGGATGCAGACAGGTGTCTGCCTCTCCTCCCATGATGCAGACTCCAAACCAGAGTGACACACACAAACACAATATAAACACACAAGGCTGCTTCCGGGTTACTAGGTCACTCTGACATGCACAGGTCAAGCTGTCAAGTCAGGCTTTATTAAAAGCCTGGGAGTCTGGAACATTTAATTAGCGTGAACCGTGTTAGGTAAGTGCGGGGGTGGGGGGGGGCACTGGGGTGAAATTAGGTCTGTGACAAGACCTCTTAGACCTCTTAGACTGGTATAAATTAAAAATCAGCCCACACTTGGTCTTCGCATACTTGCAGGGATGTCATTGAATTGTTTTTAGTGTACAGACAAAAATAGTTGATCATGAAATTGCAGATACAGAAGCAACCTCCTTCCAGACTACCCCCACATATACACAAAGATGATTGTCAGGAAAGAGTTGATTGTTTAGGGACGCATAACTTTTATTAACATAACAGCACAACAGCTGTCCACAGCCTTTTTATGAGTGTATACGTGTATAAGTCATGAGAAAAATCACAGAACAAAACACTTGCATGAGACGCACTGGACTATAAGCCGCAGGGTTCAAAATTTGAGAAAAAAGTAGCGTTTTATAGTCCGAAATGTACGGTAAGTGAACAGAAATATTTAAATACTCCATAGACAGTTTTTTAAATGAATTTACAACGCTTTTGTTCATGTCTTTCAAATCTCTCGATCAAAAAACAACATTGTTAAGAATAGTTGATACAGTCAAACCTAATGTTATGACTGGTGAGTGTACATGCTGGGTCCAAAATTGTCTTTAATGATGATTGACTACAGCTGATAGAGTCCCTGTGCCAACACAATGGAGGTTGATTCAATTTTATAATCATGAGCGCTACCTGTGGAGACTTGTTGGCATTCTTTCAGCAATTTTTCGATCACAGCTCCAGCAAAACAAACAACAATAATAATAGGAATATTTTAAAAGAAATCACTAGGAAATTTGCAGTAAATCATTCCTGCACTAGAATTTGTGGCAACATTAATTAGGTCTGAGTTGTGATATGCGCTCATAAGAGATCATCTATTTTGGAGTTTTTTTTTGGGCACAGCCTCACAGAAACGTACATCCCACGGTGGCTATTTTCCTAATTTGTTTTAAATTTAGACATTTACGGAATGGCTCAACTCCAGTTCAGATGAAATAGTGTGTGTTGGGTGGCAGTTAGATCTTTGGTTTGTAATCAACAGCATTTAGCGGTTTAGAACGGCGCAAAATGAACTTGTTACGCCAAACAGGAGTAACGGTAGGGAATTATTTTTTATTTTTTTTAACAAGTTCGCTGTATTTAGGACTTCAACACTGAGCTATACAAGGTCCTCCATTATGTTCCGTCTGTACAAATTCGTTACGTTGGCATCATTGGAAATGCTCACATACATCTAATATGTTTGCTTCTTATAATTAATAATGTGGTAAAAAAAATGACTTATCCAGTGGTGTTCCTATCTTAAATGGTGGTCGTGTATAGACAAACAAGTAGTCACATTATGCACTATTTAGATTCTTCACTTAATTATAAAAGTGTATTTGGAAAGTGCGAGGAGAGGTCCAAACACTGCGACAGAATGCAAACTTCTCGGAGCAAGGACGAAACCCAACTTCAAACATCCAACCTCGTATCTGTGAGGTGGATGTCCTCGTCACTCTTTGTTAGTCTTTGCCACTTTTGAAAAATATTCAGTATGAAAATTATTGATCATTACAAAAATAATAACTACTGGGCCTATAAATATTCAAAACATTAAAGCTACACCTTGTGACTCTACCATTCAACTCCAATGGTGTCGTACAAATGGCTTTATTACCACATTTGATGTGTCTGAGAGTGTAACACACGGCTCTCCAGAGATAACTTTGTCTTTGGAAGTAGCTTGCCAGCCACCGTGTTGGATGACTGATCAGCTGTTTCGGAAACGGGGACAGGAGGCTATCAGGGATTTTAGCTCCACAACAGCAAGCAGATGGTCTTGTGTGTGTGTGTGTGTGTGTGTGTGTGTGTGTGTGTGTGTGTGTGTGTGCGTGTGTGTGTGTGTGTGTGTGTGTGTGTGTGTGTGCGTGTATACACACAAACATACAGTGCATGCACACGTTGGCACCAAAATGAAATACAAATGACTGCAGGACCAGTTCAACACAGGAATGACACAAAAGTAAAAGCATGCTTCGTCTCGCTCGGATTTAAAGGCATGCAGGTTCTCCCTCTGGAACTGTTTAACATCCAGCATGATTAGTTATGAACGCACTCGGTGCTCAACACAGTGACACACAACACGGAGCTTCGCAGCATGAATGGATGCGCAACACTCGCAAGTTACTCTGCCATGCTGCTGCTCATCCCTGCCCTGATGCCAGCTGCTTTTCTGTCACACAAAATTACACGCAACCAGGTGCTCCACAGCGCCACCCGCACAGACATAACACATTTGCTGAGACATGACATAAATACATGCAGGTCCATGTACTTTATGTCTACGACCCTGCCAACGTGTGACTCAGCTGCACATGCTTTTGTCACTGCACATTACATCACAAATACAGAATATAAAGCAAGCCACCGCGTGCATACATTTTCATCACTTAGAGCTGGGAAATGTGGCCTAAAATTTATGTCAACATATAACTTGACCTAAGCAAACAGAAAAACATGTCCCAAAATGAGTTCCAATCCAAGAGCTGTATCATGAGTCTTTCCTTTACAAAGACAGCAATGCTCATTTTGGAGTACTGCCATGAATTCTGAAAGTAACCTTTGTCATGCTACTGCTCAGTGGGAAGATACGTATCACATATTACATCACATCAGCCACAAGCTAAAGCTGCTGGATGTCTCTGACCCATTAAGCAGCTGATAAGCCTTGTGCATGTTTCACAACCTTGTCAGGTGGGTGGGGCACAAACTGTTAATATTGTTGACCTAATATGAAAGCAAGATAGTTATAAAAGAAAAATCCAAAAATGCAATGATTAAAAAAAAAAAAAAGATCTTTAATTCCTTAGATGTGCAAAAAATAAATGCTTTATAATTATTTTTAAAGGATATCTAAAACATTGTCATCTTTTAATCAAAGTAGTTTTGAAAAGTCTTGAATTTGGTTGGCTTCATTCAACTTGTACCCTGATTGATATATGCTCCCCCCTTTTCGGAGGTTTTGGCAGACAAAGCCGTACAAATAAGTCAAACATGTTGCATCTCTGTTCCATTTTCATTTGTGTCACATTTTGATGTCAGAGAATGAAAGCAGCAAGAAAAATTGATCAAATACACTAATGGATGCACATTAGCAGTGATGTCATCTTTTATTGATGTCGCTTCCTATTTGGAAAAGTGAATCCAAACTGGAAATGCCATCCACGTCCAATGGAATCAGATCAAACAAAACCAGCAACCATCATTACCATCACAGCTACGGAGCAACCATCATTACCATCACAACTACGATTGCTGGCACCCCTTTCCATTAACACAGCAGATACATATTTATCTGAGTGAAGCTTACTGATATATTTTGAAATTGGAAGCAGTTTGTACAATTTTCAGCCAAATCTGTCTTTGAATGTCAATGGGCAACAGTATATATGCGAACTATAATCCAGCAGTGACCGGATATGAAGTCGGTACGAATTTATTGAAAGCTGTTTTTCATTCTGCTGAATCTCATTTAAATGTTTTCTTCTCAACAGTCTCCTATGGGAAAATGGTATAATGTATGCCTCGTGATTTGATGTCTTCTGCTCTAGTTTTCAACATCGTACACGGCAGCGCTGACTTTCTTTGTAAGATTGGTGCCTTTGTGTGAATATGCATGCGTATTTATTTGTGCTTGCTGTCTGAAGGTGTCTTAATGCCTAAGGCAAGTTGGCACACTCAGGAGATGGGGGAGAAGGATCTCCTGTCTGTTGACAGTGCACTTAAATGCATGTTTGGCTATAAGAATGTGTCTATACGCGTGTGTATGCATGCACATGCATAAAACTTGACACTATCAACTTGCTTCGGAGAGTCGTAAACAAATCATAAATGAGTGAATCAATCCAGAGTTCATACCCATAGGAGAGCAGGAAAAAGTGCATATGCCTGAGCTTTAGGTTTAATACATGGGGTGGATTTGAGAATACTAATATTGGCTGTTAAAAGGATCCATTTTACAAAGGTGATTTAATGTAGAAGAAGAAAATAAACCTACCCAGGTAAACAGGAAAAGAGTTATGGTTCAGGCTGAACTTTGTGGAGTAGGCGATGCAAATGCAGGGAAGCAAGGTAGGTGTGCTTTCAAAAGATATTTCCTTACAAAAAATACATAATGAAGGAAAACGAGGCACTTTGGAACAATCATAGCCTAAACTCTCCAAAATCTGATTCAAAATAACAAACAATTACACTCAGCGGAACAGGGAGGTGACTACCAACAGGGATGACAAACAAAAGCAATGACTGAGAGGAAGCAAAGAACTCAATACAAACAAACTGCTGATAAACTCTGTATTTTATTCTATTTTCAGATGTTCCCCTTCTTGTAAGCAGCATACATTTGGTCGATATAGCGCAATACATTGGTGTCTGTCATTCACAGAGCGTCAGAGACAGAGATAGTGCGAGACTGAGAACGTCATACACCAGCAGAAAGGAATGACGTCTATCATAAATATTTTATAAAGCTTTCAAGACTGAAGGATTTTTCCAGAGGAATAATTTTAGCCGTTTCAACCTCTACTTACTCTTCTTTTAGTTCCTTTCATCGACTAGTTTTAGGACAGTAGAAGCAACATCTCGAAAGGACAAAAGATAGCATCTACAGCAGAGCTATCGTCTGGCAATTCTTTTGCCAAATCTATTAACCCCCCAACAACCCACTCATCGAGACTTTCTGCTTGCCCCTCTGTTTCCTTATCAAATAATATCAATAACTGATTATCTCCCTGAAATTGCTCAGTTGTAAATATATTTAGACTTATCTGAGGAATATATTGTTAAATGAAAGAGAATGGCTTGTTTTTACAATACACAAGAGGATCAAGGACAGGGAGAAACCGTTTCTGTATCTAACTGCTGGCTCCTGAATTTCCCCTCTCTCTCTCTCTCTCTCTCTCTCTCTCTCTCTCTCTCTCTCTCTCTCTCTCTCTCTCTCTCTCTCTCTCTCTCTCGCTCTCTCTCTCTCTCTCTCTCTCTCTCTCTCTCTCTCTCTCTCTCTCTCTCTCTCTCTCTCTCTCTCTCTCTCTCTCTCTCTCTCTCTCTCTCTCTCTCTCTCTCTCTCTCTCTCTCTCTCTCTCTCTCTCTCTCTCTCTCTCTCTCTATATCTATCCCTCTCTCTCTCTCTCTCTCTCTCTCTCTCTCTCTCTCTCTATCTATCTGGAAAATGGCAGGCAATGCACGCAATTAATACATGATTGCTTAGACCTTAGACTGAAGCAAGGTAAAATCCAAGGTATTGTAGATAAGGGGATACCATGAATGAAGAAATTATGTTCTTATTTTATTGACAGAACAGCAGACAAAACTGCCACTATGGCATTGCTTTACAGCTTTCCTCTTTTGGCACAAGTCCACCACACCGGTAGTGGCCACCCCTGTCTCAAAGGATATCAAATGGCCAAGCCATATTTAGAAGTTTAAAAAAGATGGTTTAGCGAAACGACATGGATGGTTGTCAAGGATCCGAAACATGGATTGTTCTCTACAAAAGTGTGTGTGGGTCCCAACCTAGTGTAATAATGTGTAGCAGAGCGTGCACGACACAAAACAAACCCTTACAAACATAGAAACAGAAGAGATTATGAATAATTACCATCGGCAGACCTTCATCTAGATCAAAACAAGCGGGAGACAAAAATGTGGTCCCATTCATGGATAAGCATGTTTAATGCATGTTGAATTTAGTTAAATAAGTTGAATTTTGAAAAGGCAAATGTTTGGATTGGTAAGAGGATAAAGGGAAATTATTCCTTTTGTAAAGCATTTGAAGTGTTTGTTTACATTGCTGCAAATAGAATTGAATCAAACAGTGAGTGTAATTAATAAAGGAATAGTCAGGTAGCCCACAGGTGTGGTGAGATGGATAGTGATGTTTCTACAATTATATTGGATACTAAATTGGGACTACACGTGAACCACAGAAAGGTAACTTCATATTTGCTATATGATTAAAAATGTTTATTACGATTTCTATCACAGACCCAACAAGGGAGTTCTGAGACATTGTTTGATTATGAAGTCACCCAACCACTGAGGTGATCCAGGGATTTTTTTTTCTTATTGATCACTTCATCACATGATTTGCCCGTGAATGCTGTAACACAGTTTCAAGGTCGACAGCCCATCAAAATAACTGTGAAAATCAAGGTATAAATTTGACAGTTTGAGGGTGATGAGGTCAGAACTCGTCTAATGAGTGCTTAACGGAGAATGTTTGTCAGAAAACATTGCAGCGTGAATGCTCAAAACAAGAAATGGTTAAAAAAACATAACAGACATCTTTGTATTGCATATATAGTGCACATGGAATCCAGCGTACCAAAAGAAAATAATTAAAATTCCATCCTGGAGACAAGCATTGGAATGAAGCAATCAATACATTTATAGTCCTCTGAAATGGCCAGACTTAACTTTTCCTACTCCCGTGGCTTTAGCTCATTAAATCATAGGGTGCTTTGAAGGACAATAATAGCCCGACATGGACAAAAATGGAATGAAAACAGGAGATCAATAGTGGAATGTCCTGGTCAATTCACACCAAAATGATTGGCCGTGGGTGACATCAATACAGCCTTAATCTCTTACAAACAAAAGGCTGAGTTTTTCGATTTTATTTTTCTTTCGTATGTATCACCCCACCTACGGTGGAAACACAAACCAGATCAGGGATTATCACAAATGCACTGTACCATTTGGTGAAAACCCAACTAAAATTGTTTGCAGGTGGGAATGTCTCATTCTCCTCTTAACATGAAGCAGTTCAGTTCAGTTCAAAGGTTGCCAAACTACAACAAGCTTTCATTGGTCCAGACATGCAGCTGGATGTTGATCAGCAACTGTCAGAAAAATGGTCTTGTCACTTCCATGTTACTGCAGCACACACCACAAGTTTCACTCTGCTATTTCTCTCTCACACCCCACAGCGGGAAAATCAGATCAGGATTTAGTAATTCACACAAACCTTGGAGAACAGAAGTGCACTTTTATTGTGGGGGTTACTGTCTCCAAGTCAAGTCCCAGGATGACAACAGGATTGCTGCACAAGTATTACAGGTTCTGAGTGTGTGAAGGACCTCAGAGTAGACACTGGAGGCTGGTATTGCTTTTCCAAAAACAAGCAAATGAGTTCAACCAACGTCAATGCTTGAAAGTTTGTGTAGCTCCTTGTTTTCCAGGTGTGTGGGAAGGGCCTGCTCAAATTATATGAGCTTCATGCCAACTAAGCATGCCAACTCTACATGTACTAGCTGGAGATAAGGTGATTGACAGTGGAGATCATTAAACCAGGAAGAAAAACAACGGTTCCCCTTCTCAGGCTGAATATGAATCATGAACCCAACTTGCATGTGCGAATGTGCAGACAGGACTCTCGGGAGAGGAGACTTGGTCTGTTGTTTGACGTTGGCTCTCTCTTTTTCTGGCAGAATGCATTGAAACGGAAAGACTGAGGGTTTGGGATAATGGACCGTCATCGCACAGTGGCACAGTGCGTTGCCTGCCATTCCCTCAGACAGCCTTTCTTGCTAGTGCTACACGGCCCCTCTTTTCAACCCCAAGGAGCTGCTGGCCAGTGGCCAAGCATCACTGAGTGTATTTGAGTGCATGTGAATAGGTACACTGTTATTTGTGAATGTATTTTGTGTGGGAATATAGGAGGTACTTCTTAGCTAAGAGCCATGCTTATTAACACTCTAAGTGCTCTTCATTTTCTATTGTTTTTCCACTCTGCTCCATAGAGCATCTCACCAGTCTTCTCTTCATGGCTGAGAGAAAAATAGTGATGGGACACAGGGAAGAGAAGTTGGAGCCACAAAGTAAACACAATTTCAGGAAGCACACGAGCTGAGCCCTCCTGCAGTCTCCCAGTAGTTGACTCGGCTTGAGGCTGAGAGCAATCAATACACTCAAGTCAGAGCATCACCTCAGCTTGTCCCTCACGATCTGCAAACCTTTGAGTTAAACAAAAACCCTCAGCAATAGTGAGAATACAATACCGCCAGATACACACCTGGTGACATGTATTTCAATGCCGCACCTACAACATCACACATGACTGTGTCCCTCTGCAACTGCTTCTGTTTTGTGTGAGAGGGAGGGATTTACAAGGATCCCTGTCGTTTTTGGTTAAAAGTGACAGTTTGTCACACAAGCTCAGTGTAAGGCACATTAACTGCCTTTAAAAGCCCTCACAAAGAGCCACAAAATATCTGTGGTCGGGTGAGACGTTATTCTAGCAGTTCCGCTTGCTTCAGCGTTGCATAGGAGTCGAAGTGTGTTCATGTGGCTGTGTAATGACACACCTGGGATGAGAGATAAAGAGGCCCATTGCTGCTGTCTGAGAAAAAGAGGCACAGAGACCAGAACACACTTTGGGGCACCATAAAAAGAAGACGGCCTCTTGCATTTTGTTGAAATACAGTTGAGGCAAGGCCACGATGTTGGTTTCCTTGGATCAACCATACTTTCATGCATATCCTGTTTTAACCCTCCTCCTTTTCAACGTCCTCTTTTGCTGCTCTCCATACTGTGTATTGTGCTGGGCATGGGTGGCCGTGTGCCATTTTGCCCTCTGGGCCCTCTTGTCTGATTAAAAAAGGGAGGTTATTGAGGCCATGACATCTGGCACGGTTGCGGCACATACAAGAAACAATGGCGTATAGATTCTCCAGCACATAGCAAACAGAGGGAGACGGTTCGACTGGACCAAACTGAAAGAAGCCATACCAATCTAAGCAGGCCCAGCATTGCAGAGTGGAGCCCTTGAATGAGGGGTCCTGTTTGGTTTAATCCCGACCATGCACCCTGAACCCTTTGCGCACACAGATTTCACAGGCATTACGCAGGGCCACTGTTTGCACTGAGGCAACGCAACGCAGAGAGGTAACCCACTGGGGATGCCAAAGGTTTAGATTTTCCCATGATGGCAACCACTCTCACAGGATAGAGGGCGAGTAACCAGGAAGGAATCTGGCCCTTTTCAATGGCTGCTGAAAAGAGAGCTGTGAAATTGTCAGAAATTTTTCTGTGTGTAAACAGGAGACTGAGGGGGGGGGGCTTGCCTGGACCAGACTAAACTGCTTCCCAAGACTCTTTCTCTGTTCCACTTTTCTTCAGTCTGTCTTTGACACTCCTCCATTTGTCACTGCTCAGCCCTGTCTTAAATTAATTTTCTCTCTGCCTGTCCCCCCTTCCCTGTGAACAAGTCCCATACTGTGAGGACACATTGACCTACTGCGAGGACATTTTAGCACATGGCATTCATTTCTTTTTTCCAGTTTTTCTGAGTGACAGGGTTATTGTCAATATTCACTTACTACAAAATGCATATTTGGTCACCCAAGTAAAGACCTCTAGTGCACTGAGATTAAAGATGACGTGAAGAAGGAAACACATCTTCTAAATTACTTATACTTTTACAATTATATTTGACATGGGCATGAAATATGTGGTCCGCTGGCCCTATTTAGAATCATCTACTGATATAAATTAGCATGACCACGCAGGAATCTCCTTAAACATTTCAGTGGTTGCTAAGGGACGGCCTCAGCTTCTGTGAGTATGCCTCATGAATGAGGAGGGGGTTACTAATGTCCTCACCCACTGACCACACTCTCAACAGACTGCTCTTGTCTACTAAAAAAACAACATTATTCTACTTCCTAAATACAATCAAACACAGCATGCAGCGTACACTGAAAAACCTTAATACCCAACATGCTGTCAGATGTGTTTAAAGTGAAACGACAGAAAACTGCCAAAACACCTTCAAAATTATGTAATGCAATAGGGCAGACTAAATACCAGTTTCAAAAAGTGCTTATATTATGATGAAAGTTCTTTTCATAGACATTGTGAGGTTTAAAGAAGAAACATTAATCCGATGAAGGCTTTGCTGAAAGGTAATTTTGTCAGATTAAAGATATTCTTGCATCTGCTGTTTTGTTTTTTTTTTCTTTCCTGACAAACACTAACAACCAGCATGGGAAATCACTGAATATTGTCAATCATCAGTGATTGAGAAAAAATATTTGCTGATCTGATGGTTGATTCCACGTTCCTACAGCTCTGTATCTGGATCAGATATAATTGAGACCCAATGTTAATTTAAAGTTAATTTTACATAGCTCGCACGAAAAAGGCTTTAATGAAAACACTTTTAACCTCAAAATGAGTTGAATGCACACTTTATCAAAGGCCTCCTATGCAACTTCCACACTTGGATGGTATATACAGTATATAGAACATAATAACGTGACTGTTAGTGTAGTTTGTGCCATGGCAGCAGCGGGAGCATGATTAAAATAAGTAATTAAGAAATAAAGATTACAAAATTGATTCAAACCACCAAGTCAAAGCCCAATTGACTAGGTGTGATGGAATCATTTATATATGCAGATGTCCTTGTGGAGTAAACCAGCAAATTAAGCATGCCACAGAGAGAAGGATAAGAGGAATAAGAATGCTGTTTTGGGAATGACTGCTACCTCTGCTCAGAAGTGTGTGCGTGCGTGCGTACATTAGTGTGTGCGTATGCAGAGTCAGAGCAAGGAGTGATGTTATCGTGACGTAAAAACATAGATTTATATCATCTAGAATTTCATACAACATTGTCCCAGGTCAGGTTAAAAAACAAATCATAGATACAAACTCTTCATTACAACAGTTGCATCCTTTGGAAAAAGCCCTTTTCTATTCCAGAATAACACGAGATAAGGTAAAATCTGGAGGGGTGCACTTTGATGAGTTTTGTATTTAAAAACTGGCCCAATCCCATCAAACACCTTGCGGATGATTCTCGAATAGAGGGGTTCCTCTCTCAGGTCCAATGTCAGTGACCTTCACACATTTTCTTCTACATGAACTGAAAACTTCCCACAGACATACCCAAATCTCACCAGAAGAGTTATAAAAAATGTTCATGTTATAAAAGTCTCGAGTCAGTGATTGAAAGGCAATACTTTTGACAATACCATGCCACTCAAAGGGTAAAGCAATGAACTTTTTGGGAGGCAAAATTAGACTGCCAGAAAGTATTTCTTAATGACAAAATGTTGCCGAGAAATACATTGTGAAGTCATACCCAAGCTGTCAAACTAAGTCCTGAAAGCCAGTTAAAGGAATAAAAGGTCCTTCCCAAGCAGAGTGAGAGTTTCTGTTGTCGGGCCGTTTCTCTGCAGAAGCGCCCTCATCCATCTCCTTGACAAACCTAATATTTTGCCCATTTGCTTCAAAACTTTTGTGCCAAATGAATGGCAGTAATAAATCTCTCTTCCGATGTCAATGCCCATGATGAGCCAGCTACTGACTTTTAACCATGTTTACCATCAGAGACAGCCACCAACCTTCCTAATTCGGGCAATGGCATGGCGCCCAGATCACTCACTTTAAATATATTTAATTTATCCTAACAAAATAATTAAGGCTGGATTCTGAGATGTGCACTCACAAAAGCTCTAAAAGCCTCGATGTCCTCACAGTGACAGTGATTTCTCGTGGGACTGCAGACAAGGAAGAACAGCTTGACATTGCTCATTACAAATCTTAAAAAGTACCACATGCTTGCGCTAAGAACCTTTTAAAGTGCTTCTGCCATTTATGTAGCAAATGCTCAAGAAAATACCCTAAATGAAGTAGATTAATTTTGCTTCGATATCATGTCTCTGCATCTGGTGGAAGATTTGATTTGGGTCAGTTGTCATCTACTATACTTTTCAATGATATTCAAGACCTAAATATTCTATACATGTCCTCATCTGATCAATAAATAATCTGCTCAGACAAACATTTGCACATGACCAAGTGCCATGGATCCAGAGGCTCCACATAACCTCAGAAAAAACAAAATTTTAGAAGCAGGATAAGAGAGACAGCGAGATCAAATAGAATCAAATGGACATTTTAAAAACATGACTTCATCGCAAACTAGTGATTTCTGTAGCTGACCACAGAACAGGACGGGAATTGTTTGATGAAACAATATCTTCAGAATCTTTTTGATGGTACACTGGCGCGTAATAGGAAAATTGTAAATAGTCATGGAAACCATGAATCACTGACTCTCGTGGTCCGCAATATTGGTGGACCCTGCAATGTTATGTTTGCACTGACGTCAGAAATAACGTTACTGTTCATAATTGTGTGCAGTGCTTGGACAATTCTTGTGGACCTCTTTCACTAACCTTGTATACAAGTAGATTTATTATTTTTTACGTATAAATCCAACAAGGTGAAGATAGTGTTCAGTTGTAGTTTAGTCAGTCAGCATTTGGCAATGACTTTGGGACAGTTTAAAAACTCCACGGATGAAGTCAAATTACACATCTACATACTTTACCATCAGGCTTTCCATATAAAGGATTAGTGTACACCGACGGCGCTGTTTAAAGGTGTCACCCTCCTGCATTTGACACCTGTCCCTCCAGGCCCAGGACAGTGACCACATATGTACACTTTAATCCAGAAACAAATCTTCTGATATGGTTCTACCCTTATCTTTATCAGAAGAATGGTTGAAATTGCATTTCTTTTAAAAGCAGGCCTTAAGAGGCTTAGCTGCAGCAGTGCTTTAGCAGCCAAAAGGTCACTTTTGCAAATTGGGTTCATTAATCTTCTGGTGTATGGCAGCACCGATGGGACACTGTTCATACACAGGCAGAGATTAAAATGGGAAAAGCACTCTTAGATTAGCCCAGAAAAAAAAAGAAACTCTTGGAATGATAAAGACACCTCAGAAGTTGAGACTTGGCTTTGTTAAGTCCAATTTTGGCTCATATCAAAGAGACACTGAAAGCTAGGGCTGTCACAAGAGAGGCTGCAGGAGCCCAGAGTGGCATTTGGTATGATTATACCATCATAGATGATTACACTTAGGCATACTGTACCTCTGAACCAGTGCAACGGTGGAATCTCAATCTCTCTGTAAAATCCCCAGAAGTGAAAAGCATGTGTCAACATGTGACAAGATCCCTTATCTGGTAGACTGTAGAAGTGGTACTAAAGTAGTCTGACTCCTGAAGGCACCGGTGTATTACCTGACCTGATATTTCACCATTTAAGTCCAACCAGGAGGGGTAAAATTAATCAGATGAGATGTTTGTTTTTTTTGTATCAGTTGTTCAAGTGTACAGCTTAAGACTCACTAAACCGGCAATAATTAGTTAGGATGTCGTGCAGTCTTTCATCGTCCTCATAAACCAACTCTAGCACCCACAAATCTTAATTGCACAATAAAATAAAAGCACATGATCGTCATACTGCTATGGCCACATTTTATATTGACTAGATGAGGATAACAGAGGTGTATTTCCGTTTTATTCATTCTCGTTTCCCACTCAAGTGGCACAATTAATGGTTAAATAAACCAGGCTCTCATAAACTTAATAAATATTTTAAAACAAACCGCCCTCATATTCCAGATAATGTTTTGTGTTTTCAGTCTGTATTCTGCCCCCATGATGCTTGCTAACAATGTTTCATTTTAAAACAAACCTTCCTCATATTCCAGATAATGTTTTGTTTTCAGTCTGTATTCTGCCCCCAAGATGCTTACTAACAACGTTTCATGAGTTATTCATAAATTCCATTCTCTCCTCAGTTTATTCTTTATCGGCATTGTAGCTCATGCCATTCCAAGAATGGCCGACAACGATCCCTCAAGCCAATAAAAATAAAATGTAAATTCTATAAAGTTACAAAATTCTAGCTTAACATTTTTTCGTTTCTTTTCATTTTTTGTCTTGAGGTTGAGCCACACTTTTAAAATGGAAGTGATGTCGCAAAAAGAAAACAAAAATCAGGCTGTGAAATGTCATTCATCACTCATAATGAAAATTCTATCATCAAGGAAAACTTTTAAAGTTGTTATGAAACAAAACTCATCACGGCTTTCTACTAATGATCACCCCGGATGCAAATGGGATTTGGAAATGCTTGCATCACCACACGCACGCAAAAAGACAACATTCAAATTCAGAATTTCTATTTCATATTCTATCCATTGGGTGAGTAATGACGCCCGTTATTAAAGCGGGTAATTGTCTTACAGTGGTGCAGCGATATTGGATCCGGGGGGCTGTTCTGCCGACACAATCGGAGGCAACTGGATGTAAAGTCGCTGAGCGGTGAAATAGGGAGCAGGGCTGAGCAGAAGCACAAAAGATGCTATCAGCACCAGCGGGAGATGCAAGCATTGTACTGCCTGACCTTTGTGAATGACACTCGGCCCACCTGTTACCTAATCCTCCCCAGAGACTTGGACTGTCTCTGTCCGCTTGCCTCCTGCAACCAGACAAAGTTTACTCCAAAATCTGATAAAAGCCCTGCATAGAGTGATCCAAGCATCACAGACAACAAGCAGTGGGCTACAAATACTGTACATCGTAACCTTAGGGGGAAAAAAACCTGCTTCGGAACATGCAACAGTTGGTCCTGTTGAGGTTCCACACCAATCATATCAAAAGTCATATAAGCCCCCACTAGAGATGGCGGTCATGTTTTGTTGTCGTTTTGCACGGTCCACGAGTTGATCTGATGCTTTATACTACCCCTGAATAACCCATTACCCTACTTTTACCAGTAGTTTCAGTTCAATTTAACCAGCCTACTTGCCAAATTTTCCATCAAGCTGTCTGTATATTTGTACATTGCTTAGCTGCACTGATGCTCGTGTTTCACGTCTCATGTTTGCGTGTTCCTTTTCTCCAATATTATCTCTCAAATATATAATGTCACTGTATTGATAATGTCAAAACAGGGCAAGGAAATGCTGCAATAAAGAGACGATTCAGCTGTGGACCAACACAAGAAGCAATACAAGTCTGATCAGTCAGTTAAAAATAACTTAATGTAGCACCAATAACAAGTGTGATGCTGCTCCGAGCAAACAAATGCAGTTGTAATTAATGAGTTTGAGTGCACTGTGGCAACACTTAAATGCACTACATGGATATTTTATTGAATTTTGCATTGTAATCCAACCTCCTACACTGGCCAGCGAGATAATATGGTTGCTGAATTTTATCTGTTATTCCACTTAAATATGCTGTCGGCAACCAACGCCCCCCGCACACACACACACACATGCGGCAACTAGACTACGGTAATGACAATGAACCATCATCATGGAGAAAAATCTACAGAGTATCACAACATACTGTGCACATACACTAATTTTAGTAAACTGCCAATGACCCTGCTGCCTGTAGGCAATCATCATCAATCAATAGCAGACGAGGCCTTTCATTGCCTCTACAGTTAAACAACAACAAACCTATCCTTCTTTTATAGCATCATTTAACTCTCAATTAACGCTGGTCCAGAAAACAACGTTAATCCACTTCCTGTCCAGCTGTGCACAGCATGTGGCAGAGCTGGCCACGAAAGAAAGATGTGGTCTCTGAGAGTCCTGTTAGGCAGCAGCCTGCTTCCCTGCTAACCAGCTGGTGTTATTGGATCTCTCCTGACCGGGCAACAAAGGTGATTGCTCAGTCAGGGCTTGCAATTGGGATAAAAGTTTTGTATCTTAAACGCAGCTCTTAACAGGACTCCTTTAATCGGCGGGCTCTCCCAGAAATATAGTCCGGTGACAGAAACACACATTTGTTATGGGAATAACTTAAAGGCACACACACACCTAGTAAAAGATTATACAGCACATCCAAAGCTAAAGAAGATCCGTCTTGTTGGTGTTTAGGAAATGGAGCCTCACAACAACACTTTCGGGGCTGGAAACCATTATGCCTGTTGAGGCGAGTCCAGCAGAAACACAAGTTTCTGAAAGCATCGAAGGCAGCAAACACAGCAACCATGTAAGGCCAAAGAAAATGTGTATGCTTGCAAAAGTAATCATGGCACATGGGTACACTTGTTTGAAAAACTTGAAACAACTATATTGGTCTTAAGAGGGAAAACAAACATGTTTGTATTTTATCACGATAATAGTCCATATATTGGCAGCTCTAATATATGCTAAGCCCTGCAGCAAACATCCAAAGAAAGAAAGAATGAGGGAGATTATCAGTGTTGAAGATTATGATCTTGTCTGTGCAAAGATTATCAGGTATCAGTGACTTTGTTTGGATAGAATATAAAATAGAGTATAAAAAAAATAAAAAACACATAAGAATATGATTTATTCATAATCTACCAGCATATAGATAAAGACTGCACAGTTTTCCAAACTTCCAGGAGTCAAGTTGTCTAAAAAGTGTCTCAGCTTTACCTCAGGCTCATCGTTCACATCAGTTTCTCCATCTATTGTCTCACGAAAGGCAGTCCATTACTGCATATTAGCAGCAGAGTGAGGCAGGGAGATAAGGAAGACTGATGATCAAACACTCAGACAAATCACCAGTGACAGAAACACACATTTGTTGCTCAGGATTTAACTTTGATCTTGCACTCTGCTGAGAGCCAACGTCTCAGCCTTTGAACCAGGGCTCTTAGTGTAGGTCTCACACTCTCATTTTATGGAGACCTATTTGCTCCTTCAAACTGCTCTAGTCTAGTCCAACTAAACTAACATATTCAGCAAGACTATCAGGCTGCATTTACCCAATGCCCCCAGCAGCCACGACAGCTATGTTTCAGGCGCAACACGGGATGGCCATGAGACAATGTGA
Source organism: Syngnathus leptorhynchus (assembly GCF_054491065.1). NCBI lineage: Eukaryota > Metazoa > Chordata > Actinopteri > Syngnathiformes > Syngnathidae > Syngnathus > Syngnathus leptorhynchus. The sequence continues at coordinate 9,945,202 of NC_141197.1, forward strand.
CAGGCGGTGAATGCGAGCTAAAGTGTCGAAAAAATGAGAAACCTAGTCAGCCATGAAAACGAGGTAAACACAACTACACCTGACAGGGTTACCATAGGGCCCTGGTGTCAAACTCAAGGCCCGGGGGGCAGATACGGCCCACCACGTCAATTTAGGTGGCCCACAAAGACAACGTGCAACTTAAGAACTCTTCGTGATGTAGACCTTTCTTGAGAGCTTTTCGGGAAACAACATGTTGACTCAAGCTCGGTGTCTCATGAATCAGGTGAGTTCACTTTTGCAGTTCATGTGTGAAAGAGGCTTAGCTGTTCAGCTCCACATATAAGGAGAATCCCACATCAACAAAAGATTAGCAGGAACTATCTTCCGATCTTGCAATGTGTTTTAATGTCATACTTTTCTTTACATCCTCGCAAACATATGCACATAACTCACACTCGAAGATCTCTGAGTAAGATTGTTTTTTCAGGAGCGTAATAACAGATAAGTGGCTGCTGTGTGCCTAAGCTGTCAGCCATGGATCATCTCATTTCCTGACCGGACCGCCCCTGCCCCCTGTGTGTTATTACACAGCCCCGGATCATGTGACAGCGGAGGGAGATGACTGGAGCAACTAATTGAGACCGCTCTGTGTGTTGACTGGCCGAGAACAGTGGGGTAACTGTTTGGCAAGGCGGTTTGATACTCGACCCCGCTACCACAGAATGACTCTTTCAAACAATGACCCTGGCAAAACCATCAGATCTTGCCACCTTGCTGTCAACAGCTGTTCCTTTTAAGATTTGGGATTCCCCCCTTATCCTGCAAGGGGACAACAGGTAGCTTTAGCACACCTGGCCCAGCATATCCCATGATTGGCGGACTATTATTTGTTCTGGACTTTCTGAAACTGTAGCACTGTTCACGAGTCACAAAGACATCAACCATTCCCCCGACCCAGCATGCACTGACCTGTTTTGTTGATAATGCATGTTGCTCTGCCTGCAGTTTAACAACAAGAGTGCAGCTCAGAGCATCAACCAGTGTCTTTCAGGGGTATTGTGGACAGCGGAACAATGGAGAGGCCACCAGCAGCAGCAGCAGCTTAAGCCCACAGGTCCTCACACAGGAACAACTGTCAGCTACAATTTGCTCTGAGTAGAGTAGCCATGCTGTCACACAGCACTATTATTACGACACAGCCCTAGGTCACGCTGAGGCTCCAGGGCAAAACACGATAATCCAGAGTCATCACTTTCAACCCTGCCGCATTACGGACTACTGTACAGCCCTTTTGACGACTCAACATCGAAAAGCACACTAATCCAATTTGCTAATAGCCTGTATGCTTGAGAACTTTGAGCTTTGAATGACAAATAGGCCTTGATTTTCATCACCACTTCAACTGTGACCCTAATGCACACTGTCCTCACGTAGCGTAAACAATTACATATTTAGCAGCACTTGCATACACATTTACAAATGCATTTCTTGCTGAAGCGGACAGTGGGGGGAGGGAGAAGGAGACATTCCATTTGCCACTGCCAAGGTCAGCAAAGGCACTTTGGCTCAGTGTCAGCTCAGACGCTACTTTTACTTTTTGAAATCTGAGAGACACCATGCTTTTAAAGCTTTTGCTGCATCTCAGATGACACCCCCCCAGCCACCAATAACGCAATAATCTTGACCACTCCTCAGGCAAGTAGCTGTCTGGTCATGAGTAATGCACAATGTGTGAAAATTGGTTATATGATCAGTGCCCTGAGGAGAATTGCCCCTCTTAGATACGTAGGTGTCAAGGGGACCTACACTTACAGATCTGCAGAATGGCAAAAACAGCCCAAATGTATCTACCTGGAAACAGAGAGCCGTCAAATGAGAAAATAAGAACAATTGAGGGATGAGAGCTCAAACACCATCATGTTACTGATTTGGGGACTATCAATATCAGTGTCTGCAGTGCAAGTGTAGGATTTGAGGGCGTAATAACACAAATAGTCTTTATCATCCTGTTTCGCGTTGCCTTCACTTCCAGCAATTCACATTCATTTGATGAGTCCTTAGTGCTCTTTGCTTATTCTCTAAATTTCATCTATTGTTTCTTTACTTGTTCCTTTTAGGGGGGTGTACTTTTACAGTCTCAACACAATAACAATGCACTGCTGACACGTTTCTACTTGAATTGGCTCTGAATTGGAAAAACAATCCAACAAGTTTAGCACGACAAGCAATGTTTTGGATCCTTTAACACAATACTCCGCCCAACAATATGTCACCACTGCTCCTTCTTTTCAGTCTCATCACAAATCGCTTTGTAGTCTTTCAAAACAAAGTTTAGTCTGTGATGCTTTTAGTGCTTGCAATGGAGGCCAAGACCAGAGAGGAGGAAAAAAAGCAACACATTCAGCGATAATCTCTGAATGTCAACTTGTCATCATGCCTGCGGCTCCCTGGGTGGTAGTCAATTGCGTCTTTTGTCACACACGCATTACGTGGAACAACTCGGTGACTTCTTAGTTGATGTCCACTGCGTGTTTGTCACCATTACATGTTGGGAAGTGAGTCTCGACGGATAGCGCCAGGATAGTGAATGAAGTCACCCCTCCATTATCCTCTCCATCCAACCTTTGGAGCAAATGAGTGAATCAAATAATTGGAGGGAAGCGGCATAGAGGACAAGTCCACCTGCAGCCAGGATAATGTCTCCAATTTATGGCCAACCCTCCCTCTTTGTGACCTTTCATCTATTTTTCCTTCAAGCACTTGCTGTAGCCATTTGATACGACGAGAACAGGTTGCTGTTTTTACAACGGCTGCACTTATTAGAAACAACATGCTTGTAGCTCCGGCACATAAGTGATGGCAATTAGAGCAAAATTAGAGTTACAATTGTGATTCATTACAAAATTATCTTTGGCATGGAGCGTTCTGTGCCACCATAAAAATAATCACACCCTATTAGGAGCAACGTGGTGGTGCAGCTAGTTAGCATTCCAGACCATGCTGATGTGAATTTGTTTATTTACAACTGGCTGGCGTTTGACTGCTCAACATTCGACAAGAACAAATTCAGAGTGATGCCAATTTTCTCCTGCATGATAAAAACAACGGGGCTTCTGTGGGTTCTCTCGGGGGACCGATCATGCAGTCAACCAGATCTCAGAACACCCGTTAAGAGACACATACAGTATCTTCTGAACACATTTGATGAGATTTGTAAATTACTTGAATTCCCACCAGAGTTGCCTTCAGCATCAAAAACATCTTCAAATGAAACTCCAAGTGTGGCTTCATCTTTGGATCATAGTACAAACTTGAACGTTGGGTAAATCCTTGTTGTTGAATTTAAAAAAAAAACTGTCATCTCAAAATATATAAGTGTCTGATAAATATGCTCCAGAGATGTGTCGGTTTAATGGAGGAATCATCCAGCCTTGATGTATTAGAGGCAAACAGCATATGAATCAGACAGGGAAACAGAGAGCGAATACGAATCAGGACAGGTCTCCTCCCGAAGCATTCTGCCAGCTTCCCATCATTTATTATGATGATCTATGGCTGCTCTTTACATCCTGACTTGATATTCAGGCTCATGCGAGGTGTGGATCATTAGGGAAAGCTTTTACCATTAATAAGCCAGTGTTGTTTACATGACTAATACACCAAGAGGCAATGAGGTTGAGGCATTTAGAGGAGGGCATTCCATCTTCCCCACACCAGTTAACACCAACCACACGCTATTGGTATTTACTGGGACAGGATAGACTTCAGTGTGACAGGTGATGTAAGTTGCAATTGTTTCAACCAGAGAAGCTGTATTCGTGCCACACTACTATGAAGGTATCTGTTTGAAGAAATAAGTGACCGCAGTTCTCATCACACTAACTAGCCAAGATGTGGTAAATCAGCAAAAGAGAGTTATCAGTCTTTGGAGACACAGAACTGAGATGAGTAAGGCCAGCAGTTCTTTAACATGTTGTCCTTGGTTCCTTTGTTATCTTCTGGATGAGTCATCACTGTGGCCTTTTCTGTAGCTTTGTTGGTTCTAAGAACATTCGCCACTGTTACATGCTTTCTCAACCCTCACCAGAGTTCTAAAGGTTTAGGCATTACTTTGTAAATCTTTTCAGACAGATAAATGGACAATACTTATACTCTCAGCTCTTCTTGAATTTAATTAGATCATGACAATTTGTTGTAGCATTTTGAGTAATTTTGGCCTGCGGCATTTCGTCAGACAGGTTCTACTTAGCTGATTTCTTGACTGAAGCAGGCTTGGGTGTAGTCACAGCAGCCAGGGCTCATGGCATTTTTTTTTTCATTCCATCAAGTTAATATGGGTGTGAGGGTCATTCACCAGGTGTGCGGGTGTGAGTCACTGACTAATTTGTTAGCAATTTTCTAGGCCGGGGGCACCAGACCACTTTGTTGGGGGGTGAGGCTGTAAAAAAAGTGTTTTGAAACCCAAAGTCCTGAAAGGCTGTAGCTGTATCAAACTGAACCCTCTTTGATAAAAGCAAAAAAGTACAAATCAACGGTAAAAATCAACTGTTCTATCGTTTGCCAGCTCATTAGGGTACATTTTTCATGGAGGTGGTCCCAATTCTTGAATGAATAAAAGCATTTCAAATCACACACATTGCACAGTCACTTAGATATTTGACTTGTATGAATATTGTGTAAATTAGATTGTATATGCGTTGCATCATGATGCAGCAAAACACCCATGAGATTTTGAGAAAGTGTTTTTGAAGTTGATCAACTGTAAATAAATACAATTGATGTATTGTGGATAAATGTGCACCAACCTTAGAGCTCTCATATATTTCTTCAGGGTTTGTCGACGCAATTCCAGTGTGTATTGATGCTCTGAAGCTTTTCTGGCAGCTTCTTTTGGCCCGTGTGGTGTTTTTCCTTTCACTTGCAACCCAGCTATGCATCCCTAAACATTACACACATGAAGAGAAGATTTTACACAAACCAGACCATATGCTGACAAATAAAGATGCTCAATAAAAGCATTTGGGCAAAGGTTAAAGTAAGCAGATGCTTCATCTGTCATTTAAAAAATGGTTGGGAGTGAACTTTACAACTGTGATGGGATAGTGATATAGAAGACAAGCCAATTTTTTGATTGCATTCCATGAATTGAAACCAGACTATTAACAGATTGTAATGTACACCATAAAAGTTGGAGGACAAACACACTAAAACCTTCCCTGATTATCTCAAGTTTGAATGAAACTCACACAATCCTGTCTCCGTAGGAATGCTTGTTCTGGAAGTCGACTGTTATTAGCATGACAACGGAGGAACAGACATGTATGGCCAGGGAATTAGCTACATCAGAGGGTGCCCAATAAGAAACCAATTTTTTATTCTACAGGAACCGAAATAAATCCGTGTTTCAATTAGTCCACATGCATTGCAGTGCAAGAGGTGTGTACGGGTTTCAGATTGTCCAATTCACTGCTTAGATCTGTTTCTGGCTACCTGCAGCAAGTGTTAAATGTAGAACAAATTCCTCTATGGTATGAATCTCTTTTCTTCCTCAGTCAGGTGCCTTGGCATGCACTTCATAGCCTGCAAATGCGACAGACAGCCCCATTGGTGTGGACTGGGATTCAGCCAGGTGAAAATCAGTGGAGCTCAATTTGCATTGTTGTGGTACAACAATACCACAGAGTAGCTTCGACTATGCTCTTCGTTCAGTCATGCACAGAAAATATCATGCAAGCTTTATTACAAAAATGGAGGGGATATGTCTGAATGATAGAGAGAAAAATCCATCAGGCTCCTACAAGATGCTAATATCTCTTTTGTGTTCGTGACTGACAGATTGCAATTTTCTCATCGTTCTTGCTGTAATCGAGCAGAGCAAAGGAAAAGTGAGGTGAAAGAGATTTAAGCTATATTTGAGTACAAGCTGACATTTAACTGAGATACGTAGTTACTTAGCTCGAATCATTGATGAGACTGTGCGATGTGTCTGTCCACTCTATGGATCACTGGGATTATTTTAGAAATGCTTCCATGCCTCAGTCCCAAGCAAGAAAGAGAGAAGCTTAACTTGTCATCCCTTTAGAGAACGATGTAATTAACAGGCTCTGATGAGTAGCTCAATCTCCACACACATACACACACATACACACACCAGGAGAGTGGCCTGGTTTTGGAGGAAAAGTGTGTGCGTGTGTGTTTGAGAGCAAGAGACAGAGGGAGGGAAAAAAAGAGCAACAGCAAACATTGCGATGTGCATTTGTCCTTGACAACAACCTTGTAGATTTTCCACGATAAGGCAAAGTATTTTTTCGCCATTATGTTTTCATAACATAACTTCAAGATGTTATCTGTCTGGAACGCTTTACTGTTGTATTTTTTTCTTTTCAAATGCTTGGCGCAAACATGTAAAGGACAAAATGAATGTAGCTCAGTCACTTGTTGGAGAGATGGCAAGGCGTGATGGAAGTGCTAACGTCACGACTCCTGTGGTGGCAGGGAGCCCTGCCGCACTTCCTCCTATGTCCCTTGAGGATAAATATCTGAATGTGATTATCTGCGTTATTTCGGTCTCCACCAGTGACGTTGTCTGGCAGCACAATTGAAAACACTAAAGCACAGGAGCAGAGAGGCGTATCTTGAATCCAAGTTTGTAATGGGGTACTAACGCCTTTTACAATGCATGGCTACACAATGGTGGACTATTTTATTACCGGCAAAAAGACGTCATAGAGTGAATGTGGTGATGCATCACCGTGTGCGCTTGTGAAGGATCTATAATTCATGAGTGCTAGAATATATAGAAAGTTACAATGACAGCAATGTGCTGGAAATATCTACCTTTTAGTTTTAAGTAGCATTCATACTACCTGTTATTAGAGGAAATACTTTCCTATTTACAGACGTCTTACATGGAGAATATTGTGTAAAAGATATGAGCTCACAATACATACAATACACATTAGTTTATTACAATTATAATTCATTTTTGACTGGACAATATTCCTTTACTGTGACAAATTACAGGAGCATCACCCATACTGAATTTCATTAGATTTCGTTTTGGGCTCAAAACTTTCTTCTTCAATAACACCACCGAGCTGTTCTGTAAATTGTGGCACTCGGGCATGATGCATTTTCGGGGTGTAGGCTTGGCTCCCTAACTAGCTTACTGTACGCTATAATAGTTTTAGACATTTCCTCAAAATTCCAGAAAACTGTAATGGTGAAAAAGATACAAACGCTATAACTCCCCAATTAAATATTCCATAGTTGTCAATCTTTTCACATGATTTCGAAGCAATTATCCTCAAACATGTTTTATGTGTTTAGATATTTAACAGGGTCTTTAAAAAACTGGATCCATTATCTTCTGCTGCAAAGTAGACATAAGGAGTAGTAAACCGATGCAAAAGTGTAAGGGCGAATGGATCAATGATTGTTTCAATAATTGGTTGACCTTTGACAAGCAGCACAGAATTGTGGGCAATTTAATAAAATATAAGACAGTGGGAATTCCTTATTAACTAGGTGTCACAAGGGGGGGGGGGGGGGTCAAGGGCACTTTGACAGTGCGAAGAAATCAAAAACAATAGTCATCTTTCTAGTAATGTAGTCGGGGTTCTTGGGTCTTGAAACCTTGACTAATACCCACACACACACAAACTCTGAAACTCTCTGATGATACAATCAAATTAATTGGATGCTCTTAATTCATCCAAACTCATTTGAAATGTAAAAGAGACCATTAAGCCAAGCCATTTGTCAATATTGAGACAGGACTGAGAGCACTTAGTGGGATACTTAAAAAAGACGTCGGGGACAGTTCTATGAGGGCTTCACATGAAGTCATCTTTAAGAAGCTTGTAAACATTTAATAGGAGGAAAAAGAATGTGTGTAATTAAAGATGAACTTTGGTCATGCAAGCCATAGACAACCACTGTGGTAATACTGATACGACTGTTGCTGACAAGTGGCACAAATGTACACAATGATTTGAAGTACACTAATTTTGCTTGCCAAGTACAGCAAACTTATCTGATTTTGCTGGATTTGTTTCAACATAATCCATAACGACCCTTTCCTTGCAACAAACTCTTACCAAAATTTATTAGCCATGAAGAACACTCTGATCCTGTGATTAGATGATAATCATCGTCCCTGTCTGCAGTGATTTAAGTTTATACTTTTTTTCAGCATGGTTGCCCAAACTTTCTGGGGGTTTTTTTCAACTGACTTTAAAAAGAGCAAATGAAAAAAAAAATGTCATCAGTTGATTTAGGATAAATTTTGTGTCCAATAAATAATTTGTCTTGGATCATAAGTGCTTAATTGCACTTAATGTGCACTTTGCTGGAGAAATGTTTTCAAGCTTATTATTTTGAGTTGGATCACAGCCAAATTGGTACTCAAATATTGTGATGCATTTTTGCAGACACTTGTCATTTTTAAAACACAAACACCTAAATTGCTTTTAGACCCATTTTTCTTTATTCAACCCTGTCAAAGCACCAAAAAACAAACATCAAAACATTTCATTTCCAATTGAAAGTAATGCCAAGAAAACAGACCACATGACAGCACTGCGAAAGACGAAAAATTGATCAACAAAACAAGCATAAAACTATGGTGGATTTCTTCTTCTGTGTATCTTTTTTACCAACGCACATTCTGCTCTAGCTCGCAAAGCTTACAAAAGCTTTGGTCAATTCTCATCTTTTAACTTGAAAGGCTCTGATGGGAGGATCTAATTCATTTTCAAGGCAGTCAACATATTGATCAGCCATTGAGCCGCCAGGCTTCATCACTATCATATTGCAACTACAGTTTATGGATTGGAGAACTGGGAATTTTATGAAGAAGACAAAACAACACTTGTTTTGAAAAGCCCAATCCAAGTGTTTTTGCAGTGATAACAGGCACAATGTGTGAAAGGTATCCCACCAGCAGGTAAATATACATTTATGTCAAATTAAGCTTCTTTGGAATCCCCAGGGCCATTTTTACATTTTTACTGTATTCATCATTGCTTTTGTTGCTTGCTGCCTTCCATGGGTGGAAGCCACCATCTAATCTTTTGAGAACCCTCACTGTGCATTCTCAAAGTATAGTACATTTTCATCAACAATGTGAGGCAATGGTGCAACAGCACACAAAGATTAAGCAAGAGATGTAGGCCTCCTACTTTGGTCTTTAGATTTAAAGTCAAACAATAACAATGATGATGGGATATCCACAAAAGTTGCCGATTTTCACTTATTCGACTGTGCAAGCAAATCTTTAGCAAATAGTGTTCAGGATAAATTTAAAACAATAATGATACAGTTGTTTTAGGACTTAGTTTGGTACTCTAGGCATCATACTACACTACACTACACCTCAAAATACCACACATAATAACTAGTATTATAAATATTTGGTTATCGTTAAACCTTGATATTCGTTTAGAATGTTCGATTGTGTAACAGTAGTTTAACATGAATTTGTATGGCATAAATGGTTATGATGTGTATGATATCTATTTGTGTTCATGCGGGAGAGGAAATAGAGATATCAAACCACGTGTTTGGCCACTTTAATCCCCAGACCTTGTTAACTGTCCTCCACTATGACATCATCCTGTCTGGCGCAATTGACCTTCAAACATCTTAAGCCATTTCAACAGATTCCAAGTCCACTTTATCCCTGCTGACATTTGCAATGGGTGGTTGGGTTGGATGCTAATGGATGGGTGGGTGGATGGATGGATAGATGGATGGATGGATGGATGGATGGATGGATGGATGGATGGATGGATGGATGGATGGATGGATGGATGGATGGACGGACGGACGGATGGACGGATGGACGGATGGACGGATGGATAAAACTCTGCTCAAACTTTCCTCATTTTCCTCATTTCTGTTATGTGAAGAAACAAAAAACTTGATGTCCTTGAGTTTGTCTATTGCTGCATCTCGCTAATTGCAAAACTTAATTTTTACCATCAGGAAGTACAAATTCTGCCAAAAAGTATTTTTTTTTATGCTGTTTATGTTTACCATACACACACGTACTCACACGGCGACACACTCGTTAGTCATTCTGTCATAAAAGCAATGTCAGCATGAACAATAACGGTGGCTTATCCAAAACAAGGCTTTTTTTATGCAATTAAAAAAAGTGATGTTGGCAGGCAGAGCCTCTAACAATAGGTCTTGCACACACAGACACACACGAGTTGGGACAGCAAACACTTCATTTAAATCAGCAGCACACAATTCATTTGGGTTTTTGCTGGAATACAGTGATAAAGCAACAAAATTAGCCTACCTAGCAGATAATCTGAAACACAAACAAAGGGGCAGTCAAGCAGCATGCTGTTTGAAGAGGGACAAGAGATGGGGATGATCAGGAGCTTGCAAGGAGGAAGAGGAGGAGGAAAGGAGATTAGGCAGTAAAAACATCAATATTTGCTTGGTCACCCACACACTAATGATGTTGCTAGTAATGTATGCAGTATGTAAAGTATGATGAAAAAAGGTTTGGTGCATGGACAGGGTAAAGGGTTTACGGTCAGCTGGTGAAGATGCATGGGAAATGCCATGATTTAAATGTGTCCCTAAATATTAATTGCTTATAGCCCATGTCTATTGAGCAAACACGTCATAAGAAACTCAACCATGAATTATGTTGCTTGCCAGCATATTTGACACTTTTCACCTCTGCATCCGTGGGTTAAATTAAAAATAGATTACAATATGACTTTCAAAAGCAACATAATTAATGAGATATGTAAACACATAGTCTTATGTAATCATCACCATGTTCCGAAGCTTATTTAGCAATTGACCTCTCTCAAGGGGATGTCAGAAAGAATGAGAGGTCTCAAGGAGAGAGAAGTTCTCTGTGAAACTTGGGAAAAAGAAACTTCAGAGGAACAGAAGAGTTGAACCGCAAAATAATGTCCGTGACAATTCAAAGGTACAGTAATTGTAGATTGCTTTCCATCGTGTGATTATATCTATCTTCATCCTTTGAAATGTAGTTACAGAAAAAAAAAACAGAGCTGAAGTCTTGATCTTAGATGAGCAACTTTGGCAAGGTAAACAAGACCATTATTCTTTATGTTTCGTCCAGATATTGAAGCTGCAATTGTGTTTATTTGGATTGCGCTTTCACAGTGTATGAAGACTGCAAACAGTGTCTGACAGCACCAAACTGTAAACAAAGGGAAGCACCCGTCTGAAAACGTCTCGTCTGTTCAACGAACTGAGAGACAGCTACAAGGTGGTTTATTATAGTCTGTAACAATCATTCAAAGCAATTGATCAATAACAGCTTTCCTTTTAATGAAATTAAATTTGAGAAAAAGACTCAATCGTGAGGGCCAGTCTCTTCCAAAACTAAAGCTTACTTTTGAGAAATCATATAGTCATTTATATGTACTTGTCAAGTGCATTTAATATGTTTATTGCCACCATCAAACAGTATGTATTTGTCAGATGTGTTTTTCAATAAGTAGGTGTCTCACCCAGATTGTCTGTGAAATTCAGGTTTGTAAACCATTACAAGGACTGAACGCTCCCTGTAGATATTGACGTTGCATCACTTTGGATTTGAAACCTTTTGAGTAGAGGATAAAGATTAGATGCTTTTCACATCGATTATGAGCGACAGAAATGCCAACATGTCGGTAGATGGACAAGTTAAGATATATCACACTGAAATAGATTAAGTACCGAATTGGTATGAACATGAGTATGTGTTGAAGTAGGTCATTAAAAGAGTCATGATTGTGAAGAAAATGAAAATGAAATGCAATGTAAAAAAAAAAAAAAAAAAAAAAAATAAAAGCGACTGGCGCTCAACTCGAGCCATGCTGTGAGGCAGTGTCTCGCCTCTTTTTTCTCAAATGTACATTACATCTCTAAATAAATCATTTTGCAAACACAAGGCCTTTCTCAGTCTCGTCTTTGTTGTTTTACAATTTGAGGTGTTAAGAAAAGAAAACAATGCTGTCAATGTGGAGAACACTATTTTGTCCAAATATCTATCCATAGATTTAGTTTTAAAAATGTTCACTAATTTGGGGGATTCTTCTAATTTCCCATCCATATGATCTCTTGTTGCTCATCACGTCTCAAGCCCACTGCTCAACCTGAGAGCAGATGGTTGCGAAATTCACACATCCAAGTGACATCATAGACAAATAGGGCAGTGAGCGTTCGGTGCCAGTGAATTTTAAGTTTCCATGACTCAACGCCACACTGACAGAAGGAGGGGTGGTTCCACTAATGGTTGTGCGAATGCATAATTAACAGACTGGTTGGCACCTGACAGCCTTCGAACCTCAGAGGTCACGGCGTCCTCTCCTTTTCGCCAGGCGCCAATCAGCCACTCTGGATTACCCGAGCACGTCCTTGTCCCAATAGCAGATTGCCCAGAGGACATCAGTCACATTATACCGCCTGGACTGGAGATGAGACTCGCACAAAGCAGCAGGAGCAGCAGCAGCAACAGAGATAGTTAGAGATGGAGTGCTGGGGTGATGGCTCACAATTGATTCTGGAATGTCACTGGGGACACATGGGACACAAAACAAAAGACAACCTTGTCCAAAGATACAAGCTACCGCCCGCAGAGGCATCGCCCTGATGTTATGGATCAGAGAAGAATGATGGATACTTTCTCAATGGCCAACGGTTATGCAAAGCTGGACAGATTCATCTGTCTCCCAAAAAGGATTTGCTGAGGTAATTCTGCTGATAGGTGCATATGTGTTACTTTTAAATGTCAGCTCCTCACAGGTCATTTTAATTGTGTTTCTAGAAATGCCACCGCATGTGTCACCGGATTTAATTTAGCCCGGGCCTTCCATGGTATTTTGTTGAGACATGAGGTATATGTTTCCTCATAAATAAATAAAAAGTCAAATATGATATGAAGTTTAGTTTGAGCAACCCTCCCTAAACTCAAGTGGTAAGATTCAGCGCCTCTGTCATCACCATCACATTAGTTCTGCTGCGGGAACACTAAAGAGCTCTAAGTCAGCAATACCTTCAGTTTGATGGAAGTTCTAAAGCTACTTCAGAGCCCTCACCAAACAAACCATTTGTTCCCACTCATTCTGCACCTCTAAATCTCTGGGCTCCTATTGACCTGGAACCGGGCCTCAGCACAATACTGAAAGACTCCTTTGAGAGGAGCAGTGCAGCAGGCAGCAGTAGGAGGGGTTTGAGTGTGGGGAAGCAGGGTTGGGACACTGCAAGTTGATGGTCCCTTAGCTCCTGATTCACTGCTCCTAGTGATAGGCCCTGGGAGATGAAAGACCCTCGCACTCTGTGAATTCAGCGCCAGACAGGTCCCACAAAACTAGATGTGCTAAGACTGGACCTCCTTTAAGAGCACAGAATGAATGCTTTCAACTGGCCAGTCCCGTTGTCTCTCCTCCGAAAGCTGCTGCTTGACTTTTTTCATAGAGCTGAATGGAGTGGATAGTTGATATAGTTGGGCTTTCAATTATTGGCTTCATTTGGACGGTTTGGAGCTGGAATGAGATTGCAGGTTTAATATTTTATCATCACACTAACCATCACATCCAGAGACGGACAGTGATATCAGAAGGCTGACATCAGACTCATTGTGTAACAGTGAGTAGTTAGTTTACTGTCGGGCGCTCACTATTGCATTGCTTTAGGAGCGTCTTTGTGTTTTAGGATGCTCACACTTGCTTCCTTTGGAGGCATGATTAGAGTTGATGCAATCCTCAGAGTAACGAGAATGTAATAACGAACGGAGTCAGTTGGCATGCGGGTCCTCTCGGCTCATCTCTCGGGGTTTGACAACCGAATTTCGTCGGACATCCGAAGCAAAAAAATCTCAGGTTTTTTGTTCGAATACCGAATTGTTTGAGAACCGGGATGTTCGAAAACCGAGGCTCCACTGTATATGTAATGGCTAAAAATTAATGTGAAGACACTAAACATTTTGAATAATTTCTTGCAACGAAGGTGGCAAACAGTATGCAACACTTGATTTCCATAAATCTCTGCAAGTGTTTACTTTTTCACATTATGAATTCTACAACATTCTATGAGGATCACAATACCCAACACTGATGAGTTAATTTTAGAACATGGGAGCAAAAATTGTTCTAGTTAAAGTGATTACAGCTGCCTTATTATATCAACTGGGGCATTTATTTGTCTCTAATGCACCTGTAGATCAATTGAAGTAAGACGTGTGAGAGGTTTGAGCAAAGGTCAATAATTAAGAATATACCTCAACATTTTTTAAGCGCAACCAAGTTAAAAAAATAATGGTAAATTAAATCTTACAACTATGTCAAAAGTTCAAATATCACACAGAATACATCATCAAAGGGTATTGCAAAATTTAATTTAAACATATTAATTTCCGATTAAACCGTCCCAAAATAGAGATGATGAAATGTAGCGTAAGTACTTTAGAACAAAGTTTCAATAAATTGCACATTAAGATATGAAGTTGATAGCTTGGATTTCATTTAACCATACAGGAAATTTGTTCCGACAACTTTACGAGACAACAAAAGTTTAAGATGATACTTCAAAACAGGATGGCAGGTCAAGGAGATAGCAAAACTTCCTCTGAGTTGCAGCTGTTGAAGAAAAAGAACATCCAAAAAGCTATCATTATTCTCCTCAAGAAAAGTACTGTTTTTGGCAAGAAGCCAGACATGGAATACTTCCCAGTGCATTCTTAAGCAAAAGTTTTAATGGTCTTGATGATAGTTTAGGTGACAAGCTGGTTTGTTTGTCCGCCACGTATGGCTCCAGTGAATATACTCGATGTTGTGTCGCGGGACCGCCAAGCTCTTATTTACTGACCGGTTTGGTGTGTGCAGTGGTAACACAGCTGCCACAGATCACTACACAGCTTTAATTATGTTATCAGTCAACTCCGAGTGTAAATATCCTCAAAAATGTATTGAGCCCGGCGGGAAATGTGCACACATCACAAAATCACACTCGCAGCTGCAATGTATCCAATTCTTCGGACGCCATCAATCACCATCCCTTTTCTGCTGTCAAGTGATATTTTTGTGATCAATATGTCTGAGGAGCTAGCCTGTGGTTGTTATTTACAATGTGCCAGCCCAGAAAAAAAAAAAACAAGGAGGTTGATAAAGGATGATATTGGAACTGCAGAGAAGAGTTTGAGGACAGATACTGTGGATAGTAAGTAAGGATGAATGGGAAGATGAGAGATCAGTCATCGGATATAGTGGAAGCTTCTAAAGGATGCTTCAGGCAGAGATGCTCTGTCACTGCTTTAACATTTATCGCAAAGTACAAAGTCACACACGAGCATATTGTGACACACTTTCAGTATGAGGAGCAGTACTGTCAGGGTCAGTTTATCCAGACTGGGTGTATAAAATATGGAGGAAGGTTGTGTCAGGCAGCCCCCCAAGCAATTGAGCCGGTATCTGGAGGATAAATAAACGTCTTGCACCTCAGGGAGTTCAGGTTTGTTTTCAAAGGACGCTCAAACCAACTTCATTGTTTTGAGTCCAAGAACCTGCCTGGGCTCATGCTGCAATAACAACTGGATATTGAGATATCTTTGACTATTTTCACTTCTACTGTGGAGTAGCAAAACAGATAAAAGAGTTTAGGATTGGGGGGGTGGGCTCCATTCAGAGTTTAGTTTGCATTTTTTGTGAAATACATAGGTGCCTTGAGGTACGACTGACTGCGTAGCTTAGATTTTTATGTCCATTCGCTTTATACTAACATGTAAAGGGAACTGCCATAGACTACAAAGCTAATCAAGAGCAATTATATTGCAATGCTATAACCCTTTAAGCAAGAGATAATAGAAGACAATTACAAATACTCCGATATATTTTTTATCCTCTGCGGAGAGTGACAAATATTGCGCTGAGGTGCTGACCTAACAAAAAACGGTTTAACATTTGTCTTAATTATGTAGTTACACCATACCATTTTGTAATTAGGGTACGTTTTTATATATTGCTATTTCGTCCTCTTTTCAAAAAGACCCCTTACATTTCTTTTTTTCTGGACCAGATTAATAGATTCAATTCAATAGAAAAAGAGTGTCTTGAGTTATAAGCATGACTGTGGGACAAATTCAACACAGATCTCAAGGCAATACCTTCATGAAGGGAGAATGTCTTTTTTGCTGCACCCTCTAATATACACGTTTAGCTCTGCACATGCTTGGCTTCTGACCCTTGTTATTGCTGGCTTCCTCACAGTGGAGACTTGACTGAAACTGTACATTTATCTTGCCCTTAATGGTGCGTATATTTGTTCTCGTGGTGAGTTAGTTGATCTGTATCCAGTGCTTGAGTGTCAATGGCCCCGCTAGGGTGACAGAGTAATTACAATGTCTTTGACCCTCTCCCATCTTGCACTGTGTCGCCTAATTGTGGTTGTCGTCTCGACTTCCATTTAGCTTCAGATAAGAAACAACTTCTTGCAAGTGGGTGCAGCCTTGAGTGCCTTTCCACAAAGGCATATCCTGAAGATAAATGTGTTTACTAATAACTCCATTTAAGCCTTTCAGTGCCTGCTGACAGACTTACTACTGTCATTCACAAGCTCGGAGGTAGGATGTTTTATTGCCATTTTTTGACTGCTAAAAAGTGTACCATCTCGCAAGTGACGCACAGTGGTTTCAATCCAGTAATGTCCCAGATTTCATCATTAAAATACCCAAATTTGTGTATTTCCTGTTCAAAAACATGGGCGAGAAAGGAAAAGAGGCAGCAGGCTTTAAATGCCTCAAGCTACTATACAAACATTTATTGTTAAGGCAGTTGGCATGTGCCCTCAAAACAAGAGACATGGCTGTTTCTCTTTACAATAGATGTTGTATTTCACGTGTACTTATTAGATGTGCTATTTGATTAATATGTGTGACATATTTAGTAATAAACAGGGATTTGATAATATTTTAAATGCAAAGTTAAGATCCACTGCTTTGTTTCATTTAAAAAAAAAAAAATGGAGCTGAGCAAAAATCAACAATAGTGAAAATGTATGATATTGGTGCTTGTCGGCCCTTATCAATGTAATGAATGATTATGTCGGTGCTGATAAACAATCAGGAGGATAGGCACTAAGATAAGCGGGTCGAAAGATTTGACATTAGGACCCCATTCATGAGTTATTGTGGACTAACAAAATATTCACTTGAGCAGTGTGATTACGGAGAGTGGCTTGTAAAGACTGGAGTCACATAAAACTGAATAATGATGGATCTCAACCTTCAACACAAACTGGGCTCTATATTAGATACTATGCTTCAACTGTATATACAGCTTTGTCCCACAAAACTGGACATTATTGTCTTTACAAAGGCATATTTCTTGTCTATTACAATGAGATTGTTTGGACATCACTATTTAAAGGAATGCAAGTTGCCAACAGCACACAGGTGTGATAAAAAGTTCCATCTATTTTTTTTTCTTGCAGTCGATGAACAATGATGTGTTTGCGCCACACATGATTGATGGAATTATGGCTGTGCAGTTATATTATGTAAATTGGTGTTTGTTTTAAAAATTCTGACACAGAAGGTGAAGGAATCTGAATGCGATTGGATAAAGTGACTAAATATATGGAGCGACTGAGCGAGTTTGTGTTTTGAGGTGCATGCAGCAAGTCGACGACTGATTTAAAAAAAAAAAAAAAATCACAAAGTTGACTTTACTATCATCACTTTAGCGTCGGCTATAACAAATCTTGAGTAGTTTGTGAATTCAATACAAGTCCACCTCCAAAAGCAGCATGGGGATCGCCTGTCTTCCTGCTGAGATCTGAGGTCATTGTGGTTAAGTGGTTTGACCACAGCCGGCCGTGGTTTTGTAGTAGTTAGTCAAACAGGTTAAACAGAGCTTGAGATAAGCAGTGATGTATGGCCGTAAAAGTATATAAAAACTGTTTTGTTGTCATTTGTCTGTTTGCTTCCCATGGCTAAACGTACTTGTGGATGGCTGCCAGAGATGCTGCTAATAAGAAATAACGTTATTTGTGTTATGCTGGAACATTGGAGTGCTTGTGATGATGAGAGGAAATTGACCACTGCATTAGTTCTCAAAATGTGTTCGACTTTCCAACAACTTCACTTTGAAATATTGAGCTGGAGCGAACAACGTGTTTCGTTTGGTTCAGGAAGTCCTCCTATTTGCAAAGTGACAAACAAAAATGTTTTCAGGAAGAATTATGTTTTCTGATGGATCACCATGACCGTTGAGGTCTGGTAAGGAACAGAACACCAGGCTTTAGGGCTGGGAAAACATGGTGTCTTGGATTTTGTTATTATTGGATGGTATGCGACTGTGGTTGTCATGGTTATAGTAATAATTCAGTGTTATATGAGACATTTAACCTCACGGGAGGAAACGGAATGAGAATGATTAGTGAGTTATGTTAAAAAGTTTGTGCTTTTTTTAAACAAGACTGAGTCAAATGTGATAATGACTCAATGTAGTAAATATAACAGAGGTAAACTACACTGCAAATAGGACAGTTCCATCATCAATCCAACATGAAACCACATGGTAGTTTTGCATAACAAATATAGATAATAGCAAAAGCTGCATTAGTCACATTTTAAGTTTGGAGAGACAGATGATTTGTACAAGTTTCACTAGTGAAACATTTTATCGCATTATGTGATCTGTTTTACACAAAGCTGTACCCATTGATAATATTGACTGATATTGCGTGAAGACACACCTGAAATTTCATTTGTTTGAATCAGAAAATAGGAATATCTTGGATGGAAATTGTTATGTTTACTGTTTTTAGCGTACTCAAATCCACTTGAGAATATGTGAGCCAAGACAACGTCTCTAAGCAGTGGTGTTTATACTTGTTTATATTTTGGGTAAGCGCGAACTGAATTTATAGTTTATTTATCTTATGTGAAACTTCCAGGAGATAGCTCACCTGTTTTCTGGGTCTGATCATGTGACGTTCGCAAGCTGAGTTCTTTGACACGGTGAAGTCATTTTCAGTTGACAGCAAGTGGCGGTACAAGGCAAAAAGACCCCTGTGATGAGATAAAACAGGTTGAGTTTTCTGTTTAATTCATATTCCACAAACACAATATTAATCAGAATACCATGCTTAGACTAGTGCCAGACTATTGCTTGGTTTTGTTTCACATACAGATTGCAGAATTTTTCGAACGATCCAGAAAAAATATCCTTTATTTTGACAGACTGTTTTTAGCATTTTATTTGCAAAACCCGTGTAATGGTATAACCACTTGGACTCCCCAAATGGAGACAAAAACCTCACAGAACTCCAACCAGGTTGTCAAGATGTAAAACAGCATGAAACCTGTCACCTCAAAACAAGTCAACAACAGCTTGTGTTGGTTTTGTTTTGTGGACATGCGACTGTTTTTATGGCTGGTAAGCCGACCCTGAATGTGTGTCCTGTCCATATCCTGAAGGGAAAAGTAGCGGTAGACCACTTGGCCTAACATGAAAGTCCTTTTGCTTGGACACTAGTGGGTTTATTGGTCACAGTTCAGAGCACTCTGTTTGGAAATAGTATACCAGTGTGTGTCCCTGTGTGAAGACTGCTTGAGTCATGCAAAGATGGCGGCATGCTTTTGCTTACAAAGATTGTGGAAATGAGACATCAAGAAGATCTGAGGTGAACAAGAGACACTTTGACACTTGCAAATTATGTGCGCCATAATGTCAGCCACAATACGGCCATCTATCTTAATTAGTGTTAGTTTTAGTTTTAACTTTCTGAGTAAAAATGAAACTTACATTTCTATAATGCAATATGATCACAAAAAACAAAGTCATCTAATATAAAGAAACATTTGCTTCATAAATGCAACAATTCCACCAAAAATAACCATCTGGATTCAATCAAAGGGAGGAAAAGTGACCCAAATTGTGGCGACTAAACCCACATGTACAAAATGACTCATCCACAACCGGAAAAGGAAGTGGTACGAAGCTAACATGTCAAACTTTGCTTAAATGTGATAGCTGTACATCCTAAAACACAAATTTAACCAAACCACACGTGCATTCCTTTGTAAGACATATTGTAGCTGCACCAATATACAATGTGGTTGCCATTGAATTGCTGGCTGACAAGCACTTCATTCAAATCTTGGCAAAAGAGAAAGTTTTCAAGATGCCCCACCCCCCATCCTACCTCCACTACTACCTCAACCACTTCACTGGTGAATACTACATTGTAAGAAAATCAATGGCAGAGACCACAAAGGCAAAAGTGAAGATTTCTTTTACGTAGTGCACCTCACTGAATGTCTTTTCTACCAAGATGAAATGTTTCAGTTGTGTGTGAGGGTTTCTTCTTTTCACATGGTAAACACATCACTTTCTTATATTGTCTTAATACAGATTTAACTGCAATCCACTGCGTTCTTGAACGAACACACATTCCCTTTTGTGGACAGAAAAGCTTACTTGCAACTGTATCAGGAAGAAATTCCTGAACAGAGTAGAAATACGGCAATATCGACTTTATTTACAGTATGTGCACTTAAGTTTAAGGAGCCACACCCTGCTCTACTCTTTATGGAGGGCCGTTATAGAGCGATAAGCCAAGAGAGTGGAGAAATACTGTTGTACGTTAACCTTGGACAAGAGGCCACATTTGTTTTTCTTTATGGCAGTGAAGTAGATGAGAGAAGGAAGAAGATTGGTGCTCACTATTATGTTCTAGTCTTTCCCTGACAGAAACATAATTGTATAGGCTAAGGGTTCCTTCCCACTCGCTTCCTGCATGCTATAATTAGACGTGTGGTTTCTGGCAGCCTACACTAACTTTAGGAGCCCTTTCTGTCTGTTCACTGATCTGGGGCCAGATTTAGAACTTCCCCTCTGGAGTACGATGAAGTTCTTGAAGGAGAGAGTTCCGATCCAACAATCTATGTCTCGGGTGGTGTTTATCTGCTGCGTGGAACCTGCGAGCTGAGGGGGAGCCCAGGAGACTCCACATCAGCACTTGGCCCACAGTCATTAGGAAGGTAGAAGAGTGGTGAGAGAGCGTGAGTTGGAAAAACACTTAGCAGCCGTGTGGCCTCTGTAACACAGACCTGATCCAGCAGACCTCTTTGACCCTCTCTCTCATAACTCATGCAACTCCCACATACACATGCACGCACACACTCACATCGTCTTAAAGAGGGCACAACCGCCAAACCATTTGGCAAAATGTGAGCTGCAGCCGGGCATTCCCATGTATCTAGCGTGCATGTGTGCGCGCGTGCGCATGTAAGCAGGGTGGGGTTGAGACTTTTCTATAGAGCAAACGCAAACAGTCCATAAAGAGGCCCTGCCACTCTTCCATTTCAATGTAAATGAGGCTGACTCTGACTGGGGTTAAAAAACTCTCAAGGGGCCTGGCGACTACCCCCGCTGGGGTCACACGCACACAAACCGCAACACACAACTACACAAGGCTACGCACTACAATCTAAGGCAGGAGGCCCAGATAAAGAGCTCAGAGAGCCTGTCAGAGTGTCAGCTCCCATTAGGCCAAAGGCGTGTGTGCGTGTGTGCGTGTGTGCGTGTGTGTGTGTGTGTGTGTTTGTGTGTGCACGCGTGTGCGTGTAGGCAGGCGTACCATTTTTTTCGGATACATTGCATTCAGTGCACACGCTCTTTTTCTCACACACACATCCTTCCAGGGCCGCCCTGCCTAGCTGACATGCTGTTTGAGACAAGAGAGACACACAAAAGACAACGGAACCCGGGTGAAAAGACAAACATCTCCTACATTTCCGACATCACACGCAGCGATGGCAAAAAAGAGAGGAAACAAAACATGGTCTAAATGATTCTCGATGGGAAGAGGTTAGGTTACAAAAAAGGGAATCCCAATATGAATAAACTCCCAGGAGAACAGGAAGGAAAACACACAAGTGATGCTTTTTAGATTTTAATTCTGAATATGACATGCAGTTCTTTTTTCATGACACTGTAAACTGCAATGCCACGCATTATTAAACAGTGGTACCTTGAGAAGATTCATCCTACTTGCAAGTTTTGTATGGTGGCAGTCAACTCAAATCAACTCACTTTACAATAAGAAGCAGTTTGGAAAAGGTGTTTTAACCTCTTTAAACATTTACTGTCAAAATAAACCAAATAAAAATAATCAATGACGTGTGTTTTTTAAAAAGACAGCTTAAAGTTAACACATATTCTAAAATTCCTTTTCAATGCTGATTATAAATTTAGCATTAATAGTCAAGATTGTAGAAGCAACACATATTTCAACACAAATGGTGGAGCAATACAGGTAGACAAACAATACAACAATACTCACACTACATATATTCTTTATCCTCTGAAAAGTTTACAGTAATATTGCATCTTAAGTCATTTAAAGTAATACCAGAAAAAAAAGTATGTTTTTCCTTTCTGTCTGCATGACTAAAACATGCTACCTCCTGGTGGCCAAGCCAGGTCCACCAAAAGGAGTGCCACATGAAAATATGTTGGAATAAAGATAAGTCATGATGCCCAAACCATTTTTTTTAAATTTTCAGTTCAATTCTGCTATTACTCAAAGTACAATTTTCTAGAATGCTATTTTTCTTCCCACTTCCGCACCCCCTCATTAACCTCCACAAATTGTGAGCACAACTTGACATGCCGTTGCGATATAAACACTGAACAGAGAGCACCGTACAACCAGAGGAGTGGCACCAACGATTTAGCAAGAAGGGGAGGCCTTCTGAGGAAACACAGAGTAAACAAGGAGGAGAAAAATAGTTTTGAGTTCAACCCAAACACGACTCCTTGCTTGTGCCCTGACTCAGGTGTGTGTTGCAACCTGAAGCTTTGACATGCTCAGGCAGCAATGCCGGCTTTTATCCTCCTAAGCCAGTTCTGTTCAGTGCAAGATGCACTGTTTTATTTGTCAAAGATGTGACTTGAACTAAAAATAACCGTTGGTGCCACACTATCCTGGCACTTTAAAACATGGGAGTGTAGTGATAGTGTGGTAGGAAAATCCCTTGTTTACTGTTGAAAATAGTTAAGTTCAATCACATTAAATAGCTCACTCATGGGAAACATGGCTCAGGAGTTGATTTGGCATCTCATTTTCAGACTTAAAACTTGTCCATAAAAGAAAGGCGGAACTCGACTGCAGTCCACTGATATGATGATGGACTCGTTACTTTCAAAGGAATTGCATGTAAACAAAAGGCTCCATTATAAAAAAAAGTACATTTCTGTGTTGCTGTTGAGGAGTTATAATGATGAGCATGTCAAGCTAAGTACTGTAATATACAAGCAGGTAAACACATTCCTTGTTCACAAAGTGATGGCACAACCACTGGAGCAATTTCCCCATCTAAAACAGCACACATTTGAGTGAGCCCATTTACTGTGGCAAATATGTGCAATAAGAATATGGAATAGTCCATTGCATGAGAATGGAGTGGAGAGGACTCAAAACCATCATGGCATGGTGTTTCATGAATGTTACAATAATAATAAATGTTCATAACTAAGAAAATGTTGCCTTTGTCATAGCTTGCTTAATGGTAAGTCCCCGCTATTGTCATAGACTGTTGGACACACAAGTCAGCCAGATTTTTAGAAAATAGTCAAAGCCAGAAGTTCAGACATCAAGATGAGGTTTTCGGTATATGCCAAAATACAGTTGTCCAAGGTAACGGGCAACCAAAACAACATCATCTATGTCTATCTCTGTCTTACAATTCAAAACAAACTGCTCTCAAATAGGTGTGCAGATAACATTTGTATCAGTCTGCCCGTTTCTGTATACCAACGTGGGACATAGTTTCAGGAGTTGTGCAAATAAAATCCTCCACGTGTTCTTAAAATTTTCCAAAAGCAACCCCTCGCTTCATATTTTATCCCTATGAGAACAAGGCAAAGAGAAGTCTTTGATGCAGAAATAACCTTCAAAAACAGAACACAACAATCCAGACTGGACTATACTTGTTGGCGAAAGAGCCTATATTAAGACACGCCTTGTAAACAACTTTATGTCCATACTGTAAACTGACAGGTGTTTCATCTAAAACACAGCTTGCACATGATTTAGGGGAACTCCAGCGACCCTGGAGCATTCATTCTGTCTTCAGTTGTCTAAGATTACTCACGCAAGTGACACACACAGCGCAGTCCGTCTAGCGTCTAATCACTCCTTGTGTTCAAAAGCCTCAAACCACAGCCCAGACCCCCTCAGGCAAGATTCACAAGTATATGGTCAGAATATTGGCATACATACACCCAGGTTACTCATTAGCGTGTTTGTCTCGTACTGTACAAGTGTCTTCGTCACCGCGAAGCAGTTTGGCTCCGCATCAGTCACAGCCATGCATGTACACGCAGGCTCAGACTGGCAGACGAAACAGAGGAAAGAAAAAAAAAAAAAAAAGAGACACTCAAGAGAAAGCAGCAATTATAGATTTGTTGATGACTTCATGCTCACGTAAGCCAACAACTTGCACCCGTGTGATGCGATCAGTGGCCCACAAGTCTTTGTGGGATACACGAGTGCTCGGAGACAAGTTGAAGAGCCCCTCTTTTGGCAACGCTTGCCAAGATAAAATATGGGTATTTTGAAGCGCACACTATTTATTTCTCCAAAACCCTGACCTCAAGATCACATATCCTGAAATAAAAGTTGGCAAGCGTTCTCATAAAATGGACATCTTAAATTTAAACTGTAGAAAGCTCTGCCAATTTGGAAGCATAACACACCAACTACTGTATAGCATGCCCCGAGGAAAAAACACATCCTGCAGCTAGAATAACCCCCCCACCACCACCACCACCACATCTTATTATTTGGAAACTCTTCGAAATTAAAATAGAGCAAGATAAAAACAATTTCCAAATGTTATAAATCTATTATGAGGCACAACTTGCGACTTTTGGCGACTGTGCATTTCTTGAAAGGCATATTTGGCATTCCCATGTCAAAAATGAGCAAATTATAGCTTTACAGCTCGAGACAAATTTGGATGATTAACCCTGCAAACCTCTCGTTGACGGCTGTCCTCACTTTGGGCTCTTTTCGTCCCACGTTAAATTCTCTTGTCACGCACTACCCCGCTGTTACTTCGTAAACTCAAGGACTGGCTTCCATTCAGTTCTCTTTGTATCAAGGTCAACGTTACTGCTGCTAGAAAATGCAAAGTCAGCAACATTTAACTCGTTAAAAAACAAGACAGCTCGGGGCATTTGATACCGGCCTTGCTCCCTTCTTGCCAATAAATTACAGATTTTTTTTTGAGGATCACTGTTGCACTATTTTCATGCGGCCATGATTTGGTCTGATGCTGGGGAGGGGGCTAGATTGACTAGATTACCTTCCTTAACTACGGGGATAAAAATGCTAATTTGTTTTCCTTTCTGGAAGACTCTGGATTTTGAGCAGAACGGGTTACAGCTGAGTTCATTATTTTGACTCAGCAGATAAGGTTGAAGATTGGATTTGGGCTGGCAGGAGCTGATCATCATTCTGGGAATTATGCCCTGAAGTTGAAAACAAATTTCATGCAACATTCCAACCACAGAAAACAGACACACGGCGTGGAAACTGTTCCCAACATATCATGTGAGTGATTTTCTATAGTGAACCCGGACGGGTAAAAGATGTGACTTTTTTTAAATTGTGGGTCACCTGGGAGCCTAAACGTTTTTTGGTACTGTAGCTATTCCCTCATCTACATTGTTTCTGCATTAAAACACAGAGAAGGTATGTTTTCACACAAAAATCGAATGTTTAGATTTAGATCATCCTTACATGTATTTTAACTCTTAATGAGACAATAACAACTCTGTAAACAAACCGGACAAACCGAGGGACAAATGAACTTGAGGCCTGGCAGAACTGCTTCACATTTACGTACACACGTCGCATGAAAACAACGTAATAAAGCATCTGGCGTTTATTGTTGTGAATAATGAGCAGATTACGCATACAAGTAAATTATGACTTATGAACTTGGTCACGGAGCAAATTAAACTTGTAGGTCAAGGTAGCACTGTATTAACACTGCATCTTCATTAGCCTGTGCGTTAATCACATTGTTCTTCTTCTGGCAAATGCTACAGACTAAATCAACTGCACATCTGGTGGGTGTCATTCTCAGTGTTCAATAAATGAATTAATTTGTTCGTATGCATATCCACTAATAATAAGACCGACAGTTTCTGTCTACTGAGCAACCACTGAAGTAATTAGCTGAATTTCAAATTGCATAAAACTTTGGACGAGAACAGAGATATTAAAATAGAAGCAGAGAGCAGTGAGGGGGAAAAAAAAGCATAATTTCCAAGTGCAAGGCTCATTGGTGTGACTTATCACCTGCTGGTATCTGAGGCTGCAGCTAAATGACCCTACTTATTCCACAATAGCAGCGGGATGGAGACAGAAATAACAGACACACACTTAAAAGTGTCTCTTTCAGATGCACACACACACACGCACACATATATAAAATACTTGATGGCCATAAGTGATTTGTCTTAGTCTGAAACAATGTTTCCAATTTTATCACCTTACTAAACAAAGATAAGGGGGAAATGATACGTGAAGAAGTGATGGAGAGAGTGGATGAGGCATAAACGTGAAGTGCAAGTGAAAAATTCATTAATCTCGAGGAATTGGCACAGAAGAGGAGCTCAGCGGGGGGTGAAACTTTAGTTAACATGCAAGATCGCACTTGTCTATAGCCCCAGGTAGGACAGAACCAAAGCGCCGAGCCACTTCAGCACTCCATCCTGCAGTAAAATTGCAGAGAAAGGGTTTTTGGTGGAAGCGATTAATTATCATACTGCCTAATACTTT
Organism: Syngnathus leptorhynchus; assembly: GCF_054491065.1. Lineage (NCBI taxonomy): Eukaryota > Metazoa > Chordata > Actinopteri > Syngnathiformes > Syngnathidae > Syngnathus > Syngnathus leptorhynchus. Next base: position 9,972,022 of record NC_141197.1, read on the forward strand.
GCTGGAATCACTAAAGTCGAAAAAAAAAAAAAAAAAATTCAGAAGGGGATGAGAGAATGTTATCAAAGCTAAAGTTTCTCTCTTTGGTCTTTTGGGCAAACACCTCCGAGTGTGTTTACTGATGTTATCCATGCAGGTCATAGGTCAAGTCCAACTGTGCTGTTTTGACTCTGAAACCCAGTGTGTTCGCTCTGCTTCCTCTCTTCTAATCCCTACCAGCTGTTTGTGTATGTACACGTGTGTCTGATGCATGTGTGTGTGAAGCTAAACTCAACCTAGAAACAGGAGACCGAGTTGGGTGATGTTGCCCTAACCAGAACGAAAACTACCAACCTGTGAGGCACTTAGGATGTTATTATCTATTCACCGACAGTTGGAGGACATAAATGCATTGGAATATTCATATTCAGTGGGGACACACACACACACACACACACACACACACACACACACACACACACACACACACACACACACACAAAATCAATCCTATTAAAACCATAGCCCTTAATAGAGTTCCGTTAAATTAGCTCTCTGAGCAAAACACAAATGGCCACTTCAAAGTAGAGAGCGCATTGAGAGGCCACACTATTTTCACCAGGATATAATTTAGACTGAATAAAGTCACGCTCCATTTTCAGCCAGTCCCGACAACTGTTTTTTTTTTTTTCTTTTTAAGGACACCTGATACACTGCCACCCCCCCTTCCCTTTTTTGGGGAGACACACTTGAAGAGCAGCATGCGTGGGAGGGGGCTGGTAAATGGACTTGTTTTGGAGGACTATGAGAGGGGTCAGAGACCAGGCGTGCACATCTGTCCTGCCACAACAGGATTGTCTCCAGTGTGGCGTTGTGTTTGTACGGATGAGTGTGCCTGGTAAATAAAGGTCTTGCTGTTACATATATATATAGTGATACAGAGATAGTTTGATTTGACCATGAAAATGTATTGGAATGTCATTATTCTAGTTAAGGCCTTAAATAAACAGTATTGTTTAAAATTGCATGGTTTTATAAAGTGCAATTACGTTGGGGTAAGCTGAATATCCCAACATGAACCGAGTTGTGTGCCTTTAAATGTGCTGTAAATTAGTTAGTGACATAAGCAACATGGCCGGTTAGTCTTGTCGAGCATCTGTCTGCCTGTGAAATTTGGCATACTTTAGCTGTTTGTCTGGTTCTGCTGTTCAATCAACAGGTGAAAGGGCATCAGTGACTATTGCGCTACGTTTTTCCACGCTTCACTCGAGCGTCACTCGAGCTTCACTCGAGCTTCACTCGAGCTTCACTCGAGCGGTTGGCATGCAACACAAAAAGGAAAAGAAAAGAATGAACCCTTAAAATCTAAAAAGCCCTTCAATTGGGGCGTCACTGCTGTTTTTGTTTTTGCCATTGTCACTGATTTTGACATTGTGTCCCATCAAGCATCCTACAACTATATTATTTGTAATCCACCCCTTGATGCTATTACTTTGTCTGATGCAACCCAATCCAACTCCACTGAAGCTGCCAGGTATTTTTAAATTCAACATTAATTAATTTTCTACCCGAGAGAGCTTTACAACGGTATATACGTAGACTCCAATGATCATGCATGCTAAAACAAGAATACATGTACTAAATATCCAAAGCTAATTTTTCAAACGTATGACATGAACCCGCTTGCTCAATGACAGTCTTCAAGTCCCTGCATGTTTGAGTCATGTCTCAGTTTTCCGAGATACTTTTCCCTTTCTAATATGTAGGCTAGCTACTCTGTAGTGTCTCTTCACAAGCGCTTATCTCGACCCCAATTTGACATGAAAGTAAAAATGTAAGAAATCTTCCATTCTTAAACTGCACTGCATCCAATATAATGCCATCTAGTTCTAATCGTTTCCCTTATCCTGTGAGACTCTGACACCAAAGCTGCAGCGTAAGCACATTCGAGCTTATCAAAACGTTCAGCTTGAAATCTGGAAAGAATTAACCCTGTGACGTCTGACTGCAAAACTAGGTGTGCAATGGGTGTAAGAGGGAGAGATTTCCCTGTTGGCACGTGCTAATTAGGCCAGAGTAAGTAGGGCCTGCTAGAGCTTGTCTGACGGCTGACCTGGAGAGACGGGATTACCTTCTCCAGCTGCTCTCACCCATACTGGCTCTCCAGATGCATCCTTATTATTGGACAGGTGGCACATGGTGGATCTATCCCTCACTGCAACTGGGCTTCTATGATAATGAATGTGTTTCACAACCGGCTGGACAAACAAAAGAAGTCACAGAAATCCAGCACAGGAAGAAAACTAAACCTATTAAATGCTGGCATTCACTTCCCAGTCATAACTTTTGAAACACCTACACTCACCAAAAAGATCCAATAGAAAAGCTGCATTATGTGAAAACAAAACATACCCTCATGCTGACTCCCAAAAGTAGGTTGACAACAGTATTGACAATTTGGTAGCAGAAGGTTGAACTAAACTTCCACCTGGTCGGTCAAGGGTAGACAGCTCATTCATTCATAAAATGTGTGAACGACAGACATCATTGCATTATAATTTTTAAATCATCCCAGCGGGCATTGCATTAGAATTTTTAAATCATCCCAGCGGGCAGCACAGCCATGGTAGAGCACACAAACAATCAGGGGTGGTTTGCGGCCTCCAAGTGGCCATTTCATGGCACAGATGTGCTGAAACTCTAGTAAGAGACTAGAAAGCCGCCTTCAAAGAAGTTAAAAAAAAAAAGACACTGATTGGCCAGGATTAAATTTGGCTGTGACCACTCCGACAGTGGCTCATCCCTCCCTTTTGCAGATCAGCCGGTTTGTCTGAGAAATTACCAGCCCGCCTATGTGCAGATATGCACCACACAGGATTTACTATTACTACTACTATTAAAATTACAAACTTTGAGGCTTATAAAGTTGAGCAGATGTACCTGGCCTGTGGCTTTACAAGTGGAATAAGCATCGGTGTTGTTCTTAAACGCAGTGGGTTAAAAATAGTGAATGAAAATTAATCCCCCAAAAACTACATTTGAAAAAACATTTTTGTCACCAGAATAAAATAAAAAAACACCTTTTTTTAAAAAAAAGATGAACTGAAACTACATCTTATGTTTATAACTAGAGTAAAATTATCCTTATGGTTCGTTACGGTCTTTGTCAATATCATACATGAGCTTTCAGAGTCCATTTTTGATGTAGTACAGAAGAGTTGTAATTGACTTGAGTTTATTAAACAAAACTAAAATAAATACTAAAACATCAATCTCCAACTAAATTCAAGCATTATTAATACAATAAAATAACAAACCTACTGTAAAAGCAAACTGAATTTACAAAGAACCGTCAATACAAATACAAATCTAGGATAAGCCTGATCAATGCCAAGGGGTCATGTGTCTGATACAAGCAGGCATGATGTGGGTGTGTGAATTGATATTGCTCTGCAGTTGAATGCATCTGCATGCAAATGAGCAACTGATGTGGGTGTGATAAAGATGGTCCAGTGAATTCCTGCATCCTGGTCTGGCTTTTACATCCCAGCACTTCGTACTGACATGCATACGTGGTCATACTTGTCATTTCCGCTCTCACTCTCTCACACACACACCCTTTCCCCCAGCTAGATTTGCACGGACACCTGGGCTAATTCTTGAAAACAGTGACTTTTCTTCCGGCTAGAGGCTAAAAATCCAGATAAAGCAAAGTGTGAATTTGACACACCACAAAGCAGTGTGTTAAAAACCCTGCCAAATACAAGTGATAAAAGTTCTATTATATTGAACTTTTGAATCCAACACATTTGCATTTGATTCAGAACTTCGGCATTTTGTTTATTTATTTAACTTTAAGTGCAATACATTTTAATTGAATCATTTTTCCTTTTTCATACTGTGCATAATGTAATAGTGGCTTACAATTTTACCAAATATGTTTACCTTTTAGGAATGAAGCGCCATGCATTTTTTAGGTGGTACATTTGTAAAACATTTGAGAACCAATGTACTACACAATCCAACTAAGAATTCCGGTTAGTTAAGGATGATGACAAAATGCATCTTGAAAACGTAGGCTAATCAAACCAGCTGAAGAAGAAATCCCATAAACAAATAAAATAGCGCAAACTCCAAAGTCTCCAATATGGGTGTCTACACATTTGTGTGTGTTTTTTTTTTCTCCACAAAAGTTTGTTGACCACCCCTGGGGAGCTGAAAAGATGCCATTTGTAGCATTTAATGTGTTTTGCTGACATGAGACATTTGCTGGCCCCAGCTTGTACAAAAGTCCCTGGATAAAGGGCTTTTGCCTTAAATCCCAGATAGCCTCCCAACTCCAAGGAGGACTTAACTGGCGACTGGCAGCCACCATGGGAGGTGGGATCTTTTTTTTTTTTTTTTTTGTGCCTGAGCTTTTGGACTGGAGCTTGGGGTTGGCGAAGGGGGTAGGTAAATATTTGGGTCAGCAGTAGAGGTATAAGTGTGCTACCCTTGGCAGGCTATGAGACCATTTGGAGTCAGCACGAGGGCTGAGCAGTAACAAATTCCTTCGGATTTGGAATGAGCTGCGCTGGCCAGGCTCGCTGTAAAGATTAAATATCATTTAGGAGACAGTACAATTTTTGAGTGTGTGTGCAGTTGCCTGTTGGGGGGGGCCGATGACTGGCACCGTGCAGCTGCCCTCTGACCTTTGTACTTGTGCGTGCGTCAAATGCTACGCCCGCTGGTAAGGTCGGAGAATGCAAACGCCGCCGCCCTGTGTAGCGAGCCCCTACCCACACAGCTGCTCACCATACTGTCACCGGCACACACCGCACCTGTTTGCATGTGTTTTTGTGTCAGCGCATGCCATGTGTGTGCCAGCGCCATGACACACCGGAATAGACCAAACGTGAGAGCGTGTGAACGGAGCAACCTTTGGGCCGGTTCCTTTCCTGGTGACACTTTAACCCCCTATATCCTTCTCCACCCTCGACCAAGTCATATCCTTCCTTCCTGAAAACGTCGACTACTCTGTCAGCTCATTAGCTTCATCTCTTGCAGTGTGACGTGTATAATCTGCTCCAGTCTTAAGCGCTCATTAATGGAGCTACACTGATGGTTTAAGCAGATATATTATGGGATTGATACTGTAATGAAAGGCTCAGGAAAACAGAGAAATTCTTTGTCATTTGAAGTTAGCCCTGTGAATAGGCCCACATTAAAACCCTGTAAAATTAATTTGAATGTGTTTTCATGACACAATAAGCGGAATACAGCGGAACCTCAAGTTACGAACTTGGTTGGATCTGAGCCCGATTGTAACCTGAACTGTTCATAAATTGAGGTAATGTTTCCCATTGAAAGGAATGGAAATTCAATTAATGTGTTATAATTCTTTTATTTGTATCTTCCATTTAGATATAAATGGCAGTCCGTGGCCTCTTCATTGTGCCTCATTGTCAATTGTGAGTGCGTGCACATAAGATAGAAAAGCCGCAGAGTGGAGAGAGGATTAAAACAAAAAAGTCAAACTGAGCTTTTCCTGCTGGCATGCACACACACTGTAGAGTGCCTCATTGTCACAGCGTGACCCAGTCTATTCCAGCCATCGAAGGCTCCAAGTAGTTATATGGATGTGTGGTGGATGTGTAAGTTTAAGATTTCCACAAGACCCCTTGACACAACTACAGCATGCAGTTAGCCACCGAGCAATGTCCACATCCCGAAAATCCATCGTTCCTGCTTGTGACTTGCACCTCCTGTTGTAGAGTGAAAAGCCCCTTGTTGACCCAGTGGGATATACTCCAACCACATGAGGCTTTCAACAGATATATTTTTGTGACTCAAAAATTACGTGATATGTAAGTATACATAACAACAAGCTAGACAAGACAGCCTCCATGTTTCTTTATGGTTTGGTTTGACACGTGCACTGGACTTGCCCACAGCATTTGAGAAATGGAGTCAATGGCTATTTATGATTTTAAAGTCTCATTTTCTAGACTTGGTGATTTTTCTCTTCATTCAAGTTAGGAGGGTTTGTTAACACTCTTGTCTACCTTATGATATATTCAGGAGAAATATTTATTTTCATTTGACTTGGACTTAAAGTCAATATCAGAATATCTGAAGTGACCTTAATTGGTGGAAATATTGTTATAATGGGGTCAAGATGGCACTGCATTACAAACACATCGTTATCCATTTCATGAATAAGACGGGGTAATAGTCAGCTCACATCCTGGAGCATATCTGGTTCTTTCTGCCATGTGTGCTCGAGGATGGCCAGGCAGATTAAAACATTTAGGCGGCAGATGAAATGGGATCAATAAATAATGAGTTGGAAATGTCATGTGTGTCACTTTATCATCAGCAGTTCACGTTGATGTGGTTGCTTATCGCTGGCCGCAAATTACTCACAGCACTAGCTATGAATAAGATTAGCGTTCTCATTTTCCCAGAGAAAACCCCAATAAATAAAATTACTATACTGTACAATTTATTTTGAACATTTCCATGCATCGCGTTGAGTAAATATGACAGTCAGCAGGATTGCATCAAAGTAATGTAGATTTTGTCATTTCCTCAAATACAGCGCGGAAAACATGTGACTGAGTAGAATCTCTCCTCCCCTTATCAGCAAAACGGTCTCATTAAAAAAAAGGAGGCGTTAACAGCAATGTGCGTGAACAGAGCACAGGTCATTTCACAACTAAATATAGTTATATCTCAGCACTATAGCTTGCATGATTATCACATTGGCAGCAAAGAAACGTGTCACCTTTCAATGACCTCTGTTGATGAATATATTTTCATAAACAGGATAAGCAGTCAAATGCACAATCGGCAGGATAAATGTTACTGTGACAGCTTGACAGTCATTCGGCGCAGTTACCCTTTTGCAATGAGATTGTGGACTATTTTTGATTTGTCCTTTACTGTGACGCTCGCAAGAAGTTTGTCAAATAGAAACTAGACACTGTTTCATTTGACGTTATTATGAGCTCCACTCAGCCAGGTCTCTGCCGGGCTATGCGTAGGTCCAAATGATTATCTCAAGCATTGTAGCTCAACATTGTTAGCCTTTATTGCCTAACATTGGCATGTAAACATTTTATTTCATTACAATTGCTCCATTAGCATCATTATCTTTATTCACCGATCGACCAGAAGAAAGCACAGTGGAGAAAGTGTCTCATTGTATAGTATTGTGCTATTTAAACAAACTGCTTGGGGGGGTTACAGTAATCCAGAAGGCTGGGCTTGAGAAATCAGTGGCCAGATTTTTGACATGGGTGGCCTCTGCGGTTTGACTGTGTTGGGGATTTAGAGAAAAGCTTTGCATGTAGACTGGAGGACCAGAGGAGCCTCTCAACAGGACAGCACAGTCAGGTGACAAATGGTGCCTGAGGCCAGCCAAGTGCCAGAAATGGCCTCTTAATCAATCAGAGGTCACTCGGGAGGCCCGGTCCAGACTGCTCCCACCCTGGGAGTCAGCCATCTGATGGAACACTCAATGCCAAAGCATGTTGCACAATCTTTTCTTGGAGTTGGTGTACCACTGCTCCTGCAATTGTCATTAGGCCCATTTCCACCAAATGGTACCGTATGGTTTGACCGACTATGACTTGGAATGGAAACTAACCTTGGGTATGCAGATGAGATGGGGTGACTCTTTCACCCCAATCAACTGATTGCAAGGGTGTGGTGGAAAAAGTGAAACAACACAGGTTCTTTTGATATCCTTTCAAAGATTTGAAAATGGAAGTGCCTCCATCCTAAATAAATCTTACCACATGATGGAAATTTTTATTTTTTTTTTTTTAACAAAATTGTCTATTTACACAATCTTTTCAACTTTGACTGAATATATGGTTTTCCATACAATATTAATCATAAGGACAACACATTGTACCACTTGTAACAAATTAACAAAATCATGTCCTGGCATGCATACAACAGTGCTTTCAGTCAGATTTATTGTTAGGTCAAGATTATACTGATTCATTTACAATGTATACTCTTCAGTGGAATCTCAATGTATTGGACTAATTAATTCAAACTGTTTTATCCTCACAAGGGTCATGGGTATACAAGAAACTATCCCAGCAGTCAGTGACGAGGTACACCCTGAACTGGTCGCCAGCCAATCGCAGTGCATACAAAGACAAACAACCATTCACACTCACACCTATGAACAATTTGGAGCGGTCAATCGGCCTACCATGCATGTTTCTCGGGGAGAACATGCAATCAAAGCCTCCAACTCTGAACTGTGAAGTACATGTGCTAACAAAAATATCTTGGTACTGTATGAAATGTTTTAAACTTGATACAACTTCATCTCACTGGAGCTTGGGGGAGAGGGGGATAATGGGATGCAGCTGGTCATTTAAACCGCAACTTTCGTGCGCATTCTTTTTTCACCTCCATTACAATTACTATAGATTCAATAGAAAAGGGCTTGACAAAAACCCAGCTGTTTATTGTACCAAAAATAGCATATTAACGAGACATGTACAAGTACCACAAGATGAGAACTTGCTCCAGCAAACAACAGGCATGGATACACTGACACGCTCTTTTTGAACGTGTAAATGGCGAAGATAATATAACATTCAGCCCCTGCTCGCATGGCTGCCACATATGTCCATTCATTGTCCTTAATGGGAAAGTCGCCCCTGCAAACATGGCCATCACATAGACACGTTTGCTCTTGTCTACTGAATATCAATGACAAAAGCAGCATAAACTGAAAAGGTGTGTCCCTGTCTCTGTCCGTTGTTTGTGCCACAGGTTACCGATTACTTGTGCAGAGGCCAAATGAATGCCAATTCTGGAACTAAGATGGTGCACATCACTCAGCAAACCAGATCACATACACAATGAAGGAACACGTAAATGCAAGGGGGGGGGGGGGGGGGGATTTGGTGGGAACCTCATCAGTAGTTGAGGCGAAGACGCATTCAACTCTTTCTTACAGATGAGCTACTGCCGCCACTAATTTTATTCCCAAGGCATTTCATTACAATTGAGAGTACCCTTAACCTGTCATGTCCTCTGATGATCTGCTGGGAAATAGTTGCAATAAAATCTTTCCCCCTGAGGTGTACTGGCCTCAAGCATGTAACCCCCATCCTTGACACATGGCCATCTGCACTAGCATTTCTGGCAGTAAATAAGGGCGTGTAGCACAGGCCAGCCCAACCTAAGGCCAAGCCCTTTGCATTCTCCTCTACAACCAGAGGCCCACCCTGCACACCCCCTGGGGTTCACCGACACACGGCGAGCTCCCAAGGGAAACGTGAGGCTCTGGCGGTAGCATGGCCCTTGTGCTTTTTATCTCCAGCCCCCTCACTTGCCCTACCATGTTGCATGCACATCCCTTTATTCGCCCACTGCCATCTATCCATCAACCTTCCCACCATGAAGAAATACATTTGTCCAGACCAACCAGTGTTTAACACTTTCACCTGTCTGTCCAACTGCTGTGATTACCTCAAAATATTACATTAAATTGAACAAGAATGATTGTAGCAATATTAGGACTCTGATGTTAAAGTAGGGAGGGGAGCACTGGCATGACTACTTAAAAGCCACTGATATTGAGTCACGTTGCCATTACACCCCCAGTAATACTGTCAATCCGCAGGAAAAAGGGCCGATCAATACAGCCATCAATCACTGGACACCCATCAATCCATATATCTATTCACTCATTCTGACTCTCAGTCCTGGCGTCCGCACAAACATTGAACACATTGATTGATCCGCCACTAGCCCCCTCTCCCACTCATGAAGCTTCATGCTGATTCAGTACTCAACAAGGGTACAGCAATGGCACAGAGGTAACCCAGGAGCATTGACAGAAAGGGGATTAAAAGCCAAAGAAATACAACACAGTTGAAATGATTCAACACAAGTGGGAGACAGAACTGATAATCTTATTCAAAAAAGGAGGAAGAAGGTGAAACAAGTGGGAGACAAAGACATGCAAGAAGTGTCAAACTCGGATCAGGGGGGATCAGTAGTGCAAACTAGTGTTTCCTCTGCAAGCATTCAGATGCAGATGCAACTTTCACAGCGCACAATGGAGGTTGTCCGGAGTGTGGGGGAGTGTGTGCATTTGCGATGATGGTGCACGCAAAAAAAGGCTTCTCACACATCTGCTAACTTGCATCTCTGATGGGGGTGCAAATAGGCCTCCGTTGTGCTACCACGCAGACCCGGCTGGAGTGACCCGACGCCTCCGATGATAACATCACACACACTGGAGCACCCTCATCGTTGTTGTTTACATGCATGACGCCTGACGACTATGTAAATGCAGCAGACAATAGAATATTCAACATCACAATGTTGACAGTATAACAAAGTGTTTATTTACATGCACTGCTGTTGTCCTTTACCAAGGACAAATTCAAACACTTTCAAGATGAATGTTCAAGCATTTTCCGTGGAGGTAGTAAATTAAAGATTTTCTACCAGCACTGCACATACCTAATATCACAAAGATTTTCAAATCATGGTAGGTACAATAGAAAACACACATTTTACTTGATCCTAGAGATAGATGTAATCATGTCAAACATTTTATTTATTACAAATTCACTGCTCTTTGAACCATCAAAAAGCATGACGTTAAATGTTTCAGGATTTAAAGGAAGTGGAGAAATCTTTCAATTTTATTTATTTGGAAGGGATACTAGAATGCTAAAACAGTGGAAACACATCAAGCCTGATACAATGATACAGTTTTGCAGCACTACAATCACAATAATAAACCGCAAAAAAAACAAACTAATAGCTCTCTGGCAACTGGAAACGGTACTCTTCATGATAGGAAAGTACGGAGGAGCCTCGGTTTTCGAAAACAATCCGTTCCAGAAGGCTGATCGAGAAGAGAATCATTCGAATTCTGAATCACATTTTCCCATTACAAATAATGGAAAAGAAAATTAATCCGTTCCAAGCCAAAAAAACCCCGTCATTTTTTCATTTGCGCATTTTTGTCCTATCGCACAACTGAAGCGCACCGCCGAACGCGCACCGCCGAACGCGCAACCGTAGCACGCCGCCAACCGCGCAACTGCACCGCGCTGGTCGCATTATTGTTAGAGCCGTCGCTGAAATTTAGAAAATACTTTTAAAGTCCTGATGTACTTTCCAAAATTTAAGTGGACCTCAGTGCGCAGGGAGCTGAATTTTGTCCGATCGCGCAACTGCAGCGCACAGCCGAACGCGCAGCTGTAGCGCGCCGCCGACCGCGCAGCTGTAGTGCGCCGTCGACCGCGCAACTGCACCGCGCTGGTCGCATTATAGTGACAGAGCCGTCGCTGAGATTTAGAAAGTACTTTTAAAGTCCTGATGTACTTTCCAAAATTTAAGTGGACCTCAGTGCGCGTGAAGTTTAATTTTGTCCGATCGCGCAACTGCAGCGCATCGCCGAACAAGCAACCGTAGCGCGTCGCCGACCGCGCAACTGCACCGCGCTGGTTGCGTTATTGTGACAGAGCGGTCGCTAAAAATTAGAAAATATGTTTAAAGTCTCAATAGACTTTCTGAAATTGAAGTGGACCTCAGTGCGCAGGGAGCTGAATTTCGTCCGATCGCGCAACTGCAGAGCACAGCCGAACGCGCAGCCGTAACGCGCAACCGACCGCGCAGCCGTAGTGCGCCCCCGACCGCGCAACTGCACCGCAATGGTCGCATTATTGTGACAGAGCCGTCGCTGAGATTTAGAAAGTACTTTTAAAGTCCTGATGTACTTTCCAAAATTTAAGTGGACCTCAGTGCGTGTGAAGTTTAATTTTGTCCGATCGCGCAACTGCAGCGCATCCCCGAACGCGCAACCGTAGCGCGTCGCCGAACGCACAACTGCACCGCGCTGGTCGCATTATTGTGACAGAGCCGTCGCTGAAATTTATAAAATACTTTTAAAGTCCTGATGTACATTCCAAAGTTTGAGTGGACCTCAGTGCGCAGGGAGCTGAATTTTGTCCGATCGCGCAACTGTAGGCACCGCCGAACGCGCAGCCGTAGCGCGCCGCCGACCGCGCAACTGCACCGCGCTGGTCGCATATTGTGACAGAGGCGTCGCTGAAATTTAGAAAATACTTTTAAAGTCCTGATATACTTTCCAAAGTTTAAGTGGACCTCTGTGCGCAGGGAGCTGAATTTTGTCCGATCGCGCAACTGCAGAGCACAGCCGAACGCGCAGCCGTAGCGCGCCGCCGCCCGCGCAACTGCACCGCGCTGGTCGCATTATTGTGACAGAGCGATATTCTTCTCAGAATCTGTGGCAGTTAAATGGTTGTCATCCTTATTTTGGCCCAAACCTTTCCCACTGCACTTTGAAAACATAATTTTGTCACTTTCATAGTGCTTTGCTAAATACAGTAAGGGCTTAGCCCTATCTCCCCAAATCCAAACATTGCTAAAATATGTTTTAACTAAGCAGCAGCAGCAGCTTGCTTGAGCCTCAAATAGGCCGAAATAAGTTTTAACTAGGAGCGGCTGCTGACTTAAAGTATGGGAGGAGGGGGGTGCTTTAACACAGGGGGTGCAATATGGGGTCACACAAGAGGGAGGAGGGATCTACCTCCCACCCCCACCCGCTTTCCCTCTCTCTCTGCCTCTGTGGCTCTTGGAAAGAGAGGAAGGAAGCCAGGAGCGAGGCAGAGAGGTCCAAAAGCGAGCGAGGAGAGAGCTGGATGGTGGGGGAGGGACTGGAGCAAGAGCGCTCCTTATTGGCGGGCCGTGGATCTCTCCCTGCGTGGATTGATCGAGCTCAGGTCAAATTACACCATTTGCCGTGTCTTAGTTTGTTTTTCTCTCAGCCAGGGGAAGTTGGAGCGACGCGCGATATATTCGCCTCCTTTTTTCCCCCTGGAATTACTGCATATGGATACGCAATAATAAAGCATTCAGATGAGGTGAGTTGTTTTTTTGTTTTTTTTTTGCAGAAATGCATGCACCTATTTCTTTACTTTATTCCAGAGTGAAAGTCAAATTAGTAAACGGGAGAGGCTGTGGAAAAAGAAATAATGCCCGTGTGTGCAAACAATTGTTTTACTGTACAGGTTATATACATTAGGACAGATTTTTTTTTTTTTATAATGGATGGCTTTGTACTGTAACCGCTCGGTTCCGTTTGCACGCGCTTTCTTTATTGGGAACATTAACTTCTATGACTCTTTTTTGGGATGTCACTGATTTCTTCCCTTCTTTTTAAAGGGCTGAATCAATTACTAGTATTTAACTGAATCACTCCCGAGTTGAGAAGTCTGCGTCGCTCGTCTTGCTATTCTTAAACACCTGAGACTTGGGGCGTTTAACTCTTGATGTAATTATTCCATTATTATTAATGTATAAATGCGTTCAAAGTTACCGGAGGCGCTGCTGCGTGGGGTGTGTGAGGAAGGGGACGACACCCTAGTTATACCACAGAAGAGTGCGACGGTCGCGGATCTGCTTTGAGCATCAGTCGTCACAACCAAAGGGGCCTCGGAACCAGGACGAAAGAGTCCCAAAAAGAGGTTTAGATGAAGCGAGCGGAGCGAGAAACTGGATTTAAAACAATAAAGTGTGTCCGGATGGAATTTAATGTAAGGAGAATCATACACATTTTTTTTCTTAAATGGATTACCAGAGGAATAATCGGACATTTGGGCAGATTGCTCCGTTCATGATCTTAAGGTAGGTTACGTTGCAAATTAAAAAAAAAAAAAAAAAAAGAAGACTACTATGTGTCTTTTTTCTTGTGTCTGTATTTAAGATTAATGTCAAATTTTGTTTCTTTTATCTGTTCCATCTCTTTGATGGAGTACACATACGTTATTATGTTGTCAAAGGGACTGGGAGTGTTTAACAATGTCACAGTACCCCCCATTCAGTCGTTTTTACTTGTTTATTATTTTCATATTGAATAATTGAGGTGTCCCAATTGAACACTAGCACCCTCTGGTTGGCAGTGTTACTTTTATCTCTTCAGTCGTTTATTTCTCTTTACGGTGCCTTGTATTAATTGAACGCATCGCACTTCTCTATGGCTGCCGGATAATAGAAAAGCCCCCTCACTGTTGTTTCTCCTCTTGTGTCCCCTCCTCTTTGTTGTCTTTTGTACCCAGTCCCACATGTGGACACTAAAGGCTTGTGAAAAGATTTACCACGGATGGAACTTTGAATGCCTTTACACCCCAGTCTGGACAATACACACGTTTGTGCCTGCACTGATGCATGAATGGATTGTGTGCTTAAAAATCATAGAAAATAACCCCTCCCAAACTAGGAACATTAGCACTCTGTGCATAAAATGAATTAACGTTGAAAAGAAATATAAATACAGTGTTGGCCATATTCGTTTAACATGCATGTTGGTGATTTTGAGTGGATTGAGAATTGGTGTGAATGCTAAATTATCTGACAATCTGCCATTTGCGGGAATTAAGGCTAGTATATGAGCCAAATAGCTTATTCTAAATTGATGTGAGCACCTGAGATGCTGAAATCCCTGAAAAAGTCGTATTTTTTCCCTGTTGCGGTAATTCCTTGCTAGATTTTTTTGTTTTTTAATTTTTACCATGGTTTTGACTACAAACTTGATGTTGGCCAAAGCCTTACCAGGGTTGAACATCCGGACCAGCTGCGGGTTGGCCGACAGCTCGGCTCGTTGCTGCCCACCGGGTCAGAATTCAGCGACCAGAACAACTGCAGTTAACCTCCGGTCCAGCCAGCTGCAACCCAGAACAGCCATCATTAAACCCTTGCGATCTGTGTTAACAACCTCATAGATGCTCCAAATGGCAGCTTGAAATCAGAATCATTCAATGTTTGGAGGACCGAGTGTTAAAAGTTCAACGAGTCAACATGTTTATATGGTTTGCTTTGTTCCTTCAAACCCCCTTTTGGTAGCCCCCCAAATGTGCTCTCCTGAACATAGATAGAGCCAGTGACCGGGGGTGGGGCACCATTGTATTGGTGTGGCCAAAGCCCCCCTTTGTTTCCTGGTCACACCTGCAGCTAGGCCCTTTTGTGCATACGACTGCTGTGTGCAACCTTTCTCCTGTTTCACTCTTCCTCTTGCCAAGTTTCACAAGAAAGAGGTTAGAGGTAGTTTACTTCAGACTTGCATTCTCAAACCCTTCCAAAGTGAATCCAGGTGGTAGTAACAGCTTAGGGTCACTGGGACTGGTTTGAATATATACATAATAATCACTCTCGGGGCAATAATGTGATCATCTGGCCAGTTATCTTGCGAGGCTGCATCTGGACCGCTTCCTTATTTATGCTGTATGAAGCTATGCCTCCCAATAAATCCAACGAGGTGCTGCTACCGAATGTCTTGCAGTATTCGTGCCCTCCGAGCTCTCGGCCGAAGATGTTTCTCTCCGCCAGTAGTTGTTGATCTTTGAAGTAGACAATAAACCTCAACAAAGCAGTGCATTCTTTTGCTGCCGCAAGTAAAGCCTATTTGGGATTGAAAGTGCTTGTGGCAAAGCAGTCGGCCAATGGGAAACCACCTTCGGATGCAACTACAGATGTACAGCGCTACCATCCTTTTGACAGATTTTTATTTTAATTATTGGCTTGGATACTACCACTGCTTGACGTGGGTAACTTTGTGAAAAGTTTTGGAAATTAATTGAGAAATATCGGACGCTGAAGACTGATGACTTTGTTGTGAAGCTTGGCATAGCTCAGGCAGACAACAGGCATATCCTGTTTGTGCTTGTATTTTTGTGCCAGTGTGTATTTTGAAGGCCGAGGATGATTTCACTTGGAAGGGTTTAAATTGCTCCCATTGGACCTGTAAGTAGACTATTTGCCAAAGTAGTGCCTGAAATTTTCCTGCTGCGTTTATATGTACCCATCGCATTTAGAATTGAGGCAAGAAACATCATGCACCATTGTTATTTGCCACTGCAGTTTTTTTCTATTTTTTAATGAGCACCAAATCGGACTTTCCTGCAAAATGGAACCCAACGGCGCGGTCTAAGAGAGGTGGCGGCTGACATATGCCAGTGAAAGCGTAGCTCACAGAGCGCATATGTGTTAATCTGTCATTTTAGGCTCGTAACACTAAATCCTCAGATTTAACTACCAGAATTGGGCTGTAGACCCCTATACCCCCCCCCCCCTCCTCCTCCTCCTCCTCTCCCATCCCCCATGTTAAACACCATGACTTTGTGCCAACAATATCAGCGGCAAAATGCGTGGTTGTGGGACATTTGAAAAGCCTGTAATAACAGAGGTAGAGCGAGGCAAGGCTGACTGGCAGCGAGTTGCGTGACAAGCTCAGCGTCTCTGGGCTTGTTTGAGGCCTATATGTACATGCACACCACACACACTAACTGGAGGGCAGGAACCAAAGAGTGCAAAGGAATAGTCAATAGAAAACATTCTGGGCTCGCCGGAGATTTCAAAGTAATTTTAGATGGCTGACCTCTGGGTGTCTTCTGTTTCTGTTTTACATAAAAAGAAAGCCATTGCCGCTACGGTAAGGCTGTAATGGTGCTGAGTTATAGTTAATTTCCTGTTTAATTGCATTTTTAGCAATAAGCTCGGAGAAAGTATGGCTTCTGTGTTTCCCCAAGCTTGGCTCTGATGCAAAGCCAACTGCCCGTCTAATAGGGCCATAGAATTGATATACTCTATGTATATCTCACTTTAGTTACCTTTTGCACAGTACCTCCGCTTGCTCTTGTTGTTGTGCATTTGGCATCTATTCCCGTGTCGGGTTTTGGCGTGAGAGCATTTGTTGGTGAGCACATTTCCGAGGTAGTAAAAGAACACTAGACGCTTTTAACAAACACCAGTGCCTCCACTCTAATAGAGGTCTATCGTCACTTCTCTTTTAGACAATGTTGCTTCGTCGCTATTGATCTGTCGGCCGGCATGGAGATTCACAGTGAAAGGAAATGCTCCGCCATTGTGTGTTAGTTAGATGTACACCAGCCCATTTGACCCGAGACAATTTCTCTATTTTGTCAAAAACATCAAACTTCTCATTTCACTGTTAAGTAGACTGATGATGATGGAGCACAGCCCGATTCAGGTCTAGCATTACTCATAATGACTTTGCTGTTTGGAAGGTCGCAGCGTCCCACTGAGCGCTGAATTGCCACCATTACGCACCGTGAATGACTAAAACACACTTATAGAGCGGTCCATTTCAGCCTCACTTGAATCTCTCCCAGGTGACACGGTATAAGTTACCATACTGCAATTGGATTATCAGTGCTTGGAAAAATGCAGTCGCTTAATATCAACATGGACTGTTCGAAGCAGTTGATGACTCAAACATGGTGGAAAAAGCTGGCATGCAGATGTTTTGTTGGCCTCTGTCTACTTTGACACCGATTTGCTCCTCGGGCACTAAATGTAAGTATAAAGTGGGCAAATTTAGAAAGGTTTCCACACATGACTGTGGTGAAACAGAGATCTGGTCTGCCCCGCTTCCTGTGTGGATCAATCAAAGCACTAATGGCTTAGCTCTGACAGACTGGAGCAGGTGTGCTTTGGAGCTAATAGAAAAATGAATCATTACTGTTTGTGCGCATGTGTGCACATGCATCGTTGGTCTTTGAGATACATTATGTGAGAGCGTGATGATGTATGTGCTCCCAGTGTGCGGATCCCAGCATGCTTCCAACTAATCTATGCTTTGGCCTGTGTGACGTCTCCCAGTAAATTGTTTATATCCGTTCAGGCTTTGCCCACATGAATAATTTGTTTGCCTTATAAATATTTGAAATGTACACCAATCATTTAGAGCCACAGCCTGCCTCTAAAGTCCTCCTACACACATTTCGTACACATGAATACGACCTGCAATACATTACATTCATCCGGTGTATTATATCTACATTAGGACGTATTGGGTGTGCGTGAATGTGTGTGTGTGTGTGTGTGTGTGTGGGTAGTGCACCCATTGTAATTACACCAATGTCAAAACAAGTGAGCGTGGCTTTGTCCTCATAACACAAAGATGGAGTGAATCACTGCAGTGCAATAAAGCGCTTTGGCCCCAAGGAGAGACTGCAGCAGTAAGAGCTAACAGAGCGCTAATAGAAGTCAGCTAAGGTCGCATGTGATGGCGCACCGGTGATGGTGATGAAGTTGCAATGAGCTGATCAGCGATGAGCTTGGCCCCGCACAAACCAATCAGAGCACAGATGTACAGAAGCAGCAGGGCCCGCCGTGCTTCGAGCAGAGCGGACTTCCGTTCCAGCGAACACACACTGAGACACCGCGCCGGACTTTTGGCTGACCTTCTGTTAGTTAGCAGATGCAGGCGGAGCGAGAATGGGAAATTTCTTGCTCTGCCACCCACCAATGCTCGAGTGTGTATGATGCTTGAACACCCACCAGTCACAATACACGAGCTTTATCAAATTTACTCGATCAATTTGATATAATTGCAGACTCGAGGTCCAAACAAAACCAACAAAATAGACTAACAAGATGCAAACATGTCGAGTTAAGGACAGAGCCTTGCTGTGAAAAGCGATAATCTGCGGGTAACTGCCCACCTCAATAAAAATTATTTGCCTTATATGCCACGAGAGAGCAGCAAAGCACATTTTCCTATTAGACAAGGCTGTGGCCTCACCAAAAGAAGTTCATAGTGCCAAAACAATATTTTTACAGTCAACATGACTGTCGCCTAGTCCAAGACAGCAATCATTTCTTTTCATGCTAAGAGCAAATCATTTAGTTTGGGGGTTCACTGTAGAATAATAAACAATGATCTGTTTTGATTGCCTGAGAAGTATCTCTTTGACAATATATTAAGTTTAGAGCAAAATGTATTTCAGGATGTCTTCATTTTTTTTTTATCTAGGTTAGATGTTGTGCTGTACGTCTCCAACTGAATAACAGAGGAATCTTTTTTTTTTGTGCATGTCTCCAGGTAACATCTCCACTAGTGTGAAACAGGAAGTGGATGTGAGCAGCCATGGGCCACAGAGCTGCACTTCTGCTCAGTGAGCTGCTGCGGCTGCTGCTGCTGCTAACAGCTTCACGCACTCTCCTCGCAGTCAGCTTCCCCGAGGACATTGCACCCCTGGATGTCGTTGACGCACACTGTGAGTTCACACGCACACAAACGCACAATCTCAGCAGAGATGGGTCACGATTACAATGACTGCAATATCGCAAAAACGCAAGACAGGACAAAAAGACCAACGTAATGTTGGCGTCTTTATTTTATTCACGGTAAGAGTATACAATCTATAGATCGGTCGCATTCAATGTTTTTTGTTTCAATTAACCAGCTCTAATTAGTAACATACTGCTCAAACACTACTAATGACAAAACATTTTATCACTCTGAATAATAAACTTGCTCAAATTGAATTCAGTAAGTGTGCGGCGAGTGGCACTCAATGGAGTGCATCGCGCTACCAAAGTTGAGCCATCTCATTGTCATTACAGTTTATGCATTTATACACTTCAGAATTGGACAAAAAGGTAATCTTCCTTGGCCCCTAACCCAACGCTTTGTACATTTTGAAAGATTTTCAAAACAGAACATCACTGACTGCTATAATAACATTGTTCTTATTTCATGAATATGTTTGAGTTATTGAAAGTGCTGGTCTATTTCATTGCATGGTAAAAAAATATATATCAGTAGGCCCGCCAATACACCAGCCCAACATCCAAATCAATGAGTCACATTGAATATGGATGTATGCAGGCACATGCCAAAATTAGCATTTGCATCAAATTTACCAAGCAATCTGTGTGCACGTTTGCAGTTTCACGGAGGTACCCCGTGTTCAGAGGCAGGCCCTCTGGTAACGAGTCGCAGCATCGCCTTGACTTTCAGCTGATGACCAAGATACAAGACACGCTCTTCATCGCTGGCAGGTATACTGAACACGGGCAGATTCTCCTTTACACATCTCCCCACACACACTCACTCACTCGCATCTTGGCAGGTAAACAGTGCCGCTAGAGGGAGGGGGAGGGGGGGGGGGGCTCTTAGTGTTATTGGATCCGTGGCTGGTATGCCGCCATCTGAGGTATACGGTCGCTATCGATCCAGCAAAAGCATCTATCAACCTCGCCCGATGCTCTGTCAGAGACTTCTTGGCATCTCTACATGTCATTTTAGTATTTATGAGCATTGGGATTAATCTTACCACCAGCCACTAGTATTGTAGCAAGAAATCACCTTGACATCTATAATATAACAGCCCCCAAACTCTGCGCCTCCCCCCCACTACTGTAATCACAACCATATGTAGTACAGGGATCAGGTAAATCACACTGCCACTTGTGGGTGTTCCCATATGTTTGCTCAAAAGGAAGGCTATTATTGTTCCCAGTTGGGTGTTCAGCATTTGTCTTAACTGGCAGATCATCAAAACAAAAAGTGACGTCATGCAAAGTACAGAAGACAATCAGGTTTTAAAGCCTGTTGAACCAAAAACCATCTTCACTGAGGATTAATTGTTCTTCATGCAAACGACAAAAGACAGAAGATACTCGATTATTTTGCTCATCGTCCCCAACTGATGAGAGCTGCTCGAAACTGAAGATCTCATGTTACCATAAAACCAGAGGTTGTGTTTGGGACGCGAGCGAGTCACATCCGAATTAACAACAGATGTGATTTTCTTAGAATGAGCTCAACCCTAAACAAAAAGCAACCAGGAAAACAATGTAGATGAGCTTATTACCATGCAATTGGACACGATGAAAAACAAGGTTTATCTGTGGCCCTGCTAATAGTAGAAAATTTTTGTGTCAATGGTCACTCCATTAATATTTGAGTCTTTAATAAAAGTCCAACATTTCTATTTTTTTTTTTTTTTGCATCACTGAAATTTTGTGCACTGTTGCTGTTCACAGAGATCAGGTGTACCTTGTAAGTTTGAGAGAATCGTACAGGAATGAGATCATCCCTTACCGGGTAAGATTCTTGCCACAAGCTACTCATTTAAACCACAAACGCGCACACGCACAAACACAGCCATTCATCACAAACTAGGCTGGATGTAAATTGAGAGAGTTGAAAGTCAAGACGTGTGTGTCTGTGTGTGTGCGTGTGTGCATGCGTACATTCCTGTTAGAGCACATGCATTTGGCATGCAGATATGTGTGTGTGTTAATGCTTCACATTTTGGCTCCATAGAAGCTGACATGGCGGTCAGGCCAGGCAGACAAAGAGATGTGTGCCGTCAAGGGAAAACACAGAGTAAGTACAACTATAATTCAGCCTCACGACTGTTCTTTTAGTGCTACTTAGTAATTACGAAAATAATAATAATAAAACCCTCAACACACTCTTTGTGCGTTCATAGGATGAGTGTCATAACTTCATCAAAGTGCTGGTTCCCAGAAATGACGATCTGGTCTTCATCTGTGGCACCAATGGCTTTAACCCCATGTGCAGATACTACAGGGTCAGTATACACATGATAATATATGCAGCCGTGCCTTGTGATATTATTTTTTTCTGTTTTGACTTATGAGTGCAAAGTTTGGATGCAAACAGTGTACGGTAGCAGTGAACTGAAATCTCTTCATAACGAGCAGCAGTTTGGCAAACTGAATTAGTGAGAGGTTCTAAAAAGAAGCTTTGAGTCCTTTATTGACATTTAAAGTTTAATGTCAAACTAAACATTAAATGAATAGGAAGACATAACTAAACATGAAATAAATAGAATTAAACATTGTGTTATAACCATTTAAGACAAACCATTTAACACAAATGGTGACACAACACATGTAGACAGACAATATAGCAATACCCCTCCTGTCTTTTTTTCTTTATCCTCTGCAATGGCTGACTAATATTACCGCTGAGTAATTTAATGACTTTATCATCACTATACTTTTTTTTTTATAAAATACAATATTAAATAGTGTCATTTTCCATTTTCGTTGAAAAAATTCTCAATCTATAAAGTGACCAGGAGGTGGAAGGTAACTCAAAACGTCAACGTGATATTTTCAATGCATTCTACAGGATTGTTTGACCATTTTCTTCCCCATATTTGCTCTGCTGTCTTTGTTGAATGTGTGTGTTTGTTCCTTCCCTCAGCTGGATAACCTGGAGTTGGATGGTGAAGAGATCAATGGGCTGGCACGATGCCCATTTGACTCCAAGCAAACCAACGTCGCCCTTTTTGCAGGTGAGGGTCAAAAGCACAGCCGCCCACCTACACGCTGGCACACGAGAGACTTTCTACACAAGAGCTAATGTGTTCCTAGTTATGCTCTCATGATTACCTCTGTGTTTTTGCTGCGGTACAAATACGCCTGCAGCTAAAGCAAGTCGGTCTAATTAAAGCTTTTAGATGAGGGGGGGAAAAAGTAGCATACGAAGAGTGTTGTCGGCCAGCTTCAATTGAGTGCGTTTCTTGTTTGTCTTGTTTCGTAGAGGGGAAACTGTATTCTGCCACGGTGGCTGACTTTCAGGCCAGCGATTCTGTCATTTATCGCAGTATGGGCGATGGATCCGCCTTGAGGACCATCAAATATGACTCTAAGTGGCTTAAAGGTAAGAAACGCCCTTTCGCCACATCTTCAGTTGACTCCTCTCCGGCGATACCGTGGCACGACATGGTGTGCGTCGAAGCCGGCGAGTTTGCGATAGAGAGCTCTCCTGTCTTGCCAAACTCCTCGGGGGATATGGCCTGCTCCCTCTCAGGCAATCTAGGTCACACCCAGTCATATACAGCCTTGTACAAATCCCTGAAATATTCAACACGCACACTGGTGGTGACGATGCAAAAATACTCTCTCAACTCTCTGCTTCTGTTTCTCCCTCAGAACCTCATTTCCTGCACGCAGCCGAGTATGGGAATTATGTGTACTTTTTCTATCGAGAGATTGCAGTGGAGCACAGCAATCTGGGCAAGGTAAGAACAGTCTAAAGGTGGCATTTTAGTGCACTGCATTTTGCGAACAAATGCTCTATGGAAAAAAAAAAAGACTAAAAGCTCCTCCATCGCATTCATTCATTTGTGGCAGTCCCCGTTCATGCGATGACAGTACACCTCATTACAATAAAGCTGAATTTTCAACGGTCTGGGTTTTCTGGGAATGTTTGCCTGATGTAAAACCATTACACAGCGAGAGGATTTGTCTCCCAGAGAATGCACAATCGGTATCTGGCTCTCTGTCCAAGCTAATGGAAGGGCATTAGGATGTTCTCTGTTCAATGCCAGCGTCAGGTTTGACCACGGCCCATCCTGAGCTGGTCTGGCTGAGCTCACTAGCCTGAAGGCCAACATCCTCCATCAGTTTCCACTTTTCAACCCTATTAGTACTGGAGTGACATTTCAACTTTGATCGGGGTTATCTAATTATCACAAGTCCCAGATAATTTGCTAATATGTATATGCCACTACGAATAATGGTGAGGCTGTGAGGGAGAGGAGCTATTTCTGGACTTTGCTACGAGTTCTTTATTGAATTCTAACGCCTCTCCAGTCTTTTTAAAATCAAACAGCTGGCAGCCACAACTTTCTGTCATATTGCGTGAAAAACAGAAGGCAAGGCAATTACAACCAACAACAACATTGGTGTAACACATGTCAAATCCAGGTCTTCAAAATAAAATCACACCAGTATGGTAACAGTTGAACCACACTCTTATTGGCTCTGTGCTGGGTCATTCAGCGGTCACACTCAAACTATTATGTGCTTCTCTATTGGGTGTGTTTGCTAAATAACCCACCATCGGGCAGAACAAAGTGGATTGAGTGTTATCAAACTGGTGTCAGTTAATTCTAGATTTTGGACTTCAGACTGCAAACTGGCGTCCGTTAATTTTGAAGGTTGGACTTTAGACTGCATGTTGCGTGGTTTATTATTTTATCACGAGTTGTTTTTCTTTCTCTTGTGTTTATGATTAAGCTTTGCTTAGACGGCACAGCAATCTCGCTTGATGGAAAAAGGTGAAGGAATGGCACAAAATGGCTTCCTCTCTGCATTCACGCAATAGATCCCACATCACTTGTTTCCATTAGGCCAGCCATTTGATGTGCTTTTTAATGTTTGGCCTCAGTCAGGGCGAGCAGTTTTCCACTCAAAATCGTGAGACCTAAATACAAGTGTGTATTCTGGCTGTCCGTGCTGAGCCGCAACAGAATGCAGAGATGCATTATTTAGTACAGTGAAAATGTTTTTAGCGAGGAATTTCACTTCCTCCAGCCTCTATCCTGGCTTAAACTCCTGCTCCCTTTTAGGTGGTCTACTCTCGCGTCGCCCGGATCTGCAAAAACGACATTGGCGGGTCGCAGCGCGTTCTCGAGAAACATTGGACATCTTTTGTTAAGGCGAGACTGAACTGCTCCGTGCCGGGGGACTCCTTCTTCTACTTTGACGTGCTTCAGTCCATCACTGACATCATCAACATCAACGGCGTCCCGTCTGTGGTGGGCGTGTTCACCACTCAGATGAACAGGTGGGCTATGACTCTTTATGGCTGATGGATGGACTAATTTCAAGGATGGCAGAAGGCTCTACCGAGGTGAAGTATGGCCATTTAATCATCGTGCTTCTTCTCCGCAGTATTCCGGGGTCAGCCGTGTGTGCTTTTTCCATGGCCGACATCGAGAAAGTCTTCCGTGGTCGTTTTAAAGAGCAAAAGACCGCCGACTCCATATGGACGCCGTTCCCAGAGGAGAAACTTCCGAAACCTCGGTAGGGATCTTTCGAACCCGCTGAAAATATCGATGTGACATTCAAAATGGGATGTAATAAGTGTGGCCTTTCTGTGGCTCCTAACTCGGCAGCTGAAAAGCAGTCCCTTTTTTCAACCGGCGTAACCAAATACGTTATAGTGGTAAAAGAGGTTATTAGCCGCGACCCAGCACACACATTCACCATCTGCCGATGATTAAATATTTAAGGTGACATAATTATCTGACGATGCAGTTTGAACCAGTTTGTCACACGTACAGTCTGCTTTTTCGAAGCATGACCTGCGTCGAAGACAAAAAAAAATCCACAAAGCACCTCATTTCCCTGGTGAATCATTGATGGAGGATAACCACGCGTATTATGCATATTTAATGTTTCCTGCTGAGGCCTTTTTTTGTGATCTAATAAGCACCTGCTCCCCAACCCTTTCATTTCACTTTCTATTCACTTGACTGCACATGATGATCAGCCCCAATGATCACATGAGCTGCTTTTTGACCTTTTGCCCGCCGTGCATGTGAACCCTCCATTTTAGACCCGGGTGCTGCGCAGGTTACGGTCCAGCTGCATCCTTTAAGAGCTCCATCGAGTTCCCGGATGAAACCCTGCAGTTCATCAAGTCACACCCTCTAATGGACACGGCTGTGCCTTCTATGGGGGACGAGCCCTGGTACACCAAGACGCGTGTCAGGTGAATAACCGAAATGTCGTAACTTTATAACTTATTTGGGTCGGGTTGGTAACAGCACCTGAGAACTCTACACAGGCCAAATATCATGTCTATTTTGATTCCATTGAAAAGTTACTGTTCATGCAATATTGATAAAATACATGGCTCCTACCCGTAAGGATATGTCAGGCTGGTGATAGTGGCATCATTATCAAGATTTTGTTTTTGATCCCCAAAATACATGGATGAAATGTGTTGTAGGTACAGGCTGACTGCACTGGCAGTGGACAACGAAGCGGGCCCTCACAAGAACTACACAGTGGTTTTTATCGGTTCCGAGTCAGGAGTCGTGCTCAAGGTTTTGGCCAAGACCTCGTCCATGTCCCTGAATGACAGTCTGCTTCTGGAGGAGATAGACGTCTTTAACAAGGCCAAGTAAGCCATCATGCACTTTTCACCCGCTCTGTCTGCTTTTGTTTTGTTCTCTCTTTCTCTTCTCCATCTGCCTCACGGCTGACGAGTCAGCAAATATTAACTGGCGCTTCCTCGTGCTGATGACAGCGTCTGTCAGATTTCTGCGTATGCAACGCTTGTTTTTCCTCCCAATCGTTAATTTGTGGATTCGCGCATCATTTGCAAATGTCAAAAGTTAAAGGCCTGATAATCTGCGAGAGAAAGATTTATCCACCTAGTGATTACATTTTTATTGAAAGAGTAGACGTTAATCTGATGAACCCTTTTTTGCTCCATTTTCCAGGTGCTTGTCTAATCACGACGATGATAAGCGTGTCCTATCACTGCACGTGGACAAAGACGCACATAGCCTGTACGTCGCCTTTTCAAGCTGCGTCATTCGAATTCCGCTGAGTCGCTGCGAAAGGCATTCTTCCTGCCACAAGTAAGTGATGCCCCTAATGCACACTTAAATGTGCTTTTTGCAGTTTTACACCTTTGCCGTTTGCTTTTGTCCAGTACGTCGTAAATAGAAGGATAACAACTTTGCCCTCAATACGGGGGTTAATGTTCAGCAAACCACAAATGGTTTCCCAGAATGATGTGTGTGTTTTGGACTAGGTCTTGCATTGCATTACGTGATCCCTATTGTGGATGGAGGCCTCAAGGAGCCTGTGAGAGGATACAGCCCGGTCTTTTGTGAGTTCAAGGTCCAGATTTATCGCAAGATGTCTTAATTAAAGCCGAGATAATAGAAATTCTCATTTGTCTCATTTTCAGGACGGGCTATGAGCAGGATATTGAATTAGGAAACACTGGCCACTTGGGAGACTGTCAGGGTAAGAGTCATCTTCATACCACTTCATGCGCATATCCTCTGACACACACTGACGCACACACACACACACACACACACACACACACACACACACACACCTGAGCAAACAATAGAAACTCATCTGCACACTCACACCAGCATTCGCTCCACTAACTTGTCCCGACATACTTGTAAGTCTATGTTTGGTATTAACACACATCTACATACAGCGAGTACATGGCTACTTGTAACTAATGCCTCAAACATGCACATTCAAGGGTCATGCTCAGCCGGTGCAAGTGGTAGAGGTTTTGGTTTCAATAATAAGTGATGGCCATTGCTGATTTTCTTTTGAAATAGCTGCCTTGTCAAATGTACCAACTGACCATGACCCAAGCTGAACCTCGGTATTGATCAGAACCAGAGGACCTTCTTTAGAAAGATAATGAGTGCTTCATTTTTTTTTTCAGTCGCACTCAAAAGAGATTTTATTTTTAACTTCTGAGTTCCCTGAATAATGTATTGTGCTTTTTAATTCCTTTAGCATTTTTGGGCACTACATCAGCGCCAGATTACAAATCATATGGCGACCCCACCTCTGGTTAGTTTGATCTTTTACTCAAATGGTTTATTTTCCCTTGAGTTCAGCATCTCGACTATCCCTGTCTTGGCACCGCTCATTCATTGTCATGTTTTGCCAACAAAACACCTCCTGTGAATGCAAAAGTCACCTGCTCCATTTTAACCGTCACAAACCAAACCCATTTGTCAGGTCACATGACTGACTGCCTCACTTCACACTCATCACTTTTTGTCCTGATCGCTCCCCCAGGCATGCTCACCCACCAAAGCATCCGTCCTGTTCTGTCCCAGCTCCTCTTTGAAACTCTGTATCCTCTC
This sequence comes from Syngnathus leptorhynchus, assembly GCF_054491065.1. Taxonomy (NCBI): domain Eukaryota; kingdom Metazoa; phylum Chordata; class Actinopteri; order Syngnathiformes; family Syngnathidae; genus Syngnathus; species Syngnathus leptorhynchus. Next base: position 9,999,492 of record NC_141197.1, read on the forward strand.
TTTTGACCCAACCAAATGTTTAGAATAAAAATGTCAACGCCGTGATTTACTCCAACTAACTTTTCAAATTCCCATTAGCCATGTCTACTAATTGGGATGATGACAGTATGCTTTACAAACCATTTGTTAACAGTTTGTTTGTCACCACAGACGTGGAGTTTTCATCAGCACCAGTCACTGTCCCGCCCAGTGGGCCCATACCTCCCCCAGTACTCATTCCCACTCAGAGCCCCAGTTCTGGGCCCGTTCCAGAGCTCTACGGCTCGGGCTTTGTGCTGCAAGATGACCCGGCCACCTCTCATTCTTTAGACTCTCTCCCAGGGGGGCAAGAGGGTAAGGCCCACAGGGAGCCAGCCAGCATGCCGCATTGATCTGATAGCTGCCGACCACTGACAATGCACGCTGAGGCTCATACCTGCACCCTGGCAGCTATCTAGAGTTGATTCAAGTGCATTCATTTTCTCTTACTCACATTTCACTACTGCTTTTTCTCTTTTCTTAAAATGATCCTTCACTTCTTTTCAGTCTTTCATTGATTTGAGCTGAAAATAGACTAGCTAGCTTTAGCCCTCGTAATAGTTTACTCTAGCTGGGAGATGATTGGCTGGGCCTGAACTGCCGCAACCCAATGGTGGCCGCACAGTGGGTGAACTAACTCTTTCAATGTCTGTGGTTACTAACAAACCTCCCGTAGAGCATCGACTATTTCAGCCAGTGGAAAAACATCGCTCCTATTGCTCCTCTGATCTACTTCCTACTGAATGATTTCTTGGTCGAAAAGGTTCATTCGGCTTCCAGACCAGTGAACCCTTTGGTGCGCATGGATCCGGGAAACCAATCCTCTTTTCTTGAATTAACAAATCTCCAATGCGGATAGTGGAATCTATATGGATGGCTAACTACCTCTACCAATTTTTCATATTTTCTTCATCTGTTCTACTTGCAAATGATTGGGTACATTGTTTGAGGAGAAATCTGAGAGAAGCAACTCATGCACGGTTGTGTTTGAGCACAAACATGCACATGTCTGCTGGTGAATTGGGGCTTGCGGCGGGGGACGCTTCACTGACCACTTGACTCATCTTAGCAGGAGGTTAACCCGCCTTTATTGTTTGTTTGTAGGTGTGTGGGATATCCAAGCGAGTGAAACCAGCCAGATGGTCCACATGAACATCCTGATCACCTGCGTGTTTGGTGCTTTTCTCATGGGCGCTCTACTAGCTGGCCTGATTGTCTTTTGCAATCGGGAATCCTTCATGCGAAAACAACGGCGTGTCCACAAGGATGCGGAATCGGCTCCATCCTGTTCGGACTCCCCTGGAAGTTTCGTCAAGCTCAATGGCCTCTTCGACAGTCCTGTAAAGGTACAGTCCTTTACTGTGTATACAGTGGTGCCTTGAGATTAGTGACAATATGAGGCATCCTACTCAGTCATATATTCTTTATCCTTTGCTGACAACAACAAAGATTAGTGATGTATTGATGTACCGACAGAAGTCGAGACGTCTCAATGAACCGTTTAGCCATCTGTCTGTCTGTCAATTCGAAAAGATGATTCTAGTGTTTTGAGTTACAAGCATCGCCATGAAATGAATTGAATTTACATCTCAAGCCCCTAAGGAGGAGTCAAAACACTTAAGAGTTCGAGTGAAATATGCTTACTGTTTTATTGTTGATGTACACAGGAGTACCAGACCAATGTGGATTCTCCTAAGCTGTACACCAACTTGCTGAGTAAAGACCTGAAAACGCCCAACGGCGACACCAAGACCATGATCCTGCGGGACGGTTGTCCGCCTCCTGAATTGGCCGCTCTGCCAACACCCGAGTCTACCCCTGTTCTTCAGCAGAAAGGCTTGCAGCCCATTAAAAACCAGTGGGAGAGGGATCACAGGAAGATCAGCGGCCACCGCAAAGAATCCAACTCGACGGCCAAGAGTCCCCAATTTCTCCTCCCTTCACCCGGTCCTCCTAAATCCAACTCCCACCACCCCCACCTGGCCCTGGGACATTCTCACATCCCGAGTGCAGTCGTCCTGCCCAATGCCACACATGACCACCCATACCTTGACAATGGAGATGACACTCTGCCACATCCTTCTGATAAGAAGCTGAAGAATCCGGAACCGAAAGGAAGTAGGAAAGACCAGAAGCGGTCAGTGGACGCGAGAAATACACTTAACGACCTTCTAAAACATCTCAATGACTCCGTGGCCAACCCTAAGGCCATTCTTCACGAGGGATCAGGGCCGCGCTCTCGACAACACCTCACACTGGAACCCATGGAGGAACTAACGGAACTACCTCCTAGGGTGCCAAGTCGTGAGGCCTCTTTGTACTCTCCTTCCTCCTCCCTGCCCAGGCACAGCCCCACCAAGAGGGTGGACGTCCCTTTGTGCACCAGTCCCACCACACCAACGGGCAGCCTAAGCATGGGTGGAACCTTGGAGAGGCCAAGAGGGGGCTATCAGCTCCAACGGAGTGCTTCTCACAGGCACTCCCTGTCCACCTCAACCAATGGGGTGACTATGGGCGTATCTGTGTCTCGCCAGCACAGTATGAACAGAGGGGCATACATGCCTCCAACGCCCCCGTCCAGACTAGATTCCCATGTTGGAATGATGGGGGCTGGAATGCACTCGCCCAACCCTCCCTCTTTATCCCGGCAAAGCAGCTATAGTGGGCATGGCTCACTTCCTCGTACAGGACTTAAAAGGACCCCATCGCTAAAGCCAGATGTGCCCCCGAAACCTAATGGCTTTGCGCCACAGACTCCACAGATGCGAGTGGTCAATAAGTACAGCTATTAGAAGACCACCAATGCTTGGGCGTGAGCTCTTTGCCTTGACAGTTATAGCTTTGAGCCCGGACGGCTCGGCTATGGATTGGGTTGACCCCAGTGTGCGTCTGTGTATCAACCTGAGGTGTGTTCCCCTTTAAGTGATATGCACATTTACTCACGCTTCAGTTAAAAGGGAAGAAAAAAAAAAAATCACACGTACGGCCAAAGATACTCCTCCGATGTTTTTCATGATCTTGATTTCCATCCTGCATGTCATACGGTGGACATCTGTGCTTTGGTGTCACCCGTTTTCAAATGTAGGTACACGGACTGGAACACCGATGTGACCACAGTGTCTGTCAGTGTGTGAGGTACCAGGTTGGAAAGAGTGGAATACTTGAAGAATGGATCTCATTTTTCACTGCCTTTGAGCACTGTCTTCCCACTAATGTGAACTGATCTGACAGGTAGGCCATGCTTTTGTGTGGAAGGTTGTGCAAGGCAGCGAAGACGGAGTAAACCCAATACTGTAATTGTTGGGTTCAAATATAATGACAGAGACAGCAGGCATACAAAACAGTGTAAATGATGACGTGTTTTTTGGCCGTGTGTGTTTGCATCTGTTTTGGCTGATGGGCAATGGCTGACCATGTGTTCAGCCTTCACACGTCAAGAGCGGGTGCCATGCAGACGATGCACCTTAAAATCCATCTAAATTCTAAGACCTAAGTCACTGTCTCGCTAAAATGTGTTGGAAATCGCTATGGTCTCGTATGACCTGATTTTAAACTAAGCCTGAACCATTGTGTCATTTTTACAGAAGTGATAGGGTTGAGCTATTTTTAAAATGGTCACACTGGGTTATATTCTGGGACTAGAACTCTTATCCTCCTCAATACATTTGCTGCTACTGGTTTTAGGCATAGCTGTGTGTGTTTGATGCATTCATATAGTAGTGTGGGATGACCCTCATATGGGTATGCACATCTTTTGTTTTCATGCAAAGAGTAGCCAATAGGTACCATTTCAAAAACCAAACACACTGTAAAGACTGATAATTTTCTTGATTTCTAACTTCTACTCGTAATCTTTTTCTTTATGTAGCAGGAACACATATTTATCATTCAACTGAATTAATAACACCAGTGAGCCCCGTCGCGTATGAATTGGACAATTTCTCCAATACTAAAACTAAACATTTTCTTTTCCGACAACCATGACATAGGTTACTTGGAATAATACAGGTATGGTTTGCTCATTTTATCTTCAGTGTTGGTTCTAATGCCCGTGTTATTAGTACAGCTTCCCTGCGAGTGGTCGGTGTACAATCAACACAACATGTCCAGATAAGTCATGCTGGGAATGACAAGTTTGTGTATATACTTAAATACTATAAATAAGGAGTAAGCATATTTTTAGGCAAGTGAACATGAATCTGTGCATTGTGTGCCTTATTCTCAAAATTATCCATTACAATACAGTACATTATTGGCAATGTCAACGGTTCTTAATACATTATTGTCATTTGCCATATGAATTGTTTTATAGGCCAAAAAGTGTTTCAAATTAACAACCTAATCATAAGTGATAGACATTCCACTTGTGACTGGGTCATACATACGCAAAAGTTTTAAAAAGGATGGACACTGCTGGCGTTGACTACATATTAATCCGCCACGCAGAGGTGCCGTGCAGCGAATGTATTTTTGACAGCGGGATGTAGGCTGTTTAGACCTTGCACTGTGGACCAGTCGGTTGAATTCAGCTCTCCCCGCCCATGACCATTGTATTAAAACGGCGTTCATGCCGTCACCGTTAGAATTGGTTGTGGTTATGCAGATGATCAAATTTAATTCAGATTTTATCGGCCAGCAGGGATAACTTTCGGAATGATTTCACTTCACAATCTACATGGGTGACACCTAACTTAAGCGATCAGCTGCCTATTTAGCCCAAAGCCACTTTTTGTTTACAAGGAATGATTGTATGTAAAGATTTACTTCCTGCCTGTCATCTTAAGCAGTATTTGGGCTCTTCTTTTTTGTGCGTGTGTGTGAGACACTTTGCGACCTGACATACATGAAACATACATTCAACATCCACTGCTTAACTGCCTTGTACATTGCAATATGAATTCCTTCTTCAGTTGCAATCTAAATTGAAGCCTTTAAAATTCAGTCGAAGCTCTTTTTATGTGCAGAACTGTTTTGGTCATGTCATTTAGATTTAAATGCTGTGCAACATGGCCATGCAAAGCCAGGTGTATATATTGGTTCTCCAGAGTATTTGAGCGTGTAGATAATGTTTTAAAGATGTACTGTGAAAGTGTAAATAGTAATGGTCTTTGTTTCATATTTTTTGTTGATTTTTTTTTTTTAACACGGCATGTATAGTTGAAATAAAACATTACTGCACAGAAATATAATGGAGTGGTTTGTTAATTTTTGCTTTGATTGGTTAGCAGCACAAGATTAGGGAGAATGAAAAACCTTGCTGGTCTTTCTTTATAGCACAAGGTCGAACAGCAGGGTTGATGCAAGTCCTGAATGCACATTGCCCCATCAGAGCCATCAAGAGTCCTTCGAATGATTATGACTCACTTCAGACTATTTTTAGAGTGGGGTTGTTTTGAAGTTCGGGGCAAGCGCAGGCTCAACCACACCAGAAAGCATGTGGGAAAGTTTCCAAAATAGAATGTTCCTGCAGACACTAAACATCTGGACTAACTACCGCTCGGAGCAAAAGATCTAAGCCACTAATGAGCTGCGGAGGAATGCTTACACACCGGCACATGCATACATTTAAATGCTTGCAGCATAAACATCCAGAAAATGATACGACGTCAAAGTACAGCTGTGGACAGATAAGATGTCGACAACAAAGGAGAAATGGAAGATAATGGGATGAAAATCTCAAGTGGTTCAGTGTGGGAAATTGTGTTGGAAGTGATAACCATCACACGCCCTACTCCCATGAGATTGACGATATACAGTACTCAACCTTACTTCTAAAGCACTTAATAAATACAACAAAGGTCTAGCAAGTACCGTGCAAGATAAATATCAAACGACAAATGGTTGTTTTCTTATTAAAATATACTTAATCACCAACAAATTCCTGCAGTGCCTCGTTTGTTGCTTAGACAAACTCGCACTGTTAAAAAAAATCCACAGATTTTATATATTTGAAGTAAACTGCATATGTTGCAGCAAAATTTGCAGAAATGTACAAGTCTAAAAGTGCAAAGCAAATGATGCGATCTAGAAGAAATAATCTAATTGTTTTCATGGATAAAAATGCTAAAATATTTTGTGTGCACGATTATGCAAAAAAACATTGGAAACTGGAGGCAAAGGCCAAGGAAGATGCACTTCCATGCATCTATCAAAGTGGTACATCCCAAATATGCTACAATAGGAATAGACTGAGTCCAGTTTATATTTGTATTCTTGTTCTTTTAATTTGCAGCAGACAAAAGGCAGAGCAACGCAATTAATCATGACATTGGGTTTATGCAAATGAGACAATGTTAGCAAAGAGCAATTAGTGTGAAAAGAAAAATGGGATTCGGCTTACTTTTTTAACGTCACACAACAAAGAAGGCAGTTGTCACTTGAATGATGTCCTTATGGCAGCCAACAAATGAGCATATCTTAGCAACAGAAAACACCTACATATTCACAGTTAGACATTGGTGGATTCATCTATTTGTAGATTTCCTTTTGGAAAACATACTGGAAGAAAGACTCCAACTGTGCTGTGTCGTCACCATGTGGCATTTCTATGCCAAGGAACTATATGACAGTGACGTGAAGTGCTTCATTTAGACACAAATGGTGGTTTGCAAACCATCTTGTGGCATCTGTGGGCATTTGTAAACCTTTTTAGGAAATGAGCTAAATACTATGGGAGCTTTTTGCTATTCACAGCAGGTTGACTGTATATAATAGCAGAGGAACCCTGTACACTGTAAAATCACATTACAGGCGAGATAAATTTGCTGTTAAAGACCCTGTATAAAAAATTCAGATGTGTTTCAGAGGATATTATTTGTTAGAAGATAATTGTTGAAAATGTGCAAAGACTAACAACAACATATTGTAGGACTGAATTGAAGAGGTACGCTGTTAATTAAACAAATTTTCCCAATTTCGATTTTCCAGATTTTATGGGTGTGGCTCAAACAGGGCCCAATGCCACATTGTTTGCATGAGCGATTAGCCCATGCAATTGCAACATGCAATTAGCTAGCGAGCTGAGTCTCCAATCCAGAAATGCATCTTTCCCTTGGGGAGGCCGCTGCCGTGGCCGCTTTAGAACGCCTCGTCGTCTCGACGAGGAAAAGCCCCGCGATGACCCAGCCACCGGACCCTTTAAGCGGATATATTTTTTCCACTATCGCAGGAGCTGTGTGTGTTAAGTCCAATAGATGGAAAAAGAAGCGGGCGTGTTCTTACTAATCTGCACAGAAAGAAAAGGGTGGCGTTGTAGCTTTTGGCTCATTGCTTTCACTAGAATGCTGACACAAGTGCTCCTTCATTTGCTTTCAGTGGGGCCGCTTGTGCACACATCCTAGCTTCTCTCTCTTTCGCACTCTCTCGCTTTCTCTTTCTGACACACACACATACAGGAAACACACTCCCCTCTGGGTGTTCCAACACAGGCTGGGGTGTGATTTGCTTGGCAATGGGGGACAACAAAGAGGTGCCTCTTGCTATTCTGATGTACATCCCATCCCCTCAATTTATCAGATGGTCTCTTTCAATTAGTGAAGGCGAATCAAACACAGCCAGTGATTCTGTAGTTGTTTTATTCATTTGTCCAGCCGCCTGGCCACACTTGGTCTCATTACCAGCACAGACTGTCCCAGCCCCAAAAAAAAAAAGGAAGCATTGTTTGTTGACTCTAAAATAAACTATGGTAATACTTAAAGTCACCATACAGCATTTTTATAGCACTACAGAGTAGAAGAGTCCAAAATGAACTATTCCGTAGTCACATGTATGGATTTAACTTATTGCACGTATTTTGAGTTTTTTTTTTTTTTATGAACCCTGTCAACATATGTGCAGGACAGACTGTCCCTGTTTCCGTCAGTCGTCAGTGAAATGGGTGAAAGGTCCATCAGTGCCAGACTGAAAGATTTGTCGGTACTTGACCCGGTTGAAAATTATTACACGGACATAGGAAAATCCACTTCGGTCAATGCTTGGCCCATCATTTTTGGAAAGTCTGTCTTTAATGGTCTATCGCCAGCAAAATATCCATTCCGTCAGTCTCCCTCTTTAAACAGCTTGGTCATTCATCTGGATTCTCAAGATGGATAAGCAAATTGCTGATGTTACAATTTGCGGCAACAAATCTAAGACCACACACAAGCTTTTGCATCAATCTATTGATTTTCTACAAAACTTACCCCTATTAGGGTCACGGATGAGCTCGAGCCTATCCCGGCTGACTGGGGGCGAGGGTCTGGTAATCAATCGCAGTACAATACACACAAAACATAAAAATGCAAACAGACTGGGAGTGATCTGGACCACTTCTGTTGATTAACTTTCACCACTATCCCTCTTGAGAAATGTATGAATGGTTGTTAGACTAATAGCTGGCGATCAGTACTTCCTGTCTTCTTTTCTTAAAAGCCCAGAGGTGAGACCAGCAATTACACACACTCACTGATGGAGAGGTGCTTCGAGAGCAAATGCATGTGCTTGCTCTGATGCATTAAAGCTTGACAGTGTCCAGGCATTTGTTCATTTGAAGGGATAATTACATGACAGGCAGCAGTAAGCCAAGTTTCTGGTATGAAAAAAACAAGTTCTCGAGTGCCTCCACAGATGCCAGACAAGTGAACTGAAGCTATTGCTTTGACAGTTTGTTTAGAGGAATGAAGGGACAAATGTAATTTCAAGAGTGCATGCAAAGGTAGAAATGCTCTAAGCAATCAAGTCTAATGGAGTAAGGCAACATAGGGACATTTTCGATGTATTGAATGTATTGAAGCTCAGCCAGGCTGTGCAATCGGCCGTATTCTTGCAAAGGAATAAAAAAGGGAAAAAAACAGTGGATGAACACAAGGCTATTTGCATTCAATAAGGTAATGTTGTTGACTCCCCCTGCAGTCAATGCTCCCAGATAACCTGCAGAAAATAACATGACTGCTGCTTTTATGCCTACACCTGCACATTCATGTTTTTTATTGAGGTGGAATTTGAAAAATTGATATCATGCATTGTATTTTAAAGTGAGTTCCAGAGGTCAATATTAAATGTAGAAAGTGCAGTAATGCTTTGCCCTCACAGCAAACAGATTGCGAGTCATTTAGAACAGAAATGTCATGTTTAGATTTTCTACGTACTTTAGAGGATTGGATTGTCCAGGTTTGTTGGATAAAGGCTTGAAGAGTAAACATTCTGGTTGTAATTGAGGTTGTCATTACAATCAAAATGAATCCATAAATCTATCATTAAGAATGACTTCAATTGTATTGGATTGTAATCATGCCTGTAATTGATTATTTGATTATTTTCAATTCAAAACAGAAGATGAGATTAAAAGACCTTGCGGAGGAGACTCATTCTCAAAACATAACTGAATAATTTTAAATGCCTTTTGCCAGCCGGTTCAGAAGCAAAACTGCATTATGTAAAGAGTGGTGACCTCCAAAGAGATATGGAAAAGGTTTATTCACTAAATAGAGACACTGCTCATCAAGTACTTTGAACAAATCAAACCAACCAGAAGAGTAAAATGTAAAGACATTGTTTTTGGGCAATGGGGTGTGTACTTACACAAAACCTCTTGAAGATAAACAATATCCGTGATGGGTTAATTGCCGTTCAATTGAGCGTTGCATGTTCAGCTGTTAAATATTTCCTTTCTAATGAATGGACTGTGCACCAAGTCAGTGACGCAGCGATGTACTTTCAATCTCGCCAGTGATCGGCAAATTAGTTTCCAGTTAACTTCCTGCTCCTATCACAACGCTGGGAAAATGAAAAGAGAAAAATCCATCCAGTAAAATAGTAAGTCAAACGGGAGCAGTATTTTCCAGTTTCATTGAACAGTGGGTAGCACACTTTTCAAACGTGGAGAAATCTGACTGCTTTGTTAGAGCGGTGAGTGACATGAATAAAATGCCTTTAATGTCTCTGAAGAAATAAATTTGCTGATCACTGCAAGATCGGAACTACGTCACTATTGCTTCGGCAATCAAGCTTGGGAGTCCATTCACAGACTGTATTTTTATCTATTGCTTTTAAAGATTGACTCAGATTTCATTGCCAATATTTTGCAAAAATGTAGCCCGTTAACATCTCTGATCACTCGGACTAAATCATACATTAACACGCAGAGAGATGACGGGGCAATGCATTTGGATTGTACTGACTGTCTTCCAGCTTTGCGATGCGTGCCATCAATCCTACCAACAACGGACCAGTGTGAGAGATTCAGATAAAGCATCAGCAGAAGAAAGTAAGATGACAATCTGTCCAAGCTGCTTGTTTAAGATGCAGACACACAGCTTCAGCACCAGCACACAAAGGCGTTTATCTCCAAGATTTAATTTGCTGTAAGACTGTATTTTGGGGTGGAAAAGCATGAGAGTCGGTGCAAGAAGAAACATGCAATCACCTCACAGGGACAGTCTGAGAGATGTTAAAGTGAAGGATTTGGAAGGAGCACTGTTAATCTGCATGAAAGCTACATGGCCCTCCAGTTACATTGTTAAGGAAAAAAAAAAACTTTATTCTCTTCAAGTCTGTTCTTATTCCTTCCACTGTCACCCACTGTGAGGCCTTTAGAACCTTTGGAGTGTGGGTGTTCCGGGAGCTTTGTTGGTTAACCGACGGATTATCCAGAGTCCTGAGGCCTAGCGTACTATTACAGAGCTTTGTCATTGCGAAATCACATCTTCCCAGACACGCACGTTGGGCCACACCCTCACACAAACCCACAGGGATGAAGAGAACATGGACGTTTCAGCAGACGAGTCCTCATTACCTGCGGAGCCCGGAGCCTGGGAGAGCCCCTTTGTTGTCAAACACAAACATGCGCACATCGGCGCGCCTTAGGGCGAATTGTGAGTCGGGATGAGCGGGACTCTGTAATAATGATAAAAAGATTTCATCACTAGGCGCAATCGCCTTTGCGAGACCTGGTTAATTACAGTTCAGGGTGAATTATAAAATCCAATGAAACTACAAAATATGCCACATGGTTCTCAGAGATATAAAAGATGTAACTACTTGTGCTTATTGTTTGAGTCCTCCTCATTCACTGTCGTATACTCAAAGTTCATATTCGCCAACTGAAATTCAACCATTTCAAGAGATTCTCGCCTCATTCAGCTCAATTATTGGAACCATCAGCCTCTGGAATACTTGTTGGCTGGCAGTAGCTCATTTACATTTCAGGAAGCCTCTAAAAAGATGGGGGGGGGGGTTGTAATTCCCGAACCTCATGATATTTTAGTGCAAGCACGTCACAGACCACTATTACGACACCTGCAAAGTGTTTTAAATTGTGAAAGAAATACAAATGCACACTATAATCTGTGATGTGGAAATCTTTTCAGACATCAAATCATACATTGAGAGGATGACAAATTCATGATGAACTCATCCACAGGCGCATTCATTCCTGTGTTTAACTATTAATCCCCATTCATCACTATGTCATTATGACTTTGTGTTCTGCTCACTTGATGGATACACAGTAGCTACGTACATTGCTATATTCATATTCATTTCTTTCCCAAGTGATTAATTAATACGTGAGCAAATTAGCTGGATTGTCGTACAACAACTTATACTTCAAGGCCACACACTTGCTAAGATTCGATGAATTGGTTTCCTCTCAATTGACATGTATGTATTACACACGGGTGCATTCAGACGGCTAATATAGTACCATTAGGGCCATTCTCATAAAAATATTGATCTTTCTTTATTCAAAGACTAAAACGGAATGACGTGCATGAGAGAACTGCATCTAATTCAGTAATTGTGAATAAAAATTGACATTATTTTGTAAACCTCTGTTGTAAAGCTATCGGGATACATATATGCTGTGATTCGCTATGTAAATAAAGTTCAAATACAGTAACCAAATTCGTTTAACAACAACACGGCTTGTTTCGCTGTGTTGGGTAGTGTGTGTATTTTGTGTTCAGGCTGATTGCGTAACTCGTCGACGCTGTGGGTAATACATGCGAGACCATATTATGTTGCACTGAAACCACATTATTTGATGCACAACAATAAATATCAGTCGGAGCACTGAACTCCAAATCTCCTGGGTGTAGGAATACGCTGATGTTTTGGGACAATTTTAAATTGGATCCAAAATAATTGTTTCGTAACATATGTCATTTAATTGTATTTTCGAAAACCCACTTCCTGTGCCTCGGAGAGAATGCCACATCAACAGTGACCACACATTTACCAAGCCTGGGAGGCAGCGCCGAGGAAGTTACACGCGTTATGTGGATGGATTTTCGATGCCTGGGCAAAAGTATCGGCCTCATATGGTTTTTGAAAAACGGACCTTTCATTAGCCACTCAGCACTGCAAAAACATGTCACGTCCGCAAACACCGCAAGCTAAACATATCTCCTTCCTGACATAAAACATAATTCCTTGACATCAATTACTACTTTCCTACTGAACTAGGATTATGGCACCATCTTGAGGGTGAATTCATAAAAGGCAAAGTGCAAATAGGCAGGAAGTTGCTGAACTCTCACCATATGGAACTTCTTCAGTCTGCTAGAAAATGCTTTTATTCCACTGAAAAAGATTGGAATTATTGTCCTTGGCTGTTTGTGTGCATCAAAATAGCTTATTTGGCACCGTTGTAAGTGCTCTGCTTTTTTTGCCCCGGTTAGCAAGAACATTGAACGTTGCCTGGCTCCGACACCAGCTAACTACATAAAGGTAGCTCTCCCCTGCTTTAGTGTCAGAGCAAATTAATTCTCCCTACAGATCAATGGCCTCATGCCCTATACACACTGGCACAGAGCGCCGGTTTACAAGCTTGCTGCTGCATCAGCCGCCTCGTTTTCTGCCGCTGTGGCATCCTCGAAACGACCTTGTTTATCAATCAGATAAGCACGCCGAGGCCAATAGAAACAACAACCGACAATTTTGTTTCCCCTGTTTTTTTCCTCCTTCTAGATACAAACAAAAAGGTGCCCTTGCTCCCCTCCACACTGTCCAGATCGATAGCAAATAGGTGTCACACTGAGCGGATAAGCTGGCTCTCGCACGTCCCATCCTGACTGAACACGGTCTTTTTATGTCGCTAAGGCACACGTCCAGTCCGGGGAGATTGTAAGATGGTGGCTGCAGGAAATGGAAAACTCAGGCCACAGGGTGACGGAGGAGAGACGATGGCGCGAAAAGAAGGGAAGAGATGAATGCCAAGATGTTGCACACCAACCTCGATTCTTTCCAGCGGGTAGAATTCTTATTCAAGGCAAAAACACATCAGCAAAGATCCAATAGCCTGGGCTGAACAAATATAGCACCGCACCAAAAACTGCTGGCCGGAGTACAAACCCACATGTAGCCTAATTTATTTATAACAGGGTTCCTAAGCAAGAAAGAAAAGTATGGAATTTGAAATCATAAATTCCCAGGTCTATAAAATGATGGAAAATGGGAACAATTGTACTAGCAATAGGACAAGGATTTCGGTGGAATTTTCTAAAAATAAAAACTGTCCTTTTCACTTTCATCGCTTCTAAATTCCACAATAAAAGCTAAACTCATGAGAATTTACAACAATTGATAATTAAAGTTACATGAGTTATTCTTACTGCGCTCTTCTCACGAATAGTGTTTAATTTTCACTATTTTAGTGAAGTTGTTGTTAAATACTCTCTGTCCTGATTGTTTGGGAAGATCAGTTGATAATGTGCAACTCTTCAGACATCTCAAGTAGTTCCTATCGAAAAATCATTACAATGTTCCAAATGAATGCACCATTAGCTGAGCTATAACCTGGACATTATTTGGCAACAGAATGGCATATAAAGAATCAGAATGATACACACATATTTACCCCAATGGAACCAATTGTTTGATTTTTATTTATTTATTTGGAATTCTACAAATTCAGGCCTTGAATAGTGTATGGAATTTGGAGAACTCAAATTTGCAGGGCTTTTTAAAATAAGCTTTTTTTGTAAAGACAGCTTGACCTAAACAACCTCAGAAGTCACAATAATGTTTGATCCAAGGTTTATTTGTGCCATTTGATCTCATTTATTATGTAAATTTCCTTCAAAATAAGGAAGTAATGGCAGAGGTTCAATTGCTGCCTTGATCTACAGTTTCCCTCACAATTTCAATCATAGCTTTAGTGCACTTTTCTCACAGAAACTTGAGGGGAAAAAAACCTAAGCCTAAAATTATTCCTGCCCTGGACACATTTTGAGTTCGAGCCACGGTTTGTTTGTTTGTTTGTTTGTTTGTTTGTTTGTTTGTTTGTTTGTTTGTTTGTTTGTTTGCCAGTCAGCTGTAAATCTGCGCTTCTTCCAAGGCAGTGAAGAGAAATCACAACACGACATTGAAGAAACGTGAAGTTAAGCACAAATTCAAAGATGAGGAGCACAGTTATTGCTTATTTTCGGCCATGTTGTCCAAATTGAATGAAGTTTTTGTTGTTTTGTTTTGTCACACAAATAGGGGAGCCCTGCTGTCACGTTTTTAACACCATAAAGTGGCTTTCCAGCTCATTTCTATTAAAAACCGACCAAACTGTAATAAACACAATACCAAAATAATTGTACATTTCCAATGACATTAATGCTCACTTGTAATTGAGACTGTCACAGAAGCATTCATTTAAAACCAAGTGTATTATTATGGCTGCAGTTGTGTGCGTATCACAAAGAAGAACCACATTGCCAAATGCGGCACTGTGATTAAATGATGTCATGGTGTTTCCACATGGCTCACTCATGAATGGTGATCTCTTTTTCGTGTGATCGCTTCCCCAAATAACGTGATGTAGCATGGCATACATCATGAAACAAGTAAAGCATTATTATCAGTGTACAATTTTCGACCAGCATCACAGAATGCATCATGTCCTCCTGTAACTCTTTAGGGGGGGAATACAACCAAGGCCAACTAAACTAAACATTTAAAATCAACATTACGTCTATACTTGCACGATCTGCCCTTAAACAAGCTTCTCTTTACTTTTTCTACACTTCAAAATCAGGAGCAGCACCCCGCTGTCACAGCTCTTTCTTTCCTTGTGAATCAGCGCGCATCAAGTGCTTCAAAAATACATGGGAGAAAATCACTCAGAACCTTGCATAAAGTCTGCTTTTCGGTGCTTTTCTTACAATTATGACTCGTCAGAGAAGTACCCTTTGCTTAGCGGCTCCACCTCTGCATGATATGGAGAGTTAAAAGGCTGTCATGTGGCCTTAGGAGCACTTCAAACAGGCCAAAGGAGTGTGAGCCGCAGCACTAGTGACACACAGGGGGTCAACGACTTTCAATGTGTGTGCGTATGAGCTGACGTGGTACATGCGTTTTGTTGCAAAGGTGCATGTGCGCTTGTGCGTCGATACATGTGTGTTTATGTGTGTGTGCTTGTAGCGTTACAGAGGGCCTATTAAAAAGCTGCCTGAGGAGAAGGCTTTCAGCAGAGAATCCATGGGGGCAGAGAGGATGGCGAGGCCATTGTGTGTCACAGTCCCATCCTGAGAGCTGGAATTAAAGTCTTTCTCCTCTACTCAGCTGGAAGAATCTGTACCACCACCGACCCCATGTTCAATTAGAGCGGCCCTGGAGAAAGAGGAGAAGCTTCGACACGAGTTACTAGGATGACTGATGAGGAGGAGATATGTGAGAAAATAATCATCATTGAAGGAAAAGAAAGACAATGAACTTGGGGAATAGGAATTTGACTATAGGCTCCATCTATTTTCGATAGCGCTGATGCTCTTCAGTCACGTACGAGTTGGAGTTCATCCCAATTGACATCAACTAAAAGGCAGGTTAGACCCTGGACTGGTTGGCAGGAAGTCCATTTCCATCCATCCATCCATCCATCCATCCATCCATCCATCCATCCATGTGTCCATCCATCCATGTGTCCGTCCATCCATCCATCCATCCATCCATCCATCCATCCGTCCATCCGTCCATCCGTCCATCCATCTTTAAAATAATGCTTCCAGTGCTCTGCTGAGGGTTTTAAAGCCTCTGTCTGTTTTGGGTTATATAAACTGAGTTTAATGTTCGATTGCTGCGGGATGGAAGAGTGACATTGCTCACAAAGGATACATCACAGCACGTAAACAAATTGGATTTGCCGGTTTATTTTAAGCCTAGCCGAGCCGAGGTGAACGGCCTCCCGGTACAACATTGGGTCTGGCTTGTCAGGCTAGAGGATGGGGGCACTTTGTGCCTTTGTGAAGGTGATGCTCCAATCAAATTAAGTAAATAAACAGCGGAGGATAATGAACGAGAGCATTACTAATTTCGGTAGTTGTCTCCAACCCAATAGCTTTGCAACCAAAAGCAAAATCAATATTTACCAAAGGGAATGAGTGTGACAAAGCACATTTATCAGTTATTGGATCACCAAATGGATAGATGTAGGATTTGTAGGCAGGCTGTTGTCTCAACCTTCACAAGTTCTGTCCCTACGGGCTTCATTATGTCAGAAGGGTGGATTTGGAATAGAAGGTTAAGAAGTTGTCAGGCCCAATTGGAGAGCTAGCTGTGTTACTGTAATGCTATTAAGTACTGCTGGGATGTGCAGGTGCTTTTGTAAACCTCACAAAAGTTATTACAAAGCAACTTTTGTGGTGGATTCTATTCCATTTCTTAGCAGTATAGTTGAACATTGGACAAAACTCTTAAAACTGGGAGTTCAAAGCAACCCAAATTGGGTGAAATATGAAACCAAGCACGAGGTCCAAAAGAGACCAAGTCGTTGCTGGGTTTTTCTTACCCAAGGATTTTACCCAGCGCGTAAATTTGATCCAAAAAGGGGTCAAATAAGCCATGCTGGCTACGTTTCAATGCAGTCAATATTCCTCGCAAGGTCGAAACTCTAATTTGGGAAACGTTTGGAAAGCCAATAATAATTACATGGGCCGTATTTGAATAACGGCAACACAGGGCCGTCATGCATTTCCACTTGCTACTTTCAACCGCCAATGGAAGAAATTATACTCATGTCAGAAATAAAGCAATTGGTTTCCTATCTGCTCCAAAAGTGTGCTTTAGTGCTGTTGTGTACGTGAGCTTAGCCATGATTGTTTAGCGGACTTCAAGCCAGTCTGCTGAGTCAAAAATAATTAACCCTTGGGTAAAAATAAATCAACCCTCTCAAAATCCACAGCGACTCAGCGAGTTGGTTAGGAAAACAAGCTAGCAGTTTTGAGTGCGTATAATGCACACCAATCATGACTATATTTGGGACTTTCTCCTTGGCGTTTGCAGTGTCCCACCTGATTAGTCGCATCATTCACTAGTGACAGGCTCATTTCAACTCTCAAATAACACATTCACATGAACAATCACAAGTGTAAGGGCAAGGAAACATAAAACAGAAGTGGATGTCGTGTTGGCCAAATCACAAGGAAAACATCCCATCAGGGCCCGCAGTTACCGGTCTCACACACCACATCACATCACGTGACCAGTCATGCACACTGGCTCATTTATCGTGAACCACTGACACACACGTACAAGTTATAGATTAATCCCTGAGGAGAAGATTTTCCATACTACAAGATGCAAAAACGAGCACACGTGCTGCATGTTTTCCAAGAAGGAACCGAATGCAAACAAAAGAACAAATTATGAAAACAAAGAATTGATGCAAATGTAGGGAAATAGTGTGACTGAAGCTTGGATGCTGAACAATATGATCCTGAGCCTGCTGGGATGTGCTCTAAGCAATGAAACGATATGCAGATCCATGACTACTTTTTCAAGACGCATGCATGTGTGCATGTGTGTGGAAAGAAGAGTTACGCGTGTGCATGTCGATGAAAAGGAGCATGTCCTTCTCCTCCCACTGTGCCGTGACATCTTTCCAATCTTGTATTCCGCGCTGCTCGTCTGTGATCAAGCTGCTGTCACAAGCGGGCTTTCGGCGCTGATTAAGTTGAACTTGCCGTGCAGAAACTGCGAGGCACCGTTGTGTTCAGGGGCAGTAAATTACTTTTATTCACGCAGGAGGGTCAAGAGAGGGAGGGAAATGTGTTTGTGTGGGCGCTTCATCACTGGTGCTGTGTGTGGTCAAAGTGAGATGCTATCACTTTTTTCTAAGCACCTGCTGGGGATTACTTTTACCCTAATAGTTTATGGAAACAGTTCAGAAGAGATGAAATCGTGAGGAGTTAACTGATTTGTTGGTCAACACCTCACTGACTTACCGTTTAGAGACAAATAAGCACTTTTTCCACAAGCAAGAATGCCAAACATGGCCTCTCGAGAAATGGTTTTGTTTTATGTGACCCAAGTTAAGATTCGCCGGAAACCATTACAAAAACTGCAAAAGCTGGTCAATATCTGATTTGTTTGGACTTCAAAAAAGAAATGGATTTTGACTGTTTAGTTCATATTCCACAAATGAAACATGAATCCAAACACTGTGTTTTTACGAGTTGGGCTGCACAGAACCTACAATGAAAATTTGGTGGTTGACTTCCCCTTCAAGTAAAAGGTGTGTGGAAAATGTCAGTGCTACTCCCCTAGTGGCCTGCTTCTCACCTCAACCACAAGTCCTCAAACCGTCTGGAACTCATACAAGGTCCACGTCTCAAGTTTAAGGCTGGTGTACAAAAACAAAACTCTTGCCAAGTGAGTCTGTCTTTCTGTCTGTCTTGTTTCGCATTCCCTTGCCCCAAGGCCAAGTTCCTCTTTGTTTTCTCGGTGTCACGTGACCCCACCTGAAGCCAGAGTCCTATCTATCTGATAGCTTCACATTCCCCTCCCATCCTGATGTCAGCCTCTGCTCAGTCACACACACCAGCTTTCCACCATGCCTGGACAAAAGAAGCTCCATTGGGATGTAACTCAGGCCTGCACATATAGAAAGTGGAGACAAAGCCTACCATTCTACTCTAATAACAACAACTTTTGTCATCTCTCACAAAAGAGCATACACAGTTCGCGTTCACTAGCAATTTGTGACAGCGCTGGGACACTTAAGGCGCTTTAAGGTTTTTCAAACCCAAACCACTTTATTAGGCCACATTTCACTTTGAATGTGTTTGGTGATTTTTTTTTTTTTGACTCATTGGATTGTCTGTGGCAATATACTGTTCTATAGCTACTTCATATAGTAAAACGTTAAGAGTTTTTGTTATAAACGTATGTAATACATTGTCAATACACGAGGAAGACAGTCATCGAATGATAAATATATGCAGTTACACTAACATGAACTGGATATTCCCCCAAAATAGATGCAAAGATTAAAATATAACTTTTTAAGTTTTGTTCCGCATATTCCATTCAGGAGATTAAAATTGGAATGCGGCTATGTCGCCGTAGCCAATAAAACGATAATGTTGACATGATATTCAAGTCAATGGACTAACCACAACTGTATATTTTTATATTTTAGGAGGATAATTGTGTCACACAAAGGATGGAAACAGGAGGAAACACAATCTTCATGTCCTTTTCGTCAACTCTCACTGTAGTTGAGCCCCCGTCCTAGCAGTGACCCGCGTTGGTGGAGAGTAATTAGGACAAACCTCCGTGTGACATTTATTAGCAAGCAAATGGCAGCCACAGCTTGTGGACAAACGGCGGCCATGACAGATGGTCACTGCGACTGAGTGACTTTTGGGGACCTTGTTCAGCACAATGGCACGGAGACAACGACCCAAAGCTTCTGTTGTGTCACACTCACATTAGATGCAAAGCAGCGATGCACATGTCTGAAAAACGAGTCACGGAGAAATTCAATGTGACATGCCGGCCCCGAGCTCATTTGCTGCTAATGCTGCAGGGCTCTCTTACAACTTACGCTACGTATATTCATTTAGTTTCGACCACCTCTCTTACCTGTTCGCTCACGCTTAGGAAGAAACTGTAAAAGGCTCTTGGTGTTTTTTTTTTTTTTTGCTTAGCCTTTGTCCTGCAAGCTCTTTGCAATTAAGCAAATGGGTCATTTATTAATGACCGCCGTAGGCAACGGGACACAGTTAATAAGGCAGAAAAGATGCCCTGCTTGGAAAACAGTACTCCACATACAGCGCATTTGGAAAGGATTCAGAGCTTTTACCATTTTTTTTAAATTTTTTTTACAGGCTCATTCGAAAATTTAGTAAACTCATTCAGTTTATCTTTCCCCATTTAAATGTATAGAGATGTCATGAATCCTTTCCGCCCCACCAAAAACCACCAACAAAATACTGTAGGAAAAATAACAGTCTACAGTATTATCCTTGATTAATATGAAACGCTTCAGCACAACTGTGACCCTTGTGAGGAGAAGCAGTTCAGAAAATGGATGGATAGAATGGAAAGAGTTATACTGTTTGTGCAGAGTGATTTCATGCTTCACTGCCCATTGACATTGTTCTGCTCCTCCCGGTGTTCCATGACCACCAGGAGGCTTGCCTACATCATGGATGCACAATGTATTCGAAGTTATAACAATATTATATTTAACATTTGGTTTATATATGGCTGGGAGTATTGTTGCTCCAACAACTGCTACAATGATATAAATCTTACTGATGCTATAGTTTGCATTGTGTTAGAATTAATCCAGCGTACATTTAAGTTACAAGTTTTGAAATACATACCACAAATTTCTGTTTACAACCCGTCACAAACCAAATCGTCGGGCCTACCTTGAAAAACTCCTAAGTTAGGTCCCTCGAGGTACTCGTGTACTTTCCATATGTATTGGATACACACAAACTCGTGATCATTTTACAAGTGACATTAAAATGAAGAAGACCTTTGTGACAACGGCACGAATAACATCACAGGCAACAGCAAGGGCATGATCATTGATTGAAGCTGTCAAAGTGTGCTGAGAGGCACTTTTTTTCTTGGAGGACACTTTAGACAACAGTGCCTCAGGCCATCAACATTCAGAGCGAGGCACCATGATATTTTTCCAGAATATGATTTCACGAAAACTCAATCTTGAAGACAGAAGAGTGCTGACATAGCATTTTGATGAAACAGAAACAAACAGGTCTGTTAAAGGAGAACCCCACGCAGGAGTCCAATAACCTGGATTTATATTGGGAAAATTGGTTTGATGGGTACAAGGCTGCTCTGGGACAGGTGCTTACTCAACACTGAGATAATACAGAGGATGGTTAAACTCTGAGAATTTCTGTGTCCCTTTCTGCCCTACAAACCAACATATTTTAGTAATTGATATATTCGTCATATTCAACGTGAACGTATTGTACATAATCTTACTGCATAGCATAATGTTGCTGGTATTATTATTACATAGCATAAGGTAGACTGAATATATCACCATCTATGATTACAATAGATATTGTTTTATAACTTATCATTTTTGTGGCTACTGGCATTTGGGTTTTTTTCGTAAAGGAGATCGTTGAAATGCCTGTTTGAATGTTTAAGGTTGCTAAAAGATGACTCAAGTTAAAACATCTATTTGAATGTTTAAGGTTGCTAAAGGATTACCTATAACAAGACTGTTATTCAAGACACAATAACAAACCCGTTGCACCATACTACAGAAGTAAAAATGTTGAACCCAAAGACTTTTGGTGCAAGTATTGACTGCATCCCTCCACTAGATGGCGTTATTATTTACAGCTGTCCATTGGACGCTCAACTCAACACACCTCATATTTATTGATTTAGCGCTTTGAGCACGGCTGTTACTGTAACAAAGTTCTTCAAAGAATATTAAAAGAATATTTGTATTTGTTATGATTAGTCACTGCAGGTGTACACACTAAAATGTCTGTTTTAAATGTTTATCCAAATCCTTGAGGACCTCTTTAACCGTCTCCACAAGGGGGCGCATATTACCCCAGACAAATGGCAAGAATTTGCATGTTGGAAACCAAGCACTTTTTGTTTACTTTTTACTCCTAGAAATATCCAGACCCCATCCCCTCATATCGTGTATTCTAGAAACAGACTCACAAATCCACATTTACAAGGAATCCATAATTATTATCCCACAGCACACTCAATATTTGTGCTTCATCAATGAAACCAAAAAAAAAACACAAAATGAGTGAGCATGTTGAGCAAATCATCTGAGGTGGAGGGAAAAAGGAAACAATGGTTGATGTTGCATGTCATCACTAAATGGATTCATTTGTTTCTTGCTGCACTTTGGTAATTCAATTTTCCTGCTTCATTAGGATAATTACTCAGGCATTCTGGGAAAAGAGAGCCTCCGACAAGACCAACTGCGGTAATTTCATTCACCAGTCCTCCTTCACTGAGCTGAGGCGGCAAACAGCAGCAGACAGAAGGATGCGTTGGAGTGAAAGTATGATGCAGTCTCAAGTTGGTCGGGGTGAGCCTTTAAAGAGCAGTTTCAGTTTAATAAGTGAGGGTCAAGTCCAGGAAAATTATGTCAGAGGATGTAATGTTCTGAGGCAATGGAAACACAGCTTCGACTCGAAAAGGGGCTCCATCAAATTGCACGAGCGTGTGTTACACTCAAAATAACATAATGACAGCAAAGTACTACTCCATTACAGCATCATTTCTGTTGCATCATTTGTTTTTGTGATTAAAAAAAAAAATGAACACAGCAAGACGCAAGAAATTGTTTCTTTGCCGGGGCTTTCTTTTCATGAGAATATTTTTCTATAATACACACTTCCAACTGGTGCTGCAATCAACAATTATTTTAATAATTGATTAATCGATGAATTGGATTTAAAACGTTTTTTAATTTTCATTCCTTTATTAAAACAACATTATTTCAAACTGACACGAGAAAATGTAAACACCTATTAAAGTTGATTTAGCTACTGCTTTGAATCGTAACATCAGAGAATTGCTAATAATGTTCACCACTGCTTTTCCAAATTACTAAAAGCAAATGTTTTATTTTGATTCAATACAGATCACCAGTCTCATTTCATGAAGGACTAGAGAAATTGGCTAATATTTACTGGAGAGAAGTTGAAATTCTGAAAGCTTGCTTGACTAAGAGAAGCTATTGTCCAGCAGATGGTGGTAAAGGACAAAACTCTCAGTATAAGCACTGAGCGGGTTCCGTTTTGTCCCCCCGACTCCCCTCACTTAAATAATGTGGACAATAGTGTGTCCTTTTACCCCCAAATACATGCTGATTTTATTATTTGTCTGAAATCAAGTCAAATGACTCTTGCTTCATTCTATTTCTTGATCCTTTCCCTGGGATTGAAGGTCAAACGCAGTTTCAAGCGTACAGCCACAAACTGTATAGTATGCCGTTAAATGAAAACCCTCGGAGTCAATTTTCACAGTAACAACTGCAATAAATCAGGGGAGTGCCACCGGTGAGAAGAGTGTGCCTCTAAACTCGGGCTCGCCAGCCGTTCCCAGCCAGCCTAGTTAGATCAGTATTGATTCTCTGTCTCACTGTGATGCCGCAATAACATTTGACCTGTGAATACTGAGATCACAGCATCGCCCTGACATCAACAGCGGGGCGAACCCTGAAGCAGCCGAGGGCTTTTACAATGCTGTTTTCGCCACTCACTTGGCTATGATACATAGAGTACACCTTGACACCAGCCACACTCATTCACTTTATTAGGTATACTTGCACAACCTTATCAATCCTAGAGTCATTCTGAATCAAGAATTCTATCTTTACAGAACAATAAAGATTAGGTTTGGGTAGGGCTCATCGGTTATGAAAATTTACGATTATTCTGGGCTGGCAATAATTGAAATTCTGATTGTTCAAATGAGCATTTATGTTTGGGTTACAAAAAAGACAATGTTTAAATGTAAAAATAATATTTGGAAACATTTCTTTGAAATACTATGGCTACGCAAGTTCCTTTTGGACCAAAGAAAATTTATATTTTATTTTATAAATATATATAAATGGTGCAAGTCCATACATTCAACTATTGTTTCCTTGACTAAACAAATTGCATTGGATATGAATGTGTATTAATTGTACAATTATGCAATTGTTTTAATTGTAGCGTGTAATTGTAATTGCTTTTCAACTAATTGCACAGCCCTAGGTTTGAGTGGACAATGTTTAACAATATAATTGGATTCCTGTATTTTGGTCTGTTTGATGTTTACAATCTGATTAAAATACACGAGAAATTATTTACCGGGTACTTTGGTAGTGAAGTAGTTTTTCCACTGAATAGCTACTAAAGCAAATATTTGGAGTTCTACGTTTTAGTCAAATTATCCCAAGGTAACATTCTTTGTGCATTTGAGTATGTTTTCCCTCAAGGTCAAGTTACAGTTCATTACAACAGCTATTCAACCTGCGTAGGGGGGGGGGGGACACAATTTTAGGTTCATTATGATTTTCCTGTAAGACATTTGCACTAACATATACTGTACTGCTAACATACTGTTGCTGCTGCTGCTGTTGTGACTCGCGTCACAGGAAGTTGCATCATAGAGACCAATGAAATTATAAGAATGCTCAGTTTTAGTGACATTCTGAGATATATTCTGTCATTCAAGTTTGCAGTGATGTAGAAGTGCACTACAGCTAACTGTTCACTGGAATATCACAACTAGTGTAGTAATATGTTGCAGCCAAAATAAGTGGCAATGTATGATTTTTCTTTCCTTTAATATTGTGAAAGCTTTCATAATGTTGTGGGGATACTCAAATAGACATAATTCTTTCAAGCTCCGATGTTAATCAGCCTCATTTTGAGGGATTTATTGCATTGTGAGACGCATCAATGTGATTTCATACAACAAATGATAGTCTTTGTTACAGAACAATTTAAAAGTCCTAAAATCCGTAACAGAATGATTCAGAATACAAAAATATACAGTATATAGGGTGCCATCTCATGTATTGCATGTATCTTGAGCCTATCCCAAAATGTAGCCAGATGAGAATTTGAAGAAAGACAGTCAGGGATTCAATTAATTTACCCTAATCTCCTCTTGTGTGCATTTGTACAGACAACTTACAGACAAGTTATAAACAAGTCCCACCATTATGATAACACAATCTTAACATGTAGATGTCATTTAAAACAGGTACACAAATAGAATCCCCCCCCCCCCCCATAAACAAATATACAATTACCATTATCGCAGATATCATCTCCACTTTGACATTAATTGCTGGTCCATGTGACAAAAGGACTTTCCGTTTATATACGATAAACAGAATCAACACGGAAATAGTTCATATGTACGGTACATGTATTCAGGTTTTGTAAGGAGTCCCAGAAGGCCCTACAGTCATGTTTTCCATTCACCACAGTAGAATGTGTCATCCTGCATTTCCAGCCAAGGGTGTGTTTTCAAATCCAGCTTGACGACCCGGTCTGTGCCTTGCCATGTTTATGTACATAAACCAAACAAAAACAAGAAATATGGGCTATTCTTGAAAAGGTTTCAGAAGACAGAAACGGACCAGCAATAGTTTGTGGCACTTACTTCCTTAACAGTGATGACTCTGCAAAGCGGTATTGAACCTTTTGCACTCGCCCCGACATGACTCGACTTACTCATCGTGCTGAACAATAACTTGATGAACACACCCTTAATTGGCATCCAAGCTAATTACACAAGGTGCAGTACCATTATTAAGTGTATCTATTTCAACACCATCCTGTGCGGTGACAGTGAAGCCCTGAATATTTGCAAATTTGCCTTTTTAGCTGTCCTCCATTATTTGCTGAAAAGGTACCAAAGCAAAAGCAACAACGGTGTTACTTTTGTGCCATCTGGTGGCCCCTAGGTGTCACGGAACTATGTTGACGTTTCATTTAGACACAAGTTGTGCTTTGCTACCATCTTGTGGCATATATAGGTATTTACAAACCTTTTTTCTTTTAGGGGGGTGGGGGTGCAGATTTGCAGGTTGGTTCACTGTATTCCAATGAGGAGGCTCGTTGATTGTGAAAAGAAGCATATTGATTTGAATCTGCTAATTAGAATTTTCTCTCCGCCGTGGTTCTGTCACTGTCCTCTGGCACCCTCCTCCTCAAAGGCCCTGTTGTCATAGTGATGCTGTTGTCTCTCATGGTCAGAGTTCAGTGGGTCGGTTAGTGGGACTTCATACATTGCCTCCCCGCCCGCCACTGTCATGATGGTGACCTCTTGTAGCGGAGCTCGGGACATGCTCTCCTTCTCCTCCTCCTCAACTCCGAGAGCTTTGAGGATGTCACATTTGCACATGGGGCAGGTCCTTTTCTCCAGCAGCCACGGTTCGATGCAGGCTTTGTGGAAAATGTGGTCGCACGTGAGCACGGTCACCACCTCGCCCACCTTGTACGACTCGATGCACACGGCGCACATGTGCGAGTCGCTCGTCGTCTCCCGGTCATCTCCCTTCAGCGTGCGTACTTTGAGGCGGCCGATGGCTTTCTTGGCCTCGGACTTCAACTTCTTCTCAGCTCGCTTGTGGGCGTGCATGTTGTAGAGGCGGTTCGCCGAGATGAACAAGAAGTATGCCACCGAGGCGGCCGTCACGATGAAGAAGGCGATGGACATGAAATAAATCCAGTAGCTGTCCATCCAGGGGCCGTGAGGGCTGCCCGTGTGGATGATCATGCGCACTTCCGTTCCGTTCCTCACCAAGCCAGCGATCTCCGCGCCTATAATGTTGCCGGTCATGATGGAGACAATTTCCAGAGCCTCAGAGTGCGCCATTTGAGTGGTGCTGTTGCCGCTGCCGTCCACATTGTACACCACCACGGCAGATGCTCCTTGACGTTTGGCTCCGTTGATCTTCTCGCTGAACGTACAGTTTCCCCGTTTGATCAGCGCTATCCAGGGGAAGGCGCTGACGTTGTACGCAGGATCCGGGCCGCAGCCTTTGGGATCTCCCGTGGGGAGAACGACAACACCGGCGGCTTCAGTGAGCGGCGAGTTTCCGCCAAACAATCCGCACTCGCAGTCTTTCTCCACAGTCTTGTTGGGGCTGATGAAATAGTTGACTTCCACCACAGCGGTCCAGAAAATCATGGCGGCTGAGCAGTGAACGAGTCCAGACAAACAAAGCAGAAGCAACAAGGCGCCTTGCGTCTTCTTACCCATGGTAACGCTCTTCTTCCAATTCAAAACAACAGGAAGGGCTCGGCTAGGCGCTTTAGGTTCTCCAACACGCCTTTTTCAGTCCCAGTTCCTGCTTGGAGGAGGCACGGCAATCTGAACACAGCCTACCTGCTGCCGACAGTAATGTGATACGAGCCGTTGGGTAACATAACACGAGCTGCACGTCAGCCGTTCACCTCTCCTTATCTTCCTGAACCTTGAACGCTGCGCACTTTCCGCACAGGGCAGGGTACTGCTATTCAACAAGTTGCAATACACAAAAAGCACACACCTACTTACACCGTCCCTACTGCCAAGGTAAAGAAGGCGCACTGCGATAAGCCCGCAATAAGGACACTTTCCTACACACCGGGTCCGAACCGCAAAGCTGTTGTGTTTGAGTCATAAAACCGGCTGACTTGTGTAATCATGAGCAAAGCAACTCAACTGGTTATTCTTGTTTGACTTGTTTCCTTCCCCGTTTTTGTGGTGGAGGTGAGTTCTGTAAAAAGGAGGCGGTACCCGTTTACTTTGAGTGTATTGCTATATTGTGTCAGCTGGCAACAAACAACTTCACAATGTCTTAAAGTCACTTGAATAAAGTAAACATGACTAAATAGACACTCATTTAACGAAAAGCTTTGCCATAACAGACGGACAGGATGGAACACAGTAGTGTCATACTGTCGTCGTATCACGTGAAAGCACAAGACACACACGCACACACATACGGAATAAGAGATGTTTCCAATGACAAATGAGATGGAGAGGTTTCCTGTCACAAGTATTCCCCTGGTCACACTCACTAAACTGGAGCAACCCAACAACAGTAGAACAGTGTTAAATATTTTAGTCAAAGGGTAGATTTAAGTAAATATATGTCATTGTTTACATAACTGGAGCTGACATTTTGTGATAACAAGAACAATTAGGAAGTTGGGACTGGTGAATTCCTGATTATTCACCTTTGAACGGCTGGATGGTAACACATAGTAAAACTTTTATCGGTCGATTAAAAATGTTTAGGGTGTTTTTTCAGGCCCTATTAGTGAATGAATACATATACTGTGTATACATGTTCATATTTGGAGTAGCAGAAGCTTATTCTAAGGACTTTGGCTTTGGGACCAGAGGGTAAAGTTCAAGTCCATGCCCATCAGTCTGTTGTCTGTTTCTCTCTGTGGTGTGCAACAAAATACATACAGCCATGCTAGAAATTGTATTTCCTTCAGGGGTCAGTGCAGTAGATACGTACACGAGTACAGTTAAAACGAAAATTGAGCGGTTTCTTCAGTAATACTGCCATCTACTGGATAAAGCGTATAGTGCAGGATCTCAGCAACAATCGCACCCAGTGAAACCATGTATTATGAATAATAATGGTTAACTAGCCATTCATGGTTAAGTCAAACAAAAACCTAACATTATCAATTGTTTTTCAAAACATCATATGCTTATAAAGATGATGAATGTATTTGTTTTACACATTTTACTAGTAAATTAAGTACAATTGTGGCTAAAGATACATGTTTACTGAGAAAGAAACTGGCCTAAATTTCACCCACAACCCTACAATTGAATATATATCCATGAACTAAATACACACAAGAATTCTGAACTATGAAAACAACATTTAAGTGAAAAGACGGCTCAAGACACTGGATCAAGGTATGCCATAAAAAGGCATTCGTCATTTGACTGTACAGTATGTTGTTGCTGACTGTGTGAAAAATCGGTATTGTGGTCCAACTGGGTGCGTCAGTGCAAAAGGGCAATCACAACTTGTTAGCAACCAGCACAGGGCCATTGTCCATTCATTCAACTATGTTGGTGGCTCAAGAATCTGACATTGGACATAAATGTGAAAGGTTTGCAGTCAAAGGCCCCTGACATTTTTTCCAGCAACGGTTACACCAACAAGATCTTGACTTCACCTAACATGTAAGGTTTTTTTGAGTGTGGGAGAAGCAAGTACTGTGAGAACACGCAAAAACTGCACAAAAAGGCCAGAAACTTAATTTGAACCCAAACCCCCAGAACTGCAAGACACAAATGATACCCATTCGTCCATCATGCCAAACGTAATCACAAAACAATACATTTCTATCAATTCATAGAATCTTAAAGTTGGGGGTAATTTCAATTACGCCACACGGGGGCGCAGTTTGCCGTCTCTCAAAACTAACTTTCATCAGTTTCATGTGCCTTCCATACAGTAGTGAGAATGAACCTTCCAATAAAGTAAAGTGAACATATAGTTAAACAGTACAGTGTCAACATCAGTCATTAAAATATATATATAATGTACACACGGGTCATTCCAGATTTGATTGGACGAGTTAGGAACCAACATTTGAAAAATCGAACATTCATGAAATCATGCTTTGCAATGTTGTCAAAACGTGCAGCTCACGCTTAATTCTTGCAGGCTGAAAAAAAATAATCGGGTTAAATAATTTAAAGAAGACCCAACTTCAGATCACAACCACTATAATGTCTGTGAGGAAGCAAATTTGAATGATTACAAAGAAAAATATGCACAAAATACCCAGCTGATTTAAAACAAGTATGTTTCCGTATTTTGCGCATTTATTAATTGAAATTTCCGAGGGGGGGTCCTTCAATTCTGTAATGACCCACACTAGTCATCATGCTGACATTTCTATTTCAGCATAAATAAATCTTGCAACACACGCGTGAAATATCACCAAAACAACTTACCACTCGTTGTCTGCAGTGAGGTATAGTTTGGAGGTGCAATGAGTCCACTCCATGAATGCTTCGTGAGTGCGTACTTCGTCAAGCAACTGGGGAGTGCATAAACACCGAGCAGCAAGTGAATTCAGGGGGGCAACATGGCCAAACATGTAACACCTCATATTAAAGGGCTCCCTTGTCTTTTGGCGGCGGAGTCACCCGAGGGAGCACTTTAGGACGGTGGCTTAGAGACTACTTCATTCTATCTGCAACAGTTGCTATTTTTCATTTCACTACAAATTCGTTGCATTGAGCACATATGCAATTATATTCGAGCGGCAAACTGGTAAAGAGGTCTCCTGCACGTTTTAGAAATCGAAAGCAAACAATGCACAGTGGATGGCGACTATTTGGGGGGTGCTCAGGAACGTCCAAACTCCACTAACACAAGTTGACAGCTAGTGATGGCCTTCATACGCCCCGTGAGCTTTTGCGTGAAATGTGGGCGGAACTTCCGTTAGAGCGAAACCGGCCTTTTATTTCTAAGCGAACAATTGGTGGGACTTCATTTAGTTGGAGCGCCAGTTGTTGGGGATTTTAAGAGAAAGCGTTTTCATCTCTTTTACTGATAATCTTGCAGGGTAGGGGGATGACAAAAAAAAAAAAAAAAAAAAAAGCGGCCGGCAGAAACTACAGTCATGTCTAACTGCATAAAGTGTTGCTTTGGGCTTGATGAATCTGAAAATCTCCGATGGGTATCAAAAGACACAGTAAAAAAGTTGATCACATTTTTTTTTATATACTTCTTTAGCTTAGAAAGCTTCAGAAGTATCTGCAGCCAAACCACTTGCATGGTAACCACATGACTGAGACGCTTCATGCAAAGAAGCTTTGTTCAATGTCATACATTCTTCAAAGTTCATATGAACATCACTTCTTAGGTCTTCAGGCGGTCGCTACAAATATTGGAACGATCAGGTTCAATATTTTTAACTTTCGGTAAAAAAGCACAGCTTAGTCCATCAAATCCAAAATATTGCAACGATTCTTTTAACAAAAAAAAAATATACAAACAACTATTCACACTAACAATTTCACCGATGGGCAATTTGGAGCAGTCAATCAGCCTACCATGCATGTTTCTGCAATGTGGGAGGAACACCTGCAAACTCCACACAGGAGGGCCGGGCCGGAATCAACTCTGAACTGCAAGGCAAACATGCGACTCAGCCCCCCCTGTTGCAATGAAATCTTTTTTTCAAAATCATTTAGCTCTCCTTCCTACTTAAGTTGTGCAAATGTTTTGCATTGTTATTAAACATTTTTGTACAGTTGATCCTGATTGAACACCTTCCATCCCCTTGGTTGCAGTCTGCTCAACCGGAATGACTCACACCTCGTGATCCCCCATTCTTAGCAACAAAGCAGACCTTAAAAGATGATTTCCCTCTCAAACACTCCCTTTCTTTCTCTAGCTCCCTTCTCAGCTTGTAGTATTTCCACGCTGATGCAGAACACTTCATAAGCCTGTATGACTTCTCGGACTCTTCTTTTTTAACTCAAATGGCCACGAATAATGTTGCAGCTTGTCAGAGCAAAAAGAGAAAAGATTTTATACCTTATTTTTTGGGGTTAGTCTTGTTCCTGTATTGCACCGTTCATCTTGTATCATTCACAGCCAATACATCTGACTGGAGTCACACAAGACGGGTGCGCCGTGCACTTGGTAAGTGAATCACATTTGCATGTTGAATAGTTTTACAGTTTAAGAACTCAAACTCTGTAGTTACTGTAAGTAGAAGAATAGACACGTGTGGGAAAAAAAAGTAAATGGTGAAAGTAGAAATACTGACTAATTATTTTCTCACATAAAATTAAAGTACAAAAATAAAGTTTAATTTTCACGATGGATCATAGTGCAAAAATAAGTACCACTGCCAAGACCAACATTAAACTACAGGAGACACAAGCCTAGAGACACGGGTTTTATTCCAAAATATTTATCGTAAGCTACAATATGTTGTTTGTTGTTGTAAGCCTCTGGAAAATGTTGCAACCTTTGTTCAAATTTGAGCTGTTTAAACATAAGAAATTGGCAAAATACCCAATTATATATTTAAATACAGGATCAATCAAGATTCTATTGATCCTGAATCTTCAAGTTTAAACTTACAATCATTTTGAGAAGGAAAACCTCTGTCTTTTTAAATAGTATTTATTTGAATGAGTACAGTATTGTAGATGGTTTTTTTTTTTGTAAGTGGTACTTGATACAAAAAGTTTGAGAACCACTGGATTAGTGCATAAACAAAGCCCATTTTGATAACTTGGCTCTACAGAAGAACAACTACTCTTCACAGAAAACTATGCCTCTTCTAATAACTGTGATGGTGCTTGATCCACACATGAACAGCAAAGTCACTCACTATTGAAATGCTATTAGTGACAGTTAGTGACCTGTCTGTAGGAATTTGGCCAATGTAATGTGTCGTAGGTATTAAGCGCTTCATCATCGATGTTTCGCCTCATTTTGCGCTTCAGATCATAGTAATCGATTGTGGCTACAGCAGCTGTGGCAGTGTTTATGTCACTAATGCCCATGTCCCACAGGCGTGGAATGGCATGAAATTGCAATTAAAGCGTTACAACAAAGCTTTAGTTTAGAATTTCTTGCTTAGTTTGCAATTTATGGGCCTCAGCCATCAGACAGGATAATAATACAATACAAAGCACTTCGTAGTTTAAAGATGAATAAACCATCAATGCTTTAATAACAAAATATAAATATAAATTGAGTTTGTTAAAGAAAGAAATAATGGGACCTTCTGAATACAAATGCAACTTTTTCCACTGCTCAAAACCTCAGCACAATCCAATAAAGTTATAATGGTTACGGTGAGTCTCAAATTCTGGGATGGGCTCCCTCTAGTGGTACAAGAAAGGATCCTTACACCTTACAATAACCTACGCAGGTAGACTAGAGGGAGAGGGTGGGAGGTTTGTGCTTCTCTGAGAAAAGTGGATAAGAGTTGGGGTCCACACTGGGCACATTTGTAGTGCACATATAGGGTTTCAATATGACCTCATTTGACTGTTTCAGAGGACGAGAACGAGACCGAGTGTATCGCACCTCAGTCGTCCGAATTCCCTGACGGCTTCTTCACCGTGCAGGAGAGGAAGGATGGAGGCCTCGTCATCTACTTCATGCTCATTTTCTACATGTTCTTAGCCGTCGCTATAGTCTGTGATGACTACTTTCTTCCATCCTTAGAAGTCATCAGTGAGCGTAAGTTGGTTCAATACTCTATGCGGACTGTCTAGCTCTAGTATGTGTGAACATTCTTTAAGAAGGTAAGGTCACCGACTGACTTGTGGCTGGTCATTGCAATAGCTTATTACAGGGTCCTGTCTGCAATGTTTTGACCTTTCCTTTGCTTTGGTTTTAAGTTTACATGAGCTGAAAATAGACCAAAAGCAGAAAATAACTTTCACTACTGTAATTTCCGACATGTAGATCCCCAAAGGTGATGAAAAAGGACTACTTTTGAAGATCCTAAACTCACTTTAACAAGTTGATTACAAAAGGAGAATATGTGCCCCGCAAAATGGAATCAAATACACAAATGTGTGTACTTGCAAGTTGGTTTATTGTATACTTATATCGTACACTTAGCAGTTAGGTCATGCAAGGATATTGAACTTTGCTGCTTCGTATGGTTGCGTACATGATTCTGTTTTGTCTCAGGTCTGGGATTGTCTCAAGATGTCGCTGGTGCGACATTCATGGCCGCTGGGAGTTCTGCACCTGAATTGGTGACAGCCTTTCTGGGTAAACACGAAACTGTGGTAGGGATGATTTTCATTAACATTACAATCTATCAACTTACTTTTTTTTTTTATCTTTAATGTGTCTCAGGTGTCTTTGTGACAAAGGGGGACATTGGGGTCAGCACCATAGTGGGCTCAGCTGTCTACAACCTCTTGGGCATCTGTGCTGCATGTGGACTTTTGGCTTCTATGGTAAACATCTTGCAGTTCATTCACACATTGACCCACTTAGTTACTGTTGTCAAAGTGTGATCTTTACGCAAGTTGTAAATGCTGTTGTTTTTTTTTTTCCTCTTGAAGACAGGACGTCTCTCCTGCTGGCCATTGTTCCGAGACTGCTTGGCGTACGGCATCAGCGTCGCCGCCGTTATTGCTATCATCTCTGATAACAAGGTGCAATGGTGAGCGAGCGTGAAGATTAATGATTGTGATTTCGAGGTGCTTGTAAAACACACTGGCCGTTGATTGTGCCTTGTCACAGCAAGAACACGAGTAATAATGAAAATACATCACAGACGCTGCTTACTTTTATGACAGTGGTAGCACAAGTAATAATGAAAATACATCACAGACGCTGTTTATTTTTATGACAGTGGTAGCACTGTACGATACATGAATGTCTTTTTTAAGATTCCACGTTTATCATTTGTGTTTCTACGATCAAGATACGAGACGATAAGATTTTAAATGCAAGTCATTGGCAAGAGTAGTTTGAGGTTTTTGACCCCTGCAAATTTTCGAAGCGTTTGATAACTGAGTTCAATCACACAATAAGATCCTTCATGAACATAAGCGACCTGTTTTCACGAGATTCAATAGCCCTATCATTCAAAGTTACATTTACTTTGCCCCCAACTGAATTAGATGTTGCAAATGTAGTCTTGCTAGTTTGTCATCCTGCTCAAACTGGACAAATTTCAATTTCATTTGACATAGCTTGCTTTTATTTACTCTTACGTGACATCAACAATTTGGCGATTTTCACAAAAGAACCGAACGGAACCTCCCACTCATAAGAATTGAAATCTGGGATGGGTCTCGTAATTGATGAATCAATTGTTAAGGATTTTGCCAAATGCGTGGAATTCATTCTTGATTATTATTGAAGCAACCGAGGCAAACTGGAGTGCAGTGGTTCCTTGTTATTTGTGGGGACGACTCAGTGAGAATTGACAAGTGACACCCGGCAACAAATATGTCAAATGGGCTTTAAATGCCCTTTTATGACACAGCCTGACTAAATAAAACTTCACTTCAACATCGTTTCCATGCCACGAAATGGCATCAAAGCAATACTTACGTATATATCTTACTTTCCAGGTACGATGCTGCCTGTCTCCTACTGGTCTACGGCGTCTACATCATTGTCCTGTGCTTTGACCTTCGCATCAGTGAGTTTGTCTTGAGGAAGATCAGTCCTTGCTGCGGCTGTCTGGGTAAAGCCTCAGGAGAAAAGAACGAAACACGACCTCTGATGGGTCTTTGGAACGACGACAAAAGCCTGCGAGTCCACAGCCGCTCCAGGACAGACAGTGGGATCTTCCAGGATGACTCGGGATATTCCCATCTCTCTCTCAGCTTGCATGGCCTCAATGAAATACCTGATGGTAACAGCTTACACAACAAAAGTTTGACAATGAGATGCAGAGGATTTGTGACCACATATAGCTCACTGTGGCTAAGCTCCACATATCCTGTATGGAGATACATATTTCAGCCCTCCACTGGTGATGGCTCTTCAATGCTTCAAGATTAAGTCTGCCACTCCAATGGACCATTCAAAGGAAAGGTGTATTTGGACTGAAATACTGTACAGTTTAACACTATGCCTCTACAATTCAGTCCTACATAGTTGCCATCTTCAAACATGTGCAATGTGTCCCTGAATTCATTGAACCTAATTGTGTCTTATCAATCTATGCGCAGAACACAAAGGTGTGTTCTCTATGCCCGAGAGCGACTTGAAAAGGATCCTTTGGGTTTTGTCTCTACCGATCATCGTCCTTCTTTTCCTGACCATCCCTGACTGCAGAAGGAGGTTCTGGAAGCAGTGGTTCATCATCACCTTCTTCATGTCTGCCGTGTGGATCTCAGCTTTTACTTACATCCTGGTGTGGATGGTGACTGTTGTTGGTAAGAGGTTTTATTTTCCCTCGAGAGCCTAAAATCAGAATGCACACTTTGTAGTGTAACTTATGGATCACGGTGTTGGGAACTTGTGAGAAAAACGTCAGAGGAGAATCACATGTTGGTCTGCCGCTTAATTCCTGAGATGCCATCGGCCTGGACAGATGAAAGTGTGTGTGTGTGTGTGTGGGGGGGGGGGGGGGGGGGGGGGAGAGCGAGAAAGAGTGTGTGTGTGTTGCAGCTCCAACAAGCATGTGCTGACCTCGCCATTGAGGATTACAGCCTGCCTCACCTCAGGGAACAGTCATGTGAACACTGGGTGAACACAGAGCTGGCTCATGGGCACGGCTCCCAGAATGGCTTTAGTTACAAGCAAGAGTTCCTGGGAGGGGGTGCCGTACTTCATCATGTGACGAGTATAATGAGATTATTATCCCGTAGTCGTCAGATTGGCTCTGATGGGAGGAGTCTTGTGAGAGAATCGACATGAGGCCAAGCAGGTATAATACAGTGTGGGATTGTTTTGTTGTTGTGGATCAGCTGTGTACAGTGGCCTCATATAGGCTTATTTTAAAGGGACAGTGTGTAGAGTATTTGGATGGAATCGTTGAG
This sequence comes from Syngnathus leptorhynchus, assembly GCF_054491065.1. Lineage (NCBI taxonomy): Eukaryota > Metazoa > Chordata > Actinopteri > Syngnathiformes > Syngnathidae > Syngnathus > Syngnathus leptorhynchus. The sequence goes on from NC_141197.1 coordinate 10,035,750, forward strand.
AAAAAGAAAACACGATTCATTTCAATAATATGCAATAAATGTTTTTTTTTTATGTAATCATAGCTGTGCATCTATTTTGACATTTCTCTGTCCATAAATGAATTTGGAAATGGAATTTATTTTGAAGTGCTGTACTATGATTTGAAGTTTCGAGATATTTGAGAGGAGGTATATAATTCTTATTTTATTTTGAAACAGGTGAGACACTGGCCATCCCTGATACAGTAATGGGACTCACACTGCTTGCAGCTGGAACCAGTATACCTGACACTGTAGCCAGCGTCATGGTGGCCAGAGAAGGTAAAACAAAGTTTGATACAATTTGAGGTGCCAGAAAATGTCCCGATGATCAAGTGTGTCTGTAAAGCGGCATTTGCTTCCTTATGTGAACATTGAGCGTTATGACAGTGGAACACACCCGCACACAAATTGCCCTGAGCATCTGTTAGTTCCTGGCCACGTTGCTGACCGATTTGAACTCTTATATCAAAGCACCACTGTCCAGTAAAACCGCAACTCTATCATAGATTCCAAATTCAAAGTCCTGCTATGCATTTTTAATTGTAATTTCACTGTCAACCTCTAGATGTCAGCACAAGATTTAGTTTGACACTAAATCTTAGGTAATTCAGCTCGCCACAGAATTGAATGTCGCTTTCAATCCTACTTTTTGCACCTGCAGAAAGCAATAGTTGTAGGCTCACTCATTTTAAAATGTATCTTTTAGGGCACAATTATTTATGTATATTGCGGGATATGTTTATTAGTTTGAAAAATGCATTTGTTTATTATTTACAATGGGAATAAGCAGACTACAATGTTTTTTATGCATTGGTAATATTTTTAAGAGCGTAAAAAAACAGAAAAATCAAGTAATGCTATATAAACATGCCCTGGGTGGATTCAAAAAAGTACGATGGAGGAGACTATTGTGTATTTTTGTGAGACCAGTCCTGGAACCTTTCTGAGAGAACTTATTTCGTTTTATGCCAACCAATGACAATTTTTGACCCATTTTCCCCTCAGGGAAAGCTGACATGGCCATGTCCAACATTGTGGGCTCAAACGTATTCGACATGCTGTGTCTGGGTTTGCCATGGTTCATCAAGACTGCATTTGTGGACACCAACAACCCCGTGGAGGTCAACAGCACTGGGCTAGTGTTCATATCCATAACACTCTTGCTTTCTATCGTCTTCCTCTTCGTGGCCGTCCATGTGAATGGGTGGAAATTGGACTGGAAATTGGGACTTGTTTCACTGGTTTGCTACATTCTCTTTGCTACTCTGTCTATCCTATATGAGCTAGGGATTATCGGAAATAATCCTTTAAAACTGTGCAGCGACTGAGAAATGACCCCATCCAGGACCAAGTCATGTTTACCAAGACTCTTGAGAATATATTCCAAGCATGTTCCAACTTGTGCATCCTCACAATTAAATCAGCAATGCCATGAAGCATTAGGATCATCTCAGGAAGAGGGTGACATGTACCAAAGATCACGTAAGCGTTCAACTAGGTTGCCACCATAATGTGAAACTTTCTCTGGTAGAGTCAGACATGTTATTTAAAACCTCAGAAATGGAAAAAATGTTTCCACCAGTGTGAGCTCTCTCTCCAGAAAGAAATAAACAAATGGTGTCAACTGGGTAGTTCTTGTATTTAAGCAGACACCAAAAACGGAACACTGTTATCAGGTTTTCTGAGCAGGATCTTATTGCCTGCGAAGAGGAAAGAACCATAAACAGAAGTGAAAACTTTCCTCTTGCCAGTTGCATTGTAATGAGCTCACAAGGCCACATGCCCTTAACTGGACCCCATATCCTTCCTTAACACTGACCTGACAATTTAAAAAATGTACAGGCCAATTGAATGTCAACCTTACTGCTCCTTGTGGAATGTCACCACACCAAAGAGGCCACGATAGGGCAGTATTAAGCAGTAATGTGCAACAGAGAAACACTGGGCTCATGATATGCTACACTGAAGACTTTGAACCAAACAGACTTTTATAACCGGCGGGTTTAAAAATTAAAATGTTTATTTGTTCAAACATTTTGCCAGGCAATCAAAAAACAGGGATTACAAAACAACAGATAAAAGGAGTCATATTGTATATACTGTATTAACAGAAACAAATGAAATCTGCGGACGTGAAATTAGGTGACGCAATGTAATTGTGTTTTTAAAACAAAACAAGAGCTTACTGGCAAACATGGCTCAAAATGTGGAAATGAGTGAAGCAGTTTCCTTGCAAAAACCTCTAGGCATTACGATCAATACGGACATCCACCTCTCGGCCATTGATCTTCGTTCCATTCATCATCCGGCAGGCTTTCTCTGCACTCTCTGGAGAGTCGAATCTCACTGTTCCGCAGCCCTTTGACTTGCCGTTCTCCATCTTGATCTCTGCAAACATGACCTGGCCTGCAACCAACAAGGTGAAGCAACAATTTACACAGTATTCCTCTTTATGTTTACGAGACCATCAAAGTGCCAGTACAAGACAATCTCTTGTATGCAGTATGAGTTTCATCGTTGGATTCTTATAAGAGATTACATTTATTATGAGAGGACTGTGGCCAGAAAAGAAAGAAACATACCGCAGTGACTGAACTTCTCTTTTAGCTTTTGCCATGTAAGTTCATAGGAGAGCTGAAAAGTAGAAATAAACACATTTCTCGTATCATGTACACGTTTGTGCTGACTTTAAACAGGGACATGAAGTTCTTGTGACAGCAAAAATGCCTGTAAAGCAAAACAGTGTTTGATATATGATTTGTCTCTCCATGATTTTTTTGCCCCAGTTTTCACACAACTGCAAGCACCAGAGAAATCATGTAGCACCATGAACATATTAGCCCTTTTAGATGTTACCCATCTTTTGTTTACTAATCAAGTCGCTCGTCTGTGATCTCTCCATTACTGTTAACTTTAAGCCTGCAAACATCAAAATTCCGGAAAACATTTTTTGGTATCTTTTTTAGCTTTAGTTTTATTCAAACTTTTTAGAATATTTAAAAAATATATTTTTTAGCTTTAGTTTTATTCAGTATTTTTTAGAACAGAACAGTACTAAAAGTTAGCACCACAGGCCCAATCTGGCGGAATCCCCCAAACTTACTTCCGGAAAACATTTTTTGGTATCTTTTTTAGCTTTAGTTTTATTCAAACTTTTTAGAATATTTAAAAAATATATTTTTTAGCTTTAGTTTTATTCAGTATTTTTTAGAACAGAACAGTACTAAAAGTTAGCACCACAGGCCCAATCTGGCGGAATCCCCCAAACTTACATTTCGCACAAATATCTGACAGCCAGCTTTGGACCCAAAGCCTCGGTCAGACATGCCCATGTGACTTGGGCTGCCAGCTCCAAAGCCGCGGTTCATGTCCATTCCTGACATTCCCATGCGGTCAAAACCTGAGCCCATGCGATCTATCGCCATGCTGCCCATCCCACCACCTGTGACGAAATAAGACAAAAAAGCTTAGAAAGAGAGCAAATCCCTCAGACTGGTAACTGAAGACGCCAACACTGTTCCAGGCCTGCTTGGATAAATCAGGAAATTACTACATAAACAGTCAGCTTTTACTCAGTTGTTATGTTGTGTATGTGTGATATTGATTAACTAAACCAGTCCAGTGACACCATTTGTACAGGAAGCTGGTGCTTTTATGAGCAACAATAACTTCAGGTCAGAGCCAATAAAATCATGACTAATATTGCAAAAATAGGTGCGCAGTTTTATATTCGCTCGTGGAAGCTTAGCTGTCTAACACAAACAGTTTTCAGAATGATTTTGCATATTTCTACATCACTGAAAACAACTTTAAATGAATACATATTTGGCTGTGCCAGTTAAAACAGAACATTTCTTTTCAACGCTAGATTGCACATGTGTACATAATGATGTGGCCATTGAATGTTTGTTTGAGTTAGGGGTTAAATTGAGAAGGCTTCACCAAGCTGATTTAGGTGATTGCGCAGTGTGTTAGAGAAGAAATCTTCTGAGACCCTGGATAAGATAAGTGTGTACCTAATCCAGTCCCCATGCTCCCCATGCCACCACCGCCCATGCCACCGGCCATGCCGCCGCCAAAACTTCCACCTGATGAAGAAAATGCAGTTTGGGGCATGATGGGTTAGACTGCAGCACGTTACAACCCAACACCCAGAGACAGTCCAAGAACTGACAAGCTCACCTTGCACCCCCCCCAATTAGACTCACCCATTCCTCCGAAGGAATCTCCGAATCCACGATTCATTGGCATATCGCTGTTGCCGAAATCCCGATCCACTCCGCCCATTCTTGACCGAAACATATCTGAAAGACAAGAACCGCAACCTTGACGGAAGCTATCACTGATCCGGAAGCTGTTCTTACGCTCAAGTGATCCTTTTCTTAGCACAGCAGCACAGCAAATACTCACCGTTCATCCTGCCCATCGCCATCATGTCTCTTCCTCCAAAGTTAACCAGGTTGGCCATGTTGTCCATTCCTCCAAACCCACCGCCAACACCCATTCCTGTTAGAACCGTCATCAGAAAACAATTTCAACTCAGCTCAAAGCATTCATTGACAAACAATGGTCGCGTTTCTTTTAATTTACCCCCAAGTCTGTTCATCCCACCGTAACCTGCCGCATCCATCCCTAAAAACATGGAGAAAATCAGTCACATCATGCTCTAAGTATTTAGGGATCAAAGTTCGTGGGATATTTATTGGTCAAACAATTAATTAGGGCTGCGCGTGTCTCTCAGCCTGTACATAGTATGTAGATTGGAAAAAGTGACAGCGTGTCCTTTTATATGAATTTTTCGCACAAATTTCAAACATACCTCCTGGCCCCATGGAGCCCATGCCTTCTCCGCTGTTCAAATGGTTTGCATTGATTGGCTGCCCTCCTGGTCCTAGTCCCATACCGATACCAGAAAGACCTCCTGAGAGCATTAAAAAAAAGACAACATAATCATTCAAAATGTTATCATACCTTCTTGCCATTGTGTAATTTGGGGCCAAGACTTCCAACCATAAGATTTCATTCCCAGAGATCTAAGTTGTTTGATGTTCTACTTGTATTTTCCGAGCAGTGCATATCCCTTCCTGATTTTGAAGAACTTTATTACAGCAGGTAGATAGCAACACACTCACGGGGTAATTGAGGTGTTTTTTCCATTGGACGATAGTCATCAGGCGGAAGGGATCGATCATCCTGTCAAAACACAATAAAAATATTGACATTTCAAAGTTGGCTCAAATTTAAAAATTTTGCTCAAATGAATCTTAACGCCTCACCATTTTGACATGCATTTGTCTATCAAAGAGCATCTGTCCATTGAACATGGCTGATTTGTGAGTCAAGGAGCCACGAATAAAGAAGTGTGTTTCTGATTTTTTTTGCTGACACGTGAAGGATACAAATAGCCTGCAGAGCCTCCAGGGGCTGCTCAAAAGTCACTGTTCCCATTCCACGGCTTTTGCCATCCTTGTCCTCCTTCACGTCGGCTCTTTTTACCGCACCTGCCATGCTAAACACTTCCTTCAGCTTTTTCCAGCCTACCTTGAAATCAAGCTGTGACATAAAACATAAATACAAATGTAAAAAAATAATATATCTTTGCATGGGCTATTTCGATCACCCTCACATTGGCCACAAACACCGTGCTGCCCAGTCGACCGGTTTGCAACGCGTGCTTGATTTCAGGTGGAATGTTGGGGTTGTTGGCAATGGCGGGGGGGATGTTCATTCCACCAGATCCCATGTCCGGTCCCCGGGCTCCTTGGTGGCTTCCCATGCGCTGCAGCACACGCCGCGCATGTTCGCCATCAGGGTCCTTGAAGGAGAAGCAGATAAAATTTACTTCGATAAGGGTTGACATGAAAGCTTGAACTACTCCAACTACTAAAATAAACATCTGAAGTGTGTGGTTCTGTCGAACGCGCAAATGGAGTAGTATGTCTTGATTGGTCTGAAAAGTGTGCGTACCTCCTTAATGTTGAGAGGTCTTCCATTCAGGTCATATTTATTCATAGTTTCTATTGCCTTGCTCACAAACTCTTCATCCTTGAAGTCCACAACACTGTTTAGGCAGGAAACAAATACATGTTTAAACTAAGGAAAATCCAAATGGCTTCTTAAAAAAAATAAAAATATGGAGATTTTTCTTACCCACAACCCTAACCAAGGGATAACACAGGTTGCATTCATGCAGAACAAAGGGAGAAGACAAAAAGCAGTTAAAGAATAGCAAGGCACTTGAACATTGTTGTCCATCACTGGTGTCAGGCTCGGATCTGCGAGGGGGCGCTATCCTGCATGTTTTTGATATTTCCCTCCTCCAACACACCCGATTCAAATGATAGGATCATTATCGGGCTCTTGCAGAACATACTGATCATTTGAATCGGGTGTGTAAGCTGGAAACATCAAAAACATGCAGAATAGTGCCTCTCGAAGACTGAAGACTGACACCTGATTGCTTTGTCCATTTTGAACTTTAGTTATCAAAAAAATTGTCTTTAGATATTTTGCACACCAGTTTTAAAGATTGTGTTCATTTCAAGCAAATAATATGCATCCAAAAAGTATTCATTATAAGATTTATTTTAAGAGAGGCAAACTTTGACATCTTTTCTGCATTTACGCTGTGAAAAGTAACCACATACGAAGATAAACAATATTTCATAATCTGGCAAGAGTTTTATTCCTTTGAGACATTTGGAGATTTAATGGTCAATCAGTAAACAAATCACACAATCCACATGTCCCTTAGGAAAATAGTCAAAACAAACTACCTTTTACACCGATTGAAATAACAGCAACAAAGGCAAAAATTAGAGAAGGAGTTCATAAAGCTACTTTCCAAAATTCAACAGGACATCTCCCTTTCAAGTAAATGTCAATCATGATCCAACTATCAGGCTCTAGAAGCAACTTCCAGTTCTCGTAAGACCCAAAGGATCAGAACCTTCAAAAGCACTTGATTAAGGAGAGCCTGCTGAGGGCATTTAAAACCTGGTGCAGCAAGTTGGCCACATCACTTACCCTTGACTTTCCTTCTGCATCCTTAAAGAGCTCCACGTATGTAACTTCCCCGACTACATGAGACATACACAGGAAAAAATACCAAACAAAGAACAAAAAGGAATGTAAATCACCAAGTCATCGAGACGCCGTCGGCCTTGGCAATGCCGCTAAATCTGGAGATGTCCCGTTAATGATAAAACAGACCAACATCCCACCAGATAACACCATGCCTTTGTGGGCAGTCACCGAGACACCCAAAGACACACACAGCCACATCCAACCTGGGAAATTCAAAAAACTTCAACATTATAGATCGGGGTGGTCAACAGATTCCATTCGTAGCAAGTGAGCTTTAAGCCTCTACAAAGCATTTCGTGAAAAGTAAAAAGGTTCATACACGTAGTCAAAGTTGACTCTGCAACAGATGCAACAATGTCATACAGTCATATTCTACAACACACGTTTGAGATGAGCTAACAAAGCATGTGATGCAATGTCATATCCATTATTTCTCTCGGCATATCACGCCAGTCTGCATTAACACAAGCCAAAGAATATTTAAACTCCATTGCACAGAAGGCTACTTTCCTGCTATGTGAACACAGTACATCCAGAGAAAGGTTGGAGCTTCTACAACTACGACTACTACTACGAGAAACAAGACGATTCATCTGCTAACATTAAAGATGGAAGTAAAGTACAGCGTTGTAATGCTGAGGTTGCAGAATGAGATTAAACGCATAATCCCCAAGCAAGGACCCCACTTACCTTGATCACGCATGAGATCTTTAATCGCCTGCCATTTCATGTCATACGGGATGTTGCTGATGAACACCCGGTTCTTTTGACCTCCTTTCTTTTCGCCACCATGTTTGTCTTTGTAAGGATGGTAGCGGCCTCCTCTTCGGCTTGCGGAGGACTTCTCGTTACCTTCATGTTTCTCTTGAGGGGTTTTGGGATCCTCAGCATCCCTACAAAGACATTGAGGAAAAAAAACTTAGTCCACCTCTGAAAATACTTGAACAATCGCCTCAATATTTTGGGGTCTATGGAGGGTCGGTAACAAAACGAACCCAACTTTATGACTGTGCAGGTGTAGGTCCAGAGGTACTTTGTGGGCACTAAACCAATACTGTTCAGCATTTAGTTATCAATTTGTCCTTGAAGAGGGATCCCTCCATCTGTGATCGTTTCTCAAGGCTTCCCTAATCTTTTCAACCATTTCGCAACGTGATGTCAGTAAGCAAAGATGGGCGTGGGTTTAGGGGCGTTTTGAAATTAAACGCCTGTTATTGTTAACCCAAGGGCGGGATGTTTATTCCACAAAAGCATTTAACGAATGCTAAATTTGAGAACATGTTGGGGATTTGCGATCATTGGCCGTTGACCCGTTACAATGTCGAGTGCCATTGCAAATATAAATACTGATGCATACTTTTGAATGCACTGAAGAATTGTTTGCAAATTGATCAATAAACTGTTTGCAAATCAACCATAAGTATTATAAAGAGTACATTATATTGCATGCCTATGTAACGGACCGTCTCAGCTAACAATAGTTAGCATCACACGGAATCCATTTTAGCTTAGCTTCATACATTCGGTGAAGCTCGGTCTTTAACTCACGTCTTGATGCCATTGGGTGTCTCGGGACCTGTGTCACTGTTTTCCGATTTGACGGATGGAGTGGGCTCCTCTAGCTTTGGCTCTTCGTCGAGAGAAGGGATGATATCTTCCATAATCGTGCAGCCTTTACTTGCAAAACACAAGATGCCTTGACGCACTTTCAAATGAGAACAGGTTAACCTGCTCTCGTCTCGCGAGACTTCCCGGTGTCCCGAGTCTTACGAATTGTTGCCAGGCAGTGCGGATGAAAACGTTGATATTATATATTACAAAAAACCTAATCAAGAAATTAAAGATATAATTATTACATAATTATGTCGGGTTATTATTAGTAAATTATTATTATTATTATTATTATTATTATTATTATTATTATTATTATTATTATTATTATTATTATTATTATTATTATTATCATTATTATTATTATTATTATTATTATCATTATCATTTGGGTTAAAACATCCACCAAATTTGCAAATACTTGTATGTTAAACCCAATTTTGCAAATTAACTGACAGCGGCAAAAGCGTATTAGTAATCTTTTGACAAATATCTGAACAAATATCTGTCCTTGGTATTCAAACATAGGACAGTGGTACTGTTTCATCACATAGTTAGAAAATACATCAGATAATTTCCAGCTAAAAACATTAACAGTGACCTATGATTAAATTTTAAATTTAGGGGAACTGGGATTCATTTTAGCAATGTTTTAGACCATGAAGACATAAACATACAGTTGGTTTCGCCTTTTTGAGCACAGCTTCTATCCATTTGGTAAAACTTTGCAGTTCTGTAATTATTCCTATCCCAGAAATTATACTAGTCAAGATGATTCTAGCATTTCTGAATACAATCTCATATTGTAAAATATGTGTCAAGGTCTCTGCAGCTATAATTCAAATTGTCAGACATAAAGTTTATTTGCATTTTATTTAACGCGTTGTTCTCAGTCACTTACTGTAAATAAATTGCCACAACTTCATTTTATTGCTATGTCTCGAGTTGACCTGTGACAGAGCAGAGTAGTTAACCTTTAACATAACACTCGCATTAACTAGTAAGCAATATGAGTTCAATAACAGTTCAATAAATGAACCTTTACTTCAATTGGCAGTTGGCAATGTATACACGTTCATAAAATTGAGTGGTCTCATTAACTTCTGAAAACAAACTAAAAAATATATATCTTTTTTTCATTGGAGTTATGATTACATTTGTGACTCGCGATTATCAACCGTTATCATCAGGTCAATGGATTTTTATAATAACCTGATGATTACTTCACAATGACGTTTTATAACCTGACTTTAAACAAGGACACAGCATAACTCACCTCTTACTGAACTGAGATTAATAAACAAAAGGCAATTGCAAAGTAACTCTGTTCCCTAAAGGCATTAATAATTGCTACTGCCAATTATTGCACATTGCCATTACCGATTCTGTCTTTGAACTCTTGGGGGGGAGATTACAACACTGTAAAAGATATGTGATATGAGGTTAATTAGCATTAAAGGTAAAGTACAACCTGAGATAAAAGTCGAATAATCTTTATCCTAAAGCTCAATGGAAGCAGGACAGTCTTTATGCAACAGGTTTAAATTTCACTCAAACAGGTGAAAGAACTGTTTAAGATATAGAACAAAATCAACCAGAGATGCAGTTATGCGTGTTTGAATGACCATATCTCATTTGTTATCTGCTGTACTGGATGTTGTTAAATAATAAGATCGTATTATATTACTGTCATGTTTTTGAATGAGAAAAACTGCCCTCTATAATGGTGTGCTTTTTAAAAACACACAGTAATGACACAATAAACATAATCTAAATAATTAAAAAAAATGTCAAATTTTCGTTCACTTTTTGTAATTTCCTTCCTTCCTTCCTACAGGTAAACATTTGAGTCTTCTCATTCCTTCAGTAACCCTTACTAATAGTAGGCATCCTTCGCACAGGATAAAGAATATATGCCTGCGAGTGTTGATATCTGTCCACATGTGTTGCTTCACTATTTGCGTTCAAAAATATGTTGCTTAAAAGCTATGACACCACCTCATCGATATATATATATATATATATATATATATATATATATATATACACACAAATATTTACATATAGTTTATCCTTTTTTTTTTAGTATTCTTCCTTTTTGTGTCCACGTCAAAATGAAAAATGGAGCTCAGTTTACCACTTGTAGACTCTAATTTATTACATTCAGAACAACAATGACCATTTCCCACATGGAATTCCTTATCCTCAGATCTGAGTCACTGCACCACTACGACAAAAAAAAAGCCTCAGAGCTGATATAAACTTGTACTGCATAACAGCATAACAGATGGTCGCTTTCATACTGACTGTTGTGTCCAGATAACCTGCAAGTTTTCTGCCCTTTCTTCATGACTGTAAAAGCACTCTACTTCATCATAGGCTCATCTGCCTCATTGGGTCTGAGAGCATTATCATTATCATCAGTTCAAAACAAAGATTGCTTGATGAACAACGCCATTGAGGTACCTTTGCAGTATTTACTCGCCAAGCACAGTGAGAGGCAGCATTTCTCCTGCAGACTAAAGCGTGACTTTCCTCTCTCATTTTGGTGTAGTCACTTTGAGGTGGAAAACACAAACACACCCAGTCTGCAAAGATGCAAAGGGAGGAGACGGAAGATCGCTTGTTTATGTGCCGCTGCGGCCATCCTTGCGCTGCTGAGGGAGGAATGTTGTGAATGAGTGAGGCAGCAGGGCAGCTGAGTGAGACTAACAAGTGGTTGCCATGCAGCAGCAGCAGCGTGTGCGTTGCTTTAGGGAGAGATAGAGAATGATAATGAGCAGGAGGCAGCAAGTAAGGCGGCACGAGGATGAGCAGCAGCATCCCTGAGACGCATCCCGTCTTGAGCTTCCCTCCCTCGCCTCTCGGCTATTGCTTCCTACCTCTTTGGATTTTTTGTTTGTTTTGGTGAGACACGAGCCTTCAACATGCCAATAGTGGTCGGTTTCATGGATATATTTGTGCGGTGTCTGAGAGGGAGGACCTCTGCAGAAGTGCTATCAACAGGTCTGTGAATAGCACCATAATGACGGTAAGACATCTGCTTTCCCCCTCAAGACACTCTTCTCACTCTCCCTCATTCTCTCTCTCTCTCTTGCCATGCATACCTGTGTCTTACTAATCATCCCATTTTCCTCTCCTGTGTCTTTCAATTCATTCCACCATCTATTTCATTCACTTGAGCCACCTGCTGCTTAGAAAGATTTGTGGACAAATGAGTGACAGAGGCGGACTTGCAGCAAATGTTTGCATTCGTTGTTTTATGCCGAATGGAATTACACACTGTCTGGCAGACATATGCGCCTATGCAACAGGTCGAAAGCCATGGTTCCAGAAAGTAACATAGAGTCCATAGCGCCATGTCCGAATGGGATATTTGCATGGTTATTGCTTAGCCTGTGTTTAATATCTGACGACAAGCACTGCGACACACTGGGATTCAAACTCAGCTCAAAGCTATGTGGTCATGCTTTGGGCGAAGATGTCTGCTTATTGCTGTAACTTCATGAAGCCCCCCCACCCCCCTCACACTCACGCACACATACAAAATTCAGTGTTTTACCTCCTTCAATCTCTGCAACATTGTGCCAAGGTGGAGCGATCGAAGTTTTTCTCCTAACATAACTGAAAGAAGCTATTTATAGATTTCTTCACCCTTCACGAGTCACGGTTAGTTCTCATGTGCATTGCAAATAATCTATATTGAACATATTGCCGAGCCCTCCGTACCTTTATTCCTCACAATTAGTAGCGTTACAGGCTGTTGAAATGGATCTATCTGCACAAGAGTCCCAATCTGAAGCCATCACGTCATCTCTGTCTAGGTAACATGCAACCAGTGACCCCGTCAGAGGAGAGATGAGGCACCGAAGTGTTGATTTACAATGTGTAGCGTCCACTACAACCACTCCCTGGCTGCCATGAGCGGAAACGACATGATGGCGCACTCCCTGACTCTGGAACAGAAGACGGCGTTTGCCTTCGTAGGAATGCTACTAGTGTTCCTGGGACTCCTGATAGTGAGGTGCTTCAGGATCCTTCTGGACCCCTACAGCAGCATGCCGTCTTCCAACTGGGCAGACGGCATCGAAGGGCTGGAGAAAGGGACGTTTGAGTATGCCCTGACTTAACACAGGGGCACCGACATCTGTAGATGTCCTCACAAACCTTGATTATTTTAGGATTTCATATGCATCCAGTCAATCACTGATGGAACACACACACAAACGCAAAACTGTTACGTACTTGACTAGGGTCGCAAAAGTAAGTTTCAATCAAGTGCAACTGAGGAGAATTTGGTTAATGTTCGAAGTTCAATATTTCACTTGGGAATCAATAGGTAGTTGATATTTAGTTTCGGGATCAAAATATAGTTGTTCTACAGATGATCCGTGCCATGTGATAGCTGTGGTCTCTGAGGGCGCCTGCAATAAATTGTGCAGATGAGACAAAGTGAAACATAGTGTGATTTACAAATGGAGATTTGGTTGTTTTAAACAAAATTATTCTACAGGAATTCTTTTTGGTTTACGTAATGTTTGCAACTAACTTACAATCTTGCAAACTTTCCATTTTATCTGTTCATTCCCATCCAAAGTTGTCACCATTGAATGTTTACAGAATTTCAGAACCAACATGTCTATGATGGCCCAAAAAAAGACAATATTCAGCCACTATCCTCGACTTGCATCTGAACTTGAGTGACATCTTCAAACTTTCCATAAAGTTTCGAAGTGTGCTTTTAGGGTTTGTTTTTCATCATTCATCCAGAAGCACATTTGTGAGGCTATTTCAATGCTTCTGATTTTGTGAGAACAGTTTGTGGATGGCACCTTCATGTTCCAAAATGAATGCGCATCAATGCACAAAGAAAGGTCAATTATAGATTAACAAGACTGGCTTTAACTAAGTCCTGAGCTCTACTCTATAAAACATCTTTGGGAGGAATTAGAGTGGAAAATGAGAGCCGGGCCTTCTCGTCCAACATCGGTGAGAGACATCATAAATGCGTTTCTGGAAGAATGATCAAATGTCTCGTAAACATTCTCCTAGACCTTGTGGAAAACACTCCCAGACTGAACCTTTGTATGAAGAGCGAGATCAAATCATACTATCATATGCAAGTCAAGGCAGGTGAGCAAATACTTTAGGCAATATACTGTAGTGTTACTCTTCTTCTCTTCAGTCAGCCAAGAGTGGTTGGTTACTGCGTCTACATGGTGTGGGAGGGAGTGTGTGGCAAATGCTGTGTCATATTCTCCTTCAGCTCATCAACTGACACGGAAATGGCTGAAGCTCCCTTTAACCCTCACCCAATAGCTGAATGTTTGCAGACGATCACAGCAAGAGGAGGACGCGCAAGAGTTGTGCGGTACACCGCTGTATTATTCCCATGTAGACTCAGGGATAAGTTTCCAAAAGTGAACTCTGAATGGAAAAACCGACTGCACATCTGCACGCCAGAATCCGTCCTGCACAAGAATGTACGCGATTGGATACAGGGTATCGATGTGAAACTATCATGTGGATTGTGTAGGCCAATCAAATCCAATCAGCCGGTGAATTAAAGACATGCTGCTACTGCTGCTGCTATATACGGATCGGTTTGAGAAGTCACATAAGGGACGGCAAACTGATTTGTATTACGGTGTTACTGTTTCTTAATGATGCAAAATTCAGAGTTTGTACTGCTGCTGTTGCTGTTGAATGATGGCTTACTGTTTGGTGCCAAAGTCTGAGCGAAAGAAACACGTTTACTATCCATTTCATCCGTCCGGAATGACAAATGATAAAGAATGTCTGTCAAGAATCCTGTCCAAATGTTGGCTAGTGGAGCTGAAAGAACAAAATGAGGATTAAGGAGCAGGAAAGGATTCGTTTTCGATCTTTTAGTGCTGCTAGACTCTCACGACCTGTCTGCATAGGAGAAGGTCACATTGGAAATGGACATTTATGAGCACTGTAGAGGAAGCCGTTGTCTATTCTCAGCCAAGCCCATTCAAGACTGGATGGTTTTAGTCACGTGGCAGGCTGGTCAACGTTTTGAGCGTTTCCTTTGCAATTATCGACACTTTCTCCGTAGTGCTGTGAATCTGCCTTACTGTGACCTTCAATGGGTTTATGTGCCTTCATCTAGAAACATTAGAGCTCCTGTGTATGTTGTGTGGGACTGCGTGACATATCATGATGACAGATATGCGGACCTGTTGCCTACTCAGCTGGTGGAAGAGTTTCTCGATGACATTCGACTCAATGATGTAAAATAAATGGAGTTTCTTCACTTAACCGTGTGAATTAGGAAGCTTTGTGTGAGAAATAAAGATATGTAGCCAAGTTCTTGTAGCTCAGACGTGTCAAACTCATTGTTGTGCTGAGATATTTCTACAGATACAGTACACAATTGCCCCTGCAATGATTGACAGAGGGACAGAAAAGCGAACGGACGGGCGGGGGGAAAAATGGGATGCCCATGAGAGGAGCTTGATTCTCTACCTGGTGCACCAGGTCCACAATTTTCAGTGTGGGAGTGAGTATGTTTCTGCAATTGAAAAAAAAAAAAAAACTGTTCATTTTGAGGCTTTTAACTCATTTTAACCGGGGGTGCCAACAATTATGGAGGGCGCTATAAATTGCTATAATGACAAAGAGCACAGCTGAACATTAATCAAAATGTCAAGCAACTGTGTTCCTGCATGATGATTGACATTTTACAGCATTTTACTGTGGAAATCTGCACTTAGACTAAACTAATATGGTACTGGACAACAAAGACTGGCCCTTGGAGAAATCAGCATGTTAAGGTCAGAGAAGGTGATTAGAACTCAACTGTAATCACCGTAAATCATGTTTGTTCATTGAACACTTGTTACAAAGTGTAAGAACAAGTAGACAAATCATGAACCTTAGCTTTTACTGATTATAAATCATAAATTTTATCACTTGTGGTCTTCGGACTGCTCGAGCCTTTTGTGTCGTGATAAGATCACACGGTACAGTAGCCTTTATTTTTTTTAAACAACAAAGCTGTTTAAAGAGTTCTCAGCTGCTATAAAATCTAAATTAATCAACTTGAAAAACAGCAATTCGGAGCAACATATGTTGACAGACGTTATAAAATTAATAAGCATATATTCTTTAACCTCTGCAAAGAATGACCAATATTACTGAGGTTTGCAGAGTAATTGTGACCCTCCCCAGTATTTCATTGGCATTGAGCCGGAACCTCCTGTCAGACTTTGGTCAATTCCATTTCTTCTCAAATCTATACTATTGGTGAGGCCAAAACATGTGGTTGCTATTTTCACAAATTATTGATCAATTTAGCTGGTTTTCTTTGATGATACAAATGGGGGGGGGTTCCTGAAAAGTAATGATTTTGGCAATACGAGCATTCTCTCTTTATATCTATTACTTTACTGGCCCCAGGTGGTTAAGGGATGCACTTAAAGAGCAGTACAATGTCCATTAAATAGAAGCAAGAATGAAAAAAAGTGATTAATTATTTACATTACATTTTATTACTGTATGTCAATAGTGCATGCTTTTATAAAACACAATACTACAGCGCTATACTTTCTTTAACAATTACATTGTTTTGTTTTGGAGGGAGGCATTTCCATTTAAAACATCAAACATTATTTGAACTAATTCAACGAGTATTTCAAAGCTACCACTGTAGTACACAAAAACAGTCCACTTGCACTGAATCAGCAAATCCATTAGATATATTTCAAAAGGCTTTATGTGTCCTTGTTACTGCCATAGTTTTACAGTACAGAAGTACAATAATTGGGAAACACTGACAGAGTCAAAGCAGTGGTAACTTTTACTGACAGAATATGTCCTTTTTTTCTCTGCACACTTTGCGTTTGTTCACATTGCAGTGAAGAAATGCTGCAGTGTGCCATCTCCTGAGCCCTTTCAACAACATAATGAAGATTTCCTGCCTGCGCTGTTACAGCCCGCAGTTTCGAGTGCTCGGCCCACTGCTAAGTCCGAAATGGACTATACAGTTGTTTGAGGTGACCTGCAGCCTCTAAATTAAGTCAGACAAAAAAAAAAAAAAAAAAGAGTCTGGTGGTGCTGCCAATTTGAAGGATGTTTATGTCCAGACGGAAGGCAGCAGCAAGGACCAGGTGTGTCCACCGTAGAAGACTGCAGTCTTTTTTTTTTTTTTTTCAATCTGTGTTAATGTCACCACTAGTCTTTTCTTTTCACTGAGCTTGAAACAAAGATAAGAATTGAAAGTCTGGATGCCACAGTGGAAAATTTCCTCTTTTCAGCATGACTCATTCAGTACTATTCCTGAAGAAAATAGCTAAAGTCACTGTGTTCCAATTCTGATAAGTTTTATTGCCATAGACTCCTTCCTTCCTTTCCATCAGTACACAAAACATACGCTGGGCTACTACTTCATTTCATTGCAAAGGAGCCTCAAGGTCAGATTTTGAGTCATTAGACTGCCTTTCACTGGTGCATAAATCATAGTGTGTGTCGGTAATAAGGAAGTTTACCTGTTAAAAAGTATTTTAAAGGCAGTTCAGGAGTCATGTGGCCCTACAGAAATGCCTCAGGCATGTTCCTGTAATTCATGGTATCACATTAACTCTCATTTTATGGTTTATTTCTCACTTCAAGCCAATCCACCAAATTCACTTCAAAGACTTTCCCTGCAGCGTATGATGACAAATAAGTTGAACAGAATCAAGATTAAAGTGACTTTTCTACTTTTTTTTTTTTAGGCTGTTATACTGCTGATCTAGATTCATTAATGCGACGACCAATGAATCTGTTACCTCTGCTGCTTAAAGCTTTGTGAGCTTCCTCGGTGGGATTTTCCTGTCGCGTGATTCATTTTCTGGTCAAAGGAAATACCCATAGTGCCATAAAGTGCCACCGTTGAACAACATGTGCTGTTACCTGCACCTCAGAATATTAGTAATCAATTCACTAGAGCTCAGGCAATGAGCTCCGTTATCTCTCATTTGGCATTTTATGACTTGGTTAATCGTTAAGCAATGCCTTTGTGATGGAGCAAGGACATATGTGACAGCCGTTTTCTGAGGGTTGATCCTGAGAGTTAGCCAATCGCTGAAATAGCTGGCATATGACCCTAGGGTGTCAGGTATAAAGGTGGGCCGTCAGAGATGAATCAAGTCGATAAAGAAGAAGGAGCTCTTCAAAGAAGTTTGACTCAGGAGTATATCTGTCCATAAAGCGGTTGAATCTTCAGAAAGATTCTTGGATGCCTGAAGATATCAAACCCATGCAAGTGTTTTCCCCTTGAATTTTTAAACTCGAGAAGATCCTTCATCATTCCTGATGGAGAAGGTCAAGTCAAGCAGCGGGGAGCATGTTAACCTCGCTTACGATTCCACTCTGGATGGACCGCCGGTCTATGACAAGGACGATGATTGCCGGGCGGTCCGGCCCTCGGTGGTCAGCGCCTTTGGTCACGACACTTTAGACCGGGTGCCCAATATTGACTTCTATCGTAATGCGGGAAGCGTGAGTGGTCACCGAGCCGTGCGGCCGTCGCTGCAGGAGCTGCATGATGTCTTTCAAAAGGTGAGTCATCCTTTTGTGTTTTTGTCCTCGGTCATGATCTGCAGTTCACGTTGTGAAGAGAACCCAGTTTCTGACCCTTATTTTACAATTGATGACAAGGTCCTAACAGAGCACCGGAAGCTAAAAAAGTATTCATAGTAGCAACGAGACAAGATTACCCCAAAGTCTGTAAGAATGTTGAAACGCTTGTCAAAATGCCTCAAACATTGGATTCTTCCTCAACATACATCTCCTTGACCCTCCTTACTTGGGAACCCCTTCTTCAATTTCAAAGATTCTGTTAAAAATATCGATTAATAATCTCTCCAAGTAGATGAGGGAAAATAACTTGCCCTAAAATACATGCAATTAGAAAAGCATGATGGACAGTAGAATAGAGGATGGACTTCAGGAATCAAAACTGTCATTTTCAACGAGGATTTTAGAGGTTTCAGGTTTTGTTGTGTGTTGTCATGTAAAAAAAAAAAGGATTTAAAAGTGGAACCACTGATTCAAGTGAGATTAAAAATGTACCTATTTGATACGTAAAGTCTCTACACACAAAATAAATGTATTAACTTGGTTAGCGCAAAATTAACAGACATGCTGTGAAAACATATTCCAATAGGTTTGCTAAAAAAAAAAAATCTAAATTAGTCAATGATAACAACTGAAAAAAATACACTTTAGAGGTATATAATTTTCCAGAATAGATTGCGAATTTCTAAATTCTCTTAAATCAAACCATGAATGGATCCTGCTATTCTTGAACGTTTTGCCTGTCATGAATCCTCCCTGGTTCACACTGCTCCTGTCCCAGTTTCTTTTTCTGCTTTATAAAAACCCCAAGATCAGAATCAATCAATGACCTCTTGGTCTTTTTATCTATTTTATGTCTTATGTAGTCATCCGAAGAAATTTAAAAAGTAAGGAGCCAATAAAATACAAAGTACAATGTGTAGATATCTATTTTTAGTTGTGGGTAGTAAAAGTAAAGATCAGTCAAAAAACTAGATACTGTAAAGTTCAGACAACTAAAACGATCCACAAAATTCACAGATTAACTTGAAAGACTTGTGAAAAAAAAGGCACGAGAAGTTATTCCATCATTTGGGTATTTGACACGCTTAAGACTTTTACGGCTTTATTTTTTATTTGACCTTTTATGACGTTTCCTATTGCAAAAGAGATGGGTTTATAGGTCATTTGAGTTTTACAGGCTTGACTATAGTAGCCTTCTGGACTCATTTTAACTATTTCTCTTGGCTGTCAAATTTAAAATAAATTGAAAAATGTGCAAGGTTATCCATCAACAAAAATGCCACAAACAGTTCGCTAAATGACGAATGGCCACGATACATAGTTTTGAACTATTTCAAATTAAAATTGCACACTAGGGCAATTTATCGCATTGAAAAGGACACCGGCAGTCTGACAACAACGAATTAAACGCATGAGTGAGCTCAGACTAAACGAGATGCTGGGGAGTCGTTTAATGCTCTATATTTATCTTCCTAGAACGCTAAAATTAGTTTTGTCTTTTTCTCTTTACTTCTCAAGGGCAGACACACAGCAGCTTAATGGATTGACAAATGATATATCAATCTTCATCCTGCTGAAAAAAAAAATGCACATTCTACTTCTAAGTAAACCTCATTAAGGTAAAAGTGCATGTTATTCCTCTCTGATGCCTTTCCAGCAGAATGGAGCCATCTCTGTCCCAGACACCGTGGAGGATGATTATGAGGGGAGCAACGGCACCCCCTCAGACGACGTGGAGTCTGTTGTTCCCCTTGACAGCGGCAAAGGACCTGTAAAGTTCGGCTGGATAAGGGGGGTCCTGGTAAGTTTTGGTGGGCCGTGACAGGCTCCAAATGCTTTATGAAAGCAGAGTCTACAGAAAGGCCATTAGAATATTTATTCAATATCCTACGAGTGCGCTGAACTGCTCCATGCAATGGAACGCTCTTTATCCGCACAAATAAGAAAATTTTGCACACTAATAGAGTGACTTGGGTGCACTAGTAGAATGAAAAGACACATTGCGTAATTGTATTATCTTACAACAATAGATCAAGGCCTTCACCCATGCTATTTGTCATCCACAGGTGAGATGCATGCTGAATATTTGGGGCGTCATGTTGTTCATCCGCCTGTCCTGGGTGTTTGGCCAAGCTGGCTGGGGTGAGTCAGTGTTGTTGGACAAAATGAGTCCAGTTCAACATCTGATTGGGATTTTGTGCCACTGATTTTGCTATTGTCCTGCAATTGAAGTGAAATATTCGATTGTATAAAAGCAATGAAGGTCCTAATTTCTTTATCAGAAAGTGACAGGTCATGGGCAGGTTTTTCTGCTCAGCATGTTATGTAAAAACAATATCAGGAATTTTTATAAGAAAGTTAATTTTGCACTTGTACTGCATTTGAGAAAACTATTCGGTTTGATTTCACAGATCAGGTTTGTTTTGCTGATGTTTAAATGACCCATTAAAAAAAATGAATAAAAAATGCTGCGTATACTGTACATATAATAGAGGAAGTGGAGACGGGAGTGTTTTCCTTGTTCAAGAACATATTGATCAGCACCAGCTATTGTTCTAAACTATTTGGAATAGCTTGTAACGACAGTTTCAGTCTCCTTTGGGACTCTGTGCAAAGGTGACCGTGGGTTTGATTTTTACAATGTGTTTCATAAGAATGCATGATTTTTGCACATTCCAGGTTTGGGAATGGTGGTTATTGCTCTCAGTTGTGTGGTGACAACAATCACTGGCCTTTCCATGTCAGCCATTTGCACTAATGGTGTGGTCAGGGGAGGTAAGTCATAACATCTCATAAGATACCAAATAATGAGCTGCGTGAAGATGAATGATCTGCTTTGTGTGTGTGTAGGCGGGGCCTACTACCTGATATCTCGCAGCTTGGGACCAGAGTTTGGTGGTTCCATCGGCCTGATATTTGCCTTTGCCAATGCAGTGGCTGTAGCTATGTATGTCGTCGGATTTGCAGAGACGGTCGTGGATTTACTCGAGGTGCGTAATGTTAAAATGCTGCTGGTCAACGCACAAATGTTTTATTCCATTAGTCCAGCACTCTCATAAATTTAAACGAGCCACTTAAAAAAAATAAGCACCAAGCCTACCAAAAGAAGGAAGAAGTAGATTCTCATCTTTCACCAGCGCATTCCGTTCTTGAGTAAATCAGCAGTAGGACATGGGGCGGTTTCACCAAAACCATGGTGGAGCTTTTTCTGAAAAGAAAAAACAAACAAACAAAGAACATCAATATTTTTTCCCTTTTATCTTACCTGCAACTATAGAATAAAGAACAAAAAGAAGAGTGAGTAAGGGCTCATAATGATTTATTGATACACACAGTAGGGGTACACTGTATTACAGTAACAGATGTATTATTTTTTAAGCGATTCAATAGTTAATACAGGGAAAGAAACTAACTGCTACTGTAACTCATATGTGACATAATTGTGTTCTCTCGCTTCAGGAGCATGATGTACTCATGGTGGATCCATTAAATGACATTCGAATCATTGGAGTCATCACAGTGGTGCTGCTGTTGGGCATATCTGTAGCTGGAATGGAATGGGAGGCCAAGGTTAGCGTCACATTGAGTGTTTAGTTTGGAAATCCTCAGGCATATTGTGGGAATGTTTATGCCTTGTCCTTGCACTAAATTAAACTCAAGCCTATTGCCACACACAGGCCCAGATAGTTCTACTCTTCATCCTACTGGCGGCTATTGTGGATGTATTTGTGGGCACCTTCATTCCTCCCACCGCTGACAAGAAATCCAAGGGGGTATTTAATTATGATGGTAAGAAAACAACTCGGCAGACTTACAAACAAAGGTTTTAAGCAATTTCAGAAAAGCCGTGACTTGAGATAAAAATAATGTGTTTTCAATAATAAATAAATCATAATAATAAATTGCGCTTTCCTTGGACACCAGGGAGTCAGCAAATAAAAAAAAAAAAAGAGTAATGCAGGCACAAACAAAGACTAGCTTTGCGACTACTGTAAGTATAGATATGAACACTGGTAGATATGATATACGTACGCCCATTTCGAGCTGTGTGCCTCAAGTGACGCTTAACTCGTGTCAGCACATTCCGTGTGTGTGGACGGCAATTAAACAAAACAAAAAAGCCCGTTATGACTTCATTTAAATATCTGTGTAATGCCTGCGTCCCTGCCAACATGGCCTCCATGAAGGCCCAATGTTTGCTGGGCTGCTATTGTATGCTGACGTATCTAGTGACCTAGTGACTCAGTAAGATGCAGTGGTATTGTAAATGTGGGGATTATAACACCGCAATTATCAATGCTAATCGTTCGCATGTCAATGGTGTTTTCCATGGTGTGTCAATCAGTGCCTTTCCTTGAGGGATTTGTTTGGCTGTTTTAAATACCAAAAGTAAAAAAAAATTCGATTTATGTTGAGTTTGACAGGAAACCTTAATTGGGCATGGCATTAAATATCTTAAAGCCTTTTTTGTTTTGACAATTTGGTCACTATTTTCCTAACTGCTGCTTATTGTGAAAAAAAAATTTGAATTGAGTTCACCGTCCACATACAGTATCTCAAGTTAGTGCTCGCAATTCAAAGCAAAAATACTGGATGGATTACTCATGGCATTTAGTCGAAGAGCACATCTCATGTAATTTTTCCTGCATTTTCCTTTACAGTGAATATCTTCTTAGAAAACTTTCCACCGGATTTCAGAAATGGAGAGTCGTTCTTTTCAGTGTTTTCCATATTTTTCCCCGCTGCGACTGGGATCTTGGCTGGAGCCAACATTTCCGGTGACTTACGGGTAACTTTTCCCTCACAAACAAATTGACTATTCCCAACACTGTTTTCTTTACAGAAGAATATTATTGCCATTGGATGAACTACAAATGTGAAATTGGCTAACAAAGATTTGTGTTACTTTCCAGGATGCTCAGGCAGCCATTCCGAAAGGCACCTTATTGGCTATTCTGATCACGGGTATCATCTACTTGGGTGTGGCTCTTTGTGTCTGTGAGTACATTCCATAAAAAAAAAAAAAAAAAACCATGTTATTTGAACCTGTATAGTGAACCCTCAGAACAATCCATTTCTGGATGCAATTCAACCATTTGATTTAATTTTAATGCAAATGATTGCCATGACGTCAATGTCATCTGTTTCTCTGATCAGCTGCCAGCGTTGTGCGTGATGCGACAGGAAACATAACTGATCTCATCACTCCTGGCGTATCATGTGGAGATTCAGCCGTTGCTGCCTGTGAACTTGGCTACAATTTTTCTTCCTGCGCAGTTGAAAAGTGCGAGTTTGGCGCAATGAACAGCTTTCAGGTAAACATCTCTTCCTGAGGGCTGACAGCCTCAAATACTAGATGAGGGCTCTAATGAAGCGCTCTTCTTACTGATGTGTCCATCAGGTGATGACTTTGGTGTCAGGCTTTGGTCCTCTCATCATAGCTGGAACTTTTTCAGCTACACTCTCGTCCGCTCTGGCTTCGCTTGTTAGTGCTCCCAAAGTTTTCCAGGTCAGTCATTCCCAAACATTTCATGAATATGGAACTACAGTGGGGCTTTGAGAAACAAGTGACCCGGCTTAAGTCTTTCACTAAGTGCAGCACCTCTTGAAGGTGAAACATCGTTTTTATTCCTCTAACGGCCCGCCGAAAAATAACTGTAATGCGTTTCAACCCCATTGCACCGACGACTGACCGCTGACATTTTATCAAGTCCCACCATGACACATCTGATATGGAAGGTATTTTCACCTTTAAAGTTCACTATATTTTCAAGATATATTTACGAGTATATGACATTCAGAAGTCTCAGGAAAACTCCATGATCCTTGGTGATTGGGTGTTTGAACAAAAATTACTGGCCTTTCCATTCATACAATAGATAAAGATGATTTGTGACACGGCAATTTTACGATATAAGCGTGGTACCGAAATGAATTCAACTCAAGGTACCACTGTATAAAATTTCACAAAAGAGGTCTTCTTTGGACACAATTCAAGTGCTTCCTTGACTCGTCATTTGTTCTGTGCCTCAGGCGCTGTGCAAAGACAACATCTATAAGGCTCTGCACTTCTTTGCCAAAGGCCATGGCAAGAACGACGAGCCCCTCCGTGGTTACATCCTCACATTTTTCATTTCTGTGGCCTTCATTCTCATCGGTTTGTTCAACAGTTCTCATGCTTATCTTGCGATGCAGTATTTAAAACTAAAAATGAAGCTATTCTGCAGTTTTAAAATTGAAATGGTTGTTTTGTGAATGTTTCGACAATAAGTACATTTTCTCGTCTCCCCAGGGAATCTCAATACTATTGCGCCCATCATTTCAAACTTCTTCTTGGCATCTTACGCACTTATCAATTTCTCCTGCTTCCATGCATCCTACGCAAAGTCTCCAGGTGGGTACATGGTGAACTTGAAAATAATTCAAGTGCATATTTAAAGTTGATTCAGAATTCACACGCTAGTACATGTTCAAAATGTTAGTGAGGGAAACTGTACATTTGCTGCACCTTGTTCTTCGTTGTCCGTTTTGAACCTTTTATTCACCTCTTACATACCAATGCATGTAACCATGACACACTGCAGTTTATTGTCTATGTATCTATAAAAATGGCTTTGTTTCACTCTGTTGTCTGCTGCTAGTTCAACATTGCAATTGAGAATTTGTTTCCAATCACTTTATGTTTAATTAGTTAAAAAAATTGTTTGATGTGGCTTTGATTTGATGTCATGAGAATATGCAAGTTTCATTAATGTTTATCGAATCACTTGAAATTAGCATTACACCTAAAATGCTAACCTTGCTCATGTTTCACCAGGTTGGCGACCAGCATACAAATTTTACAACATGTGGTTGTCCTTGCTGGGTGCTGCTCTGTGCTGTGGTGTCATGTTTGTCATTAACTGGTGGGCGGCGCTGCTCACTTACGCCATTGAGATCCTCCTCTACGTATATGTCAAGGTCAAGAAGCCAGGTAAGCTGTTTTGTTTGTGCGTAGATCGGTAGATTTGTTTAGCCCTTTGCCTCCAGTCTGTTGGCACTCACCCGTTATGGTCTTCTCCAGACGTGAACTGGGGCTCATCTACTCAAGCGGTGACGTTCGTCAGTGCGGTCAGCAATGCTCTGTCTCTAGCTGGAGTAGAAGATCACGTCAAGAACTTCAGGTAAAGATTTTGCAAGTAAAAAGAAACGTTTACAGTTCTGTTTTTTTTTTTTTTTCCGATCGAGGGCCAGCCGTTCATTTGTTGTCATAGCAACATATTGCCATTATTTGAATTAAAGTGTAGTTGCTTGTTGTGACACATACTTGTTTTCTTCAGGCCTCAGATCCTGGCATTGACAGGGGCCACACGGACCAGGCCAGCTCTGCTAGACCTGGCTCACTCTTTTTCTAAGAACTATGGACTCTGCCTCACCTGTGAAGTGTTTGTGGTAAAGTCCCGCTCTCAGATCTTATTGTTGTCCAGCGCAAAGATTTGTGTAGCTCAGCAAATGCAATTTATGTCCACATTAATCTCTCCAGGGTCCAAGAGTAGAGACCTTGCCTGAAATGAACACTGGCATGGAGAAGAATCAGCAATGGCTGAAGAAGACCAAACGTAAAGCATTTTACGCCGCCGTAAATTGTGACAAATTCCGGGACGGAGTGGAGACCCTGCTGCAGGTCAGCATAATAATGTGACGCGAAAAAACAAACCAACTGACCCAGAAAAATCCATGTTGTTCAAGTGTAACTGGAGAACGAAACATACACATAGCAGAAGCTGTTTTTATGGACCGTTCTTGTCCCTCAGAGATACGTACACCGAGTATCTATTGCTATGCTCAGAAGGATCTGCCAAGATGCGCAGAGAGTTAATGAGAAGCAGGGAAACAATCTTATGGCTTCCACTATCACACCTCACCTCAGATAAGGCCTTGTTTCATTGTCAGGATTTTTTACTTCAAACAGTACGTCAGTTTAAAGGCTATCATTGATTAACACTGTGCTGGATGTGGGCCCCTGCGAGACACAGAATGTGCAGATTGATCTTGTGGCAGTAAAACAGCCCAGCCACACAACTTGGTTTGGGAAACTACATAACTTTTTGGTCATTTTGTTTTCTCTTGTAAAACACACAGAACTATCGTGTTCTCCGAAATTAATAGTATAATCTCCGGGACAGTCTGAGGCAAATCTGCAGGGCTCCATAACAATTATATACCTACACAGGTTGCAATTTGATGAAAAAAAAAAAAAAAAAAAAAAAAAAAAAAAAAGATATCTTTAACATAATTTGGCTCAGTTTGACAGTGATGCAAATTGCTAAGGTATGGAAACAATGTGATAGCTAACAGTTGTTGATGGAGATGAACATAATCGTGAAGACCTATAAAATGGCAGTCATAGAGTATTTTAACCACACTAAAGACTATATACTGTATCTCAAGGTATTGTTGGTTTATTGCACTGTAAAAATAAACAACAACAGAATCCCATATCAGTTTACAGAGTTTTAGACATGGCCATTTAATGAGCTCTTGTTTTACAAATGAAAATTGGAAAGCCTCATGCAAGCGATTTGTTGAGTCACGATAGCTAATCCACAATGGAATAGAATAAATGAAAGAAATTGCGTAAACATGTAGTCAAAGTACTGAGCTTATTTCTCCACTATGTAACTGTTGCGACGCTTGCCCATGTTTACAGGCCTCAGGTCTTGGCCGCCTGAAGCCCAACACACTAATGATGGGCTTCAAAAGAAACTGGCAAACTTCAGGTTCAGAAGCAGTCCAGAGTTATGTGGGAGTGCTGCAGTAAGTTATTAGCATATATCCTCACACACCTCCCACACAGTTGTTATGAATAAATTAAGCAGAGCAATTGCATGCATTTAACTGAAATCTGTTATTTCTGACAGTGATGCCTTTGACTTTGAATATGGAACAGCAATTTTAAGGCTAAACCAGGGACTTGATGTTTCTCATATTATTGAGGCAGAAGGTCAGTATACAGTATTTTTATAGACACCATTTATAGAGTCTCTCTCTGGGACAGTCTATTCCTTATATGAAAGACAGATAGCTTCAATACATGTAAGTGGGCTTTCGAGAGTGTTAAGCGTTATTGTGGATATAGTTTGCAGCAGTGTAGAATTACCCCTACCAAATATATGACAGCAAACTCAATAATAGCTAAATGTAATAATGTATCGGAAATGTTGTCTTCAGAGGAAATGCTAAAATCAGCGAAGGAACAACAGGAGCTGGAGACTGATTTCATGTCAAATGGAGGCAAAGGGAAAGGATTGTTCAGGATGTCCAGACAATCCTCTCAGCAAGTGCTCACCACCCGAGGTAAGGTTAAAATGCATTCTATTTGTAAAGGCGGCATTAAGAGATAAATCCTTAAAAATAAACACTACTTTAATTCTACTGTCTTGAATTTGAAGAGCATTTGCCAAATGGATGCAATGTCTTTCTGTCCTGTTTTGGAAACCTCGCCAGAGTCCCATTAGGATATAAGAAATCTAAAAGATTTGTCTGGGGGGGGTAATCCAATCCTAAGGCTCCATTTGTTCCAGCATCTCTATACACAGACACACATTGGCACACACAAGGGCTGCATTTTGCCAAGATGACAAGCAATGGTGGAACAAAACCCAAGTACAAATACTTTGCTTAAGCAGGGTTTTTTTCTTGATTCATGTATCTGTATTTCTACTAAAATACAGTGCGAATACACTTGCCACCTCTGATGACAAGTGTCTTGTTGTTTGTACCTAATTCGCATCAGGCCTCTATGGAACTTTAGAGCTGAAGGATGTCTCTTCCTGCTGATGCAAAGTCATTTCCTCCTTGGTCTTCCCTCTCCGCATTCACAATGCCTCATCTCATCCAACTCTCATGCCTCCAATTTTTTTGTCTCCCGCTCAGTGTCAGTGTGCGGCCCCCCACCACCACAAGTTGCCAAGATGAATGAGAAGCTGGTGCAAGCCAGTACTCAGTTTAAGACCAAACAGCCCAAAGGAACACTTGACGTGTGGTGGCTCTTTGACGATGGAGGTGGGTGACGCTTGAGATGTTTATGTCTACGTCCACGGAATATTTGCAGCAACATTGCAGGTGCAAATTGCATCAGTGAGCGACAACAAATTCAAAAATCATATGAGGATTCTAAATTGCATGTTTAACTTTGTTTTACTTTGCAGAAATCTCAACAGTATATGCCAAACAAAAAAGTATAGTGATTAAAATAATTGTATTGTCTCAATCAATTCATTTATGTGAGCAAAGCTATTAAATTGTTGGATGAATGGCACACTTAGTTGTACCTTCTGCCATCTAGTGGAAGAGCAATTAATCATTGTCATTGTGCGTTACTCACGTAGCCAGATTAACAAAGATCCATTATTTAGATTAAATTGACAACAATGCTCCCGTTGAGTATCACCACAAATTTTAAAAAATGAATCTAAATCTTCTCCACAAAAAAAGCAACTTGTCTCGTGGTTCTGCCTGCTTTCTGACAGGTCTCACTCTGCTGCTGCCCTACATCCTCACCACCAGGAAGAAGTGGAACAACTGCAAAATGAGAATCTTCATTGCAGGCCAGCCCGGACGCACCGAGATGGATAAACAGGAGTGAGTGGAATCAGCTAATTGTTTCACTATCAATTATCGCCTAACGAGCATGGGTCTGATTAACTGTCGATGTGGTGTGCCAAGGGCGAAGGCATGAAATTAGAGGAGATGTTCCCTGGTGGTGAATAAACATACATTTAACAGTTTATCGGTGTGCATTTTCTGTCTTGTAGGATGAAGTCGCTGCTACATAAGTTCCGAATTCAATGCACTGACATCATAGTCATCGATGACATCCATATCAAGCCTCGTAATGAAAGGTACATGTTCGAAAATCATCTTGGTCCAACGTCTGCCCTCGGTGCCCCATGTCCTCATTTGTATGCTCTCAGCTTGAAGAAGTTGGAGGACATGATTGAACCTTTCCGTCTTCACGAGAGGACCAGAGACAGTACTCAGGTTGAGGCTATGCGGAAGAATCAGCCTTGGAAGATTACTGATGATGAGTTGGATGAATTTGAGGAGAAGGTATGTGAAACGCGCCAAATCTTGACAAACTGTTGATTTTGTGACCTGTGACACTGACTTTCTGGAGATGATAATTGGTTGAGAGCCAATAATGAGCAAAACCGCTTCTGCTTTACAGACCAACCTGCAGGTTCGACTGAATGAGTTGCTTCAGGAGAACTCCAAATCCGCTAACCTGATTGTGGTGTAAGTAGAACCATTCGAGCACTATAACCACTTGAAGTCATCCGTTGAAGAGTCTGACTCGGAGTGTCTGACCCCCCCTGCAGAAGCATGCCTATCGCACGAAAGGAAACCATTTCTGACTTCCTCTACATGGCCTGGTTGGACATTCTGACCAAGGACCTCCCACCCACCATCCTCATAAGAGGCAACCACAAGAGTGTGCTCACCTTCTACTCATGAGAGTCTTGCACAGGAATGTGTTTGCTTGAAGAGAATGCTCTTGCTGTGATGATAAGCCATGTTCAAGGACCGTTCCAGAACCTTTAGATGTGAAACAAAACAATGAGGTTACTAATCAGCAACACTTATCTTACTACAGGGTGTCATCATGATATCAATAACGGACACTTATGGATTGTTTTAAATGCATAAGAATCACACATCAAACATTCTGCATCCACAGTCTCAGATCCCTTTGAATAAACACCTGGGACCTGTTACTGCGAAATAAATGTAAATAGTAGGAGTCTCACCATATTAATCTGTATTTTTGGGAATAAACAACTTTTTATCAATGATTTAAGACCATGGACTGCAGTAATACATAACCTTATTTTTTGTTTTGTTTTAAATTTAGAAAAATGTAAAATACTTTCTCAAGTTTACCCATGGCATATTTTTTTTCCAATATATTTAAGGTATTGTTTAGATAGCCATTGTTTCATAATCATTCTGACTTTATAAAATGTAATGTGTTTCTATTTAAGTGTACTTGAAAAAAAAAATCATTTTATAATAATAAATTTGCAGTTGTTAATTTTGTCTCTATTGTTTGCTTATATACAAGCTAATTGGAAAAAATAGTGTAAAAAGAATTGGGGTCAGTCATACTTAAGACAAAACAAATCTAATACAGTATAGCGACTTGACCATTGGAAATTAATATGTACTACACAGTGGAGACGGGCGCTGTTTTCCTTCAAACCCTAACTCGGTGGGTGTGTTATAGCAGGGGTCACCAAATCCGATCCTCAAGGACGCCAATCCAGCCTGTTTTAGATGCATCCTCACTGCCACATACCTGATTCAAATCATCAGGATGGTTATCAGCCTTAATAGAGATTACTGATAATATCATCATTTGAACCAGTAGGGCTGCACCACACACAGGCTGGATTGGTGCCCTCGAGGACCAGAGTTGGTGACCCTTGTGTTATGGTCAAAGTACTTCGTTGGACCACAACATAAACATAGGATGGGTATAAGATTTTTAAATCAGTATTTTATACTTAGTGCACGGAGTAAAACCTTGCAACGAAAACTGTGATAACGCTACGGCATGCCAGAACAGGAAGCTAAAAACGCATTGGCAAATATGCGTAAAGAAACAGGTGCTTTCCGTAAATATGCATACTAAGAGAGCCATTTTAGATGTGGCAGATATGTCGTAATATACACTGAACGCCGTAATTATTTACAACCTAAAAAGAGCACAGAAATAATGATAATAAAGATTCCCTTATCTGGGGAAAAAAACACACAGTCCCCAGTCGTTATTATGAGGTAATTTAGCTGATAGTAAAGCAAATGGGAAAAAATGCTATGCCAAAACAAAATACAATAAAATAAAAATTAGAACGCATAATTAGATAAGGCTGAAAGAAAACCATTTCACTGTGCTTTGGTGAAAGTTTACTAGTGAAAACTGGCTCACTGTAAAATTATTATTAGCGTCGTCATTGTTGTTCTTTTCCTTTCTATTTATTTATGTTTAATAGCCATACTTCTGCTAATAAGTGCTGAGTATGAATTGCCCACTTTTGGCATCTTTGCAGTTTGTTAATCTGCAAGTGGCAAACGAATGAGGTCTTCAACTGCCACATTCAATATGGCGGGGAGGGAGACGTGCGCTTCAGTGATTAAAGGCTAAACTAGTTTACGTGTCAGTATTTTACTTCGTTTGTTTGCGGACATTGTGTTGCTAACGTTTATGGCGGTCAGAAACCTGTACTGTTTAAGGAGGCACTTTCAATCTCGAATGATCAGTCATAAGAAAGGCAAGCACCTGAAGAATATATTACCTTACGAATTGCTACGTGACGTTAGCTTCATTAGCAGTTCGGTGAGGGTTGTGCTTAGCATACTGGAAACCTGTATTAAAGACTGAAAATCTAGATGACAGCAATACACGTGGTTTGTTCTGCTATTCTTCTCCGCGAACGCATTAGAACAATCCACGTGGTTTGTTCTGCTATTCTTCTCCGCGAACGCATTAGCCAAGGTTGGATGCGGTTCTCATCGGTTTGCTGCTCTTGTATTTACAGAAGAAGGCTCGCGACATAACGGAAGTGACGTAGTAATTCTGAGGCGGAGCTACCGGTCCGCGGTAGTTTTTGAAATGAACCGGCGGGAAGACGTTCGTTGATCATTGCAGTCGTTTTCCTGCAGAACCGAGTGAAGACATTTATTTCACTTTTACTGTTGTTTTATTTTTGCAGTTTTTTTTTTTTTTTTTTTGGTCGCGTTGTACCGATTCTAACATGCCTGCCTGTATGCCTGTTCCAGAGGTTGCTGATGCCACCCAACTTTCTCCATCAAAAAGGTTCAAAAGCAACCCTGCCGAGGAGAGATCCGTTCTTCGCTTCGCCAAACTTTCGGAACATGCCACTACACCCACCAGAGGCTCCTTAAAAGCTGCTGGATTCGACCTCTACAGGTTACTTTGACTTTTTCATTCATTTTTCTAAAATCATGCACAAATAACTGGCAGCCCTTTGACGTTCAGCAATATCCATTGCACACAAACAAGATGAAACGATAGTAAACTAACTTCCTTTTTTCTTTTTTTCTTTTTATTCAGTGCATATGATTATTCAATCGGCCCAATGGACAAGGCCATTGTGAAAACTGACATCCAGATAGCAGTGCCACATGGCTGTTATGGCAGAGTGGGTGAGTAGTTTACACAAAAGAATTTTTGGTGCTTACGTATTATCGGGAGGACCTTTAAAAAAACGACTCAAACTTACGTATTATCGGGAGGACCTTTAAAAAAACGACTCAAAAATTAAAGTAAATTATTTATTGAAACGATAACATTACATTTGTAATTCCGGAGGCCAGAACGACCCCGAGCACCAGCGGTCAGCCACGGAGGGTGCTGGATCATCCATACTTCCATAGCTCCAGAGCTCCAGAGATCCATAGTTCCATAGCTCCATAGCCCCGGAGCTCCATAGCCCCGGAGCTCCATAGCTCCATAGCCCCGGAGCTCCATAGCCCCGGAGCTCCATAGCCCCGGAGCTCCATAGCCCCGGAGCGCCATAGCCCCGGAGCGCCGGAGAAAAAGTAAAAATCAAAGGTCCTCCCAATAATACGTAAGGATCCTGAAGGAACACAACAGCCTCTTCCTCAGTGCGCGGTAAATCAAAGATCTTCATACTAACCAACAAACCATGTGAAAAAAAAGAAAAAGTAAAAATCAAAGGTCCTCCCGATAATACGTAAGCACCGAATTTTTTTTAAATAAAACCCAACTCAAACGTGTTTGTATGCAAATACACAGCAAACTTTTAGGCAGTCATTTTACTGTACTTTCTTTTCAGCACCAAGATCTGGTCTTGCAGCAAAGCACTTTATTGACGTTGGAGGTGAGTGGATCGTCACATTGCTCACTCTTTCTGCAACACCATTCCTGCTTCATAGGATCAAATGCATTCAATTGGATCAAATATCTTTCATCAGGTTGATTTTAATTATTTCCCTTCCTGTGTGTTCTTAGCTGGAGTCGTTGATGAGGACTACAGAGGAAATGTGGGTGTTGTCCTATTTAACTTCAGCAAACAGACATTTTATGGTGCGTTATTGACTTTTCAAAGGCCAACTTTTGTGTCAACTATACTACAAAGAACCAGGATAAAATCATTTTTATTTATTAGGAACTATCAAATTGAAGGAAAATGGGACATCAGTTCTATCGAACTTCTAAAACATGAATAAAAGCTGATTGCAAACCTTTTCAAATGAAAGATGTTTAATTGAGCTATTGATTTTATAATTTGGTGAATTTTGCCTCATCCTTAAGACTCATCGATTTCCAATAAACCTTCACCTGTGGAATGTTCAGAACATTTAAAAAAAAAAAAATCTTTTTAATTTTAATTGTTCTGATCCATCTTTTTTGGGAAAAGAAATTTAAGGCATAAAAAATTCTAATCATTTTCAGTATTTAAAATCGAGTGTAAATATCAATTATAGGTTAAAAAAAAACTTTTTTCTCAATTAACATCTAACATTATTTTGTGTATCCCATCTTCCAGTTAAAAAAGGTGATCGGATTGCACAACTGGTGTGTGAGCGCATCGCCTACCCAGAATTAGTTGAGGAGGAGGTAAGAGGCCAACGTACACTTCTGAAAACATGGTTAAAATGTTTTCATGTACAATAATTAATCATGACATAAAAATGTCTTTTTCAGAGACTAGATGACACTGAGCGTGGGACTGGAGGCTTTGGGTCAACCGGACTCAACCGTACCCATTAATGTTTTACATTTTGTGATTAAAGATTCGTTTTTTTTTTACATCAGTCTCAGTGAACATCTCTTTAAATCTGAGTTTTGTTGAGTCTTAGCAATCTTTCATTTCTCCACATGGGGGCAGTGTATGACAAGGTTTAGCAAGACTGCCTGAAAACTGTCCAAGCTTGGTTGGAGTTGGAGCTCTAGACTTTCTTTGAAAAATATACAGTGTCAGATAGGCTGACGCAACAGCAGGTGTTTCTGGACAGACAAAGTACATATTTCAAGCATGTTATTTAGCTTTACTTGTGCTGTTTTACCTATTTCCAGTATTATTTTTATAGTAAATGTTAGTATTCTGACTTTGACTGTACCAAATCAATAAAGTCATTTTGCTATTAAAAATGTGTTGTTTCTAATTAAGATTCATCCCCGAGTTTCACGTTCATTCCGTTTCACGTGCACTTACTGAGAGGTCATCATGCATCTTTCCTGGTCTGTGCAGCGGGCAACTCCACAAGGGGGCGCAAATTACCCATAATACGAATAACCGCCACTGCCTGGAAATAAAGTACATTATATATATATATATATATATATATATATATATATATATATATATATATATATATATATATGAAAGAAAATAGGTGATTAAGAGGCAAGTAGCAAATAAGTTTTCACCAAAAGAATGTTTTTATTGTGAATGTTCAACTAAAACCCCCCACTGATGTGAACAAGAAGAGACTGGTGTCAGGCTGGCCTGTGGTTATGCGGCACTGATTGTACGTGAAAATTGTGTGGCCATGAAGGCCTCAGTGCATGATCAAGAAGGTCCAGGTTTGCCATCATTAATGTCAAAGGTGTTTGTATGTGTTATGTCTGTGCAGATATGTGATTGTATAGTTAACAAAGGAAGTAGTTGGTCATTATAAGCACCATTACAAACTCCTGTATTCCAGGGGCTTCCTCTAGTTTACAAAGTCAACATAGATTAAAAGTGGCATCGATTATTACAGTATAAACACAATTTACATGAAGTATAGGAGAGCGGTTGACTTAGGGAAAATAGCAGACATGAAATCGGAGTGGCTGATGGGATAACAGACTTTTGTATGGTAGTACAGTGCATTTTGAAAGCTATGCTGTTGTGTTGCTAGCACCGGTAAATATGAATGGGCAATAGAAAAAGGTGGCAAAGTATTGTTTAAATACGCAGTAGGAGCCGTCCAAGCCAAACGCGATTACATCTCAATAGTCCTTAGTGGCTTCCTTTCCTCTCCTAACTGAGCTTGTCGTGATTCCACATCATTGAAGGCAGAAATGTGCTGTGTCCGGGTTTGTTCAGTCATCTACCTGAGGGGAGGAAATGAATTCATGCCAGACTAATGGGACATGCTTTTCTTCCACTAGGGCACAGTCGTAAAAAAAAAAAACTAACAAACAAACAAAACACAATCCAGAGAGTTTCTGGTTGTCCTTAACGCCGTTCAAAGTGGCACCGATTCCACATATCATCATACAACATGCAAACCAATAATTGTAAAACACATTTTCAATTAAGTTGTAAACGCAATGTGTTCATTTTTCAACTAGCTTTCAAGCCAGCTCCCCCCCCACACACACAAAGTGTATTTATGATATGTAGAATCATCTTTGGCAAACCAACGCTGCACCCCCGCCCCCACATCATCCCCCTCGTCTTTGTCTCTTTGGTGGCAAGCCCATCTCCCTGTTGGGGAAAGCTGAAGTGACCGACCCCCCCCCAACCTCCACAACGCTGACCCAGAGTTGGAGATGTTTGGCCTTTTGTGGATCAACTTCTGCCCTCCACAGTCTTGCCCTGTTTAATGCAGGATGATCTGCACCCTCATCTTCAGGATGTCCCCCAGCTGCCCTGAGAGGTAGTCTTTATCATGTCGGTCCTCCAGCTCAGTCAGCTCCTTCTTCCTGTACAGCGGGATGCTGCTGATCTGAAGGTCGTACGCGCCCAGAGCGAGACCCTTCTTCTTGTTCAGATGCAGGTAGCTTACGCCCTCCCTCTGGTTGATCTTGAAGTAGCCCGCCTCGTTTCCATAGTCGATGCTGTAGCGCACATGGTCGGTGAGGGCGGACAAAGCCGGAGTGAATTCAAGAATGCGGTCACGGTTGCTCAGGTCACTGATGTTTAGGTGGAGGTGCAGCGTGTCCTCGACGTCCATACTGGCCAGACTGATCATCTCATTGTCAGACATCTGCAAAGAAACAGTTAACCTTGTACATCCATATTGTTGGGTTTATACATAACAATTTTGAGACAAGACAGCGACATCGATGACACCTGTATGCCATAATGAAGGGTAAAAATATAAATACAGCCCGATTGGCGGTTGCCAACTCCATGGCCGAGTCCACACCAGTGCAATACTATGTGTTAAAGTTTATGTGAGCATCAAATGATGTTTACTATTTTGATGTTTTATTTATAACCATAGTTATACAAGTGCACCTCAAAGCACCACTTTGATGCAACCTTAAACTGCTAAAATGTGAAGCAGCTAAATCACAGGGCTAAAGAGTCATCTATAATTATGGCTGACTAAATTACCTGCATGTCATCCCCTGGTTCACCCTGTGTTGAATTGGTACTACGTCGTTGGCGGCCTTTCTTGGGATAGCCGTTGATCTTGCACTCATAGCAGGCCTCGGGAGACAGGGAATTCTCATCGTCCTCCTCACCCTGACCGACACTCTGGTCACCACCACCAAAAGCCAACCCTGTGACACAGTGCCTGAAGCAAATACAAGAGCCATCAGGCTGCCATCCACAACAATGGGCTGCAGTGAACACACAAGCCTTCGTTTGTTAGCGTACCCTTGTCCGGCCCTGTAGTATCCAGTAGGACAACCGCAGAGGTAGCCCCCGTCTGTGTTGGAGCATCCAAACTTGCAGGGGTTCTGGGTGTTGGAGCACTCGTTGATGTCTGAGCAGCCCCCGGAAGTCTGTTCGTAGTTAAATCCGGTAGGGCAGAGGCAGCGGAAGCTCCCCAGAGTGTTGTGGCACGATGCTCCCCCGCAGATTTGACTGTTCTGACACTCGTTCTCATCTGGGTCACAGGACGTTGAGAGGAAGTAAACAAGCAGAAGGTCAGTGCACTTAAATGGCCCAAACAATAGCGGGGAAAAAGTTGGATGTCAGCACTAAGTGGAGATGATTATACAGACCTTCTTAAAACTCGAGTAAACAATACACTACAGTTTGCCACCTGGGTCATGGGGGAAAGTACAGTAAAAGGCCCTCCCATTGCATGATAAGCGTTATTTTTGCAGATATTTTCTGGTCCAGTTATGGCGCAACCTTTTTGGTGTGATTCCACCTTCGGCCACTAGATGGCATGTTTATTAAATATCAAAGAAGAGTAAAAAAACGGATGTATTTGAAGCGCAAAGTAATTTTTGCGAAAGAGATTATGGAGTAATAATTGAATGTCCTGATCCTCTCCCATCCTGCCTTTTATGCCTACATCTTTGGGCATGATTTTTGATGATACATTGACTGAGAGATTGACAAGCCTGAAAAATCACGACATCACATGTTATTGTTTTTCCGCGATGGAGTGGGGAGAATCACAAGGGAACACAGCGGTTTTGCTTACCCACACACTGGTTCCACTGGTAGTGCTGCAGGTAACCTTGTGGACAGCTGCAGCGGTACCCGCCCACTAAGTTCTGACAGCCATGTTGACACCTGTGATTACCGTCACACTCGTCAGTGTCTTTGGGATGCAAAAAAAAAAAAAACACAAGACAACCAGTCAACCTTTGTCCTTTGATTAGCTAAGACTGAGACAATGCTTGCGAGTTGTTTTCAAACCTTCACAGTTTTGTCCATTGGGGTCTATTGAGAATCCTCGCTGGCAGTCGCAATTGAAGCTCCCCGGAGTGTTCTGGCAAACACCGTTGGCGCCACAAAGATTCGGGTCTGTTGAGCATTCGTTGTTGTCTAACACACACAAAGGAGGAATGGTTCCCATTAACACAAAATAAGAGGGAAGGGCTAAATAGGACGAGACAGAATCGAGAATATTTCAGACCGATATTTAGTCACGAGCAAAAGCATTACCTATAAATGAACCATGTTTTTTTTCCTCATGCATTTCTATTCATAAGTGGATGGAAGCACATATGCAGCAACTATGTTATCCTGTAGGGAGTTTAGTAATTTCATCAACCTTTATTTGGCATAAATGTTAAATATGTGAGAATTTGTCAAAGATATACACTGATGCGCTGTGAGTTCACAACATCTGGATTTTTTTCGATCACTATTCATCTGATCTGTACAAACCAACTAAAAAAATGTCTTTGAATCTTTTTGTCAAAATAAACAACTGAAACGACACCCCCGCACGATAACATATGTGCCGTAAGCCATGAGATATTTCATTCTGCACTTGAGACTGAGAGCTCCCTGCCTCTGGATGGATGTGAGGTCATGAGAGCTGCTTTATGGCCTGGAAAAAAGCTTATGGTCGTCAGGAGAATCCATTACCAAGTTCCGTAACAAACTCGCTATGCTGCAAAACTACAAATAATAAAAGTCGAATAAGATAAGGGTGAGATCAAAGAGAGTTCACTGAAGACTATGACAAAGCTTGCTTGATGACACAAGAAGTGACACTGGCGAAGAACACCGGACACAGGAAGTCACAAGCACATCATGACTTAACATGTTTATCCGGCTCATTATACACAGACACAAGAGCACTCTCTGAGGAGAGAAATATTTAGACGGCTAAGTCAATCCGTGTTCCGCTTGTGTTTATTTACCGATGCAGGCGGTGTGATGCTGGGTAAAGCCGGGAGGACACTTGCAGGTGAACGCGCCGATAGTGTTGACACACAAGAATTGACAGTTGTGTTGTTTTGTCGAGCATTCATCCAAGTCTGAAAAGGAAGCGGGAGACATGACATCATTGTTGTTAGACTATATTGTGAGACGATTGCACACGCTGCTGTATGAGGGCTACTCTTTGTCTGAGTCAAATTCCAGTCCGTCTAAAGTCAGAGACCTACAAGTGAACTGCGAATGAACCTGGAGGCAGTGGCAAGTCCTAACCAAAATGATGTGTTTGAAAATCGAGTGAGCGTGTCACCTCTGCAACTCTTTCCATCTTCCTGTAAGATGTATCCACGGGGGCAGGAACAAAGATATCCACCCTCTGTGTTCTTACAAATGAAGTTACAAGGCTTTGGTGCTTGTATGCACTCATCCACATCTGCAACGAAACACGGCAGTGAGATATCGCTTGATCTTTTTCCATAAATACAGTATTCCACGAGAGCAGACGTCGAGATCGACAGACTCGGGCTGTATTTTTAATGTGTGTGGGCAGTCGTCGACCCGTGTGGTTTTGGCCCTTTACAAGGTAGCGGGAACGGGAACAAGAAGCAGGCATGACAGGAAAGGAGTCCATAAAATGAAGAGAGATGGATGTGAACTGTTGGCTTACCCACGCACTGAGTGCCAGTGATGTCGGTGGTGTAGCCGGGTTTGCAGATGCAGTTGTACGAGCCTAGACTGTTGACGCACTGGCCGTGCTTGCATAAGTTCCCCATCACACGACACTCGTCAATATCTGAGCAGAAGCGTTCATGAGCGGGAGTAGCCGTTTTCCAACTCAACGGCTGTTCTTCAGCCTTGGATTTATTCGACGTATATTTAATTGCAGACTACCTCTGCCATCCGTGGTGAATCCATGTCCCAGAGGACACATTTTCTTGAAGTGGGTGGTCCCAGGGAGTGGACAAAGCTCACAGTTGTCGCCCCAGCCCCTGCCCCCATCGCAGCAACACTCCGACTTGGTCACCTTGTTTCTGTTACTGGATGTCATCTGACACAGAGTGGTCAGAACCTCAGTGAAACAGAAGCCCTCGCGGTTATCTAAATGTCGGGAGACACGGCGAAGGGAAACGTGAGAGCGAGACAAACCATCACATGAGCAAACAAAAAGGTGGCTAAAGGGAAGCAGACAAAGCCACCCAGACATCAGCAGACGTGAGGAGATAACCCACGCGCGCAATCGCTAATGTCTGTCAGAAGCCAGATAGCAAGTGAGCCTCACTTTGCTCGGAGTCTTTCTCACAGCCTTCAGTGCATCGCTTTGAATCTGAAGTATATATTTAGATTTGGGACAAAGCCTGTGGAATGATTTCCTTTCCTCTATCTTGACAGTTACAAACACAAGGTTATTAACGAGATAGGAGAGTGCCGCAAAGGGGCTCAAATCTACTCGGGATGTGAACATCCACATTTAACAAATATAACTACCATCGACGCTCCATGTTGAAGAAAGGTTAGGTGGGTATTGCGCAAATACTTACCGATACATTCGGTTTGTGTGGGATTTGCTATGAATCCCTGGTCACATTTGCAGCGATAGCTTCCTACTGTGTTCTCACAACGACCGTTCTTACAGATGCCCGGTTTGACTGCACATTCGTTTAGATCTGAAGCAGATATATAAGAGAAGAAGAAAATATGAAATGGCAAGGATCGAACAATGAGGAATATGTTTTAACAGCCTTACCGATGCAGCCATCTCCACCCGGGTGGCGTGTGTATCCAGGAGCGCAGATACACATAAATGTACCGATAAGGTTCTTGCAGCTCATTCCTCTGCTAGCACAATCATCCAGGCCATCTTCACATTCATTCTGGTCTGCAAAACAAACATACTGTGTTACTCGAAATATGATAGTCTATATGTACAGTTTTATTTTTATTTTTAATTCGCACGTTTATCGTAAAACAAAGTAGCTCAACGAAATACAAAAAGGGTGGTGCAGTGAAACAACACCATATTTTGCAGTTCAACATTAGAAGATTTGCATATTCACTTTTTTTTTTTGCCTGTTTTAAACATTTCCGCCACTGTTGTTGGATGTTTCTGCTTCTCTTCCTTGTCGTTACCTATATTTTGTAATATGTATTATCGTGTTTAAATGCCAGAAGGTACATCTATTGATTAATACTGTTTGTGTAAAGTGCACATTTGGTTTTTGCATTTGTGATGTCACATGAGTTGGTGTTATTTAAGGATTATGCTAGCTAATACTTGAAGAGCCTCACGTGAAGTTGCTTTGTATGCGGTGAATAATTTAACTCATGAATATGTAATTTATGTATCATAGGTTTATGATTAAGTACATACTAGATCTATTGTGGTGATGCTTTATCATCCTCTCCATATTGACTGCTTTGCCACCATCTATTAGTATTAATTAATTATTCATTATTTATGGATTTTCACTGCTTGCTGGAAGGGAATTCATCTATCGGCTGCTACATATGCACAGACTTCCTTCCACTTTGGCCTCCATGAATCTGCTCAATATGACGCAGGCATGGAGTTGCACATAGACAAGTAGTAAGAGACTCGGCGATCTGGTTGGAGCTGGGAAATAAATAATGACGCTATCGACACTGAGAGGTTCCATCTGTCTCGGCGTTTCTCTCCAAATACAACCGTCGCTATGACACCACGCCGTCTGAGACAGTCAAGGTGTAAACAGTGACTCGTCCGCTTCCATTTTCTCAGGCTTTAAGAAGGCTTGAGAAATAATATGTTATGTAACTTCACGAGGGGTTTAGTATTACTCGAGTATACAGTATTAATGCAAAATGACCTCTGACGGAACGAGCTGTATTTAGGACTCTTTGGTCCTTGAGTTGTGATTCCTACCTTTACACATCCTCTTATCTTCACGCAGCACGTATCCAGTTGGACATTTACACTCGTAGGAGCCCACTACATTAACGCAGCGGAATGCACACAGCAGAGGATTCTGGGCGCACTCGTTGATGTCTACAAGAGAGCAGAAAAAGTTACAGGAGTGCAGATAAATTAGAGGCAACCAGAGTACATTTCACACACCTTCGCAGGCCATCATGGGACCAGGCTCAAAGCCGTCCTCACATGCACACTCAAAGCCTCCGATCACATTTGTGCACGTGCCGTTTCCGCAGGGGTTACCGATTTCGCACTCATCAGTGTCTGGAATGGACAAAAATATTGAATGTATGTTCATCGCCACTCGTACCAAAGAAAGCCAGCAACAATTGATGATGAGAGACACTTGCCTACGCAAATAAATCTGAATGCGGTGATGTCGAGGTGGTAGCCCATTTGACATTCACAGCGGAAAGAGCCATCTGTGTTGATGCACTGGCCGTTTTCACAGGGGTTATTGAGGCATTCATCGATATCTAAGAGAGACGCAAAGTTAACATGATGGGTCGGAGCAGAACGATTCATGCTCGATAAACACTCATACCTTTCTGAACCTCATCGAGCCCGCGTTGGTATCCCTTATTTGTACAGAGAAGGGGAAACGCCTCTAGAACATCATACACAAAAGTCATTAATACCAAAAACGTCTTGTATGAATCAGCATTCTGGTGTTGTTTCCATGTATGATGAAAACTTACCCTCGGTCTCGCCAGGGCAGATTTCACAGGGATCTCCCCAGCCTTGACCCGGCATTCCGGTGCAGCAGCATTCTTCCTTGGTAGTATTCTGCGGCTTTGGAACCTGACATTGTCCATTTTCAAACCGTGTGTAGCAGTAGTTGATACGTACATCTGGCAAACACAAGAAACAGAAAACAGAGAGAAAAAAATGACACAACTGGATAACGCCATTTGAAACAGTATGACGGGCCCTAGCATTCTAAGTCTAGACATACATACTACATGTATGTTAAAAACTAATAGAGGGTTACTGAAGGTTGATTTTCACATGTTGATCAATTACAAAATAGATTTCACTGAAACGTGGCGAATTTATAAAAGCAGAGGACTACATGTTGGTAAGGATAAAGGCAGAGAGATGCAAATACATTTTGAATCACTATGCCATCCAAGAAATGGTCCAAACTTTTTAAATAATGTTTTCCCGTTCATAATCATCCGTGAACCCGGAAATAATCTGATAACAAATTATGTTCACGAGAACTCCGTTGAACACTTACTGAAGAAGATATTTTCCGCACATCTGCTCCTGTGAGCTCCCAGATTAGGGTTTGTAGCGTCCTAAATTTGAAGCTTAATCAGAGCAGAAAATGGAGCCTTTTCTTTTGCTGCTTTATGCTAAATAGCTATAACTCAACTCGGGGAGGTTGGTAAAGGAAGAACATTGTGAGGACTCTTGTTCTTCCTGGCTATTACTTGTAATGAGAAGCACATGGTCACATACTCCTGCTAGCTCTTCACCCAACTGTGCAAATAAGTGCCTTGACCTCCACAAACCGCGCACACACACATGAGCGTCCACCTGGCGAGGACATGAACACCTGGTGCTGTGTACACAGCGACTTAGCGGGTCCAGTTACTTTGCTCCACAAAAACAATCTGCAGATATATCCGCAGAACACGTGATGCCTTGTGCACAGATGTTGTGTCAAAATGCTTTTAGATGTTAAGCAAAATAGCAAACACGGGAAAAGCAGTCTTTTAAGTCACTGACACATGGAAAAGAAAAACAAACAATAGCAAATACTAACAATGAAATATTCCTGATGGGATCCAATATATGATCTTTAGTGTATTAGTGGGGGTCACCATATTGTTCTATTTTGTTTCAGGGATCATTTGGACGATCGTCAGGCTATTAGCATTTGACATCTCAGGCTTTGCAGTATTTGTAAGCATATCTATCTGAATGATACCTGAAATCAAACATATGTATCGTGACTTCTTGGACACCTTCTCCATTCATCGCATGTCAATCATCCTTTACTATAAAAACAATCCCAAAACAAGTGTGACGGGATTTATCCTTGATCTCATTTCTTTCCCGCATTTCCCGCCCGCCCTCCACCCTGCAGCTCTATTTCATGCCCCCACCCTTCAGTCAAGCACGATTGACGCAAGGGAGAGGGGCGAAATGCAAACTTTAATCCACCTCTT
The DNA here is from genome assembly GCF_054491065.1 of Syngnathus leptorhynchus. NCBI lineage: Eukaryota > Metazoa > Chordata > Actinopteri > Syngnathiformes > Syngnathidae > Syngnathus > Syngnathus leptorhynchus. Next base: position 10,079,780 of record NC_141197.1, read on the forward strand.
CACAACCGGTGATGTCATCGCTTGAGTGTTTCAAAGGAACTCCCTAACAGTGGACTCGGCGCTCCCCCACCCAAGCGCTAAACAAGTACACGCAGTAAGTACATAAATGCACACATGCACGAACGAGGAGATGGGAAGGTGGTCGGTCTGGAGTTAGCGAAAAGCAGCAGGGACAGTGAGTGCTTTCTTGGCACATGAGGATAAAACTACACAGATACAGCTTGCACCTCATCTGTAAGATAGTTTGAACATAGTCTTGTTTCTCTCACATACTTACCTAAACATCTGCGTCCCGAGGCAGACAGTTGGAAGCCCTCAGGGCATAAGCAGGTGAAGCTTCCCTCCGTGTTGGAGCAGGTTCCAAACAGACAGATCTCGGGTGACTGCGAACACTCGTCAATGTCTGGCACGAAAAGAAAATCAAATCAAAATCGGAACAGAAGTTCACTCGAAGGCTTTTTGTTCATCTGCTTCAAAGTTAATGGGGATGGGGTCAGATCAGTAAAGTCAGTGACTCAGAGTTTATTAAAATATGAGATTTGTGAACGGAACATCACAAGGGGAAGAACCTTGCTGTCATGCGTTCGGCCGTCACAATGACCAGCTGCTGCTCTTTTACTGATGTTAAGTATTTATTAGTGCCGTTCCTCCCTGCTTCCAAAAACAGAGCCCTTAGTAGGAATGTGTTGAAGTCTGCCGAATATCTCTTCATCAGTACCACTACATAACCAATCCAAGCATTCTAGTTTGGGCCCACTCCCACATGTGAGGAGGAGGAGGAGACAAATGAGACATGAATGGGGTGCAGCGCAGGCAAAAGTTTACGCTCATCTACTTGGAGACTGTTCTTACAAAGAATCAAGACAGGAGTAATGTAATCTGGAGGGATAGTTTTGATTTTGTTAGCAAAATGACCTAAGATAAAACTTGCTAGAATGATGCCTACAAAATACCCGTAACTTTTTTACTTTCTTTCTTCTGCTACCAGTAATGATCTCAGGGGACAAGCCACCACTGGTAGTGGGTTGCAAAATTTGTCAATTTTGAAAGTTGCAATCTTTTCATAGAAATTACCAGGAACAAACCAGAAATTTGGTTAACTCCTTCACTTCATCATCTCGAATCCAACTGCTACTATATTTCTTATGTACGTTTTTCAACAAGTAGGTTTGAAACAGGGTCTCTCTCGCGCAGCTTGGCTGCTACATTCAAGTGAGTAAGCCGCTGTAATAACTGACAGATCCCTATCGATGGCGCATTGCCATGGATTGGAGGTCTATACCACTTTTGAGTCGAAGACAAAGAGTAGGTGTTGAATCTCTGCTTGTTAAATCGATTACGAGAGAAATGCCAAAAGCTTTTAAATCCCACAAGTTTAGAAACCTCGCAGGCAAAAAGAGTCTGCACATGTATGGTATGAAAAGTATGTAGTTAGCAAATGGGGATTTTTGTTGTTGTCTGTGATCGTTTCGCTGATGTGATGCTTCTTCAGTGACTGTCTGCTTTTTATGTTGAAGTTACCTTCACACGTTTCTTCATGGAGAAAATATCCAGGTGGGCAAATGCATCTGTACGAGCCATCCAGGTTCAAACAGGTGCCAACGCCGCATGTGCCAGGATTTACAACGCATTCATTAATATCTGAGGAGAGAGAGACGCACGAGGGGTATCGAGTAAATTTGTAAATCACACAGTACAGTTGACATGAAAATAGCTATACTTTCTTACCTACACACTGTCTTCCATCAGGAGTAAGTTCATAGCCATCGTTGCACACACACTGGAAGTTGCCCACAGTGTTCAGGCACTGCCCGTTACGACAAAGTCCTCTCTGGCTAGAGCACTCATCAATGTCTGAACACAACAAAAACATAAATACAGTTGTATATTATCTAATACATTGCCGTGGTTCTTCTACATATTCTTTGCACACATGTACAGTACCTATACATTCTCTGTTATGTGAATTCTGGAATCCAGGGTAGCAGAGGCAGTTGTATGAGCCCACAGTGTTCTTACAGGTCCCGTTGCCGCATGGTTGTTGCTCACACTCGTCCGTGTCTAAGAATGTCATTTTCAGTTCAAACAGGATTGCACTCACAAGAGAAAAGAACAATTGGAAGGTAAAAAAAAAAAAAAAAAAAGGTCTTACCAACACACATTGACTGGTCCCGCGTTGTTTTGAATCCATTGGGGCAGATGCAGCGGAAGCTCCCTCGCGTGTCGATGCACTGACCAGGACTGCAAACACCAGGGTTCTCGACACATTCGTTACGATCTAAGAAAAAGACAAACAAATGCATACATAGACCAAAATTGAATGCAATATGTTTCAATTCAAATAGGAGGGGTAAACAAAAGGGCCAGACAAAATATTTCATGAACGTATTTAGCTGATTTTCATTTACCCCCACAATAAACAGATAACAAAAGATAACTGCCATCTACATATTTTTTTTTAATTGTGCATGACGTAAATGAAATAATTACCACCAGTAAAGTAATAGTCTATGTACAATGTAATCTAAAAAGAAGATTCTGGCATTAGCAGCTTCCACTCCAAGCAGTGCCCATCTTATATATCTATACATTTCTTTTGTGTTTCTCTTCATTAAAGTCATATTTATTCATATAGCGCTTCATCACAAAAAAATCTTAACGGGCCTCTCATGCCCACGATTGATAAATATTAACAACATCCCCTTAGCTTAATCCCTAAGAGGGCAAGGAAATACTAAAAAAATAAACATGTGTGGAGAAATGAGAAACCTTGAGAAGGGGCCGCAGATGGGGGAATCCCCCTACCAGACTCTTATCTTTCTTGACACATTAGGAGTCAACTGAACCGCTGTATAATGAGTGAAGTGACAAATGTAGTACATGAAAACACATGCATGTGAAGGACATACTGTACCTAGGCATTGTCCCGTCGAGCTGAGGCGGAATCCAGGTCTGCACTCGCATCGGTAGCTCCCAGGCATGTTTAAGCAGGCTGCATTCTGCTGGCACACGGGTCCGTTCTGACACTCATCGATATCTAAGAACAGGAGGAGGGGATGTGTTATTATCTTAAGTGCATCAGGATAAGAAAAGTTCATCAATATAGTACCTTCACAAATCAGTAGCTTGTCATTGTAGATGAAGCCAATGGGACACTCGCACCTGAAGCTACCGATCATGTTGATGCATACTCCATTCTCACACACGCCTGGGATTTCCCTGCATTCATCAATGTCTAGTGCAAGGAGGAAGATAAACATACAATATAAAATACCCTACTGACAAAAAGTTTGTACTGCGATAAAAGCATATCGCAATTGTCATCATCCAACTGTTACCGATAACTCTTCCAGTCGTGATGTCGATATAATATCCTGGTCTCTCGCTGCCGCACAGGATGGCAAACTCATCTGAGTGGAGAAAAATTCACGTAAGGTTCACCCCTTCTTTCGTGTGTGTATATGATGGCGTGAGTGTGTAGGACCTTACCGCTGCTGGGCACAGGACACTGCTCACAGGGTTTATTCCACGCACGACCAATGTTATAGGCACAGCAGCACTTCTTTTTGGTCATGTTGAATGTTAGTTCTCCATCACATGTTCTGTTGTCGGAATAAAAGTTCCTGTAGCAATAGCTCTTCCTCATATCTATAAGTCATGACAAAATACAGTGGTTACAAAGGATTGTTTCCTGTCAAAAGAAATATAAAACAAAAGGGAAGTACATTTGTAATTAAAGCATCCATGTACCTTTCCCTTTAAATATGCTATCTTAATGCCAACACACAATCGGAAATATCCTAAACAGTGTTATGATAATATAAGCAAGGGCTCTTTGAACATGGATGGTACAGCAAAACATACGTATAAACAGACAAAAGAATAATACGCATGGACATATATTTTCTATCCTCTACGGAAAAAAATTAATCTACGGTTATTGGGTCACAAACTGCTTTTCACAAACTTGATGATTTCAAATAAAGAAGATCGTGGTCATCAAACAAATTGAACATATGGTATCGCAAGGCACTGTTGTTGTGGAATTAAAACTAAGAAATATTACAACTACAATATAGATTACTTGGTGGCGAGGGTTATTGTATTCAGACGTACCCATGCAATTGTTGCCTCCATTGACCTGCATGTAGTCCACGGGGCAGATGCAAGTGTAGTTTCCGATGGTGTTGTAACACTGGCCGGGCCCACAAATACCTGGACGCTCACACTCGTTGATATCTGTGCACAAAAAGAATTTTTCACTTTCTACTTACGAGAAAGTACTCGACAAAGTAAGTATTTTATTATGCAGTGATTTTTGATACTCTACATTCAAAGTTTCCCTTTAAATGAATAGTTCAGCGCCATAAAGATGTATTTGCTTTATTAGGCCTACGCATTTTTTGGTGGAAGATAAGATTCATTTCAAAGCCATGCCACATCTGTTTTCCATTTTAACGACAGTTAGTCTGGTTTAGCAAAAAGACTGAGTGCCTGTACCGGCAGTATTTCAGGGAATAAAAGTCCAGGAGAATAATTTTGCATTCGTGAAAAAAGTTTGTGGTTCCAGCGATATCGGGTAATTTGCGAGTCAGCATGGGCGGGGTAATAAATATTAAAAGTAAAAAAAAGATAACCACACCTCTTTGCCAGTGGATACTGACTTGAGGCCACAATAAAATAACCTCCCGAGCAGCTCCCAAATCTCTTTTAGTTGTTAATAGTCCAACCTTTACAGTGCTTGTAATGAAAGTATGGAGCCGGAGCCATGGCAGCACAGAAGTAAAAAAAAAAAAGTGAAAGTTAAAGTCCCAATGATTGTCACACACACACACACACACACATCTGGGTGTGGTGAAATTTGTCCTCTGCATTTAACCCATCCCCTTGTGATTTTTTTTCACAAGGATGGAGAAGGAACTGGTCAGCCACTAAGGAAGGTGCTTGGGGATTCATTTTTACTTATTACACAGTTTCATACGTCATTTTCGAATTGCATCAGTCATGGTGCTAACACAAAAGGAGTTTGGGAAGATAATGCAACCACAGCCGCTTGCTTTCGTGAAATTGTTGGACGTCTGGTGCTTGCGGGCATTTCCTACCATCAATGACAATGGTAATAAATTACCATATTAAAGTAGTGATAAAACATCACTTTTGGGTGGTGTATTGATGTTGGTAAGGCAATATAAGGTAACAAGATAACTCAAGAAAGCGTTTTGTTGTTGTTATTTTGGAGATACAGGTGATATGTCTGTCTGGTGCATCATCATCACCTTCACAGATTCTGGTCTCTGGGTTGAGCGCAAAACCTCTCGGACATTCACACTGAAAGCTCCCAAAGGTGTTGATGCACTCTCCTCCCTGACACAAGCCTGGCAATTCCTGACACTCATTTATATCTGTTGGGGAAGAAAAATCACAATGAGGGAATGATTTCCACACAGGAGTCGTTCTAGCTCCAATGTTAGCGTCTGACCTTCCAAGATGACAGTGATGGGGTTCGGTCTGAAGCCTTCGCCACCTGGGCACAGGGTCTTATACTCGGCTGTGGGGCACAATGACAAATCAGAACGTCAACAAATCATGTTCATATGGGGGAGCTTTGTTGTTCTGAAACATAAGTGGAAAAATAAAGATACTTTTGTTCCATCGAAGCAGTTTCCGAACATCTGCTGGCAATTTTCATGCAAGTTGCATCGCGCGCTCTCATTTGATCAGACACGCCAATTATGGTAAACACACGTACATCTATTCAGGAGTCAGTCTGAAGCTTGAATGTTGCCAGTCAACATTTAGTATCCAAGCCTGACATGTCTGCTGACAGTAATAATAACCGGAAATAACTTCAAGTGTTCTAAAAAGCAAATTGGTTCATTTCCTGTGACTAATCAAAGCTAACTGTAACTGATCATAGTCTGATGGCTCATGCAAGCAAATGACATCACAGTATCGTAATTGGAAATAAAAAGAGACAGGCATAACCCGTGTCCTGTCAAGAAAGGACTTGGTGACCTACTGGAGTTGAGAGGCGGGCATAATTCACACGGGTTTCCCCAAGCATGGCCCAGAGAACAGCAACAAGATGCTTTAGAAACACCAACTCCAATCTCATTGGAGCAGTCCAAGCTCTCAAATGAGTCTCCTCTGGGCTGCACATCCAGGTAGCAGCTTCCAGAGCGAGTGTCTGTTTGTGCACAAAACAAACATGGGTGTATTTTTTTTACCTTCACCTCAGTCAGTAACTAATCATTAACGTGAGGAAACTTATGTGTCTCACCTACGCACCCCACCCGGGTGGGATTCAGCTCAAAATCGGTGGGGCAGTTACAAAGGTAGTTTCCGGGGATGTTAACACAAATCCCATTAATGCAAATGGTTGGGTCTGCACATTCATTGATATCTGAGAAAGACAAATCAAAACGTTCTGATAGTGTCATTCCCATATAAATACATAAATGTGAACAAAATGGGAAATGTCATCAAACCTGTGCAGTTGCCTCCACTCCTGTCCAGTTCATAACCAATGTTACATTCACATCTAAAAAGGCCTGGAATGTTCTTGCAGCGTCCATTGACACAGATGTCAGCGAAGGTACATTCGTCAATGTCTGTGAAAAAGACAAGGGGAGGAAGAACGAAATAATGAGGAGGTGGGAAGAGGGAGGGAGGCCCGAGGCTGGGGATTATGGGATCAGGGGTGGAAAATTGTCAGCCTGCAATAGGAAGTGAACCTTGCTCACGTCTTCTCTAGATAGAAAGAAAAAATGGCAAAACATCTCTGGTCTGGCATGTTCGTAGATGAGATGTGTCAGAAAAGTTCCAGGACTAGCGATATATTTCAAATCCAAACTACTAAAGTTTTACCCTCCTCCAAAACAGTTTCCCTTAATGAGCTCGGGGAAAGGGAATCACACAAAGACAATTTGTGTGAGTGCAGAAAGTGCTCCAGCCTGGTGATATTGTTCTCGGGTAGGAACTGTCAGATGCTCAAGCCAATGTGAGCAGGTGCATTGTCCGAATTGTGTAGATGTGAATGACAGTCATCTGCTCCCTTTTTTTTTTTAAATTGTATTCACCTCATAACTATCGTTAAGGTCAATTTCTGCACATACAACCATCGTATTACTTTAATAGCTTGAGTATTGCTCGTTTATTTTCAAATCAGGTCCATGAATTGTTAAGAGTTAACATAAGGAGACCAGATGCCACTGCCCCCATGCGCATTTTGGGGCCGACAGTCCTATCTACAGCATTTGAGTCAGTGTTTATGGAATCATTTATAATTTGATGTTTTGACCTTGTCTGGAATAATCAAACAGAATTGTCACATGTGCCACATATTTTAAGAATAGTTGATCGATTATTTATCAACACGCAGATGTTGTGATGGAATGATAAACTAACCTTTAGCGACTTTTCATCTTTTTGTCAGTAAGTCACTTTGTCCTGCTTTTCCTTCGTGTGGCTGCGATTGAATGTGCCAAAACGAATCTATTAATTTGCGCATGACTTATCATGCCCCGTTCCAATGCCTCATGAGTCCCATTTGAATACATTCTCTGTTTGGATGGATTTTTTTTTTTCCCCCGAGAGCATAAACAAGTGACCATTCACGACAAAAGCATTTTAAATCGGTAAAACTGATTCAATGCTGTTGCCTGTTATCTTACCCTCACAAGCTTTGCCGTCAGCGGTGGGGATGAAGCCCATGTCACATTCACAGCGGTAGCCACCGGGCATGTTCAGACAGTGGCCACTCTCACACAGGTCACCATTCTCTGCGCACTCATCGCTGTCTGCAATTGGCGGTCACACAAAATAGAAAATGTATTATATTGGTTACCCCCGAGTCAGGCTTCTAGTTCGCATGTGTAACCTGAGCAATGGAAGCCATCTCCAGAAAATCCATCTTTGCATGCACACCGATACGAGCCCATGGTGTTGAGACATTCGGCGTTATTGTTGCACAAGTGGGTCCCATTGGAGCATTCATCCAGGTCTTTAAAAAGAGAAAAAAGAAATGACATTCAGATTTGTGTATCACTAAAGGTCAAAAACATTTGAACGAATGAGAGGTTGAACTCAAATTAAACCGACACGATAGATGGATTATAATAATGCGACAATGTTTGCGTTACCTGTGCATTTAAGGCCATCGCCGATCCACCCAGAAGCACAGTTGCATTTGAAACTACCCGCTGTATTGGTACATGTTGCATGTCGGTCACAGTTGTGAGCTCCAATTTCGCACTCATTGATATCTGTCGAAGAGAGGAGAAATAAAGGAATAATATGCTTAAAAAGAGTTTCATTCCCTGCATCACCCATCCACATCTGGGTTTTGGCCATTTTGACTGCCACTTGTCCCATGTGTGCTTGCAAAGTGGGTATCTATTTTGTCTTTCTCTGTTTTGAACTCGCCCAAAGATGTTTGTATACTCGTGAGACAAACTCTTTTTGAGGCTGGCAATTAGAGATCATCTCTGCTGGTTTACAGCCTCCCCAAATAAAGGTTATGTCTTAGCTCCACGGTATTTGAGGATTGGCTTGATATGAGGCCTGAGAGCAAATAAATCTCTCGGGATCACAGAAGGAATTAAATACAATTTTCCTCCGAGCTTTGATGTTAGCACATGAAACGGGCACTCGTTGTAATGTGCAAATATGAAATACAAACAAGGCAAGAAATGTGTCAGCAGGCACAGCTGGTGTCATGGATGAGGATCCGTTTAATGGGGAAAATGTTTGGCAGAGGATGGGCAACTAAAGAGGAAACAAATGAAGAGAACGACACCAGCTGTCCTATGCCAGCCTCACATCCCGTCTGAAAGTGAAAATGTGGGTTATTATGGCTGGTGCTTGAGTTTAGCTCATCATCTTGATATTCTCCAGCACAGCTAAGACACCATTCGGCTTTCTAACCCACCCAAAGACATCCCCACCCATCTTAACTTTCCAATCAGCTTCTAAACACATAAATACAACAAACGAACAAAGTCACAAACCCTGCCCTGTGGTTTTCAGTGTTGTGGGATAGAACTGACACATTATCATGGTGAGAATGTCAGCAACATCTTGACCAGATGTCATTAATTCTTCTCACACAAGCACAACAATTGATCAAATGACAATTGGGGATTCGTGACAAGGATAAGACTTTTGTTGTTGTTCTAAATTACTGTGACTTCCACAGAAGAAGACCAGAGAATGGATGAGCATACTATGAAACATACTGCTTACTGTATATTGAGAGTCAAGCGCAATAAATGGCCATCATCATTTTTAGCATGTGGTTAGTTCAGTGTTCTTCATGCTCCCTGTGAATGTTCTCAGTTTGTATTTATGTGTTTATTTGTCCAATTCGCTAAATGGCTGAAATTGCATCAACAACTGTCACGCTCCTTTGAGTTATAAATGTGATAAAAGTAAATTGTAAAGTAACTATCATACAAGTTTGTCCTCTTTGGCACATATGAACTGAACTGAAGTTAAGTGATGGTCGACTCCCGTGTAATACATACCCCGGTCGAGTTTGGAAGAAGTGTTGCTTGGACTATCTGGATGAAATTTGTCTGGCAGTCATGCATCATTATTGGATAAATAATCAAGAGGGAGCATACTCTAGAGCAGTGCAATCAAGAGTACTACATCTAAACTATCAGCCTTATATGCATGTAATGAAAAATGTTAGTAATACTTTGAAAGTGCAACTTTGTGTCAAAATCCAAACAAAAATACCGGTAATGAAAATAGCTCATGTGTTGTTGTTTTTTTTTTAATATCACTTAAAAACAACTTTTTTATGGCTCACACACAAAATGTTGAACTCAACAATGTGACCAATGAGATGTTCAGTTCAGGTTGAGAATATTTACCTTATAATATGTACAAGTGCGTCTGTACTTGAAATCCAAATTTTGTTGAAAAATATCTTACTTGAGACAAATTGCTGACATGTTTTCTCAGTATTCCGAAGCTAAAGTTCCCAAACTGTGAATCACAATTGGTTGCATTGGATATTTTAAAGAGACCAGGAAAGCCAGCGTGTGCATCGCTATTTTTAATCACACATGTGATTAATAGCATATACAGTGATGTTTATTTGTGTCTGAAGGTAGACATGCTGCTGCTGACTATGCGTCTGACTCATTTCAGCGCGATGGGGCCAGTTCAGATCCCAATCCAAGTTGTCAACCAGTCCTCTCCAGCAGTCTTTAAAGAGTCATTGTAAATCAGAATTCACTCAGACTAGACGATCGGCGAGTTTAAACTCAATCAGGCCGGATGGGCTTTGTATTTATGTGTTCTGGAGTCATCTCAGGTGATTACAGGCTGCAGAGGCTCTCCAACTAACACGTCATGTTTAACTCACCTTAATGAAAGAGCAGCAATGGTATAAACTGTGGTGCAATGCGATACATGCGTTCCAAAAAAAGAATCACCGCTCCTGTTCCCGATGTCATCAAGTATGCGTGCATACGTGGTCTCGGATGATGGTGATCCAGCTACTTCTGGTTAGCTCGATATTCTCCCCAGCTATACCCGCTAAACAAGTGTTTTGTTTTGTTTTTTGACAGTTTGACGGATTGACGGATGCTATGATGGAAGTGTGGTTCAAATAACAATGATGGACCATTACAGTTTGGCTAAAAATAATGATGGAGCGATGAAGTCGGGCTGCTGACAAATGGCACGCCGGCAATATTTACTGACACTCCCCTCTCTGAAAATATCCTCACTCTCTCCTTCATAACCACTCGTTAACTCTCTTTTGTGGCAATCTGCTTCTTCCCTGACATTCACGCCGTGACTTTGTGGCTCATCTCATCTCGGGCTTGTTTTGCTGCATTGAGCAGGACAGGGATACACGCCAAAGTGTGTTGGTGCCACTCACCTGTGCAGCCTGTCGTTCCTTTGCGGACAGAGTATCCCAGATCACAGTGACAGATGAAGGATCCCTTTGTGTTCTCACAGTTCCCACTAAGGCAGATGTTGGGGTTGAGCTCACACTCGTTCACATCTTAAGAGTAAACAATGACAAACAGTGAAATGGACAAGCATGTGTTTCATTTTAATAAGCAGCACAATGGGCACTTGTGCCGACCTTTTCATAAGCGCTCAAATCATTGTTTTGAGCTTTTTGTTTTCTTTCTCAGTGGAACCAGGCATCGAAATGTCACACATTCCTCTCCACCACAATGTTCACTTTAATATCATCAACAACAATATTACTCACTGCTCGCTCACCCGCTCTGAGTCATAAAATTCTACTGACATGACACATCCTTTGGATAACCTTTCAAATTAGTTCCCTCTTACTAAAACAATTAAGTGTTTAGCTGCTTAAGTTTTGTTTTGGGGATAAAATAACGGAGATCCGTTACCAAGGCAGGTCTTCATGTCCTCAGATGACATGAAGCCATCGAAGCAGAGACACTGGTATGTCCCCGGCGTGTTGGTACACTGGCCTCCATCACATATGTCGGGGCTCTCCTCACACTCATCAATATCTGAAAAGAAAAATATCAATCGTCTTTCTTACTGCTCGACATGGGACTTTTTGTCCTCAGCCGAGCATGTTCACTTCCTTCAAACACATTGTAAAAAAACTCCCTGGAAACATACTCTTTGCATAGAAATGGTTTTGATGTTTCAGACACCTTATAATATACAGAAATGTGCTTATTTTACCACAGAGAAAAACATCTCAACATTTCAAACATGCAGAAAGGTGACGTAGCTTAATTACCTGTGCAGCTTCTCAGATCCGGCATTAGAGCGTATCCATTATGGCAGCTACACTCATAACTGCCTTCTGAGTTTGTGCAAAAATTTTCACACCCTCCGTTCTCAATGGTGCATTCGTCAATGTCTGAGTGTGCGGAGACAGACAAAAAAAAAAACATGACATACTGCTAGCATGTATTATCAATACGCATATGTTCAAGAGTAATATATGGCACACGCACCCACACAGTCCAGCCTGTTCTCCGTCGATTTGTAACCTGTGTCACAAACGCACTGATAGCGTCCAATCATGTTGACACACTTGCCGTGCCTGCACAGCTTGTCGCTCAGCTCGCATTCATTGATGTCTGAGGAGTACAAATTACATTTTAATACTCAGCTATGGCAAAGAAAAGACATGGTAAAAAAAAAAAACATTGATAGACTTTCAACTTGTTTTGAATCTGCAAAGCATTTGTTTCCAATCTTCAAAACACGCACCATATTAATCATGGCTAAACTACATCTTGTGCATTTCTTTAATTTTTTTCTGCCATTGTCAAGTTTTTGCTTCTCATGCATCTATCAGCAACTAAAGACCTGACTCAGACACTTGGACCATACGCAAAACCCCAGAGGAACTCAGAGGCAGAAGGGTGGAAAAGAGCCAACGCTTGTCACGATCTCACCATTCACTTGATGACACGCTTTCCCCACTCGTCAGCTGTCTACACCTTTTTTTATTGCCAGAGAGCCAAAGTGGGAATTTCATTTGCCAAAGAAGTGAATAAAGGCTCAAATGAAAAGGTTTTGAGCGGTCCACCCAAGTCTTCATTCTGACAACCTCATCACTCACCTAGACAGGCCGAGCCGTCGGGAGCGATCTCGTGTCCCTCGGGGCACACGCACTGGAAGCTGCCTTCGTTGTTGACACACTCGCCTCCCCGACACAGCAGAGGATTGCGTTCACACTCATCGATGTCTGATGGGGAAGAGGAAAGATTTGGAGATTAAAAAAAAGTTTACCGTCTGGCTGGATGTCACCTTAGTGACAAGAAATGACTTATTCAAATGACGTAATTGATTAAAGACGGCATAAATTATTAATTCTGGCTTCCTTTCTCAACCCACCCTGCTTTTTTTTGTTATTGTGTTGCCAATCGTGGGCTAAAAACTTCAGCCAACGAAAGCAATGATGCTCACTCACCATTGAATGAGCACGTCGCTCAAAAATTTTAATCTGGTTGGCTAAATGTAATTCAGAACAGAAATAGCACAGTAAGTATTTTCTCAGATGGTAAGACTGGAAGCTGCACATAAATAATTTTTTATTGGAGGGTGCATTATTATGGATTGAGTTCAACTATGTCATAAAAGGCAATTTTCTTTATGGTGCCATGAAAAACGATTAAGTGATGGGCTGCGAGGGGTCGTGTTCCTCATGGGTGTTATATTAAGATTACATCTGAGGTCTGACACATAAGTAGAGCACGGAGGTGGACTTAACATTACACAAACGCTGGCAATTTCCTTGGGCTATAAGACTTTCAGGCTCCTCAAAACGCCTCACCAAACGGATTAAATTGACTTTCCTTTGATTTAAAGCACTTTTTATTGTTTCGCTCTTAAAATCAAATCAAAATGCTCAATCGATCATAGGTGTTTGGAGTCTTCTCCTAGTGTGTGCAAAGGATGATTTCTCTCTCACCCATGCAGTTTTTCATCATCATGAAGCCGCTCTCATATCCTTCAAAACACTCGCACTCAAAGTCTCCTGGAGTATTGACACACCGCCCCTGTCCGCACAAGTCAGGGGAGATGTGGCACTCGTCAATGTCTACGGGGAAGACAAACACAAAGCAAAACATAAAACAACAATGTAGTCAATCATTTGCTGTCAATCTTCAACATTTGACAGTGAATATTTATAAAATGCAACTTCATGGGGAATCATATTTCAACATTTTTGAGGATAGTGAAATGAACACAACACCAATAAAAAGCATGAGGGCAACCTTGTTTTTGTGTCTTGTTAGTTTTTAACTTTGTTTTCGTATAGTTTTATGTTTGATTTGTATTCATGGACAGCAGTTTGTTTCAGCTGTGGTTGTTTTTTTAAAGCACTCTGAATAAAGCCGAGTCAAGTTGCACTGAGGTGAGACATACGCATCAATCTGGATATTAACAAAGAAGCAAAGTTGAGAATAAATCCTCAGCACAATGATTCTTACTGGAAAAAACACCAAGAACTGCATATCATATAATCGTCCCTCGAGGAGGAATTTATACTCAAACTGATATTTTTAGAGCAATAATGTGGCTAACCAGAAGGCCTGGTCCAACCCTTTCAATCCAAGGAGCTCCTCATGCTTTACAATAGTTTTCCTCTGACTATTGTTGGCACACTTAAAATGTAACAAGTGTGTCTGTCTGCAAAGTATCACACAAACTTTGATTGTTGGTCAGATTAAACAAGATATATGTGCTAAATTGAGGTGAGTCGTTAAGTTATGGACGCAATGACTTCATTGTTACTCACCGGTGCAATTTCTCTCATCTGAATCCAACGCGTATCCGTTATCACAACGACAACGAAAGCTTCCGATGGTGTTTCGGCATTTCCCATTTGAGCAAATTGAGTTTATCATCCTGCATTCGTTGATATCTGAGAAGGGTCACGGAACAGAGAAATGTAAGAGACAAGTTCCGTACTTTTGAGAAGAGCAATCAATACCTTTGAGGAAGGGTCTTCCATTGATGAAGTCACCACGGTGGGAGAAGCCTGGTCCACGAGGGCAGAGCTGAGTGTATTGCGGGGTACCTTTCTCAGGACACTCGTCACACTCTGGACCCCAGGCTACTCCCACTGAGCAACAACAAGCATCCACGCGATGTTTTCCTGAGATAGGAGCTCCGCAACGTTCATCCTCGTGTTTTAGGTAGCACTGTTCTGTGCGCAAGTCTGCAATCAATAGGACATTTGTAGCCATTTCATTACTCGACGCTATCAAAATTACAATGGGGTATGAAGTTGTGATAGTTACCGATACAGGTTCTCCCGCTGAGATCAACAGTCATCCCCGGAGGGCATTGACAGAAAAAGGAGCCATGTGTGTTGACACACTTGCCATTGATACACACTCCAGGAAAAACTTGACACTCATCCACATCTGAGGGAAATATTAATGGAATTATGTTCCGATCCAGACACTGAGTAAAAAAAAAAAAAAGCCTTACCTTCGCACACATTTCCTCGGACCCTAGCAAGGCCCTTACCGCAGATGGGATCTGAAAATGGCACACAAAGCAATTTTAGATGATGAACTGATCCAAGCAAACTTTTATAAAGCATCTTACCTTTTTCACATTTGGCACAAGGGCTGTTCCAGGCCACTCCTAGTGTGGCGCAGCAGTGAGACTTGAGAGTCGCCCCGTTGATGTTGACTTCGCAGACATCGTTTACCATTTTCAGCCAGCAAGTGCTTTTAGTCGTCTCTAATTCAGCCGACAAATAAACATACCAAATCAATTCATATTTAGCCATATCGAAAAAATACGTATATACAAAAATATATACTGTATATACTTACCAATACATTCAAGGCCAGAGCTGTCCAGTGAGCTGCCCGTTGAACACAAGCATACAAATGACCCTTTGCTGTTCACGCAGTCTGCGTTCACACAGGGACTGGACAGGCATTCATCTACATCTGCAGGAAATAAAATCAACAAAATGACAGATCTCGTATTTACTCCTGAAAGTAAACAGGGTATTAGTAAATGCGAACGCATCACGGACCTTCGCAGATATCTTTTTCCGGATTGAATGTGAATCCTTTGGGACACTGACAGGTGAAACTTCCAGGTGTGTTCCTGCATAGGCCGTTATCGCACAATAGACTGTTCATCAGACATTCGTCAATATCTGAGGAAAAATGCACAAATGAGGATTTAGGTTTGATGAACAGTATCGTGCGCCTGGTGAAAAGACGCTTCACCTACCGACACAGTTTTTGCCCGTCAGGTCGACCTCAAAGCCTTCATTGCAGTTGCATTTGTATGTTCTCAGCATGTTCTCACACACGCCGTTCTGGCACACGTCCGGGTCGAGGGCACACTCGTTAATATCTGAGAGGACAAAACGCAGTCGATCGCACAAAGAACAAAGCGTGAATCGGTGTAGATGTTGATGGTAAATGTGACTTTGGATCTGTTCAAGAGCAGTTTTTTTCTTGTCAAAAACAGCATACATATTCTTGAATAATTGGCAAAAATGTATCTTTATTTATTTTATTTCTTTCAACGCCGAGGTTAAGAGAACTTACACTAAAGGATCAGGAAAAAAACTTCTTGGTTACGACCGTCCCCATAGTGAGCCATAAAAATCGAAATAACACTAAAACAACTGATTTATACGGCCCTGTCGCAATAATAAAGAATCAACACACTGTTGCATACGTACCTCTCCCATCTCCAGTTGTGCCGAGGCCATTTGGACATAACGCCAGGAACTCGGCTGTGACAAAAAGAAAAGTTTGGTCAGTCAAACCATAACGTTTTCTCAAATTCAAGACATTTAATACCATATTATTAT
Source organism: Syngnathus leptorhynchus (assembly GCF_054491065.1). NCBI lineage: Eukaryota > Metazoa > Chordata > Actinopteri > Syngnathiformes > Syngnathidae > Syngnathus > Syngnathus leptorhynchus. The sequence goes on from NC_141197.1 coordinate 10,096,104, forward strand.
CCATTTATATGCTTTGTCATTTAGCCTGGATGGTATATTAAGACGTCTCCTTAATGCGGTGCAGCGCTGGCTTCCATTAAGAGATTTAAGCAAGCGGGACAAATTGAATGGAGAATTGACTGTTTGATGTCTGTGTACTATATGTGTCCCTTCTGGAGTCAGCGTGTCACAGCAGGCCAAGTGTTTGGGCCATCCAGAGTCCAATATGTATGTTTTGAATTAAGAAGGTGGGAGGTGACTCCATGTGTGACTTGAATGTTCTTACCAGAGTTCTGTGGTGGGCAGGGCTGGCAGGGCTCCCCGTAGGCGTACTCGATGCTGGCACAGCAGCACTCGGATTTGGTCACAGCTCCAAATAAAGGCCGAACACATTGACCTCGCTTGTAACCGCCATAACATGAGCTGCGCATGTGTGTGTCTGTCATATGGACATAAACAGAGTGAGTGAGTGTGTATGTGTGAGAGATAAGGCAGACAACTCTCAGAGGAGGCTCACAACAGAAATGAGGAGGTAAACAATAACAGTCGAAAAACATGCTGGTTGTTCCCTCTCCATAATGTCTCGAGGTTTGAAGCATTCTGCCACGCTGAAATCATCCTGGTGAGAGAGAGCTCACCCGCAACTGACAACAACAATTCTCTTCCAAGACAACACATGCAGAGATGTCACTTGGTGGGAAGCTGAAATTTAGGCCTGCAAAGCTATTAATCATATTAATCATCCAACCGCAGTGAATTAGGCTATTGTTGAAAGATCAATCGATATCAACACTAAAGTGGCTAAAATATTGCTTCACGTGATTTTTTTTTATGGGCATTTATAAAACACGTCCGGAATTTGGGTTCTCGCTGTTCTTGAGGTTAAAAGATGAGTTTGCCAGTCTGTCCACAAAGAGCACAAGATCGTCCTTGAACTTACAGCTGAGGAGTTTCTTACCGACACAGACGCGTCCATCCAGGCCAACCGCCATGCCTGACATGCATTCACAGCGGAAAGATCCCTCCGTGTTGACGCAGTGGCCGTTCATGCACATACCTGGAGTCTCACACTCATCAATGTCTGGAAGCAGATAAACAGAAATGAAACGAAACCACTTTCTGCCTTCATTTGGCAACAGCAATTCTCAGCACACATTATGGAGGTACTTTTGAGTATGACAACTGATTGAAAGTTGTAGTGAAAGCTGTGACCCCGATTCAATTCCATGGTCACATTGATGATGGTGATAAACGATAATGCTGCAAGCGTGCAGATGGTTTTTGGTTTTGGGAGAGAGACGGCGACTCCAGGGACCCTTCTGACTCACGTTTTGGTAATGACCGCATACATATGAACACTTTACACACACACACCCTATGACTTAACTAGGTCAGCATCTCAATACCAAATGCCAAGTGGAACAAAATGATTTCAACTCATCTTTTACCGTAGTTTATTTGTTAACATTCTTAGGTTTATTTTCTGAGGGCACCGGGAGATATGTGATACGTTTGATGAGATAGCGCCAGATGAAATGTTCGCAAAGTAGTAGCTACTCCATACCATTGGCAATTGTCTTTTTCAAACCATAAAAAGTCACAAAATATTAATAATTAATTAATAAAAAAATAAACACAATTTGGGTGCTACTTCTTGTACTTTAGAGTCTTCTTAATTGAGACTACAAACAATTAGCCCCAAAACATCAAACTAAACCAAAACCATTCAAACAAACTTCTGCTCAATTTATGAGAACATCTGTCAATCTGGTTTATGATTGGAAAAGCTGCTCCTCCTCCATCTTATGTTAATTTTACGACAAGTTCCTTTCCCTGTACATGAGCATGTTTATGAAGGGCTGGCTGCTCGGGAACGTCAGCGCAGGCAGGCTCCATCGCTCCACATGTCCAGCTGGGATGCTGCCAGCATGCTTAGGGATTTTTGCAAGGCTTTTTAGGGGATTTTTTTTGCCCTTAGGACGCCCATAACACAAATACGAACATAGCAGGCATGTGGCCACCCTCCAAGTTTGCTGAAATATAGCCAACTACTCCGATGACACACTGGCCAAAGTGAGGTAAGGATTACAATATCAGTGAGCAGAGAGGGAGGCGACAAACTCACCTATACACATGCGCCCACTGGTATCGAGTAGGTAGCCGGGTTTACAGATGCATTTAAAGCTGCCATCCTCATTGATGCACAGTCCATTCAGACACATGTTTCGGATGAGACACTCGTCTTGATCTGAGGACAATCACAAAGTTTTGATCCAACAGTGGTTCACATGCCATTGATGTTCTTTTTATTCACAATGTCATAAAACCATCCATTAAACACAATACTCTTTAATATGGACTGAGATGATCACAGTTATTATTTTAACAATTTATCATTTTAATGGCTATAACATTTAATGGTGTAGCAGACACCCGACCACATCATAGCTTGATGTTACATTTCCTAACGCTGCACAACAGAACGCTATCATGTAACACAATAAAGGTTTTCTTTCAGAAACGGACACGTGCCATATGAAGTTGTGCTGTGTAAATAAAAGCTGAGGATTCTTGTTTTCTAAAACACAAAATGTACACTAGTGAGGATATGTAAATGGCTCGGAAAACTTGGGAAGTATTTTAACTTTGGAAAAGCCTTGGACATGACATTAAATCTAATATTCAGAAGTTAATGAGCCAAATCATGAAAGCATGAGCAGTTGCTCATTATAGCATGAAATAGTCTTGAAACACCCTGTCTTGTAGCTAGCTCATGTCTCCTTTAGTACAGACTAAAAGAGAAATGTGGTTCATTAGAGAAGACTATTCAGACTTCAATGAAGAAAAAATATTATTTTCCAATCATCAGTGCTGCATAATTGCAGATGTGTTGACTGACCTTGACAGTTTTTGCCATCAGTTGAAATCTCAAAGCCAGCATTGCACACACAGTGGAAGCTGCCGTCTGTGTTCACGCAGCGACCGTTGTTGCAGATACCGCCATTGGCGACACACTCATCCAAGTCTGAAAAACAAGGCTGTCATCATGTACAGTTCATGCTTAAGTGTGTGTGTGTGTGTGTGTGTGTGTGTGTGTGTGTGTGTGTGTGTGTGTGTGTGTGTGTGTGTGTGTGTTTGCAGCACAGCGCATTGGGGAAATAATTCTGGATGTGTGAGATTGTTCTCCTAGAGTGTGAGAATGTTGTAGTAATTTGTCAGAATGAAAAAAAAACCAGTTGTGCATGTGAGAGTGTTTCAGTGTCATGTGTGAGAGAAAATGACAATGGTATGTGTTGGAGTGTTTCAGTGGTGTGAGAGTGAAAGCATTTCAGTTGTGTATGGAAGCATTTCAGATGTGTGTGAGAGTGAAATATATGAGAGAGCATTTCAGTAGTGGTGTGAGGGCATAACAGCTTTACGTGTGAGAGGATAGGATTAGGGGAGTTGTGCATATGAGTGTTTCAGTAGCATTTGTGAGAGAGGTTATCTTCAATGTTTGCATGTGTGTGTCTCAGTCACCTCTGCACTCTGTCTTGGTTGCAGTGGACTGGAATCCCACGGGACATCGACACATGTAGGACCCGGGAGTGTTCACACACTCGCCGTGCACGCAAGGGCTTCTCTCACATTCATCCTCATCTGCAATGTAAACATCAGCGTCATTCAAAATTGTTGCCATTATCTTTCTTCTCTCCAGTAGAAGGAACGACGATACACTCTCTGAACCCTGCAGTGACTTACCGACGCACACGTTCCTTCTATCCAGTGTGAAGCCCATGTTGCACTCACAACGGTAATTAACGCCCGGCAGGGGGATGCATCGTCCATTTGGGCAGAGGTTGCGATAGGCCTGGCAAATGTTGGTGACATTCTGGGTTTGGATGATGAAAGGATCTGACAGAAATGACATGAACGTATCATGAAGTGACCATTCCTTCATAATCTCCCAGTTGATAATGGCGGTCAAGTGTTAGTGTGGACAAAGCAGGACGTAGTGCGGTGTACCTGGAGGAGGCTGTATTGGTAGATGTCCTGGAAACTTGCCTTGACCTGGATCTGGGTATTGAATCGGTGTCTGACCTGGGCCTGTGCCCGGGCCTGTTCCTGGCCCGGGTCCTGGGCCCTGACCAGGAGTACGGCCCGGAATGTGCGGGTAGATGCCCGGGAAGTCGGGGCCCCCCGGACCACGCCCAGGTATGATTCCCCCAGTATTAATATCGGGTAACTGGAGGCACAGTTTCTGGTACTCTTCTAGAGTGAGATGAAAAATAAATGCTTTAGCACAGACACACAAGACACATGAAAGGGAGACATTTGTTGTGATTCATCTGACCTGCTCCGCGAATGGGACAGATTTCTGGAGTGGAGCCATCGGACCAGCATCGTCCACTATCACAGCAGCACTGCATTTTGGTCAACAGCTGTGAATTTTGGCTGGCACAGCGCCCGTTCAGCAGGCTGGCAAAACAGAAACCACCACGAGCATCTGTGGGAAACCACATGGCATTGAAATCAATGGGAGCGACAGGACACGCCATGTGTCGTCAGCATGGTGAGGAAACAAGCAAGAATCAAAAACTGATTCACATTTTCCGCCATTCACGAGATGGAGTCCACTGTCAACAGTTCCTGGCACTGGAAATCCGTATGACTAACACTAAGGTTCAAGTTAACACAAATATATCATTTTTTCTTTCACACCAAGACCCAACAAAGTCTTCATGTGGTGAGGTTTGACTCAGAAACATGTGCTTGATCCTCCAGGCAAACGTAGGAATCAAAACCAAAATGTTTGGCGTAACTAGAGAGAAAGCTCCAGACATTCCCTCCACAAAACATCCTCTCATGGGGGAGTCGCGTGAATGTCTGTTTGCATACTATATGATTGTGTTTATGTGAATTTTTGGACCACTCTGACCCAAATTCCTCAATGGAGGAGCTCACAGTGAGCTGAACTTTACAGACTGATTGTACAGTAAGTCTCTCTACAGTACAAAATGTAATGCATACAAGTTAAAAATAATTTAGACTTAAACATTTCTTAAGAATGAAATGCAAATGTATCTCAAAGTTAAATACAACTAAACTGCAACCTTAATTTGCACCTCCCTTCATTTGTTTGGAATCGCTTGTTTTTGTTGTCTTCAATTCAGCCACTTGTGGTAACAGTACCATAATTAGAGTCATTGCTCTATCGTCCAACAAGCATTCACACTCACGATAAAGCCTAAGGACAATTTAATCCTCCATGACAATTGTGTGAAATGTGGGAGGGAGAAAACACAGTAAACATAGAGATAACATGCAATTTCTACACAGAAGCCAAAAGCCTGGATTCAAACCCCACCTCAAAACTGTTGAGCTGTGCGACAAATGTGCGAACAACTCACTTGTCTGGAATACGTAAATAACGTGTACTTTGAGTACACCTCTTTAAAGGACACCATATCTTATTTCCTGCTGACCTACTGTTGAAAATCAAATTGTTACTGGTATGCACTGAATGGGAGGATTAAAAAAAAATCTCTGAAGAATTTTAAGTCGGTCACCTCTTGCAGATCCAACAGCAGTTAAAAAAGGTTCCACTCATCTGGGAAGACTTTATACAAGATGCACTGGGGCAGATTCATACTGGAGCACTAGAGAGGATTTCCCCCAAATTTCCCAACAGAGTTGAAACCACAAGATGATGTCGAGGTTTTGGGTTGATGAAAAGACCGATTTGATACTGAATATTTAATTGATGAAGTGGGTGTGGCGCATTATTTACAAGGCAGGCGTTGTGAACGACTAGAATCAGTTGACCTAAATTCTACCAGCTGGAAGCTTGAACCAACTTACAAGAGAGATTTAATGGAAACTGAATGATTCCCTCAAACTCTTTTTCTCACGTCATATCTGGTTTAGTCCCAAAACACGACTAGTCGATGATGCGTGCAAGGTTAACGACAACCAGGCGTGACAAATGGACTCACCTATGCACCTGGAGCCATCCACGGAGACGTAGTATCCCTGTGGACACTTGCAGAAGTAACTGCCGGCAGTGTTTGTGCATTCGCCAACGCCACAGATACCAGGAATGTTGGAACATTCATCAAGATCTAAGCAGAGAACAGGAATGATTTTCTTCTCCTCATATTCGTTTTCTATTTGTTTGTTACAACTATAAACTGGAACGTAATCATAACCATCAATGAAAGGGATTTTGAATGGAAACTTGAATCTGTGACAGAGTGAACCACACATACAGAATTTGGTAACTAATGAGGACGTTAAATACTTGCTCCTCGTTTTGCACGTCGGCCGACACGCTATATACTGTGACACAACTGTTTAGCACATATTTTACACTGCCCAGACATTTTCCAACAATTATTTTCAGCCATAAAAATCGCGCATAATGTATTTTGCCATTCGTATGAATACCACAAACTGCTCAATGTGTTTCCTTCAATTCCCATCTGGAGTTAAAGTCGGTCTCAAATTTGTCCTATTGATGTCTTAATGACTCCTAATTTTTCACAGTCACGTTACTGGTCTAAGTTGAGGAGCCAGAAAGTCACCAAGTGTGTTGCTAGCCTGTGCTGGTTATCCATTCCAAAAAGATGATTTGGCAGCATTTTGTGAAATGTCTTCCAAACTCCATGTGGATGTAATATTCAGATGGGTCAGTTTGACTGGTGGGAAGGGAAAAAAAGCCCATTTAGAGTTATGATAAGCTCGATTTGGATCAAAGACCTGCCAGAGAGGATGCCTTTTTGGTTTAAGACTAAGAAATAAACGCATATGTGTGGTCTCTGCTCACAACGCAATAATCAGTTCACCACGCCTGGCATAAAGTTAACCACAACGTTGGCAAATACTATACTTTCACAGTGTTCATGAAACTTTTACCTCAAGTCATTTTTGGTGTACTCTGTCATTTGATTTAATAGGGCTGCCAAAGGTTGATTCTTACCATCACATTTCTGTGAAATCTCATTGAATTTGTGCCCAGCGGGACATTTACACTCGAAAGATCCCACTGTGTTGATGCAGTTTCCGCCCTCACAGATGCCAGGGATCGCCTGGCATTCATCTACATCTGTAAAAGCACAACATGTTTAACATTAAAAGTGGCTGTCGCATGTATATTCACTGTATCATTCAAACAAGATCATTGACATGGATTGCTTTGACAAAATGACACAAAAAGGCGAAAGAGGTTTTAGCCAGTTGGGGCCGGACTCTTCAGCGTGACAAAGGAAACGAAGAAAAACGAGAGAAGCACATTTCCCACTGGGAGAACACACACTGAAGCCAAGTCGGTTAGGGAAATGGAAGACAAAGAGACACTGGGGCTCTAGATCTTTTTTTTTTTTGCTCAGGAACTTCCTTTTTGTTCCTTGTGAGGTGTCACAGAAGTACTTAATGGAAAGGTTATCACTTAAAACGCTTAGGACGGGTGCCTCGATGCCACTTTTAACCCACCTTTAGCGTAGGTTAGTCCTGATTAACGAAAGGAGGTATTTGTTATCCATAATTCTTCATGGAAGCAATATTTAAAGCAACAAGCCACTGAAAACAACCCCACCAAAATCTTTCCAATAGAACAATGTGATTCCGCTCTCGTGTTGGATCTCATTGGACTGAAAAAGTACGGTGATGCAATAAAATGGAATTTCTTGAATCCCAGTAAGACCATACAGTTTCGACTTTCTTAAAAACAAAATGCCGCCCGAGCGTACTACAAGTTGCCTCGGGCCCTGGCTCAGGCGCCCATCTCCTGTGGAGGCTACGATGTTGTTGGGTCTGGAAAAGGCAGCCTGGCTGACGGACGCCTTTCCAAAAATGAGCTCTCCCACATGGCACCGCCACTGACCCGTGTTACTGACTCTGACAGTCTTGGCGCAGCGGGGGGCTGTGGGCATTCCATACACATGTGGGAGGCATTGCCACCCACCCCAATTTAACCCAATTAGAACTAATCCTCTGGGAGAGGGGGTGGTGGGTAGAGGTGAGGGATGACAGAAGGAAAGGGTGAAGGCAGACGAGAAGGGTAATAAGATGCGGTACGAGCGTCAGGGAAGAACCAAAGTATACTTTTCTTCCAAAGTCGAAACAAAGCACCGACACAGAAAGAGAGATTTAGGCGCAGACTTTACCTTGGCATGCTCCTGTGCGGTGGTTTGGTATGAGGCCTCTCCGGCATGGGTGAGGCTGGGCCGGGCACATTTCACACGGGTGACCCCATGCCCGTCCCACTGTGGCACAGCACAGAGTCTTTGTGCACACAATACCGGTAAGCTGGCCTTGACACATCTGTTTGTTCACTGAGGCGAAGCACGGACCGGTCCGATAGTCTGCGGAGGAAGGCAAAACAACAGTCAGTGCAAATTGTGTACTATGATGGAAAACACAATTTTACAGCTGGAATGTTTGCCACGACTGAAGGTGGCAGTACCGTAAAGTGGACATCAGATGCAATGTACGACAAGTTTTTTCCATTGGAGCACCATCTGACAGATCACTGCCACACTGCATGCAATGCAAACAGACTCTAATGTAATATAAATGAATTCCTTTCACCACTCCTTAGTCTGCTTCTGCCCTAGTTTTGCAAAGAGGGGGAAAAAATTCTGGGACAATTCCATTAATCTAGTCACAATACCAACATTTTGACTTTGATACTCGACCTGGATAAAGTACCTCGACACCAGTTCTGAAACAATACCATTAAAGTGGGAGTCAAGTCAATTTTTTATTTTATTTTTTGCATTTATATGTTCTATGTAATACCACTCGTCGGTATCGTGGATAATATTGTGTTTGCGGAATATGAGTTCAGCTGAAAACCCAGCCATTGTTAAGCACTTGCTTACTCACAGTGCTTACTCACCTTGAGAATGTCTCATGGCCAAACCCCAAAAACAAGTGAGCTGTGACTATTGTTACCTGAGCCCTTATACATAATACTCAAATCCAAAAATATTCCAACATAGAGACAAATCATTTTATTTTTGCTTAAGTTTGAGAAGAATTATGTCCAAAACTTGGGAATAGCCAGTCTAGGGAAGAGGAATCTCAAAGGCTGCATATCAACTGCAAACATGTTTATGGAGCCCAGACGGGGGATTTCCATCCCACTAGAAATAAAGCTAAAAAGATAATTCCCTTAATCCCAAAGTGTGCATTCATTTATCCCCCATACATCACCTTCCCCCCAAACAGCAGCTCTCAACCCCCCTTTGGATTGAACAGTATCAACAAATCTTATAAGGGTTGGTAGATGTCAGCAAGAAATAAAGCATAGGCTACAAAGGGTGTGTGGAACTTGTACCTCTATACAGTAAATAATCGACCCAAAAAATCATTTCCACATTTTACAGCAGAAAACAAACAGCAGGAGAAAAGACAAGTTCCAACAGCGCAGTTGTTTGAAACAAACGGGACATTGTGCGCTCCTTGTGTGGACCAGAGCCCAGCCCAGGCCCGTCACGTGCAGAGCAGCCTCCATGGTGTCTCTGCCTCTGGCGGCAACACTGTGTGAACCAGAACTGGGTCATTTCTCCTTCTCCCCTCCCTCTTCCTCCCACCCTCACCCTCAGTCTACATCGCAGACGTATGTTTGCCATTGTTTAACTACGACCTCCGCCCAAACACAAGAGGAAACTAAATACAGTATACTGATACAAGTATTAATTGTTGACTTGTAAAATGGTGAAAAACAACAATGACGACAGAATTAAAGTTCCCAGTGCGGAAATGAGAGGTTTTACATTTTCTCAGAGTAACTTTTGGGATTAATTTTAGTTGTCGGTGTCACAAGATTCAGTTTCACCAATCAAATGGAGCCAGGCAGTCACTTGAGCATAAAGTCATCACAGCCCGACACAGAAGCAACGTTTTCAAACTGACGCGTCATGTGAAACATGGCAAAAATCTATATTTACCTTACAGGGATTCGACAACTCACCCTAACCCAAGTGAGAAAAGAACGGCTCGGTCATGAACTGGGATTTACGTACCCCTAAAAATGCCGGCATCTAAGCCTTCAACAACTCCACTTTGGAGAATTTGCTTTTTACAGATGTTACTGGGGCAGTAAAGCGCGTGCAGTTGTGAATTAAAGTAAAATGTAAGTGTCGACTTGAGATAAATAGGGAGAGGCTGAACGTGGTGGTGTCATTTCATCTGTCCCCTCTCTCCATGAAGTGTGTGCAGCTGGGGTCAGGGATCCACCCATGGCCTGTTCAGCTGGGAGTGCTTGCACGTGTTCATGCACATCCGCACACACACACACACACACACACACACACACACACACACACACACACACACACACACACACACAGAGTCGTCAGAATCCCCTCTAGTCTGGCCAACGATGATCTCAAAACAGACCAAAACTCACAAGAATGTTGCTCTCTTTGTTTCACTGCTCTACTTTTGGAAAACCATTCCCAAACTATTTGGAAAATTGTTCACACACTCTAATGACTCTTTTGGTAAACATGTACATGTGATGTTGAAGCAGTGGGTTTATTTGAAACTCAAGGCCAGTCATTTAATGTCTGTACAAGTCAAGATATTGTGAACACAATAGAAATACAGTATCTGCCTCCCCAAGGTCATGTGTGCTGGATGCACAACAACAACTTTGCCAGGCAGGAAGTGGGTCCAAACATTTCCTTGGATTCATTCCAAATCGCACAATTGCATTTGAACAACTATTCTGTAGCCACTGTTTGTCAATGTCAATGACTACACGACTACATACTTAAAGCTGTTCCTAATAATTTGGTAATGTCACTTAAATAACCTCTTAAAAGTGAGTACATCTCTCACATTTTTGTAAATATGTTTTGAACCAATTTTTCTGATTATAAATTGCTCCAGAGTATAAATCGCGACCGTCAAAAATGCGTCATAAAGAAGATGACAAAAAACATGAACTGGGGGAAAGTTATCTAACAAAATCTGAGAACCTAGAACAATAGAGCTCAGACTCACACCCAAAATCCTGTTTCTTGATTGTGGTTGCATTCGGAAATACAACCCGTGCGTGCAATGCCTCACTTCCACCTATCAGAATCTTGGACCGCTGTTCAAATTTGCTGTTCAGTTATTCAGAGTGCCCCTAAAAGGAGTGCCTGAACCCGGTACGTCAGACAGTACAGATGGAAACAGTTCAAGCACTAACTGCTGATTGGTTTATAACATAGGCCTTCACAAATTAATGAGAGGGGAGCACCATTATTTTGCAGCATTTTCCAGCAATGCCCTAAACTTTTGGGCATGGAGTTCAAAACTTTATTCCCACCGGAATTCTCTGCCGCTCTTTTATGATGACATCATGGAGCAGGTGGATGCGAAAGATTTTGTTTTCTTCCACTATGTAATCTTAGAGCCTCCGTAGATCTGTATTACTTTTGCGTACTATCACATACAGCTCTCAGAAGGATAGGTATTTGTAAAGACAGAATTGCAGTAGTGGTACCCAATACTGTGGCTGGCTGACGTCTGAGTCTTGGCCAAATGAGGTCTTAAATCCGGCCCATCAGCTAGTTTCAACAAAACTCGGGGTTATCTTACCGCTGAGGTTTGCACTGGGCTGGAGCAGATAGAAGCAATCCAGTGATGTACTTTGCGTACTGCCTCATTTAAGTTCAAACTGTCACCAACAACCCAAGTTACCGCAATTGCTTAGAAATGCTTGATTTCATCAAATGAGTGGATGCGATCATCAGCCTTATGGACAGCTGTGGCCAGTACCACATTCCAGCCTAAATCACATTTAGGAGCAACAAAGAAAATATTGACGAACCAGTCTGCATTTTTGGGCGACTAAGTCGTGCATGTTTCTTGCTGTGGCCAGCTGGTCTGCAGACAACCGATATGTTCACGTTGGAAGACAAACGTTTGTGTGTGTGTGTGTGTGTGTGTGTGTGTGTGTGTGTGTGTGTGTGTGTGTGTGTGTGCTTGTGTGTTGACGAATAGGATAAGATCTAGTTGAAATGGGACACAGCTCCATTTCAAACATTCAAATTGTGTGAAGCTAAGTGTTTTCAAGGTTGACTGTACACATGAACTTCATTCATTCGGTCGTCAAGGAAATGCCTGTGAAAGTGACTTAAATGTAGTCGAAACACTAACACATCCATAGGCCTGTTTCTGTCTCGGTGAAGACGAAATAAAACATGAACTCAATGGAAACATAAATATGGGTACGTCAGATTGTCATTGTCACAAAACTGTGAGAAAAAAAACGAATTTGCACATTATTCCTACTTTGGGCAGACGTGTGTTTTGTGGCCAAATATTGTGGCATAACTTTTTTTGTCCCTCATGTCATACCTGTAAATATCATCTCCCAGTCCAAGTGAAAGGCCAGCAGCACATTTGTCACATGCCATTCAGCCATTTACAGATCACACAATGTAATGAGTTATATAGGCAAGTATTTAAACGTTTAACTTTGAGTACCCCCCCCCAAAGGTCTGTGCACAGCCATGTTCAGATGCTGCGTTATATAAAATATTCATACAGTACATTACTTCTTAACATTTGGTCTGATGTTCTAAAAAAACTGTTCCTGTCATTTGACCTGTGATGTACTTGCTAGATAATTGCACAATAAAAAAATGTGCGTGCAGCCATTTGAAAATAGCATTGTCCCACATCACCAAGCTTCCACACAGGAAAGGAACAGAAAGCCCACTCCAGTGTGTCAAAGTGTGTTTGAGCAGATAAGGCCTGTTGCTAACTCATCCGGCTAGCAGATAGCGTCTTAATAGTTTCAGGGTTGAAGAAAACACTGAAGTAAACCAGGACAGATCGTCCACCAGACGCCTCTGAGAGGCCCCTAAAGTCTGGACTCGTTAAAAGGGACAATACTAATTAGGAGCTCTGCTGACAATCCAAATATTAGCTTTACGAGGTCAACACTTTGACCTCTACTGGTCATCACTGCAGCAGACCTCGAGCATGTCAGCTCTCACACGTTTGACTTTAAGACGTTGCACAGGCGTGTATATTTTGGAGCATTCACAACCACAGGAGGTTGGGAAGATTTGGGCTAACAAAGCGAAAAGCAAAGATGTTACATTCCCCAGAGCTTCATTGCAGAGCAGATGTGGAAATTGATGCTCACCGCTGGGCACAACATGTCAACATTTTGGTTGCACAACAAACCTCATTCGGTGGCACAAATTCCAAAAGGTGGATTCGGTTACAGAATAAACATTCATCACCCAGTTCTCACTTATGCTCTGAAGGCAAGATGAGTAGTTTTCATTACCTTTCTCGCACTGTGCCCCGGTGAAGCCGTAGGTACACACACATCTGTTGGGAGCCACACATCTTCCTCCATTAAGGCAGCCATTTTCACATACCGCTGGACAAAAAGAGACGAGGGTTAAATTTGGTGGACATAACATGATCTCAATTTTTTTTTCATTCAAAATGAATTTCAACGTGTCACCTTGGTCTGACGATGTCAAATTCTAATTGAATTAGTTGATGTATTATCTAGTCCATTCATGGTTCAAACACCTGTTGTGGATTTTGCCATTTAGCTTCTTGTTTGCAAACAGCAAGTTGTGCAAAACTTACACACTAACTCGTTGGTCATGTGCACGAAAAAGTTTAGAGATGGTCATATTACATTATGTAGGTACATATCCCAAAAGTTTAATCAACACCGCAACACTTTAGTACTACGTCAGAAAAAATGCCATCAAAACCGAAGAAGAATGTAGTATTTTTGGCCCATGTAGCAAACTCGAGTGTTGTTATATAAACACGTAGAAAAGTCAATGTGTTCCGAATACAATTGTGTGTTTATAGAGGCAAAGGAGCAACAATAAAATATAAAATACAATCCCTCGTAGTGGGTTAAAATAAAGTTACAATAACAATGTAATTGGGAATAATTGTATTGTATCCTAAATTCCTTTCTGAGGGTCAATCGGAACTGAGGTAAAAAAGAATATTTTTTGTACAAATGGAGTTACTTATACAGCTGTCCCTAATGTTCAGGAAGGTTTGTCTTAGAATTGTGTCCAAAAACAGAACAAAATTTGGAGCAAAGCCAGTTGCTGTGTGCTGGAAGGCAACATTATATTCAGCTTACAATACATCCCGTAAAGTGTTGCTAGTTTGTACCAGATTGTGTCAAAAAGATCAATATAAGCAGCGATACTTACGTTGACCACAATGGTTTCCCACATAGCCTTTCTGACAGATGCAGTTGTCCTCAGCACAAGTGCCCCCGTTCATGCATCGGATGTTACAGTGCTGAACTGTGGGCAGGACAACACACTTAGAATAAAATTTATTATTTAATTTAAATTTAACAATCAACTGGGAGTGGCAAATCAATAGCTTTGCCTCCTATTTGCAAAACCATAAAAGAAAAAAAAAAGTACCGCCAGCATCTCTCTATATTGTGTTTTGTTTCGCTGCAAAATGTACCAAGAAGCCATTAGATTCCATTCACTGTGCCAAGTTAAGAGACGTGCTGTCGCCCCACCTGATTTGGATCCACAGGACGTGGCAACTTGGCCGGTGGGGCAGGTGCACATGTTTGGTCTGGAGCAGAAGCCATCTCCGCAACTGCTGCGACATATGGCTGCAAAAAGAGCAACGTACATCCACGTTTCATTTCAGGAAGTCTTCAATGTGCGTGCGAGAGAACGTAATTGATGCATCTGCTGAAGGTTTTACGTTTCACTCGCAGAGGGTGTAGCTATGATCTCAACCTCATCAACCCTCAAAATCTCCAAGCGACTCCAGTACAAATGGGGCCCGATCTTTCTTAACCCTAATCATGGTCATGTTATAGCTGGCGCCATATGTTGCTAGCTGAGCCATTCTCTTTTCTGACTTGCCATAAAAGTGCACTTGGGAAGTGTTTTTAGTTGCCGCCGGCTACTTTTTTTTCGCTCCCCGGCTTTTTTTCCCCACAGCCTGCTGGTGGCTTTGCTGCATGGCCTCAGCTCTGGTCAGGTAGAGTCCAGCCACTGACCCCTACTCCCCGAACCCCACTGCTAAACAATGTCATTAGAGCCGTGACAGGCATCCTGGCAGCCGGCCGCCCCGCCAGACTGCGCTCGTATGAGAGTGCGGCCTCTCAGACCTTCCTGTCTACTGAGAGAGGGGGAGAGGACGAGAACAGAAACTATTAAAAGAAACTGCCAAAAGAATGCCAGTGTAAATGAAGCAGAATTAAAAATTTCCACTTGCTTGAGGTCACGTTGTCTGCTCGCACTTTATTAAGAGGATTTGACTCTCCTTGATAAACATCATTATCCACTCTCTACTGCAATGTCACTCCAATTAAATAAGCAAATAAGTGGGGAGTTGGAATTATAGGACAACATTTCCTTTTTTGCTAATTTGTGCAATGTCGAGCCCTCAGGGGCAGCGAGGCCTTCTCTGGTAGCCTAAACAGTATCAGATGTACTCACCTACATTCACTAGCTAAATTTTAATAGGTGTGCCATCAACAGTGAGTAAAGTGAGTAAATTATTACCAAGTATTTTTTGCCATCATTATATAATGCTTCGCTTGTCTACACAGATTCCATTATCCAGTATGTAAATAGTTAGTCATCCGATTGAAACGTCAAGTTCGACAAGCCACTTGTACATATGAATACATTTAATAATCAGCATCTGTGGTATTTTATGGAAAAATATATTTGTTTTTGACACCATTAGATATAACTGATTCTGAGTTGCTCTATTTGAAAAGCGTGACACATATTGCGTTTTGAACGAAAGTGATGGTTTTTCACAAGTACAGCGTGATTACGGCGGTATTATATATATATATTAGATTAGATTAAGTTGGGTAATTCCCACTGAAGGCCCAGTTGTCAAAAGTATAACCCGCCAAAAACAGGATTCACAAATAAACACATGACTGTCCTTTGAATGCTTTCGGTTACCAATATTAAACTTCTTAGGTCAAAAATTCTGGTCTGTAAATGTTTGTTTTAAATGATACTCACGGACAATGCACTGGTTTCCCCCAATCAGAGTCTTCCATCCTGGGCAGCAATAAACATTGTTCCTTGAGCCACACACATTGGGTCTGAAGAGAAAAAATAGAATATAATACATTGTATAGAACAATTCAGGTTTTAGGATGAATGGGCATAACACAAATCAAAGTCCATTGTCAAACAGCGAAGGAATGTATACCTATGTACAGTATATGTGCACAATCCAATGAGATTCAACACGAGTGGCTGAGTTTTGATTGACGCCATAAGAGCTGTATTAACTTAAAATACATGTTTTGATCGTGGTTGAAATTTGCACTGTATCACACCCACAGTCGATTCAAATTTTGCTCCTCTTATTTAGTTTGATTAGGTAGCCAAAATATCAAAACCCCATCTTAGAAGTGCGGGCCAACAACATAAATGTTTATATTTGTTCTGTCAAATGATACTAATTTCTCATTCTCTTGGCCGCACTGCTTTTATGTCCATAGGAATGTTGCATCTATATTTGTTTTTGTCTAATCAGATTTCCGATATTGTCAATCTAATCTGCCTAGGGCCTTCTGGCTAATGTAATTTAAAGGACAGAAGAATCTTATACATGTTTTCGAGATATGAGTCACTGCTGGGGTAGGCTCCAGCACGGCCGCGACCCTCGTGAGGATAGGCGGTTCAGAAAATGGATTGATGGATAACAAAATTTTATCTTGTGAGCGCAAATTTGTGACGTGAGCACTGTATAATAACAGTAAATTGACTTTAATTCACTTCACAATCAGCAGTCATTTGGCAAATTGTGATAAAACAGCGGCTTCAAGCCGTTTAACGCCACTCCCACTTGAAGTTTACGATGAAACTAAACATATATATAAAAATATATATAAATCAATGTTGCCAAAGAGAGGCCCCCTCTGCATAAATGCAACATATAATGAATGGGAAATGGCACTGACATGCTAATGACTAGCATCAATAGTGTTTTCAGAACCTTTTAAACAATAGGTATTTGAATACAAATGGTGGAGCAACACATAGATAGACAATATAGCAATATTTACAGACATATATTCTTTATCCACTATGAATAAAATGAACTAATATTATCATATCTTACAGAGAAACAGTTCTCACTGACAAATAGCTGTAATATTATATTGCCGATTGGTGGTCAAGGCGGGCATACCAGAAGGATCGGCAGAGTGATTTAAATTGCAGCAAAAATCATGATTCACCATATACAGTGGAGCCTCGGTTTTCAAACACAATCTGTTCCAGAAGGCTGTTCGAGAAGTGAATTGTTCGAATTCCGAATCATATTTCCTCATTACAAATAATGGAAAAAATGTAATCCGTTCCAAGACAATAAAAACCCGCCTTTTTTAAGCATTTTTTCATTTGCGCATTTTTGTCCGATCGCGCTACTGCAGCTGATTAGAGTTGATGCAATCCTCAGAGTAACGAGAACGTAATAACGAACGGAGTCAGTTGGCATGCGGGTCCTCTCGGCTCATCTCGCGAGGTTCGACAACCGAATTTCGTCCGACATCCGAAGCAAAAAAATCTCACATTTTTTGTTCGAATACCGATTTGTTCGAGAACCAGGACTTTCAAAAATTTAGGTTCCACTGTAATTAGTTTAATTAGTTCATGATAATATATTATTTTATTGAATTGGATTATTACGTTTTGGAATTTACCATAACAAAGTAATATTTTTAGCAATGAGACTGCTTCTTTAGCCGATCGGATTAGTTATCGGTATATCAGGTGAGTACTATAATGTAATTTATTTATTATTTAGGGTTTTTTACATTAGCTAAATACTCATAGTGAACTGCTCCACATGATGAACATGTCACAGTTGCATGCTGTTATATCACCGAGAACATATCTATGCTGCATGAGGTAAGAAAAGCAAAATCCTGAAGCACCTTTGAAAAAATATTTCCTGTTGATGTCAATACATGAGCCACTCTGCCCCCTACAGGTGTGCCCGAGGCTTACATATGTCAGACTCCAATCTGCACTGACCTGCGGGGTCATTGGATGTAACTCCAACCAGATCCATGAGGTAATCACGAGGATGTCAGAAACATTCTTCTGGTTTTAAGTCAGCGTGACACAGCACGCAGTCTTCCAGAACGCAGATGTTCACATAAATGAACTTAAAGTGTGTCAAAAAAAAAAAAATGTCTACTGTGTGACCTTCATCAGCTGTTTGCTGTCATCGCTGCGCACAGATGGCCTTTTTTGGGGGGGCTTTTTTCTTCTGCCTTGCGTGCTTTTATCCTCTCGCAAATACACAAATGCACATGCAAACCCACACTTACACTCCAGCAGAGAACTGTGTACAGCTGCAGATGTGATTTATCCACATTTTTTAAGGCCAGAAAAAGGATTAGGTTGTTCCTCTGTCTCGCTCTCTCAGTCTCTCTTTCTCTCTGCCACAGCCACACACGACCAATGGCCTCCTTTGTTTGGATGTAATTTATTATTGCAGGCAGCAGGAATGTGATCTCCATGCCAGTATTTAATTGTGAAGCTTTGCTCCAAACTTCCCCATCATGGACAATCTTACTCATCTCAGGCAGTCTTGCATTGTTGTTATTATTAAAACATGCACATATATTGCCCGACCTTCAGGGCTCATAAAGGACGTACGTGTGTTACAGCCTGAAAAGCGAAATTCCACGAGTAATTGAGGAATATTTTTTGTGTTAAGTGTTGGGCATTTGAAGTTGCACAGTCTCATTTTAGAATTTTATCTATTTAACTCTGGTTAAAAATAAATCAAACAGAATAATTACTGTAGATATTCAAGTTGGATGACTATGTTTTACTTGAGTTATAGTTTGTTTAATCACAGTTTTACACAAGTTTTGGTAACTCCACTATCCACCAAGGCATTTTTATTTAACCCCCCCCCCCCCCAAAAAAGTGAGCTTTTCAGCAAATAGGTAGACAGGTGTCTAAGTGCCAAACTCCGAATATGCGGGGGTTCACTATATACAATATGAGACACCTGCATGTGAACGCAATAGTGAGAGATGCTCTTTGAAAAGAAGAAAGCATGTGAGTCGCCAGAGAATGAAGAGAAAAGATGGAAATAAAATCAAGGCTGCCCATATGGGTCTAATGGTTGAGGGATTATCATAGTCACATTACCCTCTGAGCACGTCCGTCCCTCCCCTCCTTTTGGCTCTGCCGTTTCTGGAGTCGGTGGTTCTGACCTCTCCGGTGTCCAGAACCTCTGCGGCGTCTCCGAGCAGGACGCAGAGGGACAGCTGGGCCACCAGAACCAGCTGCAGGAGCCGTCCTCCTCCGCTCTTACTGTCCTGCATATCCACTCCTCGAGTGTGCAGTGTCCTTAACTAGATGTCCAGCCCTCTAACTGTGGAACTTGTGTGCAGTTTTGGAGTCAAAGCTGCAAAAACAATAAAGAGAGCAGAAAGGGGGGGGGGGGGGGCACAAGATCGTTTAAGGGCAAAACAATTCCATGGCACTCAGTAAAACATCTGGTGCGTCGTGATTAGTCCTTTTTGGAAGTTGGTTAAAGTCGCAATAACACGCAGTGTAAAATAAATAATAAATCATTACCTTGACTCCCAGGGAGGATTCTCTTCACACCCACCAGAGGAGTTCTTCTGGCTCCCGTGCAGGTATGATGATGATAAAAGTTTAGAGAGCAGAGTGCAAGCTTCCGAAGGACGCCTGGTGAATAGATGCGCACGGTCACGCGCGGAATGGGTCCGTGCGCATCCAGCTGCGTGTGGATCCACGAGAGATCATTCAGAGGAGCTGACGCATTCCACAGGAGGAGAAGAGGGCTGAAAAGTCACTGAGGCTTTCTCCCTTACTCGGCTCTTTCCTCATCCCTTGCCTTGCTCAAACCCTCCGCCCCCCCCAAAAAAAGTTACCGAGTCATACCACCCCACCCACACCCATCCGAATTCAGCTCTCGCGAGAGTTAAGACGCCAGTGCCAAAAGCGCACAAATTGCTCTGCATGTTTACTTTGGACTTTTGCAATGATTAATAGAATGCCCGAACGTACTTGCACTGTAAATTTATTAGAAGTACAGAGAGTTGGAAAAAAAGAGACTGGTAAAAGACAAACGTGGCTCCTTTACTTTACTAAAGCAATGCGACAGTGAGCGCCCGGCCGGCGCGCTGCGGGCGGTTGCGCGATCGGACCAAATTAAGCTCCCTGCGCACTGAGGTCCACTTAAACTTTGGAATGTACATCAGGACTTTAAAAGTATTTTCTAAATTTCAGCGACGGCTCTGTCACAATGTTGCGACCAGCGCGGTGCAGTTGCGCGGTCGGCGGAGCGTTACGGTTGCGCGTCGGCGGTGCGCTGCAGTTGCGCGATCAGAGAAAATTAAGCTCCCTGCGCACTGAGGTCCACTTAAATTTTGAAAAGTACATCAGGACTTTAAAAAATATTTTCTAAATTTCAGCGACGGCTCTGTCACAATTATGCGACCAGCGCGGTGCTGTTGAGCGGTCGGTGACGCGCTACGGTTGCGCGTTCGGCGGTGCGCTGCAGTTGCGCGATGGACAGAAATGCGCCAATAAAAAAATGCTTAAATGCTGTTACTCACAAATCCTCTGCAATCGCTCTCAACTCTGTAATTTGCAACTATAATATTGGTTCTTCACAGAGGATATATAAGATATGCCAATAAATAATTTTCTATTGTCTGTCTTCATGTGTTGAGTCAACATTCGTGTTCTAATATCTGTCTTCTATCTTTACCGTACAATTTCCTGAGGCACAAGAACTCGGCCATAGTAAAAGTGAGTATAGTCGTGCCATTCACTCAGTATTGAATTATATGCTGTTAATATTTACTGTGTGCGTACAGTATGTTTTGAGGAATTTGGTCTAGGCAAGTGATAGTTTTCACACACACGGCTTCATGTCTGCCGCCCCACCCAGCAAATAAAGAGCCCGCCCGGCTGTGCTTGAGTGTTCTGTCATTCTAAAAGTGAGTGAGACCTGCTCACACACTCCTCCCGCTCCTGGCCACGTTTCCTCTTTTTGCTCAAACGTTAGTTTCTGCACCTACATAACTATCCCGCCTCATGCACTTCTTCAATGACTATGAGAGCTGGGTTCAAATCGAGATAAGCTACTATGAGGATCACCAATGAAGTGGTCCAACATTTCGTGGTGTGTGGCGGTTTTACATGAAAAAAGAAATGGTGGCAAAGCAACCACTTTAATTATAGACCACCTACCACTTCAGAATACACTACTCTCTTCCTGTTTGCTGTGAACTTTCAATGTCAGTGTTAAAATCAGTGCAGTGCACTGATCCTTAAATGTAAGAGTTCCAAAAAAAACATTTACAACATCAATATAGTTGCTCCAATAGTTAGTTCTATACATGTCACACATTTGCTTGATGCTGGCCAAAATCCTTACGTTGTATTAGACAAACGTGTGTGTGGAGTGGAAAACAAGGCCATCTTCTCTACCTCTAATACTCATCATAGTAGGCGAAAGGAGTAAAAGTACACCCATTAAAAAAAAAAAGACACCACAGGTTTCTTGAAGCAGCTCACCTGCTCTTGTTCTCAGACACTCAAACAGAGGGCCGTGTCCGTCGCACCTCCATTTGATTGTCTTCCCGCCCTGTCAAGCCTAGCCTCAACAATACTGCACTACTTTCTTCCCCTCACTCTGGAAAGTCCTGCCCTCTGCAAGGCCTCTCCATCACGCCTCTAGTGCCAAGAGTTTTTGTTTGCCTCAACGCAGCCAGCTGTCAGTTCAGGCGGCTTCTGATAGCTACCAGCTTTTTCGCATCAATGTCTCAAAGATTTCTGATATTTACTTTATTTACAGTATGGCTTGTTTGAACACCTGCAACTCCCAGACACACGTCCTCCCAAAAATACCCCAAGACCACTCCCACAAAATATGGAGGGGCAGCTTTGTCCGTTCATAAATCTCAATGGCCTTCCTTAGATGTTCTCTGTATGAGTAAGTCCAGTGAGAGTCAGGTGACCCTTACATACTGACTTGTTTTGACAGCAATAAATATATTCTAAATCTCATTCGTTCACTTTAAAAAGTCCAAGTCATCTATAGGATAGTGTGAACAGTGTTCATGGGGATATTTGAATTAGTTCCGGAAAGTCACCACATTTCACACAATATTATGCACCTGTTGGACTTTGAAGGGTCAAGGGGTGTCCTAAAACCATGAAAGAAAACAAATTACCATACAGTGCAAGAAACAGAAGTCATACAGAGTTCAGAGGGTGTCTTGGCACCGGCGTAAGAAGTGCACCTGCAAAAACAAGTCCCCTGTAATGTTTTCTCAGAATCTTTGACAAAGGATTAAGCCATTTATTCATGTCGGACATGAAAAGATCTGTAGTTCACAACTTGATACGCACAACAGTTGTGAGGATGCTTGTGTCAAAATTGACTGTCAATGTGCTTTGAAAATGAAAAGTATGGAAGGATTAGCAGGTGGTCAGGTCAAGTCAAACATTTGGAGGGATTCAGCTGCCTCACCTTGTTTTTGATTTAAAATATTCTACAGAATGTTCCTAATCCACTACACATTCTGTTCTTCGGATTTGCCAAAAAGTCATTCAAATTGTTTTACTATGTAAAACGTTTCATCCAGATCCACAACCATCCACTGGAACCAAGACAATTATCGTACGATCCCACTTCAACGTTATAAATTACAGCTTGATTTGATGTGATTTGACAGCTATTGGCTTACAGTAGTTTGAGCATGTTAAAATGGATTTTTCTTGATCAATTGTACTTGCGGTCAAATATGATATGATTGTGTTTCTCACATTTGAAACAGCCGGAGGGAAAACAAATCACCAGTGTTGGAATTTTAGGAATCATGCAGTGGAAATAAGTCCTTGGACGAATGCATAACCATCGTTTGTAAGTTTAGCTTTCAGGGAGGGGGAAGGATACAACACGAAACGAATGCTGACTCTAGAGTCTGTGCTAATAGAGAGCAGCAATAAAACTCAAATGATTGGATTTTTTGGATGGCTGAACAATATGCCACGAGGCAGATGTGCCTAATGGAACTTAACGTGCATCCATCTTTTCAACGTGTCGACAGGTTTACGCCGACTGGCGCTCATTAAGCACATTGTTGTGCTGATGATTCACTGTCCTCATCCAGGAGAAGATGTGCTTGCAAATAAGACGCCAAGCAGGCCAGACGTGGCCTCTGTGCTTCCTCAGTGCAGAGGAGGCGACATCTCCAGGAAGAAAGCAGCTCCCCCCACCCCATCGTCATTCTTCCGCCCCCACTCCCTTGTTTTCTCACTCCTGTTTAGTAGCTTAAGCGTGGGTGTCATTTTAGGTCGTTTTTTTTTTTTTTCCCTCCCTAAAATGGCTGATCTTAGAATCCCGATTTAGCAAGAATGTCGCAGAGCTTTGCTGAATACTTTTATTTGAGTGCTAAAACTGAAGGTCTCCTCGCGCCAGGTTCCCGCTGGACCGTTTGAGTGTAATAAGCCAACACATTCCAAACATCCTCCTTCATCAACAAAACTTTGCATGCGCTTTGCAGTCATTCTCGGATTAATCTCCGCTCTCGCCTGTGTGGTTCTTATTTCCCAAGGCTGATCTTAATAGCTGAGATGGAGATAGTCTCTCACTGGGCTGTGGGCTGTAACCTAGCAAGACTTTCTCACACTGCGTGTTGTCTTTGGCTCGGGCCGCCGCGGTTCATTTCCTTTTGTCTTGTGCAGCACAACTTTTGCCAATATTCATGTGCAATGTTTGAAGAAAACGATCTGCAGCAGCCATCATCGTGTTTGGGCTGAGTTGCATCTGCGGTTAGTTATACCATCTCTTTCACATACACACCCAAACACACAGTTTTAATGTGGCAGCGCACAATCAAATATAGAAGCAGACATTTTTCTTTTGGATGTTCCTTGAAAAGCTGCTTCCTAGAAGTTATGGGAGAATACGGCAAGACAACCGGTGACCTTCGACATACCCTTAATGATGAAGATGCTCTTTGGGGAGGGGGAACGAGAAGAGCCTCAGCGTGAGTCATCAGTCATCGAACGAGCATTTCTCAGCCACACTTCTGCCTCTGACATCACCCCTGATTGGGAAACTCACAGATGGCGTTGCATCAGAACATCTCAGACCAGTGGCAAAAGTCCTCGTGCTCTAAAATAGAGTAAAAGTACAGATCTTTTTTTTTTTTTTTTTAAAGACTTTCGTCATCCATGATAAGAGTATTCATAGGAATGATAAACCGTAGACTATTAGTTTATGGTCCTCAAAGGAATATTGCAGGGAATGAAATATTGACGTAATAAGCAGCTGAAGCTACAGATTTTGACCTGATGGGGAAAATGACCTATAGATGCATAAACCCCTTGGCTAATGTATTAAATCTCTTCATAAACGTCCGAGAAGAAATGATTAGTGGTGTAATGAATGATACTATTTTGGGTCAGAAACAGTCACTTCCTGTTTGTTGTAATGGTGGGAACGGATGATTAAAAAAGAAAAAAAGTCTATTCATGTGAGATAGTGTTCACATCACAGAGCCACATCATTTTTATGTAAGGCATTATTTTTTCCCGACCAAAGCGACAATATGCACACAACATAAGGCACATAGGTCATCGAAATTTTAAGGATATCCGATTATTTTTGTGTTATAGAACTGCACTGCATCATACTCAATCGACAGAGAGATGGTCGATGTGAGCGATGGCGAGTTCGTCTCATGTATTTTGTGCGCTGTATGCAGACAAAAGTAGCGTACACAAAGTCTGTCACCTGTTGGGCCCAGCGGATGGTCGAGCTGGCTTCCATCCAGCCACATCTTCCCTCCACGTGTGATTTATCCAGAGTTCCCCTCACACAAATCTGACCATCTTAGGCATGGAAAACATTCCCCGTCGAGTTTTGTCGTCAGGGGTTTGCCGCCACCATCTGTGAGAGACACTCAGGCACAGATGGAGAGGTCCATAAACATGGAAATAGACACATGGAGATCCTAATATACCACACACGATTCGTCAAGTTGTCAGATTTATTTGTGTGGCACTGATAATGAACGCATGTACATTACATTTTTGAGAAAGTCACCCCAGAAAAGAGGAAACATGGCTTTGGCAAGCGCACTGAACTAAAGTTTCTGAGAAATGTCTGTCAAACAAAAAAGGTGTACAGAGCATACTCGAACATCGATGTTGCAAAATCCATCATATTTAAGCATATTTTACATCTAACGTCATTCGAAAGGAAGAAATGCGCAAGTATGATTCGCAGCACCTGCTTTCCTTTGACATTTGACAAAAGACAGTTTTAGAAGCATAAAAGAGGTCAAACTTAAACAAAAAATCCATTTGGCCTTGATTTAATGTTTGCGACTTACCGTGACCCAGATAACACAGATGTAATCACAAAAAGTTAGCATTTTGGTCATTTTTAATGATAATGATGATCGCAAGTTAAAATTGACTTAGACAGCTATGCTTGTGGGTTAACAAAGTACATCAGTAATTCCACACACAATTGTAATTATGGAGCTGTTTAGATTCATTTCATAATGCTGAACACAAACAACTACAGTGACCATGAAGGGGCAAAAAAAAAAAAAAATCAAATGGACGAGTGAACTCAGTTAATATGATCACATATTTGCTGATGAGCTGGCAGCCCACAGTACAACACTGTCTTCAAAATAGCAAATAATGCTGTGAGTTAGTATATAACAATTAACATTTATCAAAAAAAAAAAAAACATTTAGTAAGAAATTAGGGGAAAAGTATAACTTTGTTCAGTTGTGTTGAACTTTTCAGTATTGTATTTAATTTTACTGTTGCCGTAAAACTTAAAAAAAAAAAAAAAAAAACGTTACTATTTCCTATATTGTTACATTGCTGATGTTCAAACTGCATACTACTACAGTGAGGTACAATAATATTGCAAATACTTTTTAGGAATAAAATTCCTCTCTCCATTTTGAGACACTTGTCCAAGGCTATCGTATTTCCAATACATGATGGTTATTAAGATGGTACACAGATTGGTGGTTGCTGGCGTAATACATTCCTTCTTTCCAACTACAACTCACCGGAAGGTGCAAGAGAAGACTGCAAGAAAAATTAACTCGGGCAGAGAAGCAGCCAAGAGAGAATTGGAACTTTGATATCTTGAGTACGTCTGTTGCCTCATGCTGCAATTTTCCACTCCCTTACTATTCTTCATCATACATTACGTGTCACGCACACGCACACACGCACGCACGCAGGCACACACAATCACACACACGAAGCAGAATCTAATGACTTCGACCTATTTTCCATTGTTGCAGCGATAAAAAAAAAAAGAAAAAAAGACAGTGGAAAGATGGAGAATTGGACGAGGTGAAAGAACTCCAGCGCATTGTCCACGTGTGTGTACAAGTGTGTATGTGTGTGTGTGTACGTGCACATGTGCATGTGTGTGTGCATATATGTGCATATGCACGTGTGTGTATGCATATATGTGTGTTTGCGTGTGTGTGTGTGTGTGTGCGTATTTGTGCGTGCGTGCGTGCGTGCGTGTTCCCATTCCCAAGCCAATAGTCCCTATATTGATCAGAAAATATTTCTTATGCTTGGGTGGAGCACAGAGTATGATCCACACATGACACACAATGCTGAATAACACGACCGGAACATGCACGATTGATTGATTGAAAGTATTGGACACTTTCTCTTTCACAATATCTGTCATATCTGAAATCCACGCGCACGGACGCACGCACACAAAACACACGCTGTCTTTGTTTTTGTGTTTGCAAAGTCTCATATGACTCCTCCTCCTCCTGTTCTTGGAGGAACCTGAGCGGGTTTGTGCCATGAGAGTAAGTTTTGCCACTGTTGTTTGGTTTCCTTCGAGATGTGAACTCTGTGCGACTCTGATAACATTCAGCCGAGGAACAATTTCATGCTCTTGTACTCTGGGTCCTTTTATGACTCAAATTGTTCCATTAAGGTACTGTAGAGTCTGGTAACGCTTTGTGATATTTGTAAATAAAGTGAAGGCCTCAAGTCAGTACTGCAAAGGAATCAGAGCGCAACACACCCACACGCACAGTGTCATAAATTTAAGTCGGGGTTTGGAGGGCGCTGTGGGTACATGTGTATTACTGTTGACATTAACAAGAGGAAATATATTCCATCACTGCTGTTTTTTTTTTTACTGGAGACTGTCAATCAGAGTGAATATTCTTGCGTCAAACTGCCTGCAGTGGTTCTCAAAGCGAAAAAGTACGGCGTTTTCCAAGTACCATCATGACCAGCAATATTCAGTTACGTATCAGATTTTAATGGGTCACAGATGCATGAAAGCCTATTGCGCTATTTATTATCAGTATATGTAGCTATGACATGGGGGTCCCAAGAAACAACATTGCTAATTTGAGTATTGAGCTGAGAGTTTTGCTAAACTTTGCCCTTCACTGACTCGCACTATCCAGAAAATGGTAACATGGCAGACATCCTAGTATGCAAACTATATTTTGACATGAGTTCAAATTGGGAAGGGTTTGCTTATGTTTGTCTAAGATGCTTTTAGAAGACGTTTTTTTAGGTAACCCATAAATTCTACCATATTGTTAACGAAGGCTTTTTTCCTGTTTTTCTTATTATTAAATTAGAGAGCTTTTGAAACAGATTTGGCACAGACAACGCATTGTTCATGAAACAATGTCAATCACACAAGTTGTTCCCCACAAGCAATGTTAGAAATGCAGCTCTTCAGTTCAAACAAACTGCTAAATCATAGGAAAAAAAAGCATACGTTTTTAATAAACTGTTTGTGTCTTATAAATGGTATTAAATTTATCAGGCTAAAATGTAAAAAAATAATAATAATGAGTTGGGCCTAGTAGATTATAAGACCAAACGTCCAAGACAATACTAGTAAGCCTGTAAGTAAGACATTAGCCACATTTTCCAATACTTTTAATAGGCTTCAACCGTTTTTCTTGTTGCAAAGACATTTCTGACATGTTCAAAATTTCGTTGTGACAAGAAAAATGGTTTACAACGGTTTCCAACCTTTTGGGAATCTGACCAAATTGTTTGTTACATACGCAAAACAAATTCTAGACTGGGACTTTTACATGGACCTTATTCTGGAGATCAGTGAGATGGAACAAATGCTCATGAGGGTTTTCCTTATCGATAACCTGACGTGTGTTTGTGGTGACCTCCCAGTGCGTGATTTAAAAACGTACCTGACACGCAAGCACACTGTTGTTCCTGGTGAGCAGAGTTTCGGGCGAGGTCCCTGTGACTCAGAGAGTATCCGCAGGGATGTCACAAAGCTGGGAAAGCACTGGGAGTGGAAAGAAAGTGAAATGCACATGCTCAGTGTTGATTGTTTTTGGATTTCTGAGTCTTAGTTTGGCAAGGACACAATCAGATAAGGCACAGATACTATTATTGTGTTTAACCTTTGCATGGCGTGAAGGCGCACGGTTTGGACCCAGCAGAGGATACACACTGCAAAGTATTGTGGGAAGTTTAGAAGGCATGCAAATGTTGTGATAATATCACAAGTCCTCAGTGGCTCTCTCTTCAGGGGCCCAAAAATAATGAACTCCATAGTTTTTGCTCCCAGTTATCTTTTACTTAAAAATGGGGGGGAAAGTGATGAAATTTGAAAGTGACCAAGAGAATAGCGACGTCAGGGTTGGTTATATGGTCACAAAAAGCTCACCTGCAAAATCCCATCCATCCATCCATCCATCTTCTGAACCGCTTAGTCCCCACGGGGGTCGCGGGCGAGCTGGAGCCTATCCCAGCCGTCATCGGGCAGCAGGCGGGGGACACCCTGAACCGGTTGCCAGCCAATCGCAGGGCACACAGAGACGAACAACCATCCGCACTCACACCTAGGGGCAATTTAAAGTGCTCAATCGGCCTACCAAGCATGTTTTTGGGATGTGGGAGGAAACCGGAGTGCCCGGAGAAAACCCACGCGGGCTCGGGGAGAACATGCAAACTCCACACAGGGAGGGTCGGAGGTGGAATCGAACCCGCACCCTCCTAACTGTGAGGCGGACGTGCTACCCAGTGCTCCACCGAGCCGCCTCCTGCAAAATCTCAAGGAAGGAAAATTTCACACGGTTGAATTTAAAAGGAAAGCCATTAGCGCCATCCTGTGGCTGAATGAGACCTCGATCAAATTGACCTTTGACGCACCCATTTAGTAACCGGGTTGCTTAGGGACAACTTCATAGCTTAATTACTGCTATTCAAAATATGTCTATAATCAAACAAAAAGAAAGTGTTTTATTGGTCATATTTGATAAGTAAATTGGTCATCTGGATAGGGGCAATTTTAAAGGGTGCAAAAGTGATATTTAGTAGTTCACTTCAAATAATATTTGGGAATCACTTTTACCACAGCGGCAGTCACGTTTTGCCTTGGGACAAATATAATTCACTAGTGCATGTTGCTGTACTTCGTGCAAAGATTATTTATTTGATTCTACATAATGACTAGTTTTCGAGAAGACAAAAAGTATCATCAAATGAATGTTATACAAAAGACAAGGTTTTCTATTATATCACAAAGACAAAGGGTGTTACAAATACAGAAATTATGAATATAATAGGATTAGAATCACAATACTGAATGAAGGCTATACTTTTTTTAAAGGTTCTTTTTAAAAATAACTGTGTGAAAATGAGCTCATCTAGACAAAGTATGTTTTTAAACATTTGCAAAATCCCTTATCCTTTGATATGTACTCAATTATAGTAAATCACCATCTTATTATTTTTAATGCAAATTAGGCTTGCCTTCGAATTTTTTTTTTCCCAGTTTTCCTTTCTTAATTTCATCCATCCATTCATTTTCTATACTGCTTTTTGTAATGAAATGAAAAACCAAACTAGCATGCATTTTGAATACCCAGTGACAAAAACCAAACAAAAAAAACCACTGGCGATTGTGCTTAGAAAGTCAAACAGGCACAAAGTGGATGTGAGAAATACACATTGTACCTAATGGAGTTCCAAATTACCCATGTGTAGAACACAAATGAATAAAGTAAACTTGCCATTTGTAGAATTACATGCAACATTCAATTTACAAACACAATTAACATTTAAAGTAATTATGACGTAATTAGATTGTAATGGTGTCTAAATACTAGTACACTGTCCTACTCATGAGGACAAATAGCGTCGTAGTTCATGGACCTTGAAGGATATGGAATAAATGTTCAATCCACTGTCCATAGAAGTTATAGATGCCTCTGTGTTCATGTTAATGTCTCTGCAGGACTGGCTGTTTGAGGCAAAGCTGGTTACTCCCCGTCACAATAGGTATCTGGCTGTGCATGTGGAATCGGACCAGGTGACTCACATTACGAAAGACCTGGTCACAAGTTCGAACCTGTTGACACACACACACACACACACACACACACACACACACACACACACACACACACACACACACACACACACACACACACAAAAACAATGAAGGTGCTGATTCAAGCTCGTGTGCCATGTTTGCGACACCAACCTGGCCGTGTGGATCAACCAGTAGCAGGTGTCGCACCGTGGTTCCGTCCATCCCACTAAGTACATACTGACCGCAGGCCGAGCTGCTCTCTCGGACTAGGAAGTCTCCGTTACATGAGAGAAGTGACTCGGCCTGCTCTCTTCCTAACCTGAGTAAAGGATCACCACATTAAAGGAAAGCTGACCTTGATCACAGGGGAGTAAGAGTCGACAGAGTGGATTTCAAATTGCTATTGAGAAATATAAAATCAGTATGAAAGCCTTGTAAAATATATGCTACGTCAAGTCAAGTTTATTTGTATAGCCCTAAATCACAAGCAGTCTCAAAGGGCTTCACATAGACAAACTACAATGATTAATCGACAACTAATCAATTAGAAAAATGAATCAATAGCCATTTCTGATAATCGATTCGGGAAATAATTTACTTTAAAATTGTCAAGGTTCTCACGAGTAAATATTTTGCTATTTCTGTATAGTCCTTCATTTATGCAGACTTATCTTTGTGTTGAATCACAATAAAACATTCCCAAATATTGATTTTACTTTAGAAAATAAATTAACATTTTTGCCCTTTTTTTTCTAATACAGACCATACTTATCATTGAATTTTAGTTTACTTATGTTTTTTTTAAATATCCTGTTCTTAAATAAAAAGATGCAGATTGAAACTTGCTTTTTAAAATCTGATTTATCAATTAATCAACAAAATAACCGTCAGATTAATCAATTATTAAAATCGTTTGTTGCAGCCCTATACGCCATACAATATCCTCAAATAATATTTCTCCACTTAATTGAACAAAAATGGCATTCATCCATTTCAGCCTAGCCCAAAACAATAATTTCGTGTTTGTTTTTAATAAGGAAAATAACTCAATAAAAGCACATTTCATAAAAACAGTGCGATGTAACATTCAAATTAATGTAATAAATTCAATCTATGTTGTGCTGCTCTTCCTGGTGTGCCTTCCTTGGCCACCAAGGAGGCACGATCATACAGTTATGTAGACAAAGCAAAGACAAAACATGTTAAGAATGACATGACCCACCTGCCATGAAACCAACCCTCCTCCTGGATCAGGTGCTGGATGTGAGTTTTACAAGGAGGAGAACATTGTTTACTCCTCATCTCAGACTCCAAAGGCTCTAAAGCAGAAGGTTGAAGGAAATCAATAACAATCAGTGGTAAGAATTGATAAAGAAGTGGTACAAATACGTTTGTTACTGCACTTTAATAGGTTTTCAGGCCCAATGTACTTGACTTAAATATTTATTTTTGACAACTTCAGCATGACAAGAATAACGCAGCTGGCATTGTAGCCTTCTGTCAGGGAGTTGTACATTTATCCTGGAAATTCCATAATTCATTTACAGTAGTAGTCAAAACATGGTGAATTTTGTGAAAGCATTATAGGCATCATATTGATTGAAGGGAATATTTGTCAGAAGGTACATGTCGTGTATGTGGAAGAGGTGCACCTGTTGTTGGAGCATCCGTGTCCTGTGATATGGAACAATTCTCATAGAGTGAAATCGAAGCAGAGGAACCAATCTAAAACAACAAAAAAGTCATTCAGACAAACAATATAAATAGAAGATATACTAGGCATTCGCTGAATATTAATTTGTAACTTTTGTTTTTAGCTGGGTGTCATCTGAATGGTAATGGGAAGACAACAATACATTGCATAAAAGGAAATCTTATTTTACTATTGATCTTTTTTAACGATCTGTTTCTCCATGCAAAATTAAATTAATCATCTACAAAGAAAATAGTCAACATTCCAAAAAAGAATTACTACTACTCAATTACAATTGTTATCTAAGAATTTAACTGTTCTCACAAGTCTTTCTTATCAGCATAACTTTATTTGCTGACGACGGTTGTAGAGGGACCAAAGAGCCCGATCAAGGGGTTTGGTACACCACACTCCTGTACAGCCCACTTCTAAATTGTTTCTCTTACCCTTTCCTTCTCTGCCTTTGTGACCCACAAGTCCTCTACTCCACCAAAGGGTGACATCGGCCCCGGAGTCACGTTGTAGTAGTCATGACGCTCACTGGTCACATCAACATTATCATCATCATCTTTCGGGTCTGTTGAAGTTCCCTCTGGTTTCCATTTGTTGCATAATATTTGGGTTGATCTGCACGCACAAGATGAACTGAATTTCTTAGAACTAACAAGGGCAAAGCAGTTCATAAATATCAAGTTATCGTTTATGAATGTGACATAGAAAATAAAAGCATCTTATTGTTTAATCTGATTAGTGTGTTTGTCATTTCAATTTCTTGGAAGAAATATTTGTCTAAGTAGCATGAGTTTAATTTTTTCTTTTACCGCAGGGCTAAATATACAAATTGAAAAACCAAGCAACCGACAACAGCAGCAAAACAGAATCTTTGCCTTGACTCATGACGCATACCTGGGATCAGCTGAGACGAGTAACGGCGTGTGACAAAGAAGCTGTTTGAACCGAGACTCAAAGGCCCAACCGATGCTGCGGATCACCTCTGCTGCTCGGCCTTGAGGACACTCCAGGATGTGACACGCTTACATGCAGACAAAAAAACCCCCCAAAACATTTAGGATACAAAGTGCAATGTTGTGATTGGAGACAAAAACAAGGGGCCGCTGTACCTCTTTGATTGACTTGATCTTTGGCTACATATGCAATGTAGTCTTCCATGTCCTGCAAACACATTGCTATACTTTAGTGTAGTGCTTCTTAAACTCTATACACCATATATCATCTCAAATTATATTTGGTATCATGACCAACGTAGAGATATAGACCAGCATAATAAGCCTATTTCATGACAAACGAGGCTATTCCCCCCCCCCAAAAAAAGTGCCGGTTAATTCTAAGAAATACATAAAAAAAAATATTCATCTACATAAATAATGAATCAATTTGATTGTATTGCACAATAAAGTGAAGTAAAAATTGGACTAAAAATAAATTAGAAATCAAACTATTCTAGAAGAAAAAATACAAATTTATTGTCCCTGTCGTGGGAGGTAACTTGCCTCTAAGTGTGAGACGAATAACACTATTAATATTATCATATCATTATTATTATCATCATACAGATTACTTTGTAGTCAACAATAATGTGACAGAAGTCAAGTCAAATTCAGTGAACCGATAACGTCCCTGATATTTTTCCAACACAGTTCTTTGGCGCTTGGTGTCACGATATAAAGTTAAGTGTGACGGCAACATCAACAGTACAGTCTGATGACGGCAGCAGTCAGGCGAGTAGTAATGTTCTATGAATTGGCTGATTAGAAAGCAAGATACCAACAACATGTGATTAGTCGACCTCAAGCTTTCAATCCTCGCGATCACTAGTCGAGCGGCCTCGTCAGCTAGTCAGCTAAACCTCTAACTCGTAAAACAATTATACGTATAAAGCTTTTTTTTTTTTGTACCTTAGATCTGTTTGAGATTGTGGATGTAATCTAACGCAACATGTAGAATTAATTAATTCATTGCATTTTTAACATTGCAAAACTCCAGCAAAAAATTCAGAGTGCCCCCATCTTCTGCACCTGCTTGTGGATTTTGAAAAGACCGTTTGAACAACAAATCAATGAGCAGGCTGACTTAGCATTTGATAGCTGAATCTAGAAGCATTATGCAAAATAATTACGGAAACGTTCATCAAGCAGAATTTGAGCCACATGGCATGCCGCTGCTGATGAGCCATTTTGATTTGTGCTTCCAACAATCGGCCTACAGTGTAGAAAACTCGGGCTCTCCAATTTGTCTCATTTGTAAATAATGTTGACTTGGACGGAACCCGCAGGATGATAGATAAGAGTAATTGCTTTAAAGATGAACTTTGAAAGGTGAAGCCACTGCAGCTTGCACTGGTGACCTTGCAGCACCAATTAAAGCCAGGAAAAATCATTCAAAAAGGCAGCAAAGCAAGTTCAGTTCAAGTAGCACAAACTCTATGTCACACATGAAAATGAAAACGTACCGGGTCTCCTCCTGAGGCGAACGAAATCGCATGGATGGAGTGCTGGGTGATTCTCTGCAAAAGTGAGAGAAAGAGAAGGGCAATGTTTATATGACATAAGTTCTCATGTCGTCTCGTTCAAATAGTCACCTGTGAGGACGCGGCGAGGAGAGTGAGCGTGTCTGGGGAGACGCTGAGGATGACTCGCCTGCCGAAAAACTGCAGGTTGCTGCGACCCAGAATACAGAACATCTGCTTGTGTTCAGGCTGACAAGGACAGAAAAAGGGCTCATTTGTGCAAAGCTCTTTGAAAACACATTACCGACACAATCGCACAATAGTGACACTGTCACACACACCACATAAACATACAATACTTTCACAGGTTATACTGAAATGCCCTGACAGTCAAATGAAATGCTCTCACACATGAGTAACTCGGTGACTGTCACATATACACACACACACACACACACACACACTCAACACACAACAATGAAATCTCTGTTGCTCTCACACATTACTGAAATGCTCTCAAACTCGTGATTGAAATTTTATTTGGTCACCATGTACAATTCCAATGCTCTCAGACATCACACATTTTGTTGTTGTTGTATACTCTGAAATGTTCTCTCATTTGCTACTAAAAAAACTCACACATACAAACAACTTAAATGTTCTCACATCAGTATACTAATGACGCTCTTACTGAAAATTAAGTTGATTTTCATTTCAGTGTATTATCTGAATGAATTTCAGTATGATGCATGAAATGTTTGTTTCTTACACTTTTTATTTTCATTGTGGTCTTGGTGGTGGTCCTCTTGCACAGTCTGTTGATTGCCTCTCTGCATGACACACACACACACACACACACACACACACACACAAGAAACGTACACAGCCAGGCATTGGAAGGATATACGGTTTTTCATCAAAATGTGAAATTTGAAAAATGCTACTCTAAAATATTGTTTTGGTTTCAGAAGCAAAAAAAAATCTTTAATGTGTTGCCATTACATAAGATGATTTATGATATTAGGCCTAGGATGACAGACAATGACAAAATGATTTAACAGTGTTTGAGTGTAGCCAAATCTGTTTCCTTTCAGATCTTTGAGCATGTTAACATTCTCGCAACGCTGTCAAAAGTCATCAGATGAGTTACCACGAGTTTCCCATCCATTCCGAGAATCCGGAAAGTCAAGAAGTTCAATCATTTTCACACATTGTGAACTCTTAGTTTTGATGCAGACGTTTTGCCATGCAACACGTTATCAGAGTATAGAATTGACTTCCCGCAAGTGGGCCACGTGGTAGAAAGCAAATTGATGCTTACACAGTCATGAGCCTGCAAATGTAACTCAATAATATAATCATATTATAATATAGCAAAGTGAAGCCACATCTCGCTGTTAAATATTACCCTTCACTGACAAATATTTAACTGACAAAATGAAATTGCCTGTTCAAATAGCTTTGCAACTATATAAACTGTACACAG
The DNA here is from genome assembly GCF_054491065.1 of Syngnathus leptorhynchus. NCBI lineage: Eukaryota > Metazoa > Chordata > Actinopteri > Syngnathiformes > Syngnathidae > Syngnathus > Syngnathus leptorhynchus. Next base: position 10,132,111 of record NC_141197.1, read on the forward strand.
TAAATTTTGTCCATTTAACTCTAATAAGAACCATCATCATCATCATCATCATCATAAAAATAATATAAATACTATGTGTGTAAAACGCAGCTTTTAAAATTTAGAACTAAACTGTACCAGTTCTTAGAAATAAATATTTTGTTTCAGTGTAGTATTTACTCTCAATATTTTACTTCCTTCCAAGTGTTAATTTATTACTCAGACCGAGACCACTTACTCGAGCAAAAGGTACTCTACAAAATATACTGTGTGTTAAGACTTGTAAGAAGAAGCAGCAGCAGCAATTAAAGGACAGTGGATGACCCCCGAAAAAAAATCATCCATATCTTATTGCCATCGGTTAAAGTTGTAAGCCTTGATTGGTGACAGAGAAAAATGCCCTAAGTTGAATTGTATTGGAGGATGGGAGGAATGAATAGGCGGCACAGTGGTGCACTGGTTAGCACGTCCGCCTCACAGTTCAGAAGGTGTGGGTTTGATTCCACCTCGGGCCCTGGTTTATTGTCTCAGTGTGCCCTGCAATTGGCTGGCAATCAGTTCAGAGTGTCCCCCACCTACTGCCCGATGACAGCTGGGATAGGCTCCAGCATGTCCGTGACAATGGATGGGAGGGATGAATGATTTCTGTCCATCAAGGCAATACTGTATTGTTTCTATTATCATACTCAACAAACAAGCATTCCAATTACAGATTTATTTATTTATTTATTTATTTATTTATTTATTTAGAGCAAACCTGACAATTCAGTAAGGGATCAAGTCATGATTATCCCCCACTGTATGCTTGTGATTCTCCTGTCAGTATCTCTGGCTTTTTATGGGAAGAGATTTTACCCCTTTTTACCCCTTGAAGACAACTTGCACATAATAGATTTAAGTTTCTCTCTTGCCCCCCCCTCCCCTACTTCCTCTTTCGTAATAAGTGTATGTGAGATCATTAGGAGGAAATTCACTTAATTACATTTGCCGGCCAATTTCTTGTGCAGTAATCTAGCAAACAGAGGTTGCTATGGTCATGTCAACTGATAAGACGTCACCAGGAAATAGCGAAGAAAAAGATGTCACACGTTTCATTTACTGTTACTGAAAGAGATGGTTTTTTTTAGGCGTGCACAGTTGGAAACAAAAATAATGTTCTTTTGTATTATTCTACATGTAGCAGTGGAGTGGGAGAACTTACCGTGTTACTTGCTTCCTTGTATCAAAGTCGAGGGTTCTCATGGATTGGATCACCTCCACGCTACCCATATACTGAGAAAGGGAGAGAGTAAGAAAAGCACAACAGAGAAACTGAGTCTTCTAAAACATGCAGGAAAGGGGCCCTCAAGAATCGGATTTGTACACCAGTGCCCTACAGCGTGAACATGGCCTTATATTAGTTGTTCTATACAGAGGATGAAAAACATCTGACTTTGATTGCGGATATATTGTCTGTCTACATGTTTTTTTACACCGTTTGTATTCAAGCCATCGTCTAAGCAATGTAACATAGATGATAAAGCTGGAGGACTGAAAAGTGGACACAAGATGGTATACTGGACGTGGCAATAAACAGTTTGAAGCCTCTTTTTCAGATGGATTCTTCACTTTTTGATAATATGCTGCACACTGTTACATTCCCTGTATTCATCAATTTGTTGTGTAGGTGATACTATAAAGAATATGAGACATTTATACATTTATTTGGGTTGACAATTTTAATGGCCCTCCGAGGGAAACGATGACTGTGAATAAAATGATTTTGACACCCCTGCGAGTCTAAACGGATCGCGTACCTCAAGACTGTGCTTGCATTCAAAGCAAAAAGCCACAATTAAGTCAAGTCATCACTGTATTGCCTTTTACTCCTGCATGACCTTTTCTGACCTTAATCCGTGTTCACACATACACTATTGGCTAAGGGTAACAGAACAAACCCAGATTCACACAAACATCAGAATGTTGAATTCATGTGTGTGAATGTGTAAGTTGTGAGTGGGTGGGAGAGTTAAGGACAATATGTGTGCTTGTTGACAGGTGTAAGACCCACACCTAATCATTTAGTTCTTGGTTACCAGTTTCACACACACACACACGCGCGCGCACACTAGCAGTCGAGATGGGGGGGGGAGCGCAGAGCCAGGATGAGTCACTACTGCCTACACAGAAAGCTGACTGGAAGGAGGGTGTGAAGTGTGTGAGATGGTGACTACGTAGTATCGCACAATGTGCACCCCAATGGCCAAATAAACAGAATGGTCACATCATGTACCTTACCCTGATGTGATGGTGGACCACTCTATGGACCACTGAAGAGCACTGCTTGCATTTGTGTCGAGTGCAAGGAGGACAGATGGCCGTCCCGGGAAAGCTACACATGCAATGGAAGGCGGTTGGTCGTTTTGGGTGATTGGTCACACTCCCCTCAACACTTCCGGCCCCGGGTGGTCCGAGTGGAGGACTTTGCGGTGGGGCTTCATCAGGTATGAAGTCCCTTGACACGGATGGTGTATCGTGGAGGAAATCAGAATCCAAGCAAAGAGACCAGTTGTCCAAGGAAGTTTTCGAATCGTTGTGCAGACGGCTGTATTTAGTGCGCTTCAGCATGCTTGGACTGTTGAGAAAGTGATGCATCAAACACATGCAGGACAAATAGAATGTTGGGTTGACTGCATGAACTCTACCTGGTTACTGTTCTGTTGTGTGATGACACAAAAAGGTACTAGAATTAGACACATTGTTGATGATTTCATTTGGTTATACTGCAAGATAAATGGTACTCACCAGCATGCGACTGGGACATCCCATGTAGTTTCAAGTCCGGTCAGCCTCACACCAAGTCCAAAACTTACAATTTGAAATCACCTGTCCTTCCCTTGACAACTTTCCTTCCTCCCATTTCTCCGTGCAGATTTTATGAATAAACTGGAAGCTCTTGCTCATCAATGAGTCTCTGTGTGAGGACGAGCGTATGAATGAGCAAAGGAGATTGACAGGGAGCCCCCAGGCCCTCCTCTTTCTCTGCCCCTCCCTTACCTAAAACCGCCGTCCAATCACAGCAAGGCTGAGTGACTCATGCTGGACGCGCGCACACGTATACAGACGCAACGGGACTTAATACCCAGTTATATTTTTTTGATAAATCCAATCTTTTAATCTAGTCCTTCACGTCAAGCGCAACAAATAATTATTCTGGCCCCTAAGGTGAACAGAATGCGTCCGTGAAGTATGACGCTGGGTCATTAACTTTTCATCTAAAACATGTTCAGAAACATCTTCACTGTCATCTAAAATAATATCTTGTCTTGAAATATATGGACGGAAATTAAAAGATGTATTTACACCAGAAAGGTCCTTTGGTCGTTTGCAGAATCATTAGTTTACCGGTAAATTTGTCGACTTTTGCTAATTTGCTGTGAATTTTGCTATTAGTGTCCTCAAAAAAAGTGCAGAAATGTTGAATAGTTGGACGTGAAAATGTTTTGTTTTGAATTAAGATCACTTTTGAATTTAAGATTTGTCCTGTCACCCTAAAGTGCAAAACGCCCAACGTTTTAAATACTTCATGTAGGATCTTATTTCTATTTCTGTGGCGTGCAAGACATTGAGTGTAGCTGAAATTAACAATTTATTCAAATTTATGTTCTGTAAAAGGCTCTGTTACATCGACAGCGTTTGTGAAAGACCTATGTAAAGAAATGGGGCGATATCAAGGACGAGTGAATGGAGCCTTAGCTGCGCTTGACCTCCCTCTAGTGGCCACTCTTTAAAACTACTCAAGGCCAACAATGCGAGGAATCAAACAGTCACTACAGTCATTTAGCCCTCATTTTACATTGATATTTCATTATGTTTAAATCCTTGAATATCTGCTATAACTACACTTTAGCGTGTTTGTATTGAATGACTTTAGATAGTCGAACTGGGACGACAAATAGCATAGTAACATAAAACTACAGGGAGAAAAAAAGCAAGAGATCACTACAAAATGATCAGTTTCTATATATTTTTTCTACATATAGGAATCCGTTTAAGCAACATGAACAAAGAAGCATCAATTACTTGATGCTTCTGTGTTGACTTCCTAAGAATTAATTTCATGTGCTTTTCTAACTAAAATACCCTTGGGCGAAATTAACCCAAAAGTACAGTAGTGCAGACGATAACATGCATAGAACAGACAGTACAGATTATCACGTTAAATTACTGATATTTTACTTTGCCCAGTCGATCCAATTCAATTACGTAATTTAATAAACAAGCAAAAAGTAAAATGATGTCAAGCATTCAGAGCCTGTAAAGCATCCAATGTATTATTGCAACAATGGGAAAAAAGTCAACTCTCGAATGTGTGTTTTTGTGTTCCCGTGTAACATGCACACTTTTGCGGCAATTATTTAATCATTTCAGGGTTCTGTGTAAAAGGCAAAGGCGCAGAATACCTGCGTTCCGGCTCTGATGCAACTACACAATGTAATTGTACATAAATGAACAAAACATCCATATGAATTACTTAAACAACATTTTAATTATGTTAATCAACAGTCCATGTATTTTAGGGATTATGAGAAACAGCCTCTTACAATGTTGCTAATGAAGTTGTGAAAGACTCATAAATATTCATATAAAGACATCACACTGAAAAAGTACTTCATCGAACCGTTTTTTTGTTTTGTTTTGTTTTGTTTGCTCATTTTAAATCACAAGAACTCTTTCTTAGTACTGTATGTACATAGTGCAAAAAAATACACGCTTGTTGTCGATAAACACTTTGATGGATGTGGCAACAAAAAAAGTCCACGAGGACAAAGTACCTTTTATTAAGCTACAAATACTTTCCGGATCCAAACGTGTGACACTTAAGCACGCGACTGACTTAATTCAATTCTACTTCTAACATTTTAAAATGGCTTTACAAAGTGATTGGGAGTTTTTATTATATATATATATATATATACACAATCGAATACTTGTCATTAAAAGGCATGAGTAGTTTGAACGTGCTGTCGTAAACACGGGTCTTCTGGGTGATAGTCGTCATCGAACAATTTAAACACGGGTGTTAACTGCTTTCTGAACGAAACAAAAACTTTGCAATGGATTACAAATGAGACAACTGCAGTGTATTAAAATATCATTACCTTCAGGAAAAAAGCCCAAAGCATGATCGTGACTCTTTCTACCAACAACAACTGTTTCTGACAACCAAGTACTGTACAGACGCTACTGTTCTGCTTCTTAGAAGTTAAATCATCTGAATGGAAAATGGGGGAAAACACTTTTTCAACGATAATGAAACACTTCCTGCCACAGATGCGAGAATGCTGTTGAGGAAACTACACAGCGACTAAGCAATCCAAACAGTGTCTCCTTTCCTTCCTTTCCTTCCCTTCCTTCTTTCCTTCCTTTCGGGAGAAGTGCTAGCATGAACACAGTATGTACAAGAAAGGTAAAGCTCAAACACAGCAAAGTAAATGTAAGCTATGTGCATGTAAACAAACACCCACATAGAGCTGTAAATGCGCTCCATGAAGTTGGTAGCAGAGTAGTTACAAGCTCTCTGAAGCATTTCGCAACACTTGCCCCCAAAAATGGTGTCTGTCAACTTGGGATGAGGACACATGGAAACAAAAGTTTATTCCAAATTCAAGTGTTACAGGTTAGGGGTTGAATTTTTTTTTTTTTTTTTTTAGATGAACCTGCTGCCGCTTGGTCCTCGAGCCTCTCCGTTGCGTGCGAGTGGTCTGCACTGACAGATGCCTGAGATTAAGGGCCTGATTTACTAAGATGCCAAATGGCGTGTTGACTCACTAGTAACACAGGACGAGCAAGCTCCGAAAAAGCTTGATATCCGTCCTGGTCCTGGAGACCCCCTGCACTAACAGGTCAAGTGCGCTGTGAACAAAAGGGGCTAATCTAGCTCCCTGTAGACAAGAAAGGTTTGCTTCAAAATTTAGGAAAGCACTCCATGTGCAAAACAAAGTGGTAGAATTAGAAGTTTAAGTTGAAGAGGCAAACAAATGAATTAGTGAATGGTATGTATCTGCCATCCTGTTGAACATGGTGCTTAAAATGCAAAATGCACCACAAATTGTTTTTAGGAGAGCCCAGAACAAATTGTCACATTGTATTTGGTTTTTGCGTTGGAGTCATTTTAGCAGAGATGAACTGAACTTTGTCATAGGTGATATAGCATTGGGACTAGCATCAGCAGTTTTTTAGGTGTAGTGGTACACGGACTTCCTCTAGTGTTATGTCAACAAACACTGATTTAAATGTTGAAATAATAACTCAGTTACAATTGCTTCAACCTTTTTTAAATCAGTGCATTTGTTAAGTGGGAGTCAGTTGTATTTAACTTTTAAACAGATTTTCAATGACTCTTTTGGAACGCTTTACTTTCAAACACAGGTACACTGTTTTATTTTCCTATTTAGGTGGTCACAGATGACATAATGTTACAGCGGCTTACACCAATTATGAATCTATCGTTGCGGTCAGGCGGAACCCTCGTTTGTGTTCAATTACATATTTTCCCACAATTCATATTGTTGGTCTGTCCCGAGCATTGGTTCATTGGTTTTGTGGAAAACTAATGATTTGGGAATGCAAGGATTTCGCCTGACAACAATGATAATTTTCAGGAGTAAAATCACAGCTTCTGTTTGAATAAAAACTTTGGATTTTATGTAGCTCAGGATGCTTTGTGTAAAACGTTTGAGAATCATTAGGTTGCTGAATAGCCAATATGCTGCATTCAATTGTTTCTGGCATTCAAGCATGTGGGAAATGACTGGTTATCGGTTAGTAGATCAGGTTCTATTTGCCTGCGTTTGCACACGCAAATCTTGAGTAAATCAGGCCATAGGTGTAAGATTACGTCTGGTGTAGTCATGGAGATGCAAGGAGAACAACTGCTGGTTTTATGGGATGAGACCACGTGGGTGAGACCAGGAGAGAAAAGGAAGACGAGGAGGAGGAGGAAAGGTCAGGCCGTGACCTCCTTGGCCCCCACCTGCTCTCTGCTCTCTACGTTGGTATCTGCGATGGCGTCTGAAACAAGGCCTTCCTCATCCTCGCTCTGCGCTCTCTCCTCCTCCTCATCATCCTCATCCTCCTCTTCTTCCTCATCATCTTCTTCTTCCTCTTCCTCCTCTTCATCCTCCTCGTCTGTACTGTCCTGGCTCTTTCCCAGCTGCATGTTCTCCAAGGTTTTTGAAACCCACGACTCAATGCGGCTGTTGAGAGTCGGTACCTCTACGGAAATGGGTTCCGGCGTGTAATCCTCCTCTTCCTCATCCTCTTCCTCTGCCTCCTCCAACATGCCAGGGACCAAGGTGGAGGTGGTGGAGGTGATGGAAGAGTTGAGCGGCCCCCTGCAGCTGCCGTCCAGCGAGCCTGTCTCGGTGCTCTGCTGGGAGGCCAGCTCCAGGCGGTCGTCGGCGCGGACCTCATCTCGCTCGCCGTGAGCCTGTGTCGGGAGCGGCGCCCTCTGCGGGGCAGCGGTTGTCGGGATTGCCGGGGTCTCATTGTCTCTGGGGGGAGCAATAGAAGGGGAAGGGACACTTTTTTCGGCCTCCACTGGCTCCGGAGCATCTGAAGTTTCAACCATACTTCTCCAGTTGGTTTCTGCAGGAAGGGGGGAAGGCTTGATGAACATTTTCGTATATAAATACGTATAGAAAACTATTACACTGAGTAGTGAAATGAAGTACGCATGCATTTTTGAGCACAAATGAAAAAGAAAATAACATGAACACACTAAAAAGAAATCATTGTATCCAAGTTAGGCGCGCTTATGGGTGGCTAACAAGCGTAATAATATATAAGGAAAGAGACACGAGGCATCTCACCATACTCCTTCTCATTGACCTCCGAGATGGGCTCAGAAATGACTGAGCAAAAAGACGTAGCGGAAGCTGCAGAGTGGTTGCGTGAATGTCCCATGTGTGAAACTTTCTTGACGTGTTTCAAAGCCTCCTCAGCCTGCTCTTGTTCCAGAGATGACACCATGTCCTTGTAGGCCTGCCTGGCCTGTTCTGTTAGCGACACCAGGTGGTCAAATAGACTCTGAAAGAAGCAGATAAGAGGCACTCTTATTTTATGAAGAACAATCATATGAAAAATAAATAAAGGTAAAAACCAAGGTAGTTTAGTACCTCAGCTCCAGAATAGTTAAAGATGCCAACCACACTGACGGCCACAAGTTTGTTGACGCAGCGTCCGAGAGCTTTTCTGCCTAATGCAAACACAAACGGGATCCCCTGCTCTCTGGCCATGGCAATTACATTGTAGAGAGCTTCATCCAAACCACCTGTAACAAAAGTCACAGAAATGCTTCAAATTAAAAAAATAAATAAACAAGCTTTCAAAAGTGAAATGACACTTGGAGGCACAGTTCTACTTGATCTAGTACAGCACTATATCAAACATTGTCCCTTACTAAGAAAATGGATAGCTGACTGACAATGTAAATTCATAATTGTGCTTGTATGCCACAGTGAGGGCACAGCTTGCTCCCTACCTTTGGCTTGGATCTTTTCACAGTTAGGAGAGATGATGACGCATTTGATCTTTCGCAGCTTCATGTGCTTGGTGACCTCCCGCAGGCCCATGACGAGGCGGCGTTTGGATTTGGCCTTGTTGGGGTCCTTGTGGTAGAAACGGTCCTGGAAACGGACCAGCTCCTGCAGCAACAGCGTCGCACTCTCGTCAATCTCCTTGTTTAGGACTTGGCTACAGTACCTAAGGAAGGCAACAACATGACATGGAAGAATGGCAAGGTTAAGGAAATATGAAAACACCACTAATGTCGTTAAGACATTTAGCAAAACACTTTGACAACTTGAAGCCTATAAATTTATTCATTTACTTTGATGTTTGGGATAATCATTGGTGGTTTTGAACAATGTAAAAAAAAAAAAAGTCAAAACAGGCTGCAGGCTTTACGCTATTGTCGTGATAACGTATGGAACTGTTGGTCACATCAGAGGAAGGCAAGGAGCTTTAGCTGCAAGGGCCATTTGGAGGCTATCAATGCAAAATGTGTTAGAGAAGGCTGGGCAAGGACAATAGGCCTACAGCGGAAGACACAAAGATAGCTTTGTGGCTACTTGCATACATTTTTGCTGAGGAGGCTCAATGTGTCGGACATCTGTGCCCTGCTCTACAATTCTGTATTGTACAAGGGCCCCCTGAGAAAAAAAGACCCGCTAATTCCGAGACGCTTCTCCCATCCAAGGCTATTTTTGGGTGGGATAACTATTCGCAAGAGTGATTCACTTACTCTCTGAAACGTCGACTGTGGATTATTGTGAGTGCGTTTGAGGCCATTGGACTCCCAATGCCGGAGCTCGAAGGAGAACCCTGTGAAACGGGGGTGATGCTGTATGGAGAGTTCTGACTGGCTGGGGAGAGGGATGTGTCACTGGGGACACACAGGCCATTTTCTGTGACATAAAGAGAAGGAAGAACTGTTAACAGGGATTTGATTTGGGGAGAATAAAGTACTCGTATTTAATTTATCCCACCTTCTTGAGAGGCAGGCTCTTGTGAAAGATCTTCAGTAAAATGTAAACAATCATCCCTATGCTCTTCTTGGCTCGGCAACTCTTGTGCCGAGCTTGTTTTACCCTTTTTGCCTTCTCTCTCCATGAGAATAATCTAAAAAAAAAAAAAAAGCAGATAAAAACAGTCAGAACAATAACAAAAATGCATTACGGTGATCGATTTGAACAAATCAAGCAACCAAAACCAATCCAGACGTTAAATCAAGGTGTCAAGCACACCACACCGCATCCATCAAACAAGAAAATCGATGGCAGTTTTTGAAACATTTCAAGGTTATTGTCACCATATTAAAAATAACACACTATGTAGAGACAGATTTTTCTCATTCAAAAATGACATATTTCGTTATAGGGCGTTTCGCCGGACAGCGACAATAAAATGTGACGTAAGGCCATAGTGTCCACGCTTCTCTTGAACAATTATTATCAACTCATTAACCTTCTTGAGAGCCGTTGGTCGCTTGACTTTGGGTATCTCTCGCTCCTTCCCTCGTTTTATACGTGGAGCAGTGGAATCCAGAGTGTTAGGGGAGCCCAAGTGAGGTTGAGGATGACCCTTCAACATAGCTGTCAAGCTGCCAGTGCTGTGGAATGGCATAGTTGTTCCAACTGCGGGGGAACAGAACTATGTGAGTAGATGTGTAGAAAAAAAAACGAAGCAGAATTCCAAAAGAATATTAAAACTGAACGGTGGGGTTGGGGTACCTGCAAACGATAGTGGCTTGGTATTGGTGATCTGTTTGGCCTTCAGTGCCAGCTGCTGTTTAGCCAAATCTGCCAGCATGTCTCCTAAATCCAGCGTGACAGGAGTTTTACTCTTCTTGCCTGCTGCCTTGGTGAGTGCCTCCTGTAAAGAGGGAAAAGAAAAGACAGAACAGGATCACTTGACTAAAACAGTTGACTCCCGATGAACATTAACTCTTGAGTTCCTAACACGGTACCTGTAATTTCTGCTGTTCCATACTAATCTCTGAGTATTCCTGAGCAGTGGCCACGGCAACAGCCAGTGCCTTCTTCCTCTGGCTTTTGGCCCTCTTGGGAACCGATGTGATAATGGGGATCGGTGTCTGCACAATGCTGATCGGGGAGTTGTCTGCTATGTTTTCTAGCTGTGATAAGGAATAAAACATTAAATGTTCAGTTGCTTTGCAAAAGAATCAGCACAGAGCCTGTTTTTCACCCAGTGGTACTCTTTTATTGAAGTACCACCCACTGCTTTTGTATTTGGTGCAGGATAGCTTTGGAGTAATAAAACAACGTTACAACTGTAACTACGAATCTAACGAATCCTGAATGGCGGTCAGATCATGTTGTCATTTGGAGTTTCCGTATTCACGCAAGAATATTCTCTGGGGACATCAGAACAACGTTTCAATGCTTTCGTAGTTGGTGTCATTATTGCTATTCCTCTTAAAATATAATTGAAAATAACATCTAGCAAGATGCTGTAAAAAGGTTGGATTTTTCCACATCAAACAAATTTGGAGAGTTTACCTAACAGGAATACACAACGTAGAATACCCCCCCGCCCCCCAAACCTTAACCGTAAACCCCTTTGCATCCGCTACATGTGGCAAAATAAACAACATCGGAGTTCATCGCTCCGAATCGATTACAACCTGGCAGAACCTTAGCTGAAAGTGACTTAAAATATGTTCTGATAACAGTCTACAAATATGCACTTGGCCTACCAGATTTCGACACAGTTTTGGCTGCGTTTGGGTCTGGGATGGCGCATCTGCTTTGGTGCAGCGCTGGACACCATTTCCAGTGGGTAGGTCTGGGAACTCATCTCTCTCATCTTCATCCTTGTGTATATAAAGTATATTTTACTGTAAGAAATAAAAAGGGGAACAAGTGAAATAGTACATGAATAAGCAATCGCTTTCCCACTTCAAAGTAAAGGGGCTCCGTTGTGATCTCGTCACGTGTGACCAGTACTGGCTGCAATCTCTGTTCCGACTGGTTTGGAAAACCACGCCCTGGACAGGCACTGTGAAAATCCTACAGAGGGGAAAAATATCAAACGTTGACAAAAACACAGTTGGAGAATTTACCGGATATTCTGGTAATATCTATTATTATTCTGTGATATAATAAATCCAAGTAATCAACTCCAGTAGTCTTTACTGCACCTGTGAGAAGTTACTCTGTTCAGGATTCTTCCTCTGGTCTACTCTGTGGAAATTTACCCATGTACCTGCTATAAGAGACCAAGTGCATTGTAAATTTCAGTTCATAATTGAGACCATGCAAAGATAAAGCTTTACCACTACAGACATATTAAGTACTAAAAAGAAATGTATTCATAAGAGCAGAATTTAAACTTACTTGTCATTACACCAGCCTCAACCCCCTAAAGACAAAAAAAAAAATATTGCAATTAACATCATAGTTGATTTGACAGTTGGAAATGTGTCGTTAAGGAAATTGCTACACTTGAACTTTAAATAAAAACTTTATATTCATGGATACATCTGAAACGTTTAATGTCTCTACTGCTGAACGGAACAATATGGGCAGTCAAGTCAACAAAACACATTATCAGAGGTGAGATTTAAAGAAACAAAATAAAAAAGCCTGTTGCCATACGGTGCACGATGTGGACGTCTCTACTGTTCGATGTGTTAGTCCTGCTGCCTGTTTATGTTTGGGGCTACAGTATCCACTGTCGCTGTCAATGTCAGCTTCACTGGTGCCCTGATCGCTGTAGCTTTCAGCAGCATTGGATGCCTGTTGCCTCTTTGTTCGGTTCTTCCACAGTAGCGGACTGGCAGGCTCCCCAAAACACCGCCCAGATACCTCACCTGGGAAATCTAACAAAGAGGGATCAAATTAGACACACACATACATTGATACAAGATTGTCATACATGTACTATCACAGAACACTTCATTACCAGTAGTTATTTCATCATTCTGACAAATGTGATATTTAATTAAAAGCATAGTCAAAACAGCAACAATGTGTGGCGTAGCCTGCCAATTAACAGACCTACTATTGTTAACAGCCCATCTGTGCTTTGATGCTTTTCTATTTCATCAATAAATATATTTAATTGGTTTAACATCACTGTAAAGTACCTTTGGGGTCCTCATCAGAATGACAGTCTTCATGAAAATATAGCGGACAGGTAATTCTCAAATGATTAGGACAATAGCTTCCAACAGGCTGTAAGTCGACTTATTTGTGAGTCAAGACACATTAGATTTCAAGAAATAAAAATAGATGAAAACATTTTTTAAATATATGAAATAGTCTGTATATTTCATATGCTGATGATATATGATGAGATATGCTGTTGACACGTATCTCTGTGGGGGGGGGGGGGGCGCGCATCCATGTTGATGGAACTGTCGATGTTTTCAAAGGCATACAATGGTCATTTACTTTACTAAAACCAGACTCGGTTCATGTGACATGACTTGCACAAAAGTAAATACCCCAACTGGAATCTCTACATTCTCTTTTTGTTGAGGAGCCCAATCAGTTGCATCATCAACCAGTACAACCAGATGATGCGGTTACTGGCAGTAGGCTAAACTTCCTCACTAAAGTGAAAGTAACATACTTTCGAATAAATATTTTGTGAAACATTACCATCTTTTACTGCTCTATTAAACAGCTAAGATAAAAGTTTTCAAAGTTGAAGATATTCCGTCTTTTACATCCCGAAAGCAATTAAGGAGGAAGATGCTTACCTGTCTGTTGGGCAGCATCCACCAGTAGTACTTTCTTGGTCCAACCATCATAACCATTGTTGCAGAATTCCTTCTGCACAGTCAAAGTCCTGCTTGGGGGGCGGCGACCCCTTTGTGGCTGGCAAACACCTAAATGTTGCTGTTTGATATTATAATGAGAGGAAGACAGTTGGCTGTAATATCTTGAACATGAGAAAAAATATATACAATGGCACAGGAACATCAAACGTGTATTATTATTTTTATTTTCATTATTATTATTATTATTTTAAAAAATATATATCATAAGAAAAAAGGAGGGCAAAGTCGGAATCAACAGGGAAAAAAAAATCACAAGATTTTCATGCATCTCTGATTAACATTTGAAAAAAACCAGTATTTATTTTTTCTAGGGCTTACCATCATTTGGGTCTTGGCATTATTTTTATGTTTTTTAATAATTCTGTTGAACCACAATTTCAAAGCAATGTCTGTTTTTCTTTTACTTATTATTACTAGTATGTTATTCATTAACACAGAGGTTTCAACACTTATCTGTGTATGTGCCAAGTTTAAGAGTAGACAATTTTACCTTTGGCATATTTGATCGGACCATGCCTCTTCCTCTGTGATTTGCTATTCCATATGTTGGCCCAACAGGCGGAGGCCTTTCACCAACATCTGTCGAGACGGGGTTAACAACTCCAGGCTGCACTGGTCCTGCGTAGGTGCCAGGGAATGGCTGGTAAAAGCCCATCATAAGTGGGCATGGGGCAGGCATAATCTGGTAGTAGGTATAGTCATTGGAAACAGGGGGCTGAGGGGAAGACATGATTGGGTAGGCGAAGTAAGGACTACCAGGGCCAGGGTTGGGCTGATGCCAGCGCAGATCCCCGGCATTGTACACTGGATGCTGCCTGTAAAAAAAAAAAAAAAAAAAAAAGGATTATTTTGTTGTCTTTATGTTTAGAATGATTGATCACATTGCTATATACTCTGATCTGACTCTGAATATAAAATGCACATCTTAAAAACAACCTCAACAAACACAAGATGTTGCTAAGGGGGAAAGTCCTTTAGAGGAAGGATGATGATTGCATCTGTGGCATCACAATGAAGTACATGAGGGTTTGTTAAGATGGTGCTGGTGTGGTCATGCTACAGAAAGGTTGACATTTTCACAACCAACCTGTTACAGCAGTCATTTCCTTGCATTCAAATAGCACGGAAGGAAACAAAAGTGCGGATGTGTGCAGGATATAGAAGATCACTAGTGTGAACAAAGAGGACCTGCTGGAAACTGGCTATGGTGCCATGTCTTTTTCTCATGGATGCACTTAACTAGAGAAGCGGGGACAACGGACATAATCACGCTCATGGGGAGGTCTGCTCACACTGGTGCAGAGGCAGAACAATGATGGGAGGGGACAAGTCAGGAAACGGAGCAAAGCTACTTTACACAAGAGGCTTCTTCCATTCAAAAGGTGTTGTCGCTACATGAGATTTAAACTCAACTATGAGTGAGAAAACCATGCAAACTCCACATAATCACTCTAATGCAGTGTGTGCCGTATTAATTAGCGGCGACATTTCCCAGTCTGTGACACAATACCTGTTGGGTTGGTTCTCTTGAACAAAAGGGTAGCAGGTGATGAGGTAGCTCGGAATGGGAGTAGTTTCCACTCCTCCGTTGCCGCCTCCCGGCTCTCCAGATAGACTCATGCTGACCAGAGATCCCTCAAGACCTTTTGTCTGTGGGATGAATGGTTCCACTTCAGCTGAAAGTTTTACATCCTGTAAAAAAAATAAAGCATGATTACTGGTGGAATGTGAGGAATGGAACCAAGTTAAGGCATTAAAATGACAAAACTAACTGTGAAGCCTGGGGTATTCCGATCCATATACAATATGATGGACTATGGGCAGACAAAATTAAGCTCCTGACCTCACTCCAACATAGTTGTATGAACAGCAAATGGCAAATATGTGGTGGTGGAACACTTTTCTTATTAGATCAAACATAAAAACGAGCCACATTCACAGTAAATGTGCAGGAGTGATCATACTAAAATTAGGGTTTGCTATTCAAGATGCTGATCAATCACATGATATGTATATACACAGTGAATGAATAAGACCCAAAAGATCTACATCTGCTCCACCAGGTAATCACCAACATGCAACATGCAGTAGGTTATAAAGTAATTACATTGACATGTAGTTACCCTGATTTTTATATATATAAAAAATAAAAATAAAACGCCCACAGATATAAGAAAAGGTTTTGGTGGAAAAACTAACATCACGTGTGTAATAACAGCCAATTAAATGGCTGACATTAATTGGTCCAACCCAAAAAACAAACACTTGTGGTATGATTGCAACTCATCTGGGATTTTTAGCAGCTACACTAGCTCATTGTTTTTCCGTGAAGACAAATGTCACCCTTTATGGGTCAGGTTTTTTTTGTTTTGTTTTTGTGATTACATTGCCAAGGCATTCGGGAAACTACTGCTGTTGACATTTCCAAGAATTTTCTCCCAAAAAATTTAATTAACTATCATCAAGTCATTTGTTTGTTGGAAATAATTTAAAAACGGTCCTTGTTGTCATCTTTAAGATGTGTCCAATATAGCCAATTAAAAAGAGGGGTGAACAAGTTCAGCAAACAAAGAGGCTTCCTACTTTCTCTCAAACAGTGCCTGTAACACAGACAAGCCACTGTGTCCCACTACCATTGGCGGTGGGTGGTTCCCCCCGCCACACACTTTTCCTTCATACATCAACAAACGTCATCTTGTCTAAATAGAAATGTAGCAGATTAAGCCTATATAACCAATTCACAGAAACTAAACAGCAATGTTGACTCTCAAGATGCAGCAGGATGTGGTTGCAAGTGATTGTTTTGTAGTGGTAAAAAAGCCTGTAGTTACAATTAAAGATGAAAAAAAAAAAAATAGACCAACCTATGAATGCACATAATGTAAAATAAACACTAATCCAAAGTTTCCCACTTAGTAATATTAATAGGGTTAGGGTTAAAATGTCTTTATCATATATTGTGTGCAGCCCAACTAGTCAAAACACAGTGTTAGGTTTAATTTTTCTTTTTGGGAATATGAATTAAACAGGCAAATTCCAACTTATTTTATCCATCTCATGGTGCGATCATTTTGCCACTTGCTGTCGACTGAAAATTACATCAGAATTTCTCAGGTCTGAGGTCAAAACCAATCATGCATGGCTCAGTTTAAAAAAACTGGTGAGCTGCGATTGGTTGTGACCTGAGACAGCAACCGTGAAGTCAATTTCAGTCGACAGCAAGTGGCAAAATGGCTGCCTTCTGAGATGGATACAAATGGGGGAATTTTGCTGCTTAACTCATATTCCAAACGCAATAGTAATCAGAAGGCCATGTTTAGTCTAGTGGGGACACATATCACCAACATATGTCTGTGAAGTATTTTTGAGGGTTGACTTCCCCTTTAAAACACTGAAATGGTCCTTGATAAGCTGTGACAGGATTAAGCCTGAGAGGATAACGGAGACAGCAACACAAGATAAGCTAATTACAATGCAAGGAACAGCGTGGAGAGACTGACTGACTTTGTGCATGTGCGTGCATGCGTGCGTGTGTGTGTGTGTAGAATAGCTGCAATTGTTAAAGTTGCATTGAGGTCACAGACAGATGTGCATCCTTTGGTGATGGTAGAGCCAACACTTAAACAGGGATCCATTGAAGCTTTTGTTTTGCTAGAATTAAGCATCTTTGTGTCAAACTGTCATTTATAATTTTAATCCTTCGTAAATGTCACTTTTTAACATTACACTCATACATGTCATACTGTGCTGAGTGTAGTGGGTGAACTGAAACGACAAAAAAATCCATTCAAGAGTCACGTTTGTCATGCAGAACAAAACCACTACCACTCCATTGCAATAGATCAGATCTATATCTAATATAAAAGTACAATTCCATTAGGAATTTTGAAATATGCCTATCTTTGATAAGAGATTACGCATTCATTCATTCATCTTCCGAACCGCTTGTCCCCATGAGAGTCGCGGGGATGCTGGAGCCTATCCCAGCTGTCTAAAGGCGGTAGGGCAGGGCACACCCTGAACTGGTTGCCAGGGCACACAGACAAACATCATTCAAACTTGCAATGAAACCTCTGGTATGATCAGGTACGTCTTTAGTTAAACAGATCATTTGATTCCCTATCCCTGGAATTATTATTAAATATGATATAACCCACATTTGGTTCAGTTTGATTTATTTTGCATTTTTGGAAAAAGTAGAAACAATGACAGCCATTATTTTAGGAGGGTGATCTATTTTGATCAATTTTCTTTTGTTTTAATGGACTAAATCAGACAATATTACTTTGGAGAGGTTGCAATAAAAACTGTTGTTAATTTGATTATTAGTTGACGGTTAATTGATAAATTTTGAAGCTTCGAAATCGATGGGAGAATCGGTCAAATACATAGTTAATTTTAAAAATAGTTCGATTGTTGCAGCCCTATAGTACATATCCAGTGCATATCCATGATACAGAAGAAGTGCTCCAACGGAAAGCAGTTTGCACATTTATGTGCTACCAACGATATCAAAACAGTTTGAGGATTTGATTATCCATCTTAACATGGATAGGTTGTGCTAGAAGGACCAAAGTTATTCTTTATTCTCGTGTGCCCTCTTCGTTCTCCCAGTGCATCAAATGGTCCAACTTGTAAGGGCAAAAAACATACTAGTGTACATCTCAAAATAGACATGAAGGTTTGAAATAAAAACGCTTATGTGAGAAGCGATTGCGTAGACATGTCAGATGTTCTTATCAAAGTTGTGACGTAGGATGTTGTTTTGTTGATATTCACCCTTAAACGCTTGCCACACCTAATGCCAAACCACCGTCACGCCGAATGTCTTTGCAGTCGTTGCAGACACGTACACGCAAGCGTGCGCACACGCACGGAGAGGCGGTGGAATGTCAGCAATGCTGAAGAACCAGATATATTCTTCTCCACAATACCTCTTTAAAGCTCTTCGCCTCACCTAAACGCACTCTCACGAATCCCTAGGAATGTCTGCATGAGAGTTTATTGACTTTATTCTGCATCGATCGGGACTGACCATGTGAACTGTCGCTCAGCTGTTGCTGCTTCTAACCGTCGTTCAGTGACAGCTGAGATGTTTTGGGTCATGTAGCTTCAAGCCAAGTTAGCATCAACATAGACGTCGCTTCTCATTGTATAAGAAAATGATGACAAAATATAGAGCAAAACACAAACCCTCAACTGGCGACAAAACCAATGTCAACTTGTCACACCGATTTTATTATTTTTAAAAAAGACAGAAAAACAAAAAAAAACAATGCATGATAGCCGTTATGTGACAAAAGCCCTTGCCGTTAGCTCTTCAGACGATGCTAGGCAAGATCTGTTGAGCCTCCCATCTCAAAACAACGTGTGCTTTAAACGTGATAAACTACACGTTTGAATTCAATAACTTGCAAGATTGCAAAGCGTAATTAAGAAAAGTGTATTACCTTAATGTCACTTGCATCCATGTCAGTCACCGACACAGCGTCTGTCCGTCACTGACCCCACAGTGGACGTCAGGATGTAGGCCTTTTTAATTTCTTCATGGTAAATATTATTACCAACGATCCCCTAAACTTCAACGATATGTACACTCGGGTTCTAACTGGGTGCACTAACCGGCTTTGAGACGGAAAAACGTCCCCTTGCAGTGCGTTAGCGCCAAACGTTGGTCACTGGCACACTGCGATTGAAGCCAAGTTGACTCTCCAGTGAGAAACGGGAGTCACCTGAGCGGAAGTAGTTGAGGCCCAGCGACGTTCCTATTGGCTGGATTGTGCTGCTTCGTCCAACCGCGTCATTTAGACACAGTCTCTTTAATAAGTGACGTCAGACAAGATAGGTATGGTGAAAGTAAACACTCCCTGTTCAAATGATTTTGTGATATACTTTCCGCTAACCAGTACGACTCACCTGAAAACACAACTTTCTTTTAAAGAGGGGCAAAATAAACGTGAAATTAGAATGTGCACACCCACCTACCAATAACTGTATTTGGAATGAATCATGCACATTCAAACCCAGGTAAAATGGGAGCCAACTCTACGCAACAGTTAATCATTAACCTCAAATAATGTGAATCTTTTCTGGTAGGCTTTTCCACTGTGAATAGATACTTTATGCATTCATAAGAGGAATCCACAATATCCGTAGGATAGAAAAGCAGAAGAGGAAGTTCTACTAAGAAACCTACGTACATTTAAATTAAACTAAATGCTTGGAGTGACTGGAAAGGCTGCCAGCATTGAGGATCAATATTATTGATTGATGTATAGGACATACTTTTTCTCAATATACTTAATATCCAGCTGAAAGTCCATATAAGAAACCTTTTGGCAACACTGGCAGGACAACGTTACAAGACATCTAAACTGTGCACTTATTGACAATAATTGTTTGACTCAAAACTATTCCCAGTTGAATTTTAACATCAGTGAGCATGCAGTTGTCAGATAGTATGCCAATATTGTACTACTAGTGAGAACAACAGGCATACATGGAACTTGAGCTGGATATCAAGATCAAATAATTTCCATAGCTAGATGTCTCTTGTCATGATGAAAACACTCCATTCCAAGTTTAAACCATTAAGTGCTGACAGGAGTTTATTACCAGGTGGCAACAGTATACATTAAAATACTGCATATGTCTTCTCATACACATTTATACAACCAATATATTTGCACATGGAAGGATCTGCCAATCTGGTATATGAAAAACAACAGTGTCAGTGATTTCCTCTCGCCAGGAATAGTCAACACATTCTCAGGGCTCTTCTTGAACATCGGTGGCGTTTTTCAAAGCGTGTGGCGTCTCGCTCGTCTCCGAAGCACGGTAGCATACTTGATGGATGTATTCAAACATGCCATTTTCTTGTCTCTTGATTTTTCAGTGGCATCATGTGAGCTTGCTCACAATGGCCTGGTTGAGAGAGTTCAGCTGATTAGTCCATTTGTCTAAAGCTGTGTAGCGAGCACCTCCCCGTTTCTGGTAGTCGAGTTCTAGTAGCTGGTTGACTTGGTCGATTCGCCCGTGGATTGTGCTGAGAACACCACAAAAACAGTTAAAGAACGGCTGTATGCAGCAGTAAAATACACAGACCATGGCGGAAAGGCTCATTCTTTAAAGGGAACGTCAAGTTCATTGTTTTCTTTTTAGTATTTTTCTTGTGCCCCTACTAGTCTAAACCTAGCTCCGCTCCGTCATGAAACTGTGGGTACAGGGAGCATAGAAACTCTCGGCCATGAGAATATTTATCCTCATAAGTAGTTTATAGAACGTGCTTATCATCGTTATGATTTTATAATTGGCATAGCCTCAGGTGCCTGGATCGAGTCTATTCAAGAATGAAACAATTCTAATTGGGGTTTACAGATAATGGATGGATGCTATCTTCATAGAATTTTGTCAATTTTGTTTGAATTCTGCATCCAAAATCTAAAACTATCTTCTCTTTAAATAATGTTGAAAAGGAATTAGAAATAGAAATTGCAAGTCATAGTTGAAAACGCCATTTTCCTTGACGTCTAATTTCAAAACCAGTTATCCATCAATTTATTGTGTGGAGGAGAGGTAATGCTATGATGAGACAGGTTGACACGTACTTATCCAGAATACACTGCACCAGTAGACTCTCCACGTCACAAACATCGATATTCAGCTCCTGAAACACAAAGCAAATAGACAGTTGGAGATTATACTTGGCTGGCTACAACATAAAACATGAAACTCCCCAAAGTTGTGTGTCCTACCTTAGAAATGAAGGGGATGTGTATTCTTGTATACGGTTTGATGAGTTTGATAAGTACTTGAGTTCTAATATTGCGCAGCAACTCTGCAATAAATAAACAGAAGGTGTATTTACAAGACATTCTTGGTGCACCACCAGCAGTCAGAGTCACCACCACTCACCCTCTATGTGCTCTCGGATAAAGGGGTCGTCCATTATGTTACTGTGATTTGTTTTTAAGATTTTCTCAAATTCAGTGATGTCATTATTCTGGTAGGCGCTGGGGAGAGGGACAAACAATCAATGTTATTAAAATGCCACACTTGATGGTTAAATATCTGATGAAAACAATTCTAGATAGCTGTCAATCTTGATGCAAAACCGACGGAAAAAAACGTTCACACTAAGTGTATTTTCTCTTTTTGTTTATACAACAGATACACGTGTATTACATTGTACGTCTCTGGTGAACCATTTCTACAATTTTCAGGACGTACGTGTACTTCTGCAATAAAAATTGATTTTACTTTAAGGTTTTAACACATCTTGACCAAGTGGGTGCTAATATTTATGGAGGGCATTGTAGATAGATATTAAAATAAGCCTACCGCAGCCTTTGCAAATTGCATTCTAATTCATTGCAATGTCGATTTGCTTAATTTTGCAGCCCTACAGGCATCTTCTTCTGCAAAATGTTGTGTCGTAGTGCAGCTTACTGACTCACTTTGTTGTGAAACTCTGTGTCTGCATGTCTGTATTATAATGGCCCCCGGTGAATAAGCCACGCACACCAAAAGGCGCACAATGTGGAGTTGGAACGGATTAACGGCATTGCCATTCATTTTAACAAGGAAAACAATTTGCAATACAAGTATTTTAAGTTAAGAGCGTGGAAATGAAATGAATGAAACTTTTAAATGAAGGCGGACATGAAATGAATTAAACTTTTAAATGAAGCCGTCCTGATAACAAGATATCACCAGATGACCTTTTGAGGTGATAAAAAATAATCTGCAAATCTCTGACTGCAAATGTGAGCGATTCATTGTTATATGCATTACGTATTTCACAAAATTATGTGAACACAGTGCAGTTGTATTTAAGAGGTGATGAACGAGGATTGACTCCAATAACAAAACATTCTTACCTTACTAAATTTGTCATTGCTAATATCTCTGGATCATTTTTGTATGGTTTGGCCTTTAAAGGGTAAAGAAAAGGAAACATTAGTGTTTTAAAAACAAAATCTTCCAGACAAAAACAAAATGAATCAAGAACATTAGGTAACATGAATTATGAGCTCAGATTATAAACGGTAGAGTTAAGTAAAACATGGCACCTCTTGTGAATCAAAGGGATTGATTCCCGACTTCATTAGCATATTGGCGAGTACTAGGTACTTCAGACACGTCGTTCTTCTCGGACTTCCGGATTCGTCATAATTTTTAAAGGCCTCGAAGAAGTCTGTGTGAGCTTTCTCAAACTCCCCCTCTCTCAGGTGCATTTTCCCGCCGCATTCTGTACAGGACCAAACAAGCACCCCTCTTTCATCAGAAAGAAGCTTTGGCCACACACGATGGAGAGGTTGCTGAATACGCGAGCGCTTACCTCGGATAACGCCCATTATAAGTGGATGAGGAATGGCAGATTTAATGTGGAGCGACTGCTCGTACAGAGCTTTCAATTTTTTGTTGTTTTTCTGTGCTGTGTACATCTGAATTTCCAGAGCATAGATCTCCAACAACTGCGTGCCTTTCTTCAGGTCATCCTCCCCGTCATCGGTCTGTGACAAGAAAAGAAGCGAGGACACTTTAGTTACGGATGCAATTTATAGTTGGAGAAGGAATTTCTATTCAATTACAAAGGACGTACAACCATAGCATTTGACTCATGTGCTGGGAGTCTTGTTACCTGGCAAGACTGGTGTAATTGCCTCAGGATCTTCTGCAGCTTACCATACTCTTCTCGCTCCAGGTACAACTTTCCCAACTATAGTGACATAAAGCATTATACAATTTACTGATTTTAGTGCAAGTATAAAGTGTGTTGATGTTGAGCATCAGAATAACCTTGAAGTACCTTTGTGTTGGTTTTAAACCAAAGTCTGTCATTTTTTGCATCTTTTAAAGCTTCCAAAGTAGTTTCATAGAACTCTTGTAGAAGGTCCATCTGGAAACATAGTAAATATAAACACATACAGCGGTGGCTTGGAAATTTACCGTGATTAGTTTTGTATTGCATTCTTTGATGGCATTTAACTAAAAGGACTTTTGAAAGGCTGTGGCTGTTATACATACAAAATATTCTCTTTGTTTTGCAATTAATTTGACAGCAAACATCAACTTGAAGCCACTTTTTAAAGAATTGCCAAATTGCTGCTTGCTACTATACTGCAAACACACACAAACAAATGCCTAACAACACTTCGCATTAATTGTCAGTTGGGTCACTCGTATCTCGAGAAAAACAGCATTTTCAACTGTCAGATAAAATGGTTTCCATACTGCACCTGTTTGGACGTTGAGATGTAGTCCAGAATGGAGTTGATGGACTTTTCTGAGTAGTTCCTCGTGACTGCACTTCTTATGTACGTCAGCAACTGTTTGTATCTGTTCATCATCTCTGGGAAATTAGTCTGCAATAAGACATGTAATACTTAATCAGAGTGGCCATGATAATATCAGCTACATGTTACAAGTCAGTGTTGGTTATTTACCAGCTTAAAGTTGATTTTAATCATTTGTTTCAGTGCCTTGAACCCCCATTCGCCTTTCTCGCCTTCTAATTCCAAGACCTGATGATGAAAACAGGTCAGTGAATACTATGAATAAAATAATGTGCGTGAAACTAGCATCCAACTTTGAGTTGAGGAGCATCTTACCTTCTGGAAACTGCTGAGCGCTGCTTTGGGATCATCCTCCTTCAATGCTTTGGAGTTGTAGTACTGATTCTCCAGGTCAACATTTGGCTCTGAATTGCTGTCTTCCGAGTATTCCTGAATGCACATGCACATTATTACAAACTCCAATAGTTCAAGTTTTGAACATAGCGTGACACAAGTTTCGGAAGCAAAGCATAACATGATCTCTTCCTGTGGTATCCGTAGCTTCTGCTAAAGTTAGCCAACCTATGTGCTAACTAGTCGTCTGTAATGCAAAAATCGAGTCAGAGGAGCTTACGTGCAAGTTTCACTAAACTATCCTACAAGGTTGTTGTTTACTTTTGTTAATCAGCTCTGTGGGAATGTGTGTATGCATGTGTGTGGCCAGCTATTAAACTATATTAGCCCAACACGCTAACTACGAGGCTAACGCTAGCTAGCTCTCATTATCGCTGCTTTCCAGTTCTGCTAAAGATAAAAGGCGGGAGTTGGGTCATTTTAGATAGAAATACCAAGTCGTAGTCCTCTTCGTCGTCACACATGAAATCGTCCTCCATGTCAGACATTGTGATAGTCCTTGTTGTCCTTGTTTAGAGACGAATAGTTGGCCCGGCCTGCGCTGTGTTTTGCGGCGATGGGAAGGAGGTGGTGTGTCAGGGTGGCAGAGAGGCGCCACGGCCGACCTCACGTCGCTAGATGGCGCTATTGGATAGCCTCTTCAACGTATTCTCTGTGTTTATTATGCCTCATTTCCAACGACGGTATCTACCCTGCTTCACTCTGCTTCTGCTCTACTCGACTCAGCTCTACACCCAAATACAAAGTTTCCACGGCCACTGCGACTAAACCGCCTCACCGTGCTTGTGACGTCATCTTACAGCGACCGTCGCTGGTGCGCATTGCACGCTCACGCCAAAATAATGGAGTGCGATGGGTTGTTGTACCCGGTGCTTGGTTTGTGGCTGTTTATTTCAGCCAAAAGACATTAAAGGAATGAATGAACGAAAGAATTAAAATGCAAAAGAAAACATGCTTAAGCACCGCAGACGTTTTTGTTTTGTTTTTGAACACACGGTTCACGGGACGTTGTTTACATGGCTGTTACTAACTTTGCAGATTCTACCTTAAGTAGAGCATTGTCTCTGACCAATATTTGGCCTTACGTTACGTTTTAGATCGTGGTTACGTTTTTGGAAGCAGAATAGGGACGGTATTGACAAAAGCGAGTCCGGGGTAAAACCCGTGGAGATACCAGATCAGCGCCGGGGCTGCGACCATATATGACGTCACGCTACGGCAATTGCAATAAGACAACCTACACTAAAACCAAATATTTTAGTCAGGTTGAACTCGTGTTTTTGTGCACGCGTCATTTATCATTATAATACAGAGATTGACAGTACTATAACATCGGCTGCAATATTGATAACTGACTCAAATTCAAGACATAGATGTTTTTTACTGGTGCACAAAATGAGCTGTGCATGAACATTACCTTGTTCAAAGAACAAAATCAACAAAATGGAAGAACTCACAATAAATTACATAATTGCAAATCAGTGTGACTTCTGCTGTTGCCTTTGCGAGATATGCATCATCGCAAATTTACACAATAAATCAGGTGTGTTCGGACCTCTGCAGTGGAGGCTCTGCCGAACCCTTGAGACCGACTCGCCGAACCCCTGAGACCAACTCACCCAACCCCTGGGGTTCGATCCAACCCAGGTTAAGAACCACTGCTCTAAACTCTGCCATTCATCAAAGGCTTACACTGGCCTCTAGAACAAAATAAATATTTTATTTGGAGATTGCTGTGTTGGAAAATCCTGCAAAGAGTTGATGTCATTGGTTTACTGAGAAAAATAACAATATCTGATGAGTGTGAGTGAAAAATACAAGTGTATCATGCTATGAAGTGAATTGGACCATAATATTTATAATATCCAGTCATAAAATATAAATACTGGCATGAGAGGGAAAGATCCTCATCTGACGTACAGGCTGAAAATCTTTCCAAATGTCCATCCATCCATTTTCTGAACCGCTTTGTCCCCACGCGGGCGTGCTGGAGCTTATCCCAGCTGTCATCGGGCAGTAGGCGGGGGGGACACCCTGAACCGGTTGCCAGCCAATCGCAGGGCACACAGAGACGAACAACCATTCGCACTTGCACCTAGGGGCAATTTGGAGTGCTCAACCGGCCTACCAAGCATGTTTTTGGGATGTGGGAGGAAACCGGAGTGCCCGGAGAAAACCCACACGGACACGGGGAGAACATGCAAACTCCACACAGGGAGGGCTGGAGGTGGAATCAAACCCACACCCTCCTAACTGTGAGGCGGACATGCTAACCAGTGCGTCACCAAGCCGCCTCATTCCAAATGTCTCCAGTCATATTACTTGTATGGAAATCTGTGTATATTGACTGCATGGCTGTCAACTGCATTCACATAGAAACCACAATATGTCTGCACATGTTGCAGACGTGCTCCAGTTTGTTCACGCCCTTTTAGTTCGCGTGTGAGATGAATCACTGGAGCAAGTGCGTGCTTCGTGTCTGTCAACAAATTTTTAATTGAAGTATTAGATCAACATAAAGACCTAATAAGCAGCAATCGGCTTGTTATAAGCAACAACAGCAAAAGTTATTTTTGGGGAGGGGCAAGGCTGATACCTCCGCTCTGATTTGTCATGTTTTACATGCTTAAAAATTACATTTACACTGTTATTAAATTTGTCAACACACTAACATGCTCAAAAGAGAACTGATTCGCCACTTGGGATGTAAAAGTTAATGTTGTCCTTCACAATCAAAGGATGCTGCCATTCAGTCCATAACTTGAATTTCTTAGGCATTAAAGTGCCAGAAGCATTCACACGTACGTTAGTGAAAGTACAGACACACACAAAAAAAAAACATAAAATAAACTGGGATTGACTGGATTATTATATTATCAAAGGCAAATATTTGTTGCATGTCATAAAATTGTACAAAATGTTGCGGCGCCTTGAAATAAATGAGCCAAATTGAGGGCATCCACATATCTCAGACATTAAAAAAAAAAATTACAGAGGTGAAGTCAGGCACGTACGTCTGTGATTTCTGACGACTAAAATACCAGAAGAATTAGACATAATGAAATCACCTAGAAGAAGAAAGGAGAACCAATAAAGAATTCATTGTTGCTTATGAACTGCAAACATGTATAGTCAAGGCAACACAGGGCAGTAGAAAGTCCCTGCTGATGAGATAATGCATGACAATCTATCAGCTGCCCCTTTCTTATATGTCATGTTTTAATTGTGATTGTCAAAAGTGGAATACAAGCATTGCCCCACCTGTGCCCTACTTCTGTAAAACTTGTAAAAACAAGCATGATGGCATCCTTCAAATATTCTCTCTTCACCCTTGAGCTATATTATCTTCTCCTCATTTATCACATTTGTTCTATCTGATTTATTGCCACAGTGTCATTTGCGCGGGAGTGATCCATGATGATATCAGAACCACAGGCCATATTTATTAATTTATTCCCAATTAGTGGATGGTATGACAATAAATAAATATTTGTTACCCCTTGTTGTTATTCTGCATTTCTGTGTGATCCGTGCGTGTCACAACGGATGATGCGCTTTACACAAAGGGTGATGTAGACTGTTAAGTCATCATCTTGCACGTTTAGATTCGTAATAGAAAGGGAAGAAAGAAAAATAAAAACCTCCACAAATATAAGTTTGTATCTTAAATGGGGTAAAGGTCAATTGAAGCACAAGCGGTGACGCAGGTACAATGTCTTTGTCAACAATCCAGGTAGGCAGCATTCGACCTATTTGTCCAGCATGTCTCTTATCCCAGCGGTCAAATTAAAGATATCACATTCATCCATTAAGTTCCGCTTTGTTTACGCCTCTACTCGTGATTCATCCACTTTGAGCTGAGGCTCTTAGCAAGGAGACCATGTGAGACTTTTCCAGCCGCTCGCAAATAGTAACTTTCCATTGCGAAAGGCCGAGGTTTACACCGAGATCACATTGATATGTTTACGAGTGGCATGTTAAATGGCACCAAATTACAATTTTGGCAAAGAAAGAAACCTCTAAATGGGAAGAAGACATCTTTATCACAGTGTGGCTCAATCTTTTTTATGTATGTATGTTTTGATACAGCAAGTGTCTGTGTGTGACTGTTTTCATACACACCCGTGACCATATCTATCAGGCAGCTCACTAATTGCTCAAATACATTGAACGCCTGAATATTTGTGGTTCGGCATTTCCTAGTTGCGCTCACGTTTTTTCCCGTTCCGTCAACCACACGTGGCGAACAATCTTCAATTTTGGGGGGGTATGAGGCGAATATGAAAATGCTAAATTCCAATACAGCTCAGGTGGGATATTTTTCAATTCACAGTCAAATGTGGAATTGTGCACAAGAGCAGCTTAGAGAGAACAGTAACAACCGCTATAGAAAATGAATGGATAGATTTTATACACACAGGTATTGATGACCTTTCTTAAAAGTAATTGATTCATGGATATTTGCCACCACAGAGGGAATATCTGTTCTGACGATTGTGTATGTGAAGACTGTCTAACTCTTGTGACAGTTTGTATTTTACACACACATGCAACAGAGTATTGTGTATTTCTTCTACCTTCAAAGAACGGGACGGAAAATTACATTGTTTTTTTTATGGTTAGTTTGGGGTTTGTCATGAACTGCAGAGAGGTGCCAAGAACTTTAGAAGAGTAATATAATGTACAAATCTGGAGGTTTACAATCTGTAAAGAATTAAGAGGCGATGGAGAAGTGGACTTACAAATGTCTCTGGGCATTTTTCCCACAACGATGGGAATTCCATTCAGCCTCATCAGTCTGGAGTTGTTTACCCTCAAAACGTGGGGGCACGGTGCAGTAACTGTGTCAAAGTCAGTGTACGTGTGGCCAAATGAGAGGATCGAGTTTCGTGGGTTTGCCCGAGGATAGGACCTTTGGGGTGGAGTGAACATGATCAGACTCAATGTATTTTGTGGTTACTTGACAACTAAAAAAAAAATCACCACATGCAAGCAAATAGACAAACACAGGCACATGCACCAGGTTTTGAAAATTACAGCTTAGCATGCGAGCATTGAACAGATGGTTCGTCTAATGACTGTTGTGTACAGTGCTGACGTGTGTGTGGGTGTGTGTGTGTGTGTGTGTGTGTGTGTGTGTGTGTGTGTGTGTGTGTGTGTGTGTGTGTGCGCGCGTGCGTTTGTTTGTGTGCGTGCGCGTGTACAACTAGACTCCAACGCATAAGTCTGGCTTTCATTTGCTTTATGTCTTAACTGGCACTAGTTTGAATGACGCAGGTGGTTAGACGGGAAAAATAAAACAAAGCTGTATCGTAGTCTGCACTTGCTTTTCATGTCAAGGGAGGGCCTCATCACTTGTCGAAAGAGATCCAAAGTTTCTCATTCGTGGTGTTTAGTCCCTTTAATAAGTATCATTATCTGCTTAGTCCCATTGTTTGCATACCTTTTTTTCTCTAACAGAGCATAACATGATGAAAGTTTTTTACTGCTAGTGATGAACAAATAATAATCCCCTGAGAAGAGCTTTTAAATGACATCAGTGTGATAGCGTGAGAATTGGAGGTAGACTGCAAAGGATCTGTTGTGATTGATGGATGATTGTTTTACAATGATCTCATTTAATGATGATCTCATTTTTAAAAATATATCGCTTTACTCTCCTGTTCTTAGATGGCTGTAATTCACCTTCGTAATCAAATTAAACCCCCAAATCATAAGAATATTCAGAATTATTATATGAATAGCTTACCTGATGAGATAATGTCTATTATACAAAATTCATGTGTTGAATAAATAGGTTTTTACGTAATTCTATACTTGTACAACTGTGTTGCTAAATATATTTCATATTCGGGCGGCAGACATATTATTTTATGAGTCATTGTGCAAACATTTAACCACAGAGGAGCAAATCAACCAGATCCAGGAAAGTGTTCTGACTTGGCACACACCTTGAATCTCCTAAACGCTCATTTAAATGTTGACTTAACTGTTCCATCCATTATTAATGTTTTATATTGATCCAAGTAACACCTGGGAGCACAAGTTATCTCAAGTGTTGCCTTTCGATGTGATTGAACTCTGAGTTAACTCCTCAGCTTATCTCTCAGGGCAAACAAAGATAATAAAGGTATACTTGATGTTGTCATTTGAACCACATCATTTGCTAACAGCAGAGATGAAATCCTAAAGTTACTCCACCGGATAATCTCTATGGGTGTTATTTTGGTAGACTGGTGCGGGTGCGCTCGGCATAAAAACAAGCATCATTTTGTTTTCGTGCAAGTCTATTCTACTCTCTGTGTGTTTCCGCATCTTTTTTAGACTACCTAAAAGGAGGACTATTGTGCAGCGCGGGTGGCATAATAGGATTTTGCTGTTTTTGATTGCAGGCAAATGTAGTTGGTGGTAGATGTAACCAGATTTCATTCATAAATATTACAACTGTCCAAAAGTTTACAACTGCCCACGTAACATACACGGCCGATTACACAATTCGCAAGTTTACCTGCAATGACTCCAGCGAGACTATTTCTGTTTGTCTGTTCCTGAGTCTACTATTTCTCACAATAGCTTTATCTGACTTGTTTACTGCATTAAGTCTTAACACATGCCAAATTAGGTCTATTTTATAGAGCCAAACCAGCAATACAAATGAAACACTATATCAAGGCACACTCACATTTCTACACTTTTATTTTTATTGCAAACTTCTTTGAAGAGGCAGTAATCAGCAGTTTGCTCAGTCTCCTCATGCGTGACTACACTTTTTGCAAGTTGGTGTGGGTGGGTGTGGAATAGACAAAGAGGGGAGGTTTATGCGCAAGACCTTCTTTAATCTTAATCCCGTCTTGCATGCAAAGGTCGGTGTTTCAGACAGGCATGAGGAGAACTTCAGATGGACTGATGGCCTCTCCAATTGCCTCACTTTGTGGGGGCGTCTTTGTTTCTGTGAAACCAAACACATCCACGTGAATGACATATGGGGAGCTGGCTGTAATTGAGCCGTTTGTGCGGCCAAAACCTGTTGAACTTCTGTTAGTCTCAATTCTCCGTTTCGCACGATATTGGATCTGTTGTTGTGCCTGCACCATCCCAAAAGTCTATTCCATTGTCTTTTGTGAGACAATTTGCTACAAGATGCATAGTACACTTTGGAACACAACTGGAATGACTTTTGGATTCTTAACTTGCCTGAATCTGTGCCAGAACTGAAAATGCAAGACTGCACAGTGAGACAGACTGGGAACCCAAAACTCCGTTCTGTGTAAAATGTTTGGATGGTTGTCATCGAGTATATTTTCTCAATTGCTCTTCTACGTCAAATGACCTACAGTAGAAGGGTTTGTTTACTTGGGGTACCATTGAAGCCGTTAGGTGTACCTGTAAACCTGTAGTCAGACTATCTTAAAATCGGTCTTGTTCATTTCTGTTACGTTAACCACAGAGGAGTCGTTAGTAGCTCCATTCATGAGATTTTCACACTCTTGTCTAATCTCATGTCGCTTCACTGTGTAATGCGCGCTTGATGTCATTCATGTCATTTTTATTTTGTCTTGCTATTGTTAAGAAACTGTGATCGATAGCTGTCACTCCTTTGAAAACAGACAATGGCTCAATGGATTCTTGGTCACGTGCTCCTCTGAAGGTGTGATTGGTGTACAGTCATAAAATAGGAATAGTCTATAATAGTCTTTAACCGAGAACACACACTTGCCAAAATGTGTGCTTGAATGTGCTTTAAATATCATGAACAGCACAAACAAAACTCTGCAGGCGCCTAACCACATGTGGGATGCAAAATGTGCAGGTGTTTCTTCAGCCCTAAATCTACACTAAAGGGTGGTCTCTCTTAGCAGAGTGTTGCTTTAATTGGAAGCAGACATTTCTGGGGTTCATTCTATGCATAACTACTGTACAATAGTGATTTACACGTGTGTAATATATGCAAAATTCTCACGCAACGCAAGATATGACTTGAATAAAAGCACATTTTGAAACAGGCCTCCCTGCCTAACCCTTAATGGGTTAACTGGTGTGATCCCCCCCTCCCATTTGGCCAGGACGGTTTATTTTGTGTCGCCTTCCTTTCAGTCGCTGTCATTGAAATTGGGGAACATTGCCCTCTGTGACTAATATAAAACAAATGTTTGACAAGACAATAAAATTGTGTTTCCTGGAGTGATAAAGTTGAAATGCTTCACCCCCTAGTTTAAGGTTCATATGATAAACCCAGACAAATGATCGTTTCTTGTATTTTAAAATATTATCGGAAAGTGTCTCTGTCAGAGTAGCAGGAATAGATGCAATACAAAAATACTATCCATGACCAGAATACATGTCATCAGTTATTGTGAAGTATCCAATTAGAATAGTAATTGCTCTCTCGATATCGGAAATATCGGGAAAAAAATATCGGAAGGACAAAATTCAATGAGGGCTGCAGCCAGGTTAGTATCAGGAAGATTGTGGTTCATGGTCACACATTTACTCCAGGAATATGGCAAACATTTCAAAACAATCACTATTGACAGGTAGCACCAGCATGCATGAAGAATAGCTCCAGTGTTGGTGACAGTTGTGGGCGTGCTGGAGCCATTCCCAGGTGCGGACATTTTGGATTGGTTGCCAGCCAATCAGGGCACACACAGACAAACAAATATTTGCACTCACAATCACACCAACGGACAATTTGGAGTGCTTAATTGGTTTATCATGCATGTCTTTGCAGCGTGGGAGAAAACTGGAGCACCCCGGAGAAAACCCACGCAGGCACGGGGAGAACATGCAAATTGAACCCTGCACCTCTGAACTGTGAAGCTGACGTGCTAATCAGTACTTCACCATGCCGGCGAGTTGTAATATTTTACTCCAAGATGTAAACCATTGTTTCTGTGTGCTCCAAAGCATAATGGCAAGTCAGGTAAATGTTATATATGACTAATTCTCAGTAACAGATGTCACCGGTAAACAGAAACAGATGTCTGTCTCCCTTTGGTTCAACCATTTGCTTTGTTCAGGCAGACAACAGCAGCATGCCGTGAATTAGAAACAACAAAGAGTGTTAGGTCCACACTACGACAGAAAAAAAAAAAAAAGATTATAGTATTAAACTAATGATAATCTGTTCCTGATATCCATTTTCATGGACACTAATATTCATGAAATAGTATTTTTCTCTTGTATTTGGGTATTCTTATAAAATGATATATTTCTTAAACATTTTTTTACCACTATTAATGACACCCCCCAAAACATCATGTTTTTTTCAACGTCATTATCAAAGACAGGAAGGCATTTGCAACTCTTTTGATTGGACATTCATAATTGTAAAACAAGACCCAGACACACGTGTGGACTGAAAATATTGTAGATTTGTGAAAAATATTAAATTTGCCAAATTATGTAGTTATGCACAGAGGTTCTGGGTTGATGCCAACTAAATTCTTCTTGTTCTCAGTTAGGTTACACTCCCCTTTGAAAAGTAGTCAATCCAAATAGAATTACACTAACACATGAATGTGTACTTTTGCCATTTATTGAATGTACAACAAGAACTCATTTGATTTTTACGTATGTTATGAAAATGAGTCACTGAGGATGATGTGGTTCACCTACCTGACTTCCGTCCATGCTGGCAGAGTGCTTTTGCTTGTCATTGAGCGACGGTGTAATTGTGGGTGTAGTTGCCTTTTGCCAACATCATCTGGCATAGGTTCCAACTCCCTGCAAAATAGCTGGAAGGGTTTTGAAAATATAACACCGCAATACTGTTTCTTATTGGGACTTTTCATAACATATCCTTTGAGGAATTCAATGAATGGTTAGAAAAATGTTCTCTAAAGCCAGGACCAGTAGCAAATATGAAAAGATTAAATAAGCACCAAAACAAATCATGCCTCAGAAGGAATTTTAATGGACTCTGCCCTGTTCATGAGCTGTGAAATTCTTTTTACTGAAATGGCAATTATCTTTACACCTCACCTTTTCAGGTGTATGTTGTCGTTATTTTCTTGAACCAACAATGGTCATATGTACAGTATATTTTGAGTTTGGAATGAAGTACTAGCTTGAAGCTTTGTGACATTTCTGGTGTGATGTCAGCAGTCTTTCCTTGTGACAGGTTACCATTCAACTTAGATTTTTTGGGATCTCATGTGAGAGGTTGCCTCAGAATCTTCTTCAGCCCAAATTTCCCTGATCCCGGTTGTGGTTTTGGCAAAATTGTCCCATGTTCCTCCTCAGGCCACTACTTCCACCTCTTTCTTATTTTAAGACTCAAGTCCAGCATTTTGGAGAAAGGATGCCCTTCCTGGCTTTTTTCGAGTTTTGGACGGGCACTGAGCTGAGGCTTGATTTGACGTCATGACGAAACGTCCAATTAATCCTTTGAAAAGTTCAATTCAAATCAGTCATTTGTCACGAAATGTTTGTGAGTCTGGTTTATAAAATGACATATCATCATACAGCTTGTCACACATACACAACACTTTATAAAACACTCATATTGCTCATTTTGAGATGGCCCACCAACGCTAGCAGGGTTCATAACGGCCTCATTAAGCACGCCATTTAGCCAAGTGAGGCCACACATGGCTCTTTTCAAGTCAATATAGTTACTTCTCTATATGCGTTTGAACCTCACGAGTCTTATTATGATTTCACCCCGCAGTCTGAAACCCCCGAGTGTTTTACAGTTGTTAAATGCACCACCACAATTAACTAGGGCGTATTAACAGCACGCAATTTGTTATGTCTTTTTTGAAAAGCATGTGTGAGTTGGGCCTGGATGAGGGAGGTGGAGGGTTCAAAAAATCTGCATGCCAGCTGAGTGGAGAAGCACACGCATGACGTTTTTGGAAGAAGACGTTCAAGAAAGTGGAGTGGGACTGAAAGGGAAACAC
The DNA here is from genome assembly GCF_054491065.1 of Syngnathus leptorhynchus. Taxonomy (NCBI): domain Eukaryota; kingdom Metazoa; phylum Chordata; class Actinopteri; order Syngnathiformes; family Syngnathidae; genus Syngnathus; species Syngnathus leptorhynchus. The sequence continues at coordinate 10,167,036 of NC_141197.1, forward strand.
AGCCACTCAAATGATGCTAAGACAATCATCTGGAAGCATTTTGTATCAAAGAGAAAGTTACAGTGGAACACTAAATGTCCATGACAGCTATCTCCTCCAGTTCAAGTTCACATCTTTCTTTTAACAATGTAGTCTTTCAATAACAAAGCTCGACTATGATGAGTCATTCAACAATATTGGTTTTAAAATGATAGTCCAAAAACACAGCAATGACTCCTCTTAGTCAAGACAGAAATTCATCACGTATGAAAATATGTACAACTCGGAAATTCAAAATTGTAACCAACAGAAAACATTTCAACTTTTTTAAAACAGACTATTTATATTTCTTGTAACCGGTATCAGTATGTCCTTAAAATAAATTTTCAACTTTGTTTTTATATAATGTTTACCCTGATAAGGAATGTAAATCGAAACCTTTGCAGTTCACGCAATCTCTTCAAGGCCATGGGAGGAAAAAAAAAACAAACACACAAAAACGCCCCTTCTTTTGGGTCAGGTATCATTAGGAAAGGCAAGAGTTTGTACAATACTGGTAACACCTCCCAGTAAGATGAAACGCTGCTGTAACCTCAAACCAAACCCATATTACAATTTTACATCCCTCAAACTGTCAATCAAAGCAGCTGATTTGGCTATTCTTATATAGTGCGGGTGGACCCTGTATTTTTTGTATCATTGTGTGGTTAGCCAACTATGTTGTATTGTAAAAATTCTCAGAAAGACAAAAGATGATCTAAAAGCCGCACCAGTCATCCGAGTCCGTGATTACAAACAGTCGCAGACGAAGGTTTACTGTAAATAAATGATTCACATATGTTAGTGTTAAAAATGTCATCTTATTTAGAAACTCCTGCCACAAATCAATTAAAATGGCATCAAATATACCCAAATTACAAAGTAAACAAGTCTAATTACAAAATTATACAAAATGGCCTACAGGGTTGCAAACAACTGTTGTCTTGTGGTTGACCTCTGTTCTGTTCATATTTGGGGGGGAAATTATCTTTTCCAACAGCCTCTCTAATATCCACATTCTCTTTTTTATTTTGTTTTCTCTCTACATGTTCTCTCTTTGTTGCAGAATGTTGGTTTGTGTGCAAGGGTCAATTGCCAAGTGTGAGTCGCTGACTGTACTCTGTAATTGTCCAGTTGGGTCGAATCAGGTACTATGTGGAAGTACTTGCACGATAAAGCCATGTACTGTTTGCCAAGCATTCGTTGAACAAATATATGCTGGCCAAAACAGCATATTGTACAGTCATTGCTTAGAATTATAAAATGAAAGTTAATGTCCTTTTTTTTTTTTTCTTTAGAAGAGCACACTTGTTTATGACCAGTGTGTTGATACAAGAAAGGCTTCTTGTACATGAACAAATATGGTGAGCAGTTCAGAGCGAGATCCCTGACAGCTGTTCGTACATTAAATTGGATCAGGGTATTCCCATGACACCTTAAGACAACGCCACATTTTATTCTTGAACAAGTCCAATTACAACGAACCTAATGCACCGCCTGCAGCCATTTGACATTTAACACAATTCATAACTTGTTAATATTCACTCATTTTTCTTCAGGATATTTAACATCGTGTTCTTCTGAGGGTAAGATTGCCTTGATCTTTGTACATAATTTTAAGGAAATAGTTGAAGTTTATTTTTATTACCGCAGAGACCTCAATAAACTAGACTTACCTTGGTTTGCTATTTCACAAATTTATCTTTGTCATTTTTTTCAAAGAATTTAATACATTCACCAAAATTGTTTGACTGAGCAACCGTACATTTCACTGACAATATTTCACACACGACACCCAATCATTGACTCAAAGGAGACAGTAAAAGATAAAGTTCATGCTCCAGATCAGACAGATGCTGAGGGGTCAGGCTGAGGTGCGACCATGTGTTATTTTACTGCTCTAACACCCAGGAAGAGACGCTTCAAAGTGTGCAACCTCATTTGTACTTATGTCCTGTGTAAAAATCCTGCTGTCACATGCCAACCTCCATTCTAGCTTTGTCCAAATTCTGAATGAAGCTCAATGTTGTTGTACATGAGTGCAAACTGGTGTGGCTGTGGCAAAAATAACCAAGTGTATTTTGTGTGATATTAAAACCAATACGTGAGGATGAAATGCTTGAAATGTGAAAATATTTGTGTGGCTTCTGCCGCCAATTGACCTTCAGCTCTTTACTCACACATTTTGTTGTCTCTCATCTAGTTTACTGTAATTCCTCTTTGGCGGCCGCAGTCAATCTGCTCTCAATCGCTTATTGTAAGTGCAAAATTTAGCTGCCAAGTTGTTAACTGGAAGCAGTCGTCGTTCTCACGTTAGGCCCTGTAGTTGCTTTCCTCTAGCTGACATTTCAATGTAAAACTAATTTAAAGCTATGCACAACAACACCCCCACCCCCCCCCCCCTGTCTTTGTAATCTTTGCTTTTTTTCCTCTCAAATTGTGTTGAAGCTTGGTAGTGTTTTAAATAACAACTTTTATTAGACTACAGACCCCTTTCAAGGTTTGTAAAAGATGTGAAGTCATTTTTGGGGTGTGCCTAAACTAGAATCAAAAACATTCAGCGCGCTTGCATGAAAACGCCGGTTTGCATATTACAATAGGAATGGATGTGAAAAAGGGTCATTTAAGTGAATGTGAGTAAAGTCACTCTCCACAACCATAAATATTACTTTAAAAAGTTGACTCTTATTGATGGGATAATATTCACAGATTCCTACGCCCCTTACTCACTGGATGGCCAAACATTTACACCAACCTTCGAGAAAAAAATGCCTATAAATCATTAGAAGCCTAACTACATCTAGAATGGACATGTTTAACATTTGAGTGAGAACGTTTGCCAACTTTTGTGTTTGCGTATCTCCTCAAATGTCAAAATCTTCTCTTCTTTAGAAACCTTTTGTAACTGCGTATTTTAGAAATATAAACAACAATTTACGTCATTACTAACTTGTATAAGAGTCAAGCATGCAATTTCCCGGCATGAGTCAATAAACAAGATCGCTGCGCATTTCTGATTTGATTTGCCTCTTATAAAACAAAACTCATTTGCTGCAAACCCTTGTCTGTTTAAAAATGGTGTTACTCTGTCTGCGTGTGTTTACAAGTCAGTTATTTTTAGTTGGCGCTAATGTTGTGAGCATCCGATCCCAAGAGATACCCAATTATCATGGAATTTAGAAAGCAAAAGCTGAACCCAAACGGTCTAAAATGGTGCTACGAATAGACAGACCCCGAGATAATTAATTCGCTCTTATTGCAAGGAGACACTGTTGGAGGCTGATGTTTCTGCAGTAATTGTGGAAATGATCATAAATTGTGGACAAGGCTTTGAGGACTAACCCTCGGGGATTCTTAAATGGGTTGTAATTCACAAAGCAAATATTGCTATGCCTCATAGGAAACAAAAACGACATGATTGACGTTCAGCCTCCTCTTGGGATGAATTATGACAAATGTTCACAGAGCAGAGTTGCTGGTTAAAAATTCTATGCTGTAGACAAATTACAAAAATGTGTTTGTGGTGTACAGCCTACTGGAAGCAAGATTCCGAGAATGTAATGGGAGCTCACTCTGAATTTGGAACCGAGACGGGAATGAAGTGAGCTTTTGAGATTGCGTATTGCACTGCAATGATCCTTCTCTGGTTTCAGCATCAGCATACAAAAGAAAGGAAAACACTAAAATCATTTCATGTTCTCAGCGGTGGCAATTTGCGGACCAAATATGCAGGATCGCTTTGTAGGTGTGCCGCTTGAAAAAGGAAAGCTCAAAATTTGGGCATGAAATATATCTGTTGTGAAACAAGTCCTGGAATTTCCCTGACACATACCCCAGAGCACCAGTGGAATGTCACTGGCAAAAAAATAAAATAAAGGGCCTTTTCTAATATGCCAAATCCGAATTTAACAGTAACATGTATGCTTTGAACACACTCACTGAGAATTAGACACGAGATAATCAGCCAGTCAGGATGATCAAAACTTTTGATCCACTTGCCCGCAAGAGGAGCCTTTTCTTGGAGTGCGACTTTCTTGGAACAGCCTACAGCAAACATCCCATCAAAGGACGGAAAGAAAAATCTCACCAGGAACGAGCAGTTTGTCTATGAAGTGAAATGTCCAAGTGCACGGACTGGAGTGTGAACTGTTCCTGAGGTGATTTAAGGGACAGACGAACTGGCCGGAGAGACACCTAATAGATCAGATCTTTACGACCGTTAGTAAAGAGATGAGAAGGAGACCTGGTGCAGCCAAAAGTCCAACTCTTTCAGCCTTGCAGCCCTGACCTCCCCAGGGGAGCGTGTCATTCGGGGGACCATATAAACTTTTGAAGTATACCCACTTGCAAGTAAATGCCAGGTATGTAAGGCAATAAATTGTGACGTTAAATAAAAACACCAACAGCAAAGGCATGCACGACCCCTGACACTCGGCTGATTACTGAGCGCTTATGTCTTCTGTTTTCTCCCCTTGGATGGATACCTGCCAGCCATAACTTGTTTTTCTACACACAATAAGAAGGAACGCCGGGGCTCATCTTTGAAACGCTTTCACGTCAGACGGTAAATCCTTTCCTGGGATTTGCTTTGACAAAGAAAACAACAGTAAGAGTCGCATTTCAAACGCAACCGCGGCATAAATAGAAATAAATCCTCGTGGCATTTGAAACAGAAAGCAATTGAAAGGCAAGCTGTTGCTATGAGAGGCTGCCATTTAGTTTATAGCTCCCTCTCACGTTTTGAGTGGGTGAGACAGCGAGAGGCGAGCGGAGGGTGTTCCTCCTTTGCATCACAGTCCAGGGACAGCTGACTGGTTGGGGTGTAATTGCTGAAAAGTGAGGGCAGCGGGAGGCATTTATCTCAGCCGCAGCGGAGGATGCACACGCACAGTGACTCAGCCAGGAGAAGGCAAGCATCCATTGGAACAGACACAAGCTCGCAGCTCTTTCAACTGCCTTGAGGTGTTAGAAGCCAAATTGGTGCTGCAAGGGATTACAACTCTGGCATGTAAGTCAATCTTTTTTTTCCTCCCCACTCCCCCAACTACAGAACAGCAGTGACATAATGTAGCACGTTGGCACATGCCTGTCAAATTACACCAAGTAATTGCATATTTATTGACAAGAACTTTTGCTTTAGCACATTGTGTCTGACAGAATATTTATGATTCCATAACATTTCCTGACACATTATGATGTCCTTTGATAGACTTATGGTCTCGGGGGGGATGGAGAAGACAATATGTTGCATCACTGAAGATTAAAAACAAAAATCCCCATACAACAAAACCACTGGACGCCATCTCCTGTTCTCCAGCTTCTTTGAACTTTCGGAAGTGTTCCCTCCACAAGTAATCTGACTCGGGACTCCCCGCTGCAAGAACACGGACCCTGAGGTCGCAACCGGAGCGACGGGAGTTCAAGGGGGTTCACTTGGACTGAGGGATAGGGCGCAGATCTCGTTTCCCCTTTCAGTATGTTGTTCATTGATCCCCTCTGCATTGTATTATAATGCGCAGATGGATGCCGACATGGAACCTTCCAAATGTGTTCTCGGGACTCTACCTGCATGCCATTTTCCTATTCAGCAGTGTGTGTGTGGCCTACAGTGACTGCACTCCGGCGCAACTCGCCGCTATCATGAACTGTTCGAGACACGAGCGTCACACCAGGAATTATGACTACATGGAGGGAGGAGATGTACGAATACGACAGCTATTCAGCCGCACACAGTGGTTCCTGACAATTGATGACGAAGGCAACATCAGTGGGACTCAAGACCTAACCAATTGTTACAGTAAGGATGAATATTTTGTCATACAAACTTCATATTAAATCGAAGTATGCAGCATTCGGACAAAATATTCAAATTGCCCACAAGACCAAATAACGTTTATTGATGTTATGTGTGCTGATTTATATCATAAGAGCACAAGAGAGCAATCATGAAAATGAAGTGTGACGATGCAAACTCAGGAGTTTGAGTCATCCCTTGGCATTTGACTGTTTTACACAGAAATAAGCCATTTCAAACAAAACTCTTACTGATTTCCTTTTTACACGAAAATGAGGTCTTCTTCATTTTCCTTTTCGATATATGAATATATCATATATGTATATTCATCCTAAATGCTGTTAATGTGGGGAAGATGTGGCATGAACTTAATACTGGGTGATAGTGTCATGAATTTGTGAACGTAAAGGAGGACTTTATCATCATCAAAAAAAAAAAAAAAATAGGGGAGATGTGTGAGCTGTAACTTTTCAAACTTGTCACTCCAAAATGCCACACCAATCAATTTCTAAGCATCTAATTAGACTATGCTGATGCCATCCTGGTATTTGAGGATCGCTAAGAAACAGTATGCTGTGATGTATTTACCAGAACGTCATAGACATGGATTCATCTGGCAGCAGCATTGATATTCATCAGTATTCATGCTTTCATTTTCATTTATTCTGCAATTTTTAAAGGCCGCCAGTTAAAACGTGCTAAGATGAATGTAAAAAAGACAGTACTGTTTGTTTCCGCCACGTAAAGGGTCTATGACCTGTGAAGGTGGTAGTGTGGCTGGAAAAAAAGTTACCTACACTTTATGCAGAGAGTGACAGCGGTAAAAGAAAGCAAATGGTGTTGGTGGCAGCCTGTCAAACCATAACAAGACTGTCAGGAAATAAACCGAGGGTCTGGTTGAAAAGGGCGTTTGACCTTGCACTCACACACTCACACAATTGTTCGGCCTGATTTACTCTCCCCAAAACATACTGTGAAAAGCAGTTTTGAATAAATGACAGGCTCCAAAACAGAACCTCCTGACAGGACAAATTTCCGTAATACGTATTACCTAAATGGTGTCAGTAATCACAAGCTGTGGTGGATCCAAATAAGAAACAGTGCCTTCTCCAAAATTGTCTGATCAACGCTAAGTGAAGACATCTTAATATTTGCCAGAAATTGTAATTCTGTTGTGATATTGTATTTTTGAGGGCTACTGCAGGGTACTCACGGATGTTTTGAGAAGTTATCGTTTCCTCCTATCGCAGCTCTGGCTGGAATGTTGGTATGACAGCAAAAGTGCTAAAAAAGAACAGGAAAGATGTTTGTGCAATGGCGGGCAACAAAATAAAGCAATATTGATTCAGCCTTTAGAATCAGAGATATAGATTTAGATTTAGAGATATTCCATGCATAAGCCTTTGATTCAACAAGCAGTGTACAGTAAACTTGAAAGTATAGTAAAGGCATTGTTGCATACAAAACAATAAGAACCAAATGAAACCTCAATGTTTTGTATCCTACATTCCAGACTGGAAGCATGCCTGTGGTGCACGTTTTACAACTTTCTTTTTTTAACATTTCCAAGTGCACCTATTGTTATTTAAGTAGCTAATTTGCTGTCTGGCAGTTTCCTTGGGATTCTAGGAAAAAGACGGCCACACACTGCAGTAATCAATATAGTAAACAGATTTACAAATAAAAAACATTGTTTTGTAAACAAACACACATAAAGTACACACATAAAGTACACGCACATTTTCCTGGAAAAAAACAACTGTGGTTACTCCAAAAACCAAATAAAGTGGTGTAACACATAAGATAGCATCTGGTTTCAGTAAACAGTAATTGTCAGCACATGCACATTAAAGTGAAACTCCATGGGCAGCGCTTATAGTAAGTTTGCAGCAAATATGATTGTGATTGCAAAAAAAAAAAAAAAAAAAAGCACACATTCTGCTGCCAGGTTGATTTAAAAAAAAAAAAACAAAAAAAAACCCACACACACCCACAAAAGCCCAAACACAAAACATTAATGTTATGTGTAATCTAGTTTGCGGTAAGAGCGAAGAATGTCAAAATATACCACCGGTGTCTGGGACAACTTAATCATATGTACTGTATTTAAAGCCACAATTGAAATACTAATGTAGGCAATGAGAGTGATGTTTTGGAATGAGGCAAAAAGACGAGTTAAAGACTGCATTTACTTTTCACAGTCAGTCCATTCGAATTACGCAGAACAGCATTGCAGTAGGATACCCAAATAGGAACCCTTGAAATTGGCAAGTGTGAGTTTTTAAAATGAATGACAAATGAGACCACAGTTCCTGCATCAAAAGTGTCTCATCTTTGCACAGTAGACCTAACAACTCTTAAACTGTCACACAGGAACAGCACCTACATACTGTGAAAACATGACATTATGTTTTCGGACAATAAAAATATATTGACGCTATCCCAGTATTAAATGAATAAGAATAAAAAAAATAAACTGTGTAAAAGGTCCTCAAATCAGCAGGCACTCAAGGGGTAGCAATGGTGAGTCCAAGAGTGCCGAGCATAAACAACATTCCAAGATTGGGAGACTGTCATCTGTTTGTGATCTGGCGGGTGAGATCAACACTGCATGCTCAGTGTCAGTGTGGAAAGCAGTTCTTAATAGAGGTCTTCCCTCTTTCCTCCAACTGTCAGGTGCAAAATGTCTGGATGTTTCACTTTCATATAAAAGGATAAAAAACGTACTTATTAATGTGCATGATGTATTGCTGTATGCAGTTGTTGTTTGTATATTCGACTAAAAAATAAGTAACTGTTAAATTGTCTTATACATGAACATTAGGAACACATACAGCATTGCTTTGGGATGTTCACTCAATTGAGAATGTTGCTAATATTTTGCACCTTCCCATATCTAAATAAAATCTGAATTTGTACGGTGAGTAAGTTGTAATATCACTTGTAATGCACACATTTGCGTACTCCTGCAATTTTCAAGAGCAGGTCTTGACTATAGCGTGCCAAGCTCACGCAAGGAGGTAGTTTTCTCAACCCTGTGGGGAATGAGCCCTAATCTGTCTCCCATATGTGCTATGCCATATAAATTGGGGCTTGTGTAAAGGCCAAGAAGGTCAACTAACAATTTTGAATGAAACCAGAGAGGCCACGTTCTCATTAACCACAGGAACTTCAATCTCCTTCTGATAATGAAGACAAATGTTGTCGGGGGTGGAGGGGGGGAAGGTTCTGGTGAGAAGGGTGGATATTGACATCATCTTACCTGTTCTGTTCTATGTCTGCATTTGTCTGATAGGTATCCTCGAGATCAGGACAGTTTCTGAGGGCGGCGTACTGGCTATCAAAGGCATAAAGAGTCAGCATTACATCTCCATGAACAAAGCTGGACAGCTGCAAGGAAAGGTAAATGTCAATGTCAAATCATACAATCAACAATCACAACAGCACGTGGCTCGATTCAAGTTGCCCTTCTTGTGACCCTTTGCAGAGGACCTACAGTGAAAACTGCAACTTCAAAGAGGTTTTCCTAGAAAACTACTTTAATGCTTACTCCTCGGCAAAGTGGACTAAAAATGGCAAAGAAATGTTCATAGCATTGTCTCAGAAGGGGCGGCCCATGCGGGGGAAGAAGACGAGGAGAGAGCACGTCGCGTCGCACTTCATCCCCATGAAATGCAGGGAGGAGGAGAGGAGGGCGGACTGAGACTGGACTCGCTCTGTGTACTAAATTCACTTAGCAAATATGTTAATGGACATATAAACTCACCCCTGGCTATGCAGCGCTCTTCTCAAAACTACCATCAGGTTTGACGGTTTAGGATTTGCAGTCTTTCAAAGCATATTATTTCTGTAGTGCAAGAGAACATCTCCTCAAACCATCCTCAAAAAGTCCAACTTTTTGCAGGCAATCGTCCCAAAGACAGGTTCCTATTTTCTCTTCTTGTTGATATAATGGCCATGTGTCCCAATACTTCTGTCCAAATGGCATATGTGGTCAGCTGGTAAAACAACAAACCAATACCTTAAAATATCTTCTCTTCAGACAACACTACTCAGACAAGTGGTTTGACTTGCATCACCTGCTTTTTACACCACAATTCAATATTATTATTTTATGAATAAATATTATATTTCTTTATAAAGGTTTCCTGTAATTTCTTTTTTCTTACTTATACCATTGCTCACACAAAAACACACACGAGTGCATACAAGAGAGATGAACTAAATGACTAAGTCAAGATGACAGCCTAATTCAAATCATTAAAATTGTTTTAAATTATGGACATTTTGATACCAGCCTGGATCTGTTTCTATGAAACAGAATTGTCTTTTAAACACTATGCAAATTAGCTTGAAAGGGGCATTTTTATGAAGATAGATGTTTTAATTGTTTACAAATAGTTGTTTCTCTGGAATAGCGTCCCACGCACTCAGTGTGATAGTAAACAGCAAATCTTTATTTAATTACCTCAATGTAACCAATTGAAATTGTATTGGCAAATCAAATTCATCTGCTCATGACAGTTGGCTTTGGCAAAAAAAACGTGTCATTTTCGAGTGACTGTTGAAACGCTATCACATCAAACCCGAAAGGTAAGCAGATCTGCAATATTTGCAACAATTAGCATTCACTAACAAGCTGATCACCGGCGCATACTTAAATATTTGAAAATAATTGTTGACGTGGGCACAGGGTTCATTACAATTTAGGTGATGTGTTCACTGCATGAGAGTTTGCTCTTCTCTTCAGATTTAAAAACGAGCCAAGTGACAACATATGAGAGTGTGTCCAAAGACTTGAAATTGACTTGAAACTTGAGTCTGAAAATTCAACGTCAACATCATATGTCAAGTATATTTTACGATTTGCACGATTTGCAGGTCCATGTTGCATTTCTTCGGAGCAACACGTGTATTTGATAATGTTGACGTTTTTAGTCCATGTACACTTAAGACTGTACCGTACATGAGTAACAAGAAGTATGATATTGACTTGCCATTTGATGAGATGTGAAAGACAAAGGGAACATTTTGAAATCCATTCAAACCTGTTTTTTATTATTCTATCACTTAGTATTTCAGCACATTATAAAAACAAATCCACATTTCCCTGGAGGGATTAAAAAAAACCTTTTCCCCAGATTAGTCAAAATAATCCAATAATGATAATGCTGTTAAGGTTTAGATAACAATTCACACACTTAGCAAAGAAACATTTGGGAAATCATTTCAGCCATGATGACAGATGACACGATCCCCCAAAAATGGATAAACCAATTCGAGTATAATCCAATCACGTGGTGTTTTAATGTAATTTGAATTCCTCTGAGTTTCGATGATGACCATAATAACAGACATATTAGCAGAGTTCCCACACTTTCCAATCTCATTCATGCACACAGTTTTAACTCTGTGGCCTGGGTGCACATCTGGATCCCTTGTCAGATACAGACTGTCAAATTGACAGAGCAAACCCCCAGAAATACATCTGACCAAAACAACATGGGAGCAAGGTAAAGCTGCCTGCCAAGTCACGCAGAGTTAGTTTTAGCAGATAATTTGGAACATACTTCAAATGTAAACCCATTTCACATTCAAGGTCGTGTATTCCCAGCGGATCCAGCACCAATGAGGAGACGACAGGCAGAGTGGCATCATTAAGACCACATATGTACTTCATTTCATTTTGAAAGGACATCATAAATGTTGAAGAGGTCTAATTGTCTCCATCATAGGATATCGAGCAAGTTGATGCTCAGGCTCACTCTCGTGGTACTTAAAGGAATCTGTAAATATAATTGGATAACCAGATAACGTTTTGGTATCGGTATTAACATTTGTACAGTGAATAGGTGGGATTAAATGAAAACGAATAATTGATCAATACTTTGATAATCATTCATTAATTATTTACAGACCTTGTTAAACTTCAAATTGTCCAAAATGTCAGAATTGCATTTGCTCAAGAGTATAATGTAAATATTACAGCAATATATTATAGTAATATTTTTATATTTCTGTTATCTTCCATGAAAGCAGACTGATTAGTGCCTTGGTATTTGTGGGTTTTATTTAGTAAAACATTTGCAAACATTTATTTTTACTTTGAAAAACAATTAGCACGTTTTTTTGTCCATTTTCTGACATGTTATGTATGCTTAATTAGTTACTGAATCACAATTAATTTATGTTTGTGCATTTTCTGCACTGTTGATTTGAAATGATGTTTTTTGGCTTGTTTTCCAGTGCTTATTTTTTTTTTAACCGACTGCCATCATGCACAATATTGGAATCTTAAAATGCCTCACAAATATTTACACATTTGCTTTCTTTCATTTTTAATGATTGTGCAAGGATGAATCTCACTGAGATTGTCATTTATTGATGTAAAATGTGAAGGCAGAGCATTTTGTGCTAAGAATACTTCAAATAAATGTCAAAGTACTGTGCCAAGCATTACGTCTCAGTTAAGCATACTGAAATTTTATCAGTTTTATTGTTACTGTGGTTTGATTATTTTTGTTGAAACATTACTTCCAAAACAATTAATACTGGTCTGGTGAGTCTGGAACAAATTATTTCCATCTCTATTATTTCCGATGGGAATTGTGTTCACAAAACTGTATTTGTGTCAATGCCTCGCTTTCGTCACCTACAGCAAATCAACCAAAAAGTGCTTGTCCAATTAAATTCTATTTTGTGGTTATATCATGAGTGTATGGCAAAAACACATTATTTGTTTTAATGGTTTATAATCCGTTTGATTTTAGAAAACCACATGTGGTCCACATTACCAAGTGCACATGCAGACATTGGCAGTCTGACAAATTGAGCAGGAGGTGGGTGGGGGGGAATAAACCTGGTGGCTGTGGGGGTTGTGAAAAATTGGCGAGTAAAGTTCAACTGGGAGGAAGGCCACAGGGTCTCATGCGATGACGGTGGGTTTGGGCCAACAGGAGAAAAGTGGAGGGTGAACTGCCAAAAATCGTATTTTTGTTGAAAGAAATCTATGGTTATCCAATTGAGGGCAATTCTGTGTCTGCAAAACAACAAAGCATTATGAAAGCAACAAGTGACGTGCCACAAAAATCAGCCAGTCATCGACAGCAAAAGATTGCCCCTTTGTGGGGGAAACCATTTGGATGGCTTTTCCAGCAAGTCACGCAAGCACTTGAAATTGGTGATTTGTGATTTGGAGGATTACATGGCAGCTGTATAGCAGGGCTAGAATTACAGTAATCCCCCCCGTGAGTAGCCGGACCAAATCCAAGAAACCCAGCCCCACTGCAAGTAGGGGAAAAATGCAAGTAAACGACGCCATTCCCCCTCAATATATTTAGAATTGTCAGTCAAAGTAAAGTCAGTTAGTTTAATATAGTAGTACTACAACCTACAATTCCCAAAACATATCATTTCAAATTCATTTTACAACACAAGTAAGAAAAATACCCAGGAAGTATGATGCACATGCAGAGAAGACTCTCCGGAACTTCTACTGATGACCCAGGCTAAACTCAGCTCCTCCCTGATATATAAAGTTTGTCTCTCAGTCGAGTTTTATCACTTCAGCACGCACACACTCACCTCCTCTAAAGTTGTTGACCTTTGGAACTGCAACAGAGAATGCAAGTTTTAATGTATTGTATCAGAGGTGCAACAATTAATGGAGTTATCAACAAATAAACAATTGTCAAATTATTCACAAATTATTTGTCTAATTGATTCATCATTTGCAGACATGGTTTAATATAGACAATTATCAAATTATTCACAAAATAGTTTCCTAATTGATTCATCATTTGGAGACATGGTTTAACGAGGGTTTTTTTTTTTTTTAAGAAAGAGGTGGAAAGTGGGTGGGTGGACAAATTCACCAAACTATATATTTTTCAGTCAACATTCTATAACATCTGGCTTTGATGTGAGTGGTAAACACGAATGTCCAACAATCCCCCCCACTTTCCACATTCAATGTGGCGGAGACGTTTACGCACGATGCCGTTCCAAGGCGGAATCTATTACTACGGCTGCAAACCGGAAAAACGCTGCTGCAAGCTGCCGTACAGATTGGGCGTTTAAAAACATCCTGGACCATCATTTTTTGACATTTCTTGATTAACCGCCCATGTGTGACCAGTAAGTGAAACGCACTTGTCAGAGCACCCGCAGGTAATAGCCAGTGAGTGTGCACAACTTCATTCCCACGTGTTATGCCAAATACTGTTTTGTGTTGATGTGCAAAACTAGATGCATTTTACTTCACTAGTAGTACCAGTAATCGACTAGTGCACGATTTGGCTGCACTTGTAACGTAGTTGTCTTACTGGTATGCGTAGTGTTTCAGTAAGGACCAGAAGCATGGACTACTAGTACTACAGTAGAGCCTCGGTTTTCGAACGTCCCGGTTCTCGAACAATTCGGTATTCGAACAAAATAATCGAGTTCTTTTGCTTCGGATGTCGGACGAAATTCGGTTGTCGAACCTCGCGAGATGAGCCGAGAGGACCCGCATGCCGCCAACTGACTCCGTTCATTATTACATTCTCGTTACTCTGGGGATTGCATCAATTCTAATCATGCCTCCAAAGGAAGCAAGTGGGAGCAGTAAAGACGCACAAAAATGCGACCAGCGCGGTGCAGTGCGCGGTCGGCGGCGCGCTATGGTTGCGCGTTCGGCGGTGCGCTATGGTTGCGCGTTCGGCTGTGCGCTGCAGTTGCGCGATCGGACAAAATTAAATTCCCTGCGCACTGAGGTCCACTTAAGTTTTGGAAAATACATCAGGACTTTAAAAATATTTTCTAAATTACAGCGACGGCTTTGTCACAATAATGGGAGCAGCCCGGTGCAGTTGAGCGGTCGGTGACGCGCTACGGTTGCGCGTTTGGAGGTGCGCTGCACCTGCACGATCGGACAGAAATGCACAAATGAAATAATGCTTAAAAACGGCGGGGGGGGGGGGTCTTGAAACAGATGATTTTTTTCCCCATTATTTGTAATGGGAAAACATGATTCAGAATTCGAACGATTCACTTCTCGAACAGCCTTCTCGAACGGATTGTGTTCAAAAACCGAGGCTCCACTGAACTTGGCTACTAGTGTGTGACTCGCACAAATTGGGTCTCATCGTGCAGCCAGCATGGCAGTTGAAATAAAGTTTAGATGTGTGTTGAGTTGTGCAGGTTATATTTAGACAATTGTTAAAAGGACAGAACTGTAAAACACTTGAATATTCTGCATGTCATTAATATCGTTGTAATCATTAGGGGGACCAAACCAAGTTCTTCATTTCTTTAAAACCCACATCGGACAGGCCCTTTTTATATTGTTTTAATTATTGTAAGTGTACAAAATATAAATCTCTTCATCGAAAATGTGTCCCTGTTGTACAGCTAATAATATCTGGTCCGCATTCTCTCATCTGGACTGTCAACATTAAACATAAGCAAGCATGAGCAGCTTGGACGAAGGCTCAAGCGATTCAGCGCACACTCCCGAGCTGTCCAAGCAGCCTCTTCAAGGACTGAAATTGGCATCGCACGCCGTGCTGGAGAAAGTGCAGCAGAGGGGCAGGTCAAAATGTGCTAAATGCGGAGGATCAAGGATGTTCTTCTGCTACACATGCTGCCTATTAGTGGACGTCAGTCTGCAAGAAATCCCCATTGTCAAGGTCAGTATAAAGGTTTGGGATTGTTTGTCCTTGGGTTCAAGTCTTTGTGATGGTTATAATGTCGTTTTTTACTAAGTGTGATGTTTTTTGTCTTCTACGTACAGCTCCCAGTGAAGATAGACATCATCAAACATCCCAATGAGACAGATGGCAAGAGCACTGCGGTTCATGCAAAGATCCTCGCGCCCAGTGACATCACCATTTACACATACCCCTGCATTCCTGAGTATGATCAAGACAAGGTTAGCTCAAGATCACACGCGCTTGGTGTTCTGTGATTTGATGTTCCAAATAGTCACAATCATTCAAGCTAGACATTTGGCATTGAATTCTGATCCTTGGAGGTCTGTGATACTTTCAGGGTTTTTTTTTTTAAACAAAGACAAAAACAAATTAATCTATATTACAATTAAAAAAATAAAGTGATTTATTTTATACAATTAATAAATGATTGATGATTTGGATATCATTTCATTCATTCTCACCTGTCCCCCACCAGGTTGTGTTGGTGTTCCCCGGTCCAGGCGCTGTCACAGTCCAAGACATGATACGCTGTTTGCATGAGAGGAATGAGAGCAGGTCACGTGGCCCCTTGTTAAAAAGGCGGAAAATAGAGAAGCCTGCAACTACCTCACACCCTCCAGACGATCCGGGGTCAGGGAGCCCCGATGAAACGAAGGGCTCTGAATCAAGGACGCATCCCCTCCAGAGGGTGGTCTTCATCGACAGCACGTGGAATCAGACCAACAAAATCAGCACAGATGATAGACTGCAAGGTACTTTCCGAGTTCTTGTTTTTATAGCCTCCACAATTTAACAAGGTCACTCTGTGCTGACATTTCAGACCTGCTCCAGGTTGAGCTGAGGACAAGGAAAACATGCTTCTGGCGCTCTCAGAGGGGCAAACCAGACACTTACCTGGCAACCATCGAAGCAATCTATTATTTCCTCAAAGACTTTCATGAGCAGTGCCTTGCTCAAGAGTACAGCGGAGAGTATGACAACCTTCTTTTCTTCTACTCTTACCTGCACGCAGTCGTTAGAAAGTCCAAGGAGGCCGGAAAGAAGGAAGCAGAGAAGAGACGAAAACAGCAAGAGACTGAAACGCGATTGTGAATCCAATTCAAGTTTCATTTTTCCGTTTGATTTTGGAAAGTGATATTTGCTTGAGTGTTTGGGATCAAATTTAAAGTGGATACAATGTGAAACGCTATCTTGTCTAGTGTCAAAAATATTTCCTTATCGAGTTAAAACTAGTATGTTAGTTACCAGTCATACCATGTACAAGTCTTAAAGTCCCTGGAAAAGGTGAAAATAAGTCTTATCAATTTGACACACTACAGAGGAATGTTTTTAACTAAACATCAATTCAAAAAATTCCAAGTACATACAATTTGGTCTCGAAATTGTAAACAAGCCGTTCTCACCACTTGCAAACAGCCATGCCATCGGACTAATGAAAGGGTATTATCTTTTGTTCTTTAAAGTTAAAGAAACAAAAGAATTGATAGTCAGCATTGGGGGTTTTTTCACCTTAAAAGCAGCACAAGTTAACAGTACTTTTAAATATCTTTATTTACAAACTAGTACACAGGGCTTTGATTTTCCCCCTTGAATTAAAACTCATCTACTATTGTACAGCTTAAGGTCATCTCGTTATATTTCATTCAGACGTAAATATCTTAAGATCCAACTGAAACCAAAATTTTTTTGTACCAAGAGGCTACCAGTCAGCTGGTAGTGAGGAGCCTAGTAGAAGACCTCTCTAATCTTTGCTTGAAGGCTATCACATGTCTTCTTGGCATCTCCCAGCAACATGGATGTGTTGGCCTTGTAGAAAATGGGGTTATCCACCGCAGCGTAGCCCACACCCAAGGTCCGCTTCATCACGATCACCTGGATAAATGGGAGAAAAGGTTCCCTGACGTGTCAAATACGGAGCCATCATTTGTATGTGACAGAGGATAAAGAATATATGCCTATATATAGTTAATGTCTACATGTGTAGCTCCACCATTTGTGTTCAAACAGCCATTGCTTATAACAGAACATGTAATTTAATTTGACAGTCAACTTCTGTCAGTGCCAAGTTACAACTTTTTTGAGGGCTCAGTTGCTTTCTGATTTAAATTACGGGTAATAGTGGCCATTCACTGTATCGTTCAAATAAAAAGCTGGACTAACCTGTTTGGACTTCCACACCTCTAGAACAGGCATGCCGGCAATTATAGAATTCGGATCCTCTTGAGCAGCAGAATTCACTGTGTCGTTGGCACCAATTACCAGCGTCAGGTCCGTTTCTGTGTAGTCACAGGAGATAAAAACAAAACCTGCTTTTGAAAGGCACTGAATTTCCCAGCACAATAAGCAGTGCACCATCATAAACACAAGCATGTGTCTCAGGGCGTACGCCTGATTATCGTGTCAAAACAACAGCAGGCTGATCAAAGTCAAGTAAGTGTATGACGTGATAGTTCAGTTCTTGCAATTTTACTCAACACCTTGCAGCTAAAGTGACAGAACAACCCCCCCTTCTGTTGTATTCCTGGGAAAAGCGTACCTGGAAAGTCTTCGTTGATCTCATCCATCTCCAATACAACATCATATGGTACACCGGCTTCAGCCAAGAGCACGTTTAGCTGGCCTGGCATACGCCCGGCCACTGGATGGATACCAAACCTAAGGAAAACATTTTGCCCCCATGGAATATATCATTTAGTATGTCACTTAAGAGAGAACGTTCCAGCAAATGTGTTAATAATAATAATACATTTTATTTGTATGGCGCCTTTCACGGCACTCAAGGTCGCCGAACACACATAAAATCGACACAATTAAAAGAAGAGAAGTCTAAAAGCAAAGAGACCTATTGAGCAGAGCAAATAAACTTAGACAAATGCCTGCCTAAACAGGTGGGTTTTGAGGTGAGATTTAAAAAGTTCGATGGAGTCAATGTTTCTGATGTCCGGGGGGAGGGAATTCCAGAGGCGAGGGGCAGAGCAACTGAAGGCTCTGGCCCCCATAGTTGACAGATGAAATGAGGGGACAGTGAGGGTGATACTGGAGGCAGACCTGAGAGACCGGGTAGGACTGTGTACATGAAGGAGGTCAGACAGGTATGGAGGAGCAAGGTTATGGATGGCCTTGAATGTGTGAAGGAGAATTTTATAATCAATGCGCTGTTTTATGGGGAGCCAGTGCAGTTGGTGTAGAACGGGAGTGATATGATGGTAGACAGTGGTTCCAGTGACAATGCGAGCAGTAGCATTCTGGACCAGTTGCAATTTATGGAGGAGTTTTTGAGGGAGACCAAAAAGGATGGAGTTGCAGTACAGTGTTGACAGTTACCTAACAGTCTTGCCTTGTTCCTTCAGCATCTTCACCATGTCTGCAATTGGATATTGAGCTTTTGCTGCACACAACCCCCAGCCTATATACACACACACACACACACAGAGAAATGACCACTTTGAAATCAGAGCCATCATTTTCCTCAATATCATGTAGTGTATAGGGCACCACTTTGACTTGACACTGTTTCTCCTAATCAAACCCCTATGTTGGATCGCACATCTGCCCACGGTTGTAAAAATAACAACAAAAACACACTTGAGCAAATGGCAGCCATGTGTATCTCAAGTTATTCTTTGAGGTTGATGCAGGAGGCAAGAAAAGTAGACATCTTGCATGAACTGGGTGGAACCACACTGTGCTCGACTATGATGAAAAAAACGTATGGTGTGATACACTCCAGGTAGTCCTCAACTTACAAACTTTTGACCTACAAACTTACAAACATTCGACTTACAAACGTCCATAGATACGAGCAAAGCAGTAGCGGAGCTGCCCCACCTGAAATATGCTTTAAAATACATTTGAATTGATTCCATATACAGCCAGTGTTGAGACCTCCAAAACTGACTTAAATACATCAAGTTCCAAATAGGGCTACGGCAAGTGCTACCACCTGAATGAATGTGTCAAAGACAAACGTGATATTGGTTTTGAAAGTACATATATGTTTCAAAGTACCCGGTGTGATGATAATGCTGTTGGCTTCCTTGATGATGTCAATGGTCTGGTCCACGTTGACCTCCGTGTGGGTGCCAACAATCTCCATGGGTTTGCCACCTGCCGTGGAGGTGGTGCCATAGCCACCCAGGATCACATTGGGCAGGGAGCGGTTCATCGCCTTGGGAGAGATGGCAAATGTCATTGTCGCAATTTAAAAAGTGGGGAGAAGTATTATCTGTACTTCTGATGACATATTTTCTTCCCAACATTTAAAACCATTTGTATTTTCTCTTTTATAACACAGATATCTGTATTTTTTTTATTGAAGTAGAGTGTATGAGTATTTTGGCGTACTCACCACGCACATGATGTAAGAGAGGATGGCGCCAGAGGAGCCAATCAAAGCGCCAACGATGGTCATAAGATTGTTGTCCAATAAGAAGCCTTCAGCACAGAGTGCCCAGCCAGAGTAGCTGTTCAATACGGTGATAACCACTGGCATGTCTGCACCTCCGATAGCTGCTGTCAGAGTGACGCCCTACCGTATTAAAGGACAAACAGAATTGGGACGTGAATGTTCACCTCTTGAAAAATGTAAAAAAAAAAATAAAAAAAAAATTGCTTTGTTCCATGAGTAATAAATAGACAGCCAAATCAAAAGGGTTTCAAAAAAATGTATTCTGCAGATGCTACAAGATGGCAGCAAGGCACTACTTTTGTCAAAATGAAGCTACTCAACTCACTTCAACGTTGTTGCCAAAGTGCCACAAGATGGAAGAGCATTATTTTTGTCTCAACCTAACTTCTCACCTCTATATAACAAAATTCTTTGACACCAAGGCTTATAAAAGTTATCCTATTAGACCTAGATATTTTCCCAATTTGCCCTCAAATCCAACAAGGAACCTTTGACAGTGAGGTACCCATGCTAACTATGTCATAAAGTCATTGAACAGGTTTGTGATCGCTGATAGAAGACTGTGATTATTTATTATTGATCATGATAGTCCATGAGAACATTTGTTGACATTTGTCAAGACGCACTTTTTAAATACCGTTTACTGCAGTACTACCTATCAGCGGAAAACTCACCATTACAGTGGACAGTCCAGATACTCCCAGTAAACAACCCATTCCAGTACCGTAGCTGGAACTAAGCATGAAGGGCACCATGCCTCCCATTGACGCCGCCATGAGACCAGCATTCAACATGTGACGTCCGGGTAATAAGAGAGGCGCAGAGTTCAGGATGCCTGCAAACCAGTCACACATATTTCAATTGGAAAAAAAGTTGGGCTTTCTCTCTGTTTGGCTTTAGGGAATGAGAGACAAGACATGATGAGACAAAACATGTTGCACACTAATCAACTACAGAAAAGAAGACTGTGAAATGGTGGAATTTGAAACATTCCCAAGAACTGTCTGGTTTCACAATTGCAAAACATAAGAAGATATTTGCAATGTAGCTTTAAAAAAAAAAAAAAAATGTAATAGCTTATTCTCATTAACATTGAAGAGAACTCGCACATTTATTCATGAAAGAAATGTCCTTAATACATTTTTTTAAAAGATCAGTTTCTGATGATTTGATTGGTGGTCTAAATTCCCCTGGAACACGCATGTGCATGAAAAAGAATAGTATGTAATAGTTAAAATCGTTCAACAATAAATAAATGTGACTGGCACAACAAAGTCAAAATCCAGGGCCGGATTTGCTTGAGGATCATTTTGGCTTTGGAATGATACAAGACGCAATCAAGAAAAGACAACGCTGACATGATTATGATGATTATCGTATGTCAAAATTCTAAAACTGCAGTCAAATGAGATCTTCAAAACATGTGCTTGTCTTTCTCCAAATGCTACAGTCAGGCTACGTGAAGTACCTTGCAGTTTCCCATAGGCGACCAGTGATCCACTGAAGGTGACACCACCGATGTACGTGCCCAAATAGGCCACCGTCTTGAGCACGCCGGCGGCCGGGTGAGCGTCAAGGTGGGGGAATTCAATCATGTACTCCGCCACGCAGGTGAGAACCGCCGCCAGGCCCACGAGGCTGTGGAACGCCGCCACCAACTGAGGCAAGTCGGAGATTTCGATCCGTTTGGCTATGGTCAAACCTGCACGCCGGCAGAAAGAGAATTCACCAAAAGTCCAGTAATGATAAACATTTAAAAAAATAATCCAACTCCACCTCCTCTTCTATATTGCAATTCAATCATTATCTAGATACTATAAATATACATACAAAATAGATAAAGGCCACCGACTGAAATAAAGCAAAACATTTTTCTTGAAAATGGAGCTTTTGCGATATGACAATTGCATTCTACTACATTCCAATATTGATTTTAATTTGATTAATGGTTCAGCTCCATTAACACAAACCTTCTCAAGCACGTGAGCCAACATTTAGACGGTACAAAGAAAAAGAAAAGAAAATACCAGTCACCTGTTTTATGTTTCTCTACTCTGAGCAATTGGGCCTGAGCTTCAAAGGGCAAAACAACGGTCAAAAATTTTCGTCCTCCACTTCCCCTCCCAACAAAACATGAACAATCAAAGCCAAGAGGGTTTGTGCTGAACATCATTTATCATCCCTATGTTTTAAATGACCATTAAAATATTACAAGACGGTGCTGACAGAGTTAGGGATAGGTGCTCGCTTGGAATATTTTCACTCTCAGGACTCGGAAATTGAAGCTCAAATTTCAACCAGTTCTTCCAAATGTACATACATACATACATCCTTCTCGAGATAGGAATTTGATACTAAGTTAATCAATTTGTTAATGAATTGTGAAGCAATCATGATTATTTAAGTATTCGTATTTCTTGTGACATTTCGGTTAGGTGGTGGGTCTTGACATTTTTCGAACATGACCTGGATGCCTTTGTCTCGATATACAGTACGTTCCAAAGCAGGTCAAAGTGCTGTAAGAGATCATCAGAAGTGCTGCAGGTAGTGGTCTAGTTTCACTCAATTGGTCTGAAAATCATTTAAATTTAAATTTGGGGCACTTCTCCCAGGGAGGGGGCATTTGTTTCATGCATGTGTGAATTATTACAATGATTGGCACTGAAGCATGGCGATGAAGAGCTTTTACTAGTCTTGTTATGCATACTTTTAGTGCACAGTCATTACTTTTGGCATCAAACATCTGGTGCCTTTTCTCAAATAACAATTGGGATATGCCTTCGAGTCAGAAACGATAATAAAGTAGTTAACATGCAAAGTCTGTTAACGGCTCGAAGCACATATATCAAAGAAGCCACCTACCCAGAGTCCCTCCAGTGGCCATGGCCAATGACATCTGTGACAGCAGCTCTGGAGAAGGCTTGAGCGCCCCAAGGGTGGCGGCGATGCCCCCCGCAACTCCCATCATGCCCAGCGCATTTCCAAGTCGACTGGTGCCCTGAGCGGAAAGGCCTGCCAGTGCGCCGACGCAGCACAAGCCGGAGCCCAAGTACATCATCTGAGGAACACCACAAGCAAACAATTTACTAAGTTTTGAGATGCAGACAAGACAGAAAATGAATGTGGAACTGCCAATTGATTAAAGGAGGTAATGTTAAACAATTCTAATGGGTAAAAAGAAGGTTAGAAAAAAGTTTCTAAAAAAGACAAAAACGCCTATGAATGCCACAAGATGTCCACAAAACACAATTTTTCTCTAATTTGAACTCATGTCATCGTAATTCCTTGACACCAAGATGCCGCAAGCAATGAAACTTCTCAACTCGCCTCAACATAGTTTCTTGGCACCGTGATGCTACAGAATGGCAGCATGTTGTGTTCAATGCCCTTTCACCTGTTCAATGCTGTAACCAGCTGCCACAGATGCACCGTATCCACCAACAAATGCAGCCCCAGGTAACATGTACAGGTAATTGTACTCCGGGGGGTCAGTGGAGCGCTTGAACATGTCCAACATTCGCTGGGTGATAAGGAAACCACCTGAAGATATGACCAATGTTTGGCAGGTTAGAAAAAAAAAACAGTCATTTGTTTTTGCACAAATAGAAAAAAGGGAATCAGACCAGCAATGTTGATGGAGGAAATAAAGGCAGCTCCTAGGGCGAGACTCTCAGGCAGTGAGGATGGTGTGAGACCCCCGCCCATCAGAACCAGACCGCCAACCGCTGTCAGACCTGTTGAAAAGCAGTATCATAAAAGTGGAAATCCAACATCATAACTGGACCATTTTTTTCATATTGAGTGCCGAGGCTCAAATCTTTACCGGAGATGGCGTTTGTCACGGACATTAAAGGTGAGTGGAGCGCGGGGGTGACGCCCCACACGGTGTGGTACCCCACGATCCCGGCCAGGCCGAAGGTCGTTACCATTTGCGTGAACGCGGCGTTGGGCGAGATAAGGCCCAGAGCCAGACAGGTGGACAAACCTGTAGGAGTCAGTAAAGTACATCTACTTAAGTTGTTTCTCTTTATTTTTTAAGAGGGCATTTTCAGGGAATAAGGGCCGAGGCTAGCTAGAAAGCGTTTGCGTACTGTATTGTTACTAATAACATTGTAATTGTTGTACTAATTGTTGCCATACTAAATCCTAAAGTTCTAGCTGAAAGCTGGATATGT
The DNA here is from genome assembly GCF_054491065.1 of Syngnathus leptorhynchus. NCBI lineage: Eukaryota > Metazoa > Chordata > Actinopteri > Syngnathiformes > Syngnathidae > Syngnathus > Syngnathus leptorhynchus. The sequence goes on from NC_141197.1 coordinate 10,191,123, forward strand.
CTAACCTAAAAGGAACTTTTTAGAAGTGTTGGCATTAATGTTTCAGCTTTGCATGTCCTCCCCTAACCTGAAGTATAGATGCCAGCATTAGTCATTGTGCGTTTGAAGGGAGAAACTCCAGCCACTTTCTCAGCCTCCAACTCTGCCACGGATTTCTGTTTCACCGGTGGTGGTGGGACGGTTTTGGGAAGTGGCGCCGGGAACATATTGTGTCCATCCTGTTGACGCACCAAACATATGCAAGATTGTGAGAACGGATGACAGAGTTACATTAACACAATAACGCTGCAGTTTTTCTGTGAGAAACATCTTGCATTGTGGTAGACCTCCGACTCCAAACGCAAATTTAAAGGTTAGCATGAACAAACAGTAATCAAGAAATACTTACTAGTGGGTTTAACGAGGGCGAAACTGATACGCAACGTCGAGGTTGCACGCTTTGCCTTCAATAAACAATGTGTCAGAACTAAAGATTCCTGGAAAAGTCAATTATGAAGCATTCATAACATTCTTATTGGTGGAGCGATTCAAAAGCCGGGCATGGGGTTCTATAATCATTTGGAAATCAAGAGTCGCATGACAAGCTCTGATACCCGGGAGGCAGCAATGAGTGCCAGCAGAGCTAAAGATTACAAATCAAACCCACCTTCATTACAAGGGTCCCGCGGATCACGTGGTCCATTGTTCCATAGTCAAAATCCTCTTTGGGTTCAAAGTGGAAGTACTCCTTGTCGGGGCTGATGGCCTTCAGAAGCTTCAGTACGTTGTTGGAGTACAGAGTGCTGGCTTGGGTGGCCAAGCGGCTGGGCAGGTCCGTGTAGCCAATGTGGGTCACGTTCTAATTCAAGAAAACAAAATCAGAGCATTCGGGAGAGGGGGCAGAATCATTCACACTCTGCACTTAAGTACAAGTACAGATACTTGCGTTAAAAAAAAAGGTCTGGTAAATATATTAAATAAATAGATCAATAAATCAATCTTTTATAGTTTTTTTTTTACTGACTGAATGACTCATGACTTAGTAGGTCAATGATATTAATTTATTTGCTGGCTTTCCTCTAACAGGACAGTCCACATAAATAGAAATAACCATTGGTGCATAATAAATAATAAATAATCACCTTGTGAATGTGCAGCTCTCCAGGCCTGGTGGTCTCTATGTTACCACCCGCCTCGGCAGCTAGATCCACCACAACAGAACCGTCCTTCATGGACTCCACAAATTCCTTTTTGATTAGAATAGGAGCTGTTTTTCCTGAACACAAGAAAATAATCATGACAAAAGGAGAAGCGTCAATGCAGACCAAAGTATGCACCACTTTTTGGCAAGCCAGCCGGGACGCATGAAAAATAAAATGCAGTGCCAGGGTCAAAGTGACTGACCTGGAATCAAAGCGGTGCTGATGACAATGTCGACTTCTTTGCACTGCTTGGCAAACAGCGCCATCTCGGCTTCAATAAACTCCTTTGACATTTCTTTGGCGTAACCGCCGACCCCGTCGCCAGACTCTTTGACATCCACTTCTAAAGGCTCCGCCCCGAATGACTTGAACTGTTCCAGAGCTGCTGGTCTGATCAACACCAAACAGTTTATGTGCAAACGTTTGGGCATTTATTTTTGTTATCCATCTTTTGGCCATACACTAATTTTTATCATTGCCAAGACAATTCAATGCACACGTAAAAGGACCATGTCATAGTTGTTTTGTTACTCCTCTAGATGGCACTGTTGGTTTGAAGAAAAGAGTCACCGTGTTTTTAGAATGTTAAAGAGAGATCGCCATCTACAGAAAATAATATAACTGATTCATGAAACTAATTTGAAGCTTCATTTCCCATCACTACTTTTAGTCATGTTTTTTTCCACCACTGCCATTTCTGCTCACTCAAAGGCAGCACAATGCTTTACTTATAAGGTTTGTTTACTGCTGTAGTAGGTCAAAAGTGGCACAAATAGTGGAAACATGTTCATCGTGACAATAAAACAAACAGTAAAAACATCATACTAATGCACAGTAGCCGTTCTACAAGTATGCCAAAGTTCTCCTAAAAGTCAGGGAGCATACGCATACATACATGGACCTCACACTGGATATCAAGGATATCTAATAAATCCTCAAATACCTTTAGTAAAAGCCATTTATTAGATATCCTTGATGTAAGCCAGTTCAGTACACCCGTCAAACCCCGAGGGTGCACGAGTAGAACAAGTTTTATTTTTCCGTACGCCTAGAAGTGCCTCTAATGCAGCGCCGCAGTTTAATAATACGATTAAATTGCATCCTCGTAGGCTTAAAGAGGCATTACTAGTGAAAATAAATGTTAGTAGTAAGATACAATTGTTCTACTAGTGCACCCTAGTCAGTTTTACAAGTGTGTTGAATTCTACCTTGTGTCAAATCCTCGGACGATGGCTCCCATGGATTTTGCTGTCCCTGCGGCTGCCAAACCGGCAACACCTCCTCCAATCACCAGGACCTGAAGAAAGCACATTTTACTTTTGAGAGTGGCAACAAGAAAACAAACACACACACGAAAAAAACATCTTTAATGATATTAATGAAGATTTTACCTTAGCTGGTGGTACTTTTCCTGCTGCTGTGATCTGACCAGTGAAGAATCTACCAAAGTGGTTGGCAGCCAGAACAACAGCCTTGTACCTAAAAAAAAAAAAAATACAAGATGTTCCTGTCACTGATCAAGATGATCAAATGAAATTGGTTGAGCATATTTTGACAAAGTAGTGGTTTGTCTCCATCTTGTGGTATCTGTGAGCAATTTGATACATTTTGGGGTGGATGTCAATTATTTGCAGATTTTCATTATTTGTGGCAGAGTTAGTTGAGGACACTGAAACTAGAAATGAATAAAGTAGCCTGTAGGTGACAGTGACAGCCTTGATTTTCTGAGATGTTTTCACAATAGCAGATGTAAAAATGTGAATTCAAAGCAGAGAAGTGGATCCAATGTCAGCGGCCAGGGTGCACACCCTGGGCTTGTGGACAGGAAATCAATCACACAGCACAATTAGAAAAACAAGCATTCTTGCCGAAACGCAATACGGTCAATTTGTAAAATAATTTCTATTGGACCACAGTCGCAGCCAACACATCGATTGGATTTCTCTCGGACCTCACCCAGCAATGTTGGCCATGGAGCTGAGTGCGTCATAGCCTTGCGCAATGGTGACTCTGGGCACCTGGTCCATAGCCAACACTGTGCTCCTCCTCTCTGACAACTTCTTCATCAGCTCCGGATTCTGAGCCGGATAGACGAAGCTCACCAAGGTGGACATTGGCTTCAGAAGGTCTGCCTCGCTCAGACTGGGTGCTCGAACCTAGAGCGGAACATGAGCACTTCGATTTTGCACATAAGGCTTTTAATACAGACCCAAGTGGTGGATGGTCAGGGCAGTGCAAACCTTGAGGACCAGGTCTGATCCAAGGGCCCCTTTGACGTCAGTGATGCTGGCGCCAGCATCTTTGTATTGTTGGTCAGAGAACTTGGCGTCCTCACCAGCTCCACTCTCCACTTTTACACTGAAGCCTTGCTTGACCAGCGCCTGCACCCCAGCAGGAGACAGCGCCACACGGCGCTCGTTCTGGAAGGTCTCCTTGGGAACGCCAACCACCAGCTCCTTGTAGAGAACACCTGCAAATCAGATGAGCACAAAACTTTTTTTTTTTTTGTTGTGGTCCAAATAGTAATGCAAAATTGCAGGTTGTGGTTTTATGAGCCTTTTCATGTTTGCCCCCACAATCCCTCCCTTGCTGACCGATAAAGATTAGTTGAGGTGTCATCCAACAGATTAAAACCAGCATTTTCTAAAGTCCACCCCTTGATGCAGGCCGCAATGAATTTTATTACAATATGCAGCGGGACAATAAAATAATCTGGCTGAACATTGGACAGCTTTCTTCGAGATGCTCGCCATCTGGATGTTTTCTTCCATCTGTGAGGCTCCATTAGGCCTTCTTTGTTTTGATTCAAAATTTGAGTCATTATTGAAATCTAGTGAGTGACAAACTATTTGAAATAATAAAGCTAACGACGGCAAAATGACAAACATATACAAATAGATAAATAAATAAATAAATAATTTAAGGCATGGTTATATACATTAATGATACCTAATATGGATCATAAAATGTATCAAAATATGCGGACGAGAATTTTTGGAAAACAAAACAAACTATTTTCCAACTTTATATCAAGTGCCACCTATAAACAGCACTTGGTGTAAAGTTTGAAAATGTCGAACGAAGAGCAAATGAGACTTTATTTTAAACAGACAATACACTGTAGTTTTTTTTTGTTTCTCCAAGCATTAGAGTACAACCACGTGTGAATGGCTGAGTGCAAGTATCAGGTTAACATTTCTCTCCATAAATGGCGCCGTGACCTCGCTTCCATGGCGACACGAATAGCAGGTGACTGGCTGCCGGCCAGCGTGGCTCAGGCCTGTTATAGTCGCCTGTAGATAGCGGTGCTTGGAAACTTTCAAAAAGTTGCTATGGAAAAAAAACTTGCACAACTCTTCTTAAACATTGACTTACAAACACTTTGAGGGTGAACAAATTCGATCCTTGATTTATTTTTAGGTGAGAATTGTCTAGAGTCAAGTTTGTATAGGTCACCTTTATCTGACCTCTCACATGTTAGCAGTACAGAAAGCGTGACAGCAACTTTTCCATTTGTGCAGTTTTCTCCTCTGCAAAGAAGCCTCGATATATATTTTTTTTCGAATGCTATGTTGCTATCCTACCTTTGTTGGCCTTTTGGTCCCATAACGCAGGGAAAGTCCTAAAATTCCTCCTTGCTGGTATCTTCTGACGGACCCCTCGGTGGAGCAAAGTGAGAGACGAGCTGGAGATGCAGTGCAGGAGGGTCGACATGGCCACGGCGCGTCTGCCCGGAGACTCCTTCTGGGTCTGTCATGGGAGTTAAGATTTAAGTTAACACTAAATTTACTGATGAGTAACACAAACAGACCTCGACATACACTTTGCCTTTGCGTTCCAAGAGAGCTAGCAGATGTAGCAGAGTGACATTTCAGCTCGACGGGACACACACACGCACACGTCCCGGACCTGATCTCTCGTACACTGCGGCTTGTTCGCGAGATCTGGAATTATGACGGCACAGGTGGAAAGTGTGCCAAGTGCGTTCCGGGTAGTTGAGTAGGCAGCAAGCGGAGAAAGTTAACCAGGGATGTTAAATGTTTTGAGGATTAAATGGGGTCATTAGGACAAACAGGTTGTAAGACAAACATGTCATGTTTGCAGATAGCGGGTTGTAAGAGAACAGTGATGCAAGAGTGGTGAAGGAGGCATGTTTTAAATGTTGTTTAAATATGATTAACTGGGTTCTTTGATATGTAATCATTCTTTTTTTTGCTGCATAAAGTTTTTAAACCAAAATCAGTTCTTGAAATAAATAGGAGGGTTGTGACCTTTTTGAAACTGAAAGCTATGAACATACGTGAAAGGCTCAAATTTGCTCATATTTATATTCCGCTGAGTACTTTTTTTGCAATGCATCTATCAAACTCTCCCCCCCCTCTACCTGGATACTTGACACACCCAATCCAGGTAAACTGGGAAAGAGGATGCAACTGGCAAAAAAAAAGGCAATGAAGGCACGAGTCATTTTTAGAAATATATTCTCGTATTGTTTTACAGTTATAGTAAAGTGTTTCTACAGACCTGTTTAATTCTAATGTAGTAGGTATTCCATGATCAGCAGAGGTTATCACCACTCTGTCTCAAAATTGCATTCTTCCTTTACTCCATTGAAAGGCTTTAAATGACACTTTTAGAAATTAAGAATGTCGCATGAAATGTGTCCTTTGTCCAACAAATCCTAAATAAAGTATGACGGTAAAACAGCAAAATGTTCAAGTATTGACGAGAGACCAATACTTTCCTAAATTGAATGTTTCTCTTCAGGTTGTATTGTTGTTTTCATGGGTTTCAATTGTCGCCAAAGCCTACACAGTACAATCTGATGTATCGCAGCATTTATATTTACATTAGATGAAGTGTCACATTACAAAAGGAAAGTAATTATGCATTTGCATTCACACGATTCATAAAAAACAGAGGCGAGGTGGACACATGGCCAGCGTAGGTTAACCACGAAATGACATAAACAATATCCCTTGTGTTGCATTGATTCACCAAACTGAAGTAAGACTTCACTGTGTTATTGCCAGACTTGCCTTTTTTAGGATTCCCACCGGGGGTCAATAGTTCAATAGCCTGAGAAGCAGGTAGAGCCGTGCAACTGTCAACACTCAACCCAAGCACCTGTCACCTGGCTCCTGCCTCCCGCACGTCCACGTACAATCTCGGAAACGACCTTCCGCTATCTGGATTGCGCCGCTCCTGCATTACTATTTATGGATAAATAGCAAACCACGTGACTAGTACTCATGACCACCCTGGGTGAAGAAGAGCTAAGCACTTTGCAGACGCCACTCAAATACTACCGGCAAATCGAATTAAAGGTTTAGGTTTAGCGAGTCAAAACCCAGACAAACATTAGAGGACATGTTCACTGTGCATACCACAACACCTCTTGAAATTAAGCAAAGATTTGTGCATATTTTCATACAACTTTTTTCCATTCATGCATTTCCTTTTCTGTACACGTAGAGGCGCTAAATAGACGCTCAAGTGGCATAAAATGTTGGCCAACCATAATACATCATGGTTTGAACAAAATGATACTGGACTGTACTAATAAGGAATAAATAGCCTAAAAGCGTTCAGCAACAGGTGTAATTGTTTTTTATCCTGAAATGTCATGTATTACAACGCATGGTGAAATTCATCTTATGCAGGTCAAACTTGGAAAAAAAGAAAATATCTCAAAACAGTGATGTGCAAATGAAAACAAGACATTTTCAGCATCTAAAATACGGTGATTGATGATGATGGTGATTACAATATTAATAATAATAATAATAATATCAACAACAAATATAACAATAATAGTCATGATATTTATTATTAATAAAATATATATTATATTCATATATGTATAATGATAAATAATAATATATCTATTCATTTTTTATTATTATTATTGGTATTTGCATTATTATTACTACTATTATTATAACCACATATAAGAGATACTTTTTCAAAGAGGACACATCATATTTTCAACAATTATTTGACGATTCCACAGTTTTATTGTTATGGTCGCAATACGGAAGTCAGACAGGAAAACGTTTTGGTTGGCCACCTTATTTCCATGCCACATGGCTATTGTAAACATTACTTTTTCGCCGTCTCGTAGCTTGTACGTGTATCATAAATACGGTACGGAAATGGGTTACACAAATGTATTTATTTGAAGCGCAATGGAGGCTCGTAGTTTATGTGCTCACCACTCACCGATGACTTTTAATTCGTAGCTACTAGCTAATAGCATAGCTAACCCGAGACTGAAATACGATCATCATGTATTTCTACTCTGGATAGTAAAAGTGGACTGATAGTAATATTTACCTGACGATGACGTCTCTGAAGCTGTTGCCAGTCGAATCATCAGACCGGGGCTCGCAAAGATGCAGGCTGGGTCCAGGTTTGATGGCAGCGCTGGGCTTGACTGCGGGCTCCCCGGTGCTGGTGTCCCTTCCCGAGGGGAGCTGCCTGTGCAACGCGTGGCCCAGGCCTGACCTAGCTGATGGCTTCTTACAGTTAGACATGAAGTCTTGCTCTCCATATCTCGTCAGGCAACCCCCCTCACGCCTTACCCTGGATCCCGAGCAAGTCACATCCGTCCCGTGTCCAAAACTGAAAGGAATGAAAATAAGCGTGGTCGTCCAAAGTGTTGCGTTCAAGAGAAACAACCCACCTCGTTTTATTCATGAGCTCGTGAAAGACATGCTGAAAGGTGCCTTAGTGCATAAAGAGCATGTCATCAATCTGGAGGATTTTGATATTGACATTCGACATGTTGTCATTAAAGACATCTATCCGGATTCTAACACAGCTGGACTTGTAACTTCCAAAACTAGTGTGGAGATTGCTGACATCCAAACTGTCAGGCACTTCAACAGCCATCTGCAGGGTCAGGTCACCGTACCTTTGGGGGGCTTGGACCAGGTCAGCTTGCATTCATTTGAATGAGGATTATTCCAAAGCACTCAATCTAAAAACACAACTTTTAAAATCCCTTTTCTTCTCAAATGCACCCTAGGTGAGTGCATCGCTAAGAGAGATGTTGCAGCTACCCCTTCTCTATCCAGCCACCCTTGATTCTCTCGGGGTATCGTGTCCTAGAGGTGTCCTTCTTGTGGGCCCTCCAGGTGTTGGAAAGACACAGCTGGTTCGCAAAGTGGTTGGAGAAGTCGGAGCCATCCTTGTGGTGGTCAGAGGGCCAGAGGTAAATTGATTTGAAACCGCGACACTACCTGTATGTCTTGTCCATCTGTGGAATTGAACTTTTCAGGTTGTCCGTTCCCGCCCGGGCGAAAGCGAGGAGGTGTTGCGAGGCGTGTTTGCGCAGGCACGTGCTGCAGCAGAGGAGGGTCCGTGTGTACTCTTCCTGGATGAGTTGGACTCTCTTTTTCCGAGAAGAAGCGGCTCGTCCGCACCGGAGAACCGCTTGGTAGCTCAACTCCTCACACTGATGGATGGGGTGGATCGATCAGATCGCTTCCTCGTCATCGGTGCCACCAACCGCCCGGACAGCTTAGATCCGGCCCTGCGCAGGCCTGGAAGATTTGACAGAGAAGTAAGAAAATATCGATAGAACACTCCAATGAATGTGTGAATCATGACAGACATGTCTTTATCTTTAGGTAATCATTGGGCCTCCTACCTTGTCCCAGAGAGCAGCGATCTTGTCTGTTCTGTGCGAGAAGATACCGGTGTGTCCCAGCGTGGATATGACGGAGCTGGCAAAGAGAACCACAGGTTATGTCGGGTCAGACCTCAGCGCACTCTGCAGGGAGGCGGCCATGCATGCTATACGGGAAAACGCAAAGGTGATCATATGAAACTGATTGTTGTTTATGTAACGTGATCACTCTTGTGGACATGGTAGAGATGATGGTTTTTTTGGTCCTGTTTGTTTTCATGTTTTGTGAAATGTTGAGCTGCCTTGTCACCTTTTCACACAGGGTTCAGGGGAGCACGTGGTGGCCCTGAAACATTTTCTTGAGGCTTTAAAGTTGGTGCAGCCGTCCTGCCTGCGGAGCAGCCTGGGCCGGATGGACCTCGCTCCTGTGGCCTGGGAGCAGATCGGAGGTCTTGAAGACGTCAAGCTGAAGCTCAGACAGGTGAATTTTTTATATTGGTGATAATATGACCCCCAGTTAATATAGTTTAGCATTTTGATCAGAACTCACATCTTGGAGGAACTGGAGCTCTCTGAACACTTTCGCAATGTTTTAATTCTTTGCGGCTATCTGTGTGTTACTATTTGACTTCACAGGGAGAAAGACAATTTTACTTACAGTATTATCCAATTGAGCAATACAGCAATACACTCCTTCATCAATAGGCTAGAGAATGTCGGCAAAGCACTACTTTTATCTAAATGAATCCCCTCAACTCAATTCAATATAGTTTCTTAGCACCAAGATGCCACGCGATACCTTTAATACCTGTGTGTTTGTGTACGTATATTTATAGAGTATCGAGTGGCCAATGATGTACCCCGAAGCCTTCTCCCGCCTGGGTCTGTGTCGTCCCCGTGGCGTCCTTCTCTACGGGCCTCCGGGTTGCGCCAAGACAACACTGGTCCGAGCGGCAGCCTCGGCCTCAAATTGTACCTTCCTCTCCATCAGTGGTGCTGACCTCTATTCGCCCTACGTGGGAGACTCAGAGAAGGCTTTGTCACAGGTACTTTGGCGTCACTATGTATTCATGTCTTCTTTTTTTTTTTTGGTTTCATCCACAAACTCACCTCTGTTGTTCAGCTGTTTCGCCAAGCGCGGGCTTGTGCTCCCTGCATCCTTTTCCTGGATGAGATCGACTCTGTGATCGGCTCACGGTGCAGCGGTCAGACGGCCAACAGCGTTCAGACTCGACTCTTGTCCGTGCTCCTCAACGAGATGGATGGCGTCGGCCTGAAGACGCTAGAAAGGAGGGGGACGCAGAAGATCCTCCAGGTCGAGGGAGCAGAGGCGAATCACACTACAGAACAGGTCAGAGCACACGTGTCAAACATGTCAACAAACAAATGCTATCATGTGTGTGACTTATTTCGCTACGCTCTCATTTATTATGTCATTAAATCTATTCCTGATTCAACCAAAAGATTTATTTGGCATTTTCTTACAAATACATGTTTTAATTGACATGCATGTACAGAAAATAATTCCTGCATGTGTGTTCTTTAACAGCTGGACAGCCAGGAAGTGTGCAACAAAGACGTGATGGTCGTAGCAGCCACAAACCGACCCGACTGTTTGGACAGCGCCCTTCTGAGGCCTGGAAGACTGGACCACATTCTCTATGTGCCACCGCCGGACCTGCAGGTTAGATTTCATTCTGAAAACTGGAAGATCATTTGGCTAAAGAGTGTTACGATTCTGCGCAAGACTACAGCTGACTAGCACAAGGTCATATCTCTCCCGAAACTGTTCACACGTGCTTGAAAACAGATTTTTTTCAACATAATAAAGAGTCAATAGCATCGAAATTGTATGGCGGTAGTAGTTCCATTTCATAAATGTTTATCAAACATTCCAAGGAATCCATTTTGTGGTACTATGTTCTTGATTTAAACCCCAAAATGTGATTTATGAATTAATCCTGACATATTATGTGAAATGTCACATACAGGCTAATTAGCATAGAAGTTGCAATAATTACGGAATAATCCTTCAGTCAACTGCAACCTATCTGGATTTGTTTGGAATATGCATCATTTTCTTCAACCGATTTATAGTTTTATCAAAATTTGGGTTGTCTTGTGTTTAGGCTCGTCTTGCCATCCTGAAGATGTGCACAAAGTCTATGCCTGTGGCTCCCGATGTGTGTATGGAGGAGCTGGGTGCCGGCACTGATCTTTACTCTGGAGCTGACCTGGAAAATCTTTGTAAAGAGGTAAAAGAAATTTTACAGGCTAGGAATTTTCTCGAAAGGGGCAAGTATCTAAAAACTTCAATTTTGTCTTACAGGCTGCTCTACTGGCTTTAGAAGAAAATATGGAGGCGTCTAGCATCAAACACGAACACTTCCTGCAGTCTCTCAAGAAAACCAAGCCGTCCCTTACAGCCCGGCAAATCCAAACATACCAGATTGCGTCTTAGAAAAAAACAAAAAAACAAAACACATTTATTTTTTAATAAAACAACAAAAACCTACACTTTAGTGTCTTCAATTTTCCCTCCCCTCGAAATGAGTTCTCCTTTTGGGTTGCAAGGGGGCGCTGTGCACTATTGAATGTATTGATCTACTACTTTAATGGTTGGCAAATCCTCCCTTGGTGAATAGCAGAGCAGGAAGCTGTGACTACGTGCCTGTTACCTCGTCGTTGCAGCCTATATCAATCCGGAGTAGGCGGAAGGGATGCTCACACACACTCACACACACACACACACACGAGAGCTACTCGACAACGAAAGGTGAGAGCTGCTATATGCAGATGACACTTAACAAGACACTGCCGGCAAAAGTTGGATCTGTTTGCCAGGATTTTTTTTTAACTGATGATTGGCTCTTAAGAGACAACTTCCTGGAAATTCACCAGAAATTTTCTACATATCTAATGGAGAAATATGGCCTGTTTCTCATCAGGTATCAAAGGACTGGTACAAAATGAAGGGATTTTTCCAAATGTTAAAAAAGAAAAAAGAGGTGAGTCTGGATGATTTTTGTGAGTGATGAAAGCTGAGGATGGTGTTATTTTCAGAAAAAAAAACAACTTGTTTTTAAAGAATATAAAGAATATACTATGTACATATAAATGTTATTTAATGATGATCCCTATCCAATTACTACATGCAGCTGATTCCGCTGATCGGGTTCATGGCTTTCGCCGCAACAGGAGCCACCACAGCATCCTTCTACTTTCTTTTCACCAAATCGGACGTCATGTGAGTAGCAGGAGTGCAGCGGTTGCCGGCTGTTTGGTTTTGTCTTTTATCAAAGGTTTGATTGTGTTGCATTTGTATTGTTTTCAGTTTGAATAAGACCACCAATCCAGAACCATGGGAAAGAGTAGATCCATCCAAGCCCCAAAAGGTAAAAAAATCATCACATTTTGTTTTGTTTTAAAGCAATTTTGGTTGAAATTGGAGTTTCCTAAGGGCCTGTGAAAGCTGCTGAGTCACAGAAGAAGAAATGTTATCAAATAAGTACAGAGTAGCAGTCTGCCTTCCAGAAAAATTGATATTAATGTGTGCGCCTGCATGCCAACGAGCTAGTCTGCTTTGAGTGCCCTCCTATCTCTCTATCCACGACCACACTCTGAAATCAATAGAAATGGCACGACGCTTTATATCACTTTTAAACTAAATCAAGACAAAAAAAAATAATGATAATGAAGACAAAAACCCTGGTAAAGTTTATTTTTCTGTTATATATGCACAGTATTACGTTACATCACTGCATTATCTTGCAGTTGCTTACAAAAATATTTAAAGACCTTGTTTAGTGAAAATAGAGTCCGGTAAATTTGTCACACTATTTCCAAGAGTGCTGTTAAAAACGCATCAAATTTGAATCATTGCCAAATATCTGAAAGTATTTAAAAATTAAATCATGCAATGTGATCTTGATCTCTCTGGCCCCCTTGCAGCTTATCACCATCAATCAGCAGTGGAAGCCAGTGAAGGAACTAGAGCTGGTGAAGAGTCTCAGCAAGTGAATGGCACTCTAACCTCTCGTGACCTCGCCCCCCCTCAGCACCCACCTATCAGTCGAACAGAATCCTTTGCGCACGAGCCACTTTGTGTTGATATCATGTCAGTGTGCGGAAACGCTTCTGTTCCTGTCTGCTATTTAGCTGCGCGACCGCGAGAATCGTCCTCAAACGTTAGTATGCTGACAGGAAGTAGCTTGCACTGTGTCTGTAAATGTACAAATTAAAAATGCCGGTGAATAATCTACTGTACTATATAAGATTGCTAATAAATTATGTGTCCATTGCTACGGTGACTCTTACTGGCCCAGCTATGTCAACACCACTACACTTTTCAAGGCTAGGAAATGTTTATAGATTGTGTAGATCATAATTACGTGCTGTAAACGACATTACATTTTTTAGCTTTACTGTTCATCTATGTCAACAACTACACGATCAAGGGCTATCCATCCATCCATCCATCCATCCATCCATCCATCCATCCATCCATCCATATCCATCCATTTTCTGTACCGCTTGTCCCGACGGGGGTCATGGGGACCTCCAGCCCTCCCTGCGTGGAGTTTGCATGTTCTCCCCGTGCCTGCATGGGGTTTCTCCAGGTCCTCCCACATCCCAAAAATATGCATGATTGAGCACTCCAAATTACCTCTAGGTGTGTGTGGATAGTTGTTCGTCTCTGTGTGCCCTACAAATGGCTGGTACCCAGTTCAGGGTGTCCCACGCCTACTACCCGATGACAGCTGGGATAGGCTCCAGCACGCCTGCAACCCCCATGGGGATAAGCGGTACAGATAATGGATGGATGGATTTAGCTACGTGAATAACCACACTGCAGATTTATCGATAACAGACGAGACGTTATCAGTGAACAACTACATCATCCCCTCGAACCAGCATATGGATGAGTGAGCGTCCACCTACACCAACAATTTTCTTTATAATGGAGGATGATCCACTCAATGTTGTGTGGCACATACACGTGGCTTGACGCAGCTCCGAGTCTTGCCTCATCAATGATTTACGCATCACAACGACTGAGTGCGGGCAAGAGTTCAAGATATTACGTTCACCTTGCTTTTTTTTTTTTCCCCCCCATTTGCAGTGAAGCGCCGTGTTGATAGCTGCCTCCAGTCGTGTCACGTCATGTTGTAACAAGGCTCTGAAATGTCAAGGGTTTCTGTATCTAGGGACATCCATTATGCTATACCGGGTGGCGGTGAAAGGTTATTTAAGGAAACAATAGCAAAGTGGGAAGGATGTAAAGTGCTGGAAGATATTTGCAGACAAGAATATGTCGAATGCCTCACAATATACAAACAACTAAGGTGGTTTGATCAAGACAATTATTGACTATTGGTTATTTATTTGAACAACTATGTGAACTGCGTGAACAATGCGAATCAATACACTCCCAAATTCGATTATTCCATATATGGATGTCATTAGACTCTTGATTAGACCTGCGACACATAAGAATTTAGGCATGTGAATTGAATACTGTTTCTTGACGTACAACATTTGTGTTTGTAAGTCACGTAGGCTAGGTGTGTGCAAACACTTTCACTTTTATGGTCACACAGACGCTGCCTGGATACCCAGGCACACCCCCTTTTCCTTTTCACTTGTCATGTGAGATTAAATTCCTCGTGGCAACTGTTTTAAAATATGTGATGCATTCTGCACACATTTAATATGGACTCATCGATGTTGCCATCATTTCATAGGCTAAAAGGTGCTAATCCTTTAAACCAAGCTGCAATCAGCAAATGCAGCCATCCTGAAGCTGAACATTTCAGTTCAGTATTACTATGCTGTAGAAGTGGACCACCATGTGGAGGGAAAAGGACATAACAGTCTATATGGTGTGTTTGTAGGGCATCACTTCGTTGGATTAATGCATTGTTGAATATTTTTCCTGCACGTTCTATTCAAAGCAAATAAATCAGACACGACAATACATAACCAAGTTTACCCCCCTCATAAGAAACGGAATACTGTAGCTGAAATAAAGTATTTTATTTCAAAACAAAAGTGATCATGATGTGTTTCGATGATTAATACAAGTCATATGAACAACATTACTATTTGTGAATGCCAAGTCACTTAGAAAACAGAAAGAAGTTGGCTCAGGGCTATAACACTGTCAGTCATCATCAAGGTACAGCAGGTGTCATGGTGCAACTCCAAAGTGACTTAAATCGAGCGCTTTCAGAAAATAATTTGAATACCAGTGTGGATCACGTCCGCATTGTTGTTTAATACAAAGTGACTTTGTGGGGTGTATTAGCTGATTCAGTCAGGCGACTGGCCACATTGCTGGTTAACTTAGTAAAGCTGTTTGAGCATATCGTTGACATCCATCTTAACGTCCACATATGTCTAACTAGAAAAAACAAAAAAAAAAGGATACAAATAATACTTTTTCCACATCTCTGACTTTACTCGTGGCAATTGTAATGCACAGGTGTCAACTAGTATGTCAAATAGTATGTGCCCCTCTCCGACTAGTACGCTAGTTTGGAAATTTCATAAGGTAGTGAAAATACATTATTAGTAAAGAATCATGCTGTGCTGCATTGTTTTAGAAATCAGGACAAATAGTGTATGAGTACACAAACCTCATCGTTGCATATCAAGCCCATTAAATGCTCAAACAGCTTTCCACAGATAAAGTAACAGAGGTTAAAGTCACAATAACAAAAAATATACACCGGTCATGTAAAATACAGACTAATAGGCCTTAATGGTGAATTAAGATCCTGTGCTGAAGGTTTACCTTCCTTAACTGAACACGTCAAAGGCCGGTCAACATTGGCCGAAGAGCAGTCAAGTCACGGGGCAGCGGCAATCCTTTCACCGAGAGGGTTTTACCACTGCTCATGTTCCACCTCATTTTTGGAACATCCAAGTGCCTTCTGCCTGAACTTGCCAACACATGGCTCCGCAGAAATGCATAAAGAAGAAGTGAAAGCAGTCAAAAGCAGCCAGTGTCTTTTAAGTGCTGAGCTGCTCACACTGTGCACAGGTGCGCACGGGCCTCTGCCTGTGCGTCTGGACCTGGACCGTGCATCTTGTCAGACTGTAGGTGTGAAGCAACAGGTGACGAGCCTTTGCTTGGACATCTTCCCAGTTGCTGGCACTTAAGGGCTCTGGGAGCACAACAATGCAACATAAGATTGGAGAAGTGATCGGGTGAACAAAGTAACCGGGTACATGGGTACTTTCCACTTTACAACAATCAGCAGATGTTAACAGCTACCGTTTAAAGTTAACTTTACAACTACTTTACACAGTGAGTATTGAAGCAAACTGTCAAGTCCTCAAGCGTAATGCTTAATTCCAGAGAGTGGCTAGCAAAACCAGCAATGTTGTTACTTTGATTTTTGAAACAACAAATAGGAGAGGCACTCACAGGGATATATTCTTTATCCTTTGCGCAAAAAGTAACCATACTGCAGCTTAGTTTTCTGTTCTTTGGTTGAGATCTTCACTGTGTAAGCTCATTCTTGATTTTTTTTATATTGGTATAGTACTGGTTTGTACTAGAGTTTGAATTTTGAAGTCAACTATGGAACAGAAACAAGATCAACTAGAGTTTTGGTTGTGATAAGGTCTTGGATGACCAGGATTTTAGGGCGTGAAGATTTCTGTTCTGACAGCTTCAGTGACACGTCACGCTCTGGTTCAAAGAGGAAGAACCGGACTCGTGCACATGTTCAATTGGCCTCAGGCCTTGTTAGATTTGACTTTCCTTTCAACTTGTTTGTGGAATTTTTCTCAACACATACAGACAGTCAATTCTTCTTTTACTGCATATGGATTTTTAAACTAAGATGAGTTTTTCTTCACTAATAAACATTAACCATCCATTTTCAAATTTGACTTTGCTTGAAAAATGTGCCGGTTGTTAAACAACTACAATAATTAATCTTGATAAAATAAAAAAACAGCTTCAACTTCCACTTTTATAAATTGTGTCATTCATTGTCTACACTGCAGCATTATATTGTGATTCGTTCATTTTAGAAAGAAGAGAGGAAATCACTCCCTGATCCAAATATCGATAAATTCTGTAATACAGTCGTTAAAAAAGAAAATCAAGTGTTGAATATAGAATGAAACCTGTATTACTCCAAATACACGATTCAGTCCACTAATACCATCTGAAAACTTCAATTAAAAATGCAGTTTTCATGGCTTTCCACAGCTCAAATGTAGCCAGCTTAGAACTAAAACATACAACTTAAATGTAAGACTTGCACCTGGAAATGACAAAAATAGGGGGTAAAAAAAAAAAACCCCAAACCCTTCCTTTGGTAGTTTCATTTGCATTAACACAGCTAAAATGGTTCAAGAATAGGGAAGCAGTTGACAATGGCCAGGAGCAGAGTTTTAAAAATAGATTTGAGTCACATAACCAAGCCAAAGCACATTTACCTCACGTTCCAGGGAGTGAACAAGAAATGATGTCAAGTAATATCAATGCATGAATATGTGCATATTACTGAAGCGACTCACTTAATTGCAGATGCACAAGTGCTGCGGTTTTATCTGTTGTCAGCGCCCAAACATTTAACTCGTCCACCGACTGCACGTCCTCCAACTTCAGGAGATCTTCTTTGATCTGCACTGTGTCCAGATGCCTCGGCACACCTAGGCGGTGTACAAAAAGGGGAAAACCACACTATGAATCATAATGTAAAAACACAAGTTTGCACATTTGCAAAGAATCTGACACTTGCCTTCCAGGACAATGACTGTTGTGTCACGTATGATGCGGATTGTGGTGAATAGAACCAGAACCGAGAAGATGTAGGTACAGATTGGATCCGCAAGTTTATACTCGGGCTGAAGAGATAGAGAAGTGATATCACTGTGTCAAACTGCAAAAATACAATCCGACCATAGTATGCAACAACCGAGGCAAACGGTTTAACGGCAAAGTGCTGAAAGTTTATACATTAAGAATTGAATTTCCATAACATTTCACGCAAAAGTGAGTATACCAATCACAACTTCTCAAGCCCCGCAACACAGAGTCACATGACATGAAGCCTCAGATGCAAAATTGCTAATTGGGCCCAAATTTGTCATTTTCACTTTGAGGTTTAGGTTGAGACATTCAAGGCTATCAAATTTTAAAAGGACAGAACATTTTCAAAAGCTTTACAACAAAATCAGACTGTGTTGGAAAAAGAAATTGATTTTAAGGCCAGATCATCTAGGCCTATTTGCTCGGCACCATAAAATTGTGTTTATTGTGTAATAAAGCCCAAGACTTCATATAAAACTGGCCGCTAACAGAACAAAGCAAAACACCTTGAAGCGGACGATGTATGCAGCTATGAGAACCCCGAGGCTCTGGAGAAGGTCACCCAAAGCGTGGATGAAGGCGGCTCGGACAGCCAAGCTGCCGTGCTGCCTCTGGTTCTGTCCGGACCCCGCCGACTGTGATCCCAACGTGGCTGCTGTGGCGCCGTGAGAATGACCGTGGCCATGAGAGTGACCGTGGCCGTGAGTGTGAAGATGACACCCTTGGTTTAATAAGAAGCCCATTCTGGATAGAGAAAAAAAACAAAAACATTTTATGCTGCGATTTCGACTGTAGTCAGACGAGAAACATGCCTTCACACTCACACGACGTTGACAGCCACACCCACGGCCGCTGTAATGATCATGACATCGCCATTGATGTTGAAGTCTTGTTTTATTGTCCTTTGAATGGCCTCAAAAAGCAGTATTCCCGTCAGGATGTAGATGAGCACCACACTCAGGACAGCTGATATCACCTCTGCATCACAAACGGTTACACTACTCATTCCACAGCTTGCGGTCATATCTCTGCTTTGACTCTTCATACATCAATTTGGCTTACCAAGCCGATGCAGTCCGAAGGTGAATCTCTTGGTGGGAGGTTTAGTGGAGAGCCACAGAGCCAGCAGAGAGAACAGGATACCCACCACGTCAGCTAACATGTGCAGAGCATCAGTCATGATAGCTAAACTGTTCGAAACATAGCCACCTGAAAGAAAGGTAGCATTTAGTGACATATACAAGATGTATTTAAAAACAACAACAACATTTTTACAGGCCTCCATAGCCATATTTTTCTCACCTCTGACACAGACTCCGCTTACCTATAATTTCAGCCACCATGAAAAGAAAGTAGAGCAGAGCCGCAATGACCAGCCTCTTCATCACCTTCCTCTGCTTCACTGTCTCCCTCTTTTTGATGCAGCTGTCGCATGGATCCATGTTCAAGCCTGGGCTACCCACGCTGGAGGAAGAGTCCAGCAAGGAGTCATCATCTTCCTCATGACCCGCCACCACCAGCGTGTTGACCGCTACTCCATTGGACGGAGTCCCGGCAGAGTAGTCAGACATCTCGCCCGAGACCACCACCTTTATATGGAAAGCCATTTGGACATTTATCCGACATCATTAATATGCATCTAGAGGTCCACTAGTAAAGTAAGTGTAAGATTTTGACTCGTGTTTTTATTTTTTTATGTCACTACTGCAGCAAACTTGACTTTAATTGAGAAGACCAAGTAGCAGACAATTCCGAGTTTGGTTTGGGGGCAAAAATAAGCATGGTTATGAATGTGTTAGCACAGGAACAATAAATCCTGAATGCAAAATGGCAATGGTGTGAATACATGTGACTGAGAAGATTTTATGATTTGACTTTGACTTGCATATCCTAAGTAACAACAAATGGTGCCTCTGTAACTTGGGACTGCCTTGAAGTCAGTCTCCGCACATTTTTACAAATCATTGACCAATCTTAAGTGTAGAGACTGTCATGCTCTCTTTGACAATGCAGTGAATGGCTCAGCAAGCCTTTTTTGGTTTTCTGAAAAGCTATGGAGATGATTTTGC
The DNA here is from genome assembly GCF_054491065.1 of Syngnathus leptorhynchus. Lineage (NCBI taxonomy): Eukaryota > Metazoa > Chordata > Actinopteri > Syngnathiformes > Syngnathidae > Syngnathus > Syngnathus leptorhynchus. The sequence continues at coordinate 10,210,839 of NC_141197.1, forward strand.
TCAATGCCAGCTTACTAGTGAAGACAAAAAAAAGTCTATGCACCCTGAGCTGGAGATCAAGGATATTGAATCATTGGCTCCATACCTTCAGCTTGCTGAATTTGGGCACTTCGTCTTCCACCAGCTCATCTGAGAAGTCGAAGGGTGCCGTGTCGCTACTCATGTCCCAGTCGTTGCGCTCTCTCCTGAAGGCTGAGCGCACTTTGCTCAACAGGCTACCACCCGACATCTTTCAAAAGTATCCTGGGCCCACTATGCAGACAGGACACTTTCCTCCCGGGTCAATCATTCACATTGCGTAGCTCTGACGAACATGCGTTTACTGCATCGGGACCTGAAACAGATGAAAACAAAAGCTAATGGACACCACGCACGCTTTATCACAGCTTGTATCTTTAACCCTCAAGCCATGTTCTGTTTTACTACCCCTTCGTCTTCCATGGTGATATAGGCTGTAATTTTTGAGATTTTAAGATATTTTTTTCACTCATTATTGTATCTTGTTTTGAACTAACATTCAGTTCTTTTGATGAGTATGAAGTTCAACATTAACAGCGACTGGCTTGAACAAAACATAAATCCCAGAAAATCTAAATTTGTACTTTGCCATGTTCAAAGATAGCTCTCCTAACAGGTACTATATCTGCTTTTTAGAACAGTACAGCTGTTGATACAGCTGGTGTGACCATTTTTCTTCTGTCCCTCCCTTGGGATAAGGTACTGTAGTTTTCTGACATGCAAATAAATAGTGGGACTCAAATCAAGTCAAAGCTACCAGTTTGTACCATCTTTCCTTAACCTTTGCGGAGAACCTTGTCAGTGTATTGAAAAGCACTGTTTAAACTGAATTCACCTCCACTTTTCCATCAATGTCATCACAGAATCCTATTTTATTGCTGATGTAGCCTCTAGTAGTGCCTCTGGAGTCAAAGGTGGCATTGAGGCACTTTTCAAAAGCATTTTTTTGTTTTGTTTTAGAACTCCAGCCACCTTTCCTCCAATTGTCATCCCACTCGGATAGTGGGAAAAAGTTCCCACGCATAAAAATAGAAAAGAATCTGATGAGAGCATCATGTATGAAACGTGTGACAAAACATATGCTATGAAATTTACTAATGGACTTCCTGGTACAAAAATTGATTAAAAAACATTGAATAAGGAATTTGTCAAATGTGATTTTCTGTTGGACTAAATGCCACATGGTCAATTTTATTCTAAAGAACAGTACATTATTAATAGACAAAGAATTGAAGATGTAATCAAAATCGGATGAAAAAATACCCATCCGTGGGTCATATTTGTAATAACACGGCAAAAAATATACATCCGAAACACATAAAAAGGATCTGAGATGGAAACAAAAGGCCAGTATTTTATTCCAGGTAGTCAAACAGATCCTGTCATTTTGGAGCGAGATTGTAAGAAGCTCAAAAGTCCTGTTCAATGAAACAGCTGTGGCTAAACAGTAACAGGATAGCTCGTAAATGTGATCGAAATGTTTGGCGACAATCGACTTTTCATAAAAATCACATGACATAAACAGGGCTAACTCACCTGACAAAATATTTCCGAGTGATGTCTTCGGTCAGCTCGGTACATCTCTAGAGTCTTCCAAACTCTGGAGTGGGGGGGAAAAAGAAAAAAGAAAAAACCCCGTGCAACTAGCAAGTTTGGTGGAGAAATCCAGGGTCACGTGACTGGCCGAGTCATATGACGTTGGTCATCCGTAAACAAGTCAAAATGCAAATCTCGTCGTTGTTTTAGCTTCGCTAATACTCACCAAACATACACCTGAAATCGCCGCGGAGAAGATATCGCAACGGGTAATGTTGTAAACCGACTTTTAACGCCCATTTGTTGGATAAGTATCTCTTTAAAAAAAAAATCTGCTTGGACAAAGAAGCGAGTAGGTAATTAGCCTTTGTTTTTGTAGTGACAACGCGTCACGAGATACACCACCTGATAAACTGGTTAAAAGATCCTCATTCACTGGGGTCTTTCTACAAGTTGCCGAGTCTAGTCGTTTATGGTGGAGATTACTATACCTAACTAGGACGACACGCACTGTTAGCATACTAGTAGCACCAAACTACCCTGTAGTATTTGAAATACTGTATGTCGCCATCTTCTGGAATACTAGTATATGCACAATTAGAATTCCCTTTAGTGGATGGGTGTTAAAAAAATGTAGTTTGTAGTTTGCTGAAGAACCATCTGATGCCCTGGAATATTTTACAGGTTGCAGTCTTGTTTATGGAGGGAATGGAAGATGAAGGACCCTCATCACAGGGTGAACCACCACATATCGAAGGTGTGTAATTTGATACCAAACCTGCACGTGTTATGCACGCTTAACCTTGCAAAGTGGTCCAAATGTTGCATTTTCTACATGTGAAGTCATTCTTCTTTTGGGTCGGATGTAATAAGAATAATAATAACAATGGGGTAAATGTTGCACTAGCAATTTCAATTTGTACACCTACAACAGACTTTGTACATCTACAACATCTACAAACAGACACCTGTCATCTTTCAGGTGTGCAACTGTCGGCAGAGGAGCTAATGTATGTGGAGAGCTCCGCCCCTCTAGAAAATGTGTGCGAATACAAGGAAGCGGTGCACAAGCTGACAGAGGGCTTACTTTCCCACTACTTGCCTGGGCTTCAGAACTCAAAACGTACTCTCCAAGAACTCACGTGAGTTGATCGATGAGCCCTGATCATCATCATAATCACTCATTATGCATCTTTGTCAAATTTGTCAACATTGGAACCTCTTTTAGTTGGACTTCCAAGTTACTGGAACATCAAAATGTTTTTTTCTCATAGGAAGTCATATAAAATGCAGTCAGTTTTCTTCAGGCATAAACTACCACCATTGTGAAACCTTATTTATCTATGCAGGATTTTTTATAAGCAGCGTTGGAATATTCTCAACTGTCATGCAAGTAGGAAGGTAATTTAGACTGTAATATAGTAACTCTCTCTTTGAAGGCAGCAGTAAAAGAAAGAACTTGCCGTGACGTGATGGAATTGTATATTTTATGAATGTGTGTGCTATACTGCTGTGTTTCTCAAACCTTTTACATCAAATACCACTCAAATGTATTTTCTCATGCTCTTTCAGACAAAATCAACTCATATTGTTGGACACTCTGGACCAGGAAGTCACCAAGTTCCGAGACTGCAACGCTTTACTTGACCTGAATTCACTGGTATGAATTCACTTGCACCGAAACTAAGTCAGGGGGACATGTTCCCTCATCCTGTTTATTGGCTTGACAGTTTACAGAGGCCAAGGTTTACCACAACAAACTGGTCAATATCAGGAAAGAGATGATTTTAATCCATGAAAGGACAACAAAATTAAAGGTAAAGCATCGTCTGTGGATTTTTCTTTTTTGGCCATCTAACATCTTATTTTACTTATCCAAGACCTTCTTCTTGCGTCATTGCTTGTGTATGCGCATGTATAATGACATTTTTGTCGTACTTACTAATCAGTTTTTTTTTTGTTGCCCTCTGGGCCTCATTTATGCTTTATCTTCTCCTTGTGACAATGACAAGGCCCCTGATTGCTTCCTTGTGGTTTCAGAAAAGAGCTTTAAAGCTGCAGCAGCACAAGCAGAAGGAGGCGCTGGAGAGGGAGCACCAGCGCGAGAAGGAGCTGGAGCGAGAGCGGCAGCTTATTGCCAAACCTGCTAAAAGAACATAAGCTTCTGTGGTGTGGTGGTTTTGCTTGTTTCAGCCCATTTTCTACCAAGAAACAATTTTGTATTGTACGTGCAACAACATTTAAGGAAACGTAGTAAGAGGCCAAAGTATGAGTGTCATACAGTGGTTATGACAGTCATAAATTTACTGTCGCTAGTCTGCAATATGGATTCAACTTGTATCTCGAGGCATCTCTGTACATGTCCCGCAAATACAGCAATGGGAATTTGAAACTTAAAGTTTGCCCACTTGCAAAGAAAGTTCCAGTCTCAATTTTTATGTTTTTTATGTATTACGGTAATAGACACTATTGGAACTACAACCAATAGACACTATTGCTTAAAATACATTTCAAAATAGTCTAAAAGTGAAACAGTATTGCTCATTTTATTAGATGCGGGAAGTGTGATCTGTGCACTACTTCTTCCCATTTCAGTTTCATTAGTCCTCTAAGATGCAACTCTTGACTCATTTTTCTAAAACAAGATGACATTACACTCGTGAATGATCTTAACTAAACAGTTACAATTTGTTGCTATTTTTTCAAAGAGCCAGTTTTACATAAATTCTATTCCAACTGCCTAGCTGACAGATGTCTTTTTTGAAAGATGCTTGTGTTACAATCAAATGAGCGGTTTCTGGAAAAATGCTAAGTTGTATTTAAAGGGGATCGAATAGATATAACTCCCGTCCGCTCCGGTAAAATGCATTACGTGTGTGTAAATGTGCTCCAACATGCAAAACTGTGTGATTATTTATACCGGTGAGGTTTAAACCAAAGATGGCGAGTTGCCTATTGTTGGTACTTTCAGCTGTTAAACTCTGTTGACGCATTCAAGCATAATCCTGTTGGCTATCATTGTTGTTGAGAGAGTGTTAATAGAATTGCTAATGGGCATTGAACCCGTCAGTTGTTTCACGTTATAAACTCTGCTTAAAAAGCACTCCTGTGTCATATTTGACTGAGTTTGCCGTGCCCCAAAAAGAACTATACGGTCCACACTTCCTTATTCCTTATTTATTTTTCGTTTCAGGTATAAATAGATTTCGTTCTTTTTTTTTTTTTAATTGTTTTTTAAACGATATGTACCGTACATTATTTGCATTAAATATTCTTGGGACCTGTTGTGCGAAAGATGAATGAATGATCGAATGAATGATTTCCTGTAGCACACGAGAGCTTTTACAGCACAGTTTCCCCATCCAGTTTCAATAGAATGTAAATAAGTGAATGTTTTTTGAAGGAAGAGGAATATTCTATTTAGGTTTCAAGTAGACGTTTACTGAAAATTCTAATTGAAATCAGACTTCCAACAAAGGGAGGCAGTTGACACAGGTGGGCTACTTCCCTACAGTGGATTTCTATTTTCTAGAATAAATATTTGAAAAATTTGCATTTAAATCTTACAAAGTGCTGCACCTTTGTGGACTGAGAGAAAGAACTGTTGGATGCAATGACAATGTGAGCCCAGAAGATGTCAGCATGGGCATTTAAAAGAATTCCTCAAAGGTGACCACTTTGTTTTCTTTTCTTTTCGCTCCACAACACAAATGATACTTTTAGGATCGTGGCCTTTTCACCTGATCATTTTTCACTGACGATTTCATTCTATTGCAGTGGTTGGAAGTAAAAGACAAGTAAAAGTAAAATAAAAGACAGAGAGACGTCCATTACAATCATTTAAAAGAATGCAAGAAAGGTGTAGATTTATTTTGCAGTTGCTATCAAACTGTAGTTCTGCATTTCACAAAACCAATGTAATTGCCAATAAAAGTTTAATCTTTGTTCTTTCAGTACAGAAGTTGAATGTCTTTTATGACCTTCAAGTACAGCGTGTGAATGCTTTCACCACCTCTGCAAAATTGTCACAGTGGTTTTCAAAATAGTCAACTAGTTTCAGCCTCTATTGTTTTGTACCAGCTAAAAAAAATTATATATTTTTCTGTTGACAGAAAAGTAGGTTAAATTCCTATGCATCCCAAGTTGGAGCCCTGCCAATTCACATAAAGCTCCAATTTTATGCCCTACTACTACAGCTAGAAACCACCATTTGCGTGGTTCACCACACAAACTCGCTCGGAGCTAAAACTGCACTACAGAGTGGTCACGGAGGGGTCCAGACGAGGAAAGTAGCTGTCTAAGTCTGTGCTGACCGAAGCGAGATGCTGCAGTGAAAACGGCCCTTTGAATGTGGCCGATTTTTTACATTTGTCCGTGTATTTTGACATGTGCCTCGATGTTTGGGGCGGGGGGGCAGAACAGGCATTTCCATTCATTTTAATGTGTAAAGACCATTTGAGAGTCTTCTGAGTTATTAGCGTGGTCATGAAATATATATTTTTTTTTTATCTCAAGGCACCACTGCACCCACCTTTGAGTCCCAATCCACTTGTTGAGAATCATTGGGTCAATTTATTCTTAGACGTTGAAAACGTCATCAGACAGTAAAGGAAGGACAATAACTGTCCCGGTATGTCTACTATTCCCAAGTGGTTTTTTTTTTTTTCCCCCTTATAAAAAGACCACAGGCTAGAATTAGTCAATTAGACACTCTTCCTGGAGGCATGGGTGGATGGCATCCTGAGAGGTAGACAGTCTGGGTCTCTAAGTGTTTGGTTTTAACTCTTCTCAACTTTTAGAAAGCTGGCTGTCAGGAAAAAAACACCAGGCAACTTCTTTCACAAAGCCACAGACACGGAGGACATGATGATGTTGTAGCGGGCAGGCCTTCCTGTCTCTGTAAACACTGATTCAGACGGACGGCTGAGGAGTGGGAGGCTGTGGTCTGCTTCAGACCGGCAGTGCCAAGCCTCTCCTAGAGCCACCATAACAGGATATGGTCCTCAGGCCCACACTGATGACGGCTGCGTGGTGTCATTATTTCCCTTAGGTTTTAACATTTGGGTCCGTATTTGTGCATACTGTTGTTTGGCCATTTGTAGACTTTGAGCAATGGCTCTGGAAAACATATCGCTTTGTGGGGATTTTGACCAACGTGACAGCAATTGAGGTTGCTTTCCCCAACTCTTCCCCACCGCGCCTTACATAAGTTCATACGCTTCGTCTGGTTTAGTGGACTGGGAAAACATTAGTAATTAAGTGTCCGTGACTCAACAGATGCTTCAGAAATAGAAATTTAATCGAAACAGTTTGCTATGTAACCAATGGGATTTTCCAAAACGGTATAAATAATCTACAACCAAAAATATTACGTTTTGTAGTGCAATAAGAATTTGAACATGGGTTCATGTCTCTTTTTTTTTTTTTTTTTTTTGGACCGCAAGTAGCATTTATTTTACAAGCATGTTTTTACAGTAAGGATCAAATCACATCATGGTTTATTTAAAAATCAAATAAATGCATGTATTTCTAAAGGTTTGTTGCCTAAATTGGTTTCCTGTGGCAATGAATAGAATACAGATCAACGGATCTAGTCTGGTCTTTTTTTGACAAACAGGTACTTTAAATGGCTGAATAGTTTAGCTACACATTGTGTTTGGATGTCTGATTCTCGCCTCGTTGTGTCGGTAACGTGGCCTATTTTCTCCCATTGGCAGACAAATTCAGTGTAAACACAGACATTTGTGGTCAACCACAGGAGGAGAGTTGCTTTTTTTCCGGACAATCCAGCAGGTGCAGCGCTAGGTGGCTCTAAAGCATGGTGGCCTGACCATGGTCATGTTTTTAAAACGAGCCTGTGCAACAACTCCAGTCGTCGCTCGGGTTTTTACTGCGCAAACCACAGATTTTCTCAGCTAGACTCTAGTAAAAGATACAAATATAGAAGTTAAACAACAAAGTGTGCTTTGTGGATTAATCAAATGCATGTGCCTTGCATACTTTGAGGTTAGACTATATACCACAAAAACTACACTAATCTCTCTTGATGTCTTGCGCTATTTCTAAATTTAAGCTTCCTTCCTAACCGCCTTGTTAGACAACATTTTTTTTGTCACACTACAAAAATTAAACAAGAGCATAAAAGAATATAGGGCATTTTTAGATATATAAAGTCGTAACTTGTGAATTTAATTCCTTCCATGACCAAGCTCATAAATCTACCAATTTTCAGCAGTGAAATCACTGGAAATGCCAGGAATTCATTCCAGCACCCCCAAAACCACCCCAATAATTTTGTTGTGTTTATCGTCCACAAAATAGCACTGTATTGCACGGATGGGCAATTCGTATGCCTTGGGACATTGGACCTCACACTTCCCAACCAAATGTATGACAAAAACACCATTTTAAATCTATTTAAATACCTGCATATGTGCAAAGAGGTTCTCTTAATATATTTCATTTTTAATGATACATTTTTCAATGCATGTATAAGAGATCTAAAAATATATAAAGCCTAATCAAACAACAAATGATTTAAAGCAAACAACAAAACAACTACAATCTGTCATATTTTCTTTTCACGACAAAGGGTTCTTGCATAAAAATGACCTAATGCGTTGATTCAAAGATATTGTGAAAGCGCGAAATAAATAAAAATGTATTGTGTTGTAGACATAGATGTGGTGGAAATTCAGACAGTTACATGATCAATGAAGGCCCTGCTACTTCATTGAATTTTATGTTGCTCAGATTAACGGCAAAGATGTGCCCTATGATGTTAAAATGTTGCGAAATAACCAAAGACCATACATTTTACACATACTCGTGACAAAATGCCTTCCTCAAACGCGATGATGGAGGTTTGGTTCCCATCCCAGTCTGTCCTTTTGCAAAATGCTACGACGCCTTGTATGCCAGCTGGGATAGGCTGCAGCTCCTCGTAACCCTAAACAGAAAATGACTGTTCCGATGATATGATTGAGTAAGAAAGAAAGACTCCAACTGAAAAAGTACGTAGCCTCCCAAGGTGCAAGACAAGTCAGTGTTTGTAAAGTCTGACCTGAGGTGAAGATGTGAGGTCTGAAGGGAGCAATTACTGTTTATAAGCTCTATTTGAGTTCACCACAGCAGACTGTTGCTTCCTCTGCTCCTTGGATCAACTATGCCGAGATGTGTATTGGCCGAGTGGATAAAGCAATAGTGTGCAGAGAAAAAAAAAAACCTCACATAAACAAGATCCAGTACTGGAGACCTGCTCAGCCCTGAGTGGTTGTTGCAGTGGTGGGAGGAAAAATGCAAGCTTTGTTATTGTCCAGAGACAACAGTGGTGTCAAAAGACCACAGTTGGCAAAAGTACTCACACTCTGTTCTTCAGTGGAGGTATAGATAGATATTTGTTGTTTAAAAAAAAAAAACGGAAATTTGGATTTTTAACATAAAGATTTTTTATTATTATTCGAGAAATACCTCTTAGTGATTGTATTGTACAGTACAAAATACACAGTCACACCATTTACCTAGCACGTAACTTGCAAATGCAGAAAACGTTAACACAAAAATGAGTGTCCATTGTATACAAGACACGTTTATTATGTCACACAAACCAAATGTTATTGCTTAGTTTTTTTTTTTTCTTTTTAATGAAGAACTAGCGAGTCTGTGTTTTTTTTTTTTTTTTTAATGCAAATTAGAATTTTTGTACACCAAAATCTTGTGGTTTTCCAGATTGGCAGAAGACAAAAACTCATTTGCCACAAATAATTTTTGGGGAGTACAGATACCTGAAAAACCTACTTTTTCACAGTACCAAAGTATTTGTACTTTGTGACTCCTCACCACTGCAAAAGACAAAGCCTTCTGTCACCACCATACACAAGGGAAGACAGGTTCACCACAATAGCCTCACTTCAGCAAAGTATCACTATGCTAAAAATATGACGTCTCTTTTGGGAACTTCTGCTGACCATTGCACCACGTTGTGTAAACTCACAAACAAACACACAAGGAGGTCAATCATTTAGAATTGGATAGCAATACTGTAGTGTAAATCTGGGTCAGTCTGATCCCTTTTCCCCTCTTCTTTTGGTAGAGGGGAGCCAAGAGCAGCAGTGGAGTTATGTAACCACTTATCTCACACGTTCAAGTTTACTCTGACCAGCTGGCAAGCTGTGCGCACTAACACCCATGTTAAAATAAGATGCCTGGGCCTTTGCGAAAAGCTGCAAGTTTTTTGTCACTGGTGCTAAGCTAAAGTAAATAAAGGAAAATTGTGACTATGATTGCGACGCAGGGTCTAACCTGAACTTAACGGACACTATTATTTTGGCAATGTAATGAACTTTACCCTAACAAATGGCTTTAGCAGCTCAGCTAACAAAACAAGTAATAATAAAATTCATAAAAAACTAACTATGATAAATATTTTAAAATAATAATAAAACAAATACCAAAGCTAATAAAAACCAACCGTATAAAAACATAATACAAATCAATAACAACCAACAAACTTGCTCTAAAAACGGATTAAAATGAACAGAAATTTAAAAACAAGTCAAAATGAAATAAGAAACACAATTAATGAATAAATAAAAGTTTTTTTTTTTAAATATCCAAACTCCAGTAACCCCATATCAGACAGACTATTAACACATTTAAACATCTATGTTTCATAATTTGATGTCGACAATTACAAAGATATTTTTGGATTCACTAGAGTATGTATGCATGCAAAATGAACAGTATTAAAGTTGAAGAACACAATAGATAGACGAGAGCAAGCATTTGACTGTTTGTTCTGGGGAAAACTAAAGTAGGTTGCAGGTTATTTATCCAATGATTGGGATTGTAATGTGATCTCTGACTCACTGCTCCCTCACTCCCAACTCCAGATCACACCAATCTCCATAGAATAACTTTAAACCCAAGTGTCTTTTGTGTGGTGGTGCTGCAGAGGGACTGGGTGGACTACTAGCATATCTTTAGGACCAGTTATGTAACCACATCTTAAGTGAATGTCAACCCGAAAATATTCATATCTTGCCGTATCTCTCAAAAGGCTGCTCGTACTGAATTTTATTATGGGCAGATGCCGAAGCAGGAAATTATGCCTTTCTAATTTACATCAAGTATTGACGTACTTTCGTGTCTTGACAAGACCAAAAGAAATACATATGCTTGCCAATATGTATCATGAGAGCAAATTTAAGCACTGTATGAAATGCCTTATGGTTAAATTAACATGTTTTTATATTCAATGTTACATAGAAGTAAGCATATTGCTTTTGCAGTTGTTGTGCGTAGTTATCAAATCGAACCGTCCCATCTGCTATTACAGATAACAGGCCTTGGCACGCACTCTGATCTATGTGGAAATGGAATCAATGATGTTAGAGTTGAGGAGGTATGTTTTTCAAAAACAGCTTCACCTCATTTACACCTGCCAAAGCGTTCTTGTTATAATTATTAAGCATAAGAGATCTTGACACTAATAAAGATAACCAAAACACACTGGATCTTGTTGGGGCGGTATTTTGACCATTTTTCGGTTCAACTACTAACAAGTTGTATTAGGTTTGTTAAACAGCATGCACAGCAATTTGTGAAAACAGTTTACCAGCATTAGCAAGGGTTGAATCAACTTTCTCATCTTGCCACGTCAGACAACCTTAGTCATGCGTTTGGTTTCATAATGACGTTTTATTCCGAAGAAACTGAAACCTGTTTAAATATAGATAAGGCTCACACTTGTAATTAGAGGTGATTATGGGAGGCTCAAACTCGTGACTCCGCTTATCACTTGTACCAAGAGCAGCATGGCCCCTGATAGTGGGCATCACATGCTCAGAGTGGTACATGATGAGTACCATTTTGAAAACGTCTCATGACAAGGTGCTTCTTTCCAGTCAACACAACAACACAAAGTTGGATTGAGGATCATTTATTGACGTATGCATCCATCCTCTGAATATATCCATCCACTCTGCAGAGCGTAGGCCGTATAAAGCAATAAATAAGCTTGATAGAAAAATCATGCCAGCATTCAATGCCGCCAGTTACAAAGTTTAACTTTTTTTTTTTAAGTTTAAAGATCACAGCAGTCAGATAAATAAGCTGCCAGGAAGAAACTTAAGGCGAGCCGGACTTCAAGCAGGCTGGGCTGAATACGTGCTTCTCTTTAGCTGATCATGTGACCTGAAATACAGAATAATAACAAATGTTTATTACCAGAAAAACATTTACGGAAGGAAAGATTGTCTTTATACTGTAGAATGAAAGATACCTTTGTTAGAAAGAATGTTGGATATTATTCAGGATTTCTCCATAGACAAAGTTGAACAGTTGTTCCTTTGACTTGGTTCCATCTAGCTGCACTGTAGTGACAAAGAATATTAGCACTGATGTTTTTTTTTTTTTTTTTTTCAAACAAGGATTTTCGACTTAATAAAAGATGAGAAAGGACACTTACAAACATCAACGTTCATCCTCTCCATGATGTTCTTGTGTTTCAAGTACATGGGCCAGACGTGGCCGTCAAAGAGGCCGGGGGGGTCTGGCACCGTGTAGTTCCTTGAACTGTAGTTGACAAACAAGAAGTGTAAAATTTGTCTTCATTGTGCCATTCTACATTGAAATTTGGGGGGGGGGGGGGGGGGGGTTGTCAAATAGTTCCAAAGATTGCTGTATATAAAATATATTTATATTTGAACATTTGTGAATGGGAATAGTTGCCAACGTGCCTGAATGAGCTGAAGGTCACAATGTAAACTATGTCTTCATTTTAGAGTCTTACTTTTGAAACTAGTTCCTGATTACTAATAGTACTACTAATTGGATACTTACCACCTCCTCTTTTTGCATTCTTCATAGGGGATGGAAAAAAAGAACCTCTGGTTCAGCACGTCGATCAAAGGTCTGCAGAAAAGCAAATTCAGCGACCTTCTCTTAGCCGCCAAGAGACGTCACAGGACAGGAATGTAAGTGAGGAATGTGTCTTTACTGGTAAGTGTAAAGCAGGAAGCCCTCCACAATGAGGATGTGAGTCTCCTCTTTCTGGTTGGACTTGGGGAGAATCTTCGTGTCCAGGACGTTGTTGACACCGTGAGACTTCTCAAACTTCACCGGGTTCTCCAGCCATGCGTAGATGGTGCTCATCATGGCGTCCATATCCAAAGCACTAATGACTAGAAATGGATAGGAAAGGTGCACATATGAAAAGCTGATTTTTTTATAGTCCACAAAGCATGCATGTTGTAAATGAGAAGACACACATATCCTTACAAACACAAGCTTACCATCATACTGTTTAAAGCCATCTTCAACTGCAATCTGATCTTGGGGCTGAAACATACATTGATAAGATGTACCAAGGTACATACACTAGTGCTATATGCTAAATGGAAGGCTTTAGAATTGGGATTAAATCTAGTAACACTATGGTAATAGCCCATCAACCCGTGCTGGTAATCCTGATCTTTATACCTAACATTTAAAGAAAACAAAGTTTAGGCTCACCTTGAAGAAGTCATCCTGGTGTACCACACAGCAGTTGGGCAGGCTCTTGATCAGCCGGTCGGTGAGGGTAGTTTTCCCTCCATTTGTTACGCTAAATGAAGCACAAATAAAAAGTTAATGATGAACCAATAATGAAAGACTAATAATTAACATTTCTATATACTATAACTATACAATGATGGCACTTTAAGAACCATTTTATTCATTTTTGAAAATTGGTGATCAGAGTTCATAAACATGCTATTTTGGTTTCAAAAATGCCCAAATGTTAGGAAACAATTCCAATTTAGGATAGTCAATTTTAACATGCATCTTTATGTTGTGTATTATCTATTGATGCTGAGCACCATTAGCATCAGCTAAACAATGGGAAGGATAACCAACGCTCGTTTTCACGCATGACCATCATTTTAACTCCGGATAAACACCTAACGAGAAATGTGATCGATCATGCAAGCACAATGCAGCACTGAGCTACATCCAGAAGACGAGAAGAGCGCAGATGTCACGACCGCTCCCCCACGTGTCATGGCCTAAACCCGGCTAGCTTAGCAAACCGCCCCGGCTTCATTCATTTCCTTTACTCACCCGCCAATGCCAATGATGTACTTCATGATTTCCGTTGGTGGTAGAAAACAAGATGGCACGAAGTCAAAAACGCCAAAAGACAGGTGATAAGTGATCGGACGGAAGAAAGCTTAAAAAGAGAAGGTTACAAGAAACGTCAACTACTAGACTCATCCATGGTACTTGATTTTTTGGAGTGTGTAAAGTCAGCGAGGTGTTGCGCGGACGCGGGCTTCCACCGAGAGAGGATCTCGAGCTACTTGACACTTGCACACGTACTCCACGGAGTCAGACGATTGGCTATTTAACCACTTGCTCTGGGGCGACGAAAGGGATCTCGGCCAATTAGAAGCGTCTACCAACCGCAGACCCCGCCCTCTAAAACCCCGCCCTCATTCACACGCGTGGAGCTGCAAATTTCCAACCACAATGGGTTTATAATAAAATATAAATAAATATATCTATAATAAAATAAAAAAATTAAAAAACGGCTCTCATTTTCATCACTTGAATTGCTTAAGCATTACAACTACTCGTTACCTATTGCGTCTATTATATTTCTGACCTTTGTTGCCTCCATACTAGTTCATTTCACCATCTTTTATTTTATCATTTTATTATTTTTATTTTAGCATCATTTATCATTTTTATCATTTATTTCATGTTATTGACATCCTGCTTGACGCGTCCAGCTTTAAGTCCACGTACTAGTAGGTTTTTGCACCCATTTGTAAATCAATCCAGCAAACCAGTAGAACCACTATTTCTTTAGACCCCCAACACACACACACACACACACACACACACACACACACACACACACACACACACGCACACGCACACGCACACGCACACGCACACGCACACGCACACTCGCACGCACGCACGCACACACACACACGCACGCACGCGCGCACGCACGCACACACACACACACACACACATACTGTATGAGATTATGCATACGAGTATGCATACCAGAAAGACAACTGTACATATTTGGCGGGGCAAAACTGTGCACTCGTTGAAATCTTAGAACTACTAGTTTAACACTCGATGTGGAGGACTCAAGAATGTCACAAGTAGTACTAAACGTTTTGCACCACTAATTAAAAGTACCGCTGTATATACTAAAATAACTGGCAAAAATCCCTGACATTCTATTGAAAGAGAATGTTTTCAATTTTGTTGTATGAAAATGATAGCACAGCTCAATATTGTGTTTAGTTATTTCCCTTAAAATATTAGCCTAATTTAAAAATGATAAAAAAAAATCTAGGACAATTAGTATTTGAAGGTTTTACTTTATCGTGCAGTATAGTTATAGAGTAAGTGAAGTAAAATGTGATTTCCTTGGTATTTTAACAATAGGCACTCAATTTTGTGCCACTCATGGACTTCTTGGACAGTGGACTTCTGTCAGTCTGTCTGTTTGCTGGCCGTGAGTCTCTATCCCAGGGATGTCTAACTCTTTTTTTTGTGGACCTTCTTCTTTGACTGTCAACCCAAATAAATGTATGAGCACCTCATATTATATACACTAAAAGCTACAAAACAAACTGACAAATAACTCGTTTTCAAATCAGACAAGTAAAAACTGGTCAAATATAAAAAAACAACAACAAGATATTAAAAGTGAAGACAATTTGCCCTGGCTCACTCAATCCTGACATATACACTTTATTACCCATATCCGATATGGCAGTACATTGTAGAGCTGACTATAATTAGGCAGATATTCTCAGTTTATTCAAAATATTGTCCTTACATGAACCTGTAGAATGCAGATACGCTCATTCGAAAAAAACAGAAAGATAGTGATTCAAAGAACCTTATCATGAGACAGAGAAAACTTGCGTCCTTATATGGCAAGAGGCCCGGCACAAATTCATCATCAAAATAAAAATGGGTGAAATGTTCTGCTTAACTCATATTCCACAAATGCAATATTGATGAGTATCCCGTGTTTAGCCGTGTTGGGGCACATTCAACAGATTATTGTAAAGACAATTTTAGGGTTGACTTCCACTTGAACCCATTTTCCACAAACACAATATGAATCTGAATACAGTGTTTAGTCTCGTCAGGGCATATAGAACATGATCTTATTCTAAGTTTGGGATATTAAAGAATTTGAAAAAATAATAATAATTTTTGTAATATTTCATCCACTCACCAACTTTGAATGGGATTCAGGAACTTAAAGATGTTAATATTGGAATTGCTACATTTTAATCAATTCCCATTTGCATTTATTGTACTATTCATACAGTAGTCACATGTAGGCCAGAAAGAAAAAATACTGAACATCCGTGCCGTGAAATGATTTCAAGTGTTGCGTCTTACATCACATGTCCCACATACATGAGAGATATTACAGGCGCCATTAACCTACTTGACAGACTGTACATGGAGTTCACTTATCATTCTGTGCTACTTGGTAGAGACATTTCACTCCAGACATCCAGTTTTCGCATCAGATAATCATCGTTCAGTCTCTATATTTTAATCGTATTTCACAAAACTATATTCGGCACAACTAAAGTGCATGTAGGTTTGATGTTTCATGTGTTAACATAAGTATTATGTAAATGTGCATTATATTTGAAAACACATCATCCACTTATTTGCTCTGCTGTCAAAGCAGAGCACCATGCATTTGAATTCTAAGAAGACATATCCATTGGCATATGGATTGAAGTAGATCACAGGTGTCAAACTCAAGGCCCGGTGGCCAGATACGGCCTGCCACATCATTTTATGTGGTCCGCGAAGACAAATTGTGCATCAAATTTGTGTGTCATTATGTACTAGAATTGCAAATTGTCTTCACTTTTAATATCTTTTATTTTTATTTTTTATATTTGACCAGTTTTTACTCGTCTGATTTGAAAACGATTTATTTGTCTGTTTGTTTTGCTCATACATTTATTTGGGTTGACCGTCATATTGGCCCTCCGAAAGAAGCTATGACTACAATGCGGCTCGTGGAAAAAAAAAAGAGTTTGACACCCCTGAAGTACATCAATCTGTCACAGATACACTGATAACATCTAATCTGAAACCATCTATTGAATAGTGTCACACTACTGTACTTTGACCATTCTCAGAATAACTACTGTAAGTATTCAGTCGAAAAGAGGCCTTTTGACCATCTCACATGGTTTGAGATTGAGAGGATTATTTTTTTTATTTAGAATGCTTAGTAACATTGTGATTTGGCTTGTACAGTGAAGAATGAAGGACCTTTCCACTCACTGTTTTTCTAAATGGTTTGACTGCCCCCAAGTGGACATTCAGTCACATACATTTTTGGTTATCAAGTTTCTCTCTTGGAAACCAAACAAGTTTTTAACTGTCTGTGTCCCCCCCCAAAAAACATTCTTGCTAAACACACATGAAAAAACAAACATAAGCCATTATTTTTCAAAGGCGACTAATATATCTTTATGTCAATCAGAGTTGACATTTATGGTTAACGGGATTTATGGAAAATGGGCTTTTCAATTGTTTGCAAACAAATAGTTGGGTCTCTGGAACACTGTATCTGTGTTTGGTGATGTGCCTGCTGCATGTGCCTCATAGACTGCACACTACTTGACAAGTGTAATTTAGTGGGTTGCTGATAAAGTGCTGACTCCATGATGGAAAATCAATGCTGTCTTTGAGGGGCCTTGCTTCAGTTTGCGCTTCCTTTTTTTTTTTAAAGACCCTTTTTAAGACTATCTGTCTGTCTGTCTGTCTGTCTGCCTGCCTGCCTGCCTGCCTGCCTGCCTGCCTGCCTGCCTGCCTGCCTGCCTGTCTGTCTGTCTATCGATCGATCTTGTCTGTCTGTCTGTCTATCTGTCTATTGATCGATCTTGTCTGTCTGTCTAAATGTTTAAATGTTTAAATGGCTGTCCGTCTAAATTTTTAAATGTCTAAATGTCTGTCTGTCATAATGTCTGTCCGTCCGCTTGCCCGCCCACCCGTCCATAAGCATGAATGTGCGCGTAAGCGGCGTTTGGCCCTATTGACAGCAAGCGCTGTTCTTCCATGTAACAACACACTGTAATTGAAAACACACTTTAGTGACAGCATGTATTCAAAAGTCATGATTCATTTTTGGTTGACAATACATTGCAAGAAGGAATACTCTACATTTAAAGGGAGGTCATTATCTAGTTTCCCTTTTATGACTTTTAGCACGCTCAGCATGGGGAGGCTCTCAGAGGAAAAGACAATATCATTGAGTCACCTTGCTGAACCCTTGGCAGCCCAGAGGCAGGAATCCAGCTGAGATTATATACTGCAGAGGTGCACTTGTCTATGCATACATACACTGTAAACAGAACGTGAATTATTTTGTGTGGGTACATTCATGTGTGCATAAGTACTGCTGCTGATAAATCACATCAAGGTCAAAAATATGAAATTGGATGAGCTGCGACATCAGATGGTTACAAAACATTGAGTCTGGTTAAGAAGCGTTGAAAAAGGCCATAATTGACTCATGAACATAATCTTTATTAATGTTGCACAATTATAATGAACCTTATGCACAGAAATGCCATTGATGGAATGTTAGACTGTAGCAAAATCAGCCATTACATTTGTAACTAATATTTGAATCCCGTGACTGCTGACAGAAACCTACAGTCGAGGTTATCTAGTTTCTTCCTGCACTGAGATGCCCCTTATCCTATTTCTCTATCCAAAGGATATAGCGTAAACAGAAGCAGTCAGGATATATAGGAGATGCTGCGCTCTGCACTCACAAAGCCCAAAGTGAAATGAAGGGGCAGCTCTGGTAAATAACACTGTTTAATGCAGTGTAAGCACATGTCAGAAAAGGCTCTCTCCTCCAAACAAACACTACAAAGAAGATGATGCAGCCAAAAGCTTCACTAACTGAATTGTACAACACTCATTCCCTTCCTGTTGATGTATGCGTGCATGTGTTTTAGAGTCACCCTGTAGAAAACAATTAAACAATTAAACAAACAAACAAACAAACAAACAAACAAACAAACAAACAAACAAACAAACAAACAAACAAACAAACAAACAAACAAACAAAGGTACAACTTCTAAAATGCAATTCTCAAAATTTAATGTGTCAGGACCAATTCGTCTTGATTGTTTTTGTTCACTCGTAAAGGTGCAGCATTTTTTTCCCTTTACGATGGCAACTTCGCTCATTAAAACTAATACAAACAAACTTCTGTAAATTACACATGGATCGGTATCACATTGGTTTTGACTTTTATTGTCGAATGATGAGCGTGATCGGGTGACTCCACTCTTTCAAATATGTTACTTTGACTGAAGCGACAAATGTCAAAATCGATTTGCAGGAAAGCCTCAACGCTTCCTTCCAACCCGCCCATCTCATCGCTGGTACGCGTTGCATGGTGCTGGAAGCTCTGCACATGCAACAACGTTCAAACAGCTTTCCCATAACATACAGCAATCGCTGCATCTGCAGAGCGCAGTCGATGGCGCCTTCGTTTCTCGGCCCCTTTAAAAGTATGCGGCTTTAGCTGTGGGGATTACTTGCGCTCCGTAGACAAGTCGGCGGAGCGAGAAGGGGACGAGGGGGGAGAGAGAGAGAGAGAGAGGGACGTCGAGGGGGAGCGGGAGTCGAGCCGGAGAGGTGCAATCATGGCGGCACCGCTCGGACGGGACACCCTACCGGACCACTGGTCCTACGGAGTTTGTAGGGATGGCCGCGTGTTTTTTATCAAGTGAGCTACTTTTCAGTAGTTACCGATTGTCACTTGTTGGGATGCAGACCGCGAGGTTTGTTCTAACATCGTCCACGATAAGTAACAGGTGTCTTTTTTTTTTCTAGCGACAAAACTCGCGGTACCACTTGGCTTCACCCGCGTACTGGCGAACCTGTTAATTCCGGACACATGATACGTTCAGGTACGCTGCAGATTGTCCGAATCGCAGATTGCTTGCAGGGGATTTGGTGCACGGCTTGTGTAATTTTGATTCGGTGTTTTGTTTCCTTTCCAGATTTGCCGAGAGGATGGGAAGAAGGCTTCACGGAGGAAGGAGCCAGCTACTTCATCAAGTGAGTGACTTGTCGTTGCATTGTTTGGCTGTTTGAAATGCGATACCGTTTTTGTATTTTAAGTGTTTACCGTGTGTAGTTCAGGCACGTCTGGAATGCCAGGTTCGTCCTCAATTGCTGATGCTGCAAACATGTCGAGCAATCTAGTTTGAGTTGAGAAACAGAAACACACTAAGGAGTGCCACTGGGTTGGTGACAAATAATTACTGCTTGCGGTGTGACTAAAAGTAGCAGCCTAAGCAGAGCAGGAAGAAGGAAATTAAAATTCTCCTCACATGCTCCATGCAGGACCTCTACTCTCCATTAGGTAGGTGTGGAGGTTTTGCGCGTGTGTGCGCGCGTGTGTGTGTGCGTGTGCACGCGTGCGTCTTTGAGAGTGAGAAAGAGAGAGAGAGAGAGAGAGAGAGAGAGAGAGAGAGAGAGAGAGAGAGAGAGAGAGAGAGAGAGAGAGAGAGAGAGAGAGAGAGAGAGAGAGAGAGAGAGAGAGAGAGAGAGAGAGAGAGAGAGAGAGAGAGAGAGAGAGAGAGAGAGAGAGAGAGAGAGAGAGAGAGAGAGAGAGAGAGAGAGAGAGAGAGCGAAAGAGAGACTATAAAGATTGCAGGAGAGAGGTGTGACCTTGTGCTGACAGAGATGTATAACACGATTGCATTATTGAAGTGGGGAGGACAGATTTTCCCAAAGTCACAAACTATTGTGTGATTTGTTTTGGCCTTTTTTCAATCGAAGTGTTTACTGCTGTCAAAATCACCATTAGCACAGTGACATGCATCCTTTACAACTTTTGAAAGTGAATGACAGTGTGCTGTATATTTGGTCACATGCCTGTCATTCATTCCAACCAAACAGCACTTTGGAATTATTCCCTTTTTATTTGTGTGTTTTTTAGCTTGTATTTTTTTTTTATCTTCTTTTTTTGTTGCCCTGATCGGTTGGCACTTTTAAATTTCGTTGTACATGTGTGACAATAACAATAAAGATCTATTCTATTCTACTCTATTCTATTCTATTTCACCAAAGCACATATTTAATATTTTTTTTAATATATATTCTTTTAAATTTCATAGCCACTAAGAGAGGCAACGGGGTGACAATAAATGAGTCATTGTGACTATTTTGAGAGGTTGTTTGCAATGATTGATCACCCGATCCACTGAGTGATGATCGCCACTTATGATCCGCACGCGCGACAATTCAGTCCGTTTTGGCCGTGTGGCCGCAGTGTGTGGTAGGCCTAACATTGTGTAATATTGCAAGCCTTTGGTCGTTTGCCTTTTGCCACCACCATCGATCACTTTTATGTCACTAATTTGAACTTTATTATGTCCATGTGGGAGAAACCCTTTTCCATGAGTGAAACAATGACAGCAAAAGATCAGTGTGATCATCATAAAGAACAATCAATATGTCCATCATGATGTCCATCATGAAGGGGAATCAGTTTGTCCAACTATCGTATTTTTATGTTATGCTTCGTCCACATCATGTAATGCGGTGGCATACTTGTGTAATTTATCATATAACATCCTAGCACGATCAGTTCCATCGAAAAAATTTTTGTCAGGTAATGGAACAAAAAACACGATATTATAGCAAAATAGTGAAAGAAATTGGAAAGACATGAAATTGGTTTGATAAAATGTCCACAAATGTTCTTTGTAATAAATTTTCATCCGGCTCAGGGGCGACCATATTGCCACTTACCGAAAACGACATTACTGTTGTCAAGTCTCAATTCCAACCACTCTTGGCTCACCTGTTTTTGAGCTTTGGTCAGGTGATGTTTGCAAGCTGACCTGTTTGCAAGCTGGCACTGCGATGTCATCAAATTGACTATGCATAAAAGCGGGTGAATTTTGTTGCTTCACTAAAGTTCCACAAATACAATATGAATTAAAATGCCGCGTTTAGACTAATGGGGGCACATACAATATAATATTAAAAATAAATCTTTTGGGTTGACCTCCTCTTTATCAAAACAAGCACAAAAGAACACTTAAATCACTATCAGGCCCGGAACATCTTTTGCAATGCTACCCTCATGAACAATACCTACTGAATTATGATATAGTGCTCTTAGCTCTGCATCACTTATTGAACACACAATAAATAACCTTTAGGTCCCAAAGCCACATCATTATTGACAGAGCTATTGCCTGACCCCCAATAATAATTATCACTGCATCAAATGTTCAACCCTACCCACGCAAGCACTGCGTTGCGTCTTGGTGAAATGGTGCTCATTCTGGAGACATAACCACTGTCTGCAGTGGCAGCAGAAAGCTCACTGCTCTGGGGAAGAAAGATTCTTTGCTCCCAGTTATGCTGCGGGCAGACTCGACTGCAGTAGAATCACATCTAGGCAGAGGTGTGACAGGTACTGAGAATTTTTTATTTATTTATTTTTTATAAAGGTACCCGCTTGCTGCAGGCAGAGTTTACTGCAGTACAATCACATCTGGGTAGAGGTGGTAACGGTACTGGAAAAAAACCACAACAAAAAATGTAGAAGTACTGATTTGACCCTAATTAAAAGCAAAAGAAAAAGAAGAAATTTTCTCAAGTGCAAAAGTACAAATTAGATTTGACTGTCCGTTATAATACAATACTTAAGGAAGTCTCCCAGCCCCTATAATTTAAATTTTTTTACTGGAGGAAACAGGCTTCCAGCCCCTGTATTCTTTTTCTTTTCACTGGAGGAAACGGTCTATCTTTCCTGTCGATTTTTATTTTTATTTTTAACTGACCATTTACGTCATTGACGTTAATACTTCCTGGTTCATGTTTGTCCCTGTTTTTCTCTTATAATGCACAAGGATAACCATACCTGGGGATGCCGTTTTCTCAAACAATCAAGATCTAAAAACAGTTGGCTTTCCCTTTTTCTTTACATATTATGCATTAGCGTATTTTTTTATGTCGTGATGTCATCGAGTGATTTCTAAAGAAAATATTTGGACGTAGTACAAAGTAGAAACTACAGATATTTGTGTTCAAAAGTGGAGAGTCAATGTAAAAACACACAAATTTAGATCAAATCAACTTGGGTACAGTAATGGACTATCCCACCTCTGCTTCTAGATAAATGTAATTTTTATTGCTAGATTCTCAGGTGACAAACACATGAAAAAGTAAAAGTCTTGACAGTCAGCAGCAGACAGCGCTTTGTCACTGCCATCTATAAATAATTGGATATGCAAGCCAGGTTGTTTTCTAGTCTGACAGGCTTTATAAGGCAGTGGGTATTCAAATGACTTGTTCAAGGTTGGTTTGTTGCATCACCCTTAATCTTGTCATGACCCAAACAGTTTTATATCAACTTGACTGCAGTTTGTCTGGTTTATTCCTGCCTGATAAGATGTTTGTTCTCTGCTGATATAAAGTTTACTATACACATTACGAGATTATGGAAGTGCGGAATTGTTTGATAACAATAGTATATGTTGTGACATTTATTGTGTGCGGAATACAGATGTATTTGTTCTTTCTTCTGCCCTGCAAAAAGATGGCATGGAGTAATAACTCACGGTAGCCAAAAGGTCAAGCCGATCAATTTAGTTAGCTACATATTGTGCAGATGGTTTTGTGAAAGTTTCTTTCTCAGGCTGGAGTTAGCGGTTTACTGCATCAATTTATTTATTTCAAGCTGTGATTATTTGCGTTTGTCGGGCCGATCCAGATGATGTCAGGCTCGAATGGACGATGTAGAGTTGATCTGTTAGTTTGTGCTTCAGTCTCATCGGCAGATATCTGATACATAATGTTTTTTTCATCTATATCGTGAAGAGTTCGGATTGTAATGTATCAAAAGATTTATCTTTCAATGCCGGGTGCTTCAACAACCCGTTTATTAAATTAATTAACAGTTAGCTATGGCCCAAAAAAAAAAAAAAAAACTGTCACAAATGATTGAACTCTAACAATTCACAATTGCTGGGTCACAATATATTGTGTTCAGTTTTTCTGTGTGGCCTGATTCCAAATGTTATATTGCTGATTGCAATGTGTGAATATTAGATAAGGCTGAATAATGCTTCCTTTATTGTCCATTTATTCATCCATTCATCTTCCAAACCGCTTATAGAATAATAGTATCACAAACATAGCTGGTGAGTCCACTTTTTGGTGAGACGATGGCCAGACTCCAATGACTACTTAGCTGTAGTCATAGTGAGCCGTAGCCATGGTAAAAACTTCAGTCAAGTTGGCTGTACACTCATGACTACATCACTGAAACACGGAAGACACTTGAACTTCCTTGAACACCAGTGTTTCTTATTAAATTGAAACCGTTTTCCAGCAGCCGTAAAGCTCTTGAAAAGCCTGCCTATACTTCTATTTCCAGTCATCTTCAAATGAATGTTAGATAACAGGCAAACAAAAGTAATCACACTGAGCTATAACAGACCAAATAAACATTGATATGCTTATTTTTAAATATCCTTGTGACGTTGTTAAAATCTAGTGAGGCATTTTGCTATTGTAATAACATTTCCCTGGCTTTGTTGTATTCCTAAATATACAGAAAAAGAGCAATTTGAAAGTTGTATGTAATTATACCCCAGTATTTCAAGCAGCAACTAGTTTAGGTTGTCCCCAGCCTACTGCCCGATGACTTCTGGGATAGGAAAAAGCGGTTCAGAAAATGGATGGATGGATGGATGGATGGATGGATATTTCAAAGTGTTAAGTGTATGTACCAGCACATTTCACACATGACAATACATTACAATTCGCCTCGCATGATGAGCAAAAGTGGGAGCCCACACAAAGAGAATCCCGGGAGCCCATGACTCCTTCAACACACCGTTAACCAGCACAGTCATTCTTTTAGCCACCATTCAAAGGTTGTGTCTAGGGGATACGGCAGGAACGCAAATAACTGCAAAGTCAAGGGCACAGCTAAGGAAATTAAAATGTTTTTTTGTTAAAGCAGATACACCCCAAATATTTGACAAAAGAGTGCCTCTAATGCATGATGGACCAAAGTTCGCTATGTTCACATTATCATCCAGACATATTGTATGTTAAAGGTATGAGTATAGTGTTGGCATATGCCTCATCTACCAAGCGATATACAAAAGTGATTGTATCAAAGATCACATTTAAACCTTTGCTGTTGATTGGACTGAGTCGGTGTGAAAACCGGATCTCGTTGTCCTTATTTTTATAGGACACTTATGAATCGCTCCTTTGGGAATTGGTGAGTGTAAGCTGAGTTTGACCTTAACTCCTAACTCTTTTGAGAGACAATTTCTGTTAACGTGACCACTCGTGGCAAGAGAATAAAGGAAGAGAATAAAGTATTTTTTCAGAGTTTAGCTCAGATAGTTAACTTGATTAATTGTAGATGTGAATGATGCCAAGTTTCTTCATCCGTCCCATGCGTATCTTAGCTAATTAGACATCTGTGTCACTTGATTAAGAGTGTTGTATGCTTTAAACTGCTGCACTTAGCCAATTAAAGTTCAAAAGGGAAACGGTACATTTTTTACTACTTTGCACTTAAATTGTGTTCGATTTGATAGGTTAATAATGACAAACAGTAAACGTTTAAAGAATAGTCAACATTTGTCACGCATGAATTGCATGATCGGAGATTTCGCAGTTCCTTTTCAATGTACTTTTCTGGTGTCGATCTCCATCCCATGTAGCTCTCTCCGCGTTGAATTTAAAGAGAATGAGGGGAGACACTTTGATTGGCTGGTTATCGGCTGTGCTTCCTCCCACAACGGCGCACGACGGCTTGCGCTATTCTATTCTAGGAAAATACCAAAAGAAAGAACACTCCACCCACAGTTAGACATCCATCCATCAAACAGATAATAACACATTTAATAATAACAAATTTTCTATTTGTGCTTGTCCTCATTAGGATAATGGGTGAGGCTATCTCAGTGGACTTTGGGTGATACTGGTTGCAAGACAATTGCATATACTAAGAACAACATAAAGATTGACATAGCCTTTGCTCACTACATTAATATTGCACCTTTGACAGCATTTGCTGACTCAGGTCTTTCTGAATATGATGCCACAAGTTTGGCACAACTTCAGTATATTTGTGCGGTTTCCCTTCAGTGCTGTTTGTGGCACTTCTTAAGCTCAGCCTCCATCGGTAGATTTAAATTACAGTGCTCTTCTAAAATCGGCTGTTCTATTCGATTGTCTTTCACATGTGATCAAATGGGCGATAAGTCGGACAAAGCATATATTGAGGTAGTTCAGGTTGAAAATAAAAACATAATTCATTATATGGCCCATAATGGAATATGTTAGTGTGCTGCCTGACTAGAATTTGATTATAAGGGTGTTTTTCTCTCTCTCTCTCTGCGTTCCCAAGGAAGTATCCTTGAGGAAGGGAGTCAACCCTCAGTTGTTCAATTTGTCGTCGGCGTGTGAATGAAGCAGCGGTAACATACATCATCGTCATCATTACGTGAACGGCCGACTGAGGTGACATTGGAAAATCCCACCTTGAAGCCAACGAGTCGCCGTACGAATGAAATCTGTCATATGGCATTATCTCCAGCACTCAGACCAAACTTCTGTCAAATATCTGAGGAAGTATAAATGATTACCATTTCAGGTCGAGTGATAATGTAGATTCATTAAAAATCAAGATCTATGAATGCTAAAAAAAAAAAGCCCTATTGAGTAGTTAAACGGGATATTGTGTTATTGTTATTGCGAAGATGGTCTGGAACAGAAACTCTGTGATGGAGAGGTGTAACCGAAGCAAAAATAATGAACAGAAGGTCCAAGTAGACCTAGATCGGTCAACTCGGAAGCAGTCAGGCACCGATTACGTGATTATTCTTTTTGATTGAATATGATACAGCAGTATCAGCTCACTTTGCAGAACTGGTGTGTGGCAGTGCAGAAGGAAGCGTTTGTTAACCACGAAGAAAGCAACCAATTGCTTCCGTCTCGACCTGCGATTGCTCTATCAATATTTTATTTTCTCTCTCTAGCGTCCCTGTAGGCACCAATCTTAATCCCCATTTAATGAAGGTCCCTCCTGTTGCAAACACAGCATTCTATCTCTTCCAATCAACCAGCTCAGAAAAGCTAGTTGTACATAAATGCACCAAATGACCTTTGTCTTTCTTAGAAGTTACAATTGAAGAAAAGAGCCAAGAACAAAATGAATGATGAGCCCAACTATTTCTGACAGGACCATTAAGCCGCTGCTTCCTCGTTTGAAACTCGCAAGTTGATGCACTACTTGCCAAATTCCCATCGTGGTACTCTGAGTTCTGAAGGTTAAACACATTTAAAGGTCGTGAAATTTGTTGTTTAACTGCTTCCATCATCCGTCTTTGCAATGCACAGACACTGCGACAAAATTTGTTTGCCTAAACACACTACTTTGATGCTAATGTTCCCTCTAATTTTATTCCCTGAGCATTCCTTGAACCACGGTGATCAACATCAGACATGCACACATCTGCTGTATCACACCTGTCCAAAACCTAAGATCATATTAAGTTACACGTTTGAGGTATGTTACAAAACAAAATAGTGAATAAGGATTTGTAGCGCAAATAAAATTCAGAATTTAATTTTATACTACTTTTATGTTACTTTTACTTTTTCTGAAATCAATGCAAGTAAATAGGAATTTACTTATACATTTTAATTAATTATATCTTACATGACTGCTATTTTTTTTATACAAAATACATATATGAATTGAAGACAAAGAGTGATGCTTTTCATTGCAATATGTGAAAAATGGTTGACAAGCTGAAACGGTTGCATATTATGATTACTATATTCATCGCTTGAAATGTTGAGCTGCTTCATTTGCTGATCATTTTCTCAAATTTATACTCTTTGGATGATGCTAAACATTAATATTTAAAGTTATGGCTGGTAAATGACTACATTCGTCATGGGCATCCAAATGACGATACGCCGAAGATGAAAATGCACAATTCCAATACAGTTCAGGTTTTAATTTTATTTTTATACATTTGCTGTGCTGGTTCTGAGAGAGCAGTGCACAATTGCGCATGCGCGCAGTTTAGACGGAACATTGCTTGGCACATGAATGACTGTATTAATCACATAAGGCCATGAAACTATGCACATGCGAATTGTAATTGTCTTCATAACCACTGAATTGCCTCATGGTGATGTAAATCATCCTCTTTCACATTTACTCTGATTTATTTTCCATTTATATATCCATCCACCTCAAACCATGTTTAACGACAGGCTCGCACTGACAACTGTAGCCAAGCAAAAAAGGAAGTTCTACCTGTGAGCATGTCTAGCTGCCTCTTGACTGTGTGTGTGTGTGTGTGTGTGTGTGTGTGTGTGTGTGTGTGTGTGCGCCCACCCTCTGATCTAATTCAGATGAAAGTTGCCGCATTCTGTCAGAGCCCAGTGTGACTGGAGCCACTGCAGAGAGAGAAGGTGCACTGTTCTTGTCTCACCTCACACGTGAGAACAGCAGTGATTAGTTAGCAGCCACAAAAGGTGCATTTGTTAGGTGATATCTCTGAGACTGCCTGTGATTTAGTGGCGAGTGTGACGGTTTTGGTCTTGGATGAATAGAAAGGATTCGGTTCAGCATGTGACTTCAAATAATTACTTACGAGAAGTAGGAATAATGAGTCGAATCTTTTGTCATAAAATTAGTCGTCCATGTGGAATTGATTGTTGCTTAACTCATTCACTGCTGTGGACGTTTATATACTTCAATTGGAATTTAACAGTTTACTGCCACCAATTTATGTATTCACCAAGTATGTTTTTTATAATGGGTTATTATTAAGTTTGGAGCCCAAGCTTGGAGTAATAATACGCGTAGCTATCACTGATATCATTTCTCAAAGGCAAAACAACTCACTTTTTTTTTTAGGTATGGTTTCCAAAAGATGCAAAGTGGATTACATAGCCTGGTTATCATTAGATTATACATTGAAATAGTGTAAATTGTCCAGTTCTGTTATTTAGTGCAGTTATTTTGTCCAGTTTCATTTTTATATTCCGCATGATAGAGTAAAAGAAATGTATGCCCTCTGTCAGGAATATTGCCAGACAGTTTTTTTCCCCTCCAAATTGCATTTCACTAAGATCCTGTTCATTGATGTGTGAGTTGCGAAAACTGTTTGTCATGATTACTTGACTCACTCAATATTGTTGTGGAATGGAACGGAATATTGAGTACAAAAGAGGAATGAACAGCTAATATGACTGATGAGGCTTGGTCTTTGGGTTTGTGCAATTTGTGCATCATTTGTTGAACTCAACTTTTCAATTCTTACAAATGAATCCACATGCAATGTTGTAAAGGGCTGCAAGTGCCAAGCTCATTCCTAACAGATAATCAATGATTTTTTTTTTTAACAATTGATCAGCCTCCAATCTGATACAACGTTCCCTATTTGCAAGGCACCGCAGCACCGGTGTGAATACGTGATGATGTCGATTAGAGGCAGATGGGATCTGTCAGCGCAAATGAGACCAATAAAGAAGCAAGTTGCTTTTCTGCATCTAGCCACTAGATATTGCTATTGAGGCTGCGAGAGTTTTATTTATCACGTGTTTTGGTCCTTGGGACCTCTGCTATTTTAAAATAGAACCCTGTGAAAGTGGCTGTCACTGTAAAATATGAACATTGACGCAGTGGTCCATTTGATGGATGGAGCGCACCCGCCCTCATCCACGCCTTATTGCTCTTATCTATACGTCTGTCTGTGGATTATTGACTTTTGTGGCAAGTCGGGCCCAATTTGCCACTCGGCTGTAGTCTGTCCTCCATCCCGGTCTCCCCGGCCCACCGGTGTCATCTGATAAGGGGAGATCGGGCGCAGACGCAACGTTTTGGTTGCAGACAGAGACCAAGGTCAGCACTTTACACAGAGGTGAGAGCTGCTCATCTTTGGTGACCAATAAGAATGTCGACTCCCGACGGACGGGGGCTTCCTCTTCCTTTTATCTTTAAACACAGAAAGTGGACACTGTTATCGTTTTATTCAACCCTGGAGAGGTTTAAGAGGGCTGTACAATGAAAGTGCAGGCAGTTTTACTCGCGGAGATCGAGAGTGGCCGAAGAAAGAGAGAGAGAGAGAGAGAGAAAGAGCGAGAGAGAGAGCGAGAGCTGCAACGGCAGCTACAAAGGATATTCCCATCAGGCATTACTCTTCACTGAGCTTCACACTAAAACAAAACAAGAGCAACCCACACTACATTTTGTCTGGACATGATAAGAACTTGAGTCGGATTGAGTTTTTCTAATTTTGATTGTTTAAGGGTGAGTTGCAATTTTCTGTTTAAAAGTCATATACACACACTTGCAGCTCTTAACTTTATGCACTTGGTTTTCTGTTAGAAAAAAATGCTTGGAACTGATCTTTACTGTGTGTTGTGCTTTATCAGTTAGGAACGTACCTTGAAAGTATGCCAAGAGTTATTTTATTACTTTATTCACTTTCACTCATGCCATGCTGGAGAAGTTGCAGATAACTGTGTTACTGTTGTGCAAATTGAACACAATGCTACAGAGCTGGAGCTGACTCACCTGAATGGAATGCAGCCATCATTATGGCCACTGTTGAATATTGGATTTTAGCAAAAACCTGTATAAAAAAAAAAAGAAGAAGTCAAGTTTCAGTCATAGTTGTTCCAAGTTTTTTATTGGTTGTCCTTTTACAGGATGTGCTAGCAATATTTGCGTTTTGATGTTTGGATCAAAAGAAGTATCCAGGAATTAATCTATAGTGAACATCATTTTAATCCTGTTGAATTTTTAAAACAATATATCCTAAACATTTTGAAATGTACAGTATGATGTTTTGTGTGGCAGCCTGTTGGAAAATTATTAAACAGCATGCATTACGACACATTTTACTAGGCAATGATTTATTTGCTCTTACGTTTTTTTTTTTTCTGTACTGTTTACATTCTGCAAAAGCACTTTATAAACATTGCAGCCACTCCTTCGAGGCAATGGCTGGGAAACATATATACTTTTCATTATCTTGCACTGTTACAAAATGGTATTGTTTGGATAGCTGGAATGCATGAAAAACAAAACAAAACTGTGCAAATTTGGAACACAGTCCATTCAAAGTCCTGCTTGAACTCTCAGTTGTCTGGAAATGAAAACTCAGACTCTTGCCATTCTAAATATTTTGACAACTATTTATTTCAAACATTCTAATCATTGGTCAAGTGATTTCCCTCCATTGAAACTGTGAAAAACATCATCTTCTCATCGGATTATTATGATAATATTCAATTCAGGACAGGGATTTGATGAGAAAAGTGCTTGTATTATCTGTTAAAAATCAAACTTGGTACAGACTTTCTTCCAAAATTAAAGGAGCGATTTCTTTGGCAAGAACTAGACTCATTTCATGTGCAACATAAAGTGGAGTCACAAACAACATATTATTGTAAATCATTTTCTGGGTTTGACTTCCTTAAGTATGAGAAGACGTTTAAGTTCTTCTTTGTCGCCTCGTTTTTTTCTTTTTGGGGGGGGGGTAAGCAAAAGATGAGGGCTGTACCTTTGAGGCATATTTACGCAACAGATTGTGTTTAAATGCTAAATTGTCTGACCTCAGGGGCGTTTGACTTTAGAATTTCCCATGTGCTTTAATCTGAATTGACTTCATCTGCCAGAAGCGTGACTGTATCCTTTGCTCTCACGACCTCTACATCCTCTTCTCTTGGCCAATGCACATTGTTTCTGGATGACTGCAGAGAGAATGGAGCAGAGAGGGCGTCCTGCTCGGGGAAGCATTGTGTTGAGGAGACACAGTTGTGATGAGAAGATGCGCGAGAGGGGGGGGGGGAATATAGGAGGGAGTGTGAGGCACTAGAGAGGAAGTACCTCTTCTTATTCTTCGGGGGCCTCTTAAAAGATCCCTCAATGAGGTTGACTGGTCTTAATGCCCATCACAAGGGTAATACCCCGGAGACGGAACAATCCAGTGATTGCATGTAATTATAGCTGCACCTTAGCAGGCTCACACGGGAGCAGTGGGAAGGAGGATGTTTTGAATGAATCAATGCCAGCGTGCTCAGCAGAGGACGTCAGCAGCTGTAGCGGCAGGAGCGGCGAAGTGAGCCGAGCGGCAAGGCGCGCAGCCACCATTGAGGAGAGCGCAGCAAATCACAGACCTGCCGCTAACATGTCGGGCCAACCAGGACGGTCCTCTCAAGTCGCTTACAAGAGGCGGCCGGTTTATCGCGCGGCTTCCAGGTGTGTATCTCACGCCCTCACCTCACGCTTAATTTATGGCTAAAGTGCTTTGGACTGCACGCCGTTAAATGTTAATGTGAGAGCATGGGATGGAATATAGCGGGCATGCAAGCTGATGCATCATTTGATTGTGTGGGCGAGAGGACAGCGAAGAGGTCTTCACTGCGGTGCCTCGTAAACACGGGTCACTGAGTGTTTTGCCATGTAAGAAGAACTATCTTCTCAAGGGATCTAAGGAGGCTCTTGTATATTGGTGGATACACTGCAGGTAGAGTGTGCTGCAGTCCAAAGCACTGGAGGGGGGGGAAAACAAACTTGAATATTGACGTCTGTCCTTAGCACAGCTGCTATTAAACCCCAAGCCGCAGACAGATATACAATCCCGTCATCTATCGTAAAACACTCAAGGGACGGGCACACAAATGTCCATCTATAGATCTGGAAAATTAACCGCCAACGATTACTTGTTCTATTCTAAGAAGAAGGAACTACGAATGAAAGAGTTTGTCCGCCTAAAATGAAATCTATTGGTAGAAAGGTTCTCTTTGTAAATGTAAATGCATTGTTTGTCACATTCAAATCAACTGTCACAACGTGAAGTAAATGCGATATACTGCCTCATGATGACAAATCAGCTTGTCATCGTGATCAGTCCAGCAAAAATGTTGTTCAGGATGTCCTCGCACCCAACTTTGCTTTTTGGTTAGGGTTAGGGATTGCAAGTTCACATTCTGTTTTGACGACTTAGGGAAGTCGAAATGAAACTAGAGTACACGGCGGTGCCTTGAGATACAAGTGACTTAGGAGTTACAGGTGACTTAGGAGTTCTTTGAGATAGGAGGCGTAGTTTGGCTGAAGAAAAACACATTACGTTCCACTTTCAGTTAGGTTCGAGTGTATATGGAAACTCTTTTATAGATCAATGGACATTTATGATGGATCGCAATGTCAGCCGGGCATTGAGGTTTCTGCACCCATTTATAAGCTATCTTGCAGTAGCCAGTGATCAGTGTAAAATGTCACCCAAGAGCAGCAGGTAATTCTTTAATAGGTATCGGGTCCATTTTTATGTGATGTGATTTATGCCGCGTGACTGAGTTAAAGCTGCTCTATCGTCAATACTGTTGGGATCTTGTGGCCAGCGGTCACTGTGGCTCATTTGTATGCTTAGTTGCCACAGGTCATGGCTTTGTTAACTGCAGCCATGAGTGTGCGGACTTGAAAAATGCCACACCTAAAATTGGCTCATGGGACATTACACCCAGAAATAGGGAGGACATTTCCTGGGAGACACCTTCCAAGAAAAGACATAATGGCGATGCTGAGCAGAAGGTTGCGGTATTTCAAAATGAATAGTCTCTTCACTGCTTATTAAAACGATGACCTTTTAAATTCCTGAGTTTCTGATAAGCGCAAATCACCCTTGTCAAGCAAATTCCATTAAAGGGGAGTGTTCAGCTAAAATATCACTTCTGCTCGCAAGACTGTTTTAGAGTTGTCCGACTGTAAGACCTTCTACCACTTTACTGACTTAATGAGCCTCGACCGTCTTCCACCATATACAGAGATCTAAAAATAACCAGTCAATTCAGTTATGCGCTCTCAGCCAAGTAAGCCAAACCTCCCCTAATGTATTTAATTAATCTGTTTAAATTGATTGCGCGATAGCCTGCCGGCGTCTGCGACCAAAATAAAGCAACAATGTGGGTGACCTACAGCCAAATGTATCTTGTTAATATCCCCAAATTTGATGCAGATTTAGATTCCAACTACAATTCATGGATGCGCTGTTCAATATCTTCTGTACAGTGGAGTTACGAGTGATCGATCAATGTTTTTTGACAATACTGTGGTTTTTCTCAGTATTTCGGATCATCTCCTTATTGTATATCTGTATATCTATAATACTAATGGTGTCATCAATCTGCATAATTTTTGCTTCTGCATTCTGCATTTTTTTTAATTTTAATTTGATAAGCTTTCCATTGTCATCTGTCTTTCTTTTAATAGTTTTTGTTGTAATCTAAAAACCTGATGGGATTATATGAACATTTTAGGTGTTTGATAGTTGTGTTTAGTGAATTGAACTATATATACAGTAGATTGTGTTGTATCTTTGGTAATAATGAAATGTGCTATGCAAAGAGCTAATTGAGTTTAATTAGTCGAATATCCAAGCTCAGAAGGGGGTCTAATGATGTGTTAAAATAAAAAATCACAAGGTCATACAGAATCCAGAGGTTTTTTTTTTTCGGTGTGATTTGTTTCGGATGTTGAGGGATTATGGGGATCAGAGATCAGAAAGATAATCTGACCAAAGACATATGGAATTTGTGTGTGCCAGCCGACCGGAGCCTGTTTGTCAAATAAGGGTTTGGTCAAATCAGACAGGGTTATGTTGCAGACAAGAGTGCAGAAAACAAGACGTCACGTGAAAGTGGCACTGGCAACCAGCAGGTAGGCCACATTTGTTTCTTTTAGCACACGTGCATAATTAGATGGATAATTCTGCTTTTATGCTGATTGATGTACAAACACAAAATATAACACACACTGTTGTGTACAATTTGAAGTTGGTCTCAAAGGTTGAGGACGAATAATATCCGTTTAGGGACCTCTGATTTGTGTGAATTTTGAAACAATGTTTTTTACATGATTGTTTTCATTATTATCTCTCAAAGACAAAACCAATGGAATTTTACAGTTTAGAATGTGACTGACCTGGAACATTATTGCAAAATTATACAACAGAAAAACTGACCACCGCTGTTATTTTTCAGGAAACAACTTGAAGCCTCACATGTACAGCCCAAATTGTATGGAAGATGCATGATTGCCTGAGCCGCTGTAGCTAAGTTTAAATAATATTAAGAGAGGAAATGAGACACAAAAGGAAAGATTGTGAATAGTTTCTCATTTATTGACTGTGCTCATGCATTTCGGCAACAGAGACTCTCCCTGCTTCGCTTTTTAGCCACAAGTACAGGCGCGTTGGGCGGAAATCTCGCTGCTCTAAAACATCATCAAAAATGAAAAAAAAAAAACCACCATGTTTGTTGTGCTATTAAGATTGCATCATTAAAAAAAATAAAACATTTTCAACACTTCAATTATAGATGGAATTTTCAAAGTGACACTACAAATTTGTGAAAAAACAAAGCGGGTTTCCACCCAACAGTGATGATTATGAATATTATTAATTATTATTGCAAAACACAGTATAGCTCCCGTATATATTGTATTGGCACGGCCTGGAAAAACATATTGTTGGGAGAGATCATATAATGCAGAAAATTGAAAAATCCTGTCCAAAAATTTAGTTAAGCTGATTTTCTTTCTTCTTAATGACCTTTTCATTCCTTTAAACATTCTTACTTAATCACAATGAAGTATGAGACAAGTTCACCATATCATTAAACTTGCTGAAACGCTCTGTTTCACTGTATTATTTGTCAAGCTTCATCATTTTGGTTGAAATTCTGCTGACAGTGCAGCAATTGTTTGCTCGTTAAGCCTCCTCCACATGGGTTGAGCAGCTCTCCTGAAGGGACTCAAGGGTGAGTCGGTCAAATTCAAATGAAATAACGCTCGGGTGTGTTTGCTGAGGATCTAATCCAACATTCTTTCCGCTATGTCTCTCCACAAGTTCCCCATTGGTTTGTTCGGTAGATATTAAGTGTTCTAAAATTGACGATTTTCTTATAATGGCTTCACTGTCATCCTAAAGTATTATTAATATTTGATAGTAAGTCTTTTATGAGTCTCATGACGGGACGCCTACTGAATTTGATTTGTGTATGATACTTTCATGTATAGCTACGTCACATAACACCCTGTCTTATGTCTCTTTCTTTTGTGGCATTGAGCTTGCTGTGTTTGAGCCTGCTGCCTATTTCCTGCTGGAGATTTTGAGCTTTCCCTCTTTTCCGAGCACTTAGCTTCCCTTTCTGTCCTACATTACACGCCTAAGCGATTAGCTGTTTTGGGCTTTGCAGTGCGCTTGGACTGTTTTGTCACAACAGATGCTCCAGATCAGAGATTTGTGCAATAAACAAAATGAAACAATTCTGATGTTGACTAATTACTGTATGTCAACACAAGCAAAGTCATCTTTAATTGCAGAGTGGGACTTAGTTCTGTTAACACTATTTTGTCCATTAATGTCTTATTATGCTGATGCGGAAAAGTACCTGAAAAATCAAGTCATTGCTCTTTATTATTCATCTCTCATCAAATAGCCTGCTGTCCGATCCAATTTGCCACCTCATTTTTTTCAATGAGATGAACCAATCTAATATTGTCAATATACAGACATTAAAGAAACGGGTAATTTATCTGAAACGTGTTTGATTTAAACTGGCCGCTGAGTGCATTTAATTGATGTCATTAACATTGTTAACTTTTAACTTAAATGAGTTTAATTGCATTATTAAAATAGAATAAAAGCTGAACGCAGCAATGTCTTAATGGATCGTTATTTGGTTATTGTGTTGAATGGATTTCAATCATGTCTTGAAACAACTGAGGCAAATGAAGCATATTGCAAAGGTGTTACCCAATCCACTTTGTACTCTATTCAAGTACAACTATGGAAAGTTGAGCAATATCAATGATGGAGATCAGAGATTCTCAAACTGTGGTACCAGTGGTACTTCCATACGAGAAAAAAAATGTCATAATTTAAATGTGTTAAACTTTCTAGTTCAATTTGCCTGTTTATTTATGTACAATATTAATGTCAATGTCCTGTACCCTCCGTTCTCAAGTGTCACTAATTGAAATTACATTTGGACCTCCAGTAGATCACAACTGAAAACTTAAATGGTTGAGCTCTTGGAGCATGAAGGTGAAAGGTCATTCTGTTACTGTTAATTAACCTGGGATTTCCCAAGGCCAAGAACCCATTATGTTCATATCCTCGTCATCTGAGACGATCCCTGACCTTTATGGAGTTTAATATATGCACCCACATACACATGCACACCAAAGAGTTGAGTGTTGTTAATAATCCTGCAAAATATGATTGTTCCAAAAAATGGCAAGTAGTATTTAAAACGAGGCTTCAAAATTGCGTTGAATCAAGCCCCCCACCTCTATATTTTGCTTTCTTCCTGTGATGTGGACTCTTACTGTTGTCTATTAATTACAATGCTTTGGTACTCGGGCTGCACTTCACTGCACATAGTGGCTGTTTGAGTAAACCACAAAGTCTGTCTCCAACAGTGTGTGTAAATGTAATTAAAACGTCTTTTATGAATACGAATTTCTGAATGAAACTCACCCTGAGTGTATGCGTCATAATATTCATAATTTGCTGTGCATATGAGGAGGCTCTGGCAACTTTACAACTCTTTATAAAGCGTAAGCAGTTAGTCGGCTGCCTTGCTTGCGTTTCTGATTGCCTGTGTTTTTGAGCGCAGCGCCGGGATGACAATAAAATGTGATGCCTCACAAGGGTGGGTGTGCCTTGAATGTTAATGAGGCCTTAGCCAGGACCATGCTTTCAAATTGTGCCAAACACTCTGACCGACTGTTTTTTGTCTTGGCGCATGTTTTGGTCTTTCCGCCTTTCACTGCAGCTTTGCTTTGCTGCAAATTCCCTCAAGCGTCTTATAAAGCCACCAAGGTTGTTACATTATCATTTCATGTGGTATTGATGCTGTCTTACATTGCATATATTAGAAGACTGTCTTCTGTAATGGTTGTAAATGGCTGCAGCATATACTTCCCAGAAGAGCTGGAAATGGTGATAATGATAGTAGTGAGTGACAATGACGTGGCAAGGCGGGTCAGGATTTGATTTGCAGTAGAATCAACCAGTAAGGATGATTGGAAAGGCTTAAATGTAAGGCTGCTGTGAAACTGATGGAGGTCGGGCAACATGTGCAAATCACGCTGCAGAATGCTTATCTGCTTAATAGCTGTCTGAGAGACAGCGTGCACTATTTTTAAGGCCTATTTCATTCAGCTTGCTTGACTGGATGCTGCTGCATAACGCTGCTGGGTATTTCTCTCGCACACTCCTACACGCTCACACTGGGTGGGCTTATTGACTAGAACGTTGGTGTTGTTTGTGTGTGTTTGGTACTGCCTCGTTTGCTCTTATTTAGTTTACTATCTGTTTTGCTATTTGTGACAATGAAAAGCAAGTCATCAGCTTAACTGTGTTAAGTAACTACTGTTGGCGACAACATTGATATTTGATTTGACTCATTGCGACACTAACAACATATTGAGCCACACTGTCCTTTAGTGCACAAATAGAATGTCACTCACTGTGCCACCAAGAGCAAGAATCCACAATTGACGCCCACCCTCAAAGCGGAATTGGGAATAGATGCAACAAGATTGCGGCAAAGAACACAATTTGTCGAAATGAAACTCCTCAACAAACGTCAACATAGTTCATTGGCACCAAGATGGCAGCGAAGGACTAATTTTTCCTAAATTAAACGTAATCACTTCCAAATGTTTTCCTGGCACTCAGATTGCACAAGATAGGGCCAACGTAATATGTTCAGTGTCTTGCCCCCAGTTTCTCAATAAAATATATATTTTTGTACAGATTTCTTGCTGTCATGATTATGCATCGGCAAAGAAGTGTGAGAAAACCACAGGCAACGGTATAAGTATAAAATAAGCAATAAGATGTATGTTCATTGGGCAAATCCCCCTAAAATGACAAAATAGTGATTGTATAAGCCAAAAAGTCCCTTAACCCTATACAATTACAACTCATGCCATTCTATGTTTACGGAAAACTTGTGTTGATACCACCTGCTCCCTCCACTTGCATACCTCGGGATTAGTTTGGAATTCCTCATTAGCATAGATCATAGGTCAATTTCCCTGATAAACCAGTTCATACGGGGACCTTGAAGTGCGCTGCTTAGTTTGTAAGTTTACTCCTGGGTCGCTGGATTGCATAGTATTTCTGGTCATTTAACCAATTAAAGATTGGTATCTGATTGATTTAAGGGAAGCGTTCTTTCCTGTTGAGTTCATTGTGTTCATTCCTATTTTGACTTCAGTCAAGAAACACAAGCAGCATTGACACTATTTTGATGACTAACACACAGAATGTTTATCGGATATAGGATTACACTTCACACAGTAGAGCAAAGTAACTTCAATATTTAGAAAAGTGGGAGTGTAGATATGTATATGTTGGGAAATAAAACATGGAGAGGGAGGAGGATCTGATAAGCGGCTAAGGTATTCCACTGATGGGAGGGTATTGAATGTTTACCACTTTGAGTCACCACTTTTTTTCTGGTTCATTTGGATGCAAGCCACAACACCAGACCCTCAACATTCTACACCTACACTGATAGTACTGAGAGAATATCAGCAGCTGAACAAATCGGATTCAACATGATTCTGTGTCCGACATCAGGTGAGGTAGAGTCTTCACTGTATGCATGATGAGAAAGAGTATCTGTAGTGGTGCTTATCTTGTGTTATGGTGAGCGGATACAGTTTCGCGGTCAAGACAAATGCCATGTTTGTGGTTGACATGAAGAGTCTCAGTTCGTGTTACTATAAGTCAGATGTGTTGAAACCGTCTCTGTGCTGTACTGAAATCACAGTGGTGAAATCTGATCTGAGATGCAAGCTGTATGCAGACAGAAGAAATGCTATTTCTTTCTTTATTTCTCAAGGAATTAAACTTTAGTAACTGAAGTTTCTTGTGAAGAACACCTGCACAATCTAGTATGGTTCAAGACAGGTGTAGTGCCCGATCCTTGAGATATAGTGCAGGGTTGGCAAGTGTACACAAAAGCTTTGAACTTTGTTTTCACGTAACTGCAACACACCTTGTTTTCCACCAAGGAATAGAACTTGTTTAAACTAAATGTACTTACACCGCAAAGGAATAGAACTTGTTTAAACTAAATGTACTTACACCATTTGCACTGTGAATGTAAACAGTGCCGCATTGAGAAATGGGATGAGTCATCCTTTTCTTTGTAAGGGAACAAACTCGACCTAAGTGGTCGGTATTTAGTGCCCAGCGACAAGAGGACAATGTGCAGCTGTAGCTGAGAAAGAGCATGGTTTGTAGATTGTTAATACATTTAGTTTGGTCGTCTGCTAGAGTAAACACACAAACTCATAATGAATACTTTTGAAAGAAAAATCAAACCAAAAGAAAAAAATAAATCTGTTTTTTGTTCAAAGTCTGGAGAGATGCAAAGATGTTCAAAGTGAGTTATGATACGAGCTGCTATAATAATGTTAATGAAACAAATCTATTCACGGCCCTCATTTTTAGAAGTTAATTTTCTCCCTTATGCATTTGAGTCTTGATTTAGGTATCCTCTCATCTTATGTCCTCTTCTGAATGATGTACGCGTTAGCATATCTGTTCATTTGAGGTTCTTTTATCTGCTGTCTTGTTTCATTAAAAGGCATGCTTCTGATTACAGCAATCTAATCAATTGCCACAAAATGGATGTTTGTAATTTAAAAAACTAAATAGGCAAAATAAAATGTTCTCTAAGGTAAATGAATTGACCTCCTTTATTTTGCCAAGAAGAATTTCAATAGAATTATGACTTGCAAGTTTTATTCATTCCGTGGCCAAGTCAGTAACTCAATTTACTTGTGTCTCACGCCAAGTTTCCCCATTGAGATGAATGAAATTCTGTTAATTTGTTCTACCCCCCAAAAAAAACTGTTTTAATAAAAAAAGGCACTATTGCAGCTTATGTGTCAACACTGCAAAATAAAGTCTATGTAAAGAAATATCCGAGTTTCATAAAGTGTAATGAAAGCAAAAAAGACACTCCCCACATATCCATTGTAATACTTTGTATTTATGCGTTTTTGTGATATGAGTGAGTCACATCAGTAACTCTGAATCAAGTTCTGATTTTCCATTTGCCACACTGTTAGGTCCGTGTAGCACTCTTCATCTTGCTTGTGTTTGTTCATTTTGTAATCTGTCTATTCTTTTCACCCAACTCCCTTTTTTTCCTTCATTTGAGCCGGCAAACTTGTAAGTCACGAGCCTTTTTGTTCTGCACTGTACTGTCACTCCAGTTTACAGTGCACATTTGCACATCTCCATTCTGTTGCGTTAGTGATCTGCAAGCAGGAGTTTATTTTGCCATTAGGGATGCCAGTTGCCACAAGCACTGATGAAGCTGGCAACAGACAAATAGATGTACTGTGCTGCAGTGTTGCCGCACTTAGTGTGGATGCTGCAAATTCCATGACAAATAGTTCAGAAGTAATGTGGCTGAAACAAAAGCCTCAAAGAATGCAGCTTTCTAATTAACGGGGGATGTGCTGTTGCTGCAGTGCAGCTCAGCCCATGATGGGTTGGTACCAGGAACAATTCTGGCCCAGTGCCTGTGCGACCGTGTGTTTCGATTTGTGCGTACAGTACGTGAGGATGGCAAGCACACTCGTACTTATATGTGAAGTGTTAATGTCGGATGTTGTTTGTCCGTGCTCAATGCCTCGGCATCAATCCTGTTCAGGTGTTGTCCGAGCTTTTCCAAAATATCAACTCATAAATGTCGATGCAGTGAAACGTTACGTTTGTATCATTCAACATTGCTGTTGTTTTAGCCCATGACTGTAAAACACTTCTTGCACTCTAAGGGCTGAGTGTATAAACATGTTTATTGGAGATATTTTGCGTGTGCAGCATGTTTAAAGGAAAGCTGCAGAAGCATTTGTTCACTCTATTTTCAGCAAAAGCTTATATAATAAAAGTTATGATTAGAAATGAGATATTTCCCATGGCTGATGGCATTTAAAGATTAAATGGTCAGGGTGCTGAGCATAGCAAACAGAAAGCTGACCTGCTTGGATTTGGTGGCAGAAAATTGTGCATTTTGAAAAATAGTTTGGGCCTAATCCAAAGCAAAAGAAGGATTTGATGAGTCACTCAGAGTTGCATGACTGGCGGTGTATTCATTTCTTGCTACCAATTTGGTGATAAAGATACACATGTGGGAATTTTGGATTTGGTCGATTATTTTACCGCTTACGGGCAGATGGTTTGAAAAAATTGTTAGCAAGGTACTATATGATGTTGGCTGTGCAAGAACCTGATTCCCTCTTTGATACCCATTTTTTTTTTCCTCTTCTGCTGCAGCCACAACGTGAGGTGCACATCATTTCGGCACCCTGTTACCGGGCAGATTTCACCAGAAAACACAGAATACACCCTACAGGACAAGTGAGTGTGCCTCTTCCATTCCTTTTCAGTTCAAGGTCAAGGAATAGAAGTTGCAAATTAGACATGAAAAAGCTGATTCAAAGTTTAATCATCTGGAACAAGCACGGGAGAAGCCATCAATTAAGAGATAATGAGAAAATGAGTACAGCCACAGAAAGTATCATAAAGTATCACCTGTGCTTAAATACAGAAAAACACAAATAACTTACTGAATCATACAATTAAAAATATTGCATTTAACATGAATGATCTTTAGCAAATGAGCTGCACTCAGGAGGGAGTCCACGCAACATCCGCTTTATGGATCCTACACTTTAATTAGTGACTTGGAGGACATTGCATATTTGCTCTATGATGGGTTGTATTCATAACTTGAATGACATTTCAAGAGCATATTAATCTCACTGCATTTTTCGTATGATGCCTGAAACCAATTTCCGTTCAAGATAAAAGAAGCCCTCACATGCACTTTTGACTTTGTGTCGTTTCTCAGTAAAATTCATCAGTCTGCTTTTTTATATCATATTTCCTCTTGGGCTTTTTATTTCAATGACAGTGAAGTCTTCAAGCAAATGCATAAAGCGTTCCTCTGTTTTTGTTACGTGACTTACTACCACAACAGAGTAGACATCTCATGAAAAAAATGATGTTTCTTTTTCAACCTTTCTTTTCCTTTACCTCACGTTGTGTGGCAGTTGGATTTACCACCTTTATATTTCATGCCTTTGTCAGCATGTCCTGCTTGCAAAGCGACCATCAAAGCTGCTTGATAGCTTCACAGCACAATTAAAGCCATCTCTTTGTGTGATTATATTCCAGCCGGCAGCTGGAACACGATGCGCATGCAAGATGATTGAATGTTGTCTGCTTGAAGCAGCACTAAAATGACGATGATTTATTTGCATTCTCAAGTTTGTAACAGAATAGTGTGAGGTGAACGCCCCTCATGGATAAATTTACATTAGTATAGTAAGTGAGCACTCCAAATTACTACGAGTGTGGATGGTTATTCATCTCTGTGTGCCCTGCGATTGGCTGGCAACCTGTTCAGGGTGTCCCGGCAGCTGGGATAGGCTCCAGCACGCCCGCGACCCCCTTGGGGAAAAGTAGTATGGGAAATGGATGGATGGGTGGAAGCTACACTTAATACACACCAGTTTGTGTTCCTAGAATCGCAAATTGCTTCACTTGCATCGGCTTAAACTCCACCCATCCGTCCGTCCGTCCGTCCGTCCGTCCGTCCGTCCGTCCGTCCGTCCATCCATCCATCCATCCATCCATCCATCCAACCCACTCTGAACCTCACAAGAGCCTAATAGCGCAAAAAGGACCAACATTTATGACGATCCAATTCTCATTATTGCAGTAAGAGAGCCGGCCGGCCTTGACACTCTAACAAATGTGAAATATGGCCCCTCTTCAGCGCACATACCACAACAAATCTCCTGGGAAACCACTGCAATGACAGTTGTGGTAAACACTAG
The DNA here is from genome assembly GCF_054491065.1 of Syngnathus leptorhynchus. Lineage (NCBI taxonomy): Eukaryota > Metazoa > Chordata > Actinopteri > Syngnathiformes > Syngnathidae > Syngnathus > Syngnathus leptorhynchus. The sequence continues at coordinate 10,254,434 of NC_141197.1, forward strand.
TCAGTGTCACATAAAACCAGCCTCCTTATATGACAGGAAACATTCTTGAAGAGAAGGCTGCTGCAATGTACGTCGTGCAGCAAAGAATACTCATGTTTACTTCGTTACCTCACTTTCTCCACTCATTCACTCATAGTTCTCCAGCTCAATAGTAGTGGCAAGAAGGAAGAGGTGAGAGTTTATTTTCACCTCGCTGTGAAACAATGCAAGAGCGTAGGGGGCAGAAATGTCACGGAAATCGCACATTGTTTTCTACCCGGAGCTCACTCCGATTAGGAAGTACATTTAAAAGCAATGGACCATTATATTACATGTCAACAGTGTAAGTGATGAAGTACAAATACTTTGTTACTGTACTTACATACTGTATATTTTCCAGGTGTCATTACTTGAGTATTTATTGTGGTGATGACATCTTACTTTTAACTCCTTCATTTGAAAATAGTTGACTGGGCTTTGTCAAAAAAAGAGTTGTGACTTTTTTTCAACCTCCATAGATGGCGACATGGCATTCAAAAGATGTAAATTGAGACAGGTCAATGTCAACCGTGGTTGAGATCTTGATTCATTGAGCTCTTGGATTACAAAGCATTTTGAAAAAGTACAGATACCTGATAAATACACTTAAGTACCACTGGAATGAACACGATAGTGCAGTTGTGTTCACATGCTCTCTTTTGTCAACTAAAGGATCGAGTCCCGCATGTCCAATCACCACCGACCACCCGGTATGGTCACGGAGTCCTCCAAGCTTGTGACCACAGCAGAGATGGATGCCAGCTCAGCATCAAAGGTGAGAAGATTTCTCCTTAAAAGTAATCCTTTTTAATGTGTTGTTCATAATTTTTCTCTCCTTTGAGTGACAAGAAACAATAATGTTGATAAAGTGATTTAATCAACTTGAGATGATGCTATCTATCTTCAGCCTGATAAATGGTCACTTTGAAGAAGAATTTTGTCGTGCATATTAAAACTGGATTGCAACAGTAAAAGGAGAATCTAGAATTTTTCATGTCACAAAAGTCAACATAAAAATGCAGGGGGAATATATGGTAAAGGCGGCATGGCCACAAAAGACAAAATATTTAACACACAGACTGACTAACAAGTTCTCCAGTTAACAGCAAACCAACTCTACAGTCTTTTAAAGCCACACACATCTCTATTTAGTTTTTTTCACTTTTTTTTTCCATTCTGCTTTATTTCTTCATGAAATCACTACAAGGTTGTGTCATTTATAGAAATGTAAATTTTTCTAGGCATAGAAAACAATACACCTTTAAGTGAGCCTTTCAGGTGGACAACAAGTATTTGCTAAAGCACCAGTGAAAAATAATTTCATCTCACACATGCTAGAAAGAGCTCATAGGTTTCTAAATTACTCCAGCACATCCCTGCTCTGTTCGGTTATTTACTCATCTCGTTGTAAGGCCATGAAACTTTATGTAATGGTTTTTACTTTCTGAAGGTCAATGCATCTTTCCAACAGGTAAGCGCACAATTTTTTTTATATGTAAGCAAAACAGCTTAGTTTATCTTTGTGTCCTTGTAGGGCTCAAGAGGCTTGAGCAAATGTCATAGTTTCGGCAAGAGGGATCAAGCTATTAAACGAAACCTCAACATCCCGGTGGTCGTGAGGGGCTGGCTCTATAAACAGGTGACTGATCATGGTTTTGGGTTTTTAGTAAGTGAACATGGTTATTTGTGACTAAATTTAAGTCAACCTAGAGAATGATGGCACAATCAACCTTTAACATCACAAGCATCATTTAGAGCAGTTTACTCTTTATGGTTTACATATATGTTGGCTTTGGTGAGAGCCTTGCTAAACCTCTTCGAATGGTAGATCATAAATCAAACAGTATGTACAAATATGGCATCTGCACAAATGAAATATCTGCAGGACTAAAACATTAAAGCCATCAAAAAAAAAAAAAAACTTCCCTACAAGTACCACAGTTATGTCCAATGTTATAATATACAGTAGTAGCGCAGTTGGCCCAATTGTTCATCAAAAACAAGACTGGGTTTTTGTAAAAAAAAAAACCAAATAACTCTAAAAGTAAATGCGGGTAATTTTGTTTAAAAGGTGAATTCAACTGAACTAAAAAAAAAAAAAATGTATCTGTCACTTGACATTTCAAGGTCTCTGAACTTATTGATTTGTCAATTTTGCAGCCATTGCAGCGCTTCATATTGCAAGTCATCATGATAATGCCAATGAAACTGTTCTTTTCTTGTGTTCCTTACCCCACGTGCTTACTCTCTTAACCTCCAGGACAGCTCTGGAATGAGGCTCTGGAAACGAAAGTGGTTTGTCTTGTCCGACTTCTGCTTGTTTTACTATAAAGGTGAGTGTGTGTCCAAGACAAAAAAAAAGATATTTTCAATTCTGACAACTTGATCATTCATGAGTTAAAACATTTATTCAAAAGCAGAGATGGGAGGAAAGAAAAAAACTCCACACAGATTTGAACTACTATTTGAACTATTTAACTGTTTCCTTATTCAGTTTGAGCGCAGATGTTTTTGTGGCGCCCTGTTGTCCTTGCTCAATAATAGATCAACCAAAGGCCTCTTTGTGCCACATGGCCCTCGCTCATGCCATTGTCACCCACGAATTACAGCGTACCTTCGCGTGACTCGTAAATCCCAAATCTCTTGTAAACACCGTAAAACATCTTGGCAGTGTGTTGCGTGTTTTGGGTGCAATTACTGACATGACGGTGTGCACTTGTTGTTATTGTTGCTGCTTCAGACAGCCGCGAGGAGACGGTCCTCGGTAGTATTCCTCTGCCCAGCTATCTCATCGCACCAGTTGCGCCTGAGGACCACGTCAACCGGAAATATGCTTTCAAGGTAACAAGATTCCTTGTTGGTAAAATGAACATACACAATAACTACCACAGATATCATCGTGGCCAGAGATGAATGCACCAAAAATATAATTTGACTCGGATACTGAATGGATGTTTTGGCCGATGATGGAGACTTTCTTCATCTGAGTTAATTGAGTAATGTAATTTTGTTTATCTACCATAAACTGTGAATAGGTGACTTAGATATTAATGATGTGTAGATCAAATGGATCAATCTATAAGACCAGAGCTTTGTTGCTTCCTTTTGTGCAGAATGTGCAAAATAGTCAAACGGTGTATTCTTCAAACAACAGAACCTTTACACCCTGGAACAAGCAATATTTTGCTAGCACATCAGTGAATGAGCTCTGAGGAGTTCTTCCAGATGGCCAGCGTCTGGTTGTTAACCTTTTTTTTTATAATAACCCCTAGTGATGGCCGCCTCTGCTGCAGTGGCTCTTTTACGTATTCCAGGCATGATTTCCGCATGAATTAGCATATGTACAGTACTTCAAGCACGGCGGGCTTTTCTCTGGTCATTTCATTTTTTGTTTTGCACTGACAGGGAGCAGAAACAATTTGGGTTTTATTTTCATTCTTAAATGTAGGCTACACATGATATATCAATCCAATTATTGTGAAATGGAACAAAATAACCATGGTTTTGTAATGTTTGAAATGCGACAGTGGGCAAGTTTGAGCAGGTGACTGTGAAGGATAACATTGAAATCTGCATTTCCTACTGTGAATTCTACCAAAGGGCCATAAATGCATTTATTTCCACTCCGGTGACAATGTTCTATTCTGTACCCTGCCACTGTGGAAATATATTGCCTGAATATTTGATGTAGCGCTGCGGCTGTAGGCCATTCTGTTGCAATCCTCCATGATCTTCTATTGTACTTTGCACTTTGGTGTTGTTAGATTTTCATCAACGGTACGTGCCGATCAACTTTGAAATGAATCGCATGTGCCTTTTAATGTCACAGCACTATATAAGTGAATTTTGCAGCTGGGAATATAAATGATAGATTGCGGCCTGCAGTTAAAAGCGGTTGATATGCAAAGGGGAGTGAAATGAGCTTGTTTTCCACACCTATTATCGATTTAATTTTGGAGATGATTCATAACCATCCTGAGAACTAGTCACTTGGACAACAGCACTGCTTTCAAACACGTTGTCTTTGATGAAAACAATAACTAGGAGTGATGTCTTGTCATCCACTTTGAGGATTTTCTAAGAGAAACAAGTAACACTTTTCTATGTAACATGTTTGCATTTAAATTGTTTTTTGAGGGGGTTGATGAAAATGTAATTTCCCAAAAAGTCTACATTTAGCAACTGCGGTCAGTCATCTGAAGGTGACAATGTTTTGTTTCATCATTTGTCATGTGTTGGTATTTCTTTTTCCACAGACAATAATTGAATTAGGTTTTAATGTACGCTTGTTGTCTAGTGAGTTATCACTTTGCTGTTTGAATAAGCAAAAATATTTCAAACCTCTTTATTTATTTTTTATTATTTTACCATTTTGTTATTTGGCTTGCAATCATAACTTGACGGGGGGGCAACAATACTTTATTCGGGGGCAACAATAATTTGTTGGCGATGTTTTATTTTGCCAATATCCTGGTGTTTCCAAATTAATAATAATATGGTCTTTACCAGGGCTCGCCAACTTTTTTGAAACTAAAAACTATTTCTTGAGTGTCGAACTAACAGTCTGATGCGCACTTCTGAAGTAACAAATTTGCTTCAATTATTGAGGGCCGGAGGAGATATAAGTCCTATCATTGTCTTATTGTCGTTTCACCAGCTAAACTTTCTCCACCAAAGCTATGATTTGGCTGCAATACTGACGAATACTATATCATTATTATTTTTTAATATTATATTTAGCAAATTGGCATCCTGTCATGGGATCACATTGGTGACCACAAAATGTTAAAAAGAGCTTTTGCACATCCAAGCCCCCTCAGGTCACTTGTGTTCTTATGGGCCAACTTGCTTTCATCTCATGGATTGCATGTGAAAATCAAAAAGATTGTGGTCATCACCAGCAACCATGGATTGATTACCTTGAGCTTTTAACTTTTGCCAAACACACATTGACCATGTTCCCTGTAATGACCTGTCAAGGGAAGTTAACAGTCTGAGCCATTTATTGTTCTTCATGTCTTCTACTCTGATCTCCTTGTTGTTCTTTTTCTCCATCTCACTGTGTTTCTCTTCATTCCCTATTGGTCAATTGCCTTCCATTGTGACCGGGTGCGTGCGCGCGGGCGGCGTGAGTACTGCTCTCTCTGCGAGCGGCGGTCCTGAATCGCACAAGCGACCCCTCTTGCATGAATACTGTAGGTATTTAATTTCACTTCCGCTTCGTCATCAGTGATCGTCACCATCCAATGTCACCTCATTCATCCAAATGTACATTCCTAAATGTGCATTAGTAGCGTGTTGTGATGAACCAGCAACATACGGTGCAATGATACCAGAGCCCTTTGGGGCGCCATTAGTTTTAGCAAATTGTTTTTGCCTTATTTGGATGGTGACACATTTGATATTGGACCTGCACTTAAGGAAATTGGATCAGCAGGAAACTGCGATGTCAGTGCTAGAGTGACATACACAGCATTTGCATTATTTACCAAATATGCTAATGGGTCATGTCAAAATTGGCTCAGTGGCTCCAATTCTGTTTTTTTTTTTTTTTTTTTGCTGCAAAGCAGAGCAACACGTATATAAGCGAGTTTGCCAGCAGCCATCATCAATAGTGCTTCCATGGGTTCTGGTATCTGGCCTGTCACTCTCTTTATCATTTATCTTTTTGTCATTGTCCTCGTAGAAAAGACCAGTGGTGGGAAGTACAAATACTTGACTCATTCGGTGGCAGGCATTTTCAGAAAACCCCTAGTCGTTTTAGAACATTAGCGGATTTTTCAAGAGCCACAGATTATTTGACTCCATATGGCTTATTTACCAAATACAGATGCTCCTCACATAATTGAAACATTGATATTTGTGTTAAGAAATATATCGGGCAGAACATACACTTTTAATGCCAATGTAATATTTCTTGAACAAACATGTTGCCTAAAAAATGATGATTTGGGAGGTACAGTACAAGGATTCCACCCAACGCCAGCCAGATACTGTACTGGTTTTCTCTTGTCTCTATGCCAGCAGCAAAAGCACAACGGAAATAGCCTGAATTGGAACAGCAAGTGTCTAAAATGAGGCTTCAAATTGTGAAGAACCATTCAAGCCATTTCCGCCACTCTCAAAATGCTGTGAATCACTACAACAACCTGAAAATGGAAGCTACTTTGCTTTGCACCTTTGTCATGCCTTAACAGCCAACAAGTTACTTTTAAGTGGCCATGTGAGTACATGTCGGTATTGCAAACTCGCGAACTGAACGTTGCAATTGCGCCAGATAATCAGTGATCCGCACAAAGGCTCGAGGCTTAAGTTCTTATGCCGTATGTGTCGGAAGGGGGACTCATCGCCATGCACAAACAAAATCAGCAAAACTGAAATGTTGAATAACAGCTGAAAGCTATAGCTCAATTCATTCCTATTTTATTCAATGCTACATAGTTGTGAGTACATTTGCCACCTCACATTTTAGATTCTACACATTTCATTTTTTTTTTTTTTAACATTGTTAGTGCTTGTCTCCCTGAATACTTTGTGGTGCTGCAGTTTCTGAATCAGCTTTAGGATACAGTGCATTTTATTGCCCTGTATCTCTCACAAGTTCTCGTTATAACTGAGTGATATTTCTATTATAGAATTGTTAAACCGCTTCACTGAGTTTTATAGTATGAGTCCTTTCCGCGCTTCAGCCACATATGTGTGTTTTCAAATGCAATATGTTTGATTTACCAGATTGAGACAATATGTGATTTCCAGTCAAAGCTATGCAGCCTGTTCACTGGATAGTTTAACTTTTACATCTGTTTTTGAGGGTGCAAATGATCCAAATGAGGATTATATTATACTAAAATCATCATCTAATTTTCTCAAGTATATGCTGATTTCCTATTACTATGCCTAGTAATAATACTAACTTGATGCATTCTCTTGGAGATATTCTGTTTAAAAAAAAAATAGGATGATGGATGAAAACAAAATCATTATTATTATTACATATTTCCATTATGCAAGCACCACCTTAAAAATGATTTTTCTCTCTACTCCTACCATCACGAACAACATCCTAATACAGTAGCCATAGGCCCAAGTTTTGCTAAAAAAAACAACTTTTATTATTGAAGGATTATATTAGTAGTCGGCAAAAATCCCATTCCGAGTTGTATCTTTTCCATTGTCTGGTTGGCAGCTAGTTGATTCCATAAACTAAACAAAGTTTTTGTTTATGAAGCGCCACTTTGTTTTTCCTCTTTTCCCTTGCAAAATGTGATTCTTTACTTGACAGCTGTCAGTCTTTTCCCACTTGACTGCCGGTCGTTTTAGTTCTCACATCCGTATTTGCTCTGTCTCCCTCTGACAGGCGAGCCACACCGGAATGCGTTCCTACATCTACAATAAGAACTCTGTGATTGGCTCACAGGCGGAACACTGTGGGATGCGGACGTACTTCTTCAGCGCGGACACGCAGGAGGACATGAATGGCTGGATCCGGGCCATGAACCAAGCGGCGCTGATGCAGCAGAGTCACACCATTAAGAGGTTGGTCTCGTGCCACGGAGTAGGCCTCTCCTTTCCCATTGGATGGGCTTCCAGCTGTGTAACTAATGTCCTGCCCCCTTCATAAAGCACAGCAATCTGTGTGAACTTAGTGTGGTGATGTTGTTAAAAAAAGACAAAACAAAAAAAAAAGAAACTGGATGCGCCATTTGTTCCACTTACATTTGCATTACCAACAAATATGATCGATAGTCTCCCTGTCCTCTGAGGCTTCATTTCAGCAGGTCAGGCTCTGGCCATCTGTTCAGGGCCGTGATCATTTCTGATGTGCATCGAGATGATGACTGAAGCCCTCTGCCAGCTGGACAAGCGAGGCACTTCTGTAGTGCGTCTTACTGCACTTCAAAACAATGCAAACTGTCCTTGGATAGTAGGCCTGGGAAATTAATCCAAATTTAATTGTGATTTTGATTAAATTGTTTCTCACAGTCTTAAACACACTATAATAGAAGAAAAAACATTCATGTGCAGAACGACACAGTGTTTAATGACAGACCAGTTGGAGTTTACTGTAAAACTGAACAGACAAAAAAAATAATTGCACACATCGTACGTATATTGCTAGTGCGAAGCAGTCCCATAGTGAAATCGCATTGACAGGCTAATAGAAAATTAACATTAAGGTCTGGGAGCGATACTCCTTCAAATAACAAATATTCACACATATAAACTCTGGAGGAACACATACAGAAAGACATCTAGCAATACTGAGCCATGAACATTTGTGACCTTTAGCAAAATGTGCATTCTTGTCAGGGTTCGTTCAAGGTCGGCCAGCTTCATGAAAGCTCTCTCAAAAATGAATTGAGGTATGTTTTATTTTTAAATGACTTTTTCTGTATCCCCTTTCAGGGAAATAGAAAGGCCCGAGAAAAGCATACAGCAGGCATTTCCTCAGACCAATCATATCACGCAGACTACACCTCAGTCAGAAATATTTCCAAGGATGGACAGAGAGCACCCTTGGGATGATGGTGTGCAGCTGGCTCACGGAGAAGAGGGGAGGCACATGTTGGAGGTTCAAGGAAGGCCCAGATTGTCGGATCCAAGGGAGAGACTCTCTCCAAACTCGGTGGACAGTGCCCCTCAAAGGAACGGCCATCTGAGTGTCCAGCCAGGCCCCGTGCCGTCAGAACAGCACAATGGAAACTTGTTGTATCAGAGGGGGGCTGACACGGAGAAACATGCACAGAGGAAGAGTACGCTGGCTCAGGTGGAGCACTGGGTCAAAGTTCAGAAGGGTGACCCGCCAAAAAGGTCAGTGGAAGTCTTCAGAGTTCATTTCAATCATTGTTTAGTCCACTCTGCAAGGAATAGGACAGAAACATGGGTAAATACTGTCCTCTAGTGGCCAACGTTACATCCTGACTTGCACAACACAAAAAATAACAAGGTTATATACAGTGTTGCACTTGAGGTAAATGGAAAGCTGTTCGGGCATTTTTTTTTATATTTAGCTTAAGGTCTACATAGTACTACACTCTTTGTCCTCACAGCCCTGCCTACTAGTATGCCAAAGTTTTTACATTTGTATGCAGTAGTAGGAAAAAAAACTGCTAGTAAGACAGTTGTTGATCTAGTGTGTTGAATTGTCTTACTGATGAGGACAAAAAGTGAACTTTAAGATGGCTATTGAATAAATGCTCAAACGGCGTGCCCTTGAGATGGCGTGAAACTAATTGCTTGTCATTTGTTTCTGTCAGCATTCCCTCTGCAGAGTACAATCTCCCTCGGCGAACTCCCCCCTTACAGTCCAAAGTCAGCACAGCAGACACGTCTTGCCAGTCACTGCCAAAGTCTCCCCGCATCCCGTCCGGCGGCAACTCTCCTTCCTTCGACCTGCCCAGCGATTACAAGTACGCTCACGACCGACTCAGCCATTTCCGCATGTCCACGGACGAGCGCGTGGCCACCAAGGAGGGGATGGTGTGGCAGTTGTACGAGTGGCAGCAGAGGCAGCAGTTCCGACACGGCAGCCCCACGGCGCCCGTGTACTCCGGCTCCAACTTCACCGACTCCTCATCTTTCACCGTCACCGTGGAGATGCCGCGCTCCATTTCTGTGCCACCGTCCCCCTGTGAAGTCCCGCCGTCCGTCTCCCCGTCTTCCTTCAAGCCGCTGTCCCCCCGCAGGCCACACACGCCTTCGGGCAGACGGACAGTCAGGCCGCTTGATGATTTGTCAAGTGTGGACAACACGAGAGCGACCTCCCCGGGCCACATCATTACTCGCCTCTCACAGGTTTGACATGTTGTGCTTTGTTGCGGCAAATCATCTCATCGTTTACCTCAAGAGACACATTTTACTGGGATGTTCAAATGAAATTCTGGGGAGCACCAAGATTTTTCGTCAGAGGGTCAAAGTTTTCTGAAACAGCCCTGCCACAAATCTATATAGTTTATTTTGTAGTTATTGATGCCCTTTCGAATAGATTTGTAATTGCCTTTAGATGCCACAAACTGATGATAAAACAGTAATTTTGTGAAAAGGAAACTCCACAACTCACATCAACATGGTTCCATTGCATCAATATGCCAGCAAAGTAATTTCTGTTTTCTAAATAATGTCCTTTAACTCCATCACAATTGCTTTGCACTAAGATGCAACAAAAAAGTAATACTCTGGTTTAAATGATCTTATCTAAACGAAGCATCTGGGTTTTCAGCAAATAACAAGCTAAGTTCCAAATTAATAATATTTTTGACTCCCAAACCACAAATATACGAGGGTTCACTTTATATCAGTTAGGGAAAATACTATTTCGACATGAGATGGCCATCGAGGACATCTGGCTGCTCGAGCATTTTTCTATATGGAGTACATATTTGAAAACTGTAATCATGTCATGAGGGTGAGTTTTGCATGTTACACAGTCCTCACTCCTCAGGTGGTTTGAGGCCAAGCCTCCTCTGTGATTCCATCCACATATTGCTGCAGTCAAGAGGCGGGCCCATCGTCCACGCCCTCTCCAACCACATTGGCAGACACGCACACACAGGCATCACATTTGACCCCTTCCACACACGCGTTCTGCCCCAGAGTGATTGAGACTAATTATAGGCATCCCCTTATAATATGGAAGAGATGCAGTATATTTTCAAAACAAAGGCGACCACAGTGACCATGCGAGGGAGCAAATGTTTATGAGAAGTATGTACAAGCAGTTGAACTTCAGTTTTGGTGCGCCCAGCATCTTAAAGGCTGAGGAGGCTCTTGTAATCGCGAAGCGGTCGGTCCCAGTGGAACATCATGAAGAGATGTTTTATTAGCATCTAATCCAATGTGCCCAGGGCTGGCGAGCACCCTATAAACATCTCCACTCTATCTCAAACATCAGCAGCGCTCTTTCTTCTCATCCCGCAATTTAAATAAAAAACCTATTATACAGCAAAAAATAGTGGCTTGGGAATCTCCGAGGGAACGGCTCACAGTGCTTCTCTTGCTGGTAGCAAACAAATGTTATTTTAAGAAAGCAGGTTTGCTGTAATTTATGTGGAGCTAATTAAATCTCTTGTTGTTTGTGTCCTTTTAAGGCTGGCTATAGTGGGCCTGCTTGCTTTTCACTAATTCTGTGTACTAAGCAAAAACGTCAAATCTTTCTAAGCCCTGTAGCGTCAGAAAAGTCGGGGCACACCTTGTTTCCAAAAGGAAAAAAAAAAGTGCTGCGTCGTCATATTTGTTTGTGAGCAATGTTGTGAACTTCAAGCCTGTCGGTGAATTAGACATTCTGTTTGAGAGCGATTTAACACGTGGACGGCTCACTTCCTCCACAGACCTCTCAGATGGCGAGACGCTCCATGCCAGCTATGGGCTACATCACACACACCGTCAGTGCACCCAGCCTCCATGGCAAAACGGTATGAACCTTATTCTTCTGACTTTTGTGATTGGACACAATGTCTGTAAACAATGTGAATCAGCTCTAATATACATTTACATTTCTATCAATGAGCCCTCTTTGATAGAGCCACTGCCTCAGTTCTTCAGGAACCTTAAACAGCTCACACTTTTAGACTTCCACCTCCTCAATTCACCAATAATAATTTACACCTTTGTCGCTATCTACAAAATGTTCAATTTTTAGAACTTAGTGAAGGGCTGAATGTGTTTTTTTTTTAGCTGACCCACCAAGCTTTTACCATCAAATGTCCATTAATATAGCCCAACTCCCAATTTTCCTTTTTACTGAAAAGCATTGATCAATATTTTTCACTTATCTTAATCAGTAATGCCTCAAGTTAATGCCACTCACACTATTTCTGGTCCCAATTTCCATTTCCCAATCAATTGAAATCAATGGACATCTGATTTCCCAGAACTGATTTTGTTCAACCTCAGTTTCCACTGCATTCCAAGGAGAGGAGATTAAATCATAAAACCAACCCATCCCCAACAGCCCATTAAATCTACCTGATCATAATTGTCCAATGTCCATGAATAAGCTTTGGAATAGTTTACGTCCATCAGTAAAAGTGCTCTGGTCGCCCTACTTTTGGGCCCTTTCACTATTCCCATTGTTGAAAGTGGGTTGGAAGAAATGTTTCAGCCACGAGTAACTGCTGGCTCCCTCTGTGTCGCAAACCCGGCTGTGGCTCCAGCCCGAGGAGCTGACTCTGCTCCTCATTCAGCTGCGGCGGCACCAGGCCAAGATGGCTGGTGTGCAAAGCCCAGCTGACGGTGGTGGCGGCGGCGCGTTCGCTCATCTGCGGCATCAGCAGCACAACGGCCTCCTAGGCACCAGCTTGCAGGTCAGGGGTCTCGCACTTCCTTAAACCTCCTCGACATCGCAGCCCCCCCCCTCCTCTTCCGACCCAGCTGATCCCCAACATTCCCTCCCTTGTCATTCATTGACAATCAGTCACCTTGGACTTCATTGCTCGAGGCAGTTTGCAGGTTCCACACACACTAGTTGACATTGAAAGCATGTCCCTGGTCGTTTGCACTGACCACGTAAAGCACGTTCATGCCTACGATTCTCATTTTGAAGCCGTCATATTCTGCCCTGTATGCGAGTCAAGCTGGAGTAGTGGTTGTGTGACTGCACGGCGCTGCTCATACCTAATTACTTAATATCACTTTGGCTTGACACATGATACGTAAAAAGGAAAAAAACAAGTGAACTGTCATGGGCCTTTTCATTCTGACGTCTCACGTATTTGCAGATGGCGAGAACTCCAGTGGCACCACTTCTAGACAAACCCTTTCAGCCTATATCACTGAGGCGACTGAGAACATTTTTACAGACTAGTTTTGATTATTTATTTTTTTCTTGAGCATGGCGGAAATCAATACAAACCTAAATCTTTTGGAGTCTATCCGGAAGCCCAAACACAACCAATTTTTGGCATCGTTTTCGGTTCAGGTCAGCAGTAGTCCATCACTTTAATGGCACTCCAAAGTACCCTGGCACCTTCAGTCCTCCAAACATTATGAAAAGGTCCATTGAGAGCAACTAGGTTCAAGCTCATAATCCATGCAGGTTCATTTCAAGTTATATATCTCTTCACTGCTTATTTAAAGGCTGATGATACTTACATACAACTGAAGAAGGACCTGGAGTATCTAGATCTGAAGGTGGGCCCTGTTTAATTAAATCTCATGTCACTCTATCCTTTTTTTGTCTCCCTTTTGCATTCCACCATCCCATTCTTCTCTCTACTTTAACATCTGCTCTGCCTTTTAATGTGTCTTCTAACGTAATGTCTGTTTTTGTATGATAAAAATGAAGTACTTTATTGTGACTTCACTAGCTTCTTTATTTTTCATGCGGCATGCTGCATCCATTGCTTTTGTGAGAATCAGTCGGGCTGTCTGAACACTTACATATTGTACTTGAAAGCCACCACAGTGTGTCAGACACCCGACTGTGGTTTTGGTAATCCTCTGCATTTCCTGTTTCAAAACAGATCCAAAGTCATGAGCCGCTGATTGTTTCAATTCACAGCAACTTTGAAAACGCCCCTCCAACTTTTGGATACTGTTGGAATGTAAGGAAGGTGTTTGTACAAAGAGAAATGGCGAAGAAATAACATCTGACGCATGCGCTGGAAATTAGGATTATGCACTTGAGCCAATCATGCCTGGTCAAGATTCGGGAATGGGAGGGATGATTAAAACAAAAGGCTACTTTGGGTTTCCTGCATTTTGTGAAGCAATGCTTGATGTGTGCACGTTCGGCTTTTTATTTATTTATTTATTTTGCTTTGAAGGAATTGGTGAAGGGACCGTGGTGTATTTACGCACGTCTGCGCTGGTAAACAGAGTTAAAAGAACTTCCAACGAGATTGTTTGAGAGTTTAGTAGGATATTCTGTATCCAATTAATTTCTTCATTTAAAAATGTGTCCTTGAGACTCCTACAATTTTCTATTGAGAAAAAAACAACACTTTATTAAAACCAAAAATGAAACTCTGCTAAATTCTCATTAAAATATGTTTTGATCATCAATTTGGTCCATCAATAGGAGGGAAGGAGTCACTAATCTAACAATTACTGACATCTTCTCATGCATCCAAAAGATGTAAAAGTTGTATGGAAAATAAGAATGTAATTCTTATTACAAATGAAAATTAAAATGGGAATATAATTGATGCCAGCCAGCCACTGTATGCAGCGCACACACATATCATGCCACAATCCTGTTGGAGAGTATTTCATCGGGGCCTACATTAGTTGCCTAAATGTTTACGCCTCTAGTTTTTGCTCTAATTTTAACTGTCTTTCCAGTTTATGTGCTTTCTGCTTCTATGATTCCACGCCCGCCCCCTTTATTATTTGATCTCTTCTGAATCCATCTGAGTGTTCTTGTAACCACTGTTTGTTGTTTGTTAAGATTCTCTGAAATATTTAGGTGTTAACTGGGCGAGTTAAAGCGGGAAGGGGGGGGGGAGCATCGAACTCTGCGGTCATAATGGTGTTAAATAATCTATTTTGTTTGCGGCTACGGGCCATTTCAGGTTACTGGACGGGAAAGCCTCAGAAAAGAAGCACAGAAGCCTGTTAAAATCGCTGAAAGTGATGCTGATGTAAGTGGATCATGATGTGCATGTGCTTTTTCTCCCCCCCCCCCACTTCTTCGTAGTCACTGATAGAAGTGCGACTTTTAGTCTACCTTTTGTGTGTGTGTTAGGTTATTTTAAACAGAAGGAGTGGAGGGAAGGGAGCGTAAGTATATTGCAACACAGTAGGGACTCTCAAGCACAGTGAGGGCCTGAGTGTATCGACCACAGCTTTTATTTTCCTCGCTGCAATTTAAAGGGAAAAATACATGTAATGGGATTTTTGGGTGTCGAGCTGTTAAATTTTTCAGTTTGATTTGCCCGCCGCCGCTTGGCATGCTCTTTGTTTCACGCTGAATGGAGGTAAATAGGATGGATGTCCTGGCTTTTCATCATTAGCATTGTTCCACTTTAACAATTTATAAGAAATTTGTCTGAACAATGAATATTTCATGCAATTAAAAACAACAATATACGGCCTCAGCAAAATAAAAAACAGCTGAATAATTAATTGAACAGAATGATAAGTAGATGGGAGAAAAAAACACAGTGTGAAAACCACTGTGAACTTGGCAGGCTTATGTTGTTTTCATAAACACATAACCCATTTCTGGAAAAACACATCTGTCACTCCCAACTAACACACTTTGGACCTAAAGTGAAATGGAAATGATTTGGATTTTTTATTACAATTGCTCGTAGTGGCTAGTAATGGAGATTTTTTTTTTACCGCCCTGTGAAGCAAATGTCTTCTTGAAATTGAGAAGAGATACATTTATCGACATATTCAGAGAAAATCAATTCATTTTATCCTGCCGAAGACAAACGGTAAACACAAACAAGTCGACCAGCTAAGATCTGCTTTGCTTCTCACTGATTTATTTTAACATCGTTAGAAGGGGAAATGAGATCGATTTGAACGGTATTCCTTCGTTTCTTTTATGACGAATGTTTTTTTGTCTCTTTAGGTGAAATTAAGCAGACTATGTGAGCAAGACAAGATTCTACAGGAGCTGGAAGCCAAGATACGTACATTGAAGGAAGATAAGGTTAGGTTCCATAAGTTTTTATAAACCCTCATGAATTATATGCAATTAATCTAATTTAGTTCTACAGATATGATTTTGGGGGGGGTTTCATGTGCAGTACAGTAAATTATCCTGAGCAGAAACTCCTGACCATTTCCAAGTACACAAGCAATTGAAAAAATCATTTGAAATCATCAGACAGCAGTTTGTTTTGTGGCAACATTATAAAAATTCTATTTCAAAATATCAACTCACTGATGTTACCCTTCACAACTTTACAAAAAAAAAAAATGCAAAAGCATTACTGAAGTGAATGTGTGTTTATGTTTCAATCCAGGACAAGCTGGAGTCAGTGTTGGATGTGTCCCACCAGCAGATGGAGCAGTACAGAGATCAGCCAGCCCACATGGAGAAAATTGCTTACCAGCAAAAACTACTGCAGGAGGATGTGGTGCACATCAGGGCGGAAATATCTCAAGTGTCCACAGTAAGTTATACGTTTGTGTCCAAATGAAAGAATAAACCTTTGTCTAGACCTGATTTGGGTCAGCCTCAACATGTACACTGTCATTTCTACTTCCTAGACACTTTCAAAAAATAAAATGTCAGTTTCATGCATTTTCCCCCCTTCCAGGTTAATGCCAAAAAACGCCCCGTTTTTAATAAAGGAATTGAGACTCACAGGTGCACTAAACTGGACCCGACTTGTGTTGTGCAGGAGATGGAGAATGCATGGAAAGAGTACATCAGGCTTGAGAAAGATGTAGACTGGCTCAAAGCGGCTCTGCAAGGACACATGACTCGCACTGATCTTTCTCAGGTATGCAGTCTTTACAGTAGTATGCGGGAGAATTCATTCATTCATTTGAAAATCTTGACATCCGTACCTCAAATTGAACCCTTCGCAAGCAAAGCGGATGGAAATGCTTATAATAGGGTCCTTTTTTTAGGCTTCACCAGTTTATTGTTGCTTTTGAGCAGACATCTTGGATGCACAAATACGGTCAATTTGATATTTTTTCACAAACACCTAGGTCAGTTGCCATGTGGGCTGTTATTTTTATGCATTATTAACCAATTTAAAGTGTTGAATAGCATTTTTATTGTTATCTATTGCATCGCTCCTAGCTATTTGAGAAAACGCTTGACGACACAAATCATTCATGACACTGCGACTGACTAGATTCTTTTTTTTCTGGTCACCTCACTCATTTGTCAACAAGGCAGATTCAAATGTGCTTTTGTATGTGTATGATCAGCAAGAAAAAGTCCAGATGAGGAAAGAGCTTTGGAGGATTGAGGATGTTATCGCAGGCCTCAGCAGCAGTAAAGATAACTACAAAGTCACTATCTCCTCTGTGACCAACCCAGGTAAAAAGCACTACGACTTGCATCAATGTCTATACTTTTTGCAAAAAGTTAGGCGTGTGACATTTGAGTCATTTTGTGAGTAGTGAACAAGCTGTGTCCCCTGTAATGTTGTCAGTGTAAATGACTTGCATAGACACATTGTGATGTGTCCATCATGTCATATCCGATCTTCGCCAGAGAGGAAATTTGTGCCTTCCGTGTCGGCGTCATCAGTGCCTTCGATGTCCGGAAGCCCGTCTGCTATGGAGATGAGATTGTCCCAGCAGCAGCAGCAGAGCCCCCACCTCAGTCCGACTAGCCACAATGCCACGACCCACACGCTATCCTCCAGCTACAGCCAACAGCCACTCCACTCTACAACCAACACTGCTGCCCATACATGGGTGAGTGACACACAGATGGAGAGAAAGCCATTTGAGGATTTAGTCCATAGCCTTCATATCTAACTTAAGTTCGAGTATCATGTCTTCACTCGTCTTACAATTTAATAGTGGTCTTCTTGCCAACTTTGGGCCATGTTGTTGATTAAAAATGAGGGTAATTTATTGATTTGATTTCATTTATACTTGTTTTTGGGCAGGCCAAATCATTTATGAACACAATTCAAATCAAAAGGCCCTCCATATGTCCGTGTAGTCCAGCAATGACTCTAGTGCCTGTTCAGAGTTCATATACACTGTCCTTAATTTATTAACTAACATACATATTATAAAAAAATAAATCTTAATGTATGTGCATGTACCTGTGCAGGCTGAGGAAGATGTGCCCCCCAGACCGCCTCTACCTCAAGTCTACAGTCTTGATGAACACCCCCCTGCCGTACCCCCCCTGCCCAGGGAGACGAGTGTTATCAGGCACACCTCGGTGCGCGGGCTCAAACGACAGTCTGATGAACGAAAGAGGGATCGAGAGACAGGCCAAAATGGAGACGTTAAGGTGCAGTAGGCTTACATTACGTAGTATTCTCTGTATGAACTATTTGGGTGAATTGTTGGCACCCTCTTTATTTTGATGTAATAGTATTTACTCGGTTTTACAGTACGCAGGCAGGTCTGAAATGTGTTTATGCTCTGTTTTTGACAAAACATTTGTTTAAAGGTTCATATTAATCATAACCTCTCTGCTAATTTCCATGAGCCAACATTTCAAATGCATATATAACCTTTGACTTCGATTGGACGAAACCACGTGGTTGAATTTTGTTGTGTTCATATACAATCGTTAATTCTCTTTTGCTTTAGGTGTCAAGTTGACGGTAAATTTCCACTTGGCGTGCCAAATAATTTGTTCATTTCCTCCAAGTGATGTGACACATTAGTCTCTCATGTCTTGATAGTGAGAGAGTAAAAACTGGCACTAAGGAATACTTGATAAAAGTGTGTTTTGAATAAGTTATGCAGTTAAAGTTTAGCCTATGGGTTGGGTAAATGTGTATAACAGAATGTTTTTGGGTTTCTCTGTATCTCAGATGTACTCTACTACTAACAAACCTTTTGAATCTCATGAGCTGCCTTTGACACTGGCTTAACGGCTCTGCGGTTGTGACAGGTGGAACTCAGGCCTTTCTTGAGCGATCCTGAGCTTGTGGGTGTGGGAGACGGTTCCAGCGTCACCAGCGTGACATCATCAGGACACAACGGAGGTTATCAGACTTTACCTAGCAGAGGTATGGTCACCTTGACATCATGGAGCCCAGCACACATCTACTAAAACTCAAGCTTTTAATGTTTGAAATATTTTTTTTTTCCCCTATCAGGAGTAGCCGGCTCCTCCCTTAGACTGAATCACTCCTCAAACATCTCATCTTATGTGACTCTACGGAGAGCGACGTCAGCTCCCGGTGTGAAGGTGAGGCGCCTTCAACAAAATACGGATCATCTCAGTCACACTGATTGAGTTGAATGACCATTCTCTCTCATTTTGCGTTGGCTTTCCATTGTCTTCACCCCAGGAGGGATCAAAAAGTGCCTTAGAGCGTCTGTACTCTGCAGAGGCGGCGCCTCAACGTGGGAGGATGAGCGCTGACGAGCAGCTGGAGAGGATGAAGAGGCACCAGAAGGCTTTGGTGCGACAGCGCAAGCGCACCTTGAGCCACGGGGACCGCCGCGCCTCCACGTCGTCACGCTCCTCGTCCTCACGCCCACTCTCGGCCGACTTTGGATCTGTATGTTTCTAAACTAGATCATCACCACACGTCACACTCTCACGCATGGCGGCGGGCAAACAGAGAGTGGCCAGTGAACATTCCCCTTGCATGTAAAACATGAGCACTGCATGCTAAACTACTTTTCAATGCATGTTTTTTTGCAGCATTACACACATGTACATGCATTTCTGCTCCTTCACCGATCGAGCGCCAAAAGTGGAATGACATTTCATACGAAAAGTAAAGGATGTTTGATTTTTTTAAAGTTACTGATGCCTATGATTTTACATTCACTGGAATCACCCATTAACACATGATTTTACATTCACTGGAATCACCCATTAACACATCATTCTCAAAACACAGTCTTTCTAACTCATACTCGTCTCAATCCCATCCTGTCCCTTCATCTAACAAATTTCCCATCTGCACTGTGTAAGGAACTGCGTAAAACTGTGCACTTTATCATCATCGCCTTTCTAAATAATCCGTCCATTTTGCTGCTTATAATTGCCAATGTTGCCTTGTGAAATCAGTTGCTATTTTGATGGGTTATGTTTGTTCACGGAAGAAGCCCTCACTTCTTTTTGTTTCAAGTAGCAAAACCAGTAAGTTTGAACATTTAACGGACAGGACCACCAAAACTTGGCTCATGGTGGCAAAAACCCTGTAACACATAAAAGTCTCTATCAACCAAAGCCTCAGTCCCCGAAACATGGCAGTGACATACTGGCTAAGGATATGTTATCACGTGGCACTCGGTTAATATACTTAGTGTTTTTCATTTGAGTGTGTTAATATTTATGACCTAGAAAGGCCGAGTGGTATGTCCGCATATGTTTACCGAAAGACTGTGCTGTATTTTGACTCAAGTACAATTCCAGTGGCGTCGTCGCTATAAGAACGGAAGTCTGTCGTGAACTACATTGTACGTGCCTGTATGAAAGACTCCCAACTTATTAGTCTTTTACTACAATTCTACCTACAGAAAATAATTGAAATAGAAAAAAAAAGCGAGTAATTAATGGCACCAAAGCAATAAGGTTGAATCACCTTTCTTTAGTACACAGTGGAACCTCTAAGGATGAAAAAGATCAATTCCCATTAATTGTAACTGAAATATAGAGTTATAGAGTCACAAAAAGCTGCACGCATCTGACGAGGCCAAAGAGTTAATGCTTCGATGATCTCAGGATTGAGCTTTTGTGATCATGCTCAAGTTTTATGTGTAATTTGAGAGGTGTTTTTTCCCTCCAAAAGTTTGTAAGGCCATGGTCAAACCTCAAGTAATTGGCTGTTTGAATCATTTGGCGTTGACACGTATTGAGTCTTGTAGACTCATTTAATGCTGATTTCCAAGTAGCTTTTTTTTTAGTTTGCACTATGTACTGTACCAGTGGTTCTTAAATAAGGCTCTGCGAGCTGGAATCTACAAAATAATGTTATCAATTATTTTGAATCATTGTAAGAATAATTAATGCCAAGCCCAAAATAGCAGCAAATAACTTTTTGTTTAAACCAATCTTACTGCAAATTGTTTCCATGGCAACAGGTTGCCAATAGATGGTGCGCAAAAAAATCTGAAAATCGGTTCGTTTTTCAGAAAATAATGTAATGGGATATAGGTTCCAAAAACGAAAAATCTGCAAATTTGTAAATGTCAATCCATTATCTTACTATGGCATTATGTACTACACATAGAAGATATGTTTACGTAATTGGTGTAAGTATTATGAAGGGGGGATCGGAAAAAACACAAATAGCTTGGGATCCAACCCATCCATTCTCTGTACCGGTTACCCTCACAAGGGTCACAGGCGTTCTGGAGCCTGTCCCAGCTGAATTTTAGTAAGAGGTGGTGTACTCACTGAACAGCTCAATCACGATTTGAGTATTGGTTGTTTTGAAAATTGGAATATCGTTGCATGTTTTGCACGTTTTAATCAATAACCAGACTGCCACAAATTTTGCTGCCGATAGAAAATAAATCCTAACATGGATGCTTTCATAATCTTATCATCTAGATGTTGTGTGTGTGTGGTTGAACGCGTGCGTGCGTGTTTGTGTGTGAGAGTAAGAGTACTTTTCATGCAAATTCATCTTAACAATTTCACTTGATTTTTACTATGATAAAGCTCATCATTCTGGATCTCGTTTTTTAAAGATGAATAGTCAAGAGTTTATTTAGCAGCATTACGCACAGTCACTGGCTACAATACATCATGAGATCCAATACAAGAGTTGCATCCAAAATGCATGCCTTTATATGATAATGCAGCTTTGTATTGGCTCTTACTAGCCTGTACAAGTGTACCTAAAAAAGTGTCTTGTATACAGAATAACTTTGGAAATAAAACATTAGTAGCGTTTTGTCAGTGTTTTCTTTCAAGTTTCTTTCAAGTTCTCATATGAATAAACATGTGTGGAATACTCTTGTTTTCTTTTTCTTTCTTTTTTAGGTATGTTTGGTGAAAGTGTCTTCATCTGAGTGTGTTATGTTTGTTTCACTTTACTGGCTTGTGTGTTGCTCATTAGTAGCATGTTGTTTATTATGTATGTTAGGATGCATGCTACTGTATTTTTTTTCTCCCTCTGTCCCCCCCCCTCCCACACACACACACACACACCCCAGGTTCTTAACCACACACACACTCTACAACATTTCCACTTTTCAGCGGTGTAAAGACAAACAATTTCATTCCAGGCAAAAAACCCAAAAGTGTTGTAGTCCCCTGTGCAAAAGCCTGGAGGATATACAGCTTAAGGTTCATGTAAAAGTAAGCACTTTGGCCTCACTAATAAAATAATTGTGCACTAGACGAACGACTACAGTGGTAGAATGTATGTTTTGCTTTGTTTTCTTTTTTACATCAATGTACTAGTATGCTCTTTGTCCTCACCAGTAAGGATTCAGGGGAACATCTATAATAACATCAGTTAATGTCAGAAAACTAAAACCATTCATGCCCACTTCAACTTCTAAAAATATCAAAACAATCGCCCAAATATCTTGGGCTTTCCCGCTCCATGCAAAAAAAAAAAAAAGCTCAACGTCAACTGCAATAAATCTTTAACACAAACTATGAAGACATCTCTTCCTGTCCTATACCAACATCAACTTCTGAATATATTATTTTGGATGTTTTTGTTATTAACGTGTTCCTCTCCATAGTTGCCCACTAGCTTAAATGAGGAAAATGTTTTCTGACATTAAGTAACATTGTTTTGTTTTGTTTTTTTACACTAACATTAACCATTTTAGACTGTCCCAAACTCATTGCACAAGTACAATAACATACCGTACTTGCCTTTTGTGTGTGTTGTTTTTAACCCAGCAGCTTTAAGGATGCAGTGAATTAGCACATGGATTTAAGATGGATATCATGTATATGTGAAATCATTGCTCACATGCCTTTCCATAATCTCGACAATCTGCTTGAAACAAGTTGTCCTGGTGTGTCAGTGTCCAATGTGTGTTTTTGTGTGTGTACATTTCGTGCAGTGGAGGAGAGAGCAGGAGTTTGACCTGCAGCTGCTGGAAAGGGCCGTGCAGGGCGAGGAGGCTCAGGCCGTGCGAAGCGTTCAGGGGGAGGAGAGGCCCCCTGAACACAAAGAGAGACCCCGATCGCATTCCGACGATTGGCTGAGCTTCAGCTCTGCGGCAGAGACTCCTCAGACCCTCGACGGCCTGGAAACGTCAGATTACGATGCAGATTTACTCAAAGAGGTACAGCTAGTGACATGCTCTCAGAAATCAAGAAATATAGTATTATTACAAAGCCCTGTCTAATATAAAATGACTGCTTTGCTGCCAGTTTTGCATGCTTAAGGGGCTGTCAATTACTCATACGTTTGCTATGTATTCATAGCTCTAGTCGTGCAGGGCTCAAATATGACAGAAATTTCACATTTTCGTGGAATTCGGACCCTGTGTAACCCTAATTCTGGTGTGTATGATTATGTTATTTGTTTTTTTTTTCTTTGCACAGCTGTCAAAACCTCAGAAAGTGTCGATTCCAGAGCGATATGTGGATTTAGAGCCAGAGGAGCCTCTGAGTCCTCAAGAGATGGAGGACCGACATCGGAAGGTGGAACGGATCAAGAGCATCCTCGCAAAGTCCAGGTTAGTTATAGAAAGAAATGAAATACAAATACAAAGTGAAACTGTTTTAGACCTGTGTTTCTCAACGTATGGCAAGCGCGCTCCTTGTGGTACGTGAATATTATAGGGGCTTACTTCAGACTCATCGTCAGTTGCAGTTCCAATTATTCCACAGGCCTAGAGTGCCTTCCTGCGGTCTAGTGTGAAAATAACATGTGAAATGATATAATGTGTTAATAATATCACACATAAGTCTCTCCTGAGTATAAGTCGCACCCCTGGCCAAACTGAAAGAAACGGCGACTTATAGTCTGGAAAATACGGTAATTATAAATAGCCGTTAAATGGCATCAAACATTATGGTCCACTTTTTGCACTTTTTGGCAGTAGTTTGTTTTGTCTGTGATTGGATCAGCATTGTAACTGCATCATTTTAATTTCCTGTGTGTATGTTACAGTGTTCAAAAGCTGGCACCAGTGTTAGGTGCAGACAAGTCTGAGGTGAGCCTGCTGGGGCTGGACTCGGTTTTACAGGAGCAGGAGAGGATCATCACCATGTCCTACATGCTGGCCTCAGAGGCCTCCCTCAAGAGCAAACGGGTCACAGGTGAGTCCAGTCTCGAATAAAACACCTGAAAGCAATACTTGGGAAAAGTTCAAGTATCTTAGGATACAAGTGGAAGTCACCTCATACAATATTTCTTGAGTGACATTTTCAATATTTAAGTGTGAAAAGTAATTTTCTGATATTTAATGCTTTAGAAGTTATGTTAAAGAGAGTTTTTAGAATTTTTATTATGTTTTCATTTATTTAATCATTTTAGCAGTTAAAGTTCACCGTGTTGGCTAATTAAAGGCAACACTTTAGCCTGAATATCATGTTAACCACATGCAAGGTCATGATAACTTAAAGAACGTTGACATTTTTTACTTCACTGGATTGATCAGAGAATTGCATCAGAGTAAAAGTGTAACTTTAATTTAAAAAAAAATGGAGTGGTGTTAAAAATTAAAGGTGCCAGAAATACAAATAACAAGACAGACTTGACAATTCTACTTGGTGAAATGTAGATCTCTTATTTTACTGGAATGCAATATTGGATGTTAAATTGGTGTTTTAGTAAAAGGGAAAAATGAGCCTATTTTTCTTCTTCTTTTTTTTTCTTTTTAAATTGGCCTGATGGTTTGAAGATGACGAGGGCGGAGAAAAAGAAGGCGTAAGGTGTCGAGTCAAGCAGGGCTCTTCATTCCTTAATAACTTCACATTATTCCGTGTCAGGAGCTCACATGGCGCCTAATTGCAGTCCGTGTGGAATGTTTGAAACGGGGGAGGACTCGCTGGATGAGGCCATTTTGTGTGCTGATCAATGACCCAGTCAAACGCTGCATAGCATTAACACTTCTTTGAAGGCACAGCACCTCTCTGAAGCCGCATGAAAGACACCGCGCTCACATTTCATCTTTCTCGTGCTCTACAGCAGCCAGGCGGCAGGAGTTGCGCTGCGCACATACATTCGCACTTGTGCACACCACACACACGTGCACACGTGCACCTGTCACCCGCAGCAGCACTCAAGCCGTCGAGCTGTATGGAGGCTTCACCAGCACGCCGAGGAAAAGTCAACAATTATAACATTATTTCCTGCGCGGCGCAATGTCAGGGAATATAACTGGTGGCATGCTGTCAAAGGAGAGAGAAAAGAAACTCTTCATGCTTTTCACAGCCTTCAATTCAAATAAGTCATTCCTTCTTTTTCATAATATTATGATTGACAGCCTTCCTCAAACAGGACTATACTGTATGTGACATTGTCATTAAGATGTAAATATTGTCATATTTTATATTTTAGGGTAAAGTAAAAACACATTTGGTAAGTCAACATCTGGCCACATCCGTAACCCTACTATAAAATTTGATTAACTTTATTTATCCCACAGTGGGGAAATTGTCTTGTCACAGCAGCGTACAAGAGTGCAAGAATACAAGAGCATGTGTAAAATGTAAAAATGGATCAATTACAGACAAACAAAGACAAGCGCACAACCAAAAACAAGTACTAGTCGTCACGGCTCAGCTTCAGAAAACTAATGAGCCGTGATTGGCTATGACTTGAGACCTGACATTTTAGCTGGGATGTTTTTTTATCCTTGTACTTTGAATTATTCAACCCCCGTTGTAAATGTAATTGGAAAATGTACACACTTTAAACAGATGGTCACCGTCAATAGTGACTATTCTATCTTAGCCGTGCTGCACTATTTAAAATCTTGTGTTGTTGTTTCATTGCGGGCGATTGTATCTTTGTGTTTTCTAAAAGTGGATGACACACCTTTTTTTTCTACCACTATTGTGAATGCTTGCGTGCAATTGGATAGGGGCCCATATCATTCTCTCCTTGTCTCTTTTCCTTCTGCTATATGTCTCTTGTCTTTAGTTCCATCACAGGGTAACAGCCCCGTTCCACCTCCTCCTCCGCCGCCTCCTCCACCGCTTCCTCCTCCTCCCCCTCCTCCTCTTCCTCCTGTATCTCTGGCTCCTTCAGCCTCCTCTCCTCTAAGCAACGGCATTCACTACACATTTGTGTAATACAAGAAGAAACGTAAGGCCCAACTGCACGTTTTCTTGCATGCATGCACTACACTGTATGTGGACGTCTGCATGCGCTAGCTGTTCTGTACAATACTGCTCGACATCTTCTTTTCCCACTCTGATGATAATTGTGTGCAAATTGTGCTTTCGATCAAATATTTGTGAGTGGTTGACAAAAGAAGATGTTTGTAATCAACATAAGAGTCGCTGAGTGATTTAATATCTAAACTGTTGGCTATTTGACACAGCTGCATTTCGATGAGCTCCACGTCTGTGCTGGTGGGGAAAACAATACTTCTCCAGCATCGTCGTGATTGACACATTTGAGTGTTATCTTTTGCATAACTGATAATTTTTTTTAAAGTGATCTTTTTATGGCTTTCCAGAGCCCAATCGATTAATCGACCTTTATGAACACACACACGATCTATTAAACAAAAGTGCATTTCTGTTTTCTGTTAGTAGGATTTTATATTGATATCTAACAATACCGTTTATAAACTATTGTGAAAATTGCTTTGCTTTATGAGTATGTCATGCAAATAAGCCACCTGATGGATGTCTCCCTTGCTCCTCAAGCGTTTGCACAATTGAAGGCCTCTTCTTAAATAAACAACAACAACATATGCTGCTCTTTGCAGTTAAATCTCCCAAAAAAAATCCTCTTCCGTATTCATTTCTTTTATGTGTTGTGTCTGTCTTTTTCAGCTCAAGCAATTTCTGGACACTGAGGTCCTCTATGACAATGGCAACAAACGGCAGGATCCTATTAGACAACAAGCTTATAACTGATCCTGGATATATTTGTATCCATCAGTAGATGAATGTAGAACATTTAATCCTCTCGTACAGCACCAACAACCTCTGAATGGATTTTTGGTTTCCAAAAGAAATCTGCAGCACTGAACTCTTAAAAACATATATTTTTTCTATATATGCGATTGCACTTTGAGGACTGAAATATTTTTGAGTTGGCCATGAATTAATATTTGTGGATGTCAAAACCAAGAGGGACTAAATCTGTCATGACTGTAGATTTTTACTGCAAAGAAAGTCGATTTTGTGGTGGGATTAGGGATTTACAAATAATATCCTGTACATATCTAGCAAAATAACACTGATAGTCTTCTTGTAGCTTTTATTTTTGCCTATTTCCGGTTGGAATAACATTACACACAGTATATTTTGTGTGACTGTGAAGCTCGCACAAAAGCCGTTCATTCAAATGTGTCTATTAAAGCCATTGACACAAACTTTGGTCAGGACTGTATGTGCACGGTAAAGAATTTCTCTGTTAAAAAAAAAAAGAAAAAAAATTACAGGCAGCAGGGACACCAGTATTTCACGGTTATTTTACAAAGCACCTACTGTAATTTATTTTAACAGCATAGTACTGTATTTTGGATTACAGTACATAACAGTGGGACAAGTGTGTTATGGTATTTTTACGGTACTTGCCGGTTTAGATATTAAATCTGCTATTTAATAATAACGCATCAGACTTTAATGGTGCTTTTCTGTAACACGCTCAAAGCGTCCACAATATGGATACTTTATTATTGCACTTGCACTCCTTAGCCACAGCCACTCTGCATCTTAGTTTCTTGTATTTTACTTCAACTGTGGGCCATCTTGTGCTTCTAAGGCACAAACGCATGTCATTTAAGATTCTGGATAAAAATATGCAAATACTCCACTTAATTTATTATAAAACTTAAATGAAATGACACCTTGCTGTAGGTCTTTTTTTTACGGGATGTGATTAAAAAAATGAAATCTGCAAATGAATCACGACTCTATAGAAGTGACACCTTTTTAGCATTTTTTTTTATCTCACTGCAGCATCCTTCACTGCCTCACTTGTCACATGACCATCAAAAGTGACCTGCAAACAGCACTTCTACATTGATTTGTAATCAAACGCTGCAGTAAGAAAACTATCTCAGAGGACTTGTGGTCTGACAGCTTCTAAGACGTACGATGACAATACAGGTTTCGTCACTGGAATACACATGCATCGCTTTTGTAGCTTCTTTATGGGGGCGTGGAAAGGGGGGGGAGGGCGCGGAAAGTGAATATAACAATCTAATAACGTAAACAGGTATTTTTAATCCACACTAACAAGTGGAAGTATGGAATGTACATTTTTGCATCATGAACTACTACCATATTATAACTCCATATCATAATTAACATGATTAGTCCGTTGAAACAAAAAAAGAGTGTACCACACAAATACAATGGCCCGTTAAGCAGGGTTGGATAAGTCATATGGGCTGAGCAGACATGTTGGTGTCAGACTGATGTTTGTTTTCACATGGCAACGATTCTGTAAGAGTGTTGAAAAGTGATCAAAGACGGAGCAAATTTTCAACTGATACACTTTAACGGCACTGTAGTCACCTGCAAACCTCATTACAGTGGAAAGTAGTGTAACTTATGACTTGTCAGAAAGAAAGAAAAAGAGTAAACGGCATCAATAAGCAGGAAAAGAATTAGAAAAAAACAATGCACAGTTTTTGATATTGTAATTTAGAGGCTTGTCCCATTGTACAGTTATTACTTTCTATTAAATCCGTTTATTTCTTGACATTCTCATTTATTGTGTTTTAATATGTTTGATCCCATACAATTCGGTGCTATTTGCCTTTATTAAAAACATGGAACAAAAAAACGTCTTATTTGGGGAGCTGGAATGGATTGATGGCATTCCCGTTTATTTAAATTGGAACTGATGAGCGTTTCCTTGTTACGAGCGTAGTCATGGAACAAACTTAAGTTTGTAAGCCAAGGCACCACTGTAGCCTCCTTTCATGCGCACACCCACACAGTTCTCCGGCCCTCCCACTTTTATCTTTAATTGGCCACTAATGACATAGTGTGGTCTGCACCGTGGTGCGCTTTGAAAGCACCTGAGAGGGAGGATGCACCTCCCTCAGCTCCACAGTGGGTGCAGCCACATCCTCCCTCCCTCCCCGCCTGCAAGACAGAGGCCCCACAGCGCCCACTGGCCCTGGTGGCAAGAAGACCCCGCACAGGCTCCATTTTGCTTATTCGGCAATCTAAAAAAAGGAGGATGTTTTTCCCCCTCCTTGTGCAGAAATGCATTCAAGGCCTCCCACGGGCTTTGTGGCATCTCCATGTATTGACGTTTGGCCGCTGGTTCATGTACATTTGTTATTCCGTGCTCTGGACTTCAAAGGGAATGGAAGAGGGGCCTATTATGCTAATTGAGTCATGTTCTGTTAAACACAATCAAGGCCTCCCACCGTAATGCCTGACTAAATACTTTTTGGCTTCGGAAATGCTCTCACATGAAACTAAGACACATGATGCTCGCTTTCATTACAAGCTCTTTTTTTTATGCCGGAGCCAGGTTTTTGTAGAAATGGAAATGAAGGTGATAAATAAAGTATAGCAGAAGTGACTCATGCGAGTGTTTATAGAGCACTTGACATTCAGTTGAAAGCTTCTTATTCTTTCCTACGGAGGCCAGGCGGAGGATTTTGCGACCTTGCTCTCGCGTGGAAATTGTTCACTGCATTTGTATTAAGGCAGCGCTTTTCCCCACAGAGAAACTGAAGTGTTTCATTGCCAGTGATTTCTCGGAATAAATACAATTGTTACTCGCTGTCAACGTTTGGGGATTAAGAAACACAGCTGGCGCTTCCTTTGCACGCGGCGGGGATCCTCATTGTAGTCCAATTGTACAAATACAAAACCAAGGAGGCCGATGCAATAGGTGCTTTGATTTTGAAACCGTATATTATGCTGTTTTATCATTTCCAAGCTTCACACACTGTACATTTTTTAATATGTAAGAAACGGAATAGTGATTTGTTGAATAATTGAAGAGCTTGGAATCTGTGAATATTCTCACAGCCTGCTATCAAAAAAGAATGGAGGAGAGCAGGATTGTAGTCGTGCTCAATGCCGACGTTTTGTGAAAAATAAAACAATATCATTTTTAAAACATCTTATTACAAAGCAGAGCGTCAAAGCCTACTATCTATCTCCCTTGGGGAAGAATACAACGATATTGAATATGAAATCATGCGCTACCCTCAGACATACTGCACATCAATAAGTGTGTATTGAAAAGGTGCCGCGTTACATTAAACAATGAATTAATCTCTTGCTCCTTAAACGGCAGGCTTTTACAATACCTACAGTGAGTGGGGCTTTTTTTTTTTCCCCCACATAAAAGCAATTGCTTTGTAAATGAGGCAAATGCCCCAGAGCCCCCTCTTTAATCAGCTGCGAAACACACACAAATGCACACACGCATGCTGAGCCAAGTGAAATTTACTTCATTTAGCGACTCCCTTGAAAAGACAATAAATGCAGCTGGAGAGCTACAACACATCAGTCTTTGTTACATCAAGAAAAATACTCATGCAAAATCCCATCAAGCACTTACATACACCTTAAGAGCTGCAGAACAACTCTGCTTGTTCTCCACGATAATACGTGGACAAAATGTACCGTCGAAACTTGGTTAAGCACACATATTGGCTGGTAATAACATTATGCCATACCATATACAGTAATTAAAATTGGCATGTTGCACTTTTTATTTCAACACGACTAATCAGTGCCTGTCTGTTCACTTGAAAGGAAATATTAGATTCTGACTAAACTTTGATGAACTTCAGAATTACAAGTGAGGGATTTGGGTCAACAAATAAGAACAGAGCGTCCCACTTTGCAAGGCGGATGATTAGCATGTGTGCAGATGCCGTCTCGGTTAATTGTATAACTTTGCATTTGCTAGTGACAAAGTCGTCAGAGTTTCACCGATGGTGATGGGCCCTCGCATGACTTCTGTGAACATGAGCCCTGCTGGTGGGTCAACGTGTCCACGAGCGCTTGATGGTGCCTGAAGAAGCTCTCGGTAAACAAACGTTTACACTTTTCACCCCATAAAAAATATCAAAGCGCTGTGAACTGCAGAACAACGAAGCCACAGCCTGCATTTATATTCAGAAACTACAAATCTCAAATGACGACGCATCCCTTCATTTTCACATCACTCATCCCGCTCGGTGGCTTAGTGGTAAATGTGGAGCAGAGCAGCAAAAATGTCCTTTCCCTCCCGCCTCTTTAATTCTCCTTGTCAGCCACGCACTACTACAGCAGGCAAATGAGTGCACCGCTGATTGAATACAGCAATATACATTAAAAATGTCTGTAAAAAGCAATCCTGAGGGGAGCAACGACTGAATAGCTGACATAATAAAAAAAAAAAAATCAGTGTTCAACTTGAAGAGAGAGCTTACCAAGAAAGCTGCCATGGACATTGGACGCTCCAAAGTCAAACCAATCTGTGACGCTGGTTTACTTTTACATTGTTTCCATTTCAAAACAGTTGTTCTGATAAAGCAAATTGTTGGTTAAACTACCACCAATATAATATAAACTTTATAGCCAATGTTTAAATGACATTATAACATCATCAATTGTTATACAAGTAATTCATACTCAATTCAACTTCATCAACTGAGCTGCAGGTGTAACAAAGTGCAATGTGGAATATATATCCAGTTAAAAGATAAAATATAATAAGTAAAATAATAATAAAATGTCAGTTGTCGCTCTTAAAAACTGTGAGTAAAACAATTGCTCAATATTCTTTTTCAACAATATTTAATTCTGTAAAAATAATTCAAAATAGAGCATATTTTCCAATAACAACTGCAAAACAAGATTTCCAGTTTGGGATTTTGGTATTGACAAGAACTCAAATTTCCACTCTGAAAAAAAGTGACATTGTGCCTTAGTCTGTGACGTACATGCCGTACTTTTTTGCCCTAATCATTGTTTCCATAAATGTCAGTCATCCATATTTGAAAGTTTTTCCGACTTAAATTTTCGGTCGCATGGATACAAAGCCAAAGAAAATGCTCATTGAGTTGAAATTCAAACAGTTTGCTGATTTTTTTTGTAATTTGATAACTTGTGACGATGAATTTTAACTTGTAAGTTTTGTTCCTTGAACGTTGTTGTTTTTCTTTTCCCCAGAAGCTTTTGATTGAAATCCACAATATCGGTGCATCTGACTTGTTCCTCACCATCTCCATTGATGTTTGCGTTTCAAGTCCTATTTATATAGCACCACCAATTCACAACTGGAGTTATCTCGAGGCACTTTATGGAGCAGGTTAAGAACCGCACTTCTCAAAAACCGCCTTAACCCCACATGAGCAAGTACTTGTCTGAGGAAAATTTCTCTCTGAGGAGGAAACCTCAAACAGAACCATGTGGGGCAACTGTTAGAGATAGACAGAGGAAAAAAACAGAGCAATAGGCACAACTGTAATGGTCACGTCATGACAGCAACACCTCATACTGACTTATTTCATAGTTTAGGTTGACTTAATTGTAAAGAATCTCAACAACTGTGTATGAAGCGGCTTTATTCCCTGAAAAAGCAAAACCTGTCGGCTGGAATGAAAGTAGAGGGCTGCTGCTTATCCTCACTCTCATTGAGCATGCAGAACAGGAGACGAACACATGTTAATTTATTGTAACAAAAATGTTGATTTCTATGCGCTCTCCTCTTCAAATATTTATGGGCTAGACTTGCATTTCGAGATGCATCAAAGGATTATAAAGATATGCAAATGTGTCTACATTACTGCCCCCACCCGACATGCCGGACTCTCTTTCCCGCTTCACGTGCACCATGTGTGAAGCTATCAATATCAGGACGTTATTTAGTCAAATCATTTCTCTGCTTTGCTTAAAATTTGGTTGCATTCTAAATTAAACAGCTGTTTTGACTTCAAATATCAAATAAACAAAAGAAAACCTGCTGGATGTCAATTTAAAGGCCCTTATTAATAACTTTTCAGTTTGTTCTTGTATATACATTATGATCTGGATCCATCAGTCTGTCTATCCTTCTAGTATCTATCTATCCATCTCACTCTCTCTCTTTCTTTCTCTCTCGCTCTGTCTGTCTGTCTGTTTAATTTCCATCATTTGATTCAAAAACAGGCATCTTTTCAAATGGACAGTGCAGGGAATGCACAAACATGAACTAACTGTAATCCAGTCACTGGTTTGGTCTTTAATATGTCTGAAAATAGGCAAAAGCAAATGTACTGTTCTGGATTAAAAAAATAATAATAATCTGCTGCACAATTATGCAAATCTTGACATTTTTTTGCTACCGTACTTTGAAAACTACTGACATAGCCGTTAAAAGAATATAATATACAGTTCTGTTTGAACTGTACAGTATTACTATATTCCATAACTATGTGAAGCACTCTGTTCTCCTTGTGAAAAGTGTTATATAAATAGTATCCATTCACCAAGGCTGAAGGGCGTCTAGATCCGTTACCGAGAATGACCAAAAGGTGGCGTATGAGGCACGTCAAACTCGCATCGGAAAGGCTGCGCGTCAAGTCATAACTAAGTCAATTGTATGGGAATAATTACAGCATAAATTCGATTTTATCCATGCATGCCGGTTATGTTGCTGCTAAAATGACTAAACTTGTTCGTTTCAAATTACATGATTTTATAAGAAGAGTCTTCAGGTTCGCAATTACTAAAAAAATAAGTTAATTTCACGACTTGTTCCCATTTTTTTTTCCTTTCCATAATAATATTATAACGTTTGAGGATCTTTGGTTTGGACGTGGGGAGATCGTGGCCATGCACGTGTGAGGCGTTTACAGTTTTTGGGACATCCGATCTTGGTGCGTTAAGGGGAAAATTAGGCAAGCGCGGAATTGTGATCTGATGTGGTGTCCTTGAGTTGTAGCCTATATTCATCTCTCTCCCTTTTTCTCTTCACATCTCCTCTCTCTTTCAGTTGTGTGTGACTACAGACAAGAATCAAGATTTATTCCCCCTAATGGTTCATCAATTTGTAAGTAATCATTTAATATTCTTTTATTTTGAGTTTGCCTGTGGGTCGGGACATTTGTACGCGCCCCCAAATAGTTTCTGATCATTTATAGAATTGAACGTATTTTGTGCTTTCACAATCTGGACAAATGAGAGGTCATGGTGATATTCTAAAAAGAAATGTAACTCTTAATGATACTTTTAGTCAATGTCTGCAAATCTGAAAATGATAAATAATGTCTTTGAATGGGTAGAACGACGACAATTGGTGATGGTCATTAAACCTTAAAAGTTGAAACAGTTACTTGAAAGTTTTGCAATTTAATGATACAAATAAACGCACTGTAATGTCATAATGATCATCATAAAAATCCTCATGAATTATCCGAAATTACTCATATTTTTTGTGAAATATTCCCTCGTTTGGAACATTTTGTGGCGTGAATACTTACATTCACTGTTATTTCAAAGACATGCTCTTAATAATATTTCCAGCCGCGATTATGGAATGTAACAGAATAATAAAGGAATCAAATATGTTCCGTTATTCAGTAACATTTTGTTACCAAATATAGAAATACAAGTCAGTTAAAGCGTATGTCTTAAAATATCACAAATTGTTGAGCTGCATTTAGAAGCTTAGGGCAGCTTCACTTTACGTTTATTGTGCCCAAATTGTCAAGAGAGAGCATTTTCTGATGACTTTCATCAAGTTATGCTGCAAGAAAGTGATAGAACAAAAAAAATCATGTCGTTGTGCACACCACGATATTGGTATGGAACTCCAAGTCTATGTTACATGATTGTTGCA
This sequence comes from Syngnathus leptorhynchus, assembly GCF_054491065.1. Lineage (NCBI taxonomy): Eukaryota > Metazoa > Chordata > Actinopteri > Syngnathiformes > Syngnathidae > Syngnathus > Syngnathus leptorhynchus. The sequence goes on from NC_141197.1 coordinate 10,288,912, forward strand.
GTTTAGATTATTATTTTTTTAATGCATCACTATATCCTATGCAAGCTTCATTTTAATCATCTTATTAAAGTGACTCTCATTTGGGAGGAGGAGGATGATGATGGGGGAGAGAAGGAGGAGAAGGTGGGGGTCGGGGGTTGAGGAGGAGGAAGAAGTCCGCTCTCCCTCCCTCCGGATCAATGCCCTGGCCACTCACTTTGTGATGTCTCGCGTGGGGGGAATGCTTTGAATACCTGCGACATGGTAGCGAGCATTGATTGTCGAGATTGACAGCACCAAAGAGTGAGAGAGAGAGAGACGGACAGAGAATTGGAGAGAGAGACTTGAGAAAGAGAGCGCGCGAGAGAGAGAGAGCGCGCGAGAGAGAGAGCGAGAGAGAGCGAGAGAGAGAGAGAGTTCGAAAAAGAGGGAGGGAGATAAAGAAGAGCGCAACAAAAGCTATACTTGTACTTTTGGACAGCTCAACTTCTGCGAGCGCATGCGGGACCCCCGATTCTGATGCAGGCGCCGCGTTGACACAAAGAAGAAGACTTTTTAACTTGAACCATTCATCCACTTGTTTTGTTGTTACGACACGGAGAGGACACACGCACCGCGTTCTCCTCGACTTACGTCGTCAAGGTAAACAACGCCTTTTACTTGCTTAACTCCGCATGTTGTCCACTTGTTTGTTCATCCACTCCGGTTAAAAATTAAGAGGAGACGTGGTTTGCAAAGAAACAACTTAAATAAACTGCACGTTGTTGCAAAGATTTAGAAAGATGAATAATAATAAGAAAAAAACTGCGACAGCCACAAGAAACTAGGTGCGCATGAGGCAAGTGATGACTCAGAAGCGTTCGCGTTCACTCCAACCGTAAAGTCCCCGGAAAACTTGGATCGATACTCACTTAATTCACTTTTAACTCTATTTTGTCATGTTTTGCCTCCGAGTCGCCGAGCGAGCATATTACACGCGGACACCGGCTCGAAACTCCAAACTTGTTCGCGGCGCGCAACGTCAGTGACAGCGACATTTCCCACCTGACCCAGGACGCGTGTCGCACGTGTTTAAGTTGCTTTTTGGCAAGTTCATGTGTCCCACGCAACTTTACCCATCCCGCTTAAATCGAGAATAAATACGCGCTTGAGTTACCACGCACGCCGCTCGACTCTATCTAATCGTGTCTTATGTATACAACTGTCTTTAACCCGAGACTTTTTTTTTTAAATAAACCATCCTATTTTCTTCTTTAAATGACGGACATCGTCCCCGTTTAGCCTGGGAATGAACGCGCTCTCCCTTCACTTTCCCAGAGGTCGGGGGAATTGACCTGTTAAGAATGCACAAGTCATAAATTAAATTGAACAATCGCAGTGCTTGCCCATTTACAGAAGACGCAGTTATTCTACAAGCAACGCTTCTCCATTTAAGAGCAAAAGCCGGAAACTCGGCAATCTGGCGACTGCATGCTTAACTTTGTGAAAAGTGGAAATAAGCTTCAAACTAACCAAAACAAAACCCCAAATATTTTCTTACACTTTGATCGACTGCTTCCCAAAATTTAATCACTACATGTCAGTTCAAAATAAACGTTTATTTGCGGTATGCACAAAAGTCCGGTTTGGGGTTGTAAAAACGCAGATATTGTTTTTTTTATGATGACTTATAATTTTGCATGATTAGGAATAAATTAAACATTTGGAATGTAATTGCAGCAAAAATAATTTGTGATCCTATTTATTTTAAAAACAGAGAACCACCTATTACAAATAACCTTGAATTAGACATTTCCATTGTTTTACATCAAAACGTTTTTGACTCGCTCGCTTTTAAGCAATTCGGTAGAAATATCCTCCAGCTCCTTATAGCACCCCCCCCCCCCCCGGCTTTAAGTTAAAAAATAAATAAATAAAAACATTTCAATTGCGCACAAACTTTATGCAATTGCTATTTGTTTGACAACACTTTGTGGTGCACAGCCGTGAAGTTTCCACATAAGGTAAGGTGGTCGTGGACACCAAATGCACGCGTCTAAATGGCACATGTATAATTAGACTGCCCATTCAGCACATTGTTGTGATGGCAGAGCAGGCTCATGAGGAGTGCACGCAGAGTGCACTAACTTCGCGCACATTTTCTTCATCTGGGATGCTTCCTCGCTTTCCGCGTGATCTTTTTTTTTTTTTTTTTTTTGGTGTGTGCACATTTCAAACATGCGTTTAATTTGCGGTTTATTTGCTCGTTTTAATAGATGAACACCAGACTAAATTCATTTGTCTTTGCGTCCATCACGTTTGTAATTTCAAATTGGTTGTGTGTGTTGAGACTCCAAGCAGCTCTTGAACTCAGCCTCTAAAATGGAGATATAGTCAGGATTTTTTTTTTAGGACTGACGAGCATGAAGGGCACCTGGCTCACTTGTCTAAACATATTACGCGCTCTGTCCAAGTCCAATGTATCGCTTTTGCAAGAGAAACCTTCGCCCCTGAACCATCGTATATTGCTATTAAAACCATTATTGTTCTAGGGACCTATCTCAGTCCAAAGTTGTTTAGTCTAAGTGCCACAAACTACATTTTCTCGAAGATCTACAAGTTTGATTCACTTAGCAGGAGCTTTTTGAAGAAAAAGTATAGCCGTGAGGAGGAGGAAAAGTGCATTTCATCAAATTGCTTGTAGACATCTCTCTGAATAAGTACATACGGCTTTTGGTTCTGCTCCTCTCTCTGTGATGCACCAAATAATTAAATAACTAAAACAGTTGAGGCTGAGTGTGTTGTTGAATGTCACGGCCGTTACATTTTTTTTAAACCATTCAATTAAAACGTTGCAGTCGCCAACTTGAAACAGTCGCGATGCACAAATCACCTTTAAATGACATTCCGACACAGTGAGAATTATTACTAGGAAAAATATTTGTGCATTATCGTAAATGTTTAGGCTTCCATTATTCAAATGTACTATTAGTCTAATAAACCAAGGTTTCGATTTGCTCGTGAGATTTAACAATCATTCAAAGCGGCATCCAAGTGACAGGACGTGTAGTGAAGTGTGGCCACAGCAGGTGTGTGTGTGTGTGTGCGCGCGTGTGTCTTCGGATGGAGGGCTGGAGGGTCTTCTTCTGTTCTTTGTGGTACAAGAGCGTAGGGTAAACAAGATGGCGAGAAGTAAACAACAGAAGGCCTGGTAAAGTTAGAGCAGAAGGCCAGCAGATAATAAATGTGGCGACACATGTTGTGACATCTGTCTTAAGTGTTAACCAATTTGCACGCACTTTATTTCCGCAAGGATCCAAAGTGACAGGAATAGGCGGGCATCAAATATGTAATCCGTCCATTCCGACGAGAAGTTACTGACAAGCTAGTACAGTTATGATGCTCTCGTACGGGATTATGTTTGCGTATTTCTTCACACCATTGTGCATGTGTGCTTAAAGAGGTGGGAAGCCACAGTGATATGGTGCAAATAAATAACAGCAATGAGGATCTGGGCCTCCTCCGTCAGTTTGTACACCAAGTACCACCTAAAATAACATCATATAACTAATGGTAAATGACTGTAGCATAGTAGGTCCAAGTAGTGATCAAGAAGGCGACAGACATGTAAAAACGAATACACATACATGTACATATACATGTTTCGTAGTAAAAGTTAAATACAATCGAACAGCACTCAAGCAGTATTTCTGCGTACCACTTGAGGGAGCCCATGTACCACTCGCGATACACGCGCCACACTTTGGGAAGTAAATAACACGGAATTGCCGACATTCAAGGATTAAAGATGAAAAAAGAAACATCTGGTTGGGTGCATTTTCACAGAAACTGTCTAATTGCAAGAGTAACTTAAGTGGCCCATTTTGGTGTGTATCATTCATTCTCCCAACCAATGTTTTTCTAAAAAATAATTGGCCATTTTCCTTGAGTCCATATCATAGTTGCGCATAATTAATGTTGACTTCAAAATGCAACAGTCCAGCCTCTTTTGATTTTTCTGATTTTTTTCAATTCTTTTTCATTTTACATCACACATTAATATGTAGAGTTAATTGGACAGGCCTTGGTGGCTTTGACACAGGTCTTGGCCGGTAATCGGGTGCAAGAATTAGTCGGGGTGATTGTTTTTTTTGTTTTTTTTTCTGAATCAGATGAGCGCTCGTTCAGTGGCTCTGTGAGGATGCTCGCCTTGATTGCCACATCAAAGAGGAACACGGAGCAGCCCGGCAATAATTAAAATGTGTTGGATTTTGGAGTGCCTTCATACACACACACACACACGCACACTATTTAGAATCATTTCTCGGACACTTACTCTAAGCCAGCGTTAACCTTAAACTACTTCCCTGGCCTTAAAATGTCGCAATATATTGACATAGTGACGATGTAATTTTGTCCCCAGAAGTGAAGTGAGTCGCCGCAATGGCTGTGTAAACACTTATGTCCCTGCAACGTGAACAATACACACACACACACACACACACACACACACACACACACACACACACACACACACACACACACACACACACACACACACACACACACACACATATATGCAGCTTACAGACCAAGGCTGAGAACTGTCAGGTTGTGTGAAAAGTGTACAGGTGGTTGAAAGTGAATTTTAAACAAACTCTCATGTCAGTCAGAGCTCATTGTGCAGACTTTTGCTGATGAAATCCAAAGAAAACAAGTTACGCTTCTCCCCCTCTGGCAACCATTTGAAAGCTTTTGTGTAATTATTTGTACCACAGACGCACGACATTAACCTTTGCGAACAATGTACATGAGTGTTCTTACAATATAATGTTGAGTAGTTGATCAAATTCAAATTGGCACTATAATGTAGTGGAATGCACTTGTGGAAATGCTTGATAAAAAGAATTGTTTTTCTTAAGTGTACTGTATATATTTAGCGTCTTAGTATATTCAGGGCTTATAGTGCCGTCCATGTTTACATATCATTGTTTCATAAAACATGAAACGTTGAAGTGATGGAGCCACACAGATGTCTTTGTATTATCGTTGCAATCTGATTTAAGCTTCTGCTACACTTGCTTGGTAGAATTTTGTGAAGTTGTTTTAGTGAACACTTAAAAGACTGCAAGTCAAAGTCTTAACGACTCCGATCGGACAGCAGCGGATCAAAAAACTGCCTTTCATACGAATTTATGGTTTGTTTTATTTTAGAATATATCTGGCCTAAAAGACTAAAACATTTATGCAAACTAAACTCGATCCAAATTATTTTTCTTTAAAAAGCAGTGGAAGTGCAGGATTACACCACAAAGAAGCAGTGATCAATACTGTCTTTCTTGATTTATCGACTCTCTGCAGACCCACGCTAGTGTCCCACGAGGGACCAAGGCAAAAGAGATGAGTGTTATGTTGGTTGTTGTGCTGCAGTTCGCACAAAAGGCGTCACAACCCACACCCGTCATCATGCCTCCCATAATCCTCGGATCGGGCGTTCTCATAGAGAAGCCCGCGGCTCGCATAAAGTGGCGAAGGACTCGGCACTCGTGACTTGTGTAAGATGGACACAGTGAAGCCTGCGCTCACATGAACGTAACATTTGCTATCAAAAGCAACGTACGCACATCTGGTTACCGTGCATGCTGATAAAATGTTATCAGTAAAATATGCTGTGTAATATTCGATTCCTGAAAGATAGTGTTTGACCGGCAAATGTTTTTCTGTTTAAACATCAGTTTTGTGTTGGTCAGCATTTCTCTTATTCACAATGACATCTTTAGACTTCCGATGTTTTCGTACCCGAGAAGCAAGAGAGGATCATTGTACACATCCTAACACAAGTCTCCCCTGTCTGTACGATTAGAAATGATGTAGTTGGTGAAAGCTGACAGACTGCCGCGTATCTGCCAGCTTGATCTGACATGAGACGTAAAATATGTTCCTGGCTTGTGACTTGGCCTGCCAATCTGGCCTCTTCTCTCCCAATTACAACCATAAAGATGCTGGAAGCCATTTATATTGGCACGTGAATTTTTTTTTGCATTCAGCTTGACGTGCACAATGTTGAGCGGTGGGGTTGCTGCGATTTTTTGGGGGATTGAAACAAATACTCCTCAGAAACTCATTGTGAAGCAGCTCATATGACATTTTGAAACAGGCGGGGGAAGTTATGGAAAAGACAGGACATATTGGGCTAGAAATCGAATTTGTGATTGTTATTCCAATGGAACACGATGATGCCAAATATAAATCAATGTGACAAAGAGGGAGGAGGTGGAAAGCGTCTTATGGCTCAACCTCTGATGAAGTTAACCACAGTGTCTTCTGTTGCCGAGGTCTTTTGTTTCTGATTCATTTGTTTTAACGCCGACTTGGAACCTTTACACGGATATGCCCTTAATCTGAGAAAATGTACTCGCTCTGGCTTTGATTAAATAATTGAAGGGAATGATGATGAAATGATGGCCCAAGAAATGAAGTGACCTCAGACCCTTGAGAGCAAGTTTATAAACTCACAGTTTATTCTTACCAAACAGTAAGTTAATCATTAGATTTCGAGTAGTTAATTGTTGTATTGTATTCCTTTCCCACTATGTTTTTAATGTAAAAAGAAACACATGACGAACGATAAGTCCTGTTTGACTCTTTTGTCTTTGATGTGGATCACGAGTCAAAGGTCAGATTCTGTAGCCTACGGTAGATGTACAGCATATTAGTTACAGTAGCGTTAGAAATGTCGAATCATGCCACATACAACGTGAGCTTTTTCTTCTGTCTGTAGCTGAAGAGCTCAGTCTTCTGAGAAACATACTGTAAGCTAAACAACAGCCTTGTGTTCTAAATAGCACACTTTTACTCTCTCATTATGTATGGTCGTCACCTGATTCGACGGTGATGTGACTTTCCATGTGCATATGGGACACTCACAACTTCTTTGGTGGGAAAACATGAAAGCGTTACGTGTAAAAAAATAATGTGAGTGAACATTATTAATCTGCCTCGAAAGTGACTGTAACAAGTAATGCCAAAAAATGCCCTGCCTAACAATGAACTTAAGAAAATATTGGATTGCTGCACGTTTCTAAGCAAAGTGCAGCTGCGGTGAGGAAAACCCAGAGAGCCTGAAGAATAAAGCCAAGAAAGTAAGTTCTGCTATAATCACTTTCTTGAATGGGACTAAAAAAAGAGAAATCTGCTGAAATGATAGAGAAAGCTTGTGGTTTGGCCCGTGCTGTAAATTTCCCATGAGCCTCTTTGACAATCTGAGGGGATAGCCACTCTGGCACACGACACCAGCCCACATAGGGAACACACACACACACACACACCCAGGCATGCATACACACACAATCAGAGGGTAAGCTTGTAGAAAGAGGATGATTGGCAGATAAACGGCGGGGGTCTTAGCTGGGTGGGGGCTGTCCGACATGAGCGGCAATGCTAAATCGCATTTTCTCAAAAGTCATTTGCTGAAGTCAGTGGAACAGCAGTATGGGATGTTTAAAAAAAAAAGACTGGATTTACACACAAAATATTTGCAATTATTCAAAGTGGACTTTTTTTTAACCGAGTGTTTTACAAGTTTAAACCATGATGTACTTGCTACGACCGCAGCAGTTGGCTTGACTTCACGCTGTGCATTGTCTAAACAGCAGTGCACGCACAGCCATAACTATACATTAGCCAGCAATGTATCAATGTAAAGGATTGATTTAAAACTGAAGCTAAATGTATATGTTTAAATGTATATGTTTAACACAAATGTCTTTTGGATAAGGTAGTTTGTGTGTCATTCTTGCTACCGTTTGAAGCATGGGGAAAGTTACCATCTTCGGTTGAGGTAAAGATAATGAGAGAATATCAAATGTTGTACGCCAGCCAAAGTTGGCCTCGGAAATGTGGAATCACTTCCAAGAGAATGTATACGAGTGGAGAGTATAAGGAACACGCTTGGACTCTTCCAACACAGAGCTGGTTGTGGTTGTGTGTCAACAGGGAGCAAAGCTTTATGTTGTCGGTTAGGGGTGGTGCTGAGGATAGACCGGGGAGGTACAATGTTCTTCCTCATCCTCAGAAAAAGCTAAATTTATTGGTTACCATCTGCAGGGTGGAGGAGTTTGGGTTATGGTCAGGCCAAAGAAAGGCTTCTAATTAAACAGTCATCATTATCAACTTGCGGCCAGTGATCATCATCTCCAACACTGCTTGTCCAAGATGAACATGGATCCTTGAGGCTTCACTTGAGGCCTGAATTAGAATAGAGGAAACAGCGGAGGAAAAAGTGCTAGCGAGGATTTTTTTTTCTCCCCCCCAATCTTGGCAGGATCGGCTTCACGAGGCCTTGCACCAAATCAGGTTTAAACAATTACCCGACATCAGAGAAAACCAGTAAAGCCTCAATACTGGCACCAGCTTTTGCCTGCCGTACTGAGCCCGGGCTAAGCTTTCGATAATTTCAATTAGCATAAGAAGGTCTGCCACCAGTATGACTGCCGCAAGCGGAGCGCCCCTTTCGGGTTTGACAGCCCCTTAATATATTATTTCATGGTCTGATGTGTGAGTGACACAGAGGCACTCAGAAAGAATGGGGAAAAGCTTATTAGGACCTAATTAAAACCCTGTGATTAAGAGGAAAGTGACTGTGATTAGGTGACCTGCAGATCATGTGGCAACATTGATGAATATTCAGAAGAAGGAATTTATTAGTCTAGCTTGGTTTTGTGGCTTGGGAGACACTAGTGTCCACCCTCCTCAATCTTTGCAGAACTGTTTACATGTACTGTATATCTATACTGTTTGATCATAAAATATATATATATCAGCTCCTCTCAGATCATTTAGATCCCTGTTTGAAAGAAATGTCTACGATGATGTCAAAGTGCGTCATAGGGTGCTATTTTTGACCATGTCCATAAAAAAAAAAAAAAAAAAAAAATGTGAAAAAAATGATATACTAAAAAGCAGCTGAATGTTAGCTTTACAGTTCCTAATCATGGATTTAGAAAGTAATTTCAGAACAGCACAGGAATTTGGAATGGAAGAATCCCCTCTTGTGATTTATCTGTTATTTAAAGAAAAATATATTTGATCTAACTAATATTAGACCCAACAATGGTGAGATTATCTGCAGATTTTCTGTCTCACACAATAAACCGGTAACTTTTTTTTCTCCCCAGAGATGTGCCATTAGAAATCTTTTGTGGGAGTGTGCCGAGGGGAGAATATTGTGAGATTTGACAATTTCACAAGTGACTTCCTCTTTAAAATGACACTGGCTTACCTGCCTATTACTCCTTTTGATTTTTTGCCTCTGCGCTCTGAGAGGTATTCATAATAAGCTTAAACTCCACTGGCTGCTTTGCTAAAAGGTGCTTATCTCTTGGCTATTCAAAAAAAAAATAAGAGAGTGGAGTGTGGGGTTTAATATTTTTTTCATTTTCAACATTTTACCAATTGGCCATAGCGACCAACTTAAAAAAAAAAAAACAACATTCCGTGTGATGTAGAGTGGGCACACACAAGCACATACAATATCGTACTGTGTATGTTCACATACACAAGCAGAGTCCTCATGGTTGGAAAAATATCGTAAGACCATTTAGGAATTGAAAAGAAGCAGCTGTGGAAAATGTTTTGTTTCCGTAGAAATAGAAAGAGTAAGAGAAGAAATGCTAAATCATTTAATGACAATTTGTTGAAGTATTTTTCCTTTTGTGTTTTGTGTCATCAGCACTTTCCACGTTTACGCTCCGGTCATATCGCTCAATGTGTACTCAATGTGTAGGTTAAGACTAGTTTGCAGTCTGTCACTTTGGATCGGAGCGACGTCAATTTCTCATGTCGAATAATGAGAAGCATGTGTTGAACAAGTGAAATGAACTGGACTTGATCTTTCATGTGACCCACCTGTCATGCTTTCGGCACTGTTAACACCAACCTCATGTTTCTGCCGTTGGGTTAGCCACTTAGAAGAACCTCTGTGTCCGGCTGCTCCGCACCGCACTCTGCTCACTCTTTTGGATCTGGGAGCTCTGCAACACGGGAGCAAATAAATCCAAGAGTGTACGCCAGAATTTCAGCGTTGAGTGTTTGACAGTGTAATACAAGCTACATCTTTGTCTCGAGCTTAATTAAAAGTGTGCAGTGAGGTTATACAGATTCCCTCCTGCTGTCAGTCTGCAGAGTTTTACACTTTCTTGTCCCATGTTGTCATAGGCACACAGGACACGATGGGGCTGTAATAACTGCTTGGCAATGCTTTTATAAGCCCCCCCCCCACCCTCCCCCGATCTCTTCTAAATCCAACATGTACGCTGAAATATGGCATACATGGCACACGCTGTGATGTCAGTTGTTATTGCTGGACAAAGTGATGCAGTAAATTTGGGATTATTTTTCCCAATCTGCTCTACGAAGCGCATTATGTCACAAAGGCCACATTGTAGCTCTTTGGGTGTAGAGCGGCGTTGTCTGCCGCCTTCCCTTGTTCCGTTTCAGTCCAGACTGAAGATTTGCTTTATGCCCGTTTCCTTTCCTTGTGCTGGATTCAATGGACAATGGGCCTCATAAAATGGGAGAAAATTTAGTGCACTAAAGAGTGCGGATTAATAGGGAGCAATGATATGACTATATATTTTGTTCAGTTTGAAATTCAAAATAATGATGCTGGATGTATTTGCTTTCTTTGCTGAATGATTGTTAAGCCTCTAATTTGGAACGGTCCATAGTTGAGGATCCAATATGGAGCCTTCTGTTTTCCCCCCCTCTAATTAAATTTCCCTTTAACATTTGCTGGCAGCAACCTCTTACCTTGTTTGACTTATTTATTGCCTGACTCTAGAGGTAATTTGACCTTTTATTTCAAAGGCTCTTTTTTCATCCTGAAAAAGAGTGTTAAAGTCAATTAAGCAAGTGATCAGTGGCTCAAACACTACATTTGTTTTCTCTGAAGGGAGCAGCCGACCCGAGTTGAGCTCTCAGCCCCCTCGTCCTTCACTCCTGGCCCTGCCACCCCGGGGGCAACAAGGGGGAGAGGTGAATTAGGAGGGAGAGATGCGGAGAAGGGGCGGAGGGAGACATGAGTGAGACGAGAAAGGGAGAATGGGGAGACCAAAGTGCCCTACAGTTCCTGCCATGTCGCTGGAGATTTGTGTCCTCCTTCTAAATCATTTCCCTCTTTAGAAGATTACGAAGGCGGAAATATTCTCAAACTCCCCCTAAATGCACTCATTTGCATTTTCAAACGCTGCCATTTATCGTGGCATTTTAAAAAGAGGAGAAATGACCTGTGCTCTTGTAAATAAGAAGGAATAGCAGGTTATAGTGTTAATTGTAAAAAAGGCTGTGGAGGAGCAAGTGGAGCCACAGTGAAATAATTCCATCATGATCCCTTTTACACCGTGGCTATTATTCTTAAATTTCCTTGACTATTGTATGTCATTCATTCCATCCAAACAAATTCCTTATAAGAGATGCTGCACAACAACATGCAATGAGTGATGTCATCTACTCGACCACAAATGTTTTCCACCTAAGCCCTCAGTTGGAAAATAACTATTGGTCAACCTAGGACACTTTTGCACAGCAATAAAAGTCATTGGTGGAAAACTATGTCACTCCCAAATTGTGCTCAATGTTTCTTCTGGGGAGGAAAAAAATGCATAATTTTCAGACACCATTGCCTTGTTGTAACCTGATCATTTATGGATCACTTGTTTCCTTTCTGGTTTAATTCACCATGTGATTGATTTTCAGTGCAGTGTTGTTGGAAAAGATCCACACTAAGCTGTGCCTGAACTGGGGGATCATTTGAATACAGATGCTTGTGGCTTCGGCCTTGTCACTGGCAACCACTTTGAGCATTGAGACAATTGCAGATTGATTTGGTTGCTTCGGATGAAAGTAGCAACTCATTTGTGCAAGGAAGCAATTTGTAGATATTAATCTTTATTGTGGACATGTAAACAGCATAAGACATTATTATACTTGGGCAGCTGTAGAATATACCCATTATTGTACTTGGGCAGTGATAAGATATACCCATCCATCCATTTTCTGAAATGGCAATTAAGCGTGTTTGCTTAAATGTAACAATGTTCTGCTTTTCCTGACATAATAACTGGTGGTCACTGTGTATATCGTCTCTTAAAGAGGGAGTACCAATGCTAGCCAGATTTGAGCCTCACTTCATTTATCCTCCCAACCCCTCTTGAGTCTCTGACCAAAACTAGACAATTTACTGTCTGATAATGGCATGCACTTATGAAAGTGTGCAGTCGTGATAAACAGTCACAGAGAATGCATCTCCAAATTCAACAAAAAAAAGCAACCCTGGCAACATCAGGCAAGCATTAGGACTGGAAACAAACCGATGTTAGCCATGGTTGCCACGTTGGTAGCATGACTTTTGTTTTTCATGAAGTGTTACTATAACGTCTAATATTGATCTGCTATTTTATTTTTCAGAATGTGGCAATTAATTTCCAATAATTCTGTGTCACTTCTGCTGCCATGATGTCCCTTACCAATTTTTTTTTACCCCAGAGGTAGATATTCCTCCAGAGTTCATCAGCAAAGATTCTGAAGCGTAAGGGTGAAAGGTCAGCACAAGGCTGCAAAGGGTGTGGCTGCCAGGTCTGCCCACGTGAATGCACAGCGAATACTGACCCATTGTCACTCATGTCTTTTCCGATGTTTTTCCCATGGAAACTGTGTTTTCCTAAAAATCACCTTACAGGTGAACAATAGGGCCAGAGAGCTCTAATTGTTTTCACTTATTGTTTTACGAATGTAATACAGTTAGGTCAGACTGACAGTATTCATTTTCATGTAATACGGCTGAATGTTTTTTTAATTTTTTAATTGCCCACTCCCCTTCTAGAGCAGAGGCTAGTATATGTTATTTACATTTACCAACATTGTGTTCTAATGTAATGAATATAATTTACTTCCCACCATAACTTGAATCAAAATAGACAAATACATTAACCGCCCACTGTAATTGCTTTTGTTTTATTATCTTGCTTTTGCTGGTAGATAGGTGCAGCTTCACCTCTATGCATTTAGGTACATTTACAAGAAATATACTGTATGTATGTATTTATGTGCATGCGGGCGGCTGCGTGCAGAGTGATGCCCCTGCTGATTCTGCTCGTTGAGCTCTTTGTCCGGCACCACTCAGTGTGTCTGCCTCCTCTGGAGACTGGCAGCTTTCTGTAGTGCGCCTTCACAAAGGCCCAGCCTCTTTTGAGGTGTTAAAAACTTCCATTATGCATCTCCCTGGACAAAAAAAAAAAAAATGCCAAGCCCATTTTAGTCCAGTGGCAACACAGGCGGACATTGTGGCCACGCTTCTCCAGCATTCATTTCACAGATTCTAAAACCAGTATGTGGGGAACAGGATTTGAGGGGCTAAAGTGCCCCGTGAGGGCCAGGCGATAAGAGGGGAGAAACACTAGCACACAGTAAACTAGAAGATGGGCTCAGAAAAATAAACACATTACCTGCGTGAGAGGGAGAGACGTGCAGCACCCCCCCCCCCCCCCCCACACACACACACACATACAAACAGATAATAAAAGAGACAGAGGCTAAATAAAATATCCGTGTATAACTTGGAAGTCAGGAGAAGAGGCCTCATTGGTGTGCAAAAAGACAAGGCGTTTCCTATGTTGTCTGTCTACAGGCTTTGGACTCAAGAATTAGTAAGGGAATCAAAGAGAATTGGTAGACGGCTGTTAGAAGCACTGGGACTCAAATATTCTTATTCCCTTCTTGTTTCACTTATCGAGAAAATAAAAGTATGTTGGCAGAGTAGCACATGAAAGCTTTGGTCAATCAAAGTGTTGTATCTTCATCAAATAAAGTGCTCCTGGGTGGATTTTCTTTCCCGTTTGCTTCACCTTTGTGCTGTAGCCAGAAATCCTAATCCCAATTGTACCCTCGTCAGAGATAGTTTCACCAAAGTGTCACTCCGATAGACATTCCTGACACACTGGTGCAAGACGTTTTTGTGAGTGTCTCGTCTGTGGTGGCTCAGTGTTAGTATGAGTTCAGTCACAGAAACAAAGATGAAAAGGGGATAAAAGAGCGGTTAGGAAGGCACTGACTGCTAATGCTGGGCCAGTAAATGAAACTGCTGTTTGCATGTTTCCAACACTGAATAACGCAACGAAAAAAGGGCCAGGCTGGCTGATAAAATATTGATAAAAATTAGACAGAAATTTTAAACAATCCACAAGCTATGAAAGGGCTCTTCCCGCCAAAAGGGCTTTACATGCTGCAAAGTGCATCTCTGGCTACACCTCCCAGTGTCAAGTCTCCCAGTATTTCTTTTTCCACACGCAAAGCTATTCCTCTATCTTTCTTGTATCTGGTTTATTATCTATTTTAAGCAGTGGATGTGTGAACACATACAGCGCAGCAACACTTGTAGACAGACAATATAACACTCCCTGGCATAAATTCTTTACAATCTGCAAAAAACACCATTGTAGTTTAGTTTCAATTGTCTTCATTGTGTTGCACCATCAAATCTACAGTAATTGGATTAAATCTGTTTCTATTATACTGCCCCCTGGTGGCTAATCTGCTCACACCATTGACTCTTGAATTTTAATATGAAAACATAATGGTATTTTTTCATATTTCATATACCGTATTTCCCCGACTATAAGCCACTACAAGCTTAGAACCTTGCATCTTATAGTCCAGTGCGCCTTATAGTCTAGTCTATGGATTTTTCGTGGTTTTTATGATATTGTGTAGTTTGTTCATATTCTCTTACATATGGAAATTTAACATCTGCGTCTTATAGTCCAGTGCGTTTTACATATGGACAAAATAGGATTTCCCCCTAATTTTAGCTGGTGCGGCTTATAGTCCAGAAATTATAATATTTACAATATGAATGCATTTTCTATAAAATACAAAACTGTGGAATGCTACTTTTAAAAAGCAATTTAATTCTTTTGTTGGTGATTTTGGGATTTATCAATGAAATTGTATTCATTTCAGTTGGGAAAGATGATTTAAGATATAGGCACTACTGTATTGTGGTGGTTTTTTTTTCTGGTAAACTCACTCGGTGGTTGAGAAGCACACGAGAAAATCAAGTGTAGCCCACACCGAACGCTCGCTAAACTGCGATCTTTCACAAAGCTCTTCAATTCAAACAGCAATCCCAGGAGCTTAAGCGTTTGCTTGATGTCTACTTTAAAGATACATGAACATCTTCAACATGGGAGGCGCCACTACAAAGGAATGGCCTTTGCCTTTGTTTTTAGAAACTCATTCAAGATTTCCATCCATTGTCGAAAGCACTTATCACAGGCATCTGTGAAGTGTAAGAAACGGGGTGCACCTCTGGAAAAATCCAAGGCAGCTCGAACGTATTAATCTAAAATTGGCATCCATTTTGATGCATGTGCATGTCCTCCTTAAGATGAGCTGGAGCCTTTATCCCAGCTGATTTTGACCAAAAGGCTTAGTACACTCTAGGCTTAGTAACATATCAGGTAACAAATGATCACGATCGTTATCCAGCTTCTGCAGACCTTGCCAATGATCTATTCATTTGAATCATGTGTGTTGCGGCAGAAAAACATACATGGACACCTGATAAAAGGCCAGTCTTTGATACAAATGCTACAGATGACAGTCCTCTGTCTCTGATGCTTTTAATGAAAATCAGCCTGTTCTAAATATGTATCAATAGGCTAATAGAATAATTATCTTTATTGACCATTTTGAAAATAACGTAAAAAAAAAAAGAGAAGATTCCAGATGCCTCATTTCAACCTGAAACAGGTTGATCATCTGGTAAGAAAACGTAATTGTTTTTGCTGTGTCTATATGTCACTGGCATAGATAGATGAACAAAGGTACATTAGTGAATTGACCAATTAGCCTAAGTGAAATTTGACAATTTCCCAGTGCCATGGGCAGAAGGGGTTGAGAGAATTTCACAATCGTTTTCAGTCCTGATTATATTTGTCCAAAATATCTGTCAACGGCGCCCATTCTATCCCCACATCAATGGACATACATAAATCGCAGACCCCATTCATGATGACAAATAATGGGGGCCAAGATTATGGTACTACAACGTTGCCCACGGCGCACAGTTGGGGAATCAGTGATATAATTATTCACGTACTGTAACTAGCGCAACATAATCTCTTTAGCTGCTGTTGGTTTATGTGGAATATGCCACCCTGTGAAACCGCTGACTAACTAATGGAAAATATGGACGTATTATTTTATTAGGGTAAGTGTTTTGACAATTGGTTTGGAAAAATTTGGTGGAGCTAATAATTTGCCCTTCACTGCAATTGTTTTTAACAAGTCCCCAGTACTCTAATTAGGAGTGCTTTAATGTTTCCTGCCTGTAGGTTTAATTCACAGCAGGAAAAGAGCGGCTGCATGCTGCTACAATAGACCAGTTGACACAGACTCTTATTACTCTGCAGGGATTGCGGCATTTCATTATAGCATAATTCGGGCTTGCTCATTATTTGCAATTATAATTTCCTTTCTTGTTATCCCTCAGTCAAATAATTGACATAATAAGTCATGAATAAAGAATACGTTTACCCATGTATTATTTTCCCTATTGTTCTCTATTACCATCAGACAATAAGTTCAAGGGTTGGTAAACTGTGTAATTATGGGAGCTCCCGTTTACGACCTTGAGTGCCTTGAAAGGCGCCTAATAAAAAAAATGTATTATTATTATTATTATTATCACTACATTTGTGAAAATAAAGAAAAAGTTCAATACATAGTGGTGCCATGAAATATAAATTTGCTCCACGCTAGGTTCAAATAGTGAGGAAAAACAGGAATTAGGTCTACAGTACAGCCAGAAGTCTGACAAGACAAGTCTGCATTGAGTTACCATCCATGTTGTGTGTGCGCTCTCAGGCCAGAATGAATAGCTGGAACACAAGTTAATCGAGTGTGAATGCAGAGGTGGGTGGTTGCTGCTGAAGCATGGTTCCAAACAGTGAAATTGTGTGCATTTGAAAGGCCAATGTGCTATTCATGCAATACCTTGCTATTGAGCCAGGGTCAGTACTTGCTCCCCTCTCCTCCATTGTCACCTTGAGGCTCAAGGCTACCACATTCAGACCTGTCTGTACTTCTTTGCCTTTATCTGCTTGCTTGTGTTTATCCTCCAGCTGCCCACACACACACACTGATAACTGGCCACATTTATCGGCTCTTCTTGTTGATGACGTACGGGCTGGACATGGTGGGATACTGAGGCGCTGTGGCGCAAATTAGTGACAGATCAGTTAAGCGTGACCTTAAAAAACCCTTGGCCTTGCTTAATTGGCAGTGCTGATGCAGCCTAATTGCATAAATCGGCTGGTAATGAGATGATGGTTTATTGTGGAAAAACAAGATAATGCGAGAAAATGAACAGGAAATTGTTACGGAAATTTTATCTGGTTAGATGCTTGATCTGATTTATTTTTCTTCCTTTTTTCCCTCTGTTCTTGACACGGATGCAAAGCTGCAAGCCACGTCTGGGCTGTGCCAGAAAAGTTCCATGACTGTCACTAAAGATATACAGTATTTCAAACCCAAACTACAGCCAAGCGCTTGTTCACATTGCACTGAGCATCTGACAGTTCCTGGCCAACTCACCAGGCCTGGCTTTGTGTCATTCTGCATGTGACAATATGATCCCTTTTGAAGATGTGGATGAGTGCAAGATGGTCACGATGAAGGGGTTTTGGAGGTCCAGGAAGAATCCTACAAGGAGTGCATGAAGGTGTGGCAGAGAAGATTGGAAACTTTAGAGTGGAGGAGGATTACTTCTGAGGCAAAAACTTGTACGTAGTTTGGATTAGAAATATGTATCTTGTGCCGCAAGTACTGGGACTTTTCTGACACATACAAAGGGAGTTTTTAAATGCATATTTTGACTATCCATACATAAAGAGTTTTGGGCAGCTGAAAAGTGTGCTTTTTGGAAAACGTTTGCTTTTGGTGTTTGTGTGCACAAGGAATGCTCGTTAAGCTTTTCAGAGCTTTTTCTGATTTGGTAAAACCCACCTAGGATGAAAACTAAAGTAGACTTTTCTTTTCAAACACAGCGAGTGATTCACATCTTTCAATTCGGTTTCATAATTGCTCCATGAATTAATACCGGAAACAGTTCTGTTCCATATATGCATACCTCAGGAGAGCATGGCCTCCGAAAACAATCAGAGTAGATTCAAAGTTGGTTTCAATGAGAACAACGAGCAGGGTATTACGAAGTGACCTTCTAGCCAACAGTCAACATGGCCCTGATTCTCTTTCACTTGTTCTTTCTCTGTTTGTTCTGTTGTCGGTAAACACTGTTATCAAAGGGCCATGTTGTTTCAAAACCATGCACCATGTTCCTGGTGCATTCTTCAATCGCATACTCTTTGATGCCACTTGCTAAATGTAGTATCGAGCGTAACGTGTTGCCCTTTAATAACACATTAAAGAAGTTTTTTTTTTTCTGTGCTTACATTTCAGGTCATTTACATGAATTCGGAATCAACGTGGCAGTGAGTAGCTGGAAACTGGGGAGCGAGTCTTTCAGTTTTTGTAAGTATCAATTTTCCTCTTGAGCTGTTTCTGTTCCTGACACATGCCTCATCGTCTCCTGCTGTTTGTCACCCACACTGAACACCTGCAGCAAATGAGCTGGACAATCGAATCCTCACAATGCATGTGCAATTACACACTTTTATATAGAAGAAAAACTTTACCAATGGACCAAACAGTTTTTGCCATTGGGCAAAATACTCAAAAACCCCAATCATTTTTCATGAGACAACCCACTGAAAAAGAAAATATCAAAACTATATTAAACGATTGAAAAAAATATCTGCAAAAGATGTAAATCCACTTTGCTGAACCATGCATACTTGGGAGTCCAACGTGTCTGATGAGGCCCTCAACTCTATTCACTCAGAGTTGCAGATCTCATTCCAGCAAACCTGGCGTAGACCCTTGGGACATATTCTCTTACAAATTAAATAACAACACTGTCAAACAAATGGTCTTTTATATCTGTTTTACGCCTCACATGGGCTTTTGCGCTTCATAGTGCCTGCTGTGATAAGTGATTGAAAACGAAACACTAACCACTTAATTAAAATAGACCCTTGTTTTTAACTTTGACAAAGCTGTATTACCTCAAATGATACGAGGAAACTAATTGCCGAACCTATCGTTATCCGACAAGCATGCGAAAGCGTGGCTTGAACTGAATAAATCGTCCTCAACATGCATCTGATAAATAGACCTCTGTTTTGCATGATGTACGATCTTATGATGAAGTCATTAAAGTAAAATATGCTCTCAGTGGATTAGATGCGGTGTTGTCTGGCTTCCCTTTACAGTGGTGATTAAACATGGACGATATTGAGTCGCAGCAAAAGGATCTAACCTCTAGGTTTATTGTTATTATTTAAATGAATGATAAACATGATTTATTTGATGAATAAAAATCCAATATAGATTTGGCTGCTGTCCTGATCTCAAGGTATGATCCCTCCAAGTGTTAGACAGAGTTCACGTAGTCGCAGTATATGGTGAAAAACAGGAGCAAAGAACATGCCATTAATCTTCTTGCTACCCCAGCTGTGGAAAGTAATGCATAACTAAAAGTCCGCTTAAATGAATTAATGACTTCAACCATGAACTTTTCTCCCAAAACGCCATGAATCGTCTCTGACTGATAATGCACCGCGACCCTGGAGTGTGAAGTCCCTGTTGCCGTTAGAGTAGCCACTTAATTGATTTGCAAATTATTTAAAGTTTGTGGTGCCCGTGGGAGTACTCGTCTCTAATGCTTGCTCATTTTGAGAGCCGTAACGGAATTGTGGCAGTAAGATAACCAATATGAGAATGGAGATGACGGCTGGATAAACAGGCAGTTGAATTGTTCGAAAGCCCACGTCAAGGAAATTCCATGTTGAATTGAGGAAACGTGTTCGATGATAACGGCAGATATCGTACACAGACTTAAAACTATGTATGGCATAGCATAAACAGTTTTTCATTATATCATTATCCTGATTTTTGGGAGGCATGGCCAAAAAAGTATATTTTGTGTACACACGAGTGCCACCCTGTCCAACATCAGATTGAATTGAATGACGTTGTTACAAGACTACTAGATTGAATAATTGGATGGTTGTTGAGCAGGTTAACGCAATGGTTTTGACGATTTCCATTGAAATACCGCTGTGAAGAAATCTGCGTTAATATCAAGGAGCCTCTAATCTGGAGCCATTAGCAACTGCTGTCATTCAGACACACGTTGTCGTCCTGATTTAAATAAAATGAAATGAAGATAGTTGTTTCTGGTCCCTCGGCTTCACTCATTGCCATAAACATATGCTCTGCGCCCCGCTTCTTTCCATCTTATTTATGACTTTAATTTGTTGTGTGGGCTGCGCAAGAAATCAAATTTAATCCAATCCTCCCAGGGACCCTGTCATATAATAACATGGTAATTTCTGTGTATCCTTTTGAAAAATGAGGAAATTAATTCCTCCTGACATGTTCTAATTATTCCAGTGTGAACGGCGAATGGGCTCGTCTTTTCCCTCCATCCCTCCCCCCAGACCCTTCGAAGTGTCAGTTGCTGACGGGTGGCGAGGTGCTAATGCTGACCAGCAGCGCGTTTAATTTGAAACATGGGCAGACACCTTTCAACACACCTTGCTAATGTTGGAGTGGCTCTCACAAATTAATTCACTACTCATCTGGCAGCGCTGACTGAGGTGTGTGCGTGTCTATATCAAGTGTGTGTGTGTGTGTAGCAGGGATGTCATGATCTCCAAATCCTTGATACGATTTGATTTTCGATGATAAAGTCACAATTTTATTTGATTCTCTTTTTTCGACGAGTCTAAGACAATCTTTCTTTTATCATTTGAATTTCTTACAGTCAATCTTTGTACAGTAAATGCACAAAATATTTTGGAAATTTGCCTTTGCACGCTTCCCTGATGTATGCAAATCTGGCGGAAGTGGGCACGGAGGTATAGCTATTCTCATGGGACTTTGTGACGAAGAATATGTTTGGACACCTTCTTCTGGACTAACTGTACTTTTTCACACATGCCACCACTCTGTTGAGAGCATGCAGAGGCTTTACTTAATTAAACTGCCATCAAGCAGTCTTTAATTTGCCATTTCATTTCAATATAGGGACAGTTGTGTTAGAAATGGTGTCATATAATGACAAATTAATGAGTCTAAACATTCATGCTTCCAATTTGAATAGTAATAAAGTCACACAAAGTATAGATAGTTGCTGTCGACTGGAATCTATGGGTCTCCGTGAATTTAAACTTTTCAGGTGTCTGTGTGGTACCGTGCCACCCATTATGAACACATTACATTTGCCAGTATTGATTTGTGTTAAAATATGATGATATGATTTGGACATATGAGGTTTCAACGATATTCACAATACATAAAATAGGCTAAATGTAATGTGCATGTCATTGTAATTGTTTCCCCAAAGTTTTATGACAGAATGGCATCAATTATCTTAGTTGAAGCAAGGTTGAAAGCCCTAAAAGAAGTAGGCAGGTGGTTGGACCTGCCTCACAGTTCAGGGGTTGGAGGTTTTGAATTGAGCTCCCTTCCTCCTGTTTGGGTTTTCTGCAGGTGCTCCAGCCATCTTCCAAAAGCATCCTTCTGAGTTTAACTGAAAACTTCAAATTGTCCTGAGGTGTGAATGTGAGTTCGGATGGTGGTTTGTTTATCTGTACCCAGTGATTGGCTATGGCAACCACTCATTGTGTACTCCGCCTCTCATCCAGTTCACCCATGAACTTGATGTGTACAAAACGGTAAAGAAAATGGATGATTAGGAGAAGTACCCAGAGTACTGTATGTATACATGCATGCCTCGGCACGATGCAATGTGTTTCCACTCTAATGTTGTATAGTATCTAAGCAGCTGAGACAGGAGGAGAAAAAAAATAAACAAACAAAACTTAGCGAGCATTGGAGTCGCCTTGAAACCACAGAGCTGTAATTGATTTGGTGTGGATGTGTGTGTGTGTGTGTGTGTGTGTGTGTGTGTTGTCTCTGGGCCGCAGAACAGAGGACTCATGGTCGTGGCGTCATGGTAGAGAAGAGAGTACGGCTTTGTGAGCGGTGGGTGGGTCCCCCATGAGTCAGAGACGGGAGAGGCGTCAACATGGCCGCCACGGCCCACTGGGACTTATCCCCCCTTCTCGACTCAACCCCCTCACTCGACTTACACCCTGTAGGGTTAATCACTGTCACTTTGGATCCATGCAGAGGAAGCAAAACACTCTCTCCATCAGTGTGGAAGGATTGAGACGCGGGGCAGTAGTAGAGCTCCTGCTGCCACCCTGTTGAGTCGATGTGCTCTACTCGCCGAGTGGAGTCCTAGTTGACTAGTTTGGAGAACTTTTCGAGACTTCTTCCAAGCATCCTTCAATCTGCACGGCGATATCACGGTTAGGAGTGACACCATGCCAAGGATATGTGCAGCTAATTTCTGAAACTCACAGTGCACTGCACACTACGCGAGCCTGTTAATGACCAAAGACTGAGAGTGCCGTCTTATGCCAAGACCCACATGGCTGCCGGTGATGCATTAAATCAGCAGTCAATTTGACTGGAAGTTTGAAATCTGGCCTAGGTTAAGGGGATGTGCTGAGGCCGTGTTAATAGCGAGCTTGTTGTCCATATGGTACTGCTTTAATAGAGCACATTTGTTGCAGATGGTGGGAGACTTGGTGAGGCACAGGGAGCTTTTGGCAGGGCCTCATTCTTCGAAAGGGCTGCCGCGCTGCTCAAACCAACCCAGGCCAACTTAGTGATGTCGATTCTCCCTGCCCTTGAATTGTGGTTCTGCCTTAATTTAAAGCCATTCTTTTCTCTCTCTCTCTCTCTCTCTCTCTCTCTCTCTCTCTCTCTCTCTCTCTCTCTCTCTCTCTCTCTCTCTCTCTCTCTCTCTCTCTCTCTCTCTCTCTCTCTCTCTCTCTCTCTCTCTCTCTCTCTCTCTCTCTCTCTCAAAGAGGAGCAGATCTATTGGAACACTCACATTTTCCTGAATTTGGTCCTTTGAGTTCCAAACCGCACCTTTGCTTCCATACGCTAAGTTCAGTTGTTCCTGACCACAACGCGACTGCAGACAGTCGACGCAGCTGAGGAAACACAGCCAGTGAGAGTGAGACTGAAAGAACAAGGGGGGATGGAATGAAACCCGAGATAGAGATAGGACCCCAGCATGCCCTAATCTGGTACATCTTCTTGAAGGACTGAGACCACACACACACTGGTTGTTATCCAGCAATACGTCCTACAGCCAAATTTTAGAATATAGTTTGAATTGAAATCACATTGAGTTAGTTATATGGTCATCGTTTTTGTTGCCTGTGGAAGCTTTTGCTTTTTGCACTAAGGGAAGTGAGGAGACACGCTTGATCTGTTCTGCACTGTTTGACGGGTGTTTTCTCACGTTGTCACCGGCTTGGTGTGGTGATGGTATTATGTGCACTGGGGCCAGCTGAGTGGAAAAAAAAGAGCGTGGCAGCGGTGCCCCTGGTTATTGCTCTCCCGCCTCCCTAGACACCTTATTGTGAGAAAAGTCTCGGCTGAGCCCTCTGGGCCTAGCAGATCCGCTGCCTCACTAAGTGCTGGGCAGACTGAAAGGCACGATGTCCTTGGGCCCGGTTCATTCTTTCCATTGTCTCACGAGCCAAGACAGCAAGTGAAAATGCCAAATTACACTCGTATCAATGCAACTCTTTTGTCTAGTGTCATTAGTTCTTGTGGTATTCATGATGAGGTGACTGAAATATTGGGATTGATTTTCAATGGATTTTTAATCTGTCCCCCTTCCCCCACTATATTGTATGAGAATTTGAGCGACTGCTCTCTTCTGTAGTTATATGGCACAACTGCGATTTACTAAGGCCTGCTTCAAATGTAAGGATTTTATTTTAATTTAATGAGATTGTTTATCTATTACTGACTCCTCAAAAGAAAAGAAAATAATCTAGCATTTAAACAGATTTGATCATACTGTATTAGATCTTGATAAAACATCATACACACCAATATTTTGTTACCCCAAAACTGGGCCATCTGGATCTATTTCAATAAGACAGAAATCTCACGGCTCTGACAATCCTTGGGCAAGGCATTATTATTAATAATTTATATTTGGCAGAATTGTTGGGCGAGGCATGGCAAGGTAGCTTAATTTCTATAGGGCGTTCCATACATACACAATATGGTTTGCATAATTAAAAATGCAACATTTTCAAGCATTTACAAACAAAGGGATTTAAAAGCAAATCAAAGAAATAATAATCATTGAAGACATTTAAAAGCAAAGTAAAGAAATTAACAACTCTTCTCTGTAGTGTGTAAAATTTAGAAGACAATTATTTTCACTTAACAGGATTTTTAAACATGCATAAGCATACCACGTGAAATTCAATATTCTACTGGTTGAGCAATTAATAAATGAATCAATTAATTAACCAATTAATAGCGATGAGATCTAAAATTTCGTAACTGGGATTGCTTCCTGCCGAACACAGTCAAAGTGTGCTGAATATTCTCCGCACCGATACCAGACTATGTCGAAAGTCATTTTTAGCTACGCATCTCGCGTACTCTGTGGATAAGGCTTCTGAACGACCCCTACATGCGGTGACATCATGACCACATCCTACTGCCTCATTGACGCTGCACGCCTCATCTCGGGTCCATTGTGGCCTGGCTCCCAAAAGCCGCAGCACCCTCGCCACACATGTGCTGCAGCTGGACCACCGTTTGCTCCTCTGAACAAACTAGAGTCGCCTTGGGATCTGCGGCTAGAGTGCTGGATGTTCATGTATATATCCGTACACAGTTGTGGGAAAGGGTTGTATAGTGATCAGTAGTTTATGTGATGCAAACATATCATCAGGCTCTCAGCACAAACCGACGTTGTATGCAAATCTACTCCCCCGACGCAACAAGGTATAATTAATGATGTCACTAGTACGTGGATGCATAGCCATATTTCTGATTTAATTAAAGACATGCCGAATTAGAACGAGGAACATGTATGCTCTGTGTTTCTTTCCATTTTAATTTCGATTCTGTTTCTTGATGATGACTGTAGTTTCTTAGTGAAAATGGTTCTCTGTCATTTCTCCTGCCAGAACCCCACACGCTGACATGGAAGGCTTTCTTCGTAGCAGCTTTTTACTGAGGTTAGTTTCATTTCCGTTGTCGCCATTGAGGATCACCGGTCGGGTCGGGCGAGGGTGGGTGTGGGTTACCGGGGGTTAAATTTCTCCACATATTGTTAGCTTCAGACTTTGTCCTGTGTGTGCGTGCCCGTGTTTGTGTGTATATTTGAACTATGTTAAACGTTGATTCTGACATATATTTATCCAAGCCGTGCGTGATGAGTGTGTCCATGTGGTTGCGGACAGGCATGCTCACCCTCTTAGCCTCCAGTCAGACTGAAAGCACGCATCAGCATAAGGGTTAGATGTAGATGGGGTGTCCCCTTTCTTTCCCCTTCACGTCTTAAGGGATCAGCAGATCAGCCTTTCTGGTCTTTACACCGCATGCTTTGGGTCGACCATTCTCCCCGTCCGCCCTCCCTCTCCAACCCACCTCATCAGGGCCGCTGTGCCGGGGCCTATCATCTTCACTATGTACTGTACTGGGGGTGTTCTCTGTTTGTATTTGACCCACCATAAAGATTACATTTTTTTCTGCCTGTGATTCTAATTAAAAAGTGTGCTTGTCATTAGACACAGTGGAAGTAAATAAGACAACGTATTTACCATTGGCTTCTTTCCTAGTCAACCACCTTCTCCAGGCTCCAGTGTTACTCCCTAATTAGGGTTGGCTCATTAGAAGCCACAGCAGCAGCATCTGCTTTGCAAAGCCTCTGTCAGCCAAAGTTTACTAAAGCTAATGAATCCTCTTTGATTTCTTTTTCAAAAAGTCACTTATTTGATTAAATTAACAGGATTTTTTTTCTGTCGCTCTGAACAGTTGGGGCCATTTAAAAAGTAAGAACGATTTGATACTATTACCCTCGCTGGTTAAAACATGGCCAAGGAATTCAACCCAAACGGCTTTCATGAATTGAAATCTTTTTTGTCCAGCCAATCCAATCTTTTTGGATCAAACCAATGGAAATGCTGTCTCTACAAAAAAAAGAGCCCCAATTGGGCCCACGAATTGTCTGTCAATGTTTAGGACTCATTTGTAAATATATTTTCATTATTTCATGCTTCAGGGCAAGTTCAGAGCATCTTTTATTTTCCAGGCTTTGCACCAATTTAATCTGTGAGGAGAATCTGTTCTGACTTGACAGGAGTTACTCGGGCAGACATGATGCTATGTTTTTGAGAGCCAGCATGACTACACCCACATGCATTTCTTTCAAGTAATGCTGCAAAGTGGATAGCAGTGTTTATATCTCCCGTAACTAATTGTGCAGTGGAGGGAGGGCATTGTGCCCTTGAAGAAGCAATTGTAAAATTTAATAGGACAATTTTGTAAACAATGAAAATAGGGGGGGAAATGATCTCTGACGCTTTTTTTCTTTTATCTCAGAGCGGTGAGAGGACACAGCGATTATTCAAAGTAAATACCTTATTCCTGCGCTAATCTACATCCTTCTGTCAGAATGTCTTCTAATTAGAGGAGAAGCGTCAATAGAAGGACATCACACACTCTGGTGGGAGATTGGCCAACAATCAGGCCACGATTAAAGGCAGGTTTTACTTCAGGGTTGGCCCATTTGCTTGGATTGCACTCGTGAGTCTTGGTGTCGGTGCGATCAGGGGAGAAAGGGATAGAGGTGGAGGGATGTGGCATATAAGACATTCCTCAAGTGAAGAATCCTTGCATCTTTTCTCAAGCAGTTGAATTAGGTCAAAGGAAGCTTTGTGGGTGCATATCTCTGCTCTGGACTTCATGTGATGATGGGATACGTTTTTTCTTAGACATTTCGAAGTCATCATTTTGACTCAAAATGAATTATTTTGTGATCAACTGCATCTGAGGCCTTGGTGGAAAAAGCCAAAGTGATGAAACCGCTTTGAGTCTGAAATAATCTCCCAGTTTTCTGGTTAAAAGTGACACAATTCACATTACTGCTTGGATTTTCTTTTTAGAAACATTTTATACAGCACAGTTGTGAAAGACCTTTTCACATTAGTTTAGTGAAAATGGGAGGACTGTGAAGGAAGACAAATGAATATGAACGGAGAGATCGAGCAAAGGAAAGAGATGTCTTCAGTGTCTGTCTACTCCCAGTGGGCTGGACCCCCCGAATCCCCCCCCCCCCCCCCCCCGCTTTTCTGCCATTATTTGATGTAATGAAAGGAGAAAGTGTGTAACATTGAGATTGTTAATTAATTTAGTCTAACAAGATGAAGATAAATGAAACCCACTGAAGGTTGACTAGGCTAAGGGGCCCACTTAGCATTCCTCCTGCCCTCCAGCTCTGTCTCTCACTGGCTCACAATTGTGCACTGCTAATAGTGAACCTCTGTGCAACTCTCACCCCACAGGAAGTTTACATATACAACGTGGATATAGAAAGTCTACACAGCCCTGTTCAAATGTCAGGTTTTGTGGTGTGAAGAAATGAGACCAAAATAAGATCATTTCCACTATAAAAGTGACCTAAAATTTGTATAACTCAATTAGATAAAAATAGAAATATACATATCTTTTGAAATTAAATGGGAGTCACCACGCAATGGCCACGTTATAGATCACAGTAATGATCAAATAGATTTCGTAATGATTCATTCTGGTTATTATCTTCTATAACCTTGACATTTGAACAGGGCTGTGTAGACATTTTATATTCCATGTGTGTTTACAGTAAATACATAGCCCGTTTTTCTTTGTCTTCATTCCCCGAGGAGTTTGGCCGGATTTGCAATGGAGCATAGATTAGCAATTATCTAATGGAGTCATGTTGACATGTTCAATAAAACTCAGCTGACATACCCGATTAGTAAATTAGTCATTTGACTTGCTCAGTGTTTGTGCAGAATCACTTGTCAGACGTGACAATATGTGATCTTGTCAGTCACATCTATTCATATGGACAAGAGCTTTATAAACATCTGCTAAATGATACAACATTTGCCCTCCAAATCTGGCTTTGTGATGTAAGTGGCCCTTATGTCAAACCATGTGCCTTTCCACACATTTGAGCGCCCAAAAAGTGAAAGGTTGTTTTCTGTGAAGCCAGACCGTTGACTTTGATGACAGTAACTGAAGACTATCAGGGCCTTTCTTCCTGAGTGGACCCTTTGTGTAGGATGTTCATGACAGCGCAGTCCAATCATTATCACTTCCATTGTTTACTCTCGTTGTTCTGAAGTCCTTAACAATGGCTTGTTGATTGTATGGAAAGCATCCGAGCAACTATATCTTCTGTTTTGTCGGCAGGCCATCGTTTCAAAGTGCAATAGTTGATAATGGCCTCATTATTGTTATTCTTGTGGTTGGCCTCAGAGGAAATTACTGTTTACTAAAAGGTCAATCAGCTCATCACCAAAAATCCAAGCCAGGAGAATTGTCGATGATTATATGTGAGCAAGTCTTGTTTGTTACTTAAATGGTAATCTTTTTTTTTTTTTTTAAACAACAATGTGGGATTTAGGCCGATTAGGCTCTTCAATGTAATGTGTTCATCAAGATCACTGGTGCATAGAGGAGCTCACAGTTATCTCAGTACATGTAACTGTTGTGCAGCATTGTTGCTTCTAACTCCAAAGTGGTCCTCTGACTTTTAGTCATCATTTTCAGTAGTGCTCAGAGACGCTGAGCAAAAAAATGCAAAGCAGATATTTTTTTTTTTCTTTGTGTCACTTCATTTTGCGTTGGGCTTTGGCTACATCATCAGCCAGCTCTGTGTTGAACGACTATAAATCAGACTTGAACGGTATTGGAAAAGAACCTCCTACATAAATCGCTTTTTGTTGTTGTTGCTGAGGTATTGACTGAAGTACTCTGACTCAATAACAGTGCCTTAGTGACATTTTTAACCACCACTGTTTAAACACAATCCTTAAAAAAAATTGTTGTTGCAGCATTGTTGCACTGCATGGTCATAATTACATTTTTAAATGGTCTTTGCTTTAAAACAGCGTTCGCAAGGCCCACTAAAAAGAAAGAGAGCTGCTTTTCTGAACGTGAACCCTCCCCGGCTATAATGATCCATGACTACCGAGGAACAGTATCTGTTTCTCTTTGACTTTTATGTCCCTTATTACAGCTGCAATACGTCTGCTCGCATTAAGCTAATTTATGGCTGAGGCCAGTGCAACAGCAGTATAGGTTAATGAATTTGGCATTACTAATTAAATGTTATTGAAGGATGAATATGAATCCTGCGGTCAGACAGCAATAGCAAGAGAAGGCGGTGGAAAGGAGAATGGGACAGAGGACTTTTTTGCACTTTCACTTTACTGCAGTCAGACAAACCCTGAGAAAACCCTGTGATTGGAATGGGAAGGCAGTATGATGTGGAGGTGAAGTGGAGGACAGACGCAGTGCTCTCCAAAGCACTGCTTATTAGATGCTCAAGAATTTTATTTTCTTTGTATTCATGCGACAATACAGCATTTGTAGTAATAATAGGCAAGGCACATTCTCCGACAAAAAACAACATTTTTCCAGCCCACCAAGCATGATCTGCTTGAGCAAAAAGGGAAGAGGGAATAAAATAATTGTATATTTATATAAAATATATATTTATTATGTGAAATATTTCCCCCAACCTGTAAAAACAAGTCTGTATATAAACTGCACATTAAACCATTTCAATCCATTAGTTGCCCACACCAATTCCTATCAAATAGTGGCGAACACGAACGGAACGACTGGAAACAATTTTATGATTCATAGAAGTTAATGAGGATGTTTTTATTCCACATTGCATCTCTTTTTGGGGGGTTAGTGCCTACATTTTTTAAAAATCCTGAATCGCTAATGGCTCATAATAAATATGTAGTTCCAAGCTTACATTTCACACTTGGTGAAATATCAGATATTCTTTGTGAGAGCTAAAGCATTCAATTTCGATTTCAATTATAATGTTAGTTTAGTGATTAGACTTTAGTCCTCCAGGAATCAGACCTCTCCGCTCCCATCTATTCCACTTCCCCTGCAATCACATCCCCTTGATGAATTGCGCATATAATTACGGAAGTTACTGAATATGCAGATCGCTGCTGACTTCTTGTGTGTGGTTCATATTGCATCAACTCTAACTATACCAAACATTTTTTTTTCGAGGGTGAAAAGTCACACTGATAATGAGGTGCCCTCCGTTAGCTCACGTACAGTATATGAGATCATGCAACGTTAAGAGTCATTAGTATGACTGCGTTTTTGTGTAGTCTTGGACAAGACTCTGGTTAAGCAGATACTTGGCACCGTGCAGTCAGGTGTGCCATTACAACCAGTCTGAGTTGCCGGCCAGCTCATGTTCAAGGTGTTTATGAATGTGTCCAGCATGAGGTATTTCTTCCATGTTACGGTGCGTTGCTGCTGTGGTCTTACGCCCTTCCTTATGATGCAATTCTCAGGAGCGGATTGAGCAGCACTTTGCAGGCAGGCACACCCACAGGAGGGGGAATGGGAAATTATGAAGCTTCTGATAGTTTCATGAATGCTTGCTTAAAATCTGATCCAAACATTTTTTCAAGAAAGCTATGAAAATAGAAATTAAGGAAATACATTTTATTGCATGTCATAGTATGTCGTGAAACTACTTCATGATGAAAATGATTTGTAAAGAAAGATCTGCCATGTCTTTGCACCATTTTGTGCTTCTAATTTAATAAACATGAAACCACTGCTTTTGAGAAAAAACAATCAGTTGGCATGTGAAGGTGTTAATTACAAAGTGTCAGTCATTTGATCTGCACTCTCGGCCTTTCAATATATCAACGTTTTTGTTATGATAAGACTCCATTACGGATAAGGTGCTTTTCTTGAGTCACAACATAACAGGTCTAAATGTGTGTATCGAATTAGAAGCATGAGAGGGGCCAAAGACGAGATTTTTTTTCCTTCCACAGGCCATATTTCTTATGCACTACTGTCAAGTCACATCAGCTTTTACATGATAGTGATGACAAAAAAATCCTATAGTCCCTTTTTATTTAGGTAAATAGAATTCTATAGAACTTTTTTTAAATCCCAAAGCATTTTGGGCTGTCTTGTTACATGCTCAACTATCTGTGAAAGATGCAGCTGTTAACTACACTTGAGTAGAAAGCAAATAGACAGACACATGGTTCAGGCTCGTGTGTGTGTGTGTGTGTGTAGGTGCAGAGCAAAAACACTGTCGAACAACTTGAATGCCGAGCCCCTTATCAATTGTTTGTCTGGCCTTCACTCACTATTTGTCTTCTGTTTAGTTTGTGTATCTTCAAAAAGATTGATTATGGCCTCTATGGTATTTTGACCGTGGCATTGGTAATTCAGGACCAAATTTGGATGTTAGACAATTACTCATCAAATCACTTTTAAAATAAAATTTTATAATAAAATAGAAATACTTTGGGGGAATATTTGACAATAGTCTACTTTGTATAAATTAGGCCTGAGTTGTTTGACATGAGCAGATTATTTCTTTGCGGGCCCAGCGAGCCGAGCAAAACGAGCTGCTGCTCAGCGCCTGTGCTGTACTGAAGCTAAGTATCATGATTGCGGTGGCAGGGAACCACAACAGAGACGGCCGGGGCGCGAGGCTGCCCAGGAAACACAGGCCCCATAGATCGTGCCCAACCACACACAAACGGTGCTGCAGCACACTTGTGGCTTTTCAAGAAAGTAATTGACTTAATTATTTCAGTTCTAAGTCTGCCCTCGCCCGTGATTCACAGCGTCTATTAAAAAGCAAGTCGTATTAGTAGTGGAGCCAGGGGCATCTCTTGACCAGCTGGAAAAAGGGATTATGGAGACTCCCCCTCGAATAATAAAACCAGGACAATGGATAAGCAAATATGTCTTTATTCAACAATTGACATATAAAATGATTTACACATAGCTAACAAGAATTTAAGAGTTGCAATGTGCTATCACTATGTTTCTCATGTACCAGATTCTAGCTTCTCCCTATCAAATATTTTCATCCTCTTTCTTTTTCTTTTCTTTTTACATGACACATTTTGCATTTTATATTTCTATTTGATTTCTTTATTTTTTTAATTTTCTAATCTAATCAAGGTTGGAAACACTGGTCTAAGCAGTCAGACACAAGGTTTTTGTCAGACTGATGAGAAGTTTTGTGTTTCGGTCAGCGTCTGAGCTGCAGCGCCCACTTCCTTGGAGTGCTCAGAACATTTTTCTGTTCAACCATGACTGTCAGCCCGATGATTTTTATGACCAGTATGTTTCACATTCATTTACTCAACTTTTCTCTGTGCCACCCGTGAGTCTCAGCATTGCTAAAAAGCACTACATTCATCTCTTCTGTGAACCAAATTTTGAGGCAATTACTAGGATCGGTGAGTCGACCTATTTTTTTCTTTTTTTTTATCAGCTGTCAGTCATTTGAGATAACTTTTAACTGTCTCCAAACAGAGCTCCATCTAGTCTTTCACATTTGCCCTGCTTCTTCCTGTCCAATCTGTCAAAACGCCACACGCTGTTGACCATGCTTTCTATTCAGTGTGGGCAAATTAATTGGTTTCAGTGGCTTAAATCAGCAATCAATGTCAGTTTCCCCAAAATAATAAGGCTTAATCATAAATCTTTGAGGAGTGGCTCGCCTGACCCTTCTTCCTCATGGTTTTCTAGTGGAGCAAATGAATTACCCCTGTTTTGATTTTCCAATTGACGTGTCACATGAAACTCGGCTACTCCACCCCCATCCCCTATTCCATTTCAGACACAGGCTCCAAAGAAGAAAAGGAAGAGTAGGAACACTTTTAGTTCTGAAGAAATATATCTGCAAATGACAATTTGCTGTCTTTTCCAAACAAGTCTTCATGACCCACTGATATAAATACAGTAAATCCCCTGTCTATCGCAGGGTTATGTTCCAGACCACCGCTGCATGTTTAATTTTTCAAGGCCTTCAAACGCACTTCGAAAACAATAGAAACATATTTAAACACATAATGAGAGAGACGTAAGAGCGACATTTATTGAAAATATTGTACAAGGCTATGCAAATGTTCCAGTTTCTTAAGCAAGACTGCTAAGGACTAGGGCACTGTGCGTTCACGCTCCAGATGTCTGCTCCATTGGCATTTCCACCAATCCCACTTACTGTGCCAATGATGACCTCATGGCGGTAAGACTAAAGACCGGGGCCCACATTTCCCCTTCTATACTCTTCTTCTTCCAAACATTGTCTCCTATTGTCTTGGAGCATTTGTCTGCTTGAATCACCCAAAAGGCCCACTTTCTGTTTCCTGACTTCTCTCCTATTGGTGTTTTGATGCCCCCTTTACACCTATTGTGCTTCTCTTTGGCAACACGGGATGCTTCTCCTGATTCTTGGCCACCCCCACTTCACCCCTCTGACAACTATAAGAGATGTTATGCTTGATGTGTTGAAGGGCAGCCATTTGCAGCAAACTTTGCGGCGCACAGAAGAAGTTATCTTTATAAATGACAGAGTGGACATGGCTTGAATGGCGCTTTGTTTACGGTGGTACAAAAAGGGGGCCCCACTCTATATTTCATCTGTCACCGTTGCTTTTCTTTCCCTCAACAATGCTTGATTGTTGCCATGAAAATTTCACGTTCCACGGACAGGAGATTTCTGTATTATTATGCTGCTGCCAAATTCCGATCTCTGTTTTCCTTCTCCTGTTCACAAAGGGCTCATAACTTACTGTCAACTGTGGAAAGCCACAAAGCTCCACTGTTGCTCGGCAAATAGGCTCTTGTTAGTGGACGGCCCGGCCCGACTCGCTGTGATGTTTGCCTAAGTGCGGCAGAAACACAAGACCCTTTGGGAACGCCAGCGCCCAGCAGGTTTTGTGAAAAGTTGGGAGGAAGAAAGACAGCATAAGAGAGAGGGTAAAGCCTCAATAGGTTTTCCTGTCAACCTTTAGTTTTTTGCCAAACGGTTTCGTTGCTCAGGCCCCACTGTACTAACTTTCTCTAGTGAAACATCGTTCATTGGGTGTATAAGGGGAACTTGTATGTATCCCAAAGAAGTGAGAATTATGCCATCCATCTCCGAAAGAGTTTTCTGGGATCAGAAACAGTGCCACGGGCACATGGGAGGAGGTAGTGGAGGAGAAGGCGTGGAGGGATTTAGTGTGTGAGTGCTCATCGACCCTTCCTGAGGAGTCAGACAGGAACACTTAAGCACTCTCACACCTGCGTGTGCCTTTGCCTCGCGCGGCGCAAGGACACCGACCACGCAGCCATGGCAGCTGCACAAGTGTTTAAAGTGAGCAACGAGCCGCTTCCTCTTGCGGCATATTATTGCAAATAATTTACCCTGCAAAGTAATTATCAATACACGGCTCGATATGTAAAGTGCGCACTTCAGGTGGCTTGCTTAATTTGCTCTGGGTGCCTGTCGTTTGGGTTTTCGCAATGTGCTAACGGTGGCCATGTCTAATAGAGAAGGTATCAGGAGAGAGTGTGAAGTGGAGATGAAGTACAGATGTAATTGAGTTGACTTTTTGCAGGGGAAGGTCAAGAATAATGGCAGATCAATTTTACAAAATTAATTTGGACAACCCTCCAGCCACCTCATCGCAGTAGTTGGAGAAGTCTGTCTCTTCCCGACCATTTACTTATTTCAAATACCAATAAGTTTAATTACATTATTAGCTGAGCTTCAAGACATTCTAACAGAGTGCACAGAAACGACACAATGCGTGTGTGTGTGTTTTCTTTCTTTTTCTTTTTGTCCAAACTCTCCTGCTGGAATTCCTCAGTGCCTCAAAATGTGAGTGCATCTGCCATTCAGCGAGTGAGTGTGTGCGTTTTACAGCCTTTTATTACGAGTTGATTATGTACCAAGAAGGCTGGCGGCTGCACAGCATGGCACAATCACAATAGAGGGTGATAATTTAATTGTGCTAAACGGTGGATTCCGTGTCAATGCTCCTCCAGCTGGGAGCTGTCAGGTAGTAATATCTCATTATGCCAGGTGAAGAACCCTGAGGAACCCTACCACGACACCTGTTAGAACAGGCGGAACCCCTGAAGGGAAACGAGCAGATGATTTTGCTCATCTCGTGCACACACACGCGCACACATCTTTAAATCCCCAAAGTAATCGGTTTACAAACTGTATTCCAAATGTTTATACAGTCATGCATTGTATTTTCTTTACATGGTCATTCCAGTAATTAGACATGGAAACGACAGTCCTGGGGCTGATTAATGGCTTGACGACTCTATTTTACATTACACTAAAATTGATTGATTTATAGACCGACCGCCTCGGTTAATTAAAAGTCTGCATGAAGCCACATTTTTTTTGTTGATATACGCATTGTTACACTACAAGTTGACTGTGATGCATAACTTCAAGGCACATTTTGTAAGGCATTTATTAGGACGTCAACATTTTGAGATTTTATGTAGGCGACTACAATGTGATGAAACTTGAGGAAAAGTGGATGAATTGATGACATCATTTATTTCTTTTTTTCCCAGCATAGTACAGCTGTCTTCATTTCTTTTCTTTTTCACGTGAACAAGTTTGTTGTAAAAACATAGGGCCTATTTTGACAGACAGGCAACGTAAATAGAAGTAGAAAATAGAAACAAATGATTAAAAATATATCTCACCGTTTTGCTGAATCGAGTTGTAATTAGTGGGAGTCCGGCGTGTTATTTCTTCAAAGAGCCAGCAGGTCTCATCTTGTGTTTCAGAACATCATGTGTTCTAAGACGGAACAAAAATTGGCATTTTTCTGTTTCAAAATGTTTATAATTCCGTAATTCAGTTTGGCTGACATATTTTGCAAGTGGCTGTGCTACTTGGTAAAATATTTCCACTTTCTTGCATCCCCCTTGTCGGGTCTTGTGATCAAAACCAAGAGGTACAAGACACTAGCAGTGGGGTGGATGTGTTTTATGGAACCTGATGATAAGTTACTTGTCATCAGTGTCAATAAAAGGTTAATGGTGTGACCGAGCAGAGCCAGCAGAAAGACGGCTCTTTCACCATAAAAGAGCAGAACGCAAAAGCGTGCATAGAAGATGCACAACACCCCTCTCTAATACTTTCCAATTAAGCAGAGGTTGTTTTGCTTGACGCTGAAACATTATCACAGGGAACAGTTCATGAGTCAAAGCATTCCAGGCTACATGAGCTTGTAGCCAGGGAACATAAGTCCCTCTCCTTCAATATTGTCAGCTATATATAGTATATAGCGAGCCCTACTGTTTGGGAGCTGCCCGTTCCCCTTGTGGCTGCTTCCCATCCTCAAAATCACTGGGGCTTTGTCTTCGAGAAAGTGGGCAAGAAGACAGCATTTCATGCCCTTATTGATTAGTTTGGCTTGTTAGCTGTCCATTGTTATGGCGCGATCAAACATGAGGGATGGCAGCCTGTCGAGGATTTATGAACTTAAAGCTCACCATCTTTTTTTTTCTTCTGTTTGCCATATAAAGGCATATTTGGAGCTTGTTTTGGGAGAGGTTAAGTCACTCCAAAAGTTCCAGAATGTACAAACATAGCTGTTTTGTTTGCATTTGAGACCAAGCCTGTATAAAGTGTGATTTCTTCTGGAGAAGATGATTCATTTATACATAGTTACACCCACACTGAGAAGAATATGACTTCTTATTTTCTCTTCATAAATTGCTTTTATTGTGTCAGCGCCGATCTGCTGCTGTGAAAAGCCTTCAGATCACCTTACTGTATGATCCCCGCACCAGTATGAGAAATAAAATGTCATACTTGCCATTAGATATTTTCAAAGAATTATTTCCCCTTTCGGTGATATGAGCTGGTATTGTATGGGGCCTGTCAGGGGAGGGGGCGGGGCCCAGGCAATTCTCGGCACTCTTTAGCTGCCTGAGCGCAAAGCCTCCTTGCCCTGCTAATAAATTATTAATTCCTGCTGACAAATACTGTTATGGAGCCCGCCGCAGATCTGTTGCATTCTTTAACAAGATTGCTGTAGACACATGTTACAGGAGGATGGAGTCTCCATCGCTCTCCCTCCGTCTCCTTGTCTTGCTCACGCCTCAGCAGTTTGACTGATGGCTGGAGACTCAAGTAAAAGTGCCTGAGAGACTGAATATTTTAGTGGTAAAATAATGCCACTTGATTTAGTGTGTAATACAAAAGCAGTGCTTTGTTTCACTCTCACACTCCATTGAGGACAAGGCGTTTGTTGCACTCCAGGCTCGGGCTTTTTGGGTGCATTAATAAAAAATCAGTCAGTATACGAGTGCTCGAACGTCCCCCGGCGGACATACTCGCACACGTCTTCCCCTTCGAACTACCATTTCTCAGACCTCGATTACATTTGTGATGTGCATTCTGAGCTTTGCTCGCTTTTGGGGAGTTTCAATTAACACACAAGCAAGAAAACTATTGAATGGGTTATTACAATTGAAGGCCAGGTCCCGCTACACAAAGGAGGCAACACATGCAGGCACAGAATGTCAGGTTTTCAGTCAGCTACCTGACTTATAGGACGTGTTTGTTCAGCTGCTGGGACACATGACATGAACTTAGGCCACCTTTGTTTTCGCCCACTCCATGTTCAGGCCAATCTATCACAGTGAAGCAGTGTGTGTTTGTGAATGTGCAACACTCAAGTGAATATTTTTCAGCCACCTTGACTGCCCATCGGAATTACCCTTTAAAACGTTCACTAGATTAGTTCCAGTTACTTTAGTTTTGGTGTCTTTTATCAAAATCATACAAGATAATTATATCATGAAGATTATTGTAGGTCGAACTTGCTTCATTATGTTAAAAAACAAGCAGTGGTGTCTATTTCCAATCCCTCCCCAAATTGCTAAATTGGATAAGAGCAACATTAACATAGCTTTTTAAAAATCTAAATAAAATGAATTTGGAAAAAAAAATTAAATGGATTCATGGCTAAATTATTTGTGAGGTTTTCCTTTTTTTGTTTTGTTTTCTCCTGGCTGATAGCCTTACTGTCTGGCTGACCCACTGCCTGAGTATCTTGGGGTTTGGCCCAGGCCCCAAGCAGGCACAGTTCCAGGCTGAGATCAAGCCATCCATCTGCATTAAACAAAAGATTAGGGACCCCACAACCTGCACCAGACCCCTCATGCAGCCAGGTTGAACGTTGTAGCACGGGTGCATGTTTTCATTTCGTTTCAAATGCCAACAAGAGCAACGTCCTATCTACTTCCTTAAAACCGGGACGAAACATCACCGTTTTTGTGCTTCACTCGTTGTTATTCAATCAACATTAACAAAGTGTCATTTGCTCACTCAACAGCAGAGTCATGTCTACCAAGCAAGCCACGTCTCCTTTTGCCTCTGTGGTTGATGGAGATGATGCCATGAGCCAGGATCACTTGTCTTGGGAAAAAGAGGAGACGGCTGACGCCCACTGCACACCGCAGCTGCCGCTGCACAATCTGCTCCATGGAAAAGCCCATCCCGATGAAATTCAGCCGCTAAGCAGCGTACCTTCAGAGAGTGACTGGGACACCTTGGTGTCTGCCCAACAACGCATGGTGAGACACAATACAAAACAAAGACAAGACTTGAAAGAAAATAAACCAGTGTGGTGTTTTCTTTTGTAAATAATCTGGGGAATCCCACCATTTGCTACCAGTCTAAAACAAGTTAGTCTTTAAGAATCCTTTCCCTTGCATTTATCTATTTGGTTAAATTGCAGATACCTGCAAAGAGGTAAAGCCCTTGATGCAAGGTCTTTAGTGTCCTCAGACTTTCTTTCTATTCCTTACATTACATCCACTATAGTATTGGGCATGTCCAGACCATGAAGGGCCCTAAAAGAAGGCTTTGACTCATTTCTAAAAATAGTCTTCTTCAAAGGTTTAGCTCATGGTGGAACCAAGAGAGAAGTGATGTTGGCAAAATTCAGTAAAATGCAACATTGAGAATTCTTTAGACTTCAGTTTTAGACAAAAGTGCACACTACTGTATTACTATGCTCCCCCTTGGTGTTGCAGATCCGGTCTCAGTAGGCCTTCATTGTCCCTTGCTTGCACAAAGGAGCCGATATTCTATCCATAGCTCCAGCCCCTCAGAGTCATGAAACCTCTGAGGTCTTCATATAAGCAGCTCTGGCAAAGACTAAAGCATCATCTATTCTCAGAGTAAACAGAGGACCGTTTCCCTAAACATTAGCGACGACACAAATCCCAACTGCATCATGGCCAAAAGACTTGGCCTTTTCCGCTTCCCTTGAGCTTGCATTCTTGCTTCTATAAAAGAACCATGTCTTGTCCTTGGTGTTGTTCGCCGCCTTGTTGCTTCAAAGCTAAATTGGCAGCCACTTTCCAGATGCTGTACGTTCTAAGTGCATAGCTACTTTGATGTTAGCGGAATGAAGGGCAGCATGAGCACTTGTGAGCTAGATGCACACAAGAGGCAGGTGGTTGTCTTTGACAGATGGCAGAACAGTAAAGACACCCAGAGGGCCTCTGAACTAGCTCCGCAGTTGGTCGACCCTCAACACCACAGGATTGCAGCACAACATATTTCTTATGCACACACATATGTACATCCAGGCACGTGAACAGGTTCAGTACATGAATATTTCTGAGTGACGTGTTGTAAGATAATGAACAACCTCCATTCCAAAACTAAATAAGCTATATGTAGTGAGACAAGACGATATAGCGTTGTATTCCACTGGCTGTTGCTAAGGCAATGAGAAAAAAAGGATTGGGTTATAAAGATCTGAACATTAAAACTGTTCGGTTGCTATCAAAGGTTGGCTGTTTCATGAAAACAACCAAAGATAAATTGCTGTAAGCCGAGGGTGAGAAGAGTGAAAATTATGCGAGAGAAAAGTATCAAAAGACGGCGTGGCGTGATACAGAGGAGAAAATAGAAAGAGAGGAATGAGAGTGTGTTGATTACCTGACTCCACCGCTGTGCCATGCGTCTGTGTAGGCTGTGCCCTGAACCCGTGCCAGCTGATTAACCCAGCACTCCTCCACTAGCTTCAAGCACTCTCCACTGTCTCTGCCACGCCGCATAATCATCCAACACAAGGTTGGGAGGTGCACAGCAGGTCGGTCAGTCGTGCCACCCTGGCGCTTGGTACCAGACCACCCGACACACCGCTGCAACTCTGCCTAGGGCGCTACATGCCGCGCAGGGATGAGGAATTGGCCCTGTCCAATCGTCTTTTTTCCCCCCCATCAAATCCAGATCCAGAAATTGGATCGGCTGTACGATTAAACCTCACATTGTCTGTTGGATATCGAAACGTTTCCTCTCCTAACTGTGAGGGCAAATGTTTAAATCACACCTAACTGTTCCCCTGTTAAAGGCAGAGGCTCCTTGCTGCTTAGCGACCTTCTGCTCCACAAACCATAATTAACACCACCTTCTGTCAGATGTAGCGCTCAGCCGTGGCCCGTGTGCCGACTATAATCTCACATCTGCAGCGTATCGCTCTCTCTTGCTCTCTCTCGCTCTCACTTCCTCTCTCCCGTTCAAGCTACATCCCATTCTTCCCGTCTCCCTTCATGTGTGCTCGTGCACAGGGAGCACTCAGCCAGACGGCTGGAGACAAGACCCTAAGTTAAATACTAAACCATGCACAGGTGGGACTGAAAAAACAACAACAGCTTGAGACAGGACACAGATTTACGACTTCTCCAGGCACTCAGCTGAGAATCGGTCGGCACTAGAAAATGAACAAATTACACAGCAGTCACCTGAACACAAATGCACACTCAAGAGCAATTTGACGAATTACAGTTGGGATCTTTCTCTGTCTGCCCTCGGCAGCTGAAGTCAAAGCGCATTATGAATATACCCTATGCAAGCGTACCTAATCATTTCATCTCAATTTTCCACATCAAATCCTATTTAGCAGTGCAGGGACTTCTATTGAAGGCACAATGGGCTGCTACATGTAATCATGACAGCAGCCATTTCACAAGTCCTGTGCAGTATTCAAGTTGTGTCAGAAAGCTCAAAGGAAGAACCACTCATCTCTTGTCATTGTGGCCCCTTTGTTTGCCGTACAGGAATCTGACAGCAATAAAGTATGTTCGCTGTACTCCTTCCGCAACAATTCCACTTCCCCGCACAAGCCTGAGGAGGGGGCGCGGGAGCGAGGCGACCTGCTGAGCGCATCAGCGTTTGGAACTCCGGAGCGCCGCAAAGGAAGCCTGGCAGACGTGGTGGACACACTCAAGCAGAAGAAGCTGGAGGAGATGACAAAGACAGAGCAAGACGGTAGGGATTCCCTCTCCCTTTGTACTTTTGGAAGAAGAAAAACTCTTCCTAGGATTGCAGCTTCCAATGTGGCTTTCCGTCATATCAGATTTTCTTCTTGAGCTCCTTTTCAGCAATACTACTTTTTACTTGTTGGCTTCAAACACACCTGTTAGGCAAACTACTTCATCTCAATGGCATTGCCAATGCAAAACCAGGAGATAACACTATGAGGTCTTCTGTGTGTCCTATCTGAAAGACGTCTCCTCGTGTTGGCGTCTCCCTCCCACACCCTGCAGTCTATAAAGAGTACAGTGGTGAAAGAAACAAATATTTGAACAAGCTGCAGAAACACATCCCCCTTCTTAATTAGGGCTGTAGTAATGTAACTACATCCAATCAAATGTTGAACCCCCTTGGGAATGCATGTGTCTCATTTAGTGTCTGGGGAGCTCTTAGCTTAAGCACTTCATCAGATGAATAAATTAGACCTCTCTTAGCCGAAAAATAATTTTCTCTTCGTCTGTTAAGTGTTCGTTAGGTGGTCTTTTTATTACAACCGGCCGGACATGTGGGGCGTATTGTTTCAGAAGAAATCAATGTGCATACAAGTTGTTGTTTTTTTGACTGTATATGAATCTCTCTGAATTAATTCTTGGAGAGGTCCCATTTCACTGAGGAAGAAAAAAACACATTTTTCCACAACGCTTCAGAGCTTTGGTTATGCTTCATACAGTACGTGTCTCGTCAAGTTGATTTTCACTCTGAGATCTCTGTGGTAATGCCAGGCCTTATGCTAATGAACCCCAGCTGCTGAAGCCTGGTTGGTGCAGTAAATTTAAATGGTCAAGTGCATCTTGTACTCCAGGGCCGTATGTCATTGCAGGGAGGAGAGGCTGCGGTGGAGTGCCATACAGCTGTTTTAATCTCCTGTTAATAATAGAGACTTGGTCCGCCTCATGCACTGTGTCTCACTGCTACCAAAATAAAGTCCCTTGTCAGAGGAAATTAGTTTCTATGAAGGAGAAATGGCAGATGATAGGATAGGCCACAAAGTTCAGGATACTGTTCCCATGCTGCACGAACTGAGAGACACTCAGTTTTGGAGAGCACTTGAGGAAGCTTCAGTGGTGATGATCAGTGATTACTGTAAAAAGGAGGGAGAAGGACTCTCGAGGCAAAAGAAAGTAGAAACTTCCCGAAAACTAGTGAAATCCAATCACTACTTTGTTTTTGGAAAGAGATACGGCTGAAGTCTGAAAAGGGCAGGATGGAGAGAACACAAGAAGGTTAGAGAAGCCATTTGTTGTCTTAATGACACCGCTAATGTGCCGCAAGCAACAGATGAGCTAAATATACCGCTTATCTAAGCATGACAACTGTTGTGTCCAATTCGGCCGCTTTGGTGTCTGCGATCGGGATCACCGAGGTCCTCGGAGACTGTTTGCCATCTGCTACTATTCTTCTTGGGCTTTCCTTGCCTGGTCAGAACACTTCATTGTCCTCACGGAATTGGGATTAGTGGTGACCTTGACAATTTTTAACCAGAACATTCTTAATGTCTTTTCAGTGTTATTTTTTTTATTATAATGATGTAATGCTGCTGAGCCTCACAATTACTTCTCATTACTGAACTGGATACATTCAAAACGATAGCCACAGTGCTTAGTATTGGACATATTATTGCTTGGGCATTCCTTTATCTTTGAATTTGTAGCCTGCCCTTTTACCCCCTGTATCCTTCTACCCTTTTTTTCCTTTGCAGGTCCTTAAAGTGCTTTAAGTGCTTGTGACTGTGCTAATGAATGAAAATGTCCTCCAAGCAGCGTGGACCGCATTTAGCTGAATAGTCACCTTTGCTGTAAAAGCCCTATTAGACGCACTTGCCAGCAGGGCTAAGGATTGTACGCCATGTTTACTTACTTGCTATTGTAAAAGCATTATTTATGGTTAGGTTTCCAGACAGCACTCGTCAAGAAATAAACATGTACAATTGGGTTGTGGCGGAGAAAAATAGCTAACATTACAGTTAACCCCCCCCCCCCCCCAAAAAAAAGTCAAGGTGACCGCATGCAAGAAGAACACTTTTATAATAATGTACTAATGAAAGTCTGAATCAATACTCTGCAAGTCAACACAGAAATACTTTGTGTGGAGAATCATGGTTGTTTCAATGACATGGACAGGAAATTATCCTTTCGATTTTCTCTGACTCGGTTCTACTTGTTCAGTCACCTGTAGTTCTAACAGCACTAAAATTGATGACTTTCTCTTTGGTTATCCTATTGTTGCACAAGTCTTGTCTTGAATCCACATAAGGAAGTCGTTTCAACCAACCTTTTTGAAATCACTGACCAATTTTGCCATTTAAATCTTTGACTCCATTTCCAAGAAACTATTGTATAAATGGTGAGGATAACATGGTTTGAGGTCAAGCAACCTATCAGCATGTGTGCTCATTAGACGCTGCAGTTAGTTGGCAGTGTGGACTTTTTCATTTACAGCTTTAGTTCACAAAATACTACAAAAATAGCATCTTTTACGCCGGTAACTAGATTATTAACAGCCAGCCAAACAGTAAATGTGATCTCAAGCTTCTGAAAAAATAGTACTTTAAAGTGAACATCAATTGTAACCAGTTTTGGGCAAGATACTTGGAAATTGTTGTTATTCTACTGTATATCATTTCCCTATTCACTAGAGAAATTTAATGTTAAAAATGTTAAATGTTAAAAACCCCAGTTCGTAATTTGTAATTATACAACTCCACTACAAATGAACTCTTAATTCTGAAAGTTTTAATTAATGCAATGTCAATGCTTTAGACTAATGTCATCCTTCTCAATTAAAGTAGGATTTTTTAAAAATGATCAAAAATATTTTTGAATAGACTTCACCAATTACTTTTTGAGGGAGATAAAATGTATTTTTCTGTTAACCAATAATATTTCAGAGCAACATATACATTTCTGTTGTCTTCTCATTTCTACACATTGCTGTTCAAATTTCCTTCACCCACACACAAACTGACACACATAAACGCACACACATGCAAAGTTAGATTGTACTGCTACACGCTTCTATATGGTGCAAGGTTAACTGGTTAACTGTTTACTGACTGGGTTGTGATAGCTTAGACCCACCTCTTTACACACCTCTTTACCCTTCTCTGCTATTTTTTTCCACTCCACGGCGTTATCGGACAATTAAAAGTTACATACATTATTTTCAATACATTGTTTAAGGATGTTAAACGGAAGAGAATCCTTTAAGGTTG
Source organism: Syngnathus leptorhynchus (assembly GCF_054491065.1). NCBI lineage: Eukaryota > Metazoa > Chordata > Actinopteri > Syngnathiformes > Syngnathidae > Syngnathus > Syngnathus leptorhynchus. The sequence goes on from NC_141197.1 coordinate 10,333,533, forward strand.
CTTCTGTCGACGCTAGAGTACAATATGATCACAAATGTAGCCCCGTGATTGTAAAACTATATTTGACGTTGAAAAAGAAGTGACAGTCACTGTACTGAGAATTGTAGTTACTGTAAACTACTACGGCTCAACACCGATCGGTTAGCTCCAATAGATGCGCTAATATGTGTGCTGAACGTGTCCACATTGGACACACCTCTGCCTTGATCCCACACTCTGCTATTTGTAAATGTAATCCCCCTGGTGAGGTTGTGTATTATTCACTGTATAATGACTGTGCACTAGGCTGAGCGATCATCATTGTGCGGTCATTACGCTCTATTACGACAAGCATGTAATGAGATTCTGGGCTGTGGGAAAGGTTGGGAAGAGAATAGTTTGGGCGCTGATTAGCGCTGATCAACTCTCGACTCTGTTGTAACACTTTCTCCATCAGTGTCGTGACCCCTGCTGAGTCCATGCGCAGCTTCAGAAGAAATTGACTGCAGGTGCAACATAACACCAGCAGCTTTATTTCGGGGTAATTTCATTTATTTGGAATGATTAGGAATTAAATGAATTAAAAATGAAGGCTTAATATTTGAAAAATATAGCCGTAAAATGCAGTGTGTATTAGATATGATAAAATGCTCAATCCCTTGGCCCAGACAGACTGGTGCACTTTCTGCCCTCCTCTCCTCCTTCCCTCCCTCCCTTCTACCCTCTCATCTCATCCCAGCTGCCGTGTCATCTGCTTCTGCTTTATCCCACCTAATTAATAGGAATCTTTGTTATAATGATCTGAGCATGAGCCTCTGACTCCATGCATATGCAATGAGGGTTCGAGAATCCAGTTGCCTTGGTTGCAGAATTTGAGGCCTTCTTCAGCCATGTAGCTGTTTGTGTTTCCTCTGGGTGCAGCATCCCACTGCTTAGGCCAGGACCTTCCTGGCAGGACTCATATGCGCCCTGGCCAAATACCAGTCAAGCATTTTCCCATCCCCTTTAATAATATGCTTCTCATTTTATTTCATTTGGGTCTTTCAGACACATATCATGATGCAAGTAATCTGTTTGATTAAATACTTATTACAGGTTTCTATCTGCTACAGAAAGTTTTTTTTTTTTTCTTCCTCTTTTTCTGCATATGTGTGTGCGTGTGTGCGTGCGTGTGTGTTCTGTCTTGGCCCGCGGCACGGTGCGCCAGCCCAGCGGAGCAGCGCTCTGGTCTGTCACTTTTGTTTGAATAGGTAATGCAGATCTGTTCAGGCTGAAGAGACATGAGCTGGAATCGCTTGTTAGGACATATGATCAAAAGCCGCTCTCTGCTCTCTGCCAATCAACCCTCTTGTCACCCTGTGAAGCAGACGTTAAATAGATTTTTCGGCCGTACGGTGTGGGCAGTCTGCCAATTTGACATTTGAACTTGGAAAAAAAAAAGCCCAGTAGCTAGCCTTTTACTCTCCCCCTGTCTAATCATCCTTCTTCAAAAGTTTTGCACCTCTACAGTGGTGGTTTTACTAATGGAAAATAGCACTCTGGAAAAATTTAATTTATAAAAAAAAATTCACAACATCATCAATACAAATTGTAAAGAGGGCACGACTAATACTGATTTTGTTTTTAGGCAGATACAGAAAACACCAATCTACCTTTTGTTTTTGTGATGGCTCATTTCTGGAAAAGCTCGTAAGTGGGGTCCTTCATATCTCAAAGCACATTGTTTATTTTCAACGTCTTTATGTCAACCTCACTTAATCTAACCAATTTTTCATCTGCCTCCCACCCTGACTCTCTTGTGACAAAGTTGCTCCTGTGCCAGGCAGAGATCAGAGCCCAGGGCTAAACGGAGGGTGTATGGGCTAAACAGAGTGCCTGGTCCCCCCACTGAATTATGTATTTACTATCTGTTCCAAAGCAGATCCCTCACACAACACACACAGACGCAGTCCCCGTAGGTTTCGCTTTACACAAGCGAAGATATAGATTTTGTTGTCCCTTCCTGCCGCTGTCTTCATCATTCACATGACAAAACAAGCAGCTGCTTCTTCAATGTGCCATTCTTTGCATTCAAGATCACCTTCCCCAGTTCTCATATTCCGATTAGTCAACAGTAGCAACTGCTGGGGAGCATTCCAGGGGCCATCTTCCCGGGTTTCAGCTGTTCAGTGTATCCCCCCCTTGCACTCGCGCGGCACAAAACTCCCATTGTGATCCTGGCCATTCTGGCTGCACAGGAACCCCTTGATAGGAGGAAACGGGTGTTTCTTCGAGACAAATCACAGCCAGAGTTACACAGAGGCTTGTTTGTCCTCACACACACATACACACCCGCATACACGTGGACGAACGTACATGTGCGTACGAGTTCTAGGTATACCTCGTCAACTGCTTATCAAATTGAGTTAATTATATCACGGCTCAGCGAGTGGGGGCCTTGTGTTTTGTTTCGCAGAGAAAAATAGCAGCAGTATCACTTTGACTGTTTTATTTGACACGGCAGCATTTGGAGAGGTGCAACGATTGTGAAATGCTGACACATAAGAAGGCAGAGGCCATTAATGCTGCTATATTTGTCAGGAGGCTGTGAAACCTCTCTCTCCATTGAATAAATAATAGCCGGCTTTAGCCAGCAAAACGGGGCACGGCAGGGATGAGAAACAATCAAAGTTCAAAATATTTGAGGTGGGGACCTTTTGGGAGAACAGTGCTTTTGTGTATACCGTATGCTGTGCCAGCTCAGTGTCGCCGCCCTAGCTGTGGCATTCAACTCTCCAACATTGTGCACATGCACACAGCCCCACAAAGGAGCCGGTGTCATCTGACCAAGGATCAAAATAGTTGACATGTAACCCACACCCTTGGCACACACAACCTCTGAGGCTCGCTAATGATTTCAGAGCACATCGCCGGCTTGTTCTGTAAGTCGCAGGTACGTCAGCCATGCGGCGTGCAGATCCGCCTTGACACGAGCAAACATGACAACGAGTGTACTTGCGGCCTATTAACATATTTGCATTGTTTTCCTCCTCTCCGCAATCACGCGTGTCAAACACCATGAACAAAGAGACGCTTTAATCTGCTGGGATGAAACAAGTGTTTCCTCCCACACGCTGCCTTTCTTTTCCCTTCTCCCTGTTCAATAACATTCCGAGTGGCAGGAGATGGGATGAGCGTGTCAGACCCAATGAATAGAAATGTGTTTTATGGCACTGCAAAGGCTGAGTGGCAATGAGTCTTAATTTCCTGACAAATGTCATCTCCCATTGGATGTACATTGTAATTTTTGTCTGCTAGACTTTGAAACCATGTAAAATGTTGAAGGGATTTTGCTGACATGGCACTTATCTTAATATTCCCAATTTATCATCATATATAATTATAGAAAAATTGTTTTTTAGTTTTATCTGGTGGGGATGTTTGGTTGCCTTTTGCTTGTTTCAACGCTCTCAAAATAAAAGTTCCGGCCTTTTTTACAATCCAAATCTGATCAGTCATATACCAAACAACTCAAATTCTCATGCAACTTTCTTTTTCCATGTGATTAGTTCTCTTGGACTGAAACTCCTTTTTGTAAAAGAACTGAAAGTAACAGGAGTGTTTTTAAACAATGATTTTTCATTTATACAAAAAATAGCAATACGCAGTATTTTGACACTAAGCACATTATAATGATTGAACTAATTATACGTTCAAGAAAAAGAAATTATAATAATTTAGGAAACTGGACTGAGCTGAGATTTTAACACAGTTGAAATATCATCGACACAGCTCCTTGTGAACCTTGTGACGTGGAATATTAAAACTTTTTCTGAGAGGGTTATGTGTTAAGGTCACAAGAGTGTGTAAAAACCCCAGTGACACAAGAAGTGTGAGGATATTTTTTCTTCAAAAGAAAATAAACCTAATGTATAGTTTAGGGTAAGGACTAACACATACATATCTGAAAAATAAAAAACTTGATTTGGAAATATTCAACTTCATCACATCTAATTTCAGGTAACAGCAAAAGGCAGCAAATGCTATTTTTTCAGTGTTCCACATATAATTAGAATCTTTTAAATTGTATTTATTAGAAATGTGGAGGATTCTGCTTCACAATAAAATATTTTACCATTTATTTTATTGTGCATTTATACTACATTCTATTTCCTGGTGATGCCAGATGCCATTGATACAGTGGAATGGATGTTGCCTAAAATAGAAAAATTCATTTTGGAGAACTTTTTGACAATTCTCCTGATGGAGCTCAGTCAGCCGAGAGAAATAAAACGGTCTGTCTGTCTTAGAGAGTCGGCGTGGCTCAGCCATCCTGCCGAAAGGAAACGAGCCAATTAAAGAGGAAAATGTAGCTTCTTATTGTGGATGAAGCCACTTGGACAACAGCATATAGAGAGAGAAAGAGCGGGCAAGTGAATATTGAATCGTTAATGTTACTTGATATTGTATTTCCCTGCTAAATGGAGAGAAAATCCTGTGTGGAAACGACCGTATATTAATTTTCATATCACTTTGCAGACGGCTGTAATGCTCACATGTGGTGTTTAAAATGTTGCTTATATTATGACAATATACACACAGGTTTTGGTGCATGCACCGCTTCTTTTATAACTAGAAAAGTATGGATCCTTGGTTTTAAGGTAAACAGAAATTGTGCATTCTGAATTCTGGTGTCTCGGCAAACAAACTAAGTTTGAGATTGAATCAATGCAGAAGTTGTCAGCAAGTTGAATTGCTTTTAACTACTTTTTAAAAGTGAAATTGAACTGTGCTTGAAATTGAATATGCTGTCGCCTTGACTCGAGTTATTTTTTTTTAAAGTGAAACTCGTGATGTATTGTGAGAATGTTTCCACCCACACAGACTTTTCCAGTATTACAAGTGGCAGTCACTGGCTCCATGTTGTAATGTAATTTGTTAGTTTCTCTAATACCTCATGTTATGGTTCAATCTCACAAGCAATGAACTAAAGTTTTGGGGTCCATACAAGACTGCAAATTATAATGTATTCATGTGGATCCTATTAGTCTCTTTTTGTCCTTGTAGAGTCAGGCAGTCATTAATTAACTAAATCAGACTGAACGGCCATGATCACAGCGCTTGACGTGTTCCTTTGCACATCTGTCAACATAGATGAATAAATAGGAATGTTTTACAAGCATTGATTAGTTGGCGAGTGTATATTTGACAGTTGAATTGCAGGGCACTCCCTCCCCCCAAAAAGTAATTACATTTTTGTAACAAATTATATGAATTTATTAGTGTGTAAACCCAAATGATTACCAACATCAAATGAAAATTATAAATTTAAATCAAGACCATGTTATGTTCATCTTAGAAAGTGAGGATGATCAGCACCGTAATGTTGAACACTATCAAGTAACCACACTCACACACACACACACACACACACACACACACACACACACACACACACACACACACGCACGCACGCACGCACACACACACACACACACACACACACACACACACTCACACACGTGATTACACTGTATCAGGTTAGAAAAAATCTATTCATCCAATTTTGTACTTTAGAGAATTTTTTTTAAACATTATGCTTTATTTGATTATTATTAATACACTTATACTGAATTGACTTTTAATCAACGTGTATGTGTGATTCAGTTATTTAATGAAATTATATTGGCTGATTAATTCCAAAAAATATAAATAAATAAATAAATAAATAAATAAAAAATAACTTCTTTGATTGTTCCTTAATGCTTACAACATATCAATCAAATATGAATAAATATGAATTATAGGCAAAGCAGTTGACTGCTTTACAATACTCTATCCTCTTGTATTTGTTTAACTTTACAACAGAGAAAAATCGGCAAAAATCTGGCAAATGTTTTAAAATTTTTGGGAGGAGTACAAGCGGAATGTTTGAATGTGATTATGTTTGTCTTATGTTGGATAGTGTTAATGTGTAAAAAAAAAAGAAACAAAAAAGAAGGAATTTAATTAACCCGGCCAGCCGATTAATCAGTTGATCATGCTCATGCTCACTGCATCCGAATAGAGAAGCGAATGGAAGAAAAGTTGATTTGGCTCTCCCAGCATTTAATGGGCCGAGTTCTTAAAAGTGACCTTGTGGGGTGGAGAGCGGAGCCGCGCAGCAGCTCCTTCCAGCTGCACACATGGCATCCATCGGGGGCACAATCACGCACAGTCCCAACACCTCAGGCTCGGACATATGTTGAGTTTTATTTCATTCTTCTGACATTAATCCTATTCACCAGCTGTTCTGCCAGCTGCCACTCTCCGGCTTAAGGGGAGATTGCAGTTTTGGGGGCTCAGAGTACTGGTTTATCTTGGCTCCTTGTAGCCTCCTTGCAAAGTTTTGACTGCATCTTTTTTTTTTTTTGTGCCCTCTTGCAACGTTTGTGTTCCTTGAATTGAAAACTTGCCCTCAGTCTTATTTCATGGATTTGTTTACTTGTGTCCGGTGGGCTTAATGCTTATGTAGGTTTGATTCAGTGCACACATCTTGCTCTTTTTATGACTCATATCATATGCTCACATCTTGCCCTTTTTATGATCTATGCTCTGAGGCCCCTACAAAAAAAAAAACGGCATTATTTTTTAAGGTGAAGTCGTGTAGATACTGTTAGGGAAATTCAGACGTTTGTTTCAATAGGAAGATAATTGCTGAAAACATCTGCAGAGACCACGAGTGTGTAAGAACTTCAAGAAGTAACTGCTTTAGAATGCCCTGTTTTCAGTATCGAGTCATACATGCACGTCACACAGAAAAAAAGGCAGAACAGCATTAAGGGGAATTTTTATGTTAACATAGTCCATTGTGACTGCCAGCCTGTGGACGGGGCTTTCATGCTTCCGTGTTGTCAGCTGTGAGTGCACGCACATCACGGGGCGAAGGCGAAAGAACTGGGATTTTATTTTTTTAAAGTCTGAAAGACGGTGTGTGAACAAGGGCTTCAGGTTAGTTTTGTAGCATTCGAGTTTGTCGTGAAAATGTGGACGAGCTGGCATGCCCACAACGTTCGAGAAAGGAAAGAACAAATTGATTTTTCACAATTTTGAAGTTTTATTTCAATTTTGTTCCACAAAAATTTGCCAGGCTTGCTAATAATAGTCTGAGGTAAGTCAAATTGAGAAAACATTTATTTTGACTTCACACTACAGGCACTTTGAGAGAAACATGAGACAATGTGCCAATGCTCAGAATGCAGCTCATACATCTCTTGCCGTCAAACTTCATTTCTGGCCATGGCCTCAGCCTCTATAGTTATGATTATTGACTTATTGGGTCTGACATAAGTCACATTTATGTGCATTGTCTGGAAGCATACTCAAGTGTTCTCAATGTCATTTCTGCTGAGGTACGAGCGGGCGGTCTGTGCGCAAGGGCCGCAATGAATTGATCATTGCTCACTGCTCACTTTAATAATTCAAGCCTGATTGCCAGCGAGTGCCGCAGTAAAATGGATCGGGAGAAGTCACATGCTTCTCGGCTCAGAAGGTGAAGCCTCCTGGGTATGCTTAATTTATATGTGCTTGATAGACACATGTATTTAGAGGGGTGAGGGTGCTGCGTCTGTGTAGACGGCCTCTCCAAATGGGCAGGTCACCACCACGGGATTAACACCTTGCTCGCTCGAAAGCACGGCAGAAGGGGAAGGTTACGTTGAGGAGGAAAAGAGCTAAGTGAGCAGCTTCAATTACTGAGGAAAATATGTTCTTTCTTTTGTTTGGCAATTAGCAGATTCAATTCAAATACATTTAGGAAGTGGGTGACGATGAAGTTGGTGCAGATGTTTTATTTAAATTGTCTTGTAGTAGCACTGCTGTCAACATCAACTGCGGAGGATGTAGTGGAAGAGAAGTGGCGAGTGCCACGAGTGTTTTTATCACAAAGATTATTAAAGCAGTTGAAATGGTTACTTATGGAACCATTACTAATGGAACTTACTACTGTAAGTGTCAATTAATGTACTTATTAATTACAGTAAAAATGTTAAGATGTTAAATAATTGTAATTCTGAAGGATTTTAAGTATTTTTTCTCGTCCAATAAATAAGAGATTTTTCTCCGGTTCACACTTTTTAGCAAATGATAGAGAGTAATATTTAAAGTTTTTTCAGAACACAAATGACTGCGTTTACTTTGAACCTGAAAAATGGCAAAATACGCCCGTGTGTCAAAGTCTTTCAGGGTGTGAACAGTAACATTGAAGCAAAAACATTACCAAGGAATGAGTTATGATTTACTATTTAGAAAGTAAACTGAAAAAAAGTGAGCTAGTTGTTGATAAACAGAGGCACCCATCTAATAAAGCCAGGAAGAAAGCGTACGAGAACCTGAGATGAGGCACATCCCGTTAGACGAGGCCGCCTATTCATAGCAAGTGTTTACGTGAGCCAACAAGATGTTCGGAAGGTGGCGAACATTCGATGTTCACCGAGCGGAATAATGATTAGGTCTCAGTTAAGGTGCAGGTGCTCCACAATAGTCTGCCATGTCTGAAGGAGGTGGACCTTTTTACTTATGCATGCCAGAACAAGTAATTACATCTTTGGAAGCTCAAATTATTTAACTGCTCCAAAAAGTCTTCTCGAAACGGTAGAGGTTATTAAAACGGTTGAAAACGAGGAAAGGTAATTGCCTGAAAATGAGGGACAACGCACTGTTGTGCTGCGAATGTTTTTTTTCTTACCCTCTTTAGCATTTGCATTGTGCGGCATCACCCGGGTGTGTAACCTATTGCGTTCCGATTGCTCCGCTTGCAATTAGTGCCCTTTTTGTCTTCGCTTCAATAACGCCATGATTATGGAGAGTTCAGGAGTATTTGTGGCACTAACAGCTGTTGTCTCAGGGACTACCGGCTGAATGACAAAAACATGTTTTCTCTCTACATTTCCCTTCCCTGCCTGCCTCTTGTGATTAGTATGTTTTATTTGCTGTGATGATGGGGGTCTTGTTTTTAGGGTGTCTGTGATTAAGATATTCAAAGGACTCCTCAGAGTGTGTCACTCATTTGCCCCCCCCCCCTCATCAATTTCGACTTTTGATTTGTTTCCCATGCAGTGGAGAGGGGATGGCAAATTACTGTAAATGTCAGCCTGTCATTGTCTGACTGCCATTCACAGTTGTGTGAGCCAGCGTTCAATCTGTCAGTAAGGTTAAATGCATGCACAGAGAGAAGAGAAGATACCAACGGCGGCATGTCAAATTTTGCACATTCACAGAATTTACTTACACATGAAAATGTCAATAAAATACACTGTATGTTTGAAAGAAGATTCATACGATTGTATTGATATACATTCCTTAATGTAATATTTCCTCCTAAAGACCCCCATTAATCTTTTCTTGTCTTTTAACAGCTGATTTACTGTGAACATGTGCGGGACATAATCTCTGCCATTCATCCTGCTCTGTCTTCCTAAATCCTTCTCTCTTTTCACATCCTGACTGAAAAAGCTTTTCATAGTGTTTTATGACTGGAAAGATAAAAGAAATATGTATTCTGATAAAGAGAAGCAAATGGAATTGATCACTGCTTTTGTAAAACTGCAAGGGGGAAGAAAGGAGGAGAAGTAAGCAATCAACAATCACATCCCTATTATCACCTTATTGTTGCAACCTACAGTGGATTTAAAAAGTCTACACACCCCTGTTCGAATGCCGGGTTTTTTGTTACTGCCCAAAATCTCTCTCTCTCTCTCTCTCTCTCTCTCTCTCTCTCTCTCTCTCTCTCTCTCTCTCTCTTTCTCTCTCTCTCTCTCTCTCTCTCTCTGTATTACTTGATCATGGGAAATGGTCATATTAGAAGCCTCATCATTAAACTTTTCAGATGTAATTGTGAGCTGCTAAAAAGCAACAGGAAACATTTGCAACTTGGTGCAAAAGATGACAAAATGGTAGTCAAACTGAGTTTCCTCCCTTTTTGTGAACTGGTAAAAGTAAAGAGCCCAGAGAAAAAAAAACAAAAAAGCTTTTCAATTTTTTTTCTGCCATTTCTTCCATCTCTGTTTATTCATAAAAAGAGAACACTCATTCTCTCCCCCAATTCTGACTTTCAACTTTTTGTGCTTGTGGTCAGTCTTTGGTGACAAATTAGATGCAGTGCCTCTTTGTATAATTTTCCATCCCCTCACAAATTTAGCAACACAGAATACAGCCCAAACACAGTGTCCATGCAGTTTTTTTTTTCTTTCATGTAGCTGAAATCAGCTGCCCTCAACACTAAAAAAAATGGCGTGTTTAATTTATACAATACAATACAATACAATACAATACAATACAATACAATATTGTATACATTTTTAATGTAACTTTTTATACATATAGTGCTTTCACAACAGGTGTAGCTGTAACAAATTCTAATTTAATTGTGGTAGGACAAAATTAAATCATTTGAACGCAAATAAATGTTTTAATGGTTGTATAGTGTACATAAAAAGGCATCTGGATTATTTCACACAACCATTTGATGAAATAAAATTGAACAAATTCAACACACCATTTTTTTTCAATGTAGTAGATGAGAAGAGATCCCGTTTAGCAGGAATACAGGGCTGTAAATCCTTTGGAATATCCTCCACAGACTGTTATCCTTGACTTGTGGCTAATTTCTTTCTCAATAGTCCTCTCTTCACTGCCAATGGCTTTGTACCTCAGCAAACACTAAAATGTGAATATCATCTTTCTCCCAGGAGAAAAGCGCACACGGAGAGGCTCGGAATGCGGTGGTAGTCAGTTGAAACAATTTAAGCGCTGACAACACACTGTAATCAAACACCATTTGGTGGCGTGTTGTAACAAACCATTTTGTCAGGCCGTTTTCAAAATGGGTGTTGTGTTGCGTCAAAACACGGAGTCACAACACTCTTAGTGATTTCTTCATTTTAGTACAGACCGGACATCTTCACAAGTGAAATCATGATTTTACATTTACATACTGACACAACTTGATTTGTTCTTTTATTGTTTTGCCACATTTAGTGAGAGAGTTTTAAAAAATAACTTATGAACAATAAAAGCCTGTAAAAAATAGTAGAGCAATGTGTCAGACATGCCAAAATCAAGTACATTCAATGAAAAAAAAAGTAAAGGAAAGGGAACACGTTTATATAGAGTTATTTGTGTACGTATGTTTGACGACTTATCCCAAGACATTTCATTTTTCAGCTACATTTCCTTGAAGTTTTTTTTAATAGTGCTAATGACCGAGATAAATGAGCAAAAAAGTGCAGACAAGCGATCATATCAAGTATCAGCGTAAATAAAATAATTATTTTCACAAGAACTAAAGAACCTTCATGGAAAATGACAAATGCAACTGTTGGGCTGTTGATTGTCAACTCTTTTATCTAGCTGTATGTAAAAACGTGTTATAAGGAGTAGGGACTTTTGTATCTGTTAGGTGTCATCCACATCAATAATATCACAATATGTCTACAGGAAGATGATAGTTGTGGCAGAAGATAAACATTGCATTTGGCCGACGACTCTTCACATTTGGAGCGCCATTTGGAAACTGAAAAAGTCTCAGGGAAAAAAAAAATGGTTAGGGACATTTTTCCAGCAGAACAGCACCAGCCCCAGAGGAGACAATGCGACCCAGACAGGCTTAGCAGTCCCAAAAGCATCCCCCCTCTCAATGGGAGCACGTCTTGGACACACACTCCTGTAGTTTTGTATGTTGCTATCTGCGCTCGCTGCAGAGCGGAGGAGGTCCGTGCCAGGCGAGGGTCCGTAGGGAGCGCTGGAATCGCTGGGTCTGGAGGAAGTTGGTCCAGATCCAGTGGGGTGATGTGGGCTTGGTGACAAGCCAAGCTGTCTCGCGCAGCGATGCTGGGAAAATGTAAATAAGCGCCTGATAAGGGCTATTGTTTTCATTCCATTCTCATCCCAGCTGAATGGCCTGCTCCCGAGCTACAGAGCATTTTATCTGGAGAAGGGGAGGAAAAGCAGCGGGAGGGATGGGGGTGTGAGAGAGTAAGGAGCCCCCATAAGAAAATAAAAATAAACACATAAGAGTCTTTGCCACAATTATGACGTCCTTGCAAAGAAGCAAACCTCCCGACTTTAAAATGTACACAACCATTTTGTTCGTGAATTGCTTGGCAATCCAATGGTGTTTGGACTGTCAGAAATAATTCATAATGATTAAAATAGGATTCAGTGTCAAGGTAATAATAATTTTACCAATACCAACCGCCAGCGTTTATAATTGATCCAGATAAAACAGAAAATGAAATGGCATTCTTTTCATTAATTGAAATTCTTGTGTTCAAAAAATGCGTGCTTTTTTACGCACACATGGTTTAAAAAAGTGCGTCTCCATTCGTGTTTTGTTGACAGCGTCTCAATGCTGAAAGGTTATTTTATTGACAAATCCAGGGCCCCATTATTCAGTTCTTCCAGGTGGAAGGCAGGGAGGACAGCGGCGCATTCCAGCTGTAGCCTCTCCTGTCGGAACACTTGGCAGGTCGGGTCTGGAGAAGCGAGGGAGTGGCTGTTCTCCTGGGAGGGAGGTGGAAGGGAGGGGAAGGACTGGAGTAGAATGGAAGCTGGCACCGCATTATCTCCACCAGTTGGCGCATTCCTTAATGATCAAGCGCTGGAGCGGCATCTGCCAGGAAAGTGAACGTGTGCAAAGGGGGGAAAAACAAGAACATATGCGTGCCTCCTGACACACGTTGACTGTGTCTGTTTTACCTCCCTCTGCCACCCCCTTTTTAAATAAACCCGCTTCCGGGGTGCAATGTCATGCACTGATGTTTCTCTGACGACAATGACTTGAGAGGCTTTTGTTTTGGGGTGAGGCCCGGGGAGGAAGATCTGAGCTCCCTTTTATAAGCTGTGATCTTTGTGCCACACGGGAAGTTGTAAAATATGCACAAACACATGTAGCTTTTTCACTCTTTCCCGTGCCGGGTCAAGGGGACACACTGTGAGCTGGGAATTGGAAAGTCAATAAAGCAGAAATAATGTTATAATGACCCCGATCTGAAGACGTCCTGTCGACCCCATCACATTGGAGGAAGTGGACAATCAAACAAAATGGTTACTCCGCTTGATCTCTGAGAAAGTCCTCCTTAAACAAGGCAATAACAACCAGTGAACCCCCTGTTACTCCTCGGTCCCTCTGAAGTTAGACTGTTGCCAAGGGTAGCAAACACTGTTTACTGTGTTAAAGCCGAGCCAAGAGATGGAAACCGAAAAATAAAAGGACACAATGCGCGATAAAAGGAAACAATTGTTCAGTGCAGTGCGGTCAACACTACTTTTGAATATGACCAAATATGATGAAAGTCATAGGTTGAGTCATGCTTTCACATTTAACAGCCTGTTGTCACTAGATTATTTTTTTTAATTCCATATTTTAACAAATAGAGGACACATTTGGGAGGCTCAGGGTATTGAATCAATCTCACCTGAACTGTTCTGGTTGACTTAGAAGCATTGTTGCATGAGTTAATGAACCCTGCTTGAATGAGAGGTGTAAAAGTCCAAGACAACCACTTGTGGTCAATTTAATAACCTTTGAATGAAAGGATCGAGATGAATGAGATTATTCACAGGCAGTACTAATTTGGGACTTCTATGAAAAACCTCCATCCATCCATCAGTCCATTCTTGAGTGAGTTTGCTTCAATTTGACATTTCTTTGTTGGGCATCACTATGGGGGTTTGCCTCCAAATGATACTTTGGACACTTTGGAATTGCATAAGAATCATTTGAATAAACTCTTCAGATGTGTTGATACGATTGAAGACATTAAGCCTGAAGGTAGAGGATGACGTTCGTTGCTGGCGTTTGATGGGAACAAGCTGACCTCTAAGCAATATTGGGACGGCCGAGGTCTGGGTCAGTCAGCCCGGTGTGTTCCTTATCAGTGTCTCCAGCGACAGCATGGCAGATTGCTGCCATTCCTCCTCTGATTCATTGTCTGCTGGACAAATGTTAATTGTTTTCATTATTGGCAGCCATGTGCACGCACGGGCCTCCCGAGTCTCAGTTCTTGCCTTCCAATTGATGGGTGCATTTATGCTAACCATACAAAGTCTGCCTGCTCCCTCTCACCTTCCTCACCTCCTTTTTCACTTTCTCCTTACATCAATGGAAGTGTGTAATTTTCTTACTTTCTTTTTTTATAGACTCATCCTGCATGGAGAAACTACTTTCTAAAGACTGGAAGGAAAAGATGGAGAGGCTCAACACAAGCGATCTTCTCGCTGATGTCAAAGGTAACATTCAGTATGCTGGTCGCATTAAGAACAGCAAACTTGCAGCACAGATCCCACAACAGCTCCGTCATTCCTATCAGTTTCTGCGTTATCTCAGAAACAAGCTTTTACTTTTACAGAAGACAAAGGCCTTTGGCTGCACTCTTCATTGAGATCCCATTTATCTTTTGTTGGAATGTCCAACTCTCTCCAAGCGCTGACTCTTTAATTCAATTTACACCCATTCTTAGTTTTGGAACAACGTAGTGTCGTCGTCCTCTTCTACAGCCGCAGCACATGCAGAGCGTAACCGTTGAACCTGGCGTGCGCTTGATGTAAACAAAGCAGGAGAAATGCCACTAAAAAGGAGAGAAGCACAATCGTCTCCTCAGCGAGTCTGCACCGGAGTGGAATGTCTCCGCTCTGACAGCAAACGCCCCGTGCTGCGCAGAGTACAGCAAAGCACAAATCAGTACTCCCCGAAAAAAGGTTGTTTATGATAGGGTGAAGGTGGGCCGCGGATGGGCAGGGCTGCTTCTTAGTTCTTAGCACCGACTGTTACTGAGTACTCTGGAGTGTTTATACAGCACAGGAAAGCACAATACCAGCTGGCTGATAACACCGGGCTGTCACCGGGTCTTCATTGCCTCCTTCGTCATTCCTTTCAGCACAACAAAAACCAAAATCATCATCACGTCGGTACTATTCCTGGATTTTGTAATTTAAATATCAATTTTCCCGAAGGCTGCCAAGTGTACCTGAATGAAGGAATTCTCTAAATAGCCAACAAAACGATGTATCTTGATTGTGCCTGCTCTTGCTTACTGTGCTGTGTAAGGTATGCCAGAAATTTCAGGACTAGTCACAAGAGCTTCGGTGCAAACTATAAATGGCAACTTTTCCTCTTGAATGTGATCCTCCTGGAGTCTAGCACACTTTCTCAGGTTTTTCTGCCATGGCCTTATGCACTCCTAAAAGGATTCTTTTGGGATTGTCCACAGCTCCATCAGCATCATGTCGTCCTTGCCTACAAAACAGATTTTCTTTATGACTCAGTCAGGAAAGAAGACGGGAAAATAATCACAACGGAGATGAGTAGTGCGGTTGGTACAATGTTCTTCTCGGCCAGGAAGTGTCACATACTCAGGGCATCACTTTGTCATAGAGAAGCAGCCACAAGTTGTCACAACTCCTGCAAACACTGAATATCTCCCTGTAGACCTGCTGGTTGATCGTCCACTGGACATCAAAGATGAAAACTTGTCTTTTGTTGAAACAAGTCTCGGAACCTTCCATTCTGGGAAGTGCAAAATAGTTCATGTTTTTGCCTTTTTCAAACTCGTTTGGTTGAATTAGAGGAAGCACGTTTCCGCTGTTGGATGAATGACGAAGAAAAGATGAATTGATGGCGTGTAAACAGCCTAAAATACACATTATAACGTGTCTGTTGATGAGACTGTATGTGCACCTTAGTTCCTAATAGAAATGTTTTTGCTTATCACAGTGGCAGACTTAGATTTTTAATTAGCGTGCCATTTCATATGACTGTAGACATTTCAAAGGGCTGCTTTGTGCCCCCGCTTACAAATGTCTCGCTCGCTCTCTCTCTCCGTGTTTGAAGTTGGCCTGATGTAAATACGGCCAATTAAAAAGAAGCTCAGGGTTGGAGACTCACAAGGTCCGCCTAATTAAAACACAAACAAAGGTGCCAAGTAGAAAACACCTTCTGATTAAGATCTTAAGTGTTAGGAAGAATCAGATGTGCCATTCATTGTTTGGTTAAAAATCTACACAAAAGGCAAACATGCCTGTAGGTTAAAGATGAATAAAATAGTGTGTAATAAAGGCTGACATAAAGTCCGTACTGGATGTGTGGCCTTGTATCATCTGTGTTAATCGCTCACCATTTACTCTTCCAATTATAATGAGCTGACAACCTTTTGTCATTGCTCTGTCTTGCCATTGTTCTACAAATGAGAGAAAATAATTTAATTTAACGACACAGTTTTAACACTTGGCCTATTTTTTTTTTTTATCCATGAAGACATCAGTTTATGTTGGAATGGCCTCAAATACCTTTTTCCCTTAATGTGATCACACAAGTCCAGCAAACAAAAAGTATGAAAAACATCACAGCTCACCTGACAGGACATTTGGTGAAGTTAATTAAAGCAAGCTGGTGCACTTGAGTCAAACTTGCAGTGTTTTTAAGGGTTCACGCGTTGAGGTCTCCAACTGTCTCCTCTCGCGTGTTGTTGGCTCTTAGTGTCAACAGAAGCAGCAGGCAAAAAGCAGAGTAAGGTGAGGGATTTCTTTTCACCAGTCAATTCCTCAACTTCTATTTGTTTCCGTACCTCAGCTTACCTGTCAGTCTACAAGCACGATGAAGAGGGAGATGAAATCTCCTGAAAAAAAAAAAACTGTGCAAAAGTGAAGGTCGGCTGGAAGGACTCCAAACCGCAGAAAGCACAAGATAAGAAAGAAGAATAGACGAACTAGATAGTCAGTGGACATGTTTACTGTAACTCATCTGCTTATCATAATACATCTTTAAGCAAAAATACATACACAAGGACGATGTGATGCACTTTGTTAAGGCCAATCAGATCATAGTGGGTGGCATTTCCTTCAACAAGCTGTCCAACAAAACAAAAAGTCCAACAAAATAGAAAGCACTGGTTACTTCTCGAACTGACTTTTCTTCCCCACTCCCTTGAGCGCATTGCCGCAAGGGTTTGAAAACAGATGAGTAAATCCTTCTGAGAATCGAGCTGCAAATTGTCTTTGATAAAACGACTCAAGTAACTGATTACAGAACAAGCCACAATATTACAATCGGGGAACTGTAGGTTTACAGACATCAAATCCAAGATCTTTTAGACCCTTTTTTAGCCATGTTTAGACTAGTGAGGGCGCATAATTGTAAAGAACATTTTTTACTTAAGTTCCCCTTTAAGGCCTCATTTTTAAATGTGACAACTATTGGTCATCTGGAGAAAAATAAGGCAATGGTGTTTATTGTCGCTGTGGCCTTTTAAAAACGTTTAAACATCAGATTTCCGTTGCTATTCAAGGCCTTAATTAGAGAAACTACTTTATAAGGACCTCCAGGAGAAACACACGAGGACTTTAAGCCTTCACGTGAAAAGCCGAAAAGAACAATTTCACAAAATCAATCACGCCAAGGAGCAGACTGCATATCCTTTCCTAAGCCTGACCGCTATGAAAAACACGTCAACAATGAAGGTTTTATGTCAGAAATAAGCCATAGCCATTTTACTGCAGGTAACAATCTCTTTTAGAACCTATCACAAGCCTATCAATTTATTGTTGTTAGTATTATTATTATTATTATTATTAGTATTATTATTATTAGTATTATTATTATATGCTTTAAAGGCAAAATTGTCAGATTGGATCAACTTAAATTATCCAACACTGTACTCAGTAGTGGACACACACAGGCATGCACCAACAAACAACATGCACACACTTGCACACAAATACAGTAATACACAGTGTTATGGCAGATAAGGTTGCTCTGTGCTGCATGCATTGCTATGTGCAGGGGCTTTGAGCCTGCTACTCAACAGGGCTGTTTACGTTTCCCCGCTGAGTGCCAGTTTCCAGGGGGGTGGCTGGGAGGCAGAAAAAGAAAAAGCAAAATGCTCATGAATGTTCTCAAAGTGAAGGGAAATATCTATTTACTAAATTGGAACACAAGCTGTATTCATTCTGTCTGAATTTGCAAAAGAGGGAGGGGAGGGGAGCCTAACATTGTACACTGATGTTCAAATGTGCAGCTCAAAATCTGAAGCACGAAAATTGGGGCTCTCGCACTGTCGCAATCAATTTGGGAATGGTGTCTACATGACACTGGCCGGGCGCACACAGGCGGCCCTGTGGCGAGCAGATAAGTGCAAGCGCTTTAGGAGGAGAACACAGGGCAGGGCGAGGAGGCGACTGAGACTGATTTGATGCGAGCCCAACGGTACCTATGCCGCACTGACCGCTAACACACTGAGATTTGTTCAGACACCAGAATTAACATGAATAAAACACTTTACATTTGAATACACCAAAACACAAAATATTCTCATATTGTGTCTGCAAATCAGTAAAACAGATGTAATGAAAAGTTCTTGGTATAAGCCAATGTGGTACATGGGGCCACAGCAAAGCAAACCTCCAAAGCGACTACAATAAATCAACACCTCACATATTACATTTGCACAAACAAACAGCACAAAACCGTATGTGTCCACTTGCTTGCCTCCAAAATGCCACCGTTAGCAATTTGTGCAAAACACCTCAGTCAAGTCTTTGCCCTGTGCACTCAGGTGAAATATGAGCCACAGTAAATCATTATTTCTCGGGCCACAGTCTCCAGATGAATGTACTGGAGTGTTGAAGAGTGTGTTTTTCTCTTCTAATGAATTGTGGAATTTAACTTGTGGCAGTGCAACTAAGATCTGAAATGTTTATGTGTGCTGCTCATTTTCCCTTTTGCAAGTCTGTGTGAGTTTCTTCTTCTTGAGACGTTGAAAATAAATAAAAATAGGTATAGTTTAATCGTTGACGTTTACTGTCTAACCAAACAAAGAGAATAACACCTTGAGTATTGAAAACAACCACATAGCGTAGACGTTCAGTCTTTGCTTAATACTCTATACGCTTCTATGTTGCAGTGCTATTACCCATTACGACAGACACTAATGGTGCAGGAACACATAAGGACAGATGATATAACAGTACTAAAACTCCTGAAATCTTTATCCTCTTTAAACAACAACTAATATTAGTGCTGCACTGATGAGCTGTGAAGAGTTGAGTCCTCTCTATTAACAGTATGGATGTCTTTCTGTCTTATGCTGACGCCAGGTGGCCAAAGCAAAATGGCTATTTGACTGATGCAGTGTGTCAAATTATTAATTAAATTATTAAATTAAATTATTCATGTTTTTTATCCTGTCTGATTATAATGTTATTTTATGTTTCATAGATTACAATATTGTGTTTTTTTCCTCATTAAAATATTTTGAAGAAGGCTGCATTGGATTGATGGCCTTTCCGTTCATTTCAATCAAATGAATTACACTTTTATCTCAAGGCAGCGCTGTATTCAATCCTTGATATCACACACGGAAGATGTTATGATCAGACTGAAATCGTCAATATAAAACCACTGTATTGTCAAAATAAGAAATGATTCCTATTCAATTTCGTCGCAGCGATCACATCCTTGATCAATGACTGATGAACATGATCTTACTTGAATGCATCATCAACACAACACCATCAGTATTTTTACAACTGGTTTGACCTCGCGCAACACACTGACATGGTTGCTACTCTTCAAGAGCAATAATCCAAACGCTATTGAAAAAGTCTCTTTTGTGCAATGTAACAATTACTGTACATCCAGTCTGAAAGACCATGAATTGACTGTGTGTGAATAGAATGCACTAACATTTAAATCATACCTTGATCGCTGACTCATGTCATTTCCACTTTGTTCACGGCAAACCTTGAAAACTGTTTGTTTTTTATGTAATAAGGGCAGAAGGGTCAAAATCTAGTGAGAATAAGCAATACAGAAAATCAGTGGTTAGACAGCTGAATGGAAAGGTCAAATTCATTGTAATTAAATGGTTAGGAAATAATCTTTATCATTGAATTTTCTTTGTTCAGTTTGTAGCCAGTGCCATCGTTTCATCTTTGTCACATTTCTTGATCGTCCGAAATAACGACTACTGCAACAACAGCAGACACGTTTCTGTTTCTCTTGTGTTTGAATATCAGGGCCATTGGCATTCACGTGGAGTGATATGTTTAGGTTGAGTATCTATCTTGACTTAGATGAAGTATCTTCTTACCTTGTCCAGTGTCACAGACAGAAACTGAAGTGCTGGAGCTTTCATATTAACATAATTAAATGGAAGAGTGTGGCTTCCTCTATCATCAAAATATTAGTCTCCATCAGTGTACAGCTGAACTGTGCAAAATGAAGTGGGCTAGTATTAATAAACACTTCAAGTTCCAATCTGAAGATCTGCTGGGGCCCCTTGAATGGTTTTAATTCAATAATATAACCCAAACATTACAATGTATAAATGGTCATACCTATGCATCAACTCATGATATCTGTTGGTGCTGAGTAATGCCTGAAAAAGTTTGCACTGCAACAGGATAAGTGAAAGAGACTATATCCATTTGGTATTTGAGGGCAAAGTTTTTTTGGGCTGCCGATTATTCCATTGAAAATCCTTTAAGCAGTTTCTCAACCAGTCCTTTGGTTTTCATGGGAAAGAATTGACAAAGAGTCAGTTGACGGTTGACTTCACGTGTGTGCATTTATGCATGACAAGCACGCACCTTCTTTTGATTGAACATGTTAGAGAGAAGCGGCGAGAAGAACATACACCAGCTAAAAGATTATCTAAGATAAAATAAGCGATTATGTTCAGTTGAAGCAGTCTACTGTCGTATCACTTAGACAGGTTTTCATTTTCTTAGTCTCGGGTTGGAACACACGCACACATTTACCAAGCTGGCTGGGTAAGAGACAAAGACATTCCAGTAGCACAAAAAAAGAAACAGTTCCGATCAGGTTATAATGGCTCAGCTGCCCTAACTAAGGGAAAGGAAGAGAATAGGGCGCCTTGTGATTTTCCCCCTTTTCACCCTCGGCCTCCCTCGCTTTTCTTCTTTTTTTGTGTGCCTGAATCTTTTATCTGTGTTATTCACTCGGGACTCTTCAAAGTAACAAGCCTCCTTCTTTTTCCCTGTACTGGACTTGGAACCCAAATTAGAGACTGCTTGATTAGAGCAGAGAGGAGGGAGCCAAGGAGAGAGGGAGATGCGAGTATTGGACAGAACAAATCGCACCCCTACAAAGTGCCTTTTATCCAAAGACCCCAAGGCTCAAATACCCCCATTCCTCCCCAAGCAACCATGGCTCTGCTTGTTTTCCTCTTATCATTTATTTAGTCACCCATTGCTGTTTTCTGCCCTACATCGTGACGTTTAAAAGAAGCAGGACTGTCAAAATGTGACTGCTGAGGAGGGGACTGGGCCTGAGCACACAGACTCCTTTTCCTGTGTGTGTCAATTTAGAATGTCTGAAACAGAAGTCTGGGACCGCAGACAGTCAAAGTCTGAGCGCACTATCGAGGGCCATTCCATCTGTATTGTCCTGCTGGGGTGCACGCATCAATGAGGAAGTTGAGACAGCATGCTAGATAGAGCCTCGTGCCTTCGCATAGTGCAGATTTCTGGGCTGTCAGTCCGCAATCTTTGGCGCAATTTGAGGAGACATGTTAACGGGCCGACCCCAGCCCCAGCACTGTTAAAAGCCATACAATATGCAGGAAACGGCCTCCTTTGTCGGCAGGCTGCTCAGACACAGACCACAATTTTCCTCTTCTGCACCACCCAATAAAACTTTTATCTGCATTTTAAAGCTTATCCATAATTTAGAGCAGGATGAAAGAGATTTTTATACTAGCCAGTAAACAAAAACATATGCGCTTGATTTACTTCTGATCTCTTTGGGTATAACGCGTGTTTTTTCATTCTTAAGGTTATTCTAAAGATGCATTGCGATCACGCGTGAAAGAGCGAAAAGAGCAAAATGAGTAAATAGCACGAACGGGCCGGGCCGTCTGGGCTTCCCACAATTCAGCTCACCCTTTTCAACAATGGGCCCTCTGTTCATATTCTCTTAAGAGTCTGGACAGGACATTGAGTGGAAAGCGCCCAGCGGATCCTTTTGTGGCTCGTTAGCACCGCATTAACACAGCCACACAAGTACGCAGATGTACTGTACACGTGATTATTTTTGCCACTTTGAGCTTCTCATCTTCAGTGCGGACATTCCTGAACTACCGACTGTTCATCGGTAATGTGTCGTTTGGTCTATTAGCCTCCATTTGATTTTCTTTCTCCCTTCCTTTGCGGATTACGCGTTATAGTTTGTAGTCCCTTCCGACTACGGCTGTAATTTATTGCGGCGGTGCTTGATGCTTGACGCTGGTGACCTGTGGTGATAGCACAGACACTAGCAAAGGTTAAAAAAATTGGTAGCGATTGCATCAATTTTACAGATAAGCCATTCACAACAAGTCTAGTCGGGTGAATAAGAAGTCAATTCAAGCTGCACGCGGGCCGAATGAATAGCTGCTTTTAGGTGCTTTTTTTTTTTTCATAAGAAGTATAAATGGAGAATTGCCGCTCTCTTCCACTGCAGCAGGCAAGCGAAGGAAGAGCGAGATGAAGTGAAGTTCATACGAGCCAGCCAGTAAATTGCCTTGAATGGCTTTTGGAGGTTGACAGGCCCTATTAAGACAAACGGCTTTCCTCATCGGAGAGATAAAATAAATCAGGTGTTTAGTCAAATTAAAATAGTTTGAGTGGAGAGGGCCCCTGGGAGCTCTCGCAGAAACACAAGACAGATGTGGCCAGAGACGAGAGGAAGACACCCAGGAAAGAATCAGCTTGTGCTGGCCGCAGGCCAGCTTTCACTGCACGGTTTTGTTATATCACCGCGGCTTTATACCGCTCTCCCTCCTCTGTCACTTCTCTCCACAAACAGCTTGTCACACACGAGTGCAGTCGGAGGAGAGTGAGTTACTGTCCAGCCTCTCGCTGGCAATTATGTTGGCTGTGTAAGTCAATGGTGGGATCACTTAGCATTGATTAGGCGGATGGAGAGAGCAGTGCAACCGAGCAGTGTGGACCGCCAAAGAATTGAACATTTATGCAAACATTGCCTGTTGGTGTCTTGGCTGCATGTTTCCTCAGTTTGTCAGTTGGATGGCTGGATGTGGAAGTCGATCAAAATAAGCGAGCACACCTAAAATGTGTGAAATGGCTTGTGTGCCTTTTGAGCCGTATATGCAACTAAAGCTTAGGTCGGCTTACTTGGAGCCAGCCACAAGAACGAATCATGCCATATTGTCCAAGACAAAAAGCGATAGCTGTCTTTTGGTTAACTCTGTATTATTTGGTTGCCTTTTCCACGAACGCATCAAGTCCATTTGTTTGAAATTCTTTTTTGCGCTTCATTTTGGCAAAAACTACAAGAGCTACTTTAAGTGCAAAGCCATCAGTCTCCATGACCTTTACACCTGTTCCCGAGAGCTGGAGCAACCTGTTAAGAGTGAACATCACAATCTCTGGAGATCATGACCAACGTGAACACCACGCAAAATCTGTTAGCGTGAGCTGCAGTCTGTGGATTTTTTTCCAACCCTTCATGTTCTGACTTTTCCTGACTGGAGCTGCCATCTGAGTTTGGCAGCTCCCTGCAGCTCTTTTCCTACACAAGGAACAATAGCTTCCTTTTATTCTTCTAAAAGCTATGACTACCAGCTCCAATCAAATGGCCCATTACAGACTGTGTGACCTTAACACTGCTGCAGTCAGGTTCTCTGCATGCAGTTTTCTTTGTACGACATATTGTGTATGATACAATAGGCCAACATAATGATCGCTATGGCCAGCGGTACACACTTAGCTAAGGCACTTTAAAGTCAGCACTTTAATACAAAGCATTCAGCTGGCTTGTTGGCTTTTGTCACAACTACAAGAAAAATTGGTGCGGCCATTTTTCTTCCACTCCTAGATCTTACTCTACCTATGGCTGTCTTCTTTTTCAGCTCATGCTTGTCCATCTTAGCCATTCTTCTGCATCCTGCTCTCACCCTCCATCGTCCAACTTCCCTCACCAGTATATCTGTCGCCCTCCTCATCCTGTAGCCCTCTTTGTCTCTAAAAGATTCGGATGTGGCTCTCTCTCTAATGCGCTTTTTTCTAATCCTATCTTTGCTGGTCACGTCTAAAGAGAACCTGAGGATCTTTATATCTAACATCTTCAAATCTACCTGCCATTGCCTCTAAGCCGTACATCATGCCTGGCCTCACCAGTGGCTAATAAACTTTTGCCTGAACCTTCACCGAGATTCTTCTATCCCATAACGCAGCCCATTTTAATCTAACAAATGTCCCTCTCTCTGTCTATTCTTCTTAGGTACTCCCGAGAGCCTGGCAGAGAAGGAACACCAGCTCTCCACAATGATCAGTCAGCTGATCAGCTTACGAGAGCAGCTCCTGGCCGCCCACGATGAACAGAAGAAGCTGGCCGCCTCTCAAATGGAGAAACAGAGGCAGCAAATGGAGTTGGCGCGTCAGCAGCAGGAGCAGGTAAGTGCCACCTGTCCACGCCTTGGAATACTGCATTCACTCTTGAAGCTGTTTTCCCTAGATATTCCATTTCCTTTTGGTGATAACAGGCACTAAACACATTAGAACTGAAGTGCCACTTAACACGCACTTTCGTTTTGAATTGCCTTGTGTATAAATAAAATCTCACACCATACAAGCAAATAGAGACAACATAAGATTCGGTAGCTGCAACTTTCGATATAGCTTTGGATATTTCTGTCATGCTCTCCCGCACACGTTTATGCTCTACAGCAGGAAAAACATTATTATGACTTGTACTAGGAAATGCAATGGGATGTGAGAATTAAATGTTATATCAACATGGACGTCCTCTAGATCTTATAAATTGGCTCCTATTAGAACGAGGCTGGCATTAGATTTGCGGCACAAATCAGGCCAATGAGCCATATTGTACAAATCAGCAAATTAGCAGAGGCCATGAAGTGTGTTAATGTCTGGGAAGAAATAAGGACACAAACTATCCACACGGGCGACACTTTTATTATCAGCAGCCAGCCTAATGGCTATGAGTCAATTATCAGCAAGGAGTTCACTCAGAGTTTTCTCAGCACCCTCACAGACCTTGCTGGGCTAAATGAACAGATTGACCATATACCTTGAAGTGATGCATTTGCTTAAAGTACACTAATAATACATTAACTGTATTGATTTCTTTTTCAATCCATGATGTTCATTTGCAAACTACATTCAACTCTGTGGACATTGTGACATTAAGGAGCAGTCGCATAAAAGGTTTTATTCTTTCGTCTTATTTGAAATCGGAGCAATATTAATGCGGTGGGGGAGGAGGAAGAGAGGCAGGCCGAGGGAGCCCGCTGAGAGCTAGAATGTCATCAAGCCATCAGCATACAACACAGTAATTAGCTGTTGACACTCGTGAGGGAGCCAGCACAAATTAATCTTGACACATTTGCAGACGGACGATAGCTTACAGTGAACACTTTGTAATTATATTTAAAAATGAAAATTAAATGACACTTAAAACTAGGTTGTCATGCTCAATCAAGCAGGCATGTAGGGAAGGAGACTGCTGGAATGAGATGGATTACTGTGTGGTTGATTGTCACGCAGACATTGCTAGAGGGACCTTGGTTTGTCTGTCCTTTAAATTATTTAGGATGCGCTGACACCTCTTTGACAATGCGGTTAACACTTCACTACGTATTTATGATTTAATAGCTATATAAAAACAGCATCTTATTTTCAAGAAAAATATTTGGTAAAATAAGTGAGGTTCTTTTTTTTGTATTTCCCCTATTCTGATTCTTAAAGTACCAAGTACTGTATAGCTCAACACTAATATAGATGTATCTCTAGTAAACTTGTGAGTGCACCTTATTGTCTTCACCTGAGTCTTTATGCATTTCTCATCTCATTTCTGCTTTCTAAACAGATTGCCAGACAACAGCAGCAGCTTCTGCAGCAGCAGCACAAGATCAACCTTCTTCAGCAGCAGATTCAGGTCAGTACGTACGCGTGTCTCAAGGCCACCAGAAACCATAACTACACAGGGAGGGTATTCATCTGCACTGATGGGCCATTAAAAAAACAAACAAACAAAAAAAAACTTCATATGCTTCTCGCCTTCTCCACACAGATTACCTGCACATTGTGACCATGCAAAAAACATCTGAACCAATCAAAATTTAGAACATTATCTATCCTTAAATTTTGTGTATTATAATTAAGGTCAAGTTCAATCAATCGATATTAGCACTTTGAAATCTGGTTTTACATTATAACATAAGACAAAGATAAGGACATTCAAACATTGGCCTATCCCCTTCAAAAAAAAAAAAACCAGCAGATTTTTCTGTCTACTGTAAAGTCAAATAAATCCTAATGGACAAAATAGATCACTGTAAAACAATGTAATTTTGAACTTTATTGTTCTGATACGTGATCCAAACAAAAATGATTTTGAAAATGTTTTGTATACAAGATTTAGCATTAGTCTCCAAAACCCAATATCGGCAGGACCCTCATTATAATCTAAGTTACTTAACACTTATTCACATTAATCATTGGGTGATCTGTGGGGCTTGGGGGTGCCATGAAATAATGAAATACAGGAGAGAATAATTAGCACATCCTAATTAACAGAAAGAAAGTAACAGGATCTAATGAGTAGATGGGAGCAGACCCTGGAGGTGGGCGACATAAAAGGGGCTGGTAAATGCCTCTGAAAGTCAGTAAGTCTCACAAGGCCGACATGGCACACTTTGGCAGAAGACAGGATTTATTGCCATTCTGCCACATGGTTTCTTTCTTCCATTCCTTCATCTTCACAGTTATCAGTTAGCTTTTGTGCATGCCTGATGTGATACAGAAGGAACTGCTGGAGTTAAAGACCACCCAGGCAGGGCATTGGTGGTGAAGGCAGAGCGTACTCGGCGCCTCAGGGCCGATCGCTTGATGTGGTCAAGGTTGCAAGCCTCCCTGGCTAAATGAGGCTGATGCAGAGCATGCAAGATATGTGTGCACATTTCTCCACTTTTGTGCCTCCTTTCAATCATCACTTTAATTGTGCCAAAGTTACTCTTCTAAATATTCATAATATTTGTGGTATCTTGAATGTTTATCAGCCTTGAGGCATTTATGATGGAGACGTTTGGGCACAGTCAAAGAAAAGGCTGCAGACAAACTACTCCATGGTATCTAAGTTACTATACTCTATGGTTTATTATAAATCGACATTGGTCTTTTGTCTTGTAAAGAGTAAAAGACCGACCTACATATTAAAATATTTCCAGTCATACCAATGTAGTGCCTGAAACTATATACCTGTTCATGGATCTTTGGAAGGTCAACCGTTTCTTAATAAGTGAGCTGGAGCCTACACCAGCAGACTTTGGGCGACAGGCGGGGTATACCTGAAAAGCATTGCACATTCAACAAAGAATTGTACATGCAAGCACGGCGAATATGAGAAAGGCCCAAGCTGAGATTCAATTGAGAGACATACACCCTAACCAAATATTTTTACAGCCTAAAATGGCTTACATCGCATCCCACTAAGCGCAATCAAAACACCCAAAAAATCTTAGAAGCACTCTCAAATGAAGTACCATATACTACACTCATGAGTATTGGTATTAGTGCTGTCATGAAGGGCCCTCCACTTGAGAGGGCGCATCCTTAATTCATCTCACTTTTAGTGGCCTCTACTTAGTCTAGTCATGTAGTTAAAGGTAAATGACACCTGAAAATTCCACTTGATGCCACTTTGAAAGCATGGATTTCATCCCAAATATTCATTTCCAAGCACTTGAACGGATAGAGCAGTTTTGAGCCACAGGTTCTTTGACTGCATTACAGTCACTCTTTCTTTGCTTAGATTATAGCCAAGTGGGTTTTTTCGATCACAGTTCCGCGAAATATCTCAAATGTGGTGACAGATCAGCAAAAAGTAGAGATAACCAAAGTGTGACATTCTGCTTTCATTAACAGTACCTTTTAAAAAAGCCATTTAAAATAATGGGCCAACCGATTGGACGATTCTAGCCTTTAAAATCGGCAAAATCAGCCATTTATTTCATATTGTATTTTTTAAGACATACACATTACAACAGAAGACAAAGATAAGGAAATAAAAAATCAAAAGAACATTTTCAAATGCTTTTTTTAATTTTGTTTTTCTTGGATTTTTTGGGTGGGGTACAAACATATTTTTCTTTTTTTTTTTTTACAATGCATTCACAATGGCCGTCAAATTTCACTCTGCCAAATATCGGAATTGGACTAAAAAATCCTTATCGTTCAGGCTCTCCGCCTCCTTAGACTTAATTAATCATCTAAACACGCTTCCAGCCTGTAAAGCACAGACCTTTAGCAGAGTGATGAGTGGTGTTGAGGGATTTAGTTACGCTGCTGCACACTTGGAGAGCATTAAACTTTATTGAAGACGTCAAAGGCCATCAACGTCCTTCTGTTTTGGCTTGAGGGAGGAAACTTAAAATAATGCATCATGCGAAAGGCATCATATTGATGAGGCAAGCCATCACATCAGTGCAAATCGTAAACTGCCCAGACAGTAAAACCACGGGTGCTGCAACCTGAGACTGTTGTTGACGAGCTACATTTGCTCTTTCAAGGATTTTTTCCCTTTTTTTTCCTCTTCGGTGGATCGAAGAGAATCTGACAGAAGTGAGTCGCTTTTAGGTTTAGTTAAAGAGGTTGAGAACAAGGCTGCTTGCAGTTTAATCAAGTGGCTGCTCTCTTCATCCTTACTCGCTGTTCTTACAAGAGTGAGGGGGGGATTTAGGCTTTGTCCTCCGGGATTACAATGTCACTTGTTTTAAAGATAGCAGATGTTTCGATTGCAATGTTAAGGGCTTATTGAAAATGTCAACTGACAGCTTTGTGTGTTATTTTTTCCTCTTCAGTCAGTCGATCCTTGTTTTTGGCATTAAATCAATCCTTCGATGAGATTAGCTTGGAGTTGATTTAGACTAGAGTTGTTGACACGATTTTATGTCACACATGTTTCAAATATAAACATATATATTAGCAAAGGAGGGATTTATCCCAACGTTAACTGCGTTGTTCTGAAATTGCAACAATAATGAGCAAGGTAGATTTACCCTATTTTGTTTTGCCTCATATCCCCAACACACATTTAACTATGTTCCCCTCTGCCGGGCTTTCTTATTTCACAATAATACACTGTTGCATGCCTGTAAGCACATTCACAGAAATGACAACACGGGACACCACACACTGATACAAACATCAAGAGAATAAATAGAAGCTCAAAGGTCAAGCTGAACTTTATCTTCGCCAACAGGCGGGAGAAAGCACATGAAACAGTGGAATGGTTTTAATCACAACAACCAAAAATACAACAGTTCCTTCTAAGTAAAAATAAAAACCTGACAGCGCCGGTTTGAAATTAGGCCTTTTTGTGCCAACGGTGACAAGTTCCACAGCTGAAGAGACTTTGTAAGAAAAGCAAAGTCAACTTATGTTGCAATATTTTTATATTGCATACATATCCTAACTTTTCCCTCTTGCGCTTTTATTCCCATAAAGACAGGTTGTATGCGTGTCATGTTCACACAAAAAAAAAACTCCAGCAAAGATTAAAGGAAAAATAGACTGTTGCATTGATGTGCAGGGCACGCAAACTGTTTGAAAGGTATTCTAATTTTAATAGGGGAAGTAAACAGCAGGGGATATTTACATCCATGATGGGAAAAAAGGTGAGGTACTGGTCAGATAGTTTAAATGATCACAGGGTGGCGTAGTAATTGCATAATAATGTAGGGTTAATGTGTGAGTGTGTTCTCATATGCTTTTGTTGTCTTGCCAGCACAACGATTGGGAGGGATGAAAAAAAGACATTAAAAAGAAAATGTGCAAGTCCCCCAATTAATGAAGCTATATTTTAACAGGAAGCATCATAATAAGAGAATAACAGCACAGGGAAATGATAACATACTTGTGTTGATGATGTACGTTCTCCTGCAAGTAGGATTGTGTGGAAGGGGGCTTGTGTGGCGGGGGGCATTAACAACCCAGTCAGCCACATTTGGCATGCACCCATGGAGGCTCAGTCCATTCCCTTCAGCCCCCATTTAAGGAGACTGTTAGCTGATGAAGATGTGTACATGCAAGAGTGAAGATAAAAGAAAACCATGACCTGACTCATTAGCCCCTGTGATTTAATATATTGACACTTGGATACAAACAATTCCCTTTAGTGGACTCTACTGGCAGGGGAGGGCTCCATTTAATTAGTTATGAAATGTGACTTCTTGTCTGGAAGCAGAAAAAAATGCTGATGTTATATAGTCGTGTGCAAATTGAACAATAAAGCCTTCTCCGCACTGTTAAAATTTAATCATACGCAAAAAAAAAAGTGGAGCGAATACAATCTCAGCAGTGTTTGCTAAGTGAGTGTTGGCAAATAGGCGGAATAGTTAACACTAATTCCTGTTGCACAAACTTAAACAGACGGTGCTGCTTAAACGTTCTGTGTCTTCTGGGAAACAAAAAGAGGCTATGCTTCACATTTGCCAGCATGAAATGTGAAAGTCGATAAATATGCATGATAAGGTGTGGCAATGAACACAAGCTATTGAACTCAACATAACTCTCACTGCTGTGCTCCGCCTTAGCCCCTGAGTCAAGACGGTAATTAAACAAGCGCTCGTTAATATTTGGAAATTACACAATAAAAGGTATGCTTTGTTGTGTGTTCAGTCACCTCAGCAGTTTTAGCAGCGATCATTAAGAGACTCCTTCCGAGAGATTCCGCGTGAATGTGTGTGTGATCTGTGAGCTCACACTTGAGGGTCTATTGAAAGTTAGTCACCTGAGGGTTTTTAAAAGCGCATTTAGATTCTGAATTCTCAATTTGAATGATTAAACAAATCATATCAACTGAGGGGACAACATAGTGAAAAATCAACCTGTCATCTCCACTCTCAAATTCTCGCATTGCTATAATGGTAGAAGTGGGCCTTGTAGTAATGACGACGTAACTCAACACATAACCAATAACTCAACTTTTTATATTGAGTGAATGGAGCGACTAATGCTAGAAGCCCCCAAAAATCTGAACAACTGAATTAGTGATAATCAGTTTAATGCTATAACTCCACAATTCACTCCTACACAGTCCTTCTCAGTCTCAGATATTTTCATCAATTATCTTCAAATACTATGTACAGACAAAATGTACAATTCCCTTTACAGAGTATTCATGTTCCCTCCAAGTATTACAATGAGACACCTGTTTTTGAGCTTCACTACACTGAGGCAGGAGAGGAGTGTCCTCAGTTGAGGGAGAACACATCTCGTAGTGTGATGCTGATCTGGCTTCCCCTACCGATATGCATAAAGAGTGTTTTTACAGCTAATGTTGTGCAAACTGTTTTGTCTTTGCCTTGGCTTTACGTGCCCATCGTCTTTAGCGGTGGCCACACTCACGAGAAAGCATTGCATTAATAGCATCCACTATGTGTGTGTGGGGGGGTCTCGACAGCTTGAGGGTGGGGGGGGGGGGTGTTTTCATTGGGTCGAGGGTGGCAAAGCAAAGCATTCAGCCCATCGCCAACGTAAGAAAGGAGCTTCTTGTTTTTAGGGTGTAGGCGAGTCCATGCATTCCCGACGGAGCACAGTGAATGGTAAATGTCTTCTATAGGAAAAGAATGATATGGCTTTAGTTTGTTTTGGTCACTGAATTACTTATGAATGGACAGATGAAATTCTCCTGTGACACTTTGCTTTCAGGCCTTACATCACAAGGATCAACAAAGAGTGAACCCTCACCGTTTATGTGGCATAGGGACATAAAGAGTGAAAATCATAATGGTGATAAATGGAAAGGCTCATAAAGCATCAACACCCTACTTTTAGTCACAGTCTACAGACTACAGTTGGCAATTGTCTCTGTGTTGACGCTACTAAACTGGCAACTAAGTAATCCAAGACAAATGTTTTCAAGACCTTCCTGCAGCCCGACAATGGTGGTCCGCTCCGTTTTTGCATTCCCATTTCCACACAGTGTGGATGCTGTATGTGTGGTATAATGATGCAAGCCTCATACCCACTCTTGGCTTTGTTTGTCTGCCCGCCCGCGCTTTCTCATCATTAGAAATGCCGTTTGAGGGGGTCCCTGTGGATATGCGTGTTCCGTGCAAAGTTTTATTTCATAGAGACACTGAAGAGGTATTAATTCAGAAGATGAAATATCCTTTGCAAACATAACATTTACTTTTAATGTTGAAATAGACAGTATTTTAAGGGTAAAATGCAGGAAATATGTGTGTTAGTCAGAACATTTTAATTGTGTTTGTATGATAAAATGCGTTCCCTTCACTACATTAAAGACTGGAATGCAGACATGATGATTTTTTTAGGGGAAATAAGTATTTTTCCAGAGTGCCGATATGCCAACAGCTATACTGAGAATTGTGATGAAGTGAGGTGGTGTGATGGGGAGGAGTGGAAGGATTTAGGGTGGGTTGTGTGCAGCGGGTCAGTGGGTTGGTGTAGCCAGCTTTCAGGCTCCTGTCGACGTAATACAGACTTACCGAAATGGCTGTTTTCCCAAGAAGGCTTGTTTCACTGTGTAAGGAATTAGTGGAACAAGAAGTCATCTATTGGTTGTTCCCTCTTGATGGTCTGACCACATGACACTCAAAATTGCTGCTCTTTATCCTGAGCAGCACATACTACACATGATGAATTCAGGACTAACAGATGTGCAACGTCACACAAAAACCTGGGCAAAGACTGTTCAGTGAAAATATAATAAGGCTTTTTTGGCCATAATTACTGTGGTGCCGTGAAAGAAGATTGACCGAAGTTTTTTCCATAAGATCTATAGGGTGGTGTTACATGGCTTTAAGCGACAGATATTCAAACACAAATGGTGCATCAACACATGTTGACTGACAATGTAACACACACATTTGTTATCCTCTGCGACTAATACTGTAGCTTACCGAGTCACTTAGAATTGTCGAGTGAAACTCATCTTTTTTTCTGCATAGCTGTACTAAACTGCCACCCAGTGGCCATGTTGTACACATTAGAGCAAATTATTCTTCACGATGCGCATTTCAATTCCGTAAGCGTAATTTAATATTGTTATGATAAGTTTTTATAAATGACAAGTTATAGAACGATATTTTCCTTTGCTTAAACATTTTGGGAGGCTAGAATGAATTCAAATGATTCTCATTCAGTTCAATGATGAAAGATGAGGGTTAGCATTTCCAATCTGAGTTTGGCACAGTACAATACAGTGTCTACCAGGGAACTTTGTACACCCAGTGGTGGGCATTAAATGTCTAACTGTACACAATCTGGTGCTGATGGGGTTAAAATCAGACAGCTTCTGTCCTTCGAAGTGGATCACAAAAATGTGACTTCTTGTCATTTACAATGTTTTGTGTGCAGCGCACTGGCAAGCGCGGGGGGGGGGGGGGGGTAGTGTGATCTCTCACTTCTTACGGCAACAGCTGGGCAAAAATTACAGAGTACCCTTCCTGGAAAATATGTGAAAAAAGAAAGTGAGAGCTGGCAATATGACAGCTAATAAATTGTGGATGTATGTATGTATTAACATGAGACGCCAATGAAACGCAAGAAGTCATATCTACATTTCACCTGCACACCTTTCATAACACACATACTTGTCTTTATTTTTAAACCAGCATTTTTACAAAAAACTTGTAATGCAGTACTTTCTAAAAGTCTGCTTGAGGCAGATTAATTCTGAGCATCAGTGTGAGAGGTGTGCTTCAGGGTGTCAAGTAGCAATGAATCGGGATATTAGACACAGAAAGTCCTTTCAAGCCAATAACCATGAAACGTGGCGGTTAAAGAGGCAAGTCTTTTTTTTTTACCGCTTCTTTATCTTGTCAACGCTCAAAGATTGTGACAGTAAAAGCAACAGCCTCTCCCTGTTCTCAGCACAGAAGAGAACCCACGAATGGATCAGTGCATGGATGTTCAAGGGTGAAGGGGGGCGGGGGGTAGTCCTAAGGCCCTGTGGGTGTTTTGAAGAGGCTTCCTCATCAGACAGTGAAGAACACAGGTGCTGACAGGAGGCCCAGGCCACTGTTGTAATGCCAAGTACATCTGTTTTTGCAGTCTGTGTTTGCGAGATGCTTGCTTGGCTGTTGTGGTTCACAATTGCCAAAAGGCAGCGGCACCTAACCCACCTCACAGTTTAAGTCAAGTTACGGTCGAAAATAGAGATGTTCTGGTCACGTTATTTTTTTTCTTATTTTTGTACCCAAGTCTGTGTCTGAGTCACATTCATTCATCCGCCTGTCCATGCGTTCGTGCGTGCGTGTGTCCATCCATCCATCCATCCATCCATCCATCCATCCATCCATCCATCCATCCATCCATCCATTCATTCATCCATCCGCCCATCCATCCATCCATCCATCCATCCATCCATCCATCCGTCCATCGACCCACCACCGAGCAGCCAAGTCACATTCATACATACATTCATCTAAAAAAAATGACAATGAAAGAAAATGAATAAATCTGACATTCATCACACGATGTGGAAGAGCTGATAGCTCACATCAGGCCAACTCTTTGATTTGATAGCACCAACTTGTGAGTTTTTGAGTTATGAGCTGTTTCTTAGTGGGATTGTAGCTTAGTGTTGCGAACAAAAACTTTAATTACCAGCAAGCTTCATACAAGCTGCTGCAAAAACCAAACTGGTGCTTTTGGAGGCTGCAATGTATTAAGTCAAAAGGGAAAATGGGTCTGAGTCACATAAAGATGTTCAGTAGAAATCTACCCACATGAATACAGTAAACTGCTCTTACATTTGGCAGAAACAGGTGACAGAAAACAAGCTGTGGAAAGTTGTGACTGGAGCAATCAAAAAGATAATAATTCATATTATGTTCTGCAGTAACAACTGCAGAAGCTTTCAATATGGTTTCCCTTGCCTTACAACTGCAAGTGGGCTCTATTTATCAAACACTCAATAGACTCTCCCCTCAAAGCCAAACAGCTTGCGCGCTGGTCCGCTACAGACTTCATCGGGTCATCTGAATTGATGATCTATGTTGCGAAGAGGCAAAAACCTCTGCTGGAGCGCGGCCTGGCAGAGAGCAGGGCCTCAGCCAAGTCTGTCTGACTGATCACTACAGATGCTCCTCTTCAAGTATTCCGAGTCAGATCCTTAGTGCCAGGTCTTGAGGGACAAACAATAGCACCTGTTCCTTATAAGATTGCCCACTCATGGTTCTTTAATGAAGCCTGAAGGCAGATGGTGTGAAATTACATTATCCAGTTGTTAGCCATGCTGTGACAAAGAAGCGCTGGCAGCACAATGTATTTACAGTACATACACGGAATAAACGTATATATATATATGATCTCAATACTAAGGGGGAAAATGCAATTAGATTATTTTTTCAATTATTTAGCTCTACCCTACATAGACACACTCGAGATTTTTTGCATGTCAAACTGTGCTTCTCCTTTCTTGTTGCCTACTTTAAATACACTCGGCATTACAGTATGCTTGAAACATCCCTGCAACATGCGAGCACTTAATTGACAGCCCAACTAAGCTCCACTATTTGTTCCCACCTTGAAGCGCCTCACAATTTGATACGCCTCGCTCTGACATTAGTTGCTGCTTATTAAACTTTAATGCTTGAAGCTCATTACTGCAAATCACATCCATTCAAACTCGCTGCGTTTATTTCTCTACCAGTGCATATTTATACTCAGTTTTGGCTGGATAAATCCAGTAAATGTAGCGGCATATTTTAAATGCTAAAGGTAATAAAAGTTGATATACTAAAATAAATTATATCATTTATAGTTAATGTTGTGGGGGGGGGGTCGGATTTTCCCATTAATGTTTCTATCTCCAATTAAGTTGTATCAAATTATTCTGAGCGTGATAGAAATGTAAAGTTCTAAGGCCTAATTTTTCTTTTTCTTTTTTTGCATCTGTTCTCAGTATTTTCAGATTGCGTATGTGATTCCATTCAAAATAGAATAAATTCCAAATGTGTGACAGGAATGCATTAATGAATTTATTTTTGACTGTCTATATCGTAAATTTCAATTTCGTTTTGTAGTTCATTTTAAACCTGGGTACAAAGATCTAGAAATATAATTATCTAAATTTAATTGAGAGAAAAATATGAGCCAGCAATCAGAAATAGAAAATTATTTCTATATGCATCTGCAGTACCAGTATAGTCACACGCATCTTCAGGAGGAGAGCCCATCTGGTTTTACTGTCCAAATAGCCACACACAGAAAAGCTGTGTACCGTCGCTTGACTCATGTTATGTTCTGACATTAATGATTGTGTTTTTCCATATGTTCCATACAAGTGAAGCCAAGATCCATTGCTCAACCTTTCAGCTCGGAAACACAGAGTAGTGAATCCCTATAAAGCAATTATTTGTCACCGTCTCCCTGAAATTTTGTTTTTACTTTGTACAATCAGTTTTACATAATTGCTGTTATTTAAAATATATTTCTATAATTCATTCAAAGACTGTCTGGACTTTTTTTTCCTATTTGTTTATTTTTTTGGTGTAGCTTGGCACTCCTGAGTGAATCAATATATATATATTTTTTTTGTATGTTTCAAGTGTGAGAGAAAGTGGGCACATTACTCTATCAGGCATCTACACGCTGAAAAAGTAGGGCTCTTACCAGGCTGATTTCATGCCCCAATGCAGGGGCAGTAATTGCACCCAGTCCCGTTTTTATTGTAGGTTGATTTTAAAGAGGGTTGAATTGTGAAACATTCTGTAAGTTGTTTATTTTAGGAGATGACCTTTATTAACCTATTTCCCCGGTAGGTTACCCTGAGGCGGCCTTGCCCGATGTTAGATTAACCCTCACATGCTCATGGTAGCTGTGCTGTTCCCCGTCAAAGATCATCACGAAGCGGGGAGTGACAGTAAGATTGGACCTTGCCACATGTGTGCAACCCCCCCGCACAGCATGTTGGAGACATAAGCTGCTCACCCACCCTTGACACAAGTGGGGAGTTTGTTTTGATATTCGCTTTAGGACAAGGAAGTCAGCAATTGAGTGGCTGATGAAGGTTTAATGTGAGAGCGCAACAAACAGACACAAAATGGCAGTCCTATGTTGTTGCAGAAAAATGTCTGTATCTTGAGTTATGATATTTTTCTAGATACAAGCTATTCTATTTAATTATATTATCACTCTGTGTTTTTTTTAGAAAATACAGTATTGTTGAGTGCATTTTTTTCCCCACATTACAAGACACAGAAATTTCTGTTGCTTTGGGGGAAGGCTCCAATAGATTCATGACATTTCCATTCATTTCAATGGGAAAAGATATGAGTGTTTGAGGTTACGACCTTGGTCACAGAACAAATTACATTTTTGTCTCAAGGCACTGCTGTATTGTTCAGTCATTCTTTTTTTTTCTTCGTTCCAGCAACAGACATGATGTGAGGTGTGTAGTGGGTTGAACAATCCTCCTCCTGTCGGATATCTGTTGTAACAGTCAGGAGTTAGTGGAAGCATTTGCCGTACTCCTCTGCAGAAGTCATAAAGGCCCTTTCAGTCATGCTGTGACTTCCACTTGCTGGCGCTGGAACAATAAGTGCCGTCTTTGATGTCTTCAAGCGAAACAGTGGTTTGGAGTACGAGCAGGCGTAGATTTGCCTGGTTTTGTGAGAGGACACGAGAGTCTGCCATTGCCATAGAGCCCCCTGTCAGCACGTGTTAGGGAGACCTGTGATCTGAATTCCCCCTCCCCACCCTGAGCGTAATCTGCGTTTCTGTGTACCATGCCTTCGCTTAGGCCTCTCTCTGATCTCCGCTCTCTATCTGTTCAGCAGGTCCAGGGTCACATGCCTCCGCTCATGATCCCCATTTTTCCACACGACCAACGCACTCTGGCAGCAGCCGCCGCCGCCCAGCAAGGTTTTCTCTTCCCTCCGGGAATGTCTTATAAGCCAGGTATGCTTTGCAACTTAAGTCATTCATTCCCTCCTGTGATTTCTCCACACATATACGTTCTTCCTCTGATATCGTCAAGTTTTAATACTGCTTTTGAGTGAGTAAAAAAAAAAAAAAGAGAGAGTTAGGTTCAGAGGATATTGTGGTTTATGTAGAATAGCAGATATGGTCACAGACAGAGCCAGCCAGCTGCGCCTGATGAGTTTTCCAATGAGATATAAATAAGAACTATTTTACCGTTGCATGAGACTACAGTATTTTTGTAATAAAATGTTATACGACAACGATACATCAATTTGATGAAGGAAACAGGTTTGATAAATACAACTACTAAAAAGGTCAACGACCCATAGAATTAAAAAGTGACAAACAATCACCAAAATCTCATTTGACTTGATGAAAATAAAATACGGTAGATCCTCCTTATAAATATTTGTTTTAATATTTTATCTTCGAACCTGAATCATTTTAACCAGAAATTAGACTTTGTATGAATGTTATGTGAACAATGGAGCATAGTCTTGATAAAAATGTGATAGCCAGAACAAAGCAAGCCTGTGTGTCTTGACATGAAAGATGACTGAAATCAGCAAAGGGAAACCCAAGGAAGTCAGCAACTTTGCTGCAGCAGTACATTAAAAAGGTGTGGAAGTGCAGTTAATGAATTAACTATAAAACCGCAAGAAGAAATGTCAGCTATTTTGGAACTATGGAGCCATGACAGCCTAAACAAAGCGCCTGAGGGCGGGAGTCTCTTACCACTGTGCTTTTTGCAATAGGTTTGACATCAAAAATGTTTTAGTTCAAATAACAGAAGCTATTAGGGAATCATGGTCAGAGGTCGCCGTCTATATGCTTGCTGCATAATTCATGAGTTGATGAAGAAATAGCTGGGGGTTTCTGGAAACGACTGTTACAGGAGGGCTATTTCAAAACATCTATTATTTCTCCAAGTCCAATACAATACACACAATGTAGCCAGGGAGCACAATGTTATCACCCCCACCTGCAGCGCTTGCAGGATGCTGCCACGTTGTTTTTCCTCGACGGAAGTGGCCGAGCATTTACTTCCAAGACTACATACGGCACACTAATCTGATGTTATCATTATGAGACAGCTCCCAGGGACCACTGATTATGACCCCAACCCTGTTGTGCTCACATGGCAACAAAGTCACTCAGGCACCATGGTGCTAAGTCATCACCCCATCCACCGGCTGTGCTCAATGGCCTGCTATTGTACGGTAGACAAGCACAACCTTTCAAGCAGCAGCTCATCTTTTAAACAAATAGGACTTTCCACTCCATCTACACTGTTTACCAAGATATCAAAAGCATTCAGGCCTATATACAGCTCTCATGTTACTGCACGATGGCACCACACGGTTCTTTTCCCCCTCACAACACATTGGCGCAGAAATAAAACAAAAGTCACATTACAACAAAGTTCTGAGAGGTCGTTTTCGAAAGAAAAATGTTAATTTAGTTGAATTCTTCCTATCCACGATTGGCATTTGAGGTGCCTTTCCAAATATCTCAAAGTTTAAAAACGTGAAACCATCTTGTAGATATCTAGTATCACTGAAATTGCAATGTTGTAGCAGATATCTGCAACTAAATTTACTAGCAGAACAAATGCTTATTATCTACAACTCACTTGCGACTCTCTGTAATAAGAAATCCCATATACATGAATGGTAAAAGTGAGACGTTGCAGATGTGTGTAAAACAGAATTCCAGTCATTTGAAGAGTCACGGCAACATTACAGATATCACAAATGAAAATGTCACCTATACAAATTTTTAA
Organism: Syngnathus leptorhynchus; assembly: GCF_054491065.1. Taxonomy (NCBI): domain Eukaryota; kingdom Metazoa; phylum Chordata; class Actinopteri; order Syngnathiformes; family Syngnathidae; genus Syngnathus; species Syngnathus leptorhynchus. Next base: position 10,373,248 of record NC_141197.1, read on the forward strand.
TCACAACGTTATTCATATCAACAATGTTAACGCCGGATAGTCAAACTCGCGACATGTCCCAACCACTAGTTCACCGTGCCACTCAGTGACTTTTCTATTCAATGACATGTTGCAATGAGCAGGTCAACAGGGGACAAGCCATAGTTAAAACAGGTTTAAAATATAATACTGCCTTCACCAATGACACTGACCTGGCACGATGCCCGTTGTGCTGAAGCCAAGTGGCTATATGCTGAATACAGCCAAGACCCACATCACCCCTCCCCAACACTCATTTAGGACATGACTCTCCCCAGGTTTCACATGACATCTAAAGACACCCAGCCATTTATTATTCCCAAATAACTACGTCACAGGCAGCACGGAGAGACAAGAGGGAAAGCGATACCGAAATGAAGGCGGCGTTGAAATAACCACAGCGCAAGCCCGCACATCCATGCCAGCACTATTTGAAACCACTACTGCCGTGTGATTTTATTTGCTCCTAAATGGGGATTGAATTTCCATGTCCCGTATCACATTGTGCTGTGCTGTACAAGATTGCAAAATGAGGCAAGCGGGCGAGGGCAAAGTGAAAGAGAAGGTACATACATTTACCTTGTCTGTGGCCTAATGGCTCCATATGTTTGTGAGGAGAAGCGACGTGAAGAAGTGGGGTCTGAGTGAAGGCCAACTCCCACAACTCCCCCTCCCCGCTCGCACAACCGTGTGCTTCCAACCAACCAGCCAGCTACAAAGCTTGTGTTGCTGCTGTCTTTGCCTATTGAATATGTCTTAAATGCACCTCAATGCAACACATATACAGATGCCCTATTCCGAAATTTCTTGAATGAAAATCCCAGCTATTCAAAATGTTATTAGACTAATCAAAAAAAGGTGTTGTTGAAAACTGCAATGTTAATTCTGCAGCGTGAAATTTAGCTTTTAAACTGCAGTAATATCAGTCATACGGCAGTCTTTTGAAGACTGACGTTAACAAACGGGTCGTTGGCAGTCTGATGACCAATTCCCAATAGCAGTGATGTATGAAATGAAAATGTGCAGCCTTGTTTTAATCTTGTTATTTTGCCAGCACTCTTGTTCTAACCAGTTAACAAACACACACACAGACACGTTTTCAATCTGCTCCCCCGTCAGAAACAATATTTTGCTGAACAATAGCCTGTCAAGCCTAATGCCTGAGAGGGCATGTTGAGCCGATTGCATAACTGCTAATTGAATATCTGAGGAGCTCCCTAATTGTGCTTCTCAATGTAGCAAGCACACACAAGAATTGAAGAGTTCCACAGAAGAGCTGGAATGGCGCGTGGCATTCCCAAATAATCCGGCTCCAGTCAAACCAGTTTAACCTTTTTTTAATGCAGATGTTTGGGCTTGAAGCTGAGGGATTGCTACAGCGTGCCACGTTAAATGCACTGTAGGACCCGGGATCCGTGTTGGCACTTGTCTGCACGCTGTGGGCCGCCAGCTCATTGTCTCAACCTGTATACATTGTTGTCTCTCCCTGACAGGTGATAACTACCCCGTGCAGTTCATTCCCTCCACAATGGCAGCTGCGGCAGCATCAGGACTCAGCCCCCTCCAGCTGCAGGTATGTAGACTTCTTTGACAAAGAATGCTAGGGACACCCGCCAAGCCTTGGGCAGGCGGATAGCTAAGAGCTGTACACTAAGTAATGAGCTGCACACTAAATAATCCTGGAGCACCGCCTCCCAACCCCCGCGCACACATGCTCATCATATTACATATGTAATTCATCCGGTTTTATAGAGGCTTTATCCTCTCTGGCCTTCCCACACAGAGGAGGTATGAAGATAATAGTTATCTGAGGGAATGGGAATCACTTTGCTTGCTTTAATGACCCACCAGTAAATGTATCAGAGGGTAATCGACAGTGTGTGCAGATATTCTTTCTTATTGCTTTTTATCTTGTAAACCCACTGACATAGTTCTTTTATCAGCTTCCCTTATCTGTTTGAGGGAAACAAAAGAAGATAGGAGCAAAAATGTGCGCAGTCATATCAGTTTCTGTGTGCAAAGAAAATGTTGGGGAAGGCTCCACGCCCTATGGACTGCTCGAGGATGTTTCTCACACTAGACGGACTTGGGTCAGGGCCTAACCTGAGGCCATAATGTTTCATATAGATGATTATCTAGGTTCTTTCCTTTACGTTCATTGACAACTGTCTGGAGCGCTCCTCACAGCATGAGCTTTGATTCCTGTGACAATGCACTTTGACATTTTCAAACAAAAGAGCCTCTACAATAATACAATGGCGCCTTGAGATACGAGTAACCCAACTTATGATTTTTCAAGTGCCACCTGTTCACTTTCAGTTTAATATTTCATATTATTTAATATTCAACCAAACATACAAGAGAGAAAATACATGTTTTTTAAAACAACCACTAAGCTTGACGCTAATGGGAAACATAGGCAATGACAAAGCAGTAGCATATTCTTTATCCTCTGTGAAGGAGTAAAATTATAACTGAAGAGTTGTGATGACTCCATGTATATCATTAATGTGTGTATTGTAAAATAAGATATTCCTTTATTTGTCCAACGGGGAAATTATACTTCTTCCAGGTGATAAATGCACGCATACCACCATGAGTAGAACAATGTGCTGAAGTATTGTATTTAGTTTGATGGTCATTAATGTATGTTTTAAGTGTAATATTACGGAGTGCAATTTTTTCATTTTATAACACATTACAGTTTTTGAGGCAGGATGGAATGAATTACTGGTATTTGATTTGATTTGAAATGTATTTTATTCAAGAAATGGATCAAACTTATATCTCAAGACATTACAGCACTTTGATATTTTCTCAGAAATGTCAACATGACAATAATTTAGTTATTTGTTTTATGGAAGGTGTTAAACTAGACACTGGCAGGTCCAGTCAAAAGTTGTGTGAAGATGTTTTTCCATGATGCTCAACAGTGTGGGAGATGTGTATTAAACAAGAGAAATGAAGACAGTGGGGGCAGGACTCTTTGCACGTTGATATATGTGGCGTTTGTCCTTCGAAAGTAACCACTGTCAGTGTTAACGAGCCTTGGCAAGTTCTAACAGTGCTTGCGGCTGGCTCTGAAGAGGCCAGTGTCATTATGCACCCATGAGAAGCGCTATCAGAGGTATGGAAGGTGTTCACCGTGCTTTGCGTGTGTTTGAAGGGCCCGGGTGGATATGTATCCTCAATGTATGTATGGAAATTGTTTGGTTTTATACATGGATATCATCGGCTCGATGGAAAGGGTGGGTGGTTCAAATAGACATGCTCTTTATCTATTTATAGTGTTGTGTGAGGTCAAATGAGACAGTCATATATCTGAAGGTTAGGGTGAAGAGGGGAGACAGGTCTCGAGTCATTAATTGTGACTATGTATCTAACCCTGGGAATGGGCTAAAGCAGCGCTTCCACGACCATGACTTGGGTGACCTTTAGAGAACATAGTCAACAAAAAAAGTGCATTTCCCATTAATTGAAGTCTGTCAGCCTGTCATATATTCTGCATGCTTTCTGCTATTTACACTGCACTGAGACTCCCCTTAAAACAGCAAGGCAAATCAAACATGCCCTTTTCGACACAGCCAGGATTAACAAACCATGTGACTTCCACGGCTTCTTCTAGGAAAGCACAACGGAATAAGTCTGATTAAAACTTGCCATAACAGCCACTATTATTTCTTCGATATGAAAAAGTACAGACTTACACTCTGTGCCGAAGAAAAATTCAGTACAATACCAAGACGGCTACAGTGGTGCCTTGAGATAAAAGACTTGACTTCGAAGCCATTGTTTGGTAAATTTATGTTTTAACATAGGAGCAAATATTTTAGCTACATATGAGTGCTGTCTGGTGGCAGACTTCAAGCTGTTTATTGCCTCCTCCGTTTACTGTCAAATTAAACATTAAAAATAAGCAATTTTAATATTTTAACCACATACAGTTGTCCTAAACTCTGCTATCTTAATGCTAATATATGATTGGAAAAGCAATAGACAAGCTGACGAAAAGGGGTGTTACTGTATACCACTTTAAGCAACACATAGTTGAACACAAGCGATACAGCAGCATATTTAGACAGACAATATCCTTATTTAAAAACTTTTTTTCCGAGCCTGCCATTGTTTAATGTCATTTCCATTCTTTACCACTGGAAAAAATAATTTAAGAGACAAATGTTTTTATCCAAACTCAAATCTCAAAGTGTAGAAAGATTTGCTGCACCCCCACCCCCCACCCCTCCTCCTCCTCCCAATCAAGCATTCATGTCATCTGTACAGCAAAGTGTTATGTTCACCAATTTACTCTGGTCAAATTATTCAATATATGAACCGTTTACAAAAACAATCTTATTGGATGAATTAATTCCCACAATGCCGCTGAGGCAATGGGATCCAGTCAGGGAGGCAGGCCGCGCTGTCAGTCATAATGTTGCACATGTAAACCCTTCGCGTTCTCCTCTGTCATAACATTGTGGAATCTGGCCCTCGCACAGAAGAAACCCCAACAAGGTAACAAAGCCTCGGAGCTGATGGATGTAAATGAATCCTGCCGGATGTGTTTGACTGCCGGAGACTGTAATTTGCTTGTCAATACAGGGTGGTAGCGTCACTGTGTTGGCTGGCAGTCCGCAAGTGGCTTGTCAGCACACACGGCTGTACCACAGGGCAATTTCACTCAATGTGTTCTTGACAGATTGGCTCTCGTCCTCAACTCACAGGAGAGGAGGCGGGTAAACTATCCCAGCGCAACGTGCCCCTCTTCATTAGTGCCCACACAGTGCGGCGATGAGGCCGGGATCAGCAGGAAACAATGGCTGCATCTCCGCCTGTCCTTGCCTGATTGCAAGTGACACCTTTCACCTAACAGAGGAAATTGTGCTTAGATTGTGCCCCAATGTGTCCCGACATCCACTATTTTCAGCTGAGTGGAGAAACGAGGAGAATTTTCTTAATTCTACAAAAGACCCATCTATTTGAGACATGCATTAAAATGTGTCTTGTACAGGGCATGGATAGACAAAGGCAATAAAAACTCAGTGCACACCTCCTCTACTTTGAAACTGTGAAATAATCACTATAATTATTTGGGATGCCTCAATGGCGTATTTTGATTTTGAGTATCTGCTGATACAGTATCCCAATTCCATACCTCGGACTTGCACTAAGCGGAAAGAAAGAGCATTAAAATTGCCACAATTGACATTTTATGTTGTTTTCAAAGTATCCCAGCAAAATATGTTTATATGGCTATACCTCCAGTGCAGCAGTAGTTCCAACTAGGGCTGAACGATTAATCAAATTGAAATGGACAAAAAAAAAACGGATTCAATTTGTCTGTTGGTAGGCTTATTCTTACAGTATATGTAGACATCATTTATTTATTTAGTGTCTGGTTCAGTGCTTGGGTGGACCCCACATGTTTACATATTGTACATATACCTTTTTGATTGAAGTTTGTTTTTAGTAAGTAAACAATTCTAATAGTAGTAGATAAAAAAATATATGTCACTCTTTAATATTAATTCATGCTTCATTTGCCTTAATTTTACCATAAGCCTAGATTTTAAGACAAAAACCTTTATGCATACAAAAATCAGATCTTACTTAAACTCAAACTATACAGATTTGTCAGTCAACTCCTCCAAGACACAATTTCTTCTTTACACTAATTTTGCATGTTGCTGCATCGAGGCTGCTGGTAAACATTAACACAGCCTTACAAAAATGTAAGAGATGAAAAGCAGCCCACGCACTCGGCCACAAGTAGACCTGTTCTCACATAGACAGAGTACATCTTAAAGGGGTCCTCAATGCTTTTGATGACTCGCGTGATAAGTAACAGTGTACCACAGTCCGGGGACAAACAGGAAGAAAGTGGGAGTGGAGAAAGACTGCACATTATCTTTTGTTTGGATGTAAATGCCTGTGTAGTGCAGATGTGAAGAAACAGATTCCATCATTAACAAGTGAGAATCTTTTGACTTTGAAAGAGAGAGGAGGGCAGGACACAGAGATGTGACATACTGTAGCGAGCAGCTGTTTGCCTGTTTATGAGCAGAGGAGGCCAGTCTTTGAAGGTAACCCCGAGCAGTACGGCAATGCTAGCTGCGTATGGAAAGCTGGCTAATAGGGTGGCTAGGTGAGCAGCTGGATGGAGGCTGTGGTGAACAGAGGGACAGATGGACAGATAGAGTGCATAATGCTGTGAGCTGCAGAGAATGCATGGGAAGGCTGAATCTGGGGCCTCCAGCCCCGGAGAGCCCGGCATACACCCTCTTTCAAGGGTTGTGGTTGTGTGCGTATTGAGAGCAAGAAAAATGGAAAGAGTAAGACTTCAAATATACTATGGTGCCTTGAAATGTACTGCTTTTTCAATATGCAAGCTTTAGTTTGGCAGATTTTTTTGCTCTGGCTTGCAAGCACAAACTTGCTGAGGTTGAGTTCACGAGGAGATGTGCAAGAGTCCACGGGAGAACTAAAAGAAGAGCAATAGAGACGATTCTTCCTCATTTGTATTATATTATACTGCCCCTAAAGGCCAGAGTGGGCACACTAGAAGGAGTAGCAAAAATAATTAAACTGCAACATTAAATCACTATTAACAGACTGTCATTCTTTACAATTGATTAAATTATGTTATTACTCAATATCTTTCTGAAGAAAAACCAAGAGTGCTGTTTTCCTTAATTTAAAAAAAAAAAAACTTTTAAAGAGGGTGGCTGGATTAGATTTGGTCATCGAACAAACTAAACTCTTCTCTCAAGGCACCAGTGTATACTGTAGATGGAAGAAGAACTAGTAATGGTGAACACAAGCAAGATAAAGGGGTCGGGAGAGGAGCAGGTTGGATGCCAGCAGATGAGACAGATGTTAGGCCATACTGGAAAGCATCGGCACAGTGCACCAGGACGCCTTCTTCCACTCTTGACATCTGGGCCTATCCTGGGTCAGTCTGCCTGCTTGCCCTGGGCAATGAGCCTCAGCAAGCCTTGTGGCAAACAGGGCTGGCGCTGTTCTGCCTTTTAAATGGTGAGGTGCACTGAAGCACAGTTAATGCCCTCATATGCAGCCCAGTGCTTAACGTGCAGGCCAGGCAGAGGTGAATGAGACACTCACACATACATACAAACACACACAAAGCAGTAGTGTGTAATTATGATCGGGTGGTGAGCACTGGATAATGCTCATGCCGTATCAAATGTCGTGGAAGTTAATCGGTATGAGCAATTGTTATGGTTTCAAGGCAAAGTGTTTGTGTTTTATTTTCACGGTGTAACAGGACACAGTGGTAAATGTGAAACGTAGCATCATTGCTGGCAGCGGCAAGTCTGACAAATATCCGCCACTGTGTTTTCCAACACATTATTGCCACACTGAGCCCCAGCCTTTCTTGAAGCAAAACAACTGGCTCATCTGTTTTTCCACAGAACACTTTTTTTCTTGGCGTATGGCGAGAAAGTATGACAGTAGCACGGTGGAGTTCAGACTTTTGTATAAAATTGAGTGGTTATTCATTTTGATATTTGACTAAATCAACAAAGACTTCATGTTTTAATTACCATCATCTATTGAACATTAGTTTTGTCCAACATCATCAGCAAAGAGTATAATTTAAGTTTAATGTCATCGGCAGCAAGGAAAAGTGCACATCCTATTTAACCTCTGCTGCAACTCCAGGGCTTGTTTTTAATTAGCAGAGGCTAACAGGCTGACCTTGTGCGTGTCACACTCACTCTAAATCCATGCTCGTTCAGATCGGTTCCGCTCGATCAGAGAGGGAATAGAAAGATTGGAAGGAGGACCTTACATTTCATTTTTGAGTTTCCTTGTGAGAAACATTGAAGATTTTAAAACAATTGACAGGACTAAGCACTGTTGATGAAGACAAACCCCTAAGAGTCACACCTTTTTTAAGGTGAGTTGTGAAGTCTTCAAATGTTCCCTCCATAAAATACAAAGTGTGACATGGAACATAAAAAACTTTTAATAACAATACACTCATTGCTGCTTATACATTCCCTGTGGGAATAAAGCAAAGGCAACTGTAAATTTCAGAGATTCACTCGGATTTTCACCTTGTCGTCAGATCGCCTGAGTAAGTTGGCTCAATGGGTTCAACATGACTCTCACGATCTTGATTTGTCTACCCCCTTCTTTATCCACGACTGGCACGACCATATGAAGAAAGAGCTATTATATTTAATTGGGGGGGGGGTGTCTTTAGCTTAGGTAGAGCAGCCTTGGCAAGGAGGCATCATTTCCCATCCGTCAGTATCACATCGGCCATAACATTGTCCTTAATGGCCCTCAGTGATAATTGTCATTCATCAAACTGTAATGTTAAAAAAAAGAAGAAAAAAACTCAACATTGGTAACAATTATGTCCTTGAGGAGTGAACGGTAGGCCAAGACACGATTCTTTGGTCTTGCTTCTATTTCTTGTTCTCTCGTTCTTGGGAGCTGGACTGTTCCTGGTTAAGAGGGTAAGCCCTGCTTATCACCCCGCGGCACTTACCTGCAAATCAGCGCTGACAACTTCTATCCCGACAGTGTCTAATTTGTGGCAACGTCTAATTATGCTCTTTTTCCGGGACAATAATGTTCTTCCCACTCAAGGTCAGGGGCAGCCTGTGGACAGGTCTGTTGGCAAACATCTGTCCAACAGACTTCACTTCTGTGTCTTTTGTAGCCTCAAGGGAGTGAATGGTCACCCCAACATTGATAGCAGTCATCTTCTTATGGAACATTTTTGACATTACCTAAGACTAGTCCAGAGAGAAGAACCAGAGGGCTGATTGTAAAAGGAGAGAGTGTGTCACTGCTATCGTTTCTGGCAACATAATCACTTTGTCATTTCCGCCCGTCAAGTACTGTTGTTATCCCCATAACCCCTGGAAGAAGTGACCATTTGTACTGACGCCCATATGGTGCAGATAACAGTTCCTACAGGCGCATGCATGTGCTTTAATATCTGTAGATACGCGCAAGGACATAAAGCCAAGCACTTGGTCTGGCTTTGGTGTCTCTCTCTTGGGCTCTATCTATGCAGTGGATGTGAGCCTAGCAAGATCAGGTTACTTTTTTGTCGTTCACACAAATGCAGTCTGTATGTGGCAAGAGGAACAGAGAAATCAGGAAATGACACACAAGCTCCTGATTGCCCACAAGACGAGAAATTGGATTCCCCCCAGAAAGCGTCAGCGAACTAACAAAACATAAGACTAACAAAACATAAGACTTACCTTGTCTCAGGATTGTGGATGATGTAGGAGTTAAAGGGTGCATTGTGTCTAAAGGAGGAAAGGTTGGAAGGCTACATCAAGCAGTGCTGTTTCTTATTAGTCCTATTTGCCAGACCTTTCACAATTTACCGTAGAACACAAAAGCTAACTTCAACACTTAATGGCTCGAAAGTAGACAGACTCCTCAGCTATTTATGTCTGCTTTAAAAACACAAGTACAAACTAAATATTGTATTATGCAATGATATGAAACCCATTAATCCCTCCAAAATATTCAAGCACGCAACAGTATAAACCGGGGTGGGAATATAAAATCATGCTTAAGACTTCAAAATAGGCTGAAGAGTTCTTAAGTCTTTGGCCGATCACTTGAACCTCCCTCTTGTGTGGCAATGTCACTAACACTGGGATGTATAACTGACAGAACGCCAAGGAAAATAACATCAGTGTTTTTTCATGCAGGTTTCTAAGCCTTCATAATGCTTGTGTTTAACTTAATCTACGATTACAATTCCACGGAGTCTTATGGTTTCTCGTATTGTTTAATGGGACTGTCTCACATGGTTGTGTGGTGTTGAATATCATGCCAGAAATGTAAATTGGAGGCTGTATATTTAGCTGATTTGGAGCTATGAGAGATCTTTGCAAGCACACTTGCATCACACAGCAAACTTTTTTGTGTGATAAGTGGAAAATAGGGGCTCCAAGTATTCTGAACGCGAGCCATCTCTGTGCGGTTTTCAAGACTGCTGTCTCTCTCTGGGTTCCGCCTTTGAAACACAGTTAAGACCTTTGATGGAGGTTCTCTGCCAGCCTCATGGAAAGAGAGGAAAGACACTAAAGAGAGAGAGAGATGAAGGCAGACACAAGCTCAAGAGAGGAAAACACAGAATATAAAACTTTTGAATGTTGGCTCTATCTGGATGTTAACATCTTGTGGCTTTCTCCGTCTCCTCTCCAGCAACTGTACGCTGCCCAACTTGCCAGCATGCAGGTCTCTCCTGGAGCCAAGATGCCTCCACTCCCGCAGCCCCTCACTGCCAGTGGGCCCATTTCCCCCTCCTCTCTGAAGAACGACAAGAGCTCCGCCAGTCCTATCACTCAAGTCAAGGTACAACCTTTGACGCTTTCAGTCCAGGCCTTGAGTAGTACTTGACCCAATTAGTTGTTTTCCTTATAAATTAGTAACTGTAATGCTGTTAGAATGCTGCAGTGTTACTACAGTGGTCTCCAAGAACTCATCAATCTGTGGGGCTTCTCCGTTTAACTCCACCCACTACTAAACATTTTGGGGTGTCTAAAATGCAACCATGGGATTATGACACACTGGAAAGAAAGCTCACGACTAAGGGGTGATTTTTTTTCCTTTTTTTTTCTTTTTTGCCCTGTAAACAAATCAAAGGCCGGCCGTATTTTCTGCTGCTGTATGGCATGGTTCCACCAGACCTCCGTGGAGAGGAAAGGCCATATTCAGGACATCATCCCCACTCACCGCACTAATCAGAAACACACGGCCACTTGGAGCGACTCAACTGAATAATATCACAATGGAGAAAGACTATAAATCATGTCTTGTAATAGGAGGACAGCTCTGAATGTTTGGCTCGTGTACACATAGCAACTGACTTTTGATCACGTATGCTGCATCGTAAACACAACATCAGACATGCTCCACTTATTGTTGAAAGAAGACAAAAAAAAAATTGCAGGCAGGACAATCATAAATAATAGTATAAGTGGAAATCAACTATATTGTGGCGACCCTCCATCTGTTGCCACAGTGGAAAACGATCGCCTTTCGTTTTGTTTGTGTGCTTTCAGCTTCACTGCATGACAAACTGTTATTGGCACAGCAATAACAAGGCCTTGGGGCAGCCTATGTTTGAGCCATATGTTTGGACAAGGAGGCACTTGGGCTTTAAATAAGGCTGCCAACAGCAGCACGTCTTCATATACACTAAAATATTGCTTATTGATACATGCGGCCGTTGACTGTAGATCATGTCAAGCACATGTTCGGCATCATACGGTATTTAATGCAGTAGTGCAAATCGACTACTTTTTCCGGTGTGTGTGTGTTCATTCTAGAATTCCTTTGGGTGTTTTTACACCTTTTAAAGGCTCAATTTTTCACTCTGACACAGGTTTCTGTAGAGTATTGTACAACATATTTGTTTAATTTCACGTCAGTAGTGAGCTGTAAAATGACAGCGTGTAAGAAGGAGAATATTGCAAACGATTGCTGCTTATCTTCAGTCACTTTAAGAATGTAGCCTGTGTCTCCGAATATATCTTTCTACAGAACTACACAATTTAGACATTTGCAAAATCACATTCTTTATCAAAGTATATAATAGCAAGTATACACTAATGAGAACACAAGCTAATTAAGTAGATAATGTGAGTCAACGTGATGAACAGCTGTGTTTGATCGCTGGCAGCGGCAGTATCTGGTCATTATTTATTCTTGCAACCAGAGTGCACAGCCAGAGAGGAGGGAGAACAGATGAAGATGTACAGAGAGACAGAATCTGCTTTAATTAGTGTGAACAAAGCCTCTGAGCAACTGTGAGGAAGATCACAGTGGCACCGCTCGGCAAAAGAGACGATGATGAAGACAGGAAAAGGATGAATCAGATTACAGTACAATGCCGTACTTACTACCAACAAGGATAAAAGTCCAAATTGTTCATATGTGTCCTCTCTCATGCTTATTTGTATCTCCGGTACTGTAGGAGGAAGGAACACAGCCGCTCAACCTTTCAGCACGGCCGAAAACAACAGACATGGTCAAGTCGCCAACTTCTCCAACGCAAAATCTCTTCCCTGGCTGCAAAAGCAACCTAAACAGTTTTGCTAATAAGGGTGGGATCCCCAGCCCACTTGGAGTAGGCCTAGGCCGTGGCTCCTCATTAGGTAAGACCAACAAAAAAAAAGAAACATCACTTGTCTGAGGTTTTGAACTATTACAGCCTCTAAAAAAGGGCAACAGGCCTTGAGACACAACTGATTTACTCTGTGTGGATGTGCAGACATCCTTTCAAGTCTCAACTCTACGGCACTGTTCGGGGACCAGGACACGGTGATGAAGGCCATCCAGGAGGCTCGTAAAATGAGGGAGCAGATCCAGCGGGAACAGCTGCAACACCACCAGGGCATGGAGGCAAAGCTGTCCGCCCTCACCGCAGTTGGCCTCAACAACTGCAGAATCGACAAGGTAAGACCTATCATTTAAAACAGCTAATTGTAAAATACAGCTTCATCAAATGGAACATCTTAATCATCAGTTAGGAATTTTATTGACAATTAAGTAGTATCATGATTTACAAGTGCCCAAGACCTTTCTTAGTTTTGGCAGTTCTGGGCTTAAAAAACTCATTGATTTGGATTTTTAATTTTTTTTTATCCAATAGTGCTATTTTTTTGTTATAATAAATATGGACCAGAAAATGTGGTTGTTATTGAGAGCTGAATACAGATAATCAGAATGACAATGTATTTCAACGGCCAATACTGATTTGATGCATAGTAACTTGAGTTAGTCAAGGTACGACAGTGCAAGTAAGACCCAACTTAAAAAAACAACTGGTGTGCCAACCTGTCCTATTTTAATCGCCAATTCTGTCACCGTCTGCACTCACTGTGCTATTTCTGCTGTGTCTGTCACCTCACAATTTAGAGTGCAAACTCTGAAGTGGCCCTCAACCCAAACAATGTGTTTGTGCCAAAAACAAACCTGACCAACATTGACACCTCATAAAACAATTATTTATTCATTCCATGTTGCTACACAATCTGTTTATATTGGCAGAAGACACAAGGGTATGAGATGAGTATACGAGAACAACACCTGTAGAACACAAGACTAAACTATATTCATGTTGTTATTCAGCAATGTCATGTTGCCAAATGATTCATTGTGGTGAGCAGGAGTTGTGAGTTTTGGGAAGTTACAAGCTGCCATTCTGCAGATTTTTTTTTTCATCTTCTTATTTTTACTCAAGCAAAAACTCGAGAGTTGAGTGCTGTCTGGTGGTAGTGAACTGCAACATAGTAAATAGTGAGCAATATTTCTAAAGAGAGGCTTCAACCTGTTTAATGCTACTCCTAGTTGAAGTTTACTATCAAACTAAACATAAAACAAAGAGAATTAGAGGTGTATTTAAATATACCAAACAAAGGTACCTGAATAATAACATATAATGGAAGATATATTGTGTCCTTCAGGTATCTTGTACCTCGATGTTTCTTTTTCTGAAGTAAAATGAAAGCGGTGTTGAAAATAGACTTGTTAGTAATCTTCAGAATAAATGGGACTCTATCCAGGGTGGACTTCGTGATGTTTGGCGGTGTACACATGCACGCATTGAGAGTCTTTGCTGATGTTGGTGCGAAGGCCGTGACAGGCCATGCCAGTGCCCGGTGTGGCCTCACACCACTCTGAAGTCTTTGCCCACTTTAAGCATACACGCAGCCCTCTGTGTCCCTCGACACAGGCAAGGGGCTGCTTTGTAGCGGGAGCGTACACTCCCTGGGATTCCCTTTAAAAATATCTTCAATCGATGAGTCAATCAAGGAGAGAGAAGGGAGGGGGGTGTCCTGCTCTCTTTAGCTTGATGCCATGGTGCCAGTTGGCTGTGAGGAGCAGGCAGGAACTGGGAGCGGTGCTCATTAATATTTCACCAACTAACACTTTTAACCAACAGCCTCAACTAGGTCAATGTATATGTAAAAAAGAGGCAATGAATAAGTATTTAGATTTTCCTCTCATTTGGTTTTTGGAGTGGATCACTTTCTCTTCAGGTGGCATTCAAGTATGCTTTTATTGAAAAGTGGGCAACATCACTGAAAGGGCACAGCAAAGGTGGCCAAAGTACTCTGTAGAAGTAGAGATACTTGTATGTATAAAATAGACTCAGCTCAGCGTACCAAATGTATGGATTCAAAAAGGAAAGTGCAGACTGAGATATATTTATGTTTTCATACACCATGCGACAAGAAAAAAATGCAAAGCAAAAATTTGTCTCTGTTAGAGGTAATAATGGGTGGATTTATTCTGAAGCTCAACTGAAATTTACACATTATTAGTTATTATTGGAGGCTAGAATGGATTAATGGCATTTCCATTCAATAGATGGTCGAAAGATCATTTTAAGATTTGACTGCTTTGAGTTATGAGCATGGAGCCAATTAAAGTCGTCTTACGGCACTGCTGTACACTGCTTTAAATGTTTGGTCAAAATGGATTTTCCTTGAAACAGTGGATCACTGTTCTTCCCAAGACAAACAAAAACACATTACATAAGTGAGCAATTTATTTTGTTTCATTACATCACTCCTGTGTCTCTCAATGACATCTAACACCAGACTGCTTTGCCTTGGCGAGGCAAATGGAGGTGGAAATAATGTCACCTCTTATTTTAGTGACACCGGCCCAATTAGAAAGCTTTGACATTAGAGGGGCACTTATCAAGACTGCTCACAGATTGAGGCCTTCACTGTCAACCTTCGGCTGCTCGAAAGAACAGTGATTCAGCCTTTTGCTGAGATGAGCCAACAGTCTAGAAAGGTTTTAACCTTGGTAATCACACAATGTGTGCATTCCACCAGACTTACTTTAAATAGGATGTGCTATGTCCCAGTCTCTTGTTGGCATGTTTGTCGTGGTGAGAGTGTCATGATCTGCTTTGTTGTTGTTTGGATTATTTTTAGCTTTGTTTCATGTTACGTCTTGTTTCCTTGTGTCCATGTCTTGTCTTGCTGGCGAGGTTTTTGTTTCCACCTGTTGTTGTCAACCCAGTCCCTTGTGTTAATCAGCTGACACCTTCCACTTGTGTCATGTCCTCATTTTTTCATCGGTTTGCTTGGACTTAGTTTTGGACATGAAACATGGATCAAAATTAAATATGTTTAACTCTCGCATATGCGCAATTCACACTTTTCCCCCGATCTTTTTATTCTTGTTTTTTTCCCCCATGAGACTTTTTCACCAAGCCTCCCTAATTCATTTCTTGCAGAAAAAAAAGTATTATTTTTTTCCCAATGAATTTTAATGGGGTCAATAATGTGTGGATTTTAGCTAGTCGCAGGCCGGCTTGGTCCCTTTTCCTCGCAAATAGTGAGGGTCAACTGCATAATATATAGAACAAAAGCACAGATCATGACAAAGAATTTCCAAGAAGATTGAGGAACAGTAACATAAATGGAATTAAGGAGAGGTTAAGATCATCCAGTGCAGCTGTTAGAGTGGGATATTAAATATTGATTTATCCCACTGCAATGACCAAGCTGGGGGGGGGGGGGAGGACTAAGTGCTGCTTACAGATGGATCAATTCATCTTTTAATACAAAGTATGTCCGATCAGGACAATGCCTTCCTCCCTAACCTTTATCTCTACAACGCCTTCGTTCCTGGCCACCGACCTAGAAGAACGCTGTAGATCTGTAGACTGCCTTGATCCAAAGCTGTGTAAAATATTCATACTCGACGGGAGGCCTGTCTTTTTATTTGTCTGTCTTTACTATATCCCCTCAGTACAATGAAACCTTTTACAAGCCCTCTGCAATTTATCTTTTTGAAATATTAATCCAAAGGTATTATTGTCTGCTGAGGGCAATTACTTTGTTCCATTATTTACTCCCTCACCCAAAGGAGGCTTTTACCTCAAACGCGCACCACTATGCCTACAGTCAAATACAGAGGATCTGAAGCCATTTGTAACCATTTGAATTGTTTCTCTCTATTATGCACTGCAGCTATAAACAGACATGCTGTTTTTGCACGTCATGGGTGAATGACAAAACAAGCATGTATGTTTTTACTCTCACAGTGACATACAGGCTCAGTTTTACAGTTGTACCAATCGGAGACAACGGTTTGATTTTTCATGTGTTTTGAGGCCCCATTGTTTTTATCATTCAAGTTTGGCAGGCAAGACTTCAATTTTCACTTTATAGTGACTTGAAACCATTTTAATATTACGCATCTGCATTACAAGTAGAAGAGATGCTGAGTAATTTTCACAACAATAAGTGTTCCATACAACACGTACACAAACTAACAATATAAATGTTATCATTTGTTAGCATTTGCCTTTGTGATGACCCAGGAGTTCTTGTGAGATAAAATGTATTCCTGTGCTGACATGTTCTTTGCCAGAATCAAAAGGTGAAAGGGCAGTATTAACCTATTGAAGTGGCCTTTTTGCCCTAGAGCACCTCCTCTGCTCAGTATTGATGACTACAATTGTGCATTTCCCCTATCTAAATCTCAGCCTGTAAATATTCAGATGGAGCTTACACTGCTCCTAACCTATTGCTCGTAATGGTTACACAGGTCCCGCCTGCCCTCATGTATGTGCGTGCACGTGTGTGTGTGATGCCAGGGTTCTATTGAGGCAAAGCCCTCACAAAGACTTTGAATATAATCTCGTCTGGTCGGCCGCCCTGGAAGCAATTTTCTGCTCCTTTTCGACCGCTGTCTTGGAAATTGCAAAGCAAAGCGTTTTAGCTGCAGTGTAAGTCCTTGGCATACAAGGTTTTTCCCATCCAAATTAGATTACCCTCCCAGCTCCCAGACTACGACCACGGCCAGCCAGTACCATTGTGATAATTGCTTACATTAACGCTTTGTCCAATTGTTTTTCAAAAGAATGCAAAGAAAATGCGGGCTGGTGGGCATTTAGCTTCTTCTCATGTGGTACCAACAAATCATGAAGGTAAATCATAGCCTTGGTCAGGTAATTTGGTAACCACCACAGTTTTTTTCAATTGTTATTTAACATGGTGAATTTCTGGCCCGCTCTTTGACCGGGACGAAAAAATGTTTAGTCGTGCTAACCACAAAGGACAATTAACTAAGTGTTGTTTATAGTCTGAGGTATTGTTGCAGTTTGACCACTATGACATAACTATCTAATGATGATTTGTCCAGTCAGGAAAAGGTTTTTGGGTATTTGCAACAAAATGCAGTATTTGCTCATACATTACAATCCATCTATATTTCTATCACACTTTCACAACAGTTGTTGCTGTAACAAAATAAAACACATTTTCATCGTAATTGCAAGACATGATGGTATTGTCGAATATATGTACAGTGAATATTCAAGTTTACTCATACTCAGTCTAAAAAAAAAGTAGTACAAGTCACAATGTAACTGTAACGAATTAGATTATTACATTGACCAAACAGTTTTTCTGTACATTTAATATCCTTAGAAATAGCATGTTGTAATTCACAATGCAATATCAACAATAGATAACAGAAAAATATTTACATTTGCATTAAGGAACCTTAAGTGGCATTAGAAGAGTCAGAGTTTGACTTTCCCTTCCAATGAAACATAGCAAAATAAGTCATTCTGAATAATGCTACTAAACTCTTTTATTAAAAAAACAAACAATAAATGCCAACTTGGCAGCAAGCCCAGAAAAGGTTTAGCTCCCTTTCTCTTACACAATTTAGACCCCTTAATTTAATCAAAAGCCTCCCCCTTTCTGTTTTAAACAAATGAGGTGATGCCCTCGCAGTGCAAATGGAAGAGGAATATTCTGCCATGTCTCCTCTATGAGATGTTGAAGACAACTCGCATGGAAACAGATGCCGAGTTTTTGCGGTTGCTACTGTTGATTCTGCTGCTGCCTGCATTAGCCCTAACAAAGGCAGAGCTGCGGGTTAAAAAAAGAGAGCAACGGTCGGCATGAAAGCAACTGTGGGTTCACCGCATGACTGGATATGCTTAATGTTGAAATGGCTCAAAACTCACAAAAACTACTGGAAGGCTGCAGGATTATAAATAACATGGCAACTGGTTACAATAAAAATACAAACCAGATGAGGGCCGAGCAGCCTTTGTCTCCATCGGGCTGTTGAGACGTTTGCTCTGAGACGTCTTTTGAGGGCCGCAGACCACACTGATGACTGAAACGTGATCCACCCAACTCCATATTGTGGTCACCAAGCCTTAAACTTGCCTCACACCAGGTGCCCGATATTACCGGAGCCACTTCAGCACATTATCAAACTTAAGTGGCTATTTAGAGTTATGCAGCTGTTAAAGGTCGCATTTATGGAAATGTGATACCAGATACAGACTGTCCGTTTCGGAAAAACGGGACATTTTCCCAAAATTCCCAATGGCCACCACGCCCCTGGGTAGGCTACAATACATTTGTTAAATTTATTTCAGTTGTAGTTACCTTTAAGTAAAAATACATTTGTATTTAACATTTTAAAAATGGTTGTTTTCTCTTGATTTTTCAGTTTTTATTTTCAATTTATTGATGGACATTTTGTACACATGCATTTTCATTCATTCATCAACAAGAAAGAGTAGCCAAAATTTGTCCTCAAGTAAGAGTACTGTTACTCTAGAATAAGACTCAAGTAAGAATGAAAAGTAATCCTCTAAATAATTATTTCAGTCAGAGTAAATAGGTATTCAGTAAAAACAAATACTCAAGTTCTGAGTAAATAGTGAGGAACCTCTGATGTTTTTTTACCATCAGAGTTAAAAGGTATATACAGTATGTATATGTACACGCAAATTGTAAAACAATTAATAAAATATTTTTAATTTGAAAACAGCAATGAAAAACATCAATTGAACTGAAGGTCCATCTAAGGACACATTCTTTTTTCTATAGATTTTTGTAAATTTCTGCAAATTGTATAACAATAAATAAAATATTTTTAATTTAAAAACAGCAATGAAAAACATCAATGGAACTGAGGGTCCATCTGAGGAAAAAATCAGTTTTCGATAGATTTCTGTAAATTTCTGCAAATTATACAACAATTAATAAATTATTTTTGATTTAAAAACAGCAATGAAAAATATCAATGGAACTGAAGGTTCATCTGTTAAGCCAGTGTACTCTTTAAACAATTTTTCCCCAAAATTGCTTGAGCAAATGTAAAAAACTAAATGGACCATGTCACTAACCCGCCCTGCTCATTATTTAAATAGTTGTTTTTTCCCCCCTCTATTTTTAAGCAGTGTTACCATGGTTTACAATATTATATATACATTTATATTATATATTACACATTATTATATAAAAGCCTAGTTCTTCTATGAACATGTGGGGCTACAAAACGACTATATTTTATTGTTGGTCATTCTAGAGAGCTAAGTATTTAGAGGTGCTACTTGGTGTACAAACTTTGAGAATCCAGTCTAGCAATGCCGTATGTATTATGAACGAAAACCTTGGTGATCTGCCCCAAAGACAACCTCACTCGTCTGTGTTTGCCTTTCATCTGTATTTGAACGATCTCAAGCCATATGGCTTTGCCTATAGCCTGGAGCTATTTACAAAGGGGCTGAAGGAGTGTCAGTATTGGCAGTACGTTGCTTAAATATAGGGCAGGAGTACGCACAATGCACAGGGCCGTCCGCCACCCGCCTTTGCCCAGAATACACCCTGTGGGCAGAGCAGCACATGTTCTGCGGTCTGCCAGATTAAAGCTCTCTTTGCAGCACTGACAAGGGTTCCTTTTTGGCTTCCTTGTGCTCCGACAACTTCTATTCCTCCTCATCTCTCTTCCTCCGTGACGCACGTCTTCTCTCGGCGGCCTGGTCTGCAACCAACAAATATTTTAAAAACAAGCAGATGATAATGTGTTATTGTGCAGCACGGGGCTCATCGCTGTAAACGGAGTTGCGCCGGGGTGGAGCGCGACATGCTGAAGTCATTTAAGGGAGAAACTGGTGGCTTGCCAGCGGTCGTGGTCAATGTGAGAGACCAATGAAAGTGTTCGCTTTTAGCTTTTGTTTCCCCTCTTTTTTACTTTACCTCCTCTCATCATTTATTCTTCCAGTTTAGTTGATCAACCTTGTTTTTGTTCTTCTTTTTTACTGCCGCTCCCTTTCCAAGATGTCTTTTATGTATATCAGCAATCTTCTTCTTCTTCTCCCCTCTCCCTGGCAAGACAGACTGTTTCCCTCGATACTGCGTGTCCTTTGCTACTTCTCTGTATCAGAGTGATCAGTAAAAATTTAATGACACTATAAAATAATAAAAGTGCCATTATTTATCACGGCACTTGATGCGTGGGCAATAAAGAAGCATTAGTTCAGTGAATATTTTCAAGGTTTAAAACAAAACCCTGATGCTGTGCAGACATAAATTACCACACGTATAACCAATAAGTAAATTACGCACAGTATATTAAATTTTATGGAAATTTGTGCTTCCATATTGCACTGGCAGCATGATGGTAATTAGAATATCAAGCACAGGAAGGGTAGGAAAGTTACTCTGGCTAGACCTTCACATGAAGTATAAAAATGTTGCCTCCCATAAAGCATTATTTCTGTCGGCTGCATGGGACAAAACAACATTGATATACAATTGGATCATGACACTCAACTGGTTATTAATATCCCTGCTAAGTGAGAATATTGTTAATAACCTTGCCAAATTTGAATCATTAAAAAAAGTCCCAGTCCACACTTAGCACTTCCACCTTACTTGCATGTACACTCTTGGCCAACAATGAGGCATGCGCTATAACTATCTGAAGGGAATATGCATTTTCAAGGTATGCCAAGTGCATGATGTGGCATCGTTTTAACCCCCCCCCCCCTTAAAAAAAGGTAAACTGAAAAGGTGAAAAACAATTAAACACATCAACTCTAAAATTAGGTACTACATAGCTTACTGTCTTGGAGGTTTTCAACAATCTTCTTCAAACATGTTTAATGTATTTTGAAACAAACCTCTGTGTTCGCTTTACAAGGTTTTTAATGAAACTTATTGATGGACGGTCCCTGTTCTCACTGAGCTTCTCGGTCCAACATGATACTAAATGATCATGAGTTTATAAAAGGACTTGATTGATTGGAAGGGACCAAGGAAGCACCCGGGAGGAACGACATGACGACTTTATTACGGAGACACAGCACCCGTGAACGCCGACTGTCCACGTCGCATTTGAAGCAGCCCATTGCCCGCCCAGCTAATCAAACATCACTCACTTTGTCAGCAGGCGGCTGGCTTCTTTCATTAAGAGTAATAATACAGCCGGCTGATGCATACGCTTCTGCATGCATGTGCTGCTGTAAACGGGGCAGCAGAATCTTTTCATTACAAAGTCTTCATATGTCACCATTTAAAAACACTTTTGTAAGCAGAGATACAAGTGCACAATCACTTAGGTTGCCACAAATGTCGGTAAAAAGCGATAAAAAGACAAATCATGAATGTTAAACTCTACTAGAGTGGTAACTTGACAAACAAATTTAATTTGTTTTGTGACACACTCATCTCAAATCATCTTTCCCCGTTGAAATGAATAATAATCCCTTTAATCCACTACCCCCCCCCCTTGATTGAATAGGCTGATGTTAGCTTTTATATTTAAAATTTTTGACAAAACGATATTCAAACATTCACCAACCCCACAAAATCAGCAGAAAACGAGGCTGATTTTGGCGGTTTTCTCTCAGTTTCATTAATGCAATCAGTAAAACAGTCAAATGTTTTGCCTGTAATTCATATCTTTATTGTTGTAAGCGTTACTTATTTTAATACAATTGTTCTAATTACCACCTTTTGTGTTCAAATATTGTTGCTTAAACTCCACAGTTGTCTTTTTTTATGTTCACCCTGGAAATTAATTTCAACTGGGAGTGGCAGTATAAAGTTTGAGGTTTCTTTTTTGAAGCATCTTTCATTATCTGCACATTTGTAGCTTCACGGCCACGATACATGCCTGACTGTACAAGCAAAGAAGGGGCTTAAAGATTAACGTGAACTTTTTGTGTGCATGCAGCAGGGGAACTGTTAACATTGTGATGGGACTCTACCTGAGTATCGCTTTAAACAAGTGACAGAGGTCACCGTGACACCACGTCGTTGGCAGAGAGAAGAAAACAAGTCTGTTATTTGGACTGGTGGCGACATGCCGACATTTTGGTGTGATCCGAGCTTAAGATGGAAGGGAAAAAGGGGGAATTCTTTGTATCACGCAGAGTCAAAGTGTCCATCTTCGAGTTGAGTCTTTGGAGAGCGAGACAGTCTCTTGCTAAAACCCTGTCTATTCACCGAGGAAGTAGGTCATTCAACAATGGAGCCGGCGGCATTCGGCACTCTCCCCCTTGCATAATACATTAAGTGTAATGTGCATCAACTATTCAAAGGCTGTTATTTTATTCTGTAAATGCACATGGACATGACATTTAATATTGTCACGGCGCGCTGAATGACAGGGTTTCATTGTGCGTCAAGTACAACACCATGCCAAGTTTAATCGGAGCTCAAGAGGCGACATGGCAAACGGGAAAATGCTGAATAAATGATGGCGCTCTGGGCGCTGTCAACCAGGAGATAGCTCGTAAGAAGACGATGGCAGAAGAAAATCTCAGCAGAGAAACATGAGCCCAGCCTGTTGTGTGCTCAAGATCACAATAGATTTATTTCCAACAATAAATCTATTTCCAACAAGCTCTGGCCCCTACTGTCCCACTCCCTTCCAACATACTGATGACACCACAAGCGACCTGTAGTATGTTGAGTGGTTCCTGAATATATGTGTTCTATTTGCAGGAAAGGACACATTTTGACGGAATCGGGCACCACCTCGGCAAGCTGGGTGAGGACGGGAAGATTGGCCACAGAGTTATTGACCTCACCAGGCCTGAGGATCTTGATGGTAAGGACACATTTTTACTTTACGCATATCTTGCACATGTGCGTGCTTCTACTCAAATACAGTGCAACTGTGATGTACAAGTTGACTTTGTTCCGTGGCAAAGCTTAGTTTACTCAATTGGTTTTCTCCAATATATTATAAATATAAATAATATAAATATTTGAAAAAAAGCATTGGATATACAAGGTTTAACAATGACAATATGCTAGTGCTCAGACTTGATAAAACCCAGTCAAACGTGTCAAGTATGAACATATCCTGTGCTTCCACTCGGCCATGTGACTGAGGCTGGATTGGTGTCGAAAGGAGCGTATGGTAGACATGTGGGGGCTGGGATGAATGCTACTCCAAAGGAGTGCAGCTTTTCACAGGTAGGTGAGTTGGAGGACAAGGGCACCTTAGGACAAAGCTGGCTTTTCTCCAAGCTTGGAGTTCTGCTGCTGTTGCGCTTGTTTTGAGGTCTCGGGCACTGGAGAGTAAATTTCGCTTGCACCATAGTGACAAAGCGTCACCTCTCTTTGTGGCCCTGACTTCTTCACAGGCGTGAGCAGTACGCACACAGCACCAGTGTTTGTTCGGCATAAATATTTGTGGCTGTTTCCATGGCACTTGAGAGCTCGAGCAAAGAAGAAAATGGTTGTGACTCATCTTTGATACCTCGGAGTGTTTCAGTGAAGGAGGATAGATATTTCTCAGGACATTGTAACCCAACATCTTGCCATGGCATTACACACTCTCAATACCTAATTACATCTGCTGCTACACAAAGGCAAGTGTCCTACTTGATGAAAATGTACAATTTAGTACAACTGGGTCTATCAAAACGTTTTAGAATTGAATCTCGAGCTGTTAGTGTTATTTGATTGATGTGTTCTTAAACAATACATGTTCACATAAAACAATTGAAAGTGCACCATCGGCTGCGACATTCAATACGTTCTTCTTATTACTGTTCTAACAAGCAGGCATAGGCTGTATTAAATGATCTAAACTCAGTTATCATTATTTTGTGTGGGCAATCGTTGACACGCTGTTGTGTAAGCCAGTTCTTTTTTGCAGTAGATTCACTACACCTCATGTATTATATGTGTAAAATAATGCCAACCTAGGAATCATTGTTGGCATGCACACCTTTGCACCATTTTATATTTCCACGCGGGTCTGGAGTAACATTATCCAGAAAAATAAGAAAGCTTTGAGATAGAGATTTTGGATGTTGTTGTTTTTTCACAATTGAATTATTCAAGTTATTTGAATGATGGTAGCGTCCCTAAATCTATTTATCTTTCTCATGTGAGACTCCGAGGAAAGTCATCTTTCAGAGATATGTTCTTAGTGCTTATTGTCACAGTGGGAGTCTTCCCTCTGGAGCAATGCTGGAGTCAGGCAAGGCTGAAAAGGAGCACACACCAGGGCAGTTGTGCCCTTTTAATTCCTTTACGGGGCCAAGGGAAAAGGCTCACGCCAGACGCCTCCCATCAGCGTTCCCACTGGGCTATGGATTATAGGAGCAGGCCAGGGTCAAAGGAGAGGAGAGGGCCTGTTCCCAGAGGGAGAAGGCTGGGAGCCAGCCTGGTGGACATGACTCAAAATACACCATCAACATTGTGAATACGGTAGAAGAGCAAAACACACATTGTTGATTGATGGGGATCAGGATTTTATGATGTGAACCGCAAAGTGTTAACTCTACTCACAACAACATTTTTACTCCTAAAACCCTTGTAAAAATCTTGCTCGCCTAAGAACCGGCCGTTCCCTGGCATGATATTCTTGATATCCACAAGCATTTAGCTAAATGCAGTTGCGTGTGCTCTTTAATTATTGACAAAGCTATGATTAAGTTATTTTCTGGTCAAAAGTCATCCAGATGTGAGGCGAATGAAGGGTGACAGTTTTTAGCCGTTGTTTCTACAGGACATGTACAGAAGAGTGGATTTATCGAGAGCACACTTGTTCCTCAGTAGTAGACTTTCACGAGGAGGAAAATTACCCGGTGTACCTCCCAGTCATTGCAAATGGTGTGAAAGCCCCTTAGTGTGATGCAGGTCTCTCTCCAGAAGCGAGCGGCCGCACTGAGCGGGCTCTGTGTGCCAGCGCGACTCTGTCATCACAACGGCTCACAGAAGGCTTTAAGTTGCTTAAGCTAATATTTGCAAAGCGTGAAGCAGCAGCACAGACTGGAAAGTAGCAGCCGAGCTATGGAAAAGGGATAGGATTTCCTCCATTTCACAAAGCCACGAGCCATACACATGATCTCACCACTTTTATTTGCTCCGATAAAAACATTAGCACTCAGACCTTTTGTGGCATTGATGACTTGCTGAATTTGTGTGCGTGTGTGCCATCACTGAAGCACCGTAGAAAACCAAGATTTTGTTCAAAGCTATAAACCGAATGAACGTAAAAGTCTAGTGTCCTTGTGGACTAGGAAGAAAAAAAAGACAAGATTGCATGATTGTTGCAGATGATAAGTGTTGTCTTTCTGTACAGCGGAAGCTTGGAGCGTTTCCAAATGTAATTGTTTGAAGAGCATCCGTTGTTGTTTTTCTTTGACTTGGTGGGGCCATGGGATTTGAGCTTGGGTTTTTATTGCACGGGAATGCTTAGGCATGGGCATACTAATCATTTATCACAGCAGAAATAGTCCAGTTGGTCCATAGAATCTAATGGGTGAAATTGATTGATGATTGATTGTGCCTGAAAGCAATTGAGGCGTAAGATACCTGCATTAATAAATTAGGGCCTCATCGACATGGACTTTTTTAGGCAGATGCCAATCCTGATATTAGGTAGAATATAACAGTCATGATTAATGAGCCCATGAATCTAAAATTTTCTTTTCCTATTTTTGCTGATTTTAAAAGCGATAACATTGCTAAATTGACATGTATACTAATAATTCACCCTTTAAACAAAACTACTCAAAACTGAACAAATAATTCTTATGAGCCTACATCATTCAGTGACCTTCGAACTTATTTTACTTGTCATTATTCTCATTACAATGAACTAAAAGACCATTAATACATCCATGCACCCAAACATCCCAGTTTGTTTAATCTTTTTTTAATAAATAAATGAAAATATTGCAAAATGCAGTTACAAAAAAGTTTTTTTTAATGAAGTGTAATGAAGCCAAAAGTCTTACACACACAAAAGCAAAACCACATTTTTTGCAGCACACAGCAAAAGGTTTGACCTAGCGACTGCTCGTAAAAAAGAAGAAAACTTAAGTCACCTGAAATCAAAGCAACACTGTCGTTAATCAATTCATTTCATCAAATGTCAATAACTGAATAATTGTGTCCGTGTCAGTCAGCATGTTTTAGTGCAAAGCTAGATGTTGTGAAAGATTAGACTTGAACACAATAGACAGAACAAAAGCACCAGTGACGTGTTGACGCACGTTGGTTATGTGTTTGCACGTCTCAGTGAGGTTGCAACTGCACACACACATGCACACACACACACACACACACACACACACACACACGCACACATGCACACATTTTTAATGAAGAAGAAAAAAAGCGGGGATTGACATGTTAAATGGGGTTTAGCTCTCTCGTAATTTGTGTCACTTTAATTAGCATGCTTTGAGATCTGGCTCCAGCAGCCCGCACCCCGAATGTCATGTCCTGTTTGCCCATACATATTAATCCAACATGATCCTGCTCCGAGGGAGAGGCTTCATTGTCGCCGCTAAACGCCTGCAGTCAGAGGTGTTACCAGCGATCCCAACAGATTTGGCTGATTGTGCCTTCATTCTTCCAAGCCAATTCTATTAGCCAGGCCTGCACCAAACATTGCCGTAACATGTTAACCTGCTGTCAACTGCTGCATCTTTCCACGTCATGAAAATCTTTGAAGTTAACATATGACTTCTCCATGTAAAGCAAATAAAAGAGCAGTCGCTGCCTTTTTCCACACATGGCTCGTGTGTGCCCAAAGGCAGCCCGAGGAGCAGACGTGCAAAAAGGTGGGGACGACCGGAGCAATGCTACCCTCTGGTTGGGTGCGTGGTCAAGTCTGAGCCTGCAGACCACGGGCTCTATTTCTTTCACTTTTTGCCTCTCAACATTTTTATGCCCCTCCTCCACCCCCTCGTAAACATGGAGCCATTTTCTCTCACTGTAATTCATCCTGTTCATCTGCAAGGTTTACAGGAGAGACAAATTAAAAAGGGACTGTAATATCCCTCTGTCACACGTGAGCCACGGGCCTCATGAATCACAATAAATTCTATTAAGCGGCACTCCCTCTTTGTTATCCTCCCCCACAACACCACCAAAGTATCAGCCAACCTCCGTCACCATTAAACATTTGTGTTTATTTACACAATCACACGTCCACCTAAATGATTCCCAAATGTAGCGCCACTCCAAGACAAACGGTGCTTTAACGCTAATCGGCAAAATGTCAGAGCTGTGTCGTGACCTTCAAGTGGAAATATCGAAACGATATTGCAGCAAATTGCTTGTTGGGGATTGAAGGGATTTAATGAGACAGGACACTAATGTGCAGGTTGTGTCTCAAACAGTCATATATTATCTGACAATGGAATGCGCACTCTCATTTTTGAATGGCTCTTCTGTCTGCTGCTGTAAGTCATATTCTTGTTGAATTTATCAGCAAGAAGGTTCCAAAAGATTTTTATAGTGTGTAAAAGATCCCAATTCAAGGCAGGTGTACACATTTCTGCAACCTCATTATTTCACATTTTTATTTTTATTATTTCATTTTAGACATATACAGTTGCTACTTTTGTTTGAAATTTTGGGAGTCATGTTAATAGTGGAAAACGTTTTTTTTAATTATTTATCTTGGTCTCACTTTTTTCATAAAAATATGTCATTTGAGCACAGCTGCATAGCCTTCTTATATTGATGGTATATTGTGAATAGGGTGTAATTGATAATTAAGTCAAGGGTGCTGGAGCCTGTCCCAGATGACATCGGCCGAAAGCCAAACTACACCCTGAACTGGTCGGCAGCACATGTAAAGACGAACAACCAGCCACACCCACATGCACACCGTCACTGAGCGGGAATCGATCCCACGCTGCCCGCACACAAGTCAGGCGAGTGCCCCGCTACACAAATTCCTGACACAGTTTGACTTTATTTGAATGTAAAACCCCATTGCATTTGCATAACAGTGACAAGTATCTGCGTGAAAGGCTGAGGGAAAAAAGATGAAGCAAAACACTCAACCTGGCTTCCCTCCAGTGAAGCAAGTCACGTGGCTGGTTTGCCGGTTAACTACAGACGTGGCACAAGCTGATGGAAGGCAGTTGTTTTGTCCCTCCCCATAAGCGGCTCACCTCTGCCCATATGCATGCACACCAGTATATAAATTGCTGAATCAGTGTCAGTGATAGAGTAATGGGCCGGGAGGCATCGTAAATTACGGCGAGCGCTCCCTGGGTGCAGACACTGGCTGTCTTGTCTGAGTGAGCGCTGCGCTCCTGAGCTAATGAATACCTTCATCTGGCCCCGGCAGTCAGCAGATTGGCCCACGTTGATGGATACTGTCAGCCCTCCGCCACTCCACATTTCATTGCACAATAAACATGCTTGTCAAAAGCAAACAAAGTGAAATCAATTCACCCTGTACAGTGAGTGCATGCTAAATGAAATTAACCAACTGTGGGCTCGGGTGACAGCGGCACTAGTGTATCATTTCCGCCAAGAGCGTTCGGGAGGCCCAACGCGGATGAAACATAACACTTAGATTTGGTGCTTTGCTATTTTTGTATATGCCGCAGTGCATGTAAAAATGTGTCTCTGACAAGAAGCATCAGCACCGAAAAATAAAACATGTAAAACAAAATAAAATATCTCTAGGTCTGAAAATATCCAGTCCAATTAATACTGAACTAATACAATAAATGAACCATAACACTGGATCACTTCTGTTTGATTGTTTTAACTTTCTCATTTTTGATTTTATTCCAAATCTGATACTACGCTTATTAAATTACTCAAAAGGTTTACTGGCCCATCTCTCGGGCAACTTTTGTTGTACTGAAACTCCACATTTTTGTCATGAAATCATCAAATAGATCAAATACAATATAGCTACAAAGCATAGTATCATATTGACACTACGCACAATACAATGATTCAGAATGAAAATGTATTATTAAAAGAATAAAATAACACCCTAAAAATATTTAGGTTGCAGGCCAGTGCTGAGAAGTTGTATAATAAATATCAACAAATACACAACCTGCGCAGGATCTCAATGATCTCAGCAAAATGAGTGTAATTTCTTAAATAAAATAACCAGAAGAATCATTGAGATGAAGATTAAAAATAAAATAAAAAACATTTATAAAGAATTTAAAATATTAGATTTTAAAATCTACCCAGGTAAGACAAGCAACAAAGGCTATTTTACCAGTGTTAGAAATTGTTTCAATTATTGTCTAAATAATTAAGACATAAATAATTAAGATGAATAAGGACACCCTGCTCAAAATAAAAAGATCAAATTTTGGACTGTGTATCTTTCAGTGGCATGTATTTGTACCTCTAGCAACCGGATTATGACTCTACACTTAAGTGTAAGCTGCTGTGTGACAATAGGAGCGTTTTCTTTTTTTTTCTGCCTGAAGCCTTCGGAGATATGTTGCGCTTGACTGTTAAAGGGTAAGCATGGTGGAAACGGAAGCAGGCCACAAAAACAACAGGAACATTCTCACATAAACTCTTGTCACATTTAAGACCAACAAGGTGGTCAGAGTTGAACTCGAACAGCGTGGCGTCTTGAGTAATCATTGAAGTGGCAGAGTGAACCATGTCTCTGCGCAGCCCCCATTACTCATTAAGAATGTGATTTTGTTTATCATTTGAAATCATAATAGAAATCAAAGGCCAGGTAATGTGTGCCAGACTGCTGGTGCAATGGTCTAATGAGAAGGCTTCACATGTGGATGATGAAATATGCATGAGTCATCCCAAGCTTTCTTTTGCAGACTTGAGATCATTAAAGATGCATCGTAGCATATGGAAGGCTTTTTTTGTCTTATTTTTTCCAGCCTTGTTTATCAACATGTTTTTGTTTGTTGAAATATTCATCGTGCTTTTATTTAATTCTTTCACATCTTACTTATAAAAGGAAGCAAATGTGCATGCAAACAGAAATCATTATCAGTTTGATGTACAGTTTAATACGGAAAGAAACTCTTGCTCTGCTGAGAGTGAATGCCCTGATTGAGAAAGCAATCATCTCATCACCCATGTGTGAAGAACACTTTCTTTTCCAAAAGTCTCAACTTTTCTTCTTTGCTCTCCTTTTCCCAAGCTGCCTCTAGCCCTCTGTTGCGTATTTGTTTTGGCGTGCATACACATTTTATGGATGCCAAGCTGAAATGTAAGCAACTGATGAGAGACGTGTGAGCGCCTGCACACAAAACATGCAAATATCACCTGCAATTATTAGAATAAGTCATGTCCAGCTTTCCACAATACAGTAAATCACGTACTGCCAAAAATCAACATTTAAAGGAGGAATTAACTTAAAAAAACGTTGTCATATTTTTAAAAACACCCACCATAATGACAGTAGGAAATAATAATAATACTAATAATAATACTACTACTACTACTACTACTACTACTACTACTACTAATAATAATAATAATAATAATAATAATAATAATACAAAGCCATATGTGTAAGTTACAAAAAATTCTGTCAGCGGTATATAGTTCCAAAAATTCCAAAAAGGGTTGTTTCATATTATTTTTTTGGTTTAGGCTTCTTTCGCAAACATTTTTTTATTTTTTTATTTTTTTTTTTTACTGTAATAGCGTCTGAAGGTCTGTCCAATCTCACAGTCTGAAAACACAGAAGGCCCTCTGCAAGGCAAAAGAAGGCCTCTCTATTGGGAGGTGTTTATAAAAAATATGTGAGCCTTGGGTTGAGTTGCTGAATACACACAGTCAGTGTTCACGGTGGGTAAGTTAATCGCAGTAACTGAAGGCGAGTTTGAAGACGGCTCGTCACCAAATCAATGTCTCGCCTCACTCGCTCTTGCTTCTGTTCCGACCACTCTACGTTCCCATCAAGTCAATGGGACTGTTAATACTATATTGTCTTTGGCCAACAGGAGGTACTGGGTCAGCGGAAGCAAGAGTCTTCAGGGAGTCCAGAGGGAGGAACACCAACGAGCCGCATATCAAGAGGCCGATGAATGCGTTTATGGTGTGGGCCAAAGATGAGCGGCGCAAGATCCTCCAGGCCTTTCCGGACATGCATAACTCCAATATAAGCAAGATTCTGGGTAGGTCCTCACAGGTTACTGCACCCAAGACCACAACATACCAAGGAAGCCATGCTGTTGTTATGTTACAAGAGAAATAAGTCCAAACACCTTCCACTGCATTTCAAATTGAGTAGGATAAATGTTTATTTAAAACAAATGACAAAGGCTTTTTATGTGTTTTGTCCCTTTAGTAGTGTAGTCCATGCATCATAGTTTTGAAAAGTGCTATCTTGGAAACAACTCAAGTATCCTCTGTACACTGGCTTGTTGTTCCTTACTGTCTGAGTCCAGAGAATGTCTCTTGTCTCACTCAAGTGTTAAAACCACTCAGACAGTGTGGAATGGAAAACACTTTTTGCGCTTTCAACCTGCAAATGAAGGCGGTTGGAATACAGTACGCTGTAACTTCAGAGGTGAAACAATACATTCCAATGGTCAACCTGAAATTTAGAAACATGTTGCCATGACGTAAACAGGGGTCAAACTGTCTGTAACAAAAACGTTTTAGAAGAAAAATTTGAACTGTAACCAAAATTAAACAAAACGTTAATGTTAAGATGTAGAAACCAAAAGACTCAGATTCAACTTTTGAGACACCTGTTGCACAGTGGCCAGGATTTGGCAACAACTTTTACTGAGTGGGTGACCGGTGGCCGCTGGTTTCCTGCCTTATCGCCAGTGAACAGCAACATGTTGCAGATGTAACAGCTGATGAAAAATGCATGTTAATTTAAATGATAAAATGTGAAATGCTCAGGTTCACTCAGTGAATGAGGCACTTGATCATTGCAATCCATTATCTCACTCATTTACTGTCTTCATGGAATTCCGCAAATTCAATGATAATCGGGCCAAGTTTTGGTAGTTCAATAAAAAAAAAAATACAGTACATTGCAGTGTAGATAGGGTCTCAAAACCCGATACAGGGCCTTAATTAATCCATTGTAGCTTGCCAGTAGATGCATGGTGCTCAATTGCTTGGTGTGCTGCAAAGAGCCACCAAATGTAATTTTCCACTTGAGTCATAAGACAAATTGGAATGCAAAGGTGAGTCCTTTTGCAGATGAGCCTCGGTGTAATGTAAAACTAAACACCAAAGCACTTCAGTGACTTGACAACAGCCGATGAAGCTAGACTCATATTTACGGGACTTAGTACTTTGAATGGGAATCGGCTTACTTTATACTGAGGATGTCAAATTCAATCACAACAGCAGCTAAAACCTCAAGCACACTTTTGGCGGTGGGCAAACAAGATAAACATTTACTGAGCAGACAAACTAAACATACGTATTTGAAAATCAACGTGAATCGAGACAGGCAGAATACATTATTATTTTATGATTCATCATTTTAAACTTAAAATAATTTTTGTTGCATCATTCACGTCCTTTTTTTTTTTTTTCCTTTGCAGGGTCCCGGTGGAAGTCCATGTCCAACCAGGACAAGCAGCCGTACTATGAAGAGCAGGCCCGCCTGAGTAAGCTCCACTTAGAGAAGTACCCCAACTACAAGTATAAGCCCCGGCCTAAGAGGACTTGCATAATCGACGGCAAGAAGCTACGCATCGGAGAATACAAGCAGATGATGCGCTCACGACGACAAGAGATGAGGCAGTTCTTCACGGTGGGGTAAGGCTCACACATTCATACAGTATATTCAGAACAGTATACTGTACATGTATTGCTATATGGGTCTTTCCCGAGTTGGAGCGCAATTTAGGTATCAGTGTTTTTGAAAGAAATATATATATTTTTTTATTATGTTTTGGATGTATGCTTTTGAGAAAAACAGGTAAAATACCACTACAGTAATTATTTTTCCAATTTACCGAACCATCCAATAGATAGTCAGACACCTAAAAAAAAACACAAAGCCTTCACAAATAAATGGATTTATATTTGGTTTGAATAATGAGTCAAATATTACTTTAATTATTTCGAGCTAAGCCATAAAGAAATTCGCTTGACACAAATTTTGTTGAGTCATGTGAAGGTCTATTTTCTCGCAAAAAAAGGTTTCAGCATGTGGCTTCCGTGTATGTTGAGAAACACAACTTCAGAGCACAAATCCTGTTTTTAAAATACTATACCTGATGAAAGAAAAAGTGTTTTTTCATGGTGGAAATGTCTTCCATTTCTGGAATAACTCATATAACAATAAGTGCCATTCATGATGTAACATTATTTCCCACAAGTACTTGTTGACTTAACCTTACCGCATGTGTGTTTAAATCAATATCAGTGGTTTAATCATTTTCAACAATAGCACCCTGCAAATGGAGAGCAAAGTACAGCGCTTAATACAAGATTGAAACTTTAAGTATAGACTTAGAGAAGACAGCAGGCAGGTAGCACTTGAGTGTACTGTTTTTGTGGTGTCCACCGACACTCTTCTCCAGGTGTACCCATGTCAGTCACGCTCTTAAGCAACCTGGCCGTCAGTCATTTGGTGCAATCGGAGAAGAGTCAATATGGCCTTGGGGGTCTTTTGAGGCTTCTCAAGTTCCCCAAAATAAAGTTGTAATTTACGATGAAAAATGACCTACAAGCAGACAATGTGTTTGTACGCAAAGACATTAGACATTGCTACATTTTCATGTTGACTGCATTAGGCACTTTATAGTATAGTGACCCAGACCAAAGGAGAGCTGAGTGTTGGTTTTAGGTTTCTAACAATCTAAGCAATGAATTTTGAAGCTGGAAAGAATTCAGTTGCCCCAAGCATTTACACAGAGCTACATTGAATCCAAACAAATCAAAAGACTATAATGTCCCTCTTCAACATTCAGGCAACCACCACAGATTCCCATCACTACAACCGCCAGTCTGGTCTACCCCGGGGCCATCGCCATGGCAACGACGACACCCTCACCCCAAATGACATCTGAGTGCTCAAGCGCATCGGCAAGTCCTGAGCCAACCATCCCCGTCATTCAGAGCACCTTCAATATGAAGCTGGAGGTCAACAACATACCCAACAACAACGAGACAGTCAACGGCGAGGATGACATGGACATGTATGAAGACTTCGAGGATGAGCCCAAATCAGACTATAGTAGTGAAAATGACACACAAGAGCCGGTCAGCGCCAACTAATGGACGCCTAGCCACAAGGGTTAAGACGGCACCACCGAGGTTTGAAAGTGCCCACAAGGAAGACGAAAACATGATGCAAGCCAGCATGCACATGTGGCTTCGGTAATCCCCCTCAAAAAGCTATTTGGTCTTAAGCATTTCTTCGTGTGTATGTGTGCGTGTGTGTGTGTGTAGCTATACTTTTTTTCTCATGTCATTGTGATCATGGACATCAAAAACAAAATGGCTGTGACCTAGAACAGAACTTGAAATCAAACATTTGCTCATTCTTACGGTTATTGACCTTGTTTCTGAACCATTTCGGGACATATCATATGTGTCTCACTCAGGTATCGTGTGCCAGCCAACAGCTTGTGAATGTGTCTGATCATTGTGGCGACATCACCAGTACAAAAGGTCACAAGATTCCAAAATGCTTCAGTATCGGTACAACGTATGCTATTAAACTCCCGAGGTAGTGCATCAGTGCCACATAAGTAATTTATAAGATTAAATCAGTGACAATTAATCTAGATTCATGATCTATACAAATATGAGTCAGCAAGTTGAGAACAGTTTCCTGTAATCATAACCCAAACCCTCGCCCAACAAATTCACAACAAAGCAGTACCGCATCTCCGCTCACTTTTTCCCAGTTTTACGAGCCATTCCCAGTCAGCAATATGATAATCTGAGTGATTGTAATCAGGCCAGAATACTCCAGGGCCAACAGGGCGCCAATCCGTCGGATTGGAAGAGCAGCAAAAGGCAGCTTTGGAGGCATTACAATCTCAAATTGTGTAGCAAGCGACACAACATTCTCTTAAACGCTTTAGCCCCATTTGGAGGGCAAGTTTAAAGTCTTAGCTCCTAAACTTTTTTTAATTCTTTTTCGACATTGTAAATCTTAAAACGGACACTAAGAAGTCTTAAAGCGAAGCACAGTCATTGGGTCGACGCGGTGACTTGATTACTGGCGCAGTCTTAAGACGTGAGGACATTTGTATAATAGACAACTTAAAAGATTGGTCAAGTGCACTTATTCTCATTGTGTCCCCTTTTAAACCACATCTCCACGAAGGCCTTGTTTTGTCTATGCTCAGGGTGTCCAAACTTTTTCTTGAAAGGGCTGCCTACAGGAAAAAAGGATGAAGGATGCACGACTTTCTTTACCTTTACAGTGTCTGAAGTGAATTCAGAAGTTTGCTTCCAAATATTTCAAACGTTTGAAGATAATTGCTGATGTAAGACTCCATTCTGGAGGTATAGCTTTGCACCATCTGAGTTTTCCTGTTTTTTGGAGACGTGGCTAAAACGGTGCCAACTTGCCAAGTGACGAAGGGGTTACCCCTAACCCCTACTAAAACAGATACCTGATAAATTTGGATCTATTTTTCCAGGTGGTAGTATGACACACCATGTCACTTTTCACATTTTTGAACAATTTAACACATTTGGTATTTTTTTAAATCATTAAGTTTTGCCAGGCTTGTGAACAACTCTCAAACATAGACATTTATATTCACACAGGGTCTTTGAGAAAACAGTGCTAACAATTGCAACTGATGCTACTCAAAATATTATTTTAATTGTAGTTTCTTGAAATGCTGTTTTTAGAAACGATTTACAAATGTATTTTCTTTCGCACTGTAGTGCAAAGCAGGCGAATGACACGGGCCATGCCAATTTTTATTTATTTTTTTCCCTGAAAATGGCCCCTGAGCCATAGTTTGGACACCCTTGCTCTAAAGGCTGACAAGTGACCTCCTTGGCTCAATAAAGCTTCTTGAGCAGTCAAAGCCTCCATTTTGAGACCTAGATCCTCTTTATAGGGCACAAGGTTTAAGTGGCTCCCCCCCAGCCCCCTCCCCCCGCCTTGACCCCTGCCCGGAGTAGCCCGAATCCACAGGGGGCGCCATCTGGCTCTGAGAGAACACACAGGGCCAACAATAGAAGCGAAGGTGCGCGTCCCTCCATCAAAGTGCTGGAAGTAAGGCCTCGGCAGGGCTCGCGCCACGGCCCGGTCGCCAGGCGCTGGCGAGCAGATGGAACAAGTACATCAAGCTGTGGGGGATTATTAAAATGACTGACGACTGGATATCATGTGAAATGCGCCATTATTAATGCATGACTTGGGTTATTCCCCCCGCTTGCCCTTGAATCCGTCCATTTTACATCCCACCGGCCCATCACTAGATCTCCACTACATTTCCTCCCAATTGTTAAACCTTTGTAACACTTCATCCTAATTTCGGACGCATCCATCTTGTGTCTCATGAGTTATATTTTATTTATTGTCCTTATGTTCTAAACTTAAGCTACAACACACACAACATACAATAGAGTGGATCTCCTGACAACTTGTGTTCCTCCTGTCTGCTGGTGGTTGGACGGATTTGTTTGTGATTGTAAATATCGTCAATATGACCATGCCTCTCATATTCAATGGGGGCTACCTACAAAGGACTGAAACTTGACTCTGCTCATATGGCAAAAAGACAGAAAAAAGAAAAAAAACTCACGGGGGGGAAAAAACAATAAGACGAACTCATAAAGGAGAAGCTGTTTTAGAAGTGTTTGAAGCACTGGATATAAATTGTATTTTTGATCAATTCTGATTAATGTGAATCTGTTTGAGGATAAAAAAAAAAAACACCATGAATTAACTAAAGTCCCCAGTCGGACTCATGTGGGTTTGCTCTCACAGTTGCCAGATTTTAGTTTTTTTGTTGTTGTCTTTTCAGTTTATTTATGCAAATAGTGAACACTTTGCTGAGGCTGCCTTTGAGAGAAACTTAAAATTTGACAGCGGGCTTCCTTTAGCCAGGAAACACCAGAGTGTTGTTTATTAATCTATTGTTGTATTTATTACAAGCTACCAGAATTGTCAGTAAAACATCAAAAGGACAATCAGAGAACCAGAATGAGAAAAAAATGCCTGATGAATTGGGAGTTTAAAAATTCACCATCTCATTTAAAATTTATTGTACATATCTAAGAAATATATTTTTATTTGATTATTTAGTAAATAAGTTATGTATGTGGCTAATCTATTTGATTTCGTTCATATTTTTCTGTGAGTTTACCTTTGCAAAATGTCACTGTATTTTGAGAAGATGCTGAATTACACATCTGGCTGAGTTCTGATAATCATTCCTGGACTAATTCAAATCAATCAATCAATCAATCAATCAATTAATAAATCAATCAATCAAAATAAGCTACAATGGTGCCTTTAGATACGATTTTAATTCCTTCCATAACTCAAAACAGTCGTGTCTCAAATCAT
Organism: Syngnathus leptorhynchus; assembly: GCF_054491065.1. NCBI lineage: Eukaryota > Metazoa > Chordata > Actinopteri > Syngnathiformes > Syngnathidae > Syngnathus > Syngnathus leptorhynchus. The sequence continues at coordinate 10,410,811 of NC_141197.1, forward strand.
CCTTTGGTACAGAAATGAATGGAAAGCCATTAATCCGTTACAAACCCTCCAGAAAAAGAAAAAAAAAACGTGTTGCAATGTGGTTTTCAAGAAGGAAGATATTACTCTTTTATAATTTATAAAATGCAATGTAGTAAATACTTAAATAGAATGTTTGTGCATCATGATGATTTTAGTATGCACAATCTATATAGCGGTCATATAAATAGTTTTAACCGCAATTTGTTAGCCCGTCAATGCCATTTTGTATCATGTATCGGAAGACAATGTTTGTTTGTTTATTTGTTTTAAATAGTAACAGTAAACCTAACATTAAACATCTTGAAGCCTCTTTTTTGAAGAATATTGCCTAAATATATCTGGTAAACAGCTGCTTGTTGCTACCAAGCAGTACTCATAGCTGGAATGGTTGCTCACAGGTCAAAGGAAAAAAATGAATGAAAATTTGTATCTCAAGGCACCGATGCATCGCTCTTCTAGTCGAGTAAAAGTAGTGTATTCACTTCAACAAAAAGCACTTGATGTAAAAGAATCAGATCTTAATCGGGATACAACTAAAGAGCACTAAATGGTGACAGTCGTGCATTGACATCAAGTAATTTCTCTCATTTGAAAAGTGAGAATATGCGTATATTTATTCGTGGCAAAATGCTGTTCTCTTCTTGCCAAGTGTTTTCTTCTCATACTTTTAATGAATCTTTTTTTTTATCTATCCATGTTTTCTCGTAATCCTCCATGCAAATGGATTGACTGAACAACTGAGGACAAAAAGCGCATATGCTGGTTCAAACCTTTTACAGATTTTTTTTTTTTCCTTCTTCTGTCGGAGCGAGGAATATGGTGGGAATATTGTGTGTTAATTTAATCAGCACAATTCAATGACATGCTGGACTGACTTACTTACTAGCTGCTGTTCAGAAGGGCAACATAATGTTTGATGTTGTTCTGTAGAGGTACTTTTTGCTTTGTAGTTGTCTCTCAAGCAACACTGTGTCAGGCTCTTCCTTTACCCGAGCCTTGATTTCTATCTGTTTTTTGTTTTTTTTTATTAGCTGGCAGTCTGCGTAAATATATGAATATACGTTTCCCCCCCTGACAGGTACCTACAGGCAAATGGAAAGTATTGTTTGGGTGTTATCTGAGAGAAAAAGAATTACATAGCGTCTGTTGCTGCTTTAAAAAATGTTTATGTCTGAATATGTAAATAGTTTATCATATCTTGTACAGTCCAATGTAAAGTTTTTAATTCAACTTAATAATGTTGCCATCATTGTGTTCACATTCTTTATACATGACAAAAGATTATTTGCGATGTGATATTGCTGAAAAGAACAAAAACGTTTGTTTTATTTGTTTGTTTGGCTTCCTTGTGTCCACCAGCAGCTCTTTGGTTTCCATGTTCAGTATTGACGTGTGCTAAACTTAAGGTGAATCTTTTGGCAGTGTATGTGAGTGTGTGTACTTGCGCGTGCAAATGTGTGTGTGTGTGTGTGTGTGTGTGTGTGTGTGTGTGTGTGTGTGTGTGTGTGTGTGTGTGTGTGTGTGTGTGTGGTGCAATCTCCCTGGCTTTGGTAGTATTACTATATAAAGTTCAAACAAACCAAGACGTCACTAAATAAACAATATATTTGGATGCATTTAGGCATCATGAAAATGTGCACACTGTCTAAAAAAAATAAAGAACTAAATGATCCCGGCAAGAATCAATTGAGGCATTTTATGGTGTATTAGCATTACTGTACGTGTCAATCCATTGTAACAATATGACAGGAGGCTGACTAGCGGCCTGTTTACTACGCTCATTTACCTCAAGAAGTTCCTCCCTTTGTGTAAAAGAGAATAAAAGTGTGTTGCAGAAAGCTTCTCACATCACTCCATCTTTTGTACTGCTGTTGACACTTACACATTAAAGAGGCATTTTGTTTAAACACTGGACTACCTCACTGTCTCCTTTACTCATGGTATTGTCACTTGTCTGGGTAGATTTTCAGTCATCCAAGTTATGGTCATTAAATTAAGCCGACTCAACGGTTCTTGTTCGTTGCAGACGTTTCCGTTTTAGTCCAAAAAGCTTCTTCTTTAACAAGGAATAAATAAAAAGTCGACACACCTAAGATTTAGAGCAGACGATTAAAGGTAAAATGTCTTCAACAAAGAAGAACCTTGATTCAACCCATAAGGCACAGGTGTCAAACTCAAGGCCCGGGGGTCAGATAAGGCCCACTACATCATTGTATTGCAAATTGTCTTTGCCTATATATATATATATATATATATATATATATATATATATATATATATATATATATATATATATATATATATATATATATATATATATATATATATATATATATATATATATATATATATATATATATATATATATATATATATATATATATATATATTTGACCCGTTTTTACTAGCCTGATTAGAAAACGAGTTATTTGTCAGTTTATTTTGGAGCTTTCACTGTACATAATATGAGGCGCTCATACATGTATTTGGGTTGACAGTCATAATGGCCCTCCGAAAGAAGCTATGACTACAATGCGGCCCGCGAAAAAAATGAGTTTGACAACCCTGACCAGTCCAGAGTGTCCATCACCTTAGGGCCTAAGGTGATAGACACTCTAGACTGGTCACCATGCAAACAGGACGTACAGGTTATGCCAATACTTTACGCATCATAATGATTGTAATGTGGCAAGTAAACAAAATATGTTTATATTGCTTTTTTGGCGATGCCAGATGTTTCGTGAGTTCATTTACCGTGCGCGTGTGTGTGTGTGTGTGTGTGTGTGTGTGTGTGTGTGTGTGTGTGTGTGTGTGTGTGTGTGTGTGTGTGTGTGTGCGTGCGTGTGTGCGCATGCGTGCGTACGCATGCGTGTGTGTGGGGGCGAGGCTGGAGGAGGTCAACTTGAGAGTTGTGTGTCGAGCATCCCTGCTTGGCAGGCAGCCACATTTTCTTCATTCTGATTCAAACTATTCTGGTCGGTACACACGGTCTACCTTTCAGATGATGACCACCTCGATTCATCATTTCAAATGTAGTTTTTCTCGTTTTTGTTATACACAAAGCTAGGTCAGAATAAACACTGTCACAAGGGCACTGAGGAATTGCTGCAAAAGATGTGTGTGAAACATCTAAGTAGCAGCGAATTGTTCAAAGCACCATAAATCAAAACATAATTTTCCAAGCCTGCATGAAAATTAAATAATTACCCGCAGCAAAGCTCTGTTGTCCATGCATTTGTCTTATTTATATTATGTGAGTGAATGTGGAAGCTCAACATAAAGAATAATAACAATAATAAACTGCTGAGTGCAAGATTTTTAAATTAGGAGGATGGGAGGCATCTTTAATGTCTTTTTGAGCATTGTATCATTTGTTGTTATGAAGGAAAATTATCCAAGGGGTGGTGGTAGATGGCCAAAAAACACCAAACTCATCATCATTATTCTAAGTGCTCATTATTATTATTATTATTATTATTATTATTGCTGTTATTGTTGTTGTTGTTAATAATAATAAACACAACATTTGAACATAATGCAAATAAAACAAAAACTCCAAACGTGACAACAACAATTATGATGGCAAAGTGAGGCCCACTCAGATGACCCTGTCACAGTCATTTTTAATACGGCTGTGTAGTTGCAAAGCCAGAGGATTACAATTTCTGAAAGTCTGATGAGCAAACATTGAGGTGTGGAATGAGAGAAGGCATATTTTACGCACTCAATGCTACAGCGCTAGCACCCTGCAAATTTTTTAGGCAGCCCCATTTCCCTGAGAACATCTGCTATTTATCAGATTTTCTCATTAGGCTTGACTCATTACCTCATTGTACAGACTTTGGCAGTGGCATTACAGGGCCTCTGAAAACAGCTGACTTGTTACGAAATGTGGGGACGCTTCCACCGAAGCACAACAATACGTTTTCGCTCTTTCAATCCATTTGACTTGTGCACTTGCGCTTCCATATAACTGTGTGCAAATTCATCCCAAGTGTCCTCCACATGTACACAAAATGAGGGTGTAAGAACAGCACAGCCCCTTAGTGCTGTTTTAATCCTTGGAGGTGAAGGACTTAAGGAATCTTGCTCATTTCACAGATGGTTTCAAATAGATTAGTGTGGAGCAGCAGCAGCAGCAGCAGCAGCAGTAGCAGCGGCAGCTCCCTGAGAAGAGCTGACCCACCAGGCTCCCTGCCCAGCTGCCAAAAGCCAGCGCCTGATGCTCACAAGTGCCTTCCAAAAGTCCGACAAGGTTAAACTCAAACTTAAGCGTCCTCAAACGGCACGCTGATTGGAAGATTGACTCCCGACACAGTTTGAGCAGTTTTAGGATCCTTTGATTGTGACCGCTTGACTATTAAGGCTGGATTTGAACTGTGGGTGGAAATGCTAAATTCCAATTTAGTGTGAATATTTGATTATATTTTTCATTTGTGTCTTTTGACTGGGTGGGAACTGAACCCACAGTGGCTCTGAATGAAAATATGTAATAGCGCAAAAATGACCTCACAGGCTATGTTTGATTAACTCTCCCACTCTTGATAACACAATGATTGTGCAGAGAGAGAGAATTCCTCTACATAAATATTCCATGCAGGTTGCTTTGTGGTAAACATTTGTTTTTTTTCTTTCCATTCTTCTTGCTGCTGTAAGTACTGCTGTCCTTACTTGCCTTACTTACTAAAACTGCCATCTTTTTATGGTGGCATCTGGATAAAAAAAAAAAAAAGTATGTCGTCAACCCTTTACATGCTTACTTAACTTGTGCTGTGAGAACTGTTAACATCTTAAGTTATGTCATGTAAACTGATTGTTTGACTTTAAAAACGAGTGTAAATTTTGAGGACTTTCAAATGTATTTAAGTATACCCTGGCTTTGCCATTTATTGTTATGATCAACCTTTTCTGAAAGAAGGTGCCACCATATAGTAAACCCCATGCTAGATTGAAAACATGAATTCAGGAATAGCCATATTCCGACACACCACATAAAAAGTGGTGTCTATGTCTTCAGCAATGGACAGTTTGGTTTTGATCCAAATGAGCTTGTTTGGCTCTACCGAGTGTCATTTTAGTTTATGGTTTGTTGTTTTTACCCAGAATGCGTGGGCCTGGGAAATATTGCTTGACCGCTTCCTGTATCGCGCCAAGACAATGCACTGCGACACAAAGGCTTTCACTTGGCTCCAGAGCCACAATAACATGTTGTTTTATGTTCTTCGCCAATAGACACTGGACACAATGCATCTGAGAGACATTTCAAGTAACAGAATAAAGGAGTGAATCAGACTCGCCGTGCTATTTTGAAAAGGCCGAGCCTGCTGCTAGAACTGGACTCCGTCCGAAAAGGCCTGACACAATCCTGGCGAGGCTGAAAAGGCCCAGTTTAGACTTCATGTGCAAAGACAATGGCCCAGTGGGGAAAACTCGACATGCTTTTGTTTAACTTGTCATTCTTTGGGGCATCGCTGTGACCATAGCCTAGCGACCATCTGAATGTTATTTGCGCCTTTTTGACCCATATTTAGGACAGCTTTCACAAAACAATGCAAAGGAGGGACAGGCCCCGAAAACCAGCCAAACCGTCTTGGACCGGCTTCTTTTGACATCATGGCCATGCCTTTTTTTTAAATAAAAAAAAGTACATCAAATTAAATGTTAACATGTCAAATGTTGAACCACTGTAAAGGCCTTAAACATGGAAGTGTATATGGCATCCAGAAGTACGTATCAAAATGATTTCAAAATTTGCATAATTTGGTGGGTGCAAATGCACTTGCGTGGTGAAGATTGAGGAAATCTATCAAAGTGATCTTCTGTGCACAGTTGTTAGGAACACTGGCTTGCTAAATGAACTTTTGAAAATCCACATGGGACAATATTTCAGAAAATGTAATTTTGCAAACTGTCTCACATCATTGCACCTCGTCAGAGCGCTTGTCCCCCAAAGCATTTGACTACATTTCTGTGGGGAAGAATAAATGTTCAACGTGTGTGTGCAACCTTTTTTTGACAAATTAAAAAAAAGAAAGGCTTCATAGGATATGTGTTATCCTTCCCAAGCTATCACTCAGCTCTCTCATGCATGTGTGAATTACACACCTTTATGAATATGTAAATGTTGAGAATGCCTCATTAAATCGTAATTCATGCATTTTTCACATGCCCAATACTTAAACAGTATAGTCTGATGAATTATCATTTGAAAAAAAATCATCATCATGTTTTGAAAGGTTTTTGATCATTTTGTATAGTTGAGTGAATATGATTTGTGTGGCTTTTTATGTCGATATTGCCGCAGCTGTCGAATAACCAGATCTATGAATTTCAATGTTGAATAAGCAAGAGTACTAATGTTAAGACATCCCTTTTACATGTAGATTTGTTTTCATATTCAAATACAATTTGTGTTTGAAAGTTTCTTGTTGAGTTGGTAGTTTGTGTAACGTTAAGGCAAATTAGTGTCTTAATGTTACATTTGACATCAAATCATCAAAGCAAACCAATATTAAGGAATCAATGTGGACAGTTTACGTATGTAAAAGTGTTTCTGGCATTTCTGAAATGTTAACACAAGCAGGAAAGTTCTCCCCACAGCCTCTCATTTTGCCTGCGCTAAGCTGGCATCACTTTGCGTGGTGATTTACATTTGCTTTTCGGACGTGCCATTCAAAAACGCAAAATCAGTCACTGAGATTCATTTCAGGTTTGATAAATAACATTGGCTGTGATAATTAATTTGCACATACTTGCTCCTTGCTGAACGCACAAAATTAAATGCGCGGCAATTTAGTGTGTTTGGCCGACAAATCTCTGGTTATGCCCTGTTAGTAAACCAGCTCCCACATCTGGTTCTCTGCACAATCAGGTATTCTTGCAACGAAAACCTTTTCATAAATCTGGTTCTAAGTGAAATGTGATTTCAGGAGCAGTTTGGATTTAATCTAAGATTAATTCAAACTTAAAATTGTACGACTTAAGGGCTGTTCAACTTCAGCATTTTCCCTGAATAGCAGAGGTTTAGTTTGACTGTGGTGCAATCTGGCATTTGTGCCTGTAGATTATATCCCACGCACTCACAGACAAATACAATGATGGCCACAACATTGCTGCTCCACTGTGAGTACTTTTTAGATTTGACCTCTTCTTAAATCCTAACCATGTTCTAGGGAGTTTCACAACCACAAAGAGCGGGCACAAATAGTGGACATAAAAAAAATGAAATCAAAATGCATTGGGCAGCACACATTGTTGGATGCAAAAGGAAATGGATTTTTCTTTGAGGAGTACAGTCAATTACCTTAAGGAAGCAGCCACTTTGTCCCCACCTCTTCTTGATGCATATATACATGTATGTAAATGTAAAAGGGGGCCCTCACTCTAAGAGGGTGTCAGGGGACATCCAAGTAATAAATACATGGTGGTATGCGGAAGGTCTTGAGGAGAAAAATTCAAAGGTTATTATGATAATCACTAAACTATATGCAATCATATAGATAATAATGGTCATTTGTATGATGAGACAACCCAATCTATCATTAAGTTCAAATCTTGGATCTTCGCCGCAAATCTGATCATTCCAAAGGTAAATAAAACCAATGAGGATAAAAAAAAATTGTTTTGAACCCAAAGTAATTCCGATATAAACCTGTTAAGGACATTCATACAATATGCAATATTCTGGTAGAAGAAGGAAAGTGTTGACTTCACTTGGAATTCTTCAGATTTGTGCGCTCAGTCGGGATGTCTGTTGACTCGCTGACACTGTGATGGTAATGAAAAACCAACACAAGATTAAAACACGGTTTCCAAGGGGCTCCACATTGTCTGCTGCCCACACTTTGCATATTCCAACTCATATTACATCAAGCCTGCCATGGCCCGTAATAATCACTATACAAATATATAGATGTACTGTATGGATTATCAAATATTCATCTTCAAATTCCTTGAGGAATTATGGGGATGGGGAAATCATGTTTTGTGATTATTCTTTTAGCAAAACTATAAGAAATAAAGCTCAAACGAGGGTCATATTTTGGCCATGAAGAAATGTGCTCGGTTTATACCTTTGTAATGATATAAGTTGAAAAATGTGTTATTTTTCTAAACCATTGCTCATTCATGCAATCACAAGAAAAAAAGATTGACACAGTGATGAAGTGATGTTAATTGGACATACTTTGAAATTCCCCATTTTGCTCCTCTGCTTGCCCTATTTGAGCTGGTGGCTTATTAAATCATTTGCTGCTCTTGGGTGATCTTCTTTTGAATCTTGCCTTGACCCTGCGGGCACAATTTATTTTTATGTAAAAAGATATATTCCCAGCAAATCTTACATTAGTTCAAGAGAATTAGGCTTCATTATACACGCAGACACTTCAAACATTTTGTAAGAGTTTTCTGCATGATGAGGAATCAAAGGAGATGTTCATCCTGATGACTGCAGCGCTGGCACATGTCCACACAGCACATTCAAGTTGGCGTGATCAATATATATCTTAAATACATATCTATATATCTACATATATATATATATATATATATATATATAGAAGTAATTGACAATAAAGCGGACATTGACTTTGATATATATATATATATATATATATATATATATATATATATACATACGCACACGCACGCACACACACATATATTTGCAGTTGTTCTCAGTGCTCTATAAATACAATTGAATTGAAGAATTGTGTACAACAGCCCGGGGATCTTGCGGACACGATGTGTCACCCTTCTGCATTTAGTAATTGGATTAGTCAATTAGAGCCAGAAAAAGAGAGTGAGAACATAATTACTGCACAATAAAGTCAACTGAGAACAGCTACTGGCTCTCCAAACAGATGATTACAATTTGAAGTCTCATACGTTCAGACTCATGATCTTTATAATTCTCATTTAATTAGTTGGCATATCCAAGCGTGCTTTGAACCAGTGTAATTGTAGAACTCATGAGAGCTAGGGAGGAATACTATTATTCGCTTTTCACCAATGCCTATGGCATGGCCACTGAAATAAGAATTCATTGCAGCATCAATTATTACGGCAATGTGATTAGTGTGGCTTTGTCTGCCATTCCCACAGAGCCAGAACACAAGCAGCTCAATTATCCTTCAGCCAGAGGTGGCCAAAGCCTTTTGATTTGCCCTCCTTTATAAATATCTACAGCAATTCTGACAGATCTCATTAAAGTACCACTGCCTATGAACGTACTGGCCTCAAATCTTGAGCACTGGAAGGGATCACAAGAATGTCCAAAACAGTCAGCCCCAGCGTCTCATGTACCATCCCATTTCAAACCAATCTGCACAGAAACAGGATTATTATCTACTTCATTTTCTCAATACTTTCTCAACACACCTTATTGGATGTTTGCGCCAGTTGCTTGTTTTGTTTTTTTGTCAGATGTGAAACATGCCAAAGAGAAACATTTTAAAAATTTCAATCCCTGCTAAATAATTAGTGTTTACAATAAACCTTTAAGTTTAAATTAATAAGCGCCACAGACCTTGTAAGTGTATTTTGATTATTCTTGAAAAGTGCTTAAGTTGTTTATTCACCCAGACTAGCAAATTTTACAAATATTAGCTCAGTATGAATACGTTGAATAAAAGTTTATATCAAAAATCTAGCAGACAATATGTGTCGTTTTGGAAAATACAGCTGCAAATGTAAGAACCCCAAGACCCTTTTGCTTTTTATAATAGAAATTGAATACCCCATATTGTGTAGAATAAATTAAGCATGACTTTTCTAACTAATTTGGATGTATCCACTTATGACTGTCTTAAAATGATTGATTGTAGTCTAGTAGTTATTTTGCCTCTTGAAGGTGAAAGATCTTATTGCACGATTATTATTCGATTAACTGCTTCACCTTTTCGGAGCGACCTGTTGCGCCATGTGGGTGTCCGAAGCCTAGATGAGAGAATCACACTGCCTTGAAAGTGCACAGAAGTAAGTGACTCAAGCAAGAGCATATCAGTTCAGTTACTTCATTCGCACGCTTTTAGTCTAAACCCAAATGTCTGTTTTCATTTCTGTGATCAAATTGACACGAATTGTTACATTTCCTTGGAAATACTGTAGTCCCACAACGGGAACTTGGTCCTCAAAAAGAAGAGGGCTGATCTCAAGTGGGTTGTGTGTGTATGTGTGTTGGGGGGTGGGGGTGGGGGGGGGCTGGGGTACCGTAAGCACAGAGCGACAAGCTATTTAGGTGTTTTCCTTCACTTTGCATTAGAGTGCGCAATTTCTGTCGGGGTGAGCCAACATCGTGAGTCTCGATTTCAGGCAATGCTGGCTGAGACCCGAATGACGGATCACTTACCTTAAGAAATGAAAGTGGGTGGCAAAAAGATGTGATGTAGAGCGGGCCTCAGCAGTACCGGGCAAAACCTGGAGAAAGAGAAACAGTCATTGAGGGAATCCATTACCAGTAGGTGAGCCAACAAGCATGAAAGGAGCTGTCTTGTTATATTGGCTGCTTGATAAAGCAGGTCTTTGGCTGGAAAGCCACTCTGAGTCTCTACTAGTGAGAGCAGACAGGGTAAAGAAAAAGGCCTTTTATTGATGACACAAAATGTTGTGTCACTTAAGTCCACCTTCAGCCCACACTCACTGCATGGAGAAGTCACAAAAATAATCACATGATGCATAATCGTTAGTCCATCAAAGTATTTTTAAAAAAATGGATAAAAAAGTCATGTGACAACAGAGAATTAACTACTGTTTTTTCATATAAAAAGAATGTGTCTAAGATAATTAATCATATCTCAGTTATACTAAATTTCATAACATTACATTGGTCCCTTGAGAAACCATCCTTCTCTACTGAAATGAATGGGAATGCCATTAATCCATTCCAGCCTAATAAAAAAAGATTGTAATGTGTATACATTTCTTGAAAGTGAAATTTTGATCTAGCCCACAATCCTCATGATCATAAAGTGGTCCCTACTTTTAAAATGTATTTCATTCAACCAGCAAAGCAAGTGACAAAAGGAAAATGAGTGAATGTTCAGTGTGCTGTTTTAGCAGAACTTGAAAATTTAATAGATGTATTTAAAATCGGATCAGAATTTTCATTGGAAAATATATCGAAAATGTATGTATGTAATTGTGGCAATGAACTTTGAACAGGAAACAGACCTGTGACCAAGTGGTATGTCATTATCCTTTCTGTAACCTTGGGTTTATGTCTCTGGTGTATTGTTGATTTTGCAAGATTGTTGGCAACATCTCTCATGGCCCAAGGTGAGTATCATTACATCCATTCAACCTGCACACTCTGACCACTGACCCTTTAATCATCTTGGATCTCTTAAGCCGCTGGTGGATCCCACCCAGTAGATTTGCTTTTTAATGCGCTGTGATTTCCCCCCCACCCCCTTGCTCCAAAGCCTCCTTTTTATCTTCTTCCCGCTGTGTAGTTGAAACCCCAATGAAGCCATGACAAGTCTCAAATCCCCAATATCAGGACCACAAGCAAAATAGCTCAACTAAAGCTACCGTGGACTTGATTTATACAAGGAACTATTTACAATATGAGGTAAACAAGTCAAACTGTCAAACAATAACTCAACAAAAAACAAGAAACTTGTTCCATCTCAAGCATTGTCTCTGCTAGAAGAAAAAAAAATCTTGGGAAATTAGAAGAAATAAAACATTGACAGTGCTCCGGTTTGGCTCCAACCTTGGAGGTTCCACGAAAAAATAAATTTCTTTACGCTCCAACGCTGATGGCCCAATAAGGAGTTGGGATAAGATTAGGACAGGTATCATCGGTCACAGCCATTTGGAGTGAGAAGAGAATTCATTAGATAAGATGCGGACAGGTATCATTGGTAACAGACATTTAGAGTGAGGATATAATTTATTCAATACGTCTAGAGGGAAAAATGACCGACATGAGAAAACGTATGTATCTGCCCAAGTCCAAATGTTAGCCAAAAGCCTCCTGGCACATGTGAGGATTCAGCTGATCCTGTTTGTCTACACCGATTCCAAATGATAAAACAGCACACGTATCCCAGCAGAGCTTGATTAGTTACAAATCAAAACATTGTCCCCAAGCACGCCACGCTTCAATTAGAGAAGCGACAAGCAACATTTATTTTCTTGCGTATCTGCTTCAGAATTTAATTAGCTGGCTTTTTTCTAACCTGTGAACCCAAAGCCTCGCCCCTGCTGTAAGACACAGAATTCATTAAGCCCTTCGGTGCCCTAAGATTTTCACACTCCGCCTTTGAACATCTGCACCCTGTCATGTATCATCCCATTCATTTCTACTTAATTTGATCCTAATAAGTGCCTACACGAGGAGCCAGATGTTTCCGTTTCGACTGTGACTCAGAAAGTTTTGTTTCAGGCGAGTTGTGCTCCAAGCCTGGTGGGCAGGGAGCTGCATCCAACACGAGCAGACTGCTTGCATTCATCCATTAATATGTAGAATAGTTTTGTGATTTCTTATTTTTCAACATATTAGGTTTTACTTGTCAGTGCACACAGAAATCCATCAACTTTTGACAACACCCCGAGGGGAAATGCCAGAGAACTTGCTTTCCATTTTCATTAATTCCAAAAGACCTGTTTACAAGAATATGATCAAAACACATTTTAATCAGATAAACCAAGAAAGAAAAGAAAAAAACGTTTACAATTTTAAACACATTACAGTTTAAAATAACAAAAATGTCAGACTTTCTGAAATCGGGACCTAAAATGAATGAGATGACAATCGCATGGCAGGATTTGTGGTCTGATTATGTTGTGGCTGGAGACCCCCTTGTAAAAAGTGACTACTAATCAGCAACATATGTCAGCCCCTGGCCCTTATTCTCATGTTGTCATGTTCAAGTGGCTCCAGGACATGGCTTCTGACATGCTGGGGATCATGCCACAGCAACAAGCAGCCTGCCATGTGCTGATGAGAGAGGTGCTGGAAGTGTGGAAGGGTCCCCACGAGCCATACCACCCCTTGGAGTGGGCCACTTTAGTACACAAGAAGCACACCAATCACGCTATGTGACAGTTGTGCCCTAAACTATTGTTCTTGCACATCTGTCAGATTTATTGCGTCCTCATTTTCTCTCTATATATCTTTATCTATCTATCTATCTATCTATCTATCTATCTATCTATCTATCTATCTATCTATCTATCTATCTATCTATCTATCTGTACATATATAGTTAGAGAGAAAATGATATATATTTATCTCTCTATACTGTTTCATTATAAGTCGGACAGATGTGAGACTATCATTTGGCAGTGTACTCTTTTTGTAAGCATATCTTTCCCAGAGCTCACTAATTGACATTGGAGCAGTGTTGCAAAATTGCCAACTGGAAAGATGTTTTTCTGTTCCAGACTGCAGTTCAGTGCCAGTTTGAGAAGGCATAGACTCATCACAATGTTCCAACACTATCATGATAATATTCTGCTTGTAGCCCTTGAACAATCTGAGGTTGGTACAGATTAAGATTTTTCAATGTCGAATCTGAGTTTTGTTGATGTTGACATACAGTTTAGACCTCAAAGGATCCTGTTTCGAGAAATTGTCTTAAATAGTATCAATAGCAACAATGTATCAAAACTGTCAAGCCTCAACTGTCCAATGATGATTTGTCTCACGTAGGTCTGAACGATACCTGGAACAAAATAGAAAAAAAGCTTATGTATTGTGGCTTTGGAGAAACCTTGTACATAATGAGGAGTTTGATTGTTGATATGCGCAATGTTTAAAGTGCCTTGAGAAAACATATGTTGTGAATGGGCACTAACAAAATAAAATTGACATGACTAACACCGCCAATGCAATGCACGTGAAGTTTTTAAAACATTGCTCAGTGCTGAATGTCAGCTTCTACTTTGACAGTAATGTGATTCTGGGACTATAGGTAAACAGGAAAGAGCCAAGAAGCTGAGTGCCAAATCAGGTCAATGCGATCAACATCTTTGATTAGAAGGCCTATCTGCCAGTCAGGGTCAAGGAGGTCAAAGGTGTCCTGCCAAGGATTATTATTACACAATCTGCGAGGATAGAGAAACTGCTGAATTTGGAGTTAAAGGGAGTCAGCCTTCTGTTTAAAGAGGCATCTGCTCTCATTTAGCCTCGGGACACAACAGGGCACAATAGGGCAAGGCAAAAATCACATGTCATCACTTCGCCACAGACAGATCAATTCATCTGGCCAACTGACCAATAATAGTCAGCACCAGCTTGTTGATTTGCATCGTCAACTTATTCAAAGGATAATTCATACATTAATTGCATTCAAAGCAAAGTCCTTTATGATTTTTGTGCAATTTATTTTAGAAGGCAGTCAGTATTTGAAAATGCGTTTTTTTTCCCCCCAAGACAATATGCCAACAATTTTATTGAAGAAGATGATTTGTTAAAAGAAAGAAAATTAAAAGAAAGAAAATTGGAAAGACTGAACAGAGAGGCAGTGACTTTTCCAAACTTGCACATTCAAATGCAACAAACATGTACATTGTTGGACAAAATAGAAGCATGTCAAATTTAGATACTAACCTTGCTGATACTGACCTTCTAGTTCGTGGTGTAGCTACATAACATCATCCTATAGTGTAACTGTCGTTTTAGTTTTACAATTAAAATTTCCCTTCCCGATCTCTTCTGCATTATGTTTAGTGAGCAAAGTTTTTTTTTTTTTAGGTATAAATTGCAATGCATGTTGAAATCAAATTGTGCAAGCTTTTCTAGGCCAAACTTAAAAATAAAAAAATGAAAATATCTCAAAAACCTGATGTGCTCGAAAAAAAGGAAAGCTTATATTTTTTTAAATCTCATTAAACATTTTTAGGGAACTGTGATAGCATTTCAATGGCTATGAAAATGTGTAAATGGACCTTGTATGCTATTATCAGTCACAAATAATTAAATGTGTTGCTAAAATATAGTATCATATGGCATTACATTTGCCCTCCAATGAGATGCTATAGGTGGTTATCAAAATGATTTTAAAATCCCACAAAACATCCACTTTAACACATCACCAATACATTTAGCAAGGCAGGATAACTGTGATCCTTCACCTGCCATTTATCCACCACAATGTGATGTAACTGTGACAAGGATGCAAATGCAAACCGTGATTGATAGGTGTAATACTCTCTTTTTTGTCTTTTTGCAAAACTATTTGTTCTGAGTCCCAGACCGGTGCTGGCACTGACTGCTCTGTCATGCACTGTTGTCAATCAAAATGACTGCAGCTTAGTGTATGTGTCATCTGACTGCTCTCTTATTGTTTTACATGCTCCCGCAGTACGCCAGCGCGAGAGTGAGTGCAGGCCCCTCAGGCAAACATGTCAGCCAGCTTTGTTCTACAGGATGCTGGGACTCCCTCCGCTGCTGCTTGGCTCCTCTGCTAACAGGGGGAAGTCAAGGAGATTAAATGGAACATTGGGAATCTTATACTTTCTAATGCTTTGTGACAACCGCACTCTGCCCAAGATTGTAGGCATCCCGAGACAAAGGAGCAGAGGCAAAACCAATACAGTGACGCCTCGGGATACAAGATTCATTACTCAACCACGCTCGTATCCAAAAACACTTTCCCATGGAAATGCCATTAATTGGTCCCAATCTTCCTGCAAAATCATAAAATTTTGTATTGTGTACTTCAATGAGGAAATACAGCACTTTGTAATGTTGTATTTCGTAAAAACATAAAGCAATGGTGTTATTGAATAGCATAAAAAAAAAATTGGATCGTGCGTCACTGGATGCTGCTCTATGGGTATCTGGTCTGTCTGCCTTGGCCACAAGTATAAAACAGATGGCTATACAGGATGCAGCAGTTTTGAATTGTCATCTCATCAGTACAGCACTAAAATCAGTCACTCTAAGCACTGGATAACAAATAGATAACTGAGTAGTACTCTTATATTGTCTGTTTAGATGTTGCTCCACTGTTCAATGCATTCCTTAAAGGGTTAAACATTGATGCTAATTAGCAGGGACATTTAGTTTGAGAACTGACAGGCTAAGCTCTGTGGTTGTACTAAACACAGAAGGGCGAAATTGTCTTTGTTTTAGGTTTAGTCTGACAGTAAACTAATTGCCGTTAAACAGCATCAAAGCCATTTTCCAATTAACTGTTCACTATTTGCTGCTTACTGTAAAATGTGTTGAGTTCACTCCTACCATACTTTCTTACCATTTCATAATCAAAGTTTGAGTCTTGAGTACGTGTGCATCATCCGCTGTACATGGTCTGACAGAGGTGTATAGTTTCACCACGGAAGAGTCAGTTAATTAACCAATGTGACATTGTTAAACTAGACCATGCGATGCAATGCACAGCATCAGGAAAATTATTGAAATTGGTGTCATTAAAATACCATTAAATATGGTGGAGCAATATTGTTTTTGTACAGCACATGTTTTTAAAAACATGGCCTGTTATAGTATATTAATGAAGCACTTGATACTGCTGCATGAATTATTAAATACAAAACTGAGCTCCCAAATCCGTCCAAGCCCAATCGCATTGGATTCCTGATATGGGTGGGTGGATGGGGTTGGGGATGACTCCCAGGAGAGCCCAGAGGTCCACATCCCAGCTTTGTTCGAAGCTGTAGATTTTTAGTTACCAAGAGATGCAAAATATGCAGCAAATTAAGTTGACTGTCAGACATTGGAATGAATGATTTGTCACATCCAAATCTGGACAACAACAAAAATCTTAAAACTCTGTCAAGTAAAAACTTTTTTTTAGACTACAGCCTGATGAGGATGTGCAGAGCATGTGGGGATATTGTTGTGGACACGGAGCAAAAGAAAGATGACAGTAAAGAGTGGGGGTGGAATGAAATGGTCATAATTATTTCATACAAATGCCTTTTCTTTGCTTGAAAAATTTAAGCTGCAGTGGCAGCACCAACGATGCAGATGTCAAAAGAAAGCCCGGGGACCGCAGATGATTTAAGTGGGAGAGGAAAGCATATGCAAAAACCACATGTGTACCAGCCATCAGCAAACAGTGAATATGTGGTAGACTTGGCAGAACATTGGCATTTTTTGGAGCCTGGCCAGTGTGTTAAATAAAGAGAAGGCCCCAGTTTACTACTCTCTGCTACTGCTGCTACTAATATGGCTGCTAACAAGATGTAAAAGTTCACAATGCAGTTTTAGCTGTTTTACAGACTCACATGTTGGAGTTTAATTTGTTCTGTAACCAGGCCCGGCACTTCAATCATGCTTATCTCAAATCATCTTTCCGCATTGAAATGAATGGAAACACCATTAATCCGTTCTAGCTATTTATTTTATAAAACAAAGAATACAGAATTCAAAAAGTAAAATAGAAAGTAAAGGATTAAAGTTTGTGCATTACTGGCATTCCTTGTGTCGCTTTTTTCTGATGTGTACATCTTGACCATCAGGGGGCAGCACTTTTTAGAAGAGATTATTACATTTACACGCTGTTGTAAAATGTGCTATGCAAATAATTTATTGTATTGCTTTGTGTTGTGTTCAATTTTTAAGAATAGGATTTTCATTTATTCGGTAAAAATCATCATTTTTAGTGTGCACTATAATAATCAAGTCATTATTTGACAATAGCTTCATATTTTACTCTGTTACAATACAGTGTTAGTGGTTTTACACTACCTTATACAAATACAAAATACACTTTTTATGAATAAAATCTCTGCTCCATTTGTGATTCAGGCCTACTGCATTTTAATGCTGGCCATTTTGTTGGCACATTTTAAGAGTCGCTATTTAAAATGAGTTTCATTTTCGTTAGACTTTTGTTCTGCAATCTGTACCAGCAACTTCAGTTGGGCCTTGTATTAATGCACTGTTGCAAGATGATTTCAACACCCAGCAATAAGCAAATTAGCTTATATTGCTGTATTCTTTAGTTCAGAGGCCAACCATGCTTAGAAATAAACAAGAACTAAAAGTCCTCCTTGCCTGTGTAGGTTTCTAACAGCGGTGCTGGCTTTGATGTCTGGTCCTTGATCTCTTGGGCTCATGGTGTCACTTCCTCCCTGTGATGTGCAGGATTAATTAGGAGTAACGGCTATTTATCCTTTAAAATCATAATACTAATTTCCCCAATGCGGTACGTTGTCTCTGTGGGTGGCAGCAGCGGATGCGACCTCTATTAAAAAAAAAAAACATTTAGCCCTCACATCATCTGATGAGCAACAACCACACAATTATATCAACAATGAAAAACATGCTGCGGTTTTCACTCCATAGATTTATTTAGGAATATTTCAGAGCATTAAAACTAATTGTGAAGCAACATATCCCTTTATGATGGTTTTATTTTTAACAAAAGTTAAGAAAATCTATCTATGTGAGGACCCACCTGATTGGACTTATTTTGTGTGACAGCATTGCAGAAACCAAATACAGAGACAGGTTGAACAAGAGCCTGCGAGCATGAACCTGCCAAAGCTTATATTTTTTTAATTCTTTGTGTCTAAAGCAAAGATAGTGTACATTGTCCATTCCTGTGTCCAATTCTGCCACGTGAGACCCCCGGTTCCCTCTGCTGAATGCCGTCCACACTTGTGCTGTGGTCTGAATGCTATCTCAGAGCAGCAGTGACCGGAATGCTGCCTATTCCCACACCCAAACGCCACCAGAGGATAAGGTAAGCACAATTGACAGAAAGTGTATTCTTTTCCACCATGGCCCCCACCCCACCTTGCATGTTACTTACTGTTTCCAGCAGCTTATCAAAGAACAAATGCTTTTGAGTGACGCCAAACAGAACACCCGGATGCATTGGTGCCTGTTGTGTGACATGAAGTAATCAAACTTTTCCATCAGCAACGAAAGAAATGCCAATCTGATGGTGTTGCTGACCTGACTAGTACAAGCACTTATTCATTTGAAATTAAAAGTTTTACAGTGATATAAAGCAATACATACATATTAGAGAAATATAATTTTTCCACTGACTTTCATGAATTCTGAAATCCTCTGCCACTTTTTTTATTCACCCACAAAGCATACACTTCACAGTAGTGTGCTTGGTCCCTTAGTAGAGTACCATCTTCTGGCTGGCTGTGGTACTGGATTATACAACTAAGGCAGATAAAAGTGTGAGCAATTGCGTATCTTTTTGTTTGTTTGTTGGTTGGTTTCTTTTTTTTTTTTTTTTTTTTTTTTTAATTTGTTTCACACACACAAGAAATTCAACAAACAAGTAGTGCCCAAAAGCTCAGCAATCTACAAATATATTCATTTAAAAAAAGATTCACAAGCACATTGATATATTTTCTTAATTGATACTGTGAAGTTAATGATTTGGGCAAGTACAATATTAGGTTAACACTAAATATAATATCAGATGTGTTATTGTCCTGTTCTCTTGAGTGTGCCATTATCTGGTATACAGATGGCGGTTTAGGTCAATGTGAACTTCATGAATTATTATTAATCCTTTACCAATACAAAATAATATGATACATTTCCTTTCGGTATGGTTCACAGAGCAATATTTTTTCAAATATGAGCCTTTACCACTTGTTTGAGATGATGACGAGGGTGTGTGTGTGTGTGTGTGTGTGTGTGTGTGTGTGTGTGTGTGTGTGTGTGTGTGTGTGTGTGTATACAGCTACATATATATACACACATATATGTATATGTATATATGTAACATATAATGTAATACGTACATTATCAAAGCACCCACAACCTCTACCAAACGGTCAAGCTGGAATTTTATGTCCTTAAAACTAATTGTTTTCTTTATGTGGATGAAGAGAAAACAAGTCTGTAATCAAGTGAAAATTAAGAAATGTTCATTCATCACAATGTAATTCACATTTTGGGGGCCCAAAAAGAGCCATTGTACCGCTGCACTGTTGTATCTGTCTAGGGAGCGTCCGCGAGGGCTGCTCTGCATCCTCACTGCCCGAAGGCTGCTTTCCCAATCATATTAATGAGGCAGCCACGCTCAGACCTGTGCTGCGGAGCCGCTGTCTACTCAAGGAGCAGAGTCCTATTTACACTGTACCTATACTAATCTGACAGCCTTGATCAAGGAACAGAAAATAAAACCCCCAAGGCCTCTATTGATCAACCTTGAGTCTTACTCTAACGCTGTTGTGAGGGGCTGGTTTGCTATTACAAATGTTAGTGTGTTCAATGAATCATTTCATCAGAACCAAGCATGCTGCATTAAGTATTTATTTTGAAGTAAACAATTTCAAAGGGGTGTCCATTCTAAGTCATTCCTGTTGAGCTCGGGATCCCACGTTGCACCCTATTCTTTGTTTTTATCTACTGAGAGAATGGAATTACCCACAGTTAAGAAGGATGTCAATGTCAGGAAGCTCCCGCGAGGCAGGAAGCGGGAAAAATAATCAGGCTTTATTTACAGTGGTGCGTGGAAATCCGCGTGACTCGATTTACGTTTCTCATGATACGAGTCGTCATTTGGCTGCTTTTTTTGCTTTATGCTATACATGGCCGTGAACTCAACTCACAGTTTGGAATATAGTGAACAATTCTTTAAAGTTTTTAAAAGCCACCAGTGTGGATGGTTATTTGTCTCTGTGTGCCCTGCAATTGGCATGCCTCCGACACTCGAGAGGATTAAGGAAAATGGTTCGGTGGATGGAGAAAGATAGTTTGAGAGTCAAGTGCTTTGCATTATAAGCATGGTTGCGGATGGAATTCAACTCTTATCTCAAGTCACCACTTGGTATACAAGAGGTGCAGCGATCATTAATGTTTCTGCTGATTTTCCAAACCACTAACTGAATCATAATCAAGCTATGTCCATTTTCTGCACTTCTGTACTAACATCCTGTTCTTGGATAAATGGATGAAAACTGGAACCATTAAATAAAATCTAATGAATTGGAAAAAAAAAAGTCAACAGACTGATCAGTTGTTAAAATAATGGTTAGTTGCAAAGGAATTTCCCCTGCAAAGGACTTGCAATTCAAGTGCCTCAGAGGACTGTGTGAAGGCTCTATGGGAAAATGTCAGGAAAACTCAAGTGACAGGAGCCTCATGAATGAGATAAATAGGAATAAACCACAAAGCACAATGAAGTGCAGAGTGCTGTTGTTGTAAATAATCAGTAATATAATTACCCGCCGAGACCTGCCTTCTCAGTGCTTTCCTAAATGTTTACTAATGGACTCTCTCTCTTTGCCATTCTATTACAGAGAATTGTTGAGTGTTGCCCTGGAGGCTCATATCTCTCCCAGGGCCATGGGCCTGGCTAATGGATGACCCACTTGTTAGCTAATTGCCGCGGTGTCCCTGAACACAAAGGAAATGTTAAATTATGTTATGTGGCTGTTAGATAATGAACTGGAGCAGGCACGTGCTCCGATTACAGTACGTGCACATATCGTATCGCTGCTGGCTTGTTCTCACGGGTTGCTTGGCTATCTGACTAACAATAATGCACTACAATTTGTACAAAAAAAGACTATATATAGACAATGGTGCTATGATTCCATTCAAGAATTTTAGGAGGAGTAGAAGTGCATTTCCATATAGATGACCACATTATAGCCCATATGCCTTACTAAATAAGTGGATTAAAGAAGAGAAAAACATTTTTCAAGATGCCTCATCATTATCAAAAGCATGGCACACAAAGCACAAGACATGTAGAATTCCAAATACCACCAACATGACCAATATTCAAATGCACTAATAGGTGTAAAATAATTCTCTTGGAGTGTAAGCCACTCACATTATGCACAATTTGGAAATTAACTCTGCACTTGAATTTAAAGTATAAAATGTGGCATGATTCATTTAAAACATTATGCACATACTTTAGGGTTAAATATGAAACATGAAAAAAAAAAAAACAGTACAGTGTTCTTTTAGCGAGACCAGCCATACAGCGCTTTTTTTTTTTTTAATCAAAATAAAAAGATAACATATTTGGAACCAATTCCGGGTCCGCACTTCTAACATCAGGTTTATGTCCAATGTTTTATCTCCATTTTGTATATATTTCATAAATCCGAATCTGTGAGCTGATGCAATTATTCCTCTTAAATAAAAAAAGTCCAGCATCGACTGTTAATCACTTCACACTTTGTCTGTTATGATACGTGAGAAAAAAGCACACGCAAGTCTAAGTGGTCAACTCAAAGGGACAGCGCAACACAAATCTTCAACAAGAAACAAAAATGAAGAGCTTTCGGATGTCTTTTCCCTCTTTACAAATGAGGGTCTCACCAGCCACACAGCAGAGGAAGACCTTTCATGACAAATTCATCATCACTTAGCATCAAATAAAAAACAAAGACCCCTTATAACGAAAGCACCATATAAACAATCCTCCCACAAGTCTAGTAAACAGTAAAAACTTTGATTTTTTTTTTTTTCATTTGACTCTGAGGCCAAGAAAAGTTTATCTGTACTGTACAAGAAGTGCCAAATAACTGAAGTGTTTTTCATGGAGGAATGGCAAAGAAATGAATGTGACTCAGAGAGAGAGCCTTGTGTGGCTTTTTCGGATCCCCAAAGTATGGGCACCCCCCTCACCTCTTGGACCTGAAGCCAGCCAGTGAAGAGGCCAGGCTTGGCCAAAGAGTCTCTTTCAGCCCCCTGTGAGGACTTGTTTCCACTAGAGGACATTCTGGAACACAGTACCATGTTTGAATTCTACTGGCACCTTTTTCAAATAGTAGCCATAGCCAATTGGAGAGTCCTGGCTGATGATTTTATTCAATATTTAACGTCCTAGGGCAGACTCTCTGGCAAGGAAGTATAAACAACACTGCGCTGGGTATGAAATGAAATTCAAAGAACTCAAACCTTACTTTTGAAAAAACACAAATGTCAGAAAAAATGGTGTTAAACATCGTTAGATTTTGCTGGAGCTTTACAACCAGTCTCAGCAGCCTGTGTTTATTCAACCCTCTATGACCAAAGGCTCAGCCGCCAGGGCTTTAATTGATTACCCTAATTGATTGGTCGGGGCATGGTGAGGGGGGCCTATGGCTGAAAAGCAGTTTGTCTTAATCATTTGGGAGGAAATTTAGAGGTGGTCTTCATTTCCTGCCGCGAAGCACCGGGCGCGACATGAAAGTGTAGCGTGAGGTCGCGTGGAGAAAAAACTCACACAGTATCTCCTCGTCTCGTCACCGGTGCACTTGCTCATTAACATACTTTCATTGTCAATATCAAGTGCCATGAGATAAGACTTGAATCTTCTTTCACGATCAAAAGGATGAAGAAAAGAGATACACTCATATTTGGCACTGTTGTTACCATTTGTGTGCATAATCATACAGAGTTTAACCTGGCCACTAGTGTTTTGTCAAAGTGATTGTCAAACCAAATAGGCAATAAATTTGTTCCGTCGCAGCAGGTGGACATGACATCTAACACATATGAAACGCCTAACTAATGAACACGTCTTGTTTCCTACTATGACAAGCTGTAACAAAGACCTGAGGAATATTCCACGGTCCCGGCAACCTGTCAATGACACCACGCAGATGTTCACAGCTTCAGAGTTGTGAAAAAAAAAAACTTAACGGCAGTGTTACTCGTGAATATGTTTGACATTTTCTTTCCCTTCATGATATTTAAGGGTAGCGGTTTCAAAATAAGGACGCGGGGAAGGAAATGGATGGATGGATGGATGGACGGACGGACGGACGGACGGACGGACGGACGGATTTGCCATTTTAGAACTGTAGTGAGGAATTGCTTGTTTTGATCAAGAATACCCGAAACAAAGACTGAATGAGAACATTACGTCATTATATTTTATTATAACACAGCAAACCAGTTAGTCATATATTATCAAACATGAAACGTTCCATTATAAAATTTGCTACAAGTTCTGTCTTGTGTGTTCCTGGTCTTTGTTATCAATAGGTTGACATCTTTGGCCCCATCCTTGGTTTATTGAACAGCAGAACTCAATAAATAAGCACAAGCAAAAGAAGTTCAAAATGCTTCTGATGAACACACGGAGATGATGCTCACCTAAGAAGACAACACTCAAATTTGCGCATGATGAGCTGACCGGCTGTCCAAAAATTGGGACAAAATTCGGGTGCAAAAAGAAAATCACTGAATAGGTTAAAAACTAAGGTACGTATATGGAAAGCTCTCTGATATCACAGTGTGTGTATAGTTCTGTCTTGAAATGACCTAAGGCTCATTTATGCTTTCAAGGACATTATCAAGCTCTTGTGAACAATATGGGTCTTTATTGATCTATAGCTCATCAGCATATGATAAATGACATATGCAAATGACGTTGGTTAAAGGATAAGAGCGAGACAATTCTCGTAATGACAATAATGCCCTTCAGTAATGATCCCTAATGGATAGCATTTACTTGACTCTGGAAAATACGCACTTAATTGAACCTTCTCTGTCCTGTATTTATCTGCAGAGTAACAGTATTTACATCGTAAACTTGACTGAAATTGGGACAACACTGACCTTTTGCTTTTCATGACCACTTTAACCTGTGTGGCTTCATTCATGCGCGCTTACTGTTTGCCCTTTGGCTGGCGGTAATTGGTCTCTGCCTGGCACTAATCGTCCCGAGATGGGAGAATGTTATTCCCCTGTCTGTTGAGAGAACAGTGACAAGAGGCCGGAGTGACCTTGTGTGGCGGGAGCAACCGTTCCCCTTCTGAGAGAGGCCACTCTACCAGGCTCCCACAAGGCTCTGCTATCTATCAGCCTCTGAAGCTGCGCTGCTGAAGCGCCGCAGCAGGCTAGCCAAGCATGGCCAGGAGTTTCTGGAAGCAAAGAGGATGGCGCCTTGCTCACAAGATGAACAGACTTTCTTATGCTCCGTTACCCCCAGTCATTGGGCTACACTGTCTCGTGAGCAATCACAATTGTTCTGTAGGTGCTTTGTACGGGGATAAATAATGCATCATTGAGTCTGGATAATATTTTGGGCATATTAAATCTTTATTAGGGTTCAAAATACAGTTGACATACAGTATCTTCAGGGGTCTGCCTCTGGAATATTGCAATATTTTTAGAACTTTCTAGTTAAATGATTCCTATAGCTCAGCAGTATTTTGCAGAAGAACTAATATATTTTTAAACACAGTATATGATTTATTCCCATGCAAATTCAAGCAATGTATATTTCTTTGTGTTTTGTGTGCTGAATAAAAGAGATTTTGCTGTATTATTGCTATAATAAAAAAACAATAAAGGAATGTACAAAAATAAATTAATAAATAAATAATAGACAAAAAAACTACATTTAGGGTAACTATTGTACTTTATGTTGGGACAAGTCAAATATGCCAGATAGGCTAAACATTGGACTAGTCAGCAGTCAATTGCAGGGCCCAGAGAGACAAACCACCAATCTCACTTGCATTCACGCCTACCTGCCCTTGAATGCCTTCAAATAGAGGACATGGACTACCCGGAGTAAAAAACCCCAATCGTTTAAAATGTTTTGTGTTTAAATATTTTCAAGCTACTTTCACTAAAGTATGGCATTGATAATTTGTTTGGGGCCTTGCACCTTGGCACCAGATATGCGTTGTACATTATTTTCTTTTTTTAGTCAAATTAAGATGAAGTTAAGGTATTTTTCGAGATGACATGACAAACACATAACTTGTTTTCTCATTCCATCCCGTCACTCCATCTCGCACCACCATCACTGTGCTACTCTTCCCAGATAAATGTTTTATAAGGCAGGCCTCCCATATCCTCTCCTAGAATAACGCTCCTCCAAGATATGTCCAAGAGATTATACGACACATCACTCAGTCACATTTCCCTCAGATTGCACATCTTGTGGACCAATACAAATGCATCTTCAATGGAGGAGCTAAAACAGGGGAAGGTGAGAGCAGTAGCAATCTTTAATATCCAAAAGTGATTGTCAAATAGAGTATGCAATCAAAGAATTACCAATGGGTTTATTATTTTCACATGTGAAAGTAAAAGTGGGTCACACGCTACATTCACTGTAATATCACAGTAAATATTCACCACCTCATCATTATTTAATGTTTCTCTAATGGAAAAGATCCCCATCCCAAATATAGCCCACCCAACTTAATCATTTTCAAATATGTTAACAGCTGTAAACTTCTGTTGCTCCACATGTTTTACCTTTCAACTCTGTCAATCACACAAGATCTGCTGGAGGAACTGCATAAGTAAAGACTGCAATACGGATGAAAAGTCAGAGCAAAAAAATAATAAAATACTACTTAGCTGAATAGCAGCTTGTATCTTAGAAAAAATCATAAACTAAGTCACTCCTAGCTCGAGGTACCAATGTATTAGTGTTTGTTAGGTTACATTAAATTCGGACTTCTTGGAGAAGCCTAGCAATAAGCTCAAATATGGCCAAAAAGATTCAGTACAATTCAGAATTTAATGTTGGACATGTTAAAGCTTCAACATCTCACGGAAATGGAAAGAATCCACAATACAGCACACACATTAGTGACAGAGTAATAAAATGTTGGGGCAATAACAAAAACTTGGAGTGTGTATATCACATGCCCTACCTTTCCTTATGGGGCTGTACAATGTCCATTGCAACGTGAAGCTGTACAACTACATTGACAGATCATGATGTAGTGTTTGCTTGTGTTTGCAGCTGGAGCATGCCAGTCTTGTAATGATATATGCTTGCATAAAAATGAGTTGTGTTAATCGTATGAACCTTGGCTCTCTGTTTAAGAGGCCTGCTGTTTAATCAGTGCTAAATTATACTGTCCAGCCTGCCGTGGTCATTTGTCAGCGTTTAGTGAGACCCGCTGACAACGGAGGACAGCATTGTTGCTTTGAAAGCCTCTGTGGATGTTTGCGTATACTTTTCTTTACCTTTTGAAACTCTTTTCCTCTGAGTGCCAGATAACTAATTCAAAAGTTGTCCTCTCTCAAGTTCTGATTCGAAGAATTTTGAACCAGACTCCCTCAGGTTTTGAGTTGGTTAGATCTTCAACTCACCTTCCAAAGATACATGTGTTTTATTGCAACATCTGTAATACAGTACAATATTACCTTGAGTGTAAAGGTATGATTCCAATAGAGTTTTTTTCTCAGTGTTCTATTTCCAAGTCCAGTTCTTACATTTTAATGCTACATAACTTCATTGCATTCAAAGTCGGATCAAAGCGTCATGGTTCACTGTTTGATGTGTCTTCTATTTGAAGTTTTTTTTTCCAAAGACAGTGGGTGTAGGACAAAAGTTTTTATATTCTTGCTTTTGTGGGAGCAAGTAAAAGCAGAGGGAGAAAGTCTTGTGGTTTCATTGTGAATCATGTTTTGGAATTGTCAGTGTTGGCTGCCTTTTTCGGGCTGAACTGACATGAGGAAATAGGTAAGTCACATTTAAATATTATCAATCTAAAAAAGAATGATATGCCACGTGTGAACACGGTGACCCGGTGTCCAGATGGTCATCCATAGCCCGCAGAAAATATCACCTAGTGACAGTGACTGACAGTCAGAAGAAGCAGTGTTGTTGGGATATTGAATGGTGACCAGAGTTGTGATTACGAGCTGTCAAGGTGACACCGGGCTGCTGACAATGACAACATTCTCAGCAAGACAGCCGTCCAACCTGTGACACTATTCGCTAAGAAATACTAAAACCAAGAGGCAAAGCAATACAAGTGCGTGCCCTTTGGCGTTCTGCGTAAACACGGCAAGGCAGTCAAAAAAGAAATATGAAATGAAAATGCTCGCAAGTAGGCCAAAACTAACATCCAGGAACTCACATAAAGAACAATCAGCCACTAGGCCATACCCCCAAAAAGGCACACATACTGCTTTGTGTTGTTGTGACTCAGTCTCAAATAATTCATCTGGTTTTTATATTTAGTGTGTTTTGCATAGAAATATGATTAAGTACACCGCATTTAGGTTAGCGTACAAATTTGCGTCCCTGACAAAGTAACAGGACTCTAATGTGGACTGAGAGCCACTTGCAAGTTTCAAATTCTAACAATGGACAACTGGCTTTCTTGTCAAATTACCATACATATTTCTCAATTGTCAGCAAGCACCTCTAAATAATTTTTCTACAATATATGGTTAATTAAATGTAACTAAAGTAAGTAACTAAATATGGATTTGGTGTTCAAATTTAGTGTGAGATATGAAGCACTCAAGGATTCATATTGTAGCTGTAATATAAAAGTGCAAATGCGAATAAATGCACTCCTCAAAAAACTAACAATACAAATATTTCTTTACTTTTCATTTATATTAGTAATGGACGACTAGATATTTTATCGCCTTGACATTGTATTTTCCTGTCTGGCTTTTTGTTGCAGAAAAAGAATTTTCCCGCAATGGGGAGAAAACAAAGGATTATTAAATTTTATGCAATCACGGCAAATGTTATTTTTCTCTTCTTACCACTGATCCACAAGCTTTGGTCTTACTTTTTTTTTTCTTCATGCAAGCAGTAACTGTCGCTCTGGAGACCAAACATTCTCTGAAAATATTCTCAATGACGAATAAAATGTGCCGAACGAGCAAACCTTCTATATTGTGGTAGCCCTAGAAAAAACAGTACACTATGCAGAGAGCATATAGCTAATGTTGCAATAAATTTGTACCATGCCCTGGATCCAATACAAACAGTCAATGTATGAATGTTATTTACATTGCACTTCAGTCGGGGCATGACTCCTAACTCACATCATACAATAAAATTAGTCAGAAAGGTTTCAATTTGTCATAATATCCTAAATGAAAACGTAAATATACAGCATTTTGAAGTCCTACACAATTCTTTCTGTGATGCTGGCTGACTTCCAGGTTGTTTGGATGAAAAAAAAAATCCCAAAGGAAATTATGTAAAGTGAATTTATTTGTTCCAAGCTCAAACTGTCGCCATCGTAAAAACCTTTATGAACTGTACAGGCATATGTTGGAAGAAAAATGTTAACATTCTTAACTGTAATACAAGTATAGAGTGTTCATCACTGTATAATAAAACTATAGGAGACACAAATAAAGTAAAATTACTCACCATTTACACACAAAGAGGGTTACTGTGAGGTATTTTTGCATAAAAGTGTACTCCATATAAGTGTATGTAGTTATATGATTTATATTATTTAAGCAGCCAGGCTTTTTCCTTTGACGTCAGTTTCAGGTAACTGCAACTGGGAATGACAAAGAACTTAAAGCAAGCATGCTTTGTTCTGATTGGGGGACTGTGAGCGTTTCATTTTTTCCAACTTATATGCGTGTTTTCCATTTCCTCACAGCAAGAACATAAGAAGATGTGCTCGGGAATTATTTAAAAAGTGTGCTTTCATCAGGTTAACTGAGTCTGGAGCAGGTGGGAGGGGTAAAACGATATAATTGGAAATTTTATATGGTCTCTCTATATGGCAAATTTTCACTGAAAATAAGTGTGTGTGTGGGGGGGGGGTTAAGTAGGTCTGCTCTTTGCAAGCAACAGAAAATCGACATTGTTTTAGAGCCAAATGCAAATGTTGGTATTACGAGCCATTCTTTGTGGCTCCTGAAAATATGCAGAGAAAGGCTGAGCATGATGAATGCACTGCAATAATTAAGCTGATGGCCTATTATAGTGTATTGTAAATCAAATATCTGCAGTATTTGGCGGAAGCTGAAGCAGAGAGAGATGGCATCAAGCCAACTTGAATTGCGGTTCAGATAAACAGAGGCAGGTGCGTCACAACTTGGACCAGTGACAATGAGCGACAAGTGGAGACAATTAATTGTGCCTTCTCTTAAAAGCAGATAATCTGGCGATAACATTGTTTCTGACCATGTTTCTGATCAACAGCTCTTGTTTGGATTTTACTTTGCTTCATTTGTCATCGACCTTGTATAAAAATACTCTTGGGTAAACTGTGAAGAACTTCAAATTATGTCCAGGCTATATAGGGTATTTTCATAGATTTTTGATTGAATATTTCTGCCAATTCAATTTAACCGCTTTCTCCTTAATAATGAGAGCTTGATAATATAAGCAATTTTGATGTTTCGTATACAAGTGTCTATTTCTAGCTATTGCAACAATCACATATGATGATGTTTCGTATACAAGGGTCTATTTCTAGCTATTGCAACAATCACATATGTCACCCAGTAATATGTCATTTGTGGAAGGTCCACAACACAGACGTAAGAGAAATGCAGATGCTTATGCCGTTAGTGCAGAAGAAAACAAATGCAGACGAGACCTTTCGCTGGCTATTTTTCAAAATATTCCTCCACATCCTACACGTGATACAGTCGCTAATGTATCTTTGATGCGCAATATGAGCATGTATGAACTAGAGATTAATCATTTATTTAATATCTGACAAACTTCTACCCGTAAGTGAAACTTAACTTTAAAATGAGATTTAATGCTGGTTTCAGTTTAAATCCAGCTTTGCCAAACTTTAAACATAATTTAAAATTAAGCATAATTTCATTTATACCTTTCTTTAAACCTCAGTTAAATTTTTACTCTGAAACCAAATTTAAATTTTATTTTATTGCACCAGAACCACATTAAACTGTTATTCACCGGGATCAATATTTAATTTTAAAGTTCCTCAAATAAAATTGGTTGACAGGCTCAATCCTCTTTAATTTTATGGCGAAGAGGAATTTTTTTGTTTTTCAAGAAAACAGTTTGTGAGCCAAACAGGAAGACTGGACCGACTGTCAAATATGGCAGTGACAGAAATGCAGCTGTGCCACTGACGGTTCAGCTGCATCTTTTGTTTTTAAGTTTTTCAAGCAAGCTTCAATTGAGCAACGTCTATTTTTTCTTTCACTCTGGTCGAGCTGTTAAAACTGTCAGCCAGTTGCTGCCAAACACATCTTTCTATTACACTGTTGTCTGTCTTCTCCTTTAGTTTGCCCATGTTGCCCCACTAATTCAGTTAGCAAGTTGTGGTCAAAGGTGGAGAAGTTTGAGCTTCTTTGCTGAGCCATTCTAACACAGTTCGGATGTAACGTGCCATTCCTTGCTCTTAAGTTAATTTTACTTTTAAATGATAACTAATTTGTAAAACTTTTAGAAAAAATAATATTGATTTGTGAAAAGTGACCAAATTTGAACATACAGCATTTCAGCCCAACTGTGACAATATGCATGCTGACAAAGTAAAGACCTAATAGCTTGCTTGAGGATTTGTAAACAGACTTGTTTACAGCTGAGAAAGTTAAATAACCTCCAACTCATAAGTTGCCATGTTATTGTCAACTTGCAGTGTTTATCATTACTGTGGTGGTTTGTTTGCCACAGTTTTGTTTATCCCACGAATTCCACGATATTTCCAGGCTATTAGATGCCATCAAAAGGAGCTGATCTGTGAAAGTTCTTCTGTTTTGAAGGAGAACTGAATTTGGGCATTAAAAATTAAATGCTATATTGCAAAACATCACTTCTTAGATTTGGGGCAAGTGTTGGAGCAGATGTTCCTTCATTGATCTGTAAATAAGTGGAATTGTAGATAAAGACACTGAGTAGGCTGTAAGATATTGCGGAAGCAGCCCAGCCCCGCTTCATATCCCCTCTTAGAAAATAGTGCAACAGCAGTCAAAAAGCGTTAAATTGTATTTGAGTCTAGCATCTTTTCTTTCTTTTTTTTCTCCCCGACTTCTTCTTCCTCTCCCCTTCTCCTCAGACCCTCTCTCATTTCTGCTTCAACTGGGAGTGGGGGATTAAAAAAAAAGACATTGGAGAAGGCTGCAATATTAAATTAATGGTTGCTTGGAGGAAACATCCATGAAGTATGCATAAGTGTAAAAGAAATGAAAACAAACAAACATATATCAAAGAATATCTTGAAAATATTTGAGAGGGACTAGATACTGAGTGGGGGTGCGTCTCCTAAGGTCTGTCATGCTTGTTTGGCCGGCATTTGCTGCCCTCCATTGCTTCGTGTCATGAAATATACAACAATGCTTCCTCAATCAGAGCAAGCACTTGTTTCAAATGCACATTCACTCTTGTCTGTGACACGCTGTAATTAGAACAATAGTCTATTACGTCTCTGATGTCTCTCAATGCTCATCAAGGGCTTTGAGAAGGAGACAATGACTGACCACCTGGTCCTGCTTCTCCACTGGCCAAATGTACATATTTGACACCTCTTTAGAAAATCAAAGCACGATTGTACGAGTTGGATGGGGGTCACATGCAAAAAATACACAATTAGCTCGGTCCTTGATTTGCAAAGGATTGTGTTATTTTACTTGGAGTTACTCAGACTCAGGAGAAGCAGTTTTTGTCCTCATACGGTCCTGGAGGGTGCACAGCTCAACCAATCTACATCTACTCTGCTGTCTTGGCCAACGTGTCCCTTCGGGAGTCGGACAAGGGGTTCTCACATAACCTAGTAGGATTTACCTCTCAATTATTATGTTGATTAATCGATGAGTCTGATTTTCAAAAAAGAGTACTTTAAATCCCAGCCATTTATTCAAAAGAAATAAAAATCCACAAATAGACAGTCCAGAAAATTCAGAAACATTAATTAATTATGATTCTTTTGATTGTCTGTAACATGTTCTCCCCATGCCCGCATGGGTTTTCTACAGGCACTCCAGCCACTCTAAAAAAAAAACATGTTTGGTAGGCCGATTGAGCACTCCGAGGTGTGAGTGCGAATGCAGATGGTTGTTCGTTTCTGTGTGCCTTGCGATTGGCTGGCAACCAGTTCAGGTTGTCCCCCGCCTATATATATACAGTTGTACACTTATATGTCTTATATATATATATATATATATATATATATATATATATATATATATATATATATATATATATATATATATATATATATATATATATATATATATATACATATACATACATATATATATATATATATATATACATATATATACACATACATACATACATACATACACACACACACACACACACACACACACACACACACACACACACACACACACACACATATATACACAAAATATCAGTACGAGTTTGGAAAAACAACAAGTTATCGGTGGAATAACAGTTATTAGGCATTCCCTTTGGAGCTATTTTGTGAAAAAAGAAAAGAGCTTGAATGCGCTTGAATTTAGTCTACATCCAAAAGCAATTTAAGGAAGGCTTATGGAATAATGACGCATAGAGAATTATACCATGCCTGGTGTCATTATTATGTTGCGTCTTAATGTTAGTGTCTTGATTTAAGTTCCATCACTGCACAGCTCCATGAGCAGAGCAGCTTGATGCATTCGGCTCATTCTGCCGCTTGGATAAATTAATTGGATTAAAGATTTGATTATCAGTTCCTTTCTGTAGCCATGCTTGAAATCCCTGTCGTAAACACATTTGCTGTGAGCACAAACATATGTTGCAGACGGCCTATAACCCCCTCGCTTGCGTCATAAAGCGAACCGAATAACAGATAACAAGAATAGAAGCAGTCTGTCCCCTCAGCCATGACGTCTATTTAGTGATCATAACGCCTCTCATTTGTTTTATCCCTTCTTACAATCTGAAACCATTCTTTGATCACACTCATTATACCCATGTGTCAAACTATATTTCCCTATTGAAATTAACAGAAAAAAAATGATTTGCTCCTTTTATCATGATTTTAATAAGAAACGTGCTACTTGTAAATCGAGGTAGCACCATGAACTACAAAGACTTTTCACTTTTCAAAGATACTTTCGATGTTGACAATGTTGTGAGGAGATTGAGCGCGTGTGTTGAAGAGGTTGCGAGCGACTGGCACAAGGGTGTCAGGGGCGTATGCAAATTAGCAGCGAGTGGCAGTGTAAAACCAAATCAGAGAAAAATAGAAATAAATGAGGTAGAGAGGAAGTGTGCGGAGTTCACAGCCTGGGCTACTTTCACACCTGCAGCCAATGAGCATGTTTTACACTCAACCACACCCGCACGCACGCACATACACACGTGTGCACCGGATGACAAGCTCATGACACGGCAGCAGCACGCCACAGCACGCCACTTGTGCATCTCCTCAATCACAGCCTCGCTAATCACATGCAAATGCCGCCGCTGTTGTCCTCAGGTCACATCCATCATCACGTTGGAATGAAGTCCAACTTCCTGTGATGAAGTAGGAAGATTTTCCCGACGGAAACACCGAATGGAGCAACGTCTTCTCTCGGCCCGGCCTTGGAAGTGTCTCACTTTTGAGCAAACACTTGAACAAATGACCAAAATTAGAGCTTTTTTTTTTCTTACATTTGAACTATTCCAAATGATATTGCCTGCTTATGAAACACAAATTTTAATCATGATGTGTTGGGTTTATCTACACGTTTCTATTCCATGTGTCAAGTGGTAAAAAACATTACCATCTGCTTTTCCATTTAGCAAACATTCTGTGAAAATCAAGCCTAAAACTTAGACATTGAATTGGTCCTGAGCATAATGCCACCATCTTTTTCATCATCCCCTGAGCTCTGATTAAAACTGTAACTTTTGAATGAAAGCAATTATTATTCTTTTGTGTCTGACATCAACCTCGGTGTGTAAATTAACATTGCTCCTGAGAACTTGTTGAACATGGTTGATGACTTACAATACAGTCATTAAGTTTAGGGATGGATGGATGGATCCCTATTCACCTGCCAAAAAAAGCTAAGATTTTCGAGAAAACTGAACATTTATTGTAATCAGTGGATATTATGCTGTTAGAAAACAGACTGGTAAGCCCCCACTTCATTCGATGCATTAGATCATTCGAAAACGACATAAAGTATGTCGTGCTCAACTTTGGAAAGTGTGTGCTGTTAAGTTTAGTGACTTTTCTGGGGTCAGTATGATGCAAGTGACTGAGATACTTTTAATATCAATTTGTAGTAAACGTGTTACCAGGTGTCATACAGAATGTCATTTAATGTGTATGATGACCTTCCCACCCGTGAACTTTTTGTGAACTCAATTTTGTCTTAGCACCAATAGACAGTCATGTCAAAAAGAAGAAGTTTCTCATGACTATGGCAGTGCATGGAGAAATAGCCATCCTTTTTTCATACATATCGTATAGTAATTGTAGCCTTTCAGCCTGGTGAAAAATCAATGTTTTAGACTTGTTCTAGTATGTGTACACTATATTGATATTCAGGCAGGAATAGAACGGCATATGTCATACCCAAACATATCCTGTGGAGAATCACTTCTTTCTCTGTAATTTCCTTAGAAATTTTGTGTGCAAATGCCGTAATAGACACATTTATAACATCAAAAGGGTTCAATTTTCTTTTCAATCACATAACAGTATGAATAGCCTTTTCCATTGAATCTAACAACGAGAAGCCATTACCGCATGCTAAAGGATGGGTTGCGGCTACTTGCTTTTATGGAAGAGCGTCGGACAATTTTTCATGCATCACATTTGTTCTAAGCAAATGGTCTCTGTCAAACGCTGTCTGTTTTGTCCTGATTTCTTGTGCGAAGGTTATTTTCATTTCCACATAGAGTAATATCCCGTAGATATTGTAAGAATGCATTGACGTATCTTTTGGTACATACTCTTCTGCAGTTGACGTAAATGAAAAAGTTCATCTCTGGAATTGACAAAGGAGACTCGTCACAATTACTGTCAGCTAATTGCAACTGTTTAATCAAACTATAATAGATGAATACAAATTAGGATAAGAATATTTGTTATGGCTGTTTTGTGTGTCAGTGTTCAAATAGAGCAATATGCTCACCTTCTTTAATGAGAGTTTGTCATCTCTCTAGCATATTGTATCTGGGTTGTGACATTTTCAGCCTGGTGCCACCACACGGTATCATTTTAATGCAATGTTAAGTCAGTCAGAAGAACCTTTAAAAAAAAAAAAAAAAGTGTTAATTGTATCCATAATGCATTCAATGTTAAAAGATGTATAAGTCGTTAATTAGTGGCAAATATAAGGCAGGCTTTCTTATAAATTCACGGCAAAAACTATACTTCTAAAACAAGGGTGTAAAAACGTGATAGGGAACATTTATTTTCAAGTTATTAAATGTTAATTTATAAATGTTTGGTGTAAAGGTATGTAATGAAGGACAGGCTAGTCACTAAGTGAAGTGACATTTCTCCATCCGGAACATTAAGCAAGCAGGTTAAACTCCTCAAAGGAAAAATTGAAGATAAAATCACATTGCTTCAAATGCCTGTGAAATTGATTTTCAATTTATTTTGGCTTATTTATTCAGCTATTCTATGGCTCAACATAATTCCATATCCATGAGTATGGATTCTAGGAATTCAATAGAGGATTTATTGCTGACAGGAATATCATTGTAACCAAATTATACAGTTGGAGCAAATTTAGGCATTTATTTATGCATCCCAGTGTAGTCTTAATACAACGATCTCGACATCCCCTGTGGGTGTTTCTGTTTAGACGCTATTGTTGACTATTCTTTATTCATTCAAAAGTCATTGGATTGGAAAAAATAAGTCTCACTGCATTGATGTGGTGCGACGCAATCTCTAATTGAATTTATGGATGTTTTTATGCGAGCAATGAGGTTTTCATAATTGCATGAAACGGTTCAATATCCAAAGCAATGCTGAGGGACTGGAGTCTTCAAAAAGAGGAATGGAGGCAGTGGTGAAAACCAATGGAGGAAACGCTTGCATTTGTTAGATAGCATCTGCTTGGAGGTGCCAAAAAGTCATTTGCAAATCAAATTAATAATATATGACCCTATGGGGAATGAAGGACAAAACAATGTTAACATTTGTTTTCTTTTAGCAGCGTGCTCTGAAGACACTATGAACATGTCTTTTTGCAATTTTACAGGGAATATTTATGAGAAATGTGTCAATCCCAAGAGACGAGAGCTAAAAGGAAACATGAATGCCATTGCACCTGACAGCATACTAACTTTAATGCTCATTGTGGCAACAAGGGAGGAAACTTCAGAGTGGATAATTGTATCTAGGGTCTGCTGCATGTTGCCTATTATTGATTCATGGGGAACAGAATGGACGCCTTGTAAATGTATAAAAATGCATTTAGAGTCCATTCTCCGCTCCTCAAATCACAGCTGCAGCTCTCTGCTTTTGTCGCTTCGGGTCCAGCGCTCTGCCAGCTCTGAGACTGGCAGGCAAGATGGAGTTTGAACGTAACAAAGATGACAAAATGGCCAGGAATGCAGTTGTCTGGGCTTTTATCTCCCACTTGGACTGAATTGGATTTTGAAAAGCCACAGCACATTCGAGTGCAGTGTTTTCCTGACAAAGCCCGTGTGAGAAGCAACCGATGAAATGCTTTTGCACGTTGACATCCAGGCATTCTTGCAAACTTTTACAGATGGTATGGAGTCACTTTGTTTTCTTTTGAGACACATATGCTGTACAAGTTACATTGCATTTTGAAGTTTACAACACATGCTTGAAAAGGTAATGCAATGGGAGGGGCGGACAGAACTTGACTGCCAGGCAGCTGGGGCCCTTCAAATTCATTGCGGGGAGGAGCACGCACCAGAAGATTAGAATGTAACATACTACAGCTGGAAACCATCAGGCCCAAACATCAAGACAAAGTTCCTCTATGTTCACATATAATTCATTTACAATGTATTCTTCTCAATTTTTAGGACAATTTTTCTGCAACTGAAAATCATCTCCATTGACCTTAACCTCCGGAGAATTGCCCTTGCTTTGATTCCATGGAAACTTGCCATAACCTCAGGCTACATTACACCCCCCCCCTACACTGTTTTGTGACAAGTCTCCATCACTGAACATCACTGACCAAAAGGTCATGCAGTATAAAAGATACTCGGATGAAGGACTGAGGGGAAAAAAAAAGAGTGAAACAAGAAAGGGATAATGATGAATAAATGGTTTGGAATGATGAATAAGAATAACTAACAACAATTGCTTCAATAGGGAAATAGGAAATGGCTGAGTATCCTCTGCCTAGTCCATTAATGTGGCTGGGACATGAACCAAGACTTCCTGAATCGAGAGGAAGCCAAACAAATGTTGCCACTGAGTGATGGCGTGTGTACAGGAAAGGGGCGGGGCCAGTGAAGGCTTGTGGACCTGGCATGCCCAGACAAAAAGCTTGTGTGATGAGCACTACTCAGTGTGTTTAGAGGCTGCGATGGCCATTCATCCACACCAGTCAGGCCTCCATGGCAGTGATTAGCATTGTCATCAATTTCCAGGCCCTCTATGCAGATGGCCCGCACGCTGGAGGTGCCAGCGTAAGAGTGGCTGCTCTGTCCCACATAATCACTCTCTGGCCTCTGCTCCCATCTATCCTCTTTATTCCTATAAAAAGTATTCTAGGCAAATTTCTATGGCTGTTTTATGTTCCTTCATTATAGCTCTAGATTATCAAGAATAGACTTGCCAGCGCGCTGATGAATGTTTCCGCGGTAGCAGTGACGCAACTGTGGTTGCCGTGTCTTTGGAGTTACTCCTATTGGCATGACAACATTTGATGGTTTAAATCAAGTCGAGTCGGTTTAATGCCGCAGAGTACAAATCACATGCTGGAGCCGCCGCCGCCGACAGTTAAACAAGGCGGAGGGAGAGGTCTGATCAGCCCAGCGCCCGGGGCACGACAGGGCTGCCGTGGGTACTTTGGGGCCTCTGTAGCTGCAAAGGGACTATGAAAGAAAGACGTCAGATCACTTTGCATAAATGTCTCCTTTTAGTTCTTTTGACAACATTGTACATTGTTGTGCAATACTCTTTGCCAGCTCTTCTCACATCTATCATCCAGCTTTGAGCCAAGATGATGGGCCTAATAATTAAAGCAATTCGGTGCGGGATAGAGAGCTCCAGAGCATGTGTGTGTGTCAGGATCCTGACATGATACAGAGGGACAGCACAACTATTAAATATCCATCATGCCACGCCACATCAGTTCTAATGCAATCAGAAACACATGAGTACGTCAGCTAAGTCCCCCTCCATCCACAATGATTAAAGAAGTCTTTAATTTCAGAGACAAATAAAAATGCAGGATCATTTTATCACAAATGTAAATGACCTGTCTCTTTGCATGACATTTACCAATGACAGCGCCAGAGCAAATAGGAAAGTCTGTACATGAGTGTGAACAGAAGC
The DNA here is from genome assembly GCF_054491065.1 of Syngnathus leptorhynchus. Taxonomy (NCBI): domain Eukaryota; kingdom Metazoa; phylum Chordata; class Actinopteri; order Syngnathiformes; family Syngnathidae; genus Syngnathus; species Syngnathus leptorhynchus. The sequence continues at coordinate 10,449,871 of NC_141197.1, forward strand.
TCAGGGATCGTGTTCTCCTGATGGCCATTATTCTAATGAGATGCTCATGTTCTCTTGACTAATGTAGCTATACCCATGCAGTGTGTTTAAAGGAAGGCTTTACAAGCTAAGCGAAGGCAAGTGAACTGTTGGACAAGTGCTACGCTCTTCAGTATGTGATCATTTACAATGCAATGAAAGCTTGAAGTGGAGTCTTTTATTTAGACTGATTTGCCGAAACATGCTACAGGTTGAATGTTGATGGATAAATGAGACTGCCCCAAAAACAGTGTTGAAGTTTTCCTCTGAATTCCATATTCATTTTATTATTAGATGCTCCTATATCATTTTAAAGCAAAATATGCGAGCTTGCTAACTGGGTGGACAATGACACACGGTGGACATTTTTGACTAATTTTAGCATTTTATGAGCAATTAGAAAGCTGACTGTTTATTGTTGAATACATATATTTTTTATTTTCTATTCAATGGATATTTCGCTGTCAGTGGACGTGTAAACACAAAAGCACCCAGCTCCGACAATAAAAAAAATTACAAATTATAAGCGTATATATTTATTCTTTAGCTAGCCACTGTTTCAGCCTCCACTGAAGAAAAACAAAATGCTCTTTGTTTTTTTTTAGAGGGTTTCATAAAGGGGCTACCCCATGATGACAGGGTGGACAGCAATTTCAGGGCCACATGTAAAATGTCCAGTGTGATTGTCAATGGACACATCTTCAAATGACTTGTTTTATCAAACAAACTGTGTACATAAAAACAAATATACCCCCAAAATAATTGTGTTTTATTTAACCACTCTTTGCTTATGCTATATTTAGTAAAGTACATGTCCAAAAAAATCAAGTACAGCCAATGCAAAAAAGGTCTAAACTGTGTGCAAAGGATTGTCCTCTCATATTATGCCCTCAGAGTGACTATTGTGCCGCATTTTCATAATGACTGAGTACACCAGCGAGTGGCCATAAAATTATCCTCTGGCCCAGTATTTCATTTCTGTCATTATTTTGACAGCAAAAATGGAAGGACACATACTGTATATGACAGTAGTGTTCACAAACTACTGAGGGCTGTCAGAAATGGCTCACACTCCGCGCAAGCCACCATCACCTCCATTACGCTCATGTTTATGCAGAGAAAGACTGAAGTCTTTTGATTCTACAGTGAGTCTTTTGATTTGGTGCTGAGAGTCTGCTGGCAGCGCTTCAGCGCTGTACTTGAGGTTCAGCCGTGTGCTAATCACAACTCAGACAGGGCTGGGCATGGGTGAGATTACTTGGGAAGGTGCATCACCTTTTTCCAGTAAAAAAGATTTCATGGGATCCTTATACACACTTGTGTTCAATCTCTGAGTGACAAAAACAGACACTTGAGTGTTCCTGTAGGTTGATAAATGCATTACTTGCTTATCAAGAGGCTCTTTTTGTGCAGGGGGATCAGAAAGTACCTTGTCAACAACTTCAAGCTGTCCGTGCCACAAGTTTCACAGAAGTTTCTTAAGAGTTCACTTTGAAATAAATGTTTGAGGAGCTGCTCAATCATGAGCCTCATGTCAGCTGTTGAATGAACTGACACTTTTCATAATCAAGAACACTTTGGGTATAAAAGTGAGAGGTTGGAATGACATAGTGAGTCACGATATGATATTCCGTGCCAACAATAAATTTTACATGGTTGGAAGATGATGCCTCGGTGAGCTTAAAGATGTTTCTTTCAGACTTTTACAAATTAGAGTAAAACTATGTTTCCATGATATTGATTTGGTCAACAAGGTCAACAATTTATATTAAAATCTGTCAAATTCAAATATTTTTATAATTTATATTAAAATTTGTCAAATTCAAAACAAAGAAAGATCCATCCATCATCTGAACCGTTTTTTGCTCACGATGGTTGCAGGCGTGCTGGAGCCTAAACTAGCAGTCATCGGGCAGTAGGCGGGGGACACCCTGAACTGGATGCCAGCCAATCACAGGGCACACAGAAACAAACAACCATCCACACTCTCACTCAGACCTACGGGCAATGGGGAGTATTCATTTGGCCTACCAAGCATGTTTTGGGGATGTGGGAGGAAACCAGAGTACCCAGAGGAAACCCATGCAGGCACAGAGAGAACATGCAAACAGGAAGGCTGGAGCCAGAATCTAACCCACAACTTCTGCACTGTGAGGTGTGCTAAACAGTCGACCATCGTGCCGCCCACAATCAAAAGATTATGGTCAATAAATACACACCGATGTATGACAACAAGCTTTAACCTGTGTCTTGAGTTGGTGATGGCATGGCAGTCTGTTGCAAAGAAAATAAAGACACTAGGCACTTACAGGCAACCTGCAATACGCAATCGGTTTGTGTCAAATTGTAGGAAAACGGTCCTGAAGGGGTGAGGGTCAAGTATGTACAGGAAGGCCATTGTCCATCATCGTCATCGCCGGTTTAAAGTCCGCTTTCCAGGCGCCGCTGGGTTGGACCAGTGGTAGAAACCCCCTCAAATGATGTACAGAGCCTGTAAACAACAAGGTAGGGGTGAGAGGTGCCATGAAGCGAGTCAGTTAACCTGACGTGGGGTAGGAGCCACACAGATAAATCACAATTCACTCAGGGAGCAGTCAAACTCAATGACATATTCACTGGCTGGCTCTACAGCTCATTTGATAACGTTCCTGCCACGCCATTCATTTCTCTGAAGGATGAAAGGGAGGCTGAAAATGTCATCAGCCCACTCAGGCAGGAACACCAGTGACTTAGAATAAAGAGGGAGGGAGGCGCCTCATAATTAATTAAGTCTTTTTTTTTTTAACCCCGCAACAGCCAGGAAGATTCCCCACTATGTTCCGGGGTGCTTCAATTCGACACATGTTGTAATTAAACTGTGTCACAATGGGGCTTGCCAGATTTATGCCATTGGATGAGCTCCAGCCATTTGTTATCATGATGAATCGCACAAGCTGAAAAGAATACGGTGCAGATCCCTTTTGCTACTGCCTTATCATAATAATTATTATTCTTGTCAAACTTCCCTATCATTACATTGAAACTGTTGCGTAACATACCAGACGACAAACCTAAATACTAAAACTATGTGACAACATGAGAAATGGCATACGCGAGATAGCTCGTTTACCACACTCACTTTGTACAAAAGTTGTAATTCACTATTAAGGGCGAACTCAAACGAGGTACTTGAGGGGAACAAACTTGCCTCCAGGATCCTACGATTGTGGATTTGGCTAAAGCAGTCGAATTGTGCAGAAAATGAGTGGGACACAAACTGAGTGAGAGAACTTGACTGTGAAGTCAGAAAGGCCTGAACGGTTGTTGGGACAACAGAGGCAAACCGTCTCACTCATCTTCCAACATGTCTTTGGGACATGATGTAGTCGTCTTGAGCGCAGGCCAACTTTTGTGTTAGATGTACGTACTTTCAAGTGTACCTCATGTAAGAAAAGCCCGGGCTCTCCAGCAGCATCTGCCTTTGTAGTCTGGTATCTCATGCTGTGTTTTCTTACTTTGTCCTTCTACTTCTTGTTCACCACATGAACACTCAGCCTTGTTGGGATTCAGTTCAAAGTTCTTTTGGTCTTTTACGGTAGATGACATGTAGACTTTATTTTCTAGCCTATGTTTGTACTACAGCTCTGATGAAGGCGGAAGTACACGCCGAAACATGTCAGGTAAATCAACCTAAATAATTTGTGATAAAAGAACCAGTAAAATAATCTAGCCTATGTTTATGTCAAATCTCATCATGTCAAATTGATTTGTTTGATTCAAAATAAAACGAGTGATATTAAAATTTTCTTTCAATATTAAAATCCTACATTTACTGGAAATGGTTTTCACACAAAAAAATAATTTTTGAATCAAACAGTAAGCTATGGATTGACACTCTTAAATAAATGAATCTTTGATATATTTGTGGTCTCCTGCAGCCTGACTAAATAAAAACAAAATCATATAACAATAATATTAGTGAGATATTCAACAACTTGAAATGTGTACTATAATGTGAAAAGTTGCTGTAAATGAACTGTGTTCATCGCCATTGTTGTGACTCCCAATTATACATCTGATGTGTCATATCAAAAAGTGAGACCTCAATTACATGCACTTACATGCATTGTGAGTCCAGCTTCACAGGGAACAAGGAGGAGGCAATGAGCAAAGGGTCTAAGTACTACATCTTCATTCATTTCACATGTACCAATTTCTAGTTGGCAAATGGAGTAAAGTCTTGTTGGAAACCAGCAATCTCTCTTATACTGTCAGTCATGTTGTTTAGTAATTTGATGGGGGGGGGGGCTCTTCCCCATTGCTCTATTGACGCACAAAAATAGCTAAAAATGCTTGAGTGCTGAAATGTATGGACTGGACTGGATAGCTATCTTCTCAACACCTTTTGTATCTCTGGTGCTTTTGTATGTAGTGTGCATGTGGTTTATCATTGCATGTGTACGGCTTGGCCATTTCAGGCTCCTCACAAAGAATGCACAAGAGGTGTATTTCCTCCTGCCACATGGGCAATGAATGTTCTCTTTTTTTCCCCCATTTGGCTTGTTTCCCAAACGTGGACAGCAAATTACATGAAGACGTTAATGTAAGTGTCATGTTCTATCCAAGAGCACTGAAGCAGAACACCTAAAAGACAACCAACCACAACACGGAGGCCCAGAGTGCCGAAGATCAAACAGCAATACGGAAGCGGTCAAATTTGATGAATTAATACGTACAGTCAATAACACAAAGAGGTTACTTAACATATGTGTACTGGGCAATGTGGCTAGATCAAGACTTTTTTTTTATCTCCATTTTCTATATTCATTTTCAACAAGCTCTATGAGCTGTCACCATGCTTCTTCTTGTTACTTCATCCTTCATGGGTGGATTGTTTTGCTGGTGGCTGGGGAGTTTGACCAAAAGAGAACAAGCACAGGAACAAACAAGGTTGTGAACTTCTGTGCTACATGTTCAAAAACGACAATGTTTCAACACGGGACACTAAAAGCAACTACCAAATGGAAGCTACATTTCCGGCAGACTTTTTGTCTAATATTTTGCAATATAGTGGAAATGTGCTGTGATGTTTTTGCAGTTTTGTATGCCTAAACATGATGTTTTTACTGGCTATAAACTATCTGTTTGTAGCTCTTGTTGCTTAATACAAGAAAAGGCTACAAAATTATTAAATAAATTTATAACATTTTTTTTGGTCTAGGATATACCGGTAGTTAAAATATCACTATAGTATTCCACAGAATTTTGTGTTCCTTTCGGCATGGTATGTCTTTTCTTGCACGAATTGTGCCTATTGGTGAATTTTGCCTCTAGTCAGGAATTTTTTGAACAATGCAAAACGCTCATTTATTAAGAAAGCTCAAAGTGTAGCAAAAAACATGCATTGTGGTGACATGGAAATATGACTCACCTCACCTTTTTGATTGGTGGTTTCTTGAGAGGAACAGTTGTGCCCCCCCCAACGTATTATCTACGAATAAAATAGTCATTCAAGACCTACTACATTAGCAGCCATGGAAGTCTGAAATCTTAGGGCGCACAGCATTCTATTGGAGTCGCAAAACAGCGCTGCCATTCTTTTGTCATTAACAATTCATTAATGCCACACTAATTAATTCATAATCATATCTGAGGCTTGTTCTTAATTGCTCTCGAGGCTTTTGATTTGGAAAGCTGCCTGTGATCAATTAACCAATTTCTACAAGCAACCAGTAAGAATAATTGTCCCCCGAAGCACAATGTGTGGCATGCCAGCATCCTTCAATACAGATTGAATGAGGAAAAGGCACATAATAGATCCAACTTGAAAGGAAATTGTCACCACACATAATACAAAAGACATTATTGTCTTAATATATCATTTAAGGCCAACTTGGACAGAAATTTAGGACTTTTGAAAAGGCTTTGAGTCGAACACAATCCATTCCTAAAAATATTAAAAATTTTAGCAGATGGGCGAATGCAACATGAAATTTGTGATTTTAAAGGATTTGACTAAGTTAGCTGGAATATTCGATTGAGGTCGTGAGTCAATATAGCACGTCATTGTGCAGAGGATTTATGGCCAGCAGGAATGCTGATGACAGAGTTTAGAAAACTGCCTTTGAGACAAACTCCACCAAGCCTCATCCTCAACCCCATTTGGGAGGGCCACGCTCCTCTTCCCGGAGCATCCATACAAATTATATGCCCTCAGTGGTTTTCATGAAATGATTTAGAGGATGACTTTGGGTCAAGGTGAATGATAGGTCAATATTTAAATGAGTTTGTTGCACAAGACTCATGATTGGAATTAGGTTGCTTATTCACGGAGCAGTTTAATTTAAGTAATACAAACCTCGTGAGGACATTTGACCAGATTCAGATTGTACTTGAAGCATCACATATATATTTACTGCAGTAGCTGTGCTTCTGTGAAGTATATATAAAATAACAAAATACCATACTGCATTTTTTTTTTTAACAGACGTTTATGCATTGGCAATATTCAGTGGTGCCTTGAGATACAACTGCCCCGATTTACATATTTTTTCCAGATGCAAGCCGTCCCAAGGCTGATTTTTGTTTGACTTGCACAGGCAATTTCTTCCTATTTGAGCACTGAATAGTGCCACTGAACCTTACGCATATCACACAACAATCTACTGTATTGTATAATATACATACAAATATACTCACAGGGATATGATTCTTTATCCTTGCAAAGAATGACTACAGTATGTTCTGCACTATAAAGCACACTGGATTATAAGGCGCACCTTCATTTTTTATTTTAGAAATTATTTCATATATAGGGTGCATTGAATTAAAAGGCGCGTAAAATAGTACTACTGGATCAAACTGAGCTATGCATTCTAAGGTGCACTGTGGTTTTTAAGTGTGCCTCATAGTGCAGAAAATACGGTAATATTACTGTCACTTAGTAAGAAGACGTGACCAGGTCAATATATTCATACTAACCGTGTATTACACTATACTGCTCCAGGGTAGTCAAGGCATAAACAAGAGGACAGACTTAGGTCCAACATCTCACCTCTGTTTCTCCACGAAATGCTCATTGAAGCTCATTAACAGAGGTTTGCCAATTTATTTGAGATACGTCGATTAAAATAGTTGAGCCATCCCCAAAAAACACACCACTTAAACGTAATTTAGTACTCTATCTGAGATTTATTCAAAATCAATCTCGATAAACAAAGCATGATTCCTCGATGAAATCTAATAAAAGTGAGTGCATGTCACAGAGCCGCTGACAGTCTTGACTTCAAAAGCGTTCACTTGGAGATGAATACTGAGGTACGGGGGCGGAGGGCATGATTAGCGGCCCACTTGGCTTCTCTCCGTATCATATGTGCGGTATATACATAGCATCAGTCACCTTCCCATCACCTAATTAACTCCTTCACCTTTACACAACAAAGTAGCAGACTTCAAACCGCTCTGTCTGACTGATTTGACACAAATGCTTTATGAGTATTTTCAAATGAAAGCTGATTTTGAAGATGGAACACACAACGCTAATAGCCATGAAATGCCTCATTGGCTACTTCTTTTTAAGATGATTAAGGTCAGTGGAGGTTTGGAAGACTTGCCCGGCTCAAATGCTGGTAATTTTCTATGAAACTGCGATGTGTGATGATACCAATTGTGCATGCTCACTGACTCACACAAACATGTAGACACTCACTCGGCTTTGTCTTTCCACTGAACATCATTCAGTTTTCGCCAGGAGCCGAAACTTCTCCAAATGAAAGCCTAAGGGCACTCTGTTTTGGTCACTGTTCAATGCTCTTTGATATTGTCTGTCTGGAATTGGAAATGAAAGAATCCAACTTTCTCTTGAAGTTTGATTTATTTTTTCTCTCTTTATTCTACTAATACACTCAGCTTTAACAGGTGCTGGTCGAATGATAATGAGTTATCAACTAAAAACTGCGACAAACCACAAATCTCATGTAATTCTCCCAAAAAATAAATTAACCTCAAAGTCATCATCAGCAGTCTTAAATGAGATCAATTTTGATCGAGTTTGCTGCAACTCAGGTATTTTACTGTGAACAGAAATAACAAGAGAGCAACAATGGCAACACCCTTGCCTGGAATCCCAAAACATTCATTTCAAGACAACGTTATAGGAATATAATAATGTGACCTTGAATTTGTCAAGGAGTGATGGATGGCACTCTTGCAAAAGTGATATAGCAGGCACTCATCTGAAGCACTGGGTTTATGCACCGCAAAGTGCTATAACAGCATTAAAGCCTCACCAGATTTCGTTATTTTGTTCTTTGAGCGGAACAAAATCTGAATGGTCACATCAAATTTCATCCTAACCTTATCCAGATTAGGATTTGACTGCCATCACACTACTCAACAGTCCTATTGAATAATTAGTTAAAATTAATTGAAACGATAACATTGGGACAGAGCGCAAAAAGGGTTTAATGTAGACAACTAAAATCCATTCTTTATTCTGCAAAAAGAAAAATGTCATACATTTTAAATAACGTTCTGTGCATTGTGTGTAAAATCCCCGTGAGTAACCTGCGCCTGCCTGTGTGGTTTGCTGGTGGGTGGGGGGTCTCCGGGCTGAGCTGGTGATCTAGATGTGATTTCTCTAAATGTGCAAGATCTGCTTGGCATGCTCGACGTCTCCCTTCTCCCTGCTATAGGCATTGCTATAGCTTGTGGCGCTCCCGATGGATTAAGCTCTTTCCACTAACAAAATGCAAAATACAAAATTAATAAAAACACCCTTTGAAACTGACAAATATGCCTCAGGCAAACTATCGGCCCGCCGGCTGCTTAAAATTTAATCAGTATTTTTTTCTTTATTTATTTTCCACCACGCTCATCTTTTTAATAACGCGTCGGCGGGAGTGTCTGTACACAAAGTTTTCCTCTGTCAAGAATTACACAGGGCCTGTCAATTCATGGTCTCTCTCCCCGGAGGGTGTGCCAGAAAATACATTTTAGAGGTTTATTGGCTCTCAAAACCTGCTTTTCTCTTACAGTGGCTTTCACTCACAGTTATACTTGCACAGTGGTGCCTCGACTTATGAGTGACTCCGTCTGGAAATTTTTCAAGATACCAGTCATTAAGTGAGTGATGTTGCCTCCAATTCTTTAAAAATTGTATATTGTCATTCCCAGTTGAAGTTCATACATGAGAATGAATCATCATTATTTCCACAAAGGGATAATTTGCAATTTAAAAAAATGTGCTTTACAAGTCTGCTAGCTTAATGCTAACACATTATGCAAAATGCCACAGATGAACTAACAAATACAATTGCTGTTGCCTTGTCATAAACCTTTAGGCGGAGGCTAGCTGAACACAATCAGTGCAGCAACAACTAGAAGCACAATACAACAGTCACAGCACAGGCATACATTCTTTATCCTCTGCAAAAAAAGATTAGACACTGAGTCACTTACCTGTATAACTTTTTTTATATTTGCCATTTGGGTATTATATTGCCCCTTGTTTGCCCACATAACAGAAGCACACTGTCAATGGAGCTGTTTAATCCTTCACAGTCTATCTAATTCTGTTATTACTGTATGTTTTTATATAGAGTACAATACTGTAGAGAGCTATTTCTCCAACAAAAAAACAAACAATTTGTCTTGATTTTTGTGTGTATTTCCATTTCAATACGGAAAGACCATGTGAAATACAAGTGTTTTGATTTTTACAAGGGTGGTCACAAAATGAATTAAACTTGCAGCCCTACGTCATGCCACTGCTGTGCATGCGCACTGAGAGAATTGACTCAGTCCCAAAACATTTCCTGCTCTTCTACTGCATTGTGTCATACCCAGGAAAAAATATACTAACGACGGTGGCTAAAACGGTTAAGTTGTTGCTGCTGGAAAGCAACACAGAATTCCCTGATAGCTCTCCATTGCTGCTGTAATATTCATGCAGTCATTAATAATTGAATTAAATTAACACAGGGTGTCGAGTGTGAGTGATGACAGGCCATCAAATACTTATCTAGATGTCAATCAACACCCCCACAGTTCACTTGGTACAGTAACAGACCATAAAAAGGAGCACTAAGAGGGCTTCAAGTACTCGGAAAGTTTATTTTTATTATCTTCCCAATGTATTTGTGACTACTACTTTTTCATGGCATACAGGAGACTGAGAAGCTTTGAGCAGTTTGATGGAAAATACTTTTTATGTAATTCCAACAGTATGATGGACACTGTGTTTCGTATACATTGAAGAGTCACAACATAGTGAGTACTTACCCAGTGTCGTGATATCAAGTATAGAAGTACTTTGTTGAATTCTATGCCATGACAAAGACTGCCAGAGAGGTCTTACTTAAACTTTACGTTATGCATTATTATCACATTGACGATGAACTGCACTGCATCATACTCAGAACTTTTCATATTTTATTTTGCTTCAGACTGACCAATTAATGTAACCCAGATCTTACACACACCTACATCTGCAACAAAAACACATGATCCATTTTATTACTACAATGAAACAATGTTTGGTTTTAAGAGAATTAAAATACAGCAAAAGAACATTTTAGCAGCTTACAAATACAACCCAATAATTTGGGGGAATCATAAATGTGTTTGGCAGATCATATATTTTATTTAGATTTATAAAAAATTAAAACTTCATATTCAGCCAGTTAGTTTTTGTTCTTAAGTAGGCTAATCACTTTTTTCTTACACATTAGTGAATTTGACGGTGAGGTAAATTCCCCCTGACAGCTTTTTCTCTTCTTGTGTAAAAAGCTTCTAGTTTTCTTCCTTTTCTTACTTTCTTAGTTATTAATTGAGATCATGAGAGTCAACACTTGAAGCAGAGGGCCATCCCAAGACAAGAAATGCTTGAAATTCCTTGCCATAAATATTCACAAGCAATCTATTATGCATATCATTCTTTAAATACCATATAAAATGTGTTTTTGTGACTAAATCTTAATTTTGCATATGCTTTTAAGTAACATACATTAAATAATAATGAGCATGAAATTGATGGCAGAAGCAGCTTTGGTACTGTCAATCAAATGGGCGCAAACCCACTCCGACACTTTCAGTCTCTCATCACTTCCAGCTGCCAAGCCATCATTGTTCACGCCTGCGTCTCAGAGTGCAGCCGAATCAGCACATGCGGAACGCTACTCTCCCTGCTTTCACTTTTCCCGTCTTTACATTTAGTTACAGGTCAGGACGGTCATACATCCACAGCAGATGTTTGTTTGGCAAGAAATGAATTGATCTGAAGACTCAGTAGCATTTGCTATCAGGACAAAAAAAAATGCTGTCATTTTTGCAGGGATCGGTGCCTCTGAGTCAAACGCCGCAAAAGTGGGACAGTTTGGAGTTCTAATTTTTGGCAGAGGTAAAAATTGCTTCAAATCTGGGGTGAATAGGTGAACGGAACAGTTTAATTGTAAAATGGAATCACTCTGATAATCAGAGGTTAGTAGTAAAACACTACATTTACTCTGGTACATTTACTTGAGTAACTTTTGAGAGATACGGTGGAGAAGGGTGATTGGGCAGTGAATGAGGACCAAGTCCATCTATAAGGAACAAACAGGCATCCAGTCCAACAATTAGAAATGGTCGAGCGAATCACAGCTGCATTAACATATGGAGTGGAGCCATAACGATTATGTTCCGATTCTTACCGATTCCTTTTGTGCATAATTGAGGCTTTCTGGGACTGATCAGATCATTCCCGGGCTTCCCATCCCCCACAGCCAAGCACAAAAGACAAATTCCCTGCTTTCGTGAGTGAATGCCCCACAGAAGTTCAACTTGTCTCCCAGGGACAAGGAGCACAGATGCAGCAACTCCCCTATTGCACTCTTTCAGAGGAACGCAGACACGGAGGTATTTCAAGGGACAGCGCCTTTGATGTGAGCAATTTATAAGGCTAATTATACAAACAGGATAATAACAATGGAGACAGCCAACTGCCTGTGTGTTTACGCTCTCTGTGTTTACATCATAGACAGGTCCTTGAGCCATACAAGAGCACATGCGCCCGCACATACACACCAACTGTGAGACAGTTGAGAAAACAGCTGGGCTAATTCTCAGTTGTTCACATGCAGATCATAATAACAACAAACAATGAAAAGTGCCTGACATCAAAGAAAGAAATGATGCATTTCAAATGTTAAGAAAGAGGCAAAAGACTTTTGATGCACTGACTTCCTCCAAGATTTAATTGATAGCACTGCTAGTTTGGTTTGCTGGATGGCTGCGGGACAATACACATATTATCATGAAGCCCCCCTGCCTTCGGCTATCGAATCTTGTTGCTTGCATATTTATTGTATATTGTATATTCATGCCCCGCTTGTATCCTATCACCTAAATTGGCTGGTGCGTCATTATCTCCCGCGTGGGCGGTTGATTATGTTTTGGCAGTTTCTGGTTTTCATAAAGGGTTCGATCTAAAAAGGGGCCAAGATAACAAGCTCGGTTTCACTGACATTTGCTACAAATCTTGTGCTGTCACAGAATACAAAATCTCAGATGTTCTTCAAAAAACTCTGGACAACGGTTGTAAATTTTTCATTCGGAACATGGATTATTTTTACCCTGAAAGAATGGCTACGACTGTACTTATCCACCTTTCATCATGCTGGCTAGTTATTAGACATGCCTATCGCCCCATGCATTAGAAGCACATTAAATTTGGAATCACAGCACTATTCAGGTTCAAATAATGAGCATTTAATTATTGACAGGGGATGAATATTTCACAAAGCCACTGGTATTTCACTCGGATGGCCTCATGGAGTAGTATTAAGAAGGACATGAGGTCCCTATGACCCAGAAACCCACCTTAAATCTGAGCAAATATTCAACCGATGCTGGAGCACATCCAGGTGCGAGCATAAATAGGACTCAGAGTGAGTCATAGCTCTTAGAAAAATACAACCAAGTCGCTTGTGTTAACCACAAAATCTGGTCAACACAAAAGCAAAAATGTCCATCAAAGGATTTTTTCCAGCATCCAGGGTTGTTATTTTTTCCTTAAAATGGATAAGAGTAAAGTTTTATGTCATTACTGCAAAGTCGAGCTAGGGTAAACGTGTGACAGAGGTGGGATGGTTTGTCTTTTTCACATTAGGTAATGTGAGATCTCCAACTACCATCGCTAGTTAGACACACTTGAAGCGTGAAGCCTCTGAATAATACGACAGTAACGCTTATTTCTTGCGGTTTAAAAAGTGTTCTCAACACAACTGTTGTAGTGCTTTTGGATTCACGACAAAGGTCATATTCCCCACTTCCTCCATTCAATGGAGGAAAAAAATAATGCAGATTGACGGAAAAGATGGCAAAACATAAGATTTGTAGTTTCCACAGTCTCATCGAAAGAAATTTCTGTAATATTCAGTGTCTCTCCGTATTCTCCAGAAATGGGTCTAGGGATTATTATTATTATTATTATTATTATTATTATTATTCCTATTATTATTATTATTATTATTATTATTATTATTGTTATTATTGTTATTATTATTATTATTATTATTACTATTACTCTTATTTGCCTTTTAACAAACAAGACACCATCATTTTCAAGACACTTTTCTTTATTGTGACAACCGTACAGCAAAAAATATCTACTCTCTCCTCGAGACGTTCCACCGCTCCTCATTTGGCTTGGCCTGACCTCTTTAATTCTGATGTAAAACACAAATCAAGTTCAATGGTGAATCATTTGACTTTGCCTTTTAATTTTCCGAAAGTATGCCTATTCAGAACCCAATCACCAGGTGACAAGTGGTGACAAGGGTTTCCCTCCGCTGCTTCATTCCAACACAAATTAGAGCTCTGCTTTCTGTGTGTAAATTAACTGGTATTTAAAATGCCAGAGTTTTTACATGTGTGTAAATCAGGGCTAGGGACATCCTTCTACGTGCACATCTTCACTGTTCCAGCTGGGCTCTCTGTAGATTTGCTGTGTATCTTCTCGACTGAAGCTGACCCCCGCGTACTGACATCTTAATTACATCTTTAGGAGCCTTTAAAAGGTTTCAATGGGCCAGGGACATATGGCTTTACTCTGAAGCCAGTAGGGTCAGATGAGCCCTGTTGTTAGAAGTCACTAAATGACAAAGGCATACGGTTTCAATTTTCATTCGCCTCTTCAAAAGTGTTCTTCTTCGTTTTCTTCTTCTTTCACAAACATTCCCGGTTGACTTTGGGATTCATCGAGCTCTTCCCGATCCCTCTTTTATGGTCATGCTGGCAAGGTTGGTATAATGGGTAATTCATCCTCGGCCTCACAAGCAAGCCCCCCGCAATGCTTCTGACAGCTGAGAAATGTCATTACAGGCCATAATGAAGAATGAAATCAGTTATAGCATCACCACATGCCCAAAATTTAATTAGGGATCTCTGAAGGTCAGCCTTGCCTATGATGTTTTCATGTGTGCACAATGTTGGCTGTACACGTAGTTTGACTTTACTTTTGCATTGGAAATGGCGTCAAAAAAGAGGTGGCGACAACACGAATGATGATAAACACAGAGGCATGTACAAATGCCAGTAAACAAGCAGTGATTCAACAAAGGCAACTAATCAGACATTGAGATTAAAATGAGGTGCAGAGAAAAGCTCCTTTTTTTATCATCCCATGCTACACCTTCACACAATGTACAATTAGAGCTCATACGGGAGTGAGAAACAGCCTTGGTGTTGCATCAATTTGCAGATCATTTAGTCTTTTCACACGCACTCGTCCTCCACTAAAACAGCACAAATCAAAGCGGGATAAAGATGAAAATAGCATGACGGAGGGAAAAAAAAAGGAGTCGCGCAAATGACTTTTGTTTTTGCACTCTGATTTTTATTTGAATTGTAAGTGATCATTCTGCCTTTTAGTTACAGCTGTCAGCCTTCATTAATGTGCATTATAAATTGCATCAAAGTGCATAAGGCAGTGTGTGATTAATTTATACAGCTCTTTACGTAGGAAACTGCAGGTGCTGAGGAGCCTAATGACTTGGCTTGGGTGGCACGGCTAATCGTAACCCTCTCGTTTCAGTGTTTTGTGTGGCAGTCGACGTTTTTCACGCAAGCATTCCTTTCGGCGTCAACCAGCTGACAAAAACGAATTAAACATATGCCAAATAACAATTCCCCTTCTATTACAATAAATACTTTTATTATTGTTATGCAAGGCATTCCAGAGTAAAAACACCTCAGTCAGAGATCGTGGCTGTAAAACAATACACAATATGTTAGTAAATAATGACAAAAACTGGTGCAACGAAATTACAACAGCCTTTTTAGCATTTCATCATCAGTTCTGTGTTTATTATGTCTATGTGAGTATTGTAACTTCCTCATGGTAGCCAAGGTGCATACACCAAAAAGAGTAGCACGATGTCCACTGAATTGAACTATGAAATTGTGAGGAAGAAATTGTTCTTTTTACATTCTTGTGCCCTTTATTCATGGTCAAGCGGTTTGAATGTTTATTTCTGCAACATGATGTGTCGCGACACCCATAGCATTAGTTCTTGTCGTTCTTTTATCAGGGGCAACAAGTGCAAGATCTATTTATGGGCACAGAAGCGGTTATAATTTCACTTTTTTACTTTTAATCTGCCCAATGTTTTCGTTGAGGCCGGCAATCTTGTTCAAGCCCACGTGAAGCAACTTGAATTCCCTGCAATGTAGCGGACAGAGCAGAGCTTCCATTTGGCATGTTGTTGTGATTACACAAGAGATTTGGCTCACAGATGTAACCATGATGTTAGACAACCACTTCAATTTCCTTCTGTACATCCGCCTGCTTTAGCAAGCCCATATGGAGAGTGTAGTGCTGCACAGAGATAAAAAAAAATAATAAAAAATCATGAAAACAACTTCTTTTCTTCCCCTGCCAACGCCTCGCTCTTATTAATCGACCTACCGTCCCGCACGCTTGCGACCTCTAATGGATTTCACATGAGTACAGGCCAAACCCAGACAAGAGCTTGGGCCCTAGCTAACATGACAAGCATTAGACTGCATAGGGGGAGAGAGGAGGATTTAGAGGGTCTCTCAGTGTCCTGTAACTGATGTGTCGTGCTCCGAGCACCGTCCCTCGGGTGGGACATGGATGTATCCACTCTGACAAGCGTCTCGCTCCTTTCTCTGTGTCCCGACGAGCCTATTATCATGAGGTCCCGCGAATGTTGTGCATTCTGGGAAGTGGCGCATAAAAGAATGATCAGGCAAAGCTTTCAGACACAAGTTATTCGCCCAGGCAGGCTCTTTGTTGAACAAAATGGAAACGCTGCGACGAGAGGTGCACCTGTTGAGTGTCCTCACGGAGACACAAGCACTCACACTTGGCATTATGTGCCTTATTATTTATACGCGACTGTCAGCTAATAATGCATGGCTCTCTCTCACCGGAGCACTTTCTGCCATCTTTGAAAGTTATGGCAGGAGGCAAGCGTGGTTTCACAGACATCTGGGGTCCGCTCACAAGGGTGTTGTCTGAAGAAGTCCTTCCCACT
Organism: Syngnathus leptorhynchus; assembly: GCF_054491065.1. NCBI lineage: Eukaryota > Metazoa > Chordata > Actinopteri > Syngnathiformes > Syngnathidae > Syngnathus > Syngnathus leptorhynchus. Next base: position 10,466,406 of record NC_141197.1, read on the forward strand.
CATACTGATATAATGCATCTGTGACACTGCGCGACAGAAGCAGTCTTTTTAACTCGTGCGCAATTTCTCTGTTTTTCACACACTGCCTGTAAAAGCTGTATATTTCTTTCTTTTTTTGGGCGGCTATTTTTGTTCTTTATAAAAGGAACTGACATGACACAGAAGGAGAAAGTTGACCTGGCTAGTGAGGAAAAGTGAAGTGAGATCAAATACAACACCTGACACTATATATATGTATATGTGAGTGTGTGTGTGTGTGTGTGTGTGTGTGTGTGTGTGTGTGTGTGTGTGTGTGTGTGTGTGTGTGTGTGTGTGTGTAGAGAGTGGCAGGGGCAAACGTATCAGTTTATCAATGTTTTTGTACTTGCTGCATAGCCTGAAGGGGTTAAGGGCATTGTTCACTTATGCGAGGGACATTTTTTATGCACGAGTGAGCCCTGATTAGGGGGTGAGTCTTAATGGCAACTAATTAGCGACTCTCTTTAGCCCTGGCGTAATGATCAAATGAGCTGTCATGGGGTACCTGATACAATGATCCTCTCACTCTTGATATGATATTTTATTCCTTTGCAATTATGCAGCCCCCACTGCACCCTATGTGTTTATAGCCTCAAGCACACATGTCAAATTAAAGAGCAGTTTATGCATCTGATATTTAATTATTGCCCGCTGCACCACCATGCACAATAGGAAAATGTCAAAGACGGCAATCTACAGTACTTACAGCACAAGCAATCGGTGCTCTCCAATCACCATCCACTCAAGCACATGAAAACGGATCAGAATTTGGAAATATTGAATATGAATGGGAACCTTTGCAGCTCGTATATGCTCAGTTGATCGTTATGTAGTGTGCTGCTGTCAAGGGAATTCACCACATACCTCTCGTGCTTACCGTTGAAAAAAACCCTAATAAAAGTACATATCATTACAATAAATGTACTTTTATTTTAATAATACCTTTACATTCATCCATTCTCCGTACCGCATAGATTCTGACTCAGGTCACAGGCGTGCCTGTTCAATAGAAGCCATGGTTTCAATTATCAGAAGTGTTAAGTGTGATACGACAGAGCATCAGAGAATTGAATGCTTCACAATTTTTACAAAGAATATTATTCTTCATTTTTGTGTTCTTAAATTTCTAACCTCTCCTGTTCAAGACAAAACAAAAAAGAAAGCATTTCGATTACGACTGGATTTGGACTACATTTATATTAACAAAGCAATCCAGAAATAAATGAACACATGATATGAGCTTTCTATTCTCTCTTTGTCAAAACCACAGCCTTTCAAATGTATATTCTGTTAATATTTGGAATGATACTATGCGCCTTGTTCCCTCCTTCAACAGCTCATTCAGCTTGATTCTTCCACTTTCATACCACATTAAGTGCTATTCAAATTGAAGCTAACAATGTGTTTCAGTCCTCTAATTATATACTTGAAATAAGTGTTTTTTTCACACTTGGCTAGAATGCTTTTGTCAAAGTTTGTTGAGTTTCTCCATCTCAGTTTGACTACAAGGACATCCATTTTAAAAGGACAAAATGGAATCAAAGATAACAATTATTGGTCCATTTTAAATTGATCTATTTAGCTTTGCCACATTTCTGTGCACACAAGCGGGAGCACTGCTGTTCCTCCATAGATTGACTGTAAGGAAAGCAATTAGGGAGCTTGACTTTTTTATGAAGTGATTTAATTGAAATATTAATTGCTCTAGCTCTGATGAATTCCAGAGGTAGCTACGCCGTCACGACTGACTAAAACGTCCCCTTATGTGTTCATGTCAAAGGTAATAAATCTGAGACGAACACTGGAACATGAAATCCATCTTGTCTTGTAAACTTTGATTTACGACAGGGGCATGGCCAGACATTGTAAACATCCAAAGCTCAGCCTAAACAAGGCAACCTTCCACACAAGTTGTTCCCTGGCAGCTGTCATCAAAGTTAAGGCAAAGTCTTTAGTTTACTATAATTTTAGTTGATTTACTTATGTGACAAGCGGTTAAAAACAATAAATGTGCATTTGCAACACGACTCACCTTTGCATTTTGACTGCACCAAGCTTTATTTAAGATAATACGTTAAGATTGTTAAGGGGTGCAAATGGGGGTGATGCCCGAGGAATTATTGTCTGCGTCGACTACCTGTAAAAGGTCCCAGTGACAAAATGAGATCAAGATAAAACATGTCAAAACTTTTTCAGAGATAAATGTAACCCAGGGCTCGAGAGCCATCTCCTGCCTCTTTTAGATGTTTCCCTCCTCCAGTGCACCTGATTCAAGTGTAAGTTCTAGTCCCAGATTTTCACCAATTATTGAGCATGGCATTTAAATCTGTCACCAAATCACTTGTCGCTGCGACAGGTCCCTATCAAATCCTTTTTTTTTTTTTTTTTTTTTTTTTTTTTTGCAATCAGCAACAATGTTGTCAGACTCACTCAGAAAGTGCTGGAATCTGATAGTACCAGTTTGCTAAAGATATTTCCATTGACTTGAAGTGGTTGAATGGCAGGTCGGGAGTTTTCAGTGGACGCACCACCCTGACGAGCAGCCATCTGACTGCTTCACGCTGGTCCCTGGTGGATGCCGTATTATTGTCCTACCTATTTTGCCGTACAGTTGGTGACAAATGCTGATTGATGTTGCAGGTTTGTGGAGATAACTGATTATGGATACCAGTGAATCCCCAAATGAGATCTCGATTCAAAAGAAGCTTGTTTTTCATTTACCAATTTGACAGCATTTATTGTGTAAACATGTCAGTTTGTGTAGTCGATGCAATGTTTCTTTGCAAATAAAGACCTTAAGGAAGGCAAATAATTTTAATGTTAATTACATTTGAACGGCAAAGGACCGTGGGGTCAGTAACTAGTGTCTAAATCAGTGCTATACACACATGTTAAGTAGATGCGGGGAAGAATGCAGTGTGGGGAGTGGGGAAGTTCCTTACAGGGTGCCCCAGATGCCAATATAACACAGATGTTGTAGTGTTGCTCCAAAAACCACAATCACAACATATGGTAATTGCTGCAGAATTATTTTGGCTAGTGCCCTCACCGAGGGCTGATAAAATGAAAAGTCTGCTACTGGGGCTCCGCGGAATGAACACCTGCCAAATCTAACTGCACGATATGTCAATCCTGTGAGTGAAGGGCCACCAGGTAAAGCTATCAGGGTGAGCGATGGTCGTGGAATCCCGAGGGGACACGCATGGGGTGAATATATCCACAGATGTCTCAACATTCTGTAAAAAAAGTTGATTGTTTATATACCTCTTGTTTGACCTGAACAATGTAAGTCGGAGAAAAGAGGTCTTACTTTCTGGCCACAGACATTGCATCTGTATTGTAGTACTTGAGCTTTCCACCCCTCAAAAAAAAAAAGAAAAAAAATTATTTTCCTGTTGTACTTTTGTCACATGGATTGGATCTGTTCCCGGTGTTATTCGGGCAAGTTGTTGGTGAGCCACAAACATTTGATCATACTTAATGATTTGATTAACCCCATCAACTTAAATTTCCAATCACTGAAATCTTGTATTTGTAAATCCATAGATGTGGTTGTTTTTCACAGTTTAATTGCACTGTGGTGCATGGAATGTGTTTCAACACAGTTCAATTCAGCCATTATTCATCTAAAGCCCAGAACCAGCCAATGTGTTAGAAAATGAGCCTTGTTGCATTTCTCAAGTGAGTGTTTTAAGCTGGGTGTAAACACAAACATGCACGCTTAATACACTTGTGAACACAAACACAGACCACAGGACCCGCATTTGCTCATAGACAAATACAAACTGAATCCACCCAAGTAACATGAAGGGGCAAATATATGAAAGAAAAAAAATCGGCCACCTTCTCTTCTGAGTTTTTAGCTCCACCATCTGGTCTTCAATGACACAGTCTCAGTTTTACACAAGTCCTCCCTTTGACACATCTAAGTATCAAGCTCCACATTCAGTTTTACAAACCACTTTTTTTATTTTATCTTGACAGAAAAATACATGAAATACTGTTGAAAAAAATAATTAATTAATATTGTGTTGTGGTGTGCGATCCTTCTGTTGGTAACTGTAGTGTTGTGGTTGCTTTAAAGAGAGGTGTATTGATTGTTAAGAGAAACTGATGCACTGAGGCTTTTGCTCACTTGGGGGTTGACGAGTTAAGGAAGGAGGGTGCCTCACTTAAAAGGAGATCATTTTAGAAGAGCCTTTGTTAAGACTCTTCTTGCTTTTGAAGAGACACCAGGGGGGATTGTTCCTGGCAGGTTACAGAAGTGGTGTCTCTATTAATTATTCTTCTGCTTGAAAAAAAAAAAAAATCAGTTTCTGTTTCTGTTTGTTGTGAGATTGTGTGTGTGGGTGTTTCATGTCATTGGGAAATTGCCTCCTGTAGTCATTTTGCAATATACTAACTACAAACTAAATATATTAATTGATGGGCCAAAAATATTGGAAAGAAAATCACCATTTGCATTTATTGCTAATTTGTACTATTATCAAAAGAGAGAAAAAACAGAAATGTTGCAACTTAAATTTGCAATCATCACGATGCAACTGCTATGTTAAAACAAATGTACACCCTTTAAAACACTGGGTTAAAAACAACCCAATTTGGGTTAAAAAATATGATCGACCCAACTTCCTTAATAATGGGATTGGCTGGCCCTTTCTAATACTTTTAGAGGAAGCGTTAAATGTAGAATGTTTTTCAATCCTTGACGCCTCTTCATTATCATGCAGCATTGTGATGCTTCATTTCAGGGCCGAACACGATTGAATGAGGTCAAATACAAATTAAGTTAAAATAAAGAATAATTTTCATATTTAGGAATGTTTTATTTCTAGACATTGTATAAACTATATTTCAGTTTGCATTTTTAAACAGCACTTTTTTTGCACATTTTTTCTTACTTTCATTGTTTATACTATTGCTATTCTTGACATGTCAAGATCGGTTGCAATTATTTAAGTGGCACCAAAATCACATTGATATAAAGTAAAAGTTATTTTACCTGCAAAAGTGTTTACTCCCACCACCCGAATTATATTTTTAATATCATTACACTGACTCCAAAAAATGTCCTTCTCATGGTTGTGTTCAGTAACGTGCTCTTAATTTGTAAACCATAAAACCCCATTCAATTTTACCATTCTTGTTTATAATTTGCCAGCAAGAGAATACAAGGGGGGCGGGTTTGGTGTTTATTCCAAATTGTACACAACCAAAAAGAACAAAAACAAGAAGCGTCTATTAGCTGTAAATGCTCTATAATAGCATGATCCCAGGAGAGTCTTCCCCACACGAGCAAATAAAACCCATTGTCATACAATGCAATCCTACCCCCCCCCCCCCCATTTGCCCCCAATTTGAGGCAAATCCCTTATTTGGAGTTTAAATCTGCAAGGCTTTGTGGATAATTAGTGAACATGCACAGGAATGTTAGCGGGGCTTGGCAGGTGCATTTGATCTGTGGCAAGAGGCAAAAGCACTGTTGACAGAGAGATGGCAGAAGGAGAGCGATGGGAGGGCAAGTGGGTGGAGGAAAAGAATATTTCAAAGCTTAGGGGCAGGTTTGACTAATTCTCAACCTCGTTAGAGAACAGCAAGATTTTGATTTTAGATGTAATTATTGGAACAAAAAAAATAACACAATTGTTATTGTGTAGATTGTAATTTTATTTATTCTAACAGATTTTTTAAATACTGCTCTCACCAAAAAACATCATACACCACTCATAGCGTATGCATCTAATATTCCAATTTAAATATGGGGGGGTGGGGAGTACAAGTCTGACCTAAAAAGAGCCCCCCCCCAACACTGAGACATTGCTTCTCATTCATAAGCAATCACAAACATCCAACACAATGTTTTGATCACGTAACACCTTTAAAGGTGTTACGCATCACATTCATATAATTTCATAAACAATTACATTGTTAAATGCATTTTCCTCTACTGAATTATTCACATTATTACATGTGGCTAGCATGTGTTCAATGGCACCCAATTAGAGCAGATACGCTAAACCTAATTTGCAGATGCCAGAAGCAAAGTTTATATATAAGAGCTAATATTTGAAAGTCAAATTAAAGTTGAAACAGCCCGTAATAACTGTTAATTAACTCTAGCTTTGTGTTGTGTTTTTTTTTTTTCCTTCAACAAACCAGAATGGTGTACAATATTCACAAGGCTAGTGCTTAACATTTCGGACCACAAAGATACATTTCAAAGCGTTGAATTATTCTTTTGATGTGAGTATTCTCTGTAGAGTAGATATTATTTTAAGATCTCTTTGTTCAAAAATTCATTTTTATTATCGCTGCATGAAATGCATAGTAATTCCCCACATAACTAGCCATTGGTGCAATTAACATCTTCGATCCAGTTCATATTGCTGATAATTTATACAGACTAGGCACCTCCCCTGTGATGGCTCGCAGGGCTCCAGCTCCCTTGCATTTAGAGAACCCTTCTCATGCAGATGAAAATGGAATGTGAAAGTTAAATGAACAGGGCTCCACTGTCATCATAATAAAGACTTTTGAAACAACACCGGGGCCAGTTCAACAAGTACGCCTACAGCAACGCCAGTGTAGTGACATCAAACCAATTAAAACTGACGATAAATATTAACAGCGGTGGGTGTTAACGGAACATGACTGGGAAGCTGAGCTGTAAACAAGTGCTGGATGGGTGATCATTAAAACTGTGTCACATAGAGCTGCACAGAAAAAGAGAAATTGAGATTTAAACACTAGAATTAATCTGCAATGCTGAAAGAGACACTGATGGTGTCTATAATACTCATCATGACTGATGAGTATTATAGACATTATACCAGAGGCGGCATTTACACCCTGATAAACATATTGAAGGTTCTATTTTTAAAATTGATCGATTGATTGATTTTTATTTATCACATAACATTTCAGATAACCCAGCATGAGTAAAAAAAAAAAAAAAAAACAATATCAGCCATGTCAGAAGTGTTTGTTGTTGAATGGTTTTTTTTACCAAAATGTTCTCAAATACTATGTCATTTTCACAATTGCTTTTTATGTGCATTCTATTTATATTTCTTCATACATTGACTTTTATTTTATTATTACTTCAGACCTATGGCTAAACATACTAATCGTATGGCAATAAAACTGGATGAAATTCACACATTTAAGTATCAATATGGCTTTTTTTAGGCCAGTTCCGATAGTTGGCAGGGAAAAATCGCTTTGACGGCCAAAGGTAGAAACGCTCTATACAAGCACGGCCTAATTACCATTTAACCACATTTCTGCCTAAGTCATCTTTAGTGAAAATAACCATATTTGATAGCACCATAAGATACAAAGAATTCTGATGAAATCTTCTGCACTGTCGCATGCTTGTCCTTGTACTAGTCAACTGTAGATAATCACACTTGAGACGACCATTATCCTCAGAAATTAAATGTTTGGTCAAAGCAAAGTGGGAGTGGAGTGAGCCAGTGAACCTCGCTTACGCTTCATCTGTTCATCACTTGTTGTAGTCTTCTTTTATAATCCGTCTTCATTATAAAATATGAATGGCAATAGCTTCTCTGAAAAAACTTGAGCTCACGCCAACCACGTTTCAGTGTCAGAAAAACATAATATTTCTCAAGATGACTTGAAGATAGACAGGTTCTTTCAACTATCCAAAGGCTGAAAACTTTGTCGACTGTCACAGTTCCTAATAAATGGACTGGATTGACGCATAACTTTAATATTCGCTCTACTTAATGGGCCGACATTGTTGAATTATCTATAGGTCTCAGTGATTCAAAAAGGACCATCAAACCCAAACTTGAGAGCAGTGTCTTGTAATTGAATAATACATTACATGTGGCAATTATTTCTGTTAGAAGCAGACTGACAAATCAATAACCAAGGGATCAAATCAAGGACTGTGAAGCTCTTGTTTCTACTCCCCTTGTGACCAATTACATCAGCACAGTTTAAACACCTGCCGTGTCACAGTGAGCTGTCACACACTCTCTTGCGCGCACAACCGCTGCGTCACACATTCAAACACACACACACACACATTGGTCGAATCAAAATTTGTTCTGTGTACTGAGCGATTGTTAAATGTTAGTCCATTGTGCCCGTATTATGTTTCAAACATTGCAACAGAAGTGCTATGAGGCATTTTGGTTGTGATCATACACCTCCATCGTGTAGCCTGACCTGCAGCTATACATTATGCACAACTTTATAGCTGCAGGCTGTTTCTTCTCATGACATACAGTATGTAGTGTGATTAAGTGAGGGTGAAATGAGCTGTTTTAATGAACATATTGCATGACACAAATACATACATCCACTTTTTGAAGGCACACTGGGCCTGAGCTTGTAGTCCGTCGTAGACAAAATGTATTTTATTTGAAACGTGCACCACCAGTAAAAAAAAAGGCTCGTATCGGGTCTTATTAAAAGTTAATGATACTAGTGCGTTAAGAGAATGTTGGCTTGTTATGTCCACCAAATTCTAGCCCAGTGCCTGACTCCAGAAATATCTGAACTTTGGAAGACCAGGACATATTATTCACATCTGACACTTTTTGGATTCGTTTTGATTTAACATTCATATCAGCAAAGTTAATGAAGCCTTTCACCTATAGGTTGGAATAGATTTGCTTATCGGCTGTTCTATAATAAATAATATACAATAAATTACCGTTTGATTGTTGTTAAAAAATGAAGAGGCTGTGTTGGAATGTCCATTTGAATGTCCATGATTTCAACTCGTGCACTATTATGAACATTTATTCTCGTCAACTGGAATCTAAAAGTCCACTGCTATTGACAAATATATTCATCATGAAGAGTTGTCTGTGAAATTCAGGTTTCTAATGTAAACCATTATAATGATGCATAGATCACAAATCAGAGGTCGGTGTCGCATTGTTTTGGATTTTACATCCATCCATTTTGAGGAGCAGATACAGATTAGTGCGTACAGTAGATGTGTTGCATAAATAGTGAGCAATATGATGTATTGCTGCATCTGCTCCGTCTCATCTGAGTATAGATCATCAAACTAAGGCTGTCGATACTCACCAACGCACACAGGTTCCTCCAAGCAATAATAGCCTGGAGTCAAAGGATGCGTCTTACATGATAGATTGATACAAGTCCCCTATGTGTTGTTTGTTTACTTAAGACTGAGTGCCTAATAGGGGGAAAATGTAATTTTCTTATGTTATTGAAGAACACAGCTTGTCCAAAATGTGTCATTATTAATTAGAGCTGAACACCTTGCCAAAGGCAGTCCATCAGCAACTGAGCTCATCAAAACACCTAAGACACAAGTAGTTGCAACACGTGCCCTAACCTGCCACTCACTTCAACGTCTTGGAGTCACAGAATAGGGGCGCTGGTAAATAGTGGAAGGAAAGGACATTGATGAATTAAAAATCACAAGTAGAACAGCAGCAGTAAGTTACTCTGATGTAGCGCTGGCGGGAGAAGTGCTTGAGTAAGTTTTAGACCAGGTTAAAACATCCACAGGGTAGCTGAACGAAGACACGCGCAAGCAAAAGACTTCACACGCATCAAACGAAGCTGCGGTTTCCACTCTTCTCTGTGGTGGGCTCGCTTTGCATTTTTCACAGCAGCGGGTTGCTTATCAATGCACACCTTTCTGTTGTTGTGTTTTCAGACCACCAAACACATTCCGTTGCTTTGTTTTATGAACGGCACGGTAACGTTTTGAGCCGTGCGCTCCTTCCTCTTGTCTCAAATATAGGAGGGCAACATTTGTTAAGGGCACATAAAAGCATCGAGATGACCTATGGTTGCAGGCAGACCTTTAAAGAAACGAAGGACAATCAAAAGGACAAATGCGACAGCCCTCCCGTGTGAGGTAACAAGATGAATGTGAACCGGCGCCTTGCTTCTGTGATGTCTTTGACCTGAAAAGTTCAAAGCTGCTCCCAGACTCCGGACCCCCGTCCAGTGAGCGAGCACCTCAGACAAAGGCTTTGTTCATAATAAAGTCAATCCACCATATTGTTTCTCTTTGAGCTCAACACCGTTTCAACAGGGAACAGACCTGCGGACCAAAAGGTTGGGCTGAAACATTTTGAAGAATGACCTAATTCTGATTCTTTTTTCTTTACCTTAATATTGCAACTGTGGTTTTGTACATCTTTTTTGGGGGGTTTTATATATTTTTTTCCTCCTCCCATGTATAATATTAGATATCAAAAACAGAGACAATACATTAATCTGTAACTAAATAGCATCAAATGTATTATACACAAATTTTACGCGGCCTAGTAGTTAAATATAAAACATTATTTATCTGCTGCAATACGCGTTAACTTCCTCGACACTTTGACTTGCAATCTTTTAAGCAGTTAATACACCAACTTCACAAATATTCTACCAAAAAAAGTGTAGCTTAAGCATAAGTCGGTTAATCATTAACAAAATTAAAACGATAAAGCAAACAAATTTCTGGCTTTCTCACTTTAGCTTTTCGTGTTTCATGAAACAATATGTAGATTTGTGGCCTGCAGTCCTCAAGCACTGAACTTATTGTGACACAGAAATTAATACATAAATAAATAAATACACACATACAGTTTGGATTCGATTCATCGTTCAGCCCTACAAAGCACCCACAAATAAATATATATCACATGACATCTGGCATTCCTCCCATATCTCTGCACTTTCACGTCTCTGAATACTGAAAAATATTTTTGCTGCTGATTAAATGTGACATGCATACAGAGTCAACCTGTTCAAGCACACCTTGGTACACTGGTCACCTATGTATACTTATCATTGCACAGGCTCTGTTCTCAACAAGTGTGGCCTTGTAGCAGGTCCATAATGAGCCTCTGTTCCTAGGGACACGTTATGTGGTGGCAAGGAACAAGGCGGTGTGCTGTGGAGCAACAGGACACCCAACTGACCCCCCCACACACACACACACTACCGCACACTTCCCCCCTGCTCCGGTATGAAGAAGCATGGGGAGGTGCCCCAGCCTGCGGTCATAGTTAACCATGGCCACGCAGCGAAGGCTGCCTGGCTGGCTGGCTGGCTGGCTGGCTGGCTGGCTGGCTGGCTGCTGCGGTGCCGCCGCTCCTCCTGAGACACAAGGGTGAGAGGGACTTTGAAGTTAAAAGTGTGGCTGGGAGACAATATGAGCTTGATCTTGTGCTGTAGTATGATAGAAGGAAAAAAAGGTGTCTGGAGAAGACCAGACCATACAATGATTTTGGTGGATGACCATCAGGTCTTTGCACCAAGCTACAAGTGCAAGGTTCTAAGCTTTGAGCCAGCTTTCCAAAATGTAGTACCACAATAAATTTGACAAACATTTTACATTCAACTTTGAAGTGCAATACATGTCTGTCACCGACCGATGGCCATATTGCGGACAAAGGATGAGGGATGAAAAAGTTCAAAAAAAGGACTGAGGACGGACAGAATCTGAAACAAAATCCGTTTCTCCTAAGGAGAACGTCTCCTCAGCGTTACAGGGATGGAGAAAAACTCACTTCCGTCAGTCCTCACTACATCTTGTTTTGAGCTCTCTCGTCCCTCATACTTCTTCTGCAGTGATACTTGGTATACAATGTCTTAAATATTTAGAACAGACAATTTAGTGGCACAAACAAAACCTTCCATGTCAATGTCAGTTATTACACAGATATTTTTTTTCCCAGACAACATTTTGGGCTTTGGTTATTTCATTTGTGGACTTTGATTGCTCGAGGTTTATATTACGTTTGACTTTTAAAGTCTCAAAAACGCCAACCTGACTTTGGTTACTGGTGCAATAGTCACAAAGGATTTGAAACAATTGATTTTATTTCATGTAGGTTGTTCTGCTATGCAATGAAATAGAAAAATCATTCAAAATGTACAAGTGACTCAATACTAATCATTCAAGCTTTGACTAAGTTTAAGACAAACATTGTAGCGTTGCTACACTTAATGCCTTGTCCGTTTCACTCAAGGTAAAACAAGTGTTCAGTACATTAGTATGTGCAGATGTAGGTGTATGAAGTATACATACTGTATTTGATCTAAAGACCTGAAGATGAATGGCAGCTTCTTCATTAGCAAGCAAGGCCCCGGGAGGCTGCCCTCTCATGACAATTAGGCCTGCACGCTGCGCATCGCTTTTACTCGAATATCAGATCTTTATCAAACACACATCTCATAAAACCCCTGTGTCATTTACATTTAAACAGATGCTCTGCAGCAGCTTGCATATGTGAACAGAACGCCTTCTTTACATTTCAGCGTCCTCCACAGGGCATTTCTACTCATACAAAAGGGGCCTTCAGACTTCAGAGGGAGCTGGAAAAGAGTGTGTGTAAGCGTGCAGCAGAGCAAAATCTCGAACATGAACGAACACTTTAGGCCTGTTTTTGTTGTCTCTACAAATATCCCTCTCACATTATAAATCAGCCTCAGTGGTGGCTTATGTTTTAAATCTGCCCAAAGGACTTCTGGGTGTTCGGCAGGTTGCAAATAAATGTGAGGGAAAAAATTAATGTACGTTACAACAGATTCAACTGCCCTGTACCCAATTTTCACCAAATAATCCATCCATTTGAGATACGCTTATTCAAAGCAATGAAGCGTTTCTAAAAGTAGAGTAGTAGTTAGTTACTCGGTTTAAAATACAGCAAAAAGTGGAAGTATAATTTTGAGACAAAGAAAATCAACATATACACTGCATATCATCTCTGTCCATTGAACCTTCAGCAAAAAGTGGAAGTATAATTTTGAGACAAAGAAAATCAATATATACACTGCATATCATCTCTGTCCATTGATCTCCAAATGTTGCTCAGAAAGAACAATATTTAACAACTCAGGACTCAACTCAATTTCTAAATGAATTATATTATTTACATTATATCAATATATCATATTACACACATTACACAATTGAATTAATAGTAGTTGCACAGTTATATATGAATTAAAAACGAATGTGTTTAATTTTCACATTTTTTAAAACACATCAGAGAAGCTGCTGCTTGAGTAGATATGTGCAGAAAATACACTGTTGGGCAATTTTATGCATGGCTCGACGGGAAGGAGTATAGCTCTTTGCTGCTCTCTTCAGGACTTCAAGTAACCTTGCATTGTTTGAGTTACGTACTTCCCCTATCAACAAATGAATGTGGAAAATTTTCAAGAATTGACTTTTTATTATTTTTTATATTTTATTTACTATAATTAATACAATACCAAATATTGTAATGGTTTTTTTTAGGGGGGGACTTGGACCTTTGGTGTGTATAACATAACTGAGTAAATCTTGTATTATTTTAGATGGTGAAGTAATGGGAAACTTAAGAAATACCTAATATTATAATGATGGTTTAAGGAGTAATGGACATAAATGTACGCATTTCTATGTGGAAAGACAACTAATAATATTTTTATGACGCTTAAAAATAAAGGTTACAGCAAGAAGGGGCCAAAATTAGGCTCTAGAATCTCACCCTGTAGAAATTATGAATGTTCCCTAAATAGCATACTTTTTTAAAATTCTGCTGTGTATTGCTTCAAGGTGATCTTCACAACAAACACTAAATAAACACAACAGACGTTGAAAATGGGAAACTGCAACTGCTGACAGAAAGTAGCCACGTTGGTAAATAGCGCCCTCGTGTGGTTGATATCTTATTAAAATGGCAATATGGGGCAATACCAAAAAGTCACAAAAAGTGGTTATGCAAGTTAATTATGTACCATCTGATACTATACATAACTGAAAGTCAAACAAAGACGCAGTATTAGGATAAAACACAATTTTCAGACCACTTAATTGAAATTTGTTAATTTCCTACAGGACATTTGATGATCTGTAAAGCGGGATTAGTAATCATGAAATTGTGCACTTTGTGTACGCAGAAATAAACCCAAAAATGACAGGCTATGTGATCAATAGGCACTATTGCGAGCAACAACACAGAAGTACTGTATTCAAATAAATTCTTAAATAATTTCATGCGGTTGCAAATGTGACAGATTTTGAGCCACATGGTGGCAGTAGAGGCAGAGCAAAATCGTGATCATTTGTTTTTCCGCCAGATTTTTTTTTAAATATTTGAGTCACTATATCATGTACCATGAGATTGATGCTTGCTGTAAAAGATTTTTTTTTTTGCATCCATGTCCTTTGGCCTTTTTGTGTCGTCAGACTTTTGACTGGAAACTCAAAGTAGTTAGTGTCATGTTGCAAACTGTCAAATCATACAAACATATCTATTCATCCATTTTTGTTGCACTTATACTCAGTAGGATGAAATGGAGCCTATTAAAAATTCATACTGGATGAAACAATTGAAGGATTAAGTTGATAAATTCCCACTTGATGAAACAGATGGGGATTAGTCTAAAGTGACAGTCGCTCATCCCCAGACAGCCCAGAGAGCCAACTTCCGGAACAGCAGTGATGACCCTTGAACTGTTGCAAACAATATCTCTCATCAACTTAATTAGTTGTTTAGTGTTTCACATGGCTGCTCACATCCAGGGTACGACCTCTACTTTCTTCAGTTATTTAATATAGACCATCAGACTATGGTCACAGGAGAGTTGAGGCATATTCAAAAATAAAATCTGCCACCACCGGCATGTTAAGACGATTTGTATTTTTCACTACACACTTACCACCTTTCTTGCTAAAATATTCTTTGTACAATGCATTAAAAATAAGGTTGAGGATTTGAAATGTGAGTAGGACAAATGAATAGGCTTCATTCAATTTATGTATAATAAAAATGATGTTTTATGCTATTGTAGTACAAATTAATTTATTGCTTGGGTTGGTCAAAAGACGCATAGGAAGAGGACCTTCAAGAAAATAATCACATGTTAAATCTCTACCCCTTGAGTCCATATAACACCATTGACAAAAATATTCCACTTGCAATGCAATATCGATTCAGCAAACCTTCTGAATCATGAATTGAATCAAATGTCCGTGTTTATATGCAAGGTCCTTCAACCGTAGGGTGTGTACTGGAAAACCAGTGGTTTAAGAAGATGGTACAGCCATTTGAATCGGTGTAAAAGTTGCAAAAAACAGCAATTTTGGAGTCATTGACATGATGACCAAGTTCTTACCCATCTTTGGAATGTAATCAAGAGGGTCAGACCATTCAAATGTTTCCCAGTTAACTGCATTTTGCTCAATTAGAACAGATGAGCCATAGGCAGTACAAAACTATTTGGTGCCTCACAGCAGTTTATGAAGCACTGTCATGAAATGATGCCAAGTTGTATTGATCCATTGTTTTGACAATGTCCTGTCCCCAAAGAGGGAAACAAGTGGCATAACAAGCATAGCAATTAAGCAAGACTCTGAGCCACAGAAGACAAGGTCTGGTGCACAGATACTCCAGAGATATAATACTCAATGCGGCATTTAGGACCATAATAGAGTACTTTTTTTTTTTTGCAGACCCCTAATCAGTTGCAGCGATATGTTGCTAAGACCTAAAGCTTTTTACGTTTCAATTTTTCTCAAATAAGGTGTGCCAAGGTTGTGACAAAAACTACGGAGCTTTGCTAAATGAAATTGCGCACTAGGGCAGCAACAAATAATTAGTTTAATAAATGATTAATCTCTCACTTATTTTGTTGATTAATCACATGATTTTTAAAAAAACGTCCTAACCCTCATTTCCATCCCTTCATTAAAAAACAGGACATTATTTCAAATTGAGAGTGCAGACAACCACTGCTCAAGAGTCAAACTCAAGACAAACTAACAAAAACCCAACTCACAAACACAAGCAAACAAACTCCAAACTGCAGCACGGGAGACACTTGCACCCCACATGCAGTTTTTTAGCCATGGTAACCCTCGTTCTAAAATCTGTAGAAAGACTGACATAATGCAATAATGAAAGGAAATACAGGGGTTTCTTTTTTGTGTGTGTGTGTGTCATCTCAAACTTACCGCTTTACTTTGTCCGTCGTTTTCATAGATTGAAGGAACTGAAACCTCAATGAAATCTTTCGGTGAATCCTTCTTTATACTGACAAGAGATTTCTGAAACGCTCGTCCTTGAAGTGCTTTGCACAGACAAGCAGGACTTTGCCCACAGGTGCAGGAACTTCGTCCTGAAAAAAATCATTTTAACCAGGCACTTCTTTGAGGTTCTGATCCTGGGGGACGTTATAATGAGTTGTGTGGATGAATGCATCTAACAATTGAACACTTTTATCTCTCCACTTTGGCATCCTTGAATTGTTTTGAATACAAAAGTCTCTCTAAGTAAGAAAGATGGCGGAATTGCAAAACCGTGTGGCCGCACCCATTACCTTGTTTGGTAGGGCCGTCCCAGACTGTGGCGTAAAATATAAAAAATACAATAGAAAATTGATCAAACTGAACGGAGTAAAAAAACATCTCCCAAACACATTATAAAAGTAGATCTGCAACACCTGGAGGGATAGATTAAACTTTTCCATAATCCTGGAGACTCCAAGTGCACAATAAACTGTATTTAAAAGCTAAAAAGTGGATTTTCGATTATATGTCTATTTCATAGTAAAGTTTTCGAACGTCCCGGTTCTCGAACAAAAAATTCGAGATTTTTTTGCTTTGGATGTCGGACGAAATTCGGTTGTCGAACCTCGCGAGATGAGCCGAGAGGACCCGCATGCCAACTGACTCCGTTCGTTTATACGTTCTCGTTACTCTGAGGATTGCATCAACTCTAATCATGCCTCCAAAGGAAGCAAGTGGGAGCAGTAAAGACGCACTAAAACACAAAGACGCTCCTACAGCAATGCGACAGTGAGCGCCGGGCCAGCGCGCTGCGGTTGCGCAATCGGACTAAATTAAGCTCCCTGCGCACTGAGGTCCCCTTCAATTTCGGAAAGTCTATTAAGACTTTTAAAATATTTTCTAAATTTTAGCGACCGCTCTGTCACAATAATGCGACCAGCGCGGTGCAGTTGCGCGGTCGGCGGCGCGCTACGATTGCGCGCTCGGTGGTGCGCTGCAGTTGCGCGATCGGACAAGATTAAGCTCCCTGCGCACTGAGGTCCACTTACATTTTGGAAAGTACATCAGGACTTTAAAAATATTTTCTAAATTTCAGCGACGGCTCTGTCACAATAATGCGACCAGCGCGGTGCAGTTGCGCGGTCGGCAAGCGCTACGGTTGCGCGTTCGGCGGTGCGCTGCAGTTGCGCGATCGGACAAAAATGTGCAAATGAAAAAAATACGGTTTGTTGTTGTTGTTGTTGTTGTTGTTGTTGTTGTTGTTGTTGTTGTTGTTGTTTTTGTTTGCTTAGAACGGATTAAAAAAAACATTCCATTATTTGCAATGGGAAAACATGATTCGGAATTTCGAACGATTCACTCCTCGAACAGCCTTATGGAACGGATTGTGTCCGAAAACCGAGGCTCCACTGTATAGTTTTATAAACAGTATACCATCAATTCATTCTCATGTCTCTTGTGATATACTGCTCTTCACCACAATAAAACAATAAGACGTGGATGCCTCGTGTAGCTAAAATACAATTTATTACAGCTTTCAGCTCTCATTACAGAGCTCATATGACATAGTCAGTCATAAACACAGGTTTTAGCGTCACAATTGCAGTTTGCACTATGAAATATGATGGCACTGATTTATTTGAAGGCACTGGACAGCCACAGTATAATTGGTTTCAGGGTAAACCTGGAAGTATGACACACGATACCGCTCACATAGGGTCAGGAGGGCACTTGAGCTACAAGATGAACAGTTCATCCGCTGTCTTTAATGCTCATTCTGATCATGTTTGCCAGTATAATTTACATATGTGGTTTTAACTATAGGTAGGTTAACAATGAACAGCAGCAATGGTCTGAGAACAGAAAACATCAGTCCATATGTTTGATGAGGAGGCATGACAATGCAGCACTTCAGTCCTAGAAAAGTAAAGACAATAAAAAAGGGGTTACAATTTCATTTATTGATGGAAAATGTGCTTCTCTGCCCTATTTGATAGCATGGCTTTTATGGTTTTTTGAGACAGGAGAAAAGCACACCATTGGGCAGTCCGACCAGGTTGACGCTCGTGCGCTCACTCGGGGCTGCGTCGCCTCCGTTTGCCGAAGGCTTGCGCCCCCACGCTGGTAGGCACAAAGTTGCGGTGGCCCATCCCGCCGGAACGACTCAAGAAGTCGGCCAAGCGGTGGGTGACGCAGGTGGCAGTGTTGCACGCCCGCTTCTGTGTTGACATGTTGCTTGGAAGGCATGGCATAATGTTGTTAAGATTAAAAAATGACTTTAGCATCATCCACAATACTATTTTGGCTCCTCCCCATGAGTTGTTAGGAAGAAATTATAAAAAATAAAACAAATTATGGAGTGATGATTGTAGTATGCTTATGCCTTTTATACAGATAATCTGATCCAATACTGGAGCAGTATTAAAAATAGAATGAAGCCTTCATTTATATATAAAGGTAATAATGCTCATTTGGGAGTATTTATTCAATAATATCAGTATTCTGATTAATAGCGCATTTATGGAATTAAGAATGAATTCAGCAGCAAAAGAAATTATTTTCATCCATCCTTAGGGGCATTTTGCTACTTGCCATTCACTGAAAATGACATCAGAGTCTCTCAGCTTATGTGCCACATGACCAAAACAGCTAAAACCCTGAAAACGGTTGGACTTCATATTCCACAAATGCAAATCTTAATGGGAACGATGCATTTAGACTAGTGGGGTTGCTCAGAACAGATTTTTGTAATTGTTTTACTTGACTTCCCCTTAAAGTTATGACTATGTATGTGATACAGTTTGATTTCAGAGATATATTTAATGTTTGTGGTTGTAGTTATTTATTGATAACTTGGTTATTTAAAAAGTAGGTTTTTAATGTATTCTCTAGTATAAGATGTCATCACACTGATGTGGTTTCATTATATCTATACCAGTAAGCAGCGTAGATTGATGCCTTGAGGTACAAGTCACTCCAAATTTTCAAGATAAAAGTTTCATTCAGCCAATATTATGCTTTGACTTGCTAGCGCAAACAGCAGTTTGCCAAATAGTTTCATCAAAACAGAGGCTTCAAGCTGTTGAACATCACTCCCACTTGAAGTTTACTGTCAAATTAAAAATAGAGAGAGAATTGCAAAATGTGTATTTAAAGCTAACAACATTGCTTTAAGAATAGCCAGCTAATACTTAATGCTAAACGTCTAATGAAAAATGCTTTTGAAATGCTATGAGTTATCATCAATAAGGGTGGTTTTAGACCCCTGTAAGCGATGGATATTTGAACCCAAATGGTGGAGCAACACATGTGAACAGACAGTAACAATATTCCCAGTAACAATATTCTTTATCCTCTTATTAACAAGTTACAAGGCACCATTGTATTTTAACAAAAAAAATACATCTGAAAATAACAAAATGTTTATACTGTTTACTTGTTATAATATAAAGTCATCTTTTACATTCATCAAGAGCTGTAGACAAACTGAATGATGTAACCAATAATGATGCTTATTATCTCATTATTCTTTGGAGTGTAGCACTTAAGCTCTGAAGACATTCCCCTGAAAATCGTCAAGCGCACATAGAATGGGACACATAGGATGAACAAGCAAGATGACAAAGCTAGAAGAGAGATGCCCAATGGGAATATTTCAATTGTATTCATATTGCTCAGCTAGATTTCTCTTCTTTCCAGGTGTCCCTGCTCCCACATCTGTGCGGGGATAGGTTTGGAGTTTGTGAATATCCTGGGACAGTTTGCCCAGCACACAAGTGCTTAAGCCGGTGCAGCGCTTTGACATGGACCTATCTGGGCTGGTAGAGACACACACATGCAGAGACAACTCACAGTGACAATGGTATGATGTAGGGACATATAACTCAAACAACAACCAGATTGTGTTCCACTTTGGAGGCCACATTACACTACATGCATTACTTGGATTAGTATGACATGCAGTGACAGACACATGGAATGATGATGTCATGCACTCATGCATGATCACAATCATACTCAATTCATGGAACCCAATTTTTACTCCACATAACTAAAGAATAGGGTCTAACCGATACGGATTCCGATATTAGACGGAATAAAAGACTGATACATAGACAGACAGATGGATCGACCGATTGATCGCTCTATCGATCGGTATAAATTTGTTCAGATTTCATTCCACCTAATATTGGCCATCCAGTTAATCTGTTGAGCCCAACTCATGAAACTTGTTACTGGCTGATTTACTGTAGTCCAAAGCATTAAGTAACTCAGACCAAGAGTGGATAAGATTATACGTTTTGCTAGACACACACATTATTAAAGACAATCTTTCTCATTGATTACCTGGTCCCATCAGTTGTTTGGCGCTCTTGCTCATCTGAAGCGAGCTGCATGAACTCTTTAATTGCTCTTAGTAACTTCTTAATATCATCATTCGATAGATTGACTCCATCAGTACTGGGGTCTTCACGACTTCTGAAATACATTCAGAGTAAGATATTTGCTATAATGAAAGCAGTCACTGTATACTTTTCATGTCTTACCTGGATGGAGCTGCCTGTGTGATGCACATCTGACAAAAGATCAGCACACAAGCTATAAGAAGAGTCCCGAACTTATGGGTGATCATGATTGCCTGCGAATAAAATACATGAGGTTCAAGAAATTGGCAGGTTACCTTGTACAATGCTTTACAAAAACAGCATGCACCCAATACAAGTGACTCAATCTTCAAACTGCAGCTACTACAAAATTCCATTTTCATTTTTAACCAATGATAAAGTCATCCTCATCCACTCACCATAAGCTGGTACAGTATTGGAGGAGGATGATAGAAGTGCGGCTCAGTTAACTATGAGCTGACCGCTCCCACAGAACTGGCTTTTATGCACGTTCCCGTGGGCTCTGCCAGCACTTGATCATGGTCCACTGGCAGCCAATCGTATCTTGGCAATTCTGTAAAAAAAAAAAAATGCACACGGCATCCGTGCATATGTAATCATGAAATTATTCAATTTATAAAATAAACCAAAGAGTAGAATATTTTCAGGCTATTTAAAATGGAGTTTCCTCAAGATTAAGAACTATGCAAGTGGGACCATCTTTAGCAGCATATTTGTATTTGCTTTTATTTTTGCTTCGTTCAACTCGGTTGTCCGCTTCACAGGCGCCAGATCTGCACCTGCAAAAATACGCCTTCCATTTTTTTCTGATTTGTTTACAATTATACATCCATTTGTTAATACCAGACACACAGTAACACATTTTAAAAATATTTGTACACTACCGCTCAAAAGTTTGAGGTCAATTTAGTTTTCCATGAAAAGCTCATCTGCTCCTCCTTATGAGGAGGGTATTTAAGTCAGCAAACATCATTCTCATTGCCAAAGTGTTTTGCGTGATCACTGACGCACCTCATGCCACGTTATTGTGCTATTTTTCCTAACCCTGAAAGTAACCTGCCACAGATGAGCAACTCCTGTGCAGTTTTTGCTGTTACTTTGTTGCCACAGACGGGCCATTCCTGTGCAGTTTTTTTTTTTTTTTTTACTTTGTTGCCACAGACAAGCTATTCCAGTGCTGTTTATCCTGCTACTTTGTTCCGCTGCGTTGCAGTGAGGATTTGTGTTGTGGTATTTTTGACAGTGATTATTAAACCTTGGTTCCACCTTTTTCAACTCCGCCCTGCATCTGAGTCCTCCATCACCTCGGCTTGTCAATAGAGTGTATTCCTGATTAGTTTAATGTTATCCTCATTGAAAAATAGTGATTTTGTTTTAAAAATAAGGACATTTCTAAATGACCCCAAACTTTTGAACGGTAGTGTCGTTCCTAATTCGGAAAAATGTGAATGTAAGAACAATTAGTGCATATCAAATATAGAGTACAGTGTTGCCTGAGTTACTTTTCAGCAACTGTGTTTGTGTGTAAAACTATTTCTGGCTTTGGGTACTTAGAAACACAATTAATGAGAGCTTCCTCGTGTCCTCTAATTATAGCTCCCTCTTGTGTAACATTAGGATGTATCCTGCCTCCAAGTTATTTTCTGCACCAGGCCAAAGGACCCGCAGTAACGTTTTATAGCTTCACATTTTTAAAGAGTGTTCAAGTGAAGTGGGAAACTAAACGGTTCATGCAATTGCATGCAAAATCTGCAATTATCAATAGATGGTGACAAACAAGTGTACAATATTGGGACAGAGTATGGTGGTTGTGAGACTCATAGCTGGCATGTGATTGAAGTGGGTGTATGTTCGTGTTTACTGGTTCACATTAAATTAACAATTAAAATTCATACTTTTACAGGAACTGCTGATGTCCTTACATCAGACGTGCAGGTGTTTCGAAAGGGAGGTTCTGGAAAACGTGAATTTCTGGGAATGACAAGTAAAATTTCCCAGTCATCCAGATGGAAAATAATTGTGTAAAATGCAGTATGTACAAGTGTCTCTCAGTGGAACATTGCAGATGCCACGCAGTGGAGTCAAACAGGAACTGCGGCCTGGTAATTGTGATCAATGATTTAACTTTGTTATATTCGGGAAAATTTCATTAGAGAAAAATGAAATTTCCAGTGAATGAGGCGAGGTTTGTACCACAGTGCGACTGTCTGACAATTGATCAAGTTCACTGCATTAGTTTGAGGTCATGGAAAAATGTTGAACTGGGTTTTCTCGATAGTTTAATTCGAAATAAACCATAACATTCTATGTCAATTAAAATCCCGATATTCTTTATGATTATTTTGTTATTGTTGTTGTTGTTGTTGTTGTTTTTATTGTTCTCACAATAAATGGGAGTTCGTGCACCTGCGACCATCTAAAGTGCCATTGATTAACCCTAAACAAAAGTTCGGATGTGCAAGTGGGCTTCTCCAGATTTTTTTTTTTTTTTAGCAAAGGCCTGAAGTCCTCAATCCAAGGACTGACAAGATCATGCTTACACTTGGTACACGTTTATTTGATTACACTGGACAGATGTGTTTGCCGCTTCCCGAGTTGCTATTTTCCAGTCAGGGGATCTGGCAGGAAGCAACCACATCATTTGCAAGAAAGTTCTCATTAGGTAGCCTTAACCAAGCTGAGTCATTGGCACAGGTCTGCAGGAGGCCATGTGAGGCCAGCCAAATCCTGCCAGCTGCATCAGCGGGAAGAAACCGCTGGATAAACAGCTTTGGGAATAATGAGCAGTGAGTAATCAGGGATAAGCCAAATATAAGGCGTGCTTAACAAAAGGGCACATTAAACGAAAAAAAAAAGCTGAGAAGGGAAAAACCTACAGCCTTTCCAAAATTTCCATTAGGATCAATAAACTACCAATATCCTTACAATATGTATTTAATCTCTAGTGCAAAATGTGGAGACATTTGAGGGTTTTAGTTGACAAGCTTGAAGAGTTTGGAATGTCGTGCATACCTCAACCTTTGACCTAAGTATGTAGTAGTAGCTGACCTGATGGCTTGCATTTAGATGATCAGCAGCCACTTACTTAGTGGGGCAAAGTTGATTTGCTGAACCAGCAATACTACTGGAGAAAATTTAAACAATCCTCAATTATTGAAAGGCGTCTATTAAAAAAAGAAATCCCTTATGCGTGTTATTTTTTCATTTAAACATCAACTAAATATTTGTGGATTGCAGTAAAAACAAGCCATCATCACAAGGAAAAGCTGTTTCCAATATTTTGGGACGATTCTGATCTTAAAAAAAGAAAAGAAATTGTATATATGATAAAATAATACATATATGCTTTGGACCTTATGCGGCTGCTCCGAAAGAAAACATGACTGTGGAAACAAAGTTCATTTTGGTGTGTATCATCGCAAAATAAATGCGAGTAACTGTAATGAAGTAACAATGTAAGTAGCAATGTCAAATCAGAACAATAAAAAAAGGAAGAACCTACAAGAACAGCTGAGCATTTGTGGTTAATCGTAGCCGCTTTACACTGGATTGCTGGTAATGGGAACCTTAAACATCAAATTTTTGTAAATTAAATTTCCCGCCCCCCGCAAATCTATGGGTACGTTCATAAATAATCTCAGAGCGTCTTCACTACGACTGTGCGTTTTTCAAATGGGTAATTCTGTTATCTATAGGTTATCATAACCCTGGTTTGTAACTGAGTAACAGTAATGAAGTAACAATCTAAAAAACATTTCAAATGGGTCATTCGGTTATCTGTCTGTCTCTGTCTCTGTCTGTCTCTGTCTGTCTGTCTGTCTGTCTGTCTGTCTGTCTGTCTGTCTGTCTGTCTGTCTGTCTGTCTGTCTGTCTGTCTGTCTGTCTATCTATCTATCTATCTATCTATCTATCTATCTATCTATCTATCTATCTATCTATCTATCTATCTATCTATCTATCTATCTATCTATCTATCTATCTATCTATCTTCATAACTTAACTTGGGATAGCAACGTGAGTCCATTCAACCCGAGAAAAAAAAAAGTTACAAAAAAAAAAAAAAAAAAAGATGGTTATCATTGAGCAGGAGCAGGAGCGGAGCAAAGTTCGGCGACCACGGGTGACTTTCTGGCCAATCTTCGCCCAGAAGGCGGGGGATAGAAAGTGTGCAAGATGATACATTTGTTCTCCAGAGCCTCGGCGAACAGTCCAAGTCCAACGGGGTCGGCGAGCGGCGCACGGAGCAGGAGTACAGCACATATTCAGCCGGGCAAATATGGTCTCAATTACCTCGCCGTCTCTGGCGCACATGTCCCGCGCGCAGGTTCTGTTGGTGGCGTGCGGCGTCAGCTTCGCCTTCCTCGCCGCGCTGCTCCTCCGTCAGCTCATCAAGCAGAGGAGACCCCCGGGATTCCCCCCCGGGCCTTCCCCCATCCCTGTCATAGGGAACATTATGTCTCTGGTCACCGAGCCGCACGTTTTCCTCAAGAAACAGAGTGAAGTTCACGGACAGGTACGGTCATTGTCTCACTGCATAACGATGCACGCGGCGTTACGAAACCATGCAACCAAGAATCTTTGCACGCCTCTTGCAAATTGCAACAAAAAAAGTGCAACTTTTACCTTCCATTTAGTTTTTAGAAAGGGGATCTGAAGTCATTCCAGTTCATGCAGGCGTTTTCTGGACCTTTCAATTCAGAACAGTTGTGCTTTGGCTTACGAGTTTTAATTGTACTGTGAGCTTGCTCCTACCTTAAATCAATGCTTCCCGTCTGCAATTGATTGAAAAGCTGTTACTTTGCTTTAGCCTCCACAAAACATGTTACATGTTTTTAATATGATGATACAGTGCACAAGTGGGTAGTACATCTGGCTCCATGTGCTGAGATCAGGGTTTGAATCTGCATGCTTGCATGTTCTTGTTTGGGGTTCCTTGGGGTCCTCATGCTACCTCTTGCAAAATTGCCTGTGTGATTGATTGATTGATTGATTGATTGATTGATTGATTGATTGATTGATTGATTGATTGATTGATTGATTGATTGATTGATTGATTGATTGATTGATTGATAGATAGATTGATTGTTTGTCCCTATGGATTAGTTGGTGACCAATCCCGGGTGTCTTTACCAAAACTCAGGAAGGATAATGTTTGGCTCAACTGCAACTCGTCAGGATAAGCAATGTACAAAATTGATATTTTAGACATTATATTAAAAAAAAAAATTAAAACTAAGTGTAAGAAATCCACAAATATACACAGTACTAGTATTTGCGATACTGTCTGTTTTAATTGCCATGGTGGAGTGACTGACATCAGTTCAATGTCACTGTCTTCTCCATACAGCATGTTTTCATTTTGTACAATATTTGCACCTTGGATTGTTTTTCCCAGATGAACATGCATATGTGACCGCAGCTCTCCTTTTTTCTCACTACAACCAAGAACCAGCGTATCTTAATCTCACTCTTAACTCAGTTTTTCTCTCACAGCGCAAATTAAAAAACAAGAACAACAAGAAAAAAGTTTGACCATTTTTTGCTCATCTAAAAAACTAACAATCTAATACCGATACTGAATCGAGTACTTTTGATCATAAATCATCCGGCCTGGGACGTCCTTCTCATTGCAGTATGACCTACTTTTCAAAAACCCTCGACCCACTTCGCTAAGGCTCACTTGGTCACGTGTGTCTCAGATTTTCAGTCTGGACCTCGGCGGCATCTTGACTGTGGTGCTGAATGGCTACGACTGTGTCAGGGAATGCCTTTACCATCAGAGTGAGGTGTTTGCTGACCGGCCATCCTTGCCTCTCTTCAAGAAAATGACCAAAATGGGTGGTAAGAAAAGAGTGATGTTATTTATAGTTCACCAACTCACAACAGGTCACAGCAGGGAGATATTTGTGCTTCAAGAAGAATTTAATGTGCACTCTTCCAATTACACTCTCAACACTGTGTTGCAATGTATTAATTGGATTCGAACAGTGGTGTGTTGAATTCTCAGTTAATATGTTTTACAGTCATCTTAAGGTCAATTGTATTGCTCTATTAGTAAAACCTTTTAGCCACATTACTGGATGTGCTGTACAAATGTTTACTCGATAGCAAAATAAATGAATGATGACTAAAAATGAAACATTCAACCAATGAATGGTTGTTCTTCCAAAGGTCTTCTCAATTGCAAATATGGCAAAAGCTGGATCGAACACCGCAAACTGGCGTGCAATTCGTTCAGGTACTTCGGAAGTAATCAGAGGCTCTTTGAGAGGAAGATCTCGGAGGAGTGCATGTTCTTCGTGGACGCCATCGACGAGCACAAAGGCAAAGCCTTCAATCCCAAACACCTAGTGACCAACGCCGTGTCCAACATCACCAACCTAATCATCTTCGGCCAGCGCTTCACCTACGATGACAGCAACTTTCAGCACATGATCGAAATCTTTAGCGAGAACGTGGAACTGGCGGTGAGCAGCTGGGCCTTCCTCTACAACGCCTTCCCTTGGATAGAGTATGTGCCCTTCGGGAAGCACCAGAAGCTCTTCCGAAATGCCGCCGAGGTCTACGACTTCCTACAACAGGTCATCGAGAGCTTTTCCCAAGGCCGGGTGCCACATATACCTCGGCACTACGTCGACGCCTACTTGGATGAGTTGGAGCAGAATGTGGGCAACCCTGGTTCGTCGTTCTCCTATGAGAACCTCATCTATTCAGTGGGGGAGCTAATCATCGCGGGCACCGAGACCACCACCAACACCCTGCGCTGGGCCATGCTCTACATGGCCCTATACCCCAACATACAAGGTGAGCTCTTAAGTATTTAAGAGGTTTATAATTGCCTTAAGATGCCACAAGATGGCGGCAAATGATTATACTTGTCTAAATGAAGCTTCTAAACTCACCTCGACATAGTTCCCTTGCAAAGATGCTGCGAGGTGGCACCACACTAATACTGCGGTGCCTTGAGCTACAAGATTACCCACTGAAATGAATCGAAATGCCATTCATCCGTTCCAGTGTAGCCTAAAAAATTGTTTTGTTTTTTCTAAAAAAGGAAAATGAAATTCTTTTATATTGCACTTCACAAAAACATATAAAAATAACATATATAGTAAAATAGAACATAAAGAATCAAACAGTTTACGCATCATGATTAATATACCGCGGCTCTTTCTGCTATTTGTGTCATGGGGGTGATCAATATCAGAGTTCAAACGGAAAAGCAGTTTCATGTTATCGCCTTTCTTGGAGAGTTTCACACATACTTTCAAGCGTAACATTGAAAGCAATGTGATAGGCAGGCTGCCAGCAGGCATAGAGGCGCTTTTTCTGTCTAACAGTGCTTTTCCACGTGAACTTCTCAATTACACAACTTTCCTTTCTCTTTTTTATGAATTAAAAACATATAAAAAGAAAAATTCTTTGCGGGAAACAGAATGAAGGGGTTAACGGCATTATACCGTATATGTATAAATTCACTTACAAGGTTGATCAAAGAACCAATTGAATTTGCAAGCCAAAGTGTAACTGTAATTAAAAAAACTTGTTGAGACAAGTGCAAATCCAGCCTATTTTTTCCAGACAGTGATTTTTTAGGTAACAAAAAAAAAAAACAATCTCGCAACCCCTTTCATTTAACTTTGTCGCTTGATTTTCAGCAAACATAATGTGTGCCGCATGTGTGTGTTGTGCCATACAGAGCGGGTGCACAGGGAGATTGACAGCGTGTTACCAAACGGGCGAGCGCCCTCTTTAGAGGACAAACAGAAGATGCCCTTTGTGGAAGCTGTCCTGCATGAGATCCTGCGTTTCTGCAACATCGTCCCCCTGGGCATTTTCCGCGCCACGTCACAGGAGGCGCACGTCAATGGCTACACCATTCCCAAAGGCACCATGGTGATCACCAACCTGTACTCCGTGCACTTTGATGAGAAGTATTGGACGGATCCAGGCGTGTTCTCACCACAGAGGTTCCTGGACAGCAATGGTAACTTTGTGAGACGTGAAGCCTTCCTGCCATTCTCGCTGGGTGAGTCATCTAATTGGATCGAATTGTCACAAATTGAATTTCTAATAAGCAGTCTTGTCAGTGCTGAGCCTTTTCATCTCAACTTACAGTATATGCAACACAAAAATATCCAAACTAAATCAACATTCACACAGCAAAAAGCATTAAAAAATGTTTCTTTAGGCCAAATGGATATTTGAGCACAAACAGCAGCCAATTTTAGCAAAGAATATTACAATACTCAGGCATATATTCTTTATCCTCTGCAAAAAAATACAAATATCACATTCACTGAGCCAACCACGGTATTTGTGAATGTCTTCTTGGTTTCTTACTGTAAACTGTTCTATGGGCAGAAGATTATTGTTAAGATTAAAGCATCTGGTGTATTGCCCAAGCAATAACATTGTGCTGCCCATTCAAAATTTCAAGGACCCAAGATTTCCATTCACGTCTGCACAAACTAAAAGCTTTGTATTGTGTCGTTTAAAGTGTAAATTATGCAATCTGATGCAGTGTTTTATCCTTGTAGGGAGGCGTCAATGTCTTGGTGAGCAACTGGCCAGGATGGAAATGTTTCTCTTTTTTACCACTTTGCTCCAGAGATTCCACCTTCAGTTCCCGCCAGGAAGCATTCCCACAGTAGCGCCCAAACTGGGCATGACCTTGCAACCCAAGCCTTACTCCATCTGCGCCATCCGCAGGCAGCATAAAGACACTCCTTATCGCAATTAGGCATCAACCACTCAAGTTCCTGTTCAACTAGATTGGATTTTCATACAGTGATCGACTCCGCAAAATATAGGTGCTTAAGAAAGCCACCCAGAATTGTAGTGGTGCATCTTTCGGGAACTCCCACATGTGGACACGTGATCATCTATGTCATTGGGCAATATGCGTATTTGCACAATAAGCACAAAGCTGTGCAATGCAGACTTTCGAGACAGACGTACATTATCGATCGAGTTCTGCGTAGCGAAGGACACGAAATGTCTCTGAACCTCGGCCAGCCGGGAATGTGTTAGGTATACGTCAATGATTGATACTAAGTACACTGGTGCTGGTTCACAGCCCTTCCTTCACAAGGGCAGCGTCAGGTCAGACAAATGACTCCCGTCATTTGGAGCTGCGGGCACAACCGAGACTTCCCAAGAACATTTGCACGCTTAGGCTGGGCATGGGTTGGCTTTACGTCATCTGAACTGAGTTTGACACTGCCTTCTGGTACAGTGCTTTTCAGAAAAGCTTTCTCCTGGAAGGCCGATGCAAAAGCTGGTGGATTTCTAGAAATCACTTTTTTTTTTCCCTTAAGGTGCTTATCAGTACTTACAAAGTACTTCATTTACATCTTTTTTGAATACTGGTGTTTTTGTGTTCATCAAGTACTTGCTTAACAACAAAATGCATACTTTTTTTTTTTTTACAAGATCTATTTTACAAGTGTGTAATATTACGTTTGTAATACTTGAATCAATGATTACGGTGAGCTGCGACATAGTTAAGAAAAATTGCTATGTTGACTTGAGACTTGAATTGTTTGTTTTGGTTTATTTGAATACAAAAAAAAAAACATTAAAAGTGCACATTGTTGCCAAGTGTCAGTGTAAATGTCATGAATGACTGGATGGATGATTGGCAATCTCTTATGAAAGTTAAAAAAAAATTCTAAATCACTTCTGTGATCCAAGTAGATTAGTCCTCCAAATAATTAGTTGAGTTGGTAGTCCATGATAAAAACCTCATCAAGTATTGAGTGACTGGGAAGTAATATATGATTTATTATTTTTGTTTTAATTAGAGCATGGACATCATATAGTCAAAAGATACAATAGGAAGGTGCAAATTCAGATATTGCCCAACATTATCACTTCAAATAAAACAAAATATCATGAAATCTTTATATATAAAAGAAGGGAAAAAAATTGAAAATTTAGCTACAAGAAACTTCTTAAATTAACGTTCTTTGGTCACACTCATTAAATGACACAGGCTCACCAGTCAAAGCCTATACATAGAAAATCGCAACTTGCTTTCTACTAGAGCTGCAGGTAATTACTTCTAAAACAATTTATCTCAATTATTTTGTTGAGTAATAATTAAATCTGATTAAAAAATGACATACCATTTGTCACACAAAAGTAGTCTCCTGGACCCTCGACACACTTACACAAGTAGTTTTGCCGCACTAGTAACATGAAGTTGTACTTCTACTATACCAAAGTTGTCCTACAAGAGTGCAGAAAGTATTTTCTATTCTACTGGTGGACTGAATTGTTTTACTAGTAAGGAAAAAGTACCAAAACTGTACATGTATGTTAAGATGGATGTCAAGGACTTAAAAATGCTCCAATGGCTTTGATGGATGTCAAGGACTTAAAAATGCTCCAATGGCTTTTTTGGAAAGCTATTGCAACCTTTATCTTAAGATTATGTAATAGTCTGCTCTTTTTCTTCACTTGTAGGACAACTTTGACATATTATTTGAAGACCTACAGTACATGCTACTAGTGAGGCAAAACTGTGCACGAGTGGACAACTGTGTAGTAATAGTTGTGAACTAAAATTTCACAAAGAGCATGCTTGTCAACTAATAGGTTTGCCTCACTAGTAGTATGTAGTTGGCCTGCTAACAAGTAGTCCTACTAGTTCTGAGAAACGTCACCGTCAGAGTTCTACTAGTGCAGTGTTTGTCAACCTCTATGCTGCGGGTGCCGCGGGTGATTGTCAGGTGTGCCGTGGAAAATGATCCAATTTCACCTAATTGGTCTAAAAATATATTTTTTAAACAAATTAACCAGAATATCAGCTCTGTGTTCATCCAAACATGCCCAGGTTTCACACTGAGTAAAATATACTGAGATTGACATTTTGTACATGCAACTTTTTATATTGTAACAATGAAATCTTTACCAAATATTATTGCAGTTTAATGCACTTTTTAATTGAAAGAAGAAATATAAAAGATGATAAAATACATTTTTGAGTTGATTCCTATTCAAGACCCTTTAATAAGAACGACTATATTGTTAATATAGGTGGATATGTTTTAACAGATTTATGTTGGTGTGCCTTGAGATTTTTTCCAATAAAAAGGTGTGTGCCGTGAATGAAAGAAAAAGGTTGACAAACACTGTACTAGTGCACTAATTTAATTTGTCTTACTAGTACAACTGCTTTCCTTGGCGACACTCAGAGCTGATTGATTTGCCTATTATTGCTTCCTATTGAATTACATTTAACCAATCAAAATTGTGTCAACTCCATTATTATGGCAAATTATATTTTCTGGAGTCAGCAGTGCTACCGTTACACCATGAGGTTCTCAAACTATGTTTTCCGGCCAAAATATTGCATGTTACTTCACATTGTGGCAAAGTGTAATATCTTCAGTGTTGTACCGTGAAAAGATAAAATAATCTCACTAATGTGAGAGGTGTACTCGCTTTTGTGAGACACTCTGCGGCCTGAAAAGAATGCAGTTGTAAGAGAAACAGTGGACTTTTTCCATTGATTTACTACCAAATTCCTAAAGTTGTCACCCACACACACTCAGAAAAATCAACAAGAACCGTGAATACTTGAGGGATGGTGTTTTATGACAGCTATAAATAACAAAAATCAATTGCTCCCACAGTGCAGGTGAGGGTGAATGGTTGCATTGGGTAAGAAGAGGTACGTATACGAATGCCGCACATGGATAACTTCTATGTTTTTTTTTTTTTTATGGCACAATCATTAGAGGACATGGTGGTTTGGAATACTGAGAAAAGCCGACAACACTCAGAAATCAACTCGACAGAATCATAGCTTCTGGTCCTGGAGGACTCCGTAGGAAAGTATGGGTATGGCTCTGACCTGAGTCCAGTCTGCTACTTTCGTTGCTCCTTTGACAATACTGGAACGCTAATGTCGCGGCCGACCGAAAAGTAGGTCGAGTTTGGCACTAGTGAAGGAGAGATGATGAGATTGAAAGAAAGCAAAGAGATTGAAGACAATTGAAAAGAGAAGAAGAAAAAGATACCAAATAGCCACACCAAAAACAAGAACAGAATCCTAATGTATATCACAAGTGAGCATGTAGAAAACTGATGCATTCAATTGATTATTCAAAAAATATATATTTATGCACATATGCTTTTTGTACAGTGGCTGAACACTTGTCTGGTGTTAAAATGAGCACACCTGTGATTTTTTTCTCTTTATAAATGTTAAATCGCAATTGGACTTTCTGCAGATTATGAATGACAAAAAGGCAACCATTTTTCCTTCCCTTTCATAAAATGGAATGCCGAGATGGATGGAAAAAAAAAAAAAAAAACACCTGGTCCCTTCTTTACACTGGCCTCTAGAAGAAAAAGTTAAATACATTGGTGCCATGAGATCCGAGTGACCTGACTCCTGGGTTGTTTGAGACAAAATGAGGAATGACGTTTTGTTTTTATTTTGATGTTTTGGTTTGACTTACAAGCCCAAACATGCTACGCAAGCACCGCATGGCGGCAGGTGACTCACCTTAGCTCACTTCACAATAAGAGCAGTCGAGCAAAAAGTGAACAATTCTTCTACAGGAGGCTTCAAGCTGTTTAATGCCACTCCCAGTTGTTCACCATCAAGCTAAACATCAAACAATAAGAATTATGTGTTACCTCTAAAACAACCTAAACACTGCCTAAAGACCAACTTCGATGCAAACATACAATGGAAAACTTTCCTTATATGAAAAACAACACATTACAAACATTGCATGTCTTTTGAAGGCCGGCCGGAACGGATTAATGGGATTTCCATTCTTTTCAATGGAGAAGAATTATCTCAATTAAACTCGCATCTCAAGACACCAACGTAGAAGAAATATGTTTTTGGGTTGGCTGAGAAAAAGGCACCAGGCCAATGATTTTTCTCCGTAATATTAAGCAATGAATGGACTAGAGACATCCGCTCTCACATCCCAGAGGATCTCAATTGCTTCAATTTGCAGTCAAATAGTTCACTCAACTCCTTCACTTGCCCAGGTGTATGGTATGGTGTTCGAGTCTATTCAATCTTAATGGAATTAATTCCTGCAAAGTAATCATACAGCTATGCATGAATCCTGAGTAACCTTTATAACAAATAACAACTAATAAACAGGAAATTAGAAATCCATTCATTGAGACGGCATTCCTGACCTGAATGCAACACCAGAGAACATTAATGAATGCACAAAAGCATACATACAAATCACAAACTAAAAAAATAATTAAAAACGTGCTTTCTCCAAATAGTCTATCACATTCTTTCCAAAAGATAATCACACATTCAAAAACACATTGTAAGCCAAGGAAACAACAAAAGGGGGTGGCACACATGAGTAACGGCATCCAAAATGATGCAGATATAATAATGCGAAACATCAGTCAACAGTTCATATAATGTCTCTGTGACTGAGTGTCATACAGTGTTTTCGTGTCACCAGCAAGGAAAGAAAACTACACAAGCCAAGGCTCTGGGCCAACATGGATTCGGTAAAGGTTCAGACAGGCACATCTGATATACTGTATGTTTGTCATGTATATGTGTGTGTGTGCACAATATATGATGTGTTTTGACAAAAAAAAAAAAAAAAACAGGCTTTTGAGTCTTCCTTGGTAACCATGTATTTTGACATAGTAACCTGGTCATATTATGTATGGAAAGAACAAAATTCTGGGATTCTTGTCAAAAACTTTAATCTTTCTGTGACATGCATTTTAGGGACTATATATGCATGGCAGCTCATTAAATATTCCCAGTAGAAAAAAATTGGGGGTGTAGCTACCAGAAAGGCCCCTGGAGGAAAAAAAAAGATTCTTTTTTTTTTTTTTAAATAGTGTATTTAGAAGTAAATTTTCGATCCTCCAGGATTCATATTATCTTCAAAACATATGAAAATGAGAAATACATTGAAATTTAATCATCTGATGAAAAATCACAGTTTGCAGCCTTTTGAGTTGGTGCGACATTTTGTGAAAACACCTCACATATGTACGTGTGCGTGCGTGCGTGTCTCGGTCTCGTCTGTCATCTTTTTACATATGAGCAGTTTACTTTGGTAAAGGGCATCAATGCGTCTCCACGTTGCTTGCTTGGTTCATCCTCAATCTCTGTTCTTTTTGTTTTAAT
This sequence comes from Syngnathus leptorhynchus, assembly GCF_054491065.1. NCBI lineage: Eukaryota > Metazoa > Chordata > Actinopteri > Syngnathiformes > Syngnathidae > Syngnathus > Syngnathus leptorhynchus. The sequence continues at coordinate 10,500,994 of NC_141197.1, forward strand.
AGTCACAATATGATTTGTATCTAAGGGAGGTTTAAGCGCTATGCTTTCAAGACATTGTCGCAGCCAAGGTTATCCAAGGTCATCTCAGGAGTCTGACGCTCTTCTTCCACAACTGCGACAAACCTCACATGTGGTGCGTCTTCTTTGCGCCACTCTGGTACTCTCCACGGGGAGTGGGGGGGGGGGGAAGTGCATAGGAGCTGGACTCCCACTGTTGCAGCGAGGATCCGCTCACAGTGGTAAGGCCTTTTTTTGTTTTGTTTCTCCAGAATTGACTGCACAGTGTTGAGCGCGCGTGCGCGCGTGTGTGTGTGAGTGAAAAATGTCATAATGTGCATGTCAGTGTGTATGTGTGTGAAAGGCTATTTGGGTGTAGGACAATTTCTTCCCGCCCGTTTCTCCACGTGTTGCTGTGGTGCTACTGACGCTCCTCCCCTTCCTCCTCCTCCTGGATGACCTGAATCTCCTCTGAAGGTAATGTGGGCATGCTGGCCGGCAGGCTGTCAGGCTGCTGCTGCTCGTCTTTGCTCTTTTCCTCTTCGTCAATGACTTTCTTCCACACTTTGTGGTTCTCGGTAAGGTGCTGCATGATGCTGCAGAATAACTGGCGGTGCCTTTTCCTCCTTTCTGCAGAAGAAGCAAGAAAAGAAACCAATTTGACCTGCTTTGACATTTTACAGCAATACCTTGAATATCATTCTTTCGCCGTGAAATTTGATACATTTTCTCAAAAGTCTGAAAAATTATTTAATAAATGTCAATCTTTTGCACAGTTTAGGTGCACTAACGCTGTTTTGGGTCAAAGGTTTTAATTTGTGTCTACTAAAATGGCTTTTATATTTACCGGAATGTTTTTTAATCAAGGAGAGTAGTGTTAATGTCGGAAATGTTTAAACCGTGTAACTGTACATGCTATAAATGTGATAATTTGTTACAAGACAGTGGTAACAGTGTTCGAGAGGAAGGTTGAAACTGTCCTGACAACTACCACATTTGCACAAGTTCCTGCTAATACATGCACCTCTGTCTTTGAAGGGTCATGAGGGAATCTTACAAAGGTCCAAGTCATGTAGACATTTATTGGTGGGGAGATGGTAAAACTAGAAATGGTCGATTGTGGAAATAATAATGACAATTATTTTGATCAAGACTGACATCGTGATTAAAAACGTATTATGCTATCAATACATTTGGAACAAATGTGTTGTTCATAATTGGATAAAGACAATCATGAGAATGGGAGCATGAATGGTTGTTTGTCTATGTGCCTTGTGACTGATTGGTGACCAGTCCAGTGTATAACCTGGCCTGCATCCAACGTCAACTAGGATAGGCTCCAGCTCCTGAACAAAATAGGCAGGAGAAAATGAACGGTTGGCTTTACAGCTGACTCACTTGGTTGTGGATCCTCCTCAAGCTCATCCATGTCCTCCTCTTCATCATCTTCATCATTGTCATCGTCGTCAGTGTCTGAGTCCACACGACCCTCGTCGTCCTCGTCATCTGATCCGTCGCCATTCACCCACTGGCCAGGAAGTAAACCTGCAGCATCGTAGGAGTTACACAGCGGGCCAACAATATGTGTGATGAAGGACTCCTGCAGCTTTGCCAACTGTGGGGAAGCGCGGTCCATGAAGGGGCTAATGGGCAAGCCCAGGCCTGCTTCTTCATCGCCCTGCAAGTAAAAAGAGAAAAGTACAGCTAGTGACGGGTTTTCATACTTCAAATACACTGAGAGAGATGCACTTTAAATGCTTAACATTCAATTTAGACCAAAACAATGAGACGTTTTAATGATATGATCAAAACTCATTTACTGCCAATGACATATTTTTGGCTTTTAAGAATCCAGACATTCGATACAAGGATGGTATTTATGTACACATTCTTTTGCTGTTGTTCAAGTGGTCGGGAGGGTCTGAAATTGGTTGGCAATGAATGAGTTTGAGGAGTTCCAATGGAATAAACAATAGGATAATCGATTCCGAAAAGATTAGTTTGTAACAGGCTTATATTTTTATCCCATTGACAGCACTTTGTTACAGGTGAGTGAGTGTGTGTGTGTGTGTGTGTGTGTGTGTGTGTGTGTGTGTGTGTGTGTGTGTGTGTGTATATATATATATATATATTTTTTTTTTTTTTTTTTTTTTTCCATGACTCGGACCATGTAGCTCAAAGATGCTGGGTTAACAGGAAAGCATGCAGACTGTATTACCTGCTCATAAAACTCATTGACAATGCCTTCAGTCCATTTCAAATGAAGATCGCGGACTTTGGCCGGTCCGTTGATGTCTGCCAGCTTGATACACACTTGGCACACTAGCAATCTGTCATTCTCATTGGTCCAGTCAATTCCTGGACTGTTCACATCATTGACCTTGAAATCAAACAGACAGGCCACATTAAAGCTATTTGCATCATCTATCCGTAACATTCTTAATGGTTCAATTAGGGAAACTCAATTAAATAAATATAAATTAAATTAGCAATTTTTATCAGGTAATGACCTTGGAATTGAACTCAGCTAGGAAGTCAAAGTGCTTCTTGAGGTCTGTGGCTAGAATAGCCTCAATGACTAGAAAGCGAAAGCGCTTGAATTCCACATGATCGAGATTGACCAAGAAGTTAAACTCTGGTCGGGATAGGTACAGGTTCCAGGCGGACGCAGCGTGGTGATTCTCCAGCACGGAGCGATCGTTGTACAACACCGCCTGCATTGTACATGAGGGGAAAAGCCAGAGGTGAGACCAGAACATTTGTAATTTATTTAGGGTTAAACAGAGTTACTTTAACAAAACAAGATAAAATGCGTTGCATTGCAACCGGTGTGTTACTGAAGCAAGAAATTTCGATAGGCACTTTCCAGCACCGATGATCTTTTGCCAGACATGTTTGTCAAAATCATCAGTGATCAATAGGTTCAGGGTTCCCTCTCTTTGCTCTTAACCCACTTTTCTATTTGAACAGGGGCATACTAGCTGACCTCATCAAGTTTTACATCCAAGTGTTAGACAGACACTGAACATGTGGACTCTATCTCATAACAATGGAGTGTCCTTTGAGTAACATATTTCACAATTAAAGGGACATAAAACTCATTGACAATGCCTTCAGTCCATTTTAAATGAAGATCTTTTTATTAGGTTAATCGGCACTGGTTGCTTCTTTAACCCATGTTCTACTTTTTTACATGTGGTTTTCTGTGTGATCTTCCTGACAGTAGAGTCAGTAGAGATTTAGTGCCAAGTTGTTCGAGAAGCAAGGAGAAAGTAACAGCATCTTTACGACAACACAAAATAGCTTGACTTTGAGTCAGAGGTGCGTAAAGAAAAAGCATGTCAAATTAATAACGACTGTATGGTTAAAATGCAAACGTAAGCATCGCTGTGAGGTTTCTTTAGGACGCCCAACACCTGATGCGAGAAACAGTGTAGTTCCAGTGAATAATTACATTGATTCAAAACAGGAGAGGCAGATTATGCAACCAGTCAATGCCGTGTGGTGTAAGGTGCGGTGCGCGAGTTGGCTCAAGGGTTTGGGTTTTGTTTTGGTAGGGGGGCTGCATCAGTGGGGATTAAAATGTTATTCTACAGAGTATTTTTTGATATGATTTTGATCTTCAGTAATCAGAAATGACACCACCGAAACAATTTTTTGATATGATTTTGATCTTCAACAATCAGAAATGACACCAACAAAATGATTCCAAGAGGACCCCCTCCAATAGTTACTTATTCAGGTAGCTATTTATATTTGGCTGTACAGGATTATGGGAGGATGAATTGAACAATAAAACAAACCATAGCTTCAATGAGCCATTCAAATGTATGTATGTAACCTTAACTTTTCTAAAGACATGTAAAGTTGAACCAGCCCAATCGGTTTACCTGAGGAGCATTAGTGGCAACTAAAAAGGCATTAGTGCGACCAGGATGATCATAGTCGTGCATTGCAGCTGCTACATATAGGGCCATGAGCTCCAGAGCTGGGATGTTCCAAGCCAGGCAGCCGTAGCTATCATCTGATATGGTCGAAGACTTGGACGAGGCGTAGGATATCCTGCCAGGAGAGATCCCACTGTCTGAGTCTGGAACACAGTGTTTATAGATTTGTTAAAGCCGTAAAATGGATTAGAAACATTTAAGACACGTTAAAACGTTATTTCCAATTAAAAAAACGTAATTCTAAATGCAGACAATGCAGAGATCGGCCAGATCGTGCCCGTCAGATTACTCAAAGCTTCTTTCATAGTACCGGTATTTGCTACGGGGAATTCAGTTTAAATTCACCTGTGTCACTTCCGGTCACATGCTCACTATGGATCTGCTGGAACCCGGGGATTGGTCGAGTGGTCAGGTACCAGACAGCGTGGAGCACATCAGTAGCATGGACCCGGTTATGATCTGCGGGCATTTAATCCAATGCTGTAAATTGACGGCATTTGGCTACGCGTGCAACTTTGCAACACAATGGGCTACAAGACATGAGCACATTCTGATGACACAAGAACAAACAGTTAACATGAATCTTGAAATTTTCTGGAGGCCTAGCGCAGTGTGAGCACATTCTGATGACACGAGAACAAACAGTTAACATGAATCTTGAAATTTTCTGGAGGCCTAGCACAGTGTGAACACTCACAGGGAATGTCCCTGTAGCCATTTTCCAGGGCAAAGAAGTATGTCATGAACTCTCTCACAGGGATCTTGAATATTTCAAACAGACACGTATCCTGGAAAAGGGTGTAAGTCACCTGGGGAAATACAGACAATCTTTACTGAAACAAACATCAACGCCACCATCCGTCAATTGCTTGCACATGCAATGCATGAACATTAAAATCTGCTTTGTTTGTCAATGTGTTGGTTTCAGCTACAAATCAGCCAAGCATTAACAAATGACTGAACAGATGTGCTGATGGAAACAAACAATTTCAATATATTTATCGGGAAGGGGGACCACCACTGACCACAGCCGAAGGGTACAACAAAAACACACATGAGAACATTTTTGTATCAGAGTACTAACATAGCTGAGTATTCTTCCTGTCTTTCCTCCCGTTTTGTCCACCAGGTCAAAAATCTGGAAATTCCAGGTATTCATCTTCTCCATGAGGGCCTCGTGGTCTTCAAGCATCGGGTCTAGTCGAAACTCCTGATCACTCTGGAGTGGACCAATAAACCATTATTGTATTTCATTGTGGAGATTGTTATGCTTGCTGTCATCTTACTGACCCCCAATTCCTGAGTCTGCTTCTCTGTGCTGGGGCTATGTTCCTCCTCAGCTTCCCGTTGCTTCACTGTGCTCTCAGTTTCTCCAGGTAGGTCTGCTTCCATGCTCTCCTCCCTGATTAAAGGCTCCCCTAGGAACTCTGGCCCTTCGCCTGCAAGGTCCCACAAAAAGAAAAAAAAATCTACAATTCATTCTTCAATCGCTTTTTGATACAAAGCTTTGACACAGACACAAACACACACATATGCACACACACTCTGGAATTCATCTAATCGCAGTTTATTTCAATATTCCTTTATCCTTGAGGAGGAAGCGTCCACTGCGTAGTTTTAAGTTGTAATATCACTATTTACCACCAGGAGGCAGAAATTGATTAGTTGTGCTTGCACAGAATGTTATACTGTACAAGACTACAACAAAAGTAGGGCTAATTAAAAATAAAAAGGCCAGATTTGGAATTACATGCAGAACAAACATAATAAAATTAATATTAACATTGAGAAAATGCAGAAAATGTGAAAAACTTAATTGAAAGCAGAAGCTTTTATATATGAGTTGAGAAATGTGTTACCATAAATATAATAAATTAGTTCCATACGTTGGTTTAAAGAAAAAATACATTAGAAACTGCATGGTTCTTGAGGCTTCTCTAGTCGCGCTGAAGATCATCATCATCATTTAAGTTGCCTATTCCTGAGATATCTACACATACACATATAGACATCAGTCTATTATCAGATGTAATTTTATATACCTGAGCGCCTGTGTTGGGACTCACTGAGAAGGGGCTGATGAAGCTCCCCCGAATCGCTACTGGAAACTCCCTTTGACATCTGACGCCCGCAGCTGGTGTGGACAAGTCAAGTCTCATGCATGACTATATATAATTAAACAATTATGAGCAGGAAGTTTCTAGTATATTTTTTTTACCTATTGCAAACAGGCAAAGTGGAGCTGCGGAATGCCTGCTGGAAGTCACATGAACTGAGCGAATAGCCCAAAGGCTTGTGCAGGTTCAGGTTGACACTTGGCTTTGTCAGGAAGTCCGCTGTGTCTGGGAACTCCACAGGCGACCGTGTGACCAGGGAGGATGTTGAACCTGTGTTTACAAACGAAGGACTGTGGCTGGGAGAAGTGACGGGACTCAGACTAGGAGAGGTCCCTGATGAGGGCAAGACAAAAGGGTTTATTAGTCAAAACAAGTTGAGTGTGTTTGTCAGGGACTGCATAGAGAAAATATTTGATTGGAGACAAAAGATGCTCTGCACCAGAGTATATCTTAAACGCTACCGTATTTTCCGCACCATAAGGCGCACTTACTCAAAAAACCACAGTGCGCCTTATAATGCAGAGCACCTTATATATGGATCAATTGATGAATTTGTCGATCCATACTGGTTCTACACAGCGCTCTGCCAAAATGTTTTCAGTACGTTTTAGTATGACTAGTAAATTACAAGGGCGCATCGCTTTCAGCAATATGGCAACAGTGGTCAGGGGCATCACTGAAGTAAGCTACTACTGGTCGATCGCATGACATTATAAACAAAACAAAAAAACATTCTTTTTTCTATAGGCTAGAATCGCTTGATTGACATACATGTAAGCCTATTGGGAGGCAGTCACAGTGAACCGCCTCGCCCCCTCACCGAAGCAAGCCCGGCTTCAAAGCTAATACGCACATTAAGCATCAACGCACGCACTCGCTTTGTACTTTTAAACTAAAGAAAATCTATGATCAGTAAAAATGAGTGGGGTTGCTGGACCAAGTAAAGAAGCCAAACCGTATCACTTTCATACGGAAAGGGAGCTGGACTTTACCTCATTGACTGAGTTGACATTCCCTTTAGCACAGTACCATCTAGTCACTAGATGCGGTATACATCCACTAGATTCTAGTGGATGTATACCGCAACCCTAGTCAACCCCAGTTTGATGCAGCCGGTTCTATTCTATGCACTTTTTAATCTGGTGCAATAATTTCTAAATTAAAAAATTCAATGGATGAGCGCCTTATAATCCAGTGCACCTTATAGTGCAGAAAATATGGTAATTCACATCTGCAGTCCCTGTGGCAAGTAAGGAATTAAATGAAGAAATTCTAATATAAAATATGTTAAAAGAGAACAAGAATATACTTGGAAACCTAGTGCCATTATTAGCTCAAAGTCTTTGCTATGAGGTGTCTTTGAGCTCAGGCAAAAACGACTAACGTATTACTTTGGCGCCATCAGGTGGGACATTGGTGTCTGTTTATTTAAGTGATGCTGGCTGCTACGTCTGCATAGGAGTTGCTGACGCTTTGTGTAGGCAGTCTTTGAATGCACCTGGTGCACAGTCTAACCTATAACTCGAAGTATGTTTCATTTTGTGTAACTGGATCCCACCTGCTCTCCTGGACCCTGCGTGGTAGGTAAGGGTGACAGAAGAAGACCTCTGCTTGGGAATGGTGAGCAGGTTTGCGTTTGGCCCATTTGACAGCCCTGAGCTGGAAACAACAAAATAAACACATATAGTGAACTGTCATTCATTCTTTCACTTCAGCACAATTACGGTATAGCTATTAAGATGGAGAAGTGCAATACTGGCATCTTGTGGAGGAAGATAGTTACTACAGTTGTATGACTTCATGTTATTTTCACTTACCTTATAGGTCTTCACAGACAACTTAAGGCCACAACTAAATCCACTGTGCAGAATGTTTAAGCACTTCCCTGCTAAGGGATGTCTCGTCAGACAGTTTCCAAATAATTAAAATAATATACTTTTTTGGTGTGTTTACACTGGTATAGCTTCTTATGTATGGCAAGTGACACCACAAAGGATTCAATACAAATTTACATCCCACATTTGTTCAATTGTAAGGAATTTAGAGAAAGTGAAGGGAGCTACAAAAGAGTTTTGTTTGGGTATGCAGAAATATGACTGGCAGTGTGACAAGAGCAAAGTGTTGATACCTAATCAAGTTAAGGTCAGGGTGGGATCTCTTGCCGGTGTTACGTTCCCACCGTGACGAATGTGTGTCGAGAGGAGGCAGCACTGAAGAGGAGGTAGAACTCCGCCTGGGCTGAGGAGTAGGGAGGCTGTTTCTGCTGTTCAAACCCTGTAAGAGTAAATTATGTTTCGTATATTTACATATTATATTAATGCACCTATAAAACTTTCTCATGTTTAGGAGCAGTGCTTAAGTTCAAACTGCGTACTGTGACAGAAGGTCACAATAATATTGATCAGAACTTTTATTTGCCAAATGCATCAAGCAGACACAAAGGAATGTGACTTGGCAAACAGCGCTTAAAATGAAATATATTGAAATATACTTTTAAGGATAAAAACTCATTTTTGAAGAACATTTAGATCTACTGAGCTACTGTATTCTAATGTTGGTCATGATGGCGCGACTTGCTAAGTCTTATTTTCAGGTGGCACTTGGTATACAATGTTTTCAAACCCGTAGGTTAGGTTATACTGTATTATATATTTACCTGCAGGAGGACTATGCAAAAACTAAATAAAAAATAAATAAATAAAATCTTGCATTAGCAAGATCGGGAAAAATAAATGTTGTGTGATTTTTTGGGTTAAACAGTTGACCTGAACTGGGGCCTAGGGGGGAAATCCAGGAAATGATTTTGTCAAAATAAAAATAAAGTATTTGGAATTGTTCTGCCACGGCTTAGATGTGCGCTCAACTGAAAGTAATTTTAGCCGTTTTGCGGATAAATTTTTCTAATGCGTATACCCACCTTAATGGTTTTGCGTTCACTCCTCTCTACTGAGTCATCAACCTCGTCACAGGGGTAAAAGCCAGGGAAAGGGGTGAAAGGGTTGACCCGGGGGCGACACGACCCTGAGAAGGTCCCCATGAGGCTGGAGACACTATGCAGGGTTGAGACAGCGTGGGGCGACAAGGACGAATCCATCAACAGTTCTGACACCAGGTTCCTGGCCTCGTTGATGACTGACAGGTCAACGCCATTGCCGCTCACCGCGCCCTGACAATCATTAAGGGGGAGGAGAGTCAAGGCATCGCCAGAGATTTATGACAACGCATACATGTTTGGAAGAAAAGCTAACACGGTTCAAGTCCCACAGTGCAATATGCATGTGACCATCACTACACCTTGACTGATCATTGTACACAAATGCCTAATTTGAAAACAATGTACTCTCATGGGAATCATTTAGAAAGTAAAGTCTTAACATTACAAAAAAAAATCCCAAGGAATATGCCTAAGTAATATAAGCAAGTTTATAGGGGTCAATTAGCATGTTTGATACTGTATCTGCATATGCAAAGAAAGACTACACTGACCTGATACTGTGGTTTGTACCAGTGTTTTAGATCCCAGTCCCACAGGATCATCTGAAAAGGAGAGTCACAAACATTCTTAGAAATATGTTCCCAGCAGGCAGCGTAAACCTTTCAAGCTAAAATAAAGACTACATTGGAGATTTTCACAGTGAGGCCCTGCAAGGTCACTTCTGTTAGTCCATTCTCCGTGTTATCTAAATACACAGGGTAGTATGAGTTTTTAGATGGTGGATTTGATGCACAGCATGATTCACTTCCCACAGCAGGTATGCTAATGTTTGCTGCCTTACTGAAAGCAGACTGGGGAAGAAAAGTAAACCACTAAAACCACAGCGCCACATCTACAATGAAGCAAAGAGATCTTATCTGACGGCAACTACGTCAGTCGGCCGTATTTCCATGCTATCTGCTGGTAACCAAACAGCGCTCCAGAACAAAATACAGTCAGAATTGCATAACACAACACCGCAGGGCCTCAAATGACCCAATCTGCTCTGTCTCGATTATGACTAAAGACATAGAAATTTTCATGGAATGTAACACTCAAACATTGTCGTCAAAATATATGATCTTATCAGGGTTTTCTTTCTTTGAATGGCAAACTGAATTTCATGAGATTATGAGAAAAATATGTGGGTCATTCTAGAATTAGAGGTCATTTTATGTGCTCTACCGTGGAATTTCAAATACGCAGTTAGTTGTGTAAGTGTACTAAAAGTGATTCTGGGATATTATATCAATAACCAAAACATTTTTTCAACACCCCCTGAAATGACTTTATTCTCAATTCTTTTTTCATTTTTCAGCCAAATTCAAACTAATGCGTTGGTGCCGAATTGTCTGAAATTCCAGGAATGCAATCTTTCGTTGTCTTAACTGCAGGCCTGTAAGTACGTAGTTTCAAAGTGCTCAAAACACCAGACAAAATCCAGCTTCCCTCTCCCAGCCACAAGAGGGCAAGGCACACACGTTTGCTTATGCGTTTAGTGGAGTGTTTTTTTTCCCCATCCTTTATTGACATATTTTATCTGAAAATAATCTCGCGGCACCTCTCAAACAGAAATCTCACTAAAGTATATACAAAGTATTGAAATATTTATGATCTTGACCTTAATGATGAGTAGTTGTTGAATGAAATGCTATTATTCTGTTGTATAAACATCCATCCATCTTGTTAACAAGTAAATTAATTGTACCTCAAGCCATGGACAGCAAGTGCATCTAAATTGCTCTGCCTGTCACTATAGGCCAAGAAGCTGAGATAGAGCTGCAAAAAAAAAATCAATTATTTTTTTGTCAATAAATATGTGTTGGGAATATGGTTGGGATAAGTGAAAATGTCATGATTTGGATTTTACTGAAATTGTAAGCTAAAGTGTAAAAAAAAGAAAACGAAGGAGAGGGCTTTAACTGAAGTAACTCGACACAAATGTGACAAAAATGAAAACAATTAAATTAACGTACAAATTCCTTTTTTCTACTGCATGTGACAAACACAAGATCAGATTGTTCCATAGAGTGGCACAATCCCATCTCCTCTAATCACACGCTGCTTCATTAATCAAAGTGGCATGTTGGGTGTTTTTCATCAGAATCTGGACATTGCTGCCAAACATTTAATATGGCAAATAAGCACTGCCATGGCAACCTGACAGAGGCCAGTTAAAGGGTGGGAGGGGGAAAAAAAACCATGACAACAAGATGGCGAAAGATGGCCACTTGGCCAGAGGACCGAGGAGGGTTGTTGTCCGCGGAGCAACATGGTGGATCTGGAATAAGCCAGTAGATGAGAAGCCAAGGACATCAACAAGGGAAGGAGTGCAGTTTGTGATGAAAACACAATTTCAGAGCGCAAACAGAGAAAGTTTATATTTTAAACTGAGCTTTTCTTTTTTTTAATCAATTATATGCCATCCATCTAGATTTAGACTTTGGGGTAAACTGGAGCCCATCCCAGCTGACATTGGGAAAAAGAGCACCACAGACTGATCATGCATTTCTTTTTTATTTGTGTCAGAGAAGGATGAGTTCCTCGAAGCATAAATGAAGCAGCTACGTTGGTATCACAATATCAAAGTCGTGAGAAACAAGAGGACAAGAAACACTTTGTCTTCATTTTGAATGTGGAGAATGTAGACAAAAGTGAGAAAGCGCTTTTCATTGATGAGCAAAGGTGCTGTACTTTTTCTCCCATTGTGGACTCTGTGCATCAGTAAATAAAGAAGAGCTCCAAGGTGGAGACAGAGGGAATCAGAAATGTTACAAAACCATCGAGACCAAGTCGGTATGAATATCAGATCGATAACGAGATCAACAACTCAAGGACGGTACATCTTTCAGTAGAACGATTTGCTTATGCTTCACACTCAAATCTTGAAATCAAAACCGATTCTCCAGTTCAAATTGGTTTTAGTTCCACCCCATTTTAGCAATCATTTTACTAGTTTCCTGTAGAAACAGGTTGCTGGAATGGACTGGCCGGTGCCACCATTGCCACCCAGGTCAAAACACACAGCTTAGTGTATGCACTACAAGAAAACAATAAACGGACGGGGTGGGTTGTCTTTCAACGAATAGAAGATATTTTCTTCAGTGATGTTATGACAACATGCCATGATGGTATAGATGAAGTGACATCCAACTAAGCTGTTGTCACATGCCAATATGCTTGCATAACAACAATACAATACTTCTCACACCAAACACATTTTGGTGTTCAAGGACATGCTTGCATTCCGAAGTCATAAGCAAACTTGTCAACGTCTCTAATTGATGTGCTTTCCTCTCACCACATAGTAAGCTCATATGTGCATTCGAGCAACATGATCAAATGTGGAGCACGTTGACAGAAGCACCCGAAAAAAATGAACAAAAACATTCTGGCCTTCAAGCAAAAAAAAGTAGGACATAGAAAAAAGAAAGCACTCAACTTGAGAGAAGTCGTAAATATCTGTTAACAGGACTCAATAAACTTGAGCAAGCTATAAGAGGGCCGGCTAGTTGCACCTGTGTGTCATATTGGCGAGGCTGTAGCACTGTGGTGTGAGAGAATGGACCTTGCGTAAACTGATAAAAACATGCTAACTAGAGCGTGTGTGAGCAGGAGCCGGGAGGGTGGGCCAGAGAAAAGGTATCAATGGCAGGCAGGACATTTGTATGGAGGTACCCATGCTGACGTCAGCCTGTGGCGACCCGCGCTGATAATGAGGACTGAGCTCCGGCTGCCAAGACACGCACAGTTACAGAAAGGAAAAATATGGACGAGAACATAAAAACTGACGAGAGCTCTGCGGTTTGTGTCTTTGTGTTTTCTTGTTCCACAAGACTAGAGAGGCAAAATGGCTAATCGGGCCTAATTTGGACAGTTTCACTTAAGAGTGCACTCACATTTGTTCCCTGCACTTTACACATAATGGCTGTGTTGAGTTAATTTGGCAGAGACAGTAAATTGACACCGGTATCCAACCTGCATACTGACTACTTTACATTTTAGTGTCATTTCTCTTGTGTTGTCCAATGGAAAGACACTGAAATATTTACAAAAATATGAGGCGTGTACTCACTTATGTGAGATGCTGTAGCTTGAACTTGCCAGTGCATAAAGCAAAGTGCTAAAGCACTGACTTGCTGGCCAATGGTGTTATGAAAGAAGGAAGTACCATGCCTATGAACTTTTCAGATCAGGTTAAAAAAATGTATCAGTAAATAATTCTAAATTGGCAATCTCGGTGTCTGTCATCAAACGTTTAGTAAGCAGACAGGGAATGCTTGAACATTTTCAGCAGCAATGCACATGCAGACTGAAAATAGTCACATATGAGCCAGATTCAATTGCCTCACTGCGTGTTTGCGTTTCAAATGTATTGCAGCCACACGTCGAGTTGAGAAGTCCAAGTCAAGTTAGAAGTCACAACAATGTGGACCACAGTTGGTGTTGACGTGAATTTTATTTATTTTTTTAAATAGTTGCTAGAGTGGTCAGAGAAGTCACTGATTACAGTGACAATATATTTAGGTTGGCAACACGAAAGAAAAGTCTCTGCTCTTGTTGGCTTGCACCGCTGACACATGCAAAATCAAATCAAAAGAAAACCATGGCATACTTGACTAGTATACCCAGATGTGCTGTTAATCTTTATATTTATCAGTGAGCACCATCATTAAAAAAAAGGGACCGAATAACCTCTGAAAACCACACCAACATTTTTATGTGCACACCTGCACATAGGTGTACAAGTATTACATCAACACAAATGGAAAAAAATGCATCACTCTTTAATGACAAATGAGGAATGCATAATAAAAGTTACAGTGTAGATGTGCAACACTTAACTCAGTTTGTTAATGTCACGCAATTCAAGTTTACAACCAACCAATGTAATAAATACTCTAGCTCAATAAAACACTCCTTTGAATACAAGTAATGACAAGGATAACTTCAGGAGCACAAGTGATTTGAAAAAATTAAAGATAAGACCTAATAAAAAGCAAAGGTGTGTCTACGTCAAGATGTTCATTCCCGAAATTATAATGAATTGACAAGGTGTAAATCACTTGCTGTGTTCAAGGAGAGGTTAAAAAAATACATACAGTGATAGTTACACTACCGTTCAAAAAATTTGGGGTTACCCAGGCAATTTAATGTTGTCCATGAAAAGTGGCCCCAAACCATTTGAACGGTAGTGTACACGAGTGCAGTTTATTGATAAGATTAGCACATCTATAAGGCTTTATGTTTGTTTCAGTACATATAGCATGTACTGTATATTTGTAAAAGGGAAGTCATTCTCCATGGCCTTGGCAAACCCCTCCCACGCCCGGGTTTTTGCCTCAGCAACCGCTGAAGCCGCGTTCCCTTTGGCCATCCGTTACATGTCAGCTGTCTCCGGAGACCCGCAGGCCAAAATGGTCCGATAGGACTCCTTCTTCAGCTTGACGGCATCCCTTACTGCCAGTGTCCACCAGCGGGTCTGGGGATTGCTGCTACGACGGGCACCAACGACCTTACGGCCACAGCTCCGGTCATCTGCCTCAACAATGGAGGCACGGAACATGGTCCACTCTGACTCAATGTCCCCCGCCTCCCCATGGGTGTGGGAAAAGCTCTGCCGGAGGTGGGAGTTGAAGCTATTCCTGACAGGTGATTCTGCTAGACGTTCCCAGCAGACCCTCACAGAGCGTTCAAAGCGGCATCTTTCCCCACAATCAGAGCCGCCCCACCACCAGGTGGTGATCAGTTGACAGCTCCGTCCCTCTCTTCACTCGAGTGTCCAAAACATGCGGCCGCAAATCCGATGACACGACTACAAAGTCGATCATCGAACCGCGGCCGAGGGTGTCCTGGTATCAAGTGCACACATGGACACTCTTATGTTTGAACATGGTGTTCATTATAGAAAATCCGTGTCGAGCACAGAAGTCCAACAATAGAACACCGCTCGGGTTCAGTCGGGGGGGCCTGTTCCTCCCAATCACGCCCTTCCAGGTCTCACTGTCATTGCCCACGTGAGCATTGAAGTCACCCAGTAGAACGGTGGAGTCCCCAGAAGGAGCGCTCTTCAGCAATTCCTCCAGGGACTCCAAGAAGGGTGGGTACTCTGAGCTGCCGTTTGGTGCATAGACACAAAAAACAGTCAGGACCCGTCCCCCCCACCCGAAGGCGGAGGGAGGCTACCCTCTCGTTCACCGGGGTGAACCCCAATGTGCAGGTGCCCAGCCGGGGGGGCAATAAGTATGCCCACACCTGCTTGACGCCTATCACCGTGGGCAACTCCAGAGTGGAAGAGTCCACCCCCTCTCGAGAGGGCTTGTACCAGAGCCCAAACTATGTGTGGAGGCAAGTCCGACTATGTCTAGTCAGAACTTTTCTGCCTCACGACTATGTCTAGTCAGAATTTTTCTGCCTCACACACCAGCTCGGGCTCCTTTCCAGCCAGAGAGGTGACATTCCATGTCCCTAGAGCCCGCCTCTGCAGCCGGGGATTGGACCGCCAAGGTCCCCGCCTTTGGCCAGCGCCCAGCTCACTTTGCACCTGACCCCTTCGGCCCCTCCCACAGGTGGTGAGCCCATAGAAAGGGGGACCCACGTTTTCTGTTCGGGCTATGCCCGGCCGGGCCCCATGGGCGAAAGCCACCAGGCGCTCGCCTTCGAGCCCCACCTCCAGGTAAAAACAATCCACCAAATCCTCATAATTTCAACAGTAAATATTCACAAATTTTGGTTGCTCTCCATGATATTTTGTTGAATCAAAATTCATGCATTTTTCTTTCTCATCTTTTCAATTGTGGTGGGGGCACAGCGACGGTTGTATCCCACAATAAAAAAAATTCACTCAAGGAACAAGAGATACTTGGTCTCTGTTCTGAACATAGCATAAACATACAGAATTCAATGACTTCTAAAGTGAATCTGCAAAAAAATAAGTGTTTGGAAGTGCTTCTCGATTGGATCGCTGATCGTATAAGTAAGCGTTCAGAGCACTCTACAGGCAGTTGTCTGGAAAGTGACGCCAATGAATGTTCATTAGACCCAAACAGGAAACAAGAACAGGAAGTGTGTTTTTTCTCCAGTCATAGAGCCCTGGAAATGAACCCTAGACTTCACCCTCCAAATGACAGCATATTATGATGACTGCCATGTTAATCTGCTGTTTTTTTCAGCGCATAATTGTTTTTGTGTGCCAACCTATTTCCTAGTCCGATGACTACATGTCATGTGAGGAAACAGATTAATATACCCACAAAAGTGTCAGGAAGACACTGTCGTCCATTCTTCCATCTCTATACCTTCCCAGTGCAATCGACATGTAATTAACTTGATTGAAGGTTTGTACAAATAAGACGTCCACAGGCCTCCACGTGTCTGCAGGGAAACCTGGCGGGTCTGTGAAAATCTTTTGACAAGGGAAAATAACTAAGCAAAATGTCACCTCACCCCCTTGCTTTTCTTAGTCAACTTTCAGAAGCCGTCCAAAACATTACTTTGAACATGCTATTTGTCCTAGTTGGAATGGCTCCAATGAGTTTAATATACACTGCTGCTGATAATATCGGCATCCAAAGAATTCTCGCTATCAGGTTTGCAGTTCCACATCTTTGCTGCCCTTGTTCTAAAATTCCAAGTCCATTCAAGTCCTGTAAGGCCATACCCAAAAGGAATGAAGACCGTCTTATATACTTGTCACCCATCATTATTATATGATGACAGTTTCTGTCTTTAACAAGCTTTCCAACGATAACCTCATAAAATTCATAAACGTTTTGGGGCCATGTCCTGCAACTTTAAACCTCTCAAAACATCCAGTTGGAGACTCTTTGCTGTACACCGAGTAATTCAACACTACATACGTGTATCTAGCAGCACGTGAAAAACTGCAACCCTGTATCAGGTTATGGAGTTCTACGTACTGCATTTCATGGCAGTATTGTCAAGTAAGTCATGGATTGCAACAAAGACAGGAAAAGGGTGACAATAAAAGAGAGAGTGTGGATATTTATGAACTTTGAACGCTGTTAACTTAAGAGACTTTTAAAAAATGACTTGCGGTATTTTTCTAAACTCTGCCGGTACTGACAGCGGGACGACTGTTGTGGGATTTGTACAATATTCATCCGATACTATCTTTCTTTGGCTGCGACTAACCGTTAAAAGCATGTACTGTATTGAAATGAGACACCAGACATCCAAGAGGAAACCCCCACTCCCCTTACTTTTGGGCCTGGGTTTTATCACAATGTGCAACTTTCCTGCCTCTGCTATCGGTGTCTAGGGCTGCTTTTAGTTGAGATTGTGTATTTTCAGCAACACCAACCTTAACATATTTCAATTAGTGGGTTTACTTTAATCTGTTATGTACATGTAAACTACTTTAAATGAGTGTAGACCACCAGTACATGCTGTCTGGATACAAGTTTAAAAAACACATGCTTTTGGAATGTGCAGCTGACATTGATAAACGATTAAAAGTTTTTAAAAACCGATGACGAGGTTTCTTTTTCTAATGAAACCATCCAAAAATAAATGCAAAAAAAAATAAAAAATCACTCATATATTTGTCATTGCACTCAAACTTTTTACCAAGTTTGGTGTGACCAGAACTTTCTGGTGACAGTTTTCAAACTTGAAATAGATATGGCCATCCAATGGGCAGCTCAGAGCGTACTGACTTCATGACCCTTTGGAACTAAATTTGAATATTATTCAATACGCTTCTGTCTGACAGCTGCTGGAATAACAGATCTAATAGTCAAATGCTGCATACTGTGCATAGTACTGTACACTTAGTCAAAATTCAGATTCCGAAATTTGCAGATATGCTCAGAATAAAAATGGTACCTAACTGGAAAATGTAGACTTTGAATAGCTTTGACAAAACAGAAATGCAAAGACATGCATTCATCAGTGGGGCAAAACCTTCGAGGTCAGTTGAAATCTTTTCCAATGCGAGAAAGCTACTCAACTTCATGTCTGCAGGTGGGTTTAAGAAGTAGTCCAGCAACGTTATGCCTTTTTCAATCAAATCGTGATTTGCTAAGTATAACTGTGCAGCATTGCTAGAGGCCAAAGATTCAGTTCAGCATTGACTCACACTTACCAGACGCAGCGGGGCTTACAAGAACAACAAGCACAACACACAGGCCGACATAAATGCCACAATCTGACTAAGGTCGGCCCTGAGACGTCAGTGATGAACTTTTTACCACAATGGTATGTTTCATGTTCAAACCGCCCATAACTTTTTGCAGGCTGCATCAAAAGTCCGCAGGCGGCTCTCAGTGTTGCCAAAACAGGCATTGTACGCTACTTGCAGGATTATGCCAAGCGTAAATACACCGCCACGGTGCATTTGAGTGGGATACGAGCATTCATCTTTGCGTCTGTTTCTCTTCTCTGCTAATTGAATTGCGAGCTGTCTAGAAAGCTACAAATTGAAGGGAAATGGAAGAATGTAACCGCACAAACAGCTCGAGGATAGCCGAGTTAGAGAGGATTTATTTAGACGAGCTGTTTGAGGCTGTGCCTATTAAATTTACAGTGGAAGCCACACATTCAAATGTAACTGTCAAATGAAAGGTACAGCGGTTGAGTAAACATTCTCTATTTTATTGTGTTAACATGGAAAATCTCATATAATTCTCTGTCCCTATATATAGAGGCTGACCGTTTTTTCTGAGCTTACACTTTCTGCCACACTAGACCACAGCGATTGGCCATCCAAACCCACGATGGGAATGCATGACGCATGTGCGAATGTGCAGAGCAGTTCCAATTGTTCTTCTAAACAAAAGTCATTTTTACACGGGATAAAAAGTGGTGCACAAAACACTTCAGCGTTTCAACTTTTGCAGTACACCAAACAATACATATTCACAACTACATTGGATGGCAAGCAGGTGGACAACAGATTAACTGAACTATTTCAATTGTTTTTACTGGCAATGTCAGACATTTTTGTGGCCACTTTGTGCTGGTCTGAACTCATGAGGGTTGATGGGAAAATAGCACATACCAGTAGAGCTGGTTGATAAAACGAGATTGTAGTGAGATAAAAACGTCCAATGTAGGTTACAACCCTCTATTATTATTTTTTTTGCGCTATTGAAAATGTTATATTTTCCTTGTACTCGACACTCCAAATCAAATTTTGTTTTAACCTCCCAGCTCTACATGACTACCGCGTATGCTTGAGTTTTTACCTGCAGGATGCAAAGCCCCTAGAAAAGGCATCAGACATATGGGTTAAAGAAAACTGCACTAACAAAGGAAAATGTTTATTCAAAAGTAATTATTAGAATATTGAAACAACAGGTATTAAATATATAACAGCTCAGCAAGCAAATGATCAACAATTATATTTCTTTGGCTTTACTGGTGACACTTACTCCCTTTAAAAGGCCTTAAGTGAAGACCATAACTACCAAAGTTATAGGGTACAGTTTTTGATCTTTTAATTTTTTTTCAACATTTTTAAACTCACAAGAACGTTAAAATGTGAAATGCATGATAGGCATCCCCTCATCTTGGTCATTGGACAGAATTGCTATTTCCTAATAGAATCCTCCTTTTGCACCGGACCGGTTTTACCCTGAAACAGCCCGGTTCCGCCCAGGGGTCGCTTTTCACACTTTTTTAAGGCCGTGTGGTTACAATAGAACGATTCCTCAGAAGGTATTCAGACTTGGTGCTAGAACTCAGGCCGAGGACGGTCATGATGACTGAGATCTGATTGGTTAAGAGAGGTCAGTGTTTTTTTTTTTTTTTTTTTTTGTGATGCGGCAAGTAAGGGTACTATACACCTGGTTTTAAGCAAGAAGAAAAGAGCCGCTGACCATCAAGTCATAAAAATACCATGTACAATACACATGTATCGTATTCATCTCTACGTTTAGAATTAGCCAAATTCCACTAATGCTTTTAAATGTAGTGTTTATCAAAGACTCCATCCATGCCAGGGGACAAAGGTGATCTCATTGCAAATGTTTTCTATTGAAACAGTGCCCAGGCCGCCTCAGACCAGACCGATTTTCTGAATCGTGCAAGTAACCCTTTCTGTGCTTCATTCCATGATGAATTTGTGTGAAAAATGGGTAGACACCAATTCTGTGACGTCAACTAGGGTTGGGGGAGGGGGGTTCAAGAGTAAGTAAGAATGTTATCACAAAAAACAACACTGTCAAACCTCTGCACTGACAAAAGGAAAGGTTGTGCTTTTTACAAGGTTTCTTGTTCTACGCGAGGCACTTTGGATCTCTGCAGTTGGGGGGGGGCATTGGCGCAACAGGAAGGTTATACCTGATATGGACATGAGCGCGAGATCAGGGACTCAAAGCCTTGTAAGGGAACATCTGGTTTTATCGTGGAATCAGTGCATGCTCCTCTCATAAACACAAGCCCTGAGCCCCGAAGCTCTGGCCAATAACAAGCATGCGAACACAAACGCCATCCATCAGAGGCGAGCCTTGAGAGGAGGAGTTAACAGGGAAGTGGAAGCGAGAGATAGCACGAAAGAGAGAGACTGCAACAGTAATTAAGTAAATCATTTACAAGCAAGTGAACGAAGAAGCTTTTGATTTCTCATGCATGTAATGCACTTAATTTCCAAACTGGCATACATTGAAATTTGTCACTTTGAAGGTAAAAATGAGTGCAGCATCCCTGAGAGTCACGCTAGATTTCTGACAACAACTTTATGGTTGAAAGGACTGATTTCATCCCTGTGAATCTGGTAATGTACTCCGTAGCAACAAAAGCCATGTTTCAGGCAGTCCTGTCTTCCTCTCCCAATCACAGTGAGTGGGCCTGGGTTGGCTCGCAGAGGTAAAGGTCAGAATTGCTCCCGCTTCTTAACATGCCTCGAGCACAAGCCAGTGATTCTGACTGCTGTTTGTGCATTGTACAGACACAAGCTGAAAACACTGGAGTCGGTGATACTGGACAACCGGGTTTAGAGGATTTTTGAGTGAGGAAAATACAAGTTTGAGTTTAAGAAAGGATAGAGCAGACTCAAGTGATGCTGAATAAAGTTACGCCCACCTTCAACAATAATAAATATATAGATCGGAGATAGGTTTACTAATTGGAGTCAAGAAGAGCAAAGGTACTTTGCATACCTTCTTTACTGCCAGTTGCTACTTTTGTCAATTAAACGCCCAATTTTCACCAACAGACCTGAATTGAAGATGGGTCAGGTAGACTGGTAGTGGTTTAGCGCCACAAACCGGTTACAGGTCAGACAATATTTTCACGGACTAACTTTTATATGGCTTCTTTTCTCTGTGCGGCCCGATACCAAATGACCCACGGACGGGTACCGATCCATGGCCCGGTGGTTGGGGACCTCTGTTCTACAACAGTGTGACTTCATGTACTGCTGCAATTATTTCTCTGAGGATTTGTATGACGTAGCATCTTGTGCGTAACTAACTGACTAACATTAGACCATATGTCCACCCTGCAAGTAATGTAATGCATCCTTTGATTCATGTGTATGCCAGGCCAACATTTGTGGTCAGTAGCCCAATATCCTGTGCCAAATCCTCAGTATCTGTGAAGCTGTGTCATGCTGCCTGCTGCTCATATGTGACCTCAAGCCCATGATTTATCCACTTGATCCTTGCATACAAGTTCAGTGCTGATATAGGCAAGCCAAGGTCACAAAAGAGCAGTGCACTGCAAACAAGATTGAACCATTCATAGGTGAAAGGCAAAATGTCTTTAAAAAGACTGGTGGTGCACTTTTGGCAGTGAGTAGTCATGCAGTGGTACTTGACTTACTATCATCGTTTCATACGTTCTGTGACAATCGCTTATCCTCATTGCTATACTAGAGTTCATGACCCCAAAATACTGACCTTTAATTGGTCTATTGACCTGCATTCAAGTAGAGTAATGAGTAATAATCACAGATGACGCACTGTAGCCACCTGGCTAACTGCCTTGCTAACCGCCTTTTTTGTGATTCACACGCATGGAATTTGCCAACAACATTGACCTTCTTATCTTAGCGCAACAAATGTAACTAGCATAGCGCAGTTGTTGACTGGATTATCATCGGAAAGTAAGGTAATTTTCTTTTGATTAAGCTAAAACATAACATCTAAAATATGGGTCACTTCGACTCATTCTTCTATACTGGGTCACAATTGTTGCTACCGTTTGTTGCTATCTGTGATTTCTTTGATGGTTTTCTCTTGATGGTGATTCTATTACTGTTCTATGTTTTTCTTTTTTCCAATGCTGGGCTGCTGAAACAAGCAAATTTGCCCATTGTGGGATCAATAAAGTTCTATCTTATAATTTCTGCAACATCAATGCTAATTTTATTAGGTTGTCTATGGCATCTTGCATTGTGCTTTAGCATAAAGCTGCTGCTTGTTGTGAAGTTTGCTGCCAACATAGCTAGCGCCAGTAACTCACATTTTTGCTCACGACTCAACAATAAGAAATCGTCTGAGCAATGGCGTTTTACTTGTCGATGAGAGGGGAGGTTGTACTTGGTGCGGGGTGGCAAAGACACAGGTGAACAACGGCGGACAGCTGGAGAGTAAACTCAGCCGGATGGGGGAGATAACTTAGCTAAGTCTTCCTTCGCCACACACAAATCCAATCAAAACATTATCTATCACATTAAGTGCAGAGGCAGTGTGTGCATGTGTATGCGTAAGGGGGGGGGGGGGGGGGGGGCATTTGAGGTTCTGTGTGTAGTTGTGCACAGGGGGGAAGTGGTGCCTGAGCTGAGACAGTGATGGACTAAATTAAATGTGAAGAAAAAGGGGTGGGGACAAGCATTTTTTCATTATCCTTTTTAAACTTGAACATTCAACTTTATTTTTACACATTACTCAGAGTTTGAAACGTTGCAGTTATGGGATATGGCGATTCTGCTGGACCAAAGTTGGGGTTTTCATAGCACTGACTAATAGCGCTTCACAGTTTTTGCCCTTTTCAGAGGGATCTGCCCTCAGCTGCTAAACACACACAAGCCCTCCTCTGTAGCTGCGGCTGACGTCAACCGTCACTTAGCAACAGCCTTTTGGTGTAAAAGCTGCGGCGCTGACACCGTTTTCAAAAGAGGCACACAGAGGAAGACAGAAAAGAAAATGAGAACCAGAGCAGGGGGGGGAAGTAAAATCTGGGGGGTTGTTGGTGAAAATGTGCTTTGTAACGGTTAGAATGTAAACCAAAGTGGCACGAGAGATGGTATAGAAAATTAAACTGACAATGATCTGTTTTGTCTCTTCCTTGAAATGATCAACAGAAACCCATGTCTTATATCAGTTAGGTCATCTGGAGACTATTAAGAGGCAGTAAATTGGGAAAAAAAACATTTACTACATTCTTCCATTCAAGCATGGACTACCACTGTCACTTAAACATTCTCTTTCCTTTTTTCCCTGTCACTGGATTGAGCAAACATTCAGCACATGCAAGGTTCAACGACCCCTAAAGCTGAGCCACCGGAACAGTTTCCATTGTAGGGAACATATTTGTGCCTTTACAAGCTTTAAAAGAAGAGTCATTTAATGCCTGCTTGTACTGCTCTGGGAACACAACGTCTTCACTTATCTGTCATTTGATTTTAAAATAGTGGGAACAGGCTTTCAAGACAGGCAAAAAAAAAAAACCCAAAAACTTGGATGTTGATAGCGCTGCATTACTCTCGCTAAGCCAACAATTTGTGTCTCAACAAAGCAATGCAAGAATGAGCTTTTGACATCATTAAAAAAAAGAAATCAAGCACGTACAGTAGATGAGGTCAAAGGTTTTACATGGAGGACACACTGTTCCGTGGTACCTTGAAGCTAAAAGAGCTTGAAATTGAGAGCAATTTATGAGCGTGATTAACGAGTACAAGTACATAAATGAAGTAACAACATTAACGCCTCTATGAATATGCTGTGAAAGCTGTTCTGACAGCACCTCCTCAGACACCGGGGTCATTAGGGCCGGCCTCTGCTAGACCTATCATGAAAACTAAAGAGCTGCAAGCTAATTGCTGGTGATCATGACGCAAACCGTTACCAGGGCAACGCGAGTTTTGGAGTACCCGCTCTAGCATTTCCTCATCTGTTTGCACTCATACCGGCAAGCTGACAATGCAGTCATTGCATCCTGTTTCGCTCCAAACATGCCACCTCACGACACTTGACACTTTCAAATAGCAGCCTTGCGATCTCATCAAAGTGTAATCAAATTTTCTGCGTAAACTGTCCAGTCAGTGCAGATTATTTTAAAATATGCACACATACTCATTAAACAGAGGCATAAGTCACAAATGCTGATTCAGCTTCTGATGTCTTATACACAGAATGTTCCACTGTTTGCAACGGTACCTGTGTCAGTGTCCATTAAGAATTGTTTAGCAATGAATTAGAACATCTTGGTCTTCATAGCGCAATTGTTACACAAGAGCCATAACACTGCAACTCACATGGATTCATTCACTTGGAATGCAATCTAAAATCTGACCCTACATATGCCAGGGACGCTTGGACCTTTGATATTTAAATATATTCAGTGGAACTTGGTTATGATTCAACTGAAGAAAAAAAAAAAAAGGACACAATAGGCATAAGCATTTGTATAAAATGTGTGAAAACAAAAGAAAACAAAACCTTCAAAAACTAGGGCATACAAAAACCGAGGTTATTCTCTCTATGGAGTCTTATAACAAATGTTGACGTCACCTGACAAAATCTATTAAAGTAGTACTTTAAGACAAACAGGGGAAGCATCAAATAATCCATTGTAGGAAGCTAAATACAATGAAAATATTTTTTTTAAATGATTAATTTCTTAAAGTGGCCCTGCGTCATACAACTTCTGAGAAAGATTAGATTGTCTTTCATAAGATACTTTTACTTGGAAATAAAAGCGGTGCAATGCCCCATCTACTATAAAATGGGAAAGTAAAAACAGCTCTACTTATGTTCGAGAATGTTTAGCGATCAGTGGACAGCTGATAAGATCAATAAACACATTAAAAAGCGTCATCACAGACACAAGGTTACAAGTACGACAATGAAACCGTTAGATAATACGCATAATACTGTACTTCAACAACTATAGAACATTTTACATAAAAAAAAAAAAAATCTCTACTCAAATCCACTCTAGTTTACACGTATTCCTTCCGGCTTTGAAGCTTCATAATCCTGACTGAGAAATTAAAATTATATAACTAGTAGAGAAAAACTTCCCCACATAGTCAACGAGCATTTTTTTTCAGCCTTTATTCTAAATAAAATGACTCTCAAAAGCAAAGCAAAAGCTACAATACTGTCTTTTTATTGCATTAGTGTGAAGATAGAGCATTGCGGGGTCTCTCCTCCCTTCTACAGGGTGCAAACTATATTCTACAGGATGATTAATACAACTGCATTTTTTTTTTCTAGTCTTCATTTTAATCAGCCGCTGGTACGTCACCAGGCCGTGACGTCAATGTTATATCATTCCGCATGGCTTTACAGCAAGTGAACGTGACAGCCGAGAGCCGCTGCGTGTTTTCAGCAATGTCCCCCCTTCTGGCGTTTCCCTCCACAGCCCAGTCAAGCTTGCTTCTTCTCGTTGGGGAGGGGGCTTGGTTAAGTGCATTACTTACCCCCGCCTGCCCTCTTGCACACAATAACGGGGCCTTCTGTGAATTCAACACTGCATCGCAAGCGGGGCCGGCCACTGACGTTGTTTGTGTTTTTTAGACAACACCAGTGCCACTTCGTTTTCATGATAATTACGCAATATTATAATTCTTGTATGTTGTTATTTGAGGGAAAACCATTATATTTAATTGAAGGCATATTCTTTTTTTACACCAGTGAGCTATGGTAAATTGTTGTTTTTACCTAATTCTAATAAAAACTAGCTTGTTAAAAATAATCAAGAATAACTACAGCAGCATGAAAACAAATAAAACTTTGCTTAGGTTTTTATTTTTATTGTTGGAGAGCAATATCATCATTGTTTTAGAGTACATACTGTACGTAATTACAAGTGAGGGAAGCAATTCATAGCTCTGAAATAAACTGTCAATTTGTCAGTGTCCTAACTGGGGTAAAAACTAGGTTGGGCAGCGTTGTGGTTATACGGTATTCCGCGGTGTCTATAATAGCACCGATGTCACTTTCGGCACCGTCATAAAAGAAAACTGCAGCGCATGAGGACCTAATATGATAATTAAATATAATTTACTGACAGTTTTGTTATGTTTTCAACTTAATATTACTAGAACTGCAAAGTTTCCTGGCTGCATGTCTGATAATTTGGACCAAACAATTTGCGTCAAAATCTCAAACAAATACGAGTTGCCTCCCCTGCTGATCAAAGTCAGCAAAGGCACAATTATCAGCTATCTCGAAAAGATTATCCCGACTAATTATCGGTGGTCTGCTATGTGTTATTAAAGATTTTTCTTCCCCAGTCTGCTCGGGAAAACAGTTTGGGCTGTAACTGGTAAATGTTCAACATTTATGATCTATTCTTCTTGTGTGTGATACACATCAAGGTCAGTCTATCTACAGAGTTGCCAACCAGGAAGTGACCATAAGCTTACTCTGTTGCTTAACTTGAGGCGCAACTGATTGTGTTGAGTGTTTGTTTATTGTGCCTTCCAAGTCATTCACCGCAGTAAAAATGACACCACTAGTTTGCTATTCATGCCATACTTATTTGATAAATAGTTTCTATATAGTTTTATCGGCCTGTGGAATAATTGGAACCGCAACTGACGATGAGTCTGACCTTTCAATGGATTTAATGATTCGGAGTGGCACGGATGGTTTGATAAACGTGTTATGTTCTAGTTGTTTGAATAACAGTTAATCTGTTACGTCAGGCACGTTCTCAGTTCCTTGTTTGTTTTTGTAATGTTAGCATACCGTATCGTTTAGCCTGTTGTTGTCTGTTCTTGGTGTTTGATTTTGTCAAATAAAGTCCCCAAAAACGTGACTTGCACTCCGGTGCGATTTATATGTTTTTTTTCTTCTTCTTTATGATACATTTCATGGCTGGTGCGACTTGCACTCCGGAGCGACTTATATTCCGGAAAATACTGTTTTTTTTGACAGATGTAAGTAAAATTATTACACGGTGGGAGAACAATGTACAATGTGTTGTCATTTTTCACTCAAGGTTTGGAAGAATGAATGAATACATGAATGAATGCATGATAAAGTACATACCTGTGAGTATTATTTTGTTTGGCTGTGTTTCTGCATTGTTTGTGTTCAAATATCTGCTGCAACAAGGATAAAACAGAGCAACATTGAAAATGGTGTTCTTAAAGTTAGCGTTAAGAAACGAGACTTTACCAAGGCAAAGTCATTTGATTGTTATAAAAATACATCTTGCCAGTCTCTTCTCTCATTTAGTTTCCAAACTGGGGCTCGTTGTGATGGGAGTTAAATTGAAATTGCTGCCACCATCTTGTTTGGAAATTAAAGCAAAGAGAGAGCTGCAATTTAATTTCACAATCCAACCAAAAAATTCTGACCTATTCTCTTTCCAACCACATTAACACTTCACTACGCATTTGTTGTTCAAACATGTGGTCTGCCTTCTAATCTCATCTAAACCTGTTGAGTTTAGCGCTTGCTGTCATGCAGGGTAGTGACGTTGTTTGGTTGACAAAATCTGCCCACAGACAGCTGCACACGTAATCCAAACGGCTTCTGCGGTAGTTCTCGCCTCTTTGGGTGAACTTTCACACACAGGCGCGCACACTTCAAATGGTGAAAACAATACAAGCTACATATTGGACAGCTGCTGAAGACATGTGAACACCTAAATGCATTGTTCATCATTATGCCTTCAAGCACAATGCTCTCTAACACTGCTAAATCCAACCTACCGTATCCAGCGCATTTAAAATCAACTAAGAGAAACTAACTGCAGAGTGCACAGAATCATTCACATCCATATCAGATCATTGACTATTTCTCCTAACTGAACAGACGCCGTTTAAATTACTTTGTAAGACAAGCACAATTCTCTCCACTCACTCGTTGGGATTGTGCTTCTAGGGTGCGTTCACTCCGATCATTCGGAAACTCGGTGCGTTGCTCAAATTTGCTGTGGGGTTATTCAGAGTCCCCCCAAAACAGCTTGCCGGTGCCAGCATTGGAATGGGGGTACGTCTGTGTTCGGAAATGAAAGTGAGCAGAGAGCACTCTCAGAACACGTCAGCTCACATAGTAGTGCACCGGCGGCAGGATGATTTTCCAAATGTGACCGTAGTCACAATTGGCCAAGTAAAATATGAATGGACTACTGGTCCAAAGTATGCCGGTAATGAGGATAAGAAGAAAAAAAAAAAAAAAAAAGGAGTCTAAAGGTGATGGTCAATCTCCAGCTAGACACATTTTTAAAACTAAATTGATTTAGATGAGCCAGTTTTTTCGATTTTTGTATGTGTTTCGCATTAAATGTCAATATAAAAAAATATTTTAGCCTTTTTTCCGGGTCATTATTTTTTATCAGTTAATAAAGAAATCTTTTGACCAATATAAAATACTTATATAGTGATGTACTTTTCAGTCATATTGCCCAGGCCTAAAGTAAAGCAATAGTCTTTCTCATTCGAAACAATCAACCCGTGATGTACATAGCAATTTTTAGAATTAAAATCCAGGCGGGCATGAAAATCTCTGTCCACAAGAAAACACATCCCTGGGTGTCAAGCCATTTCTGTCAATACATAAAATAAAAACGGCTGACGTACGGGAATAAGATCACTGTGCTGACTAATAGAGAACAATAGAAGAAACAATGATATACAGCACTTACACAATATCTTTGCATCAGGGAGATATAAAAGGTTTTATTTGTATTTGTTTTTTCTGAGTGTGTTGATTCCCAGTCATCCAGGTCTAAGTAATCAGCAGAGATTGAATTGAGTCAACTGTACTCTTCATGTTTGTTTGAAGCTTGTTTTCTGAAAGCCTTAAAAATGACAAAAGCAATGACGCCCAACAGACATTCGGGTGGACATGTCCTGAACCAGTCAAATCAGATGCATTTGCTTTGTTGTCTCCTCCCATTGAGGCCACAGCTCCAAGGCATATTTGCATGCTATCTGGGGATTGTCATGATACGCTATGGCGTGCTAACCAGATTAAATGCCTTAATTAATTGCTTTATTTGTCATATTTGCTCAGCTGCTGCAACTCTTGGCATTCACACTCAATGCCAGTGATGAGAAGGAATGAAATACAAATATTTTGATACTGTATTTAAGTACTATTCAGGGAGAATATAAATATATTTTTTACCACCTACGCTTGAAAACAGATATCTGTACTTTCTACTCCTGACTTTGTCAAGATCAGCTCATCACTTTTTCGATTTCCACAGATGACAACACAACATATAAAAGAAATGCATAGAAAGAGTTAATGTTTGGGACTTCACTATTACCCAAAAATACAGGAGTTAAAGCAGTTCTTCTATTACCAGAACGTTTATTTTTAAAACAAGTATCCCTATATAAGTGCACAGTGGAAGTGGGTGACTCTTGAATTTGAAAACAATTTCGGCAGTAAGTTGAAGAAAAAAAAATCACGACTATTTATTGATATGATATGCATTAAAGAAAATCTGGCAAGAGAACAACATAATTTGATTGGACACACAGAGCCATTAAAACTACACTTCTTATGAGAAATTCTATTTCTCCAACCATAAAGTAAATCTGCTGTGTCTGGCTACTGAAAAACAATTTCGAAATATTGCTGAATAAATTATTTGCAATTTAATGAATAAGGTTATGTAAATTGTATTTTAGTACTAATCTAATCTTAGTTTAACCTACTTTCTACTTTGTAGCCATCTATTTTTCTTTCTTTAACACAAAAACCTGTACTTTTATTTAGTAGATAAAAACAGCGCAAGTTATTTTGCCACCTCTGCTCAATGCATTTCAGCGCATTTGCACTTCAAGTTCCGATTGAAGTGTACTTTTACATTACAGTTTACAGTTAATGAGTTGAATACGTACTTCAACTAGTCTTTTTTCATGCAAAAATATGTCTTCCTATTTTAGTATCGAGTGCAAGTACTTTTGCTCAATGCAATTTGTGTGCTTCTGTAACACTGCAGAACCTGCATTTAATCATTTTTACTTGTAACAATCAGGATGCCTACTTTTAGTAGTCTTTTTTTTTTTACACAAGTAAATGTCGTTCCACTTAAGTACAGAGTAGTACGTTTGCCATCGTTGCTCAATGCATTGTTTTTGCTTCTGTACTTATGTACATTTTCAACTCTGTAACTTCAATACTTAAGTAAATGAGCCAAATCAATACTTCTGCTTATTGATTTTGCGCTCTACTACCTCTACTCTTTGCAACCTTTGTACATTTTAGAGTTCATACTTTATGACTTGAAGTCAAGTAAATGAGTTGAATCAGTCCTCCGACGTTACCAGTCAGTTTTTCACACACAAACAAACAAAAATACTTTTACTTAAAGAGTGTGAACACTTTTGCAACCCCTACTCAATACCGCTTCTTTTAAAAATGTACTTTTATCATTTCTTCGTACGTTTAGCAGCAACTTTCCACGACACAGTTTTCCTCCTCAAGAGAACATGTGGGCCTTGTTGTTGTTGGGCCCGCGACAACAACAAACGTGGAAGTGCTTGGAGTGCCGTCGACTTTTCTTACCTGCTCCCGGGATATACACGGTAAAGACGGCCTCCGGGGCATTTTACAGCTGCCATAATAACTGCTTGAAGTTTCCCCCAGTGACACACAACTGGAGCGTCTCCTGGCTCGGATGACGGGCACCTTGTCCTCCGTGGTGGAGCCTCCGCTCGGAGCGTCTCTGGGCGGGTAACATCGGTCGAAGCCGAGCCCCAGCAAGGAGCCGCAGAGCCCGGCGACGCAGGCGAGCAACGGCCTGAGGAGCGGCGGTAGCCCGCTTAAGCTGCTGAAGGAGAGCTGCCACACCACGCTGGCGAAGAGCAGGACGAGCACGCTGTGTTTGAGCTTGAGCGTGGGGACGAGCGTGAGGAGCCCCACGCATCCCAAGACGAACAACAACCTGCCCACCATTTGTATCTGGTGCTGCTCCTCTCCCCACTGCAAGAAGCGAAGCACCACGAAGTCCCCGAGGTAGCACGACGCCGGTAGCGACAGGAGCCACCAGTGGCTGCCCTCCTCCTCCTTCTTCCTTCTTCTCAGGTAGAAGGTCAGGAAGAAGAAGGCACAGCCGATGCTGAAGAGGGGACTGGCGGACTGCGAGAAGCCCGTCAACAAAGTCCGCAAATCCCACCGCGAGTCGCTCGGCGAGCTCCGGCAGAGCAGCGCGGAAAGCGCCAAAGTCACTACGGCGCCGATGTAGACGGCGGAAACCCTGAAGACCTTGGAGCCCAGCAGGTCTTCGCCGAACAAAAAGCCCCTGTGGTGGTCCTGTTTCAGGGGGGTGACGCAGCTCTTCACGTAGCCGTTCCTGAAGCCGTCCGAGCTGCTGCTGCTGTTGCCTCCGTCGTGGTGGTGCCTCGCTTTACCGCGTGCAGCCTCTCCTTGCTCCCGCGCGGCCATGGCTCGACGACAGCGACACGTCGTCCGTCACCCCCCGCGGCAATGCCCCAATCGACGGTCTATTCTCGTCGCGTTAACGCTGGACTACATGACGGCGAACGCGCTCCATAGTCGGTCGGTCCCAGTAACATGCTCCAGCAGTGCAGTGGCACTGAAGAATCAAGGTGAGATGTTGTTTTTACAACCAACGGCCTCGCTGGCGCCGCCTAAGAGTAACAATTGGCATTGCATGGACTCGTGGTCACTTGGTCCCCTCGCCAGGGGCGTAGCTTGTCAGGGGTGGGGGGTAGGATTAGGGACGTGAATAATAATAATGGTAAAAATAAAAAAATGATAATGATGGTAAATATCTGAGTGTTTAGTTTTAATTTTAAAAACACCTCCCTCCTTGATTGTTTTTGTATTTATGTGAAGATACAAACGATACCATACACCACTATTTAAGCAGTTCATTCTATTCAATAGAAATAGAAAGCTGCGGGTTTTGGCGTTGCCTTTTTTGGTCCAACACAATTTTGTTTCTGGTAGTTTAAGCAATATAAGATTAATGACTATGCTCTGTGTTTATATACATGTCCAGACTACAATTATTACTGTTACACTACTTCGCTTTTTTTTTATGAGTTGCTGTTTTAATTTTGCGTTGTGATCTGTTCTATGTAATTGGACCTTCTTGGGATACCGTAGCAGTGATGTGGCTCTCAACATTTCCGAGTTCCACGTCACGAGGAAGTAGTGGCGACCCGAAGAAACAGCTCATCAGACGGGGCGACTGACTTTTATAAATGTAAATAATACAACTTCCATCAGAAGGACGCGTTGCAAGCAATTGGTGGCGACTCGAGGTGAATTATGCGTTTAGCCTTTGCTACTACTGATAACAATGTTGATGCGGTTTTATTTGGTGTCAGATAGCGAGCTAGCATTAGCATCTGTGTCCTCCATTTCAATCCGTTGGCCTAAAAAGAGAAACTGCCGCTAGCCAATGGTTGCTAATTGATTGTTGCCAACTTTTCATCTATTCTTTTTATTAAATGAGTGAGTGCTTGTGTTTATTCATAAAATATCTGATCTTGCTGTCGAACTGCGCGATGTCCACAGAGCACGGGGGTCAGTCAACGCGCTCCATACTACGTGTCACTTCATTCATTTGTTTACTCAAGTCGCATTTGGCATGTTAATTGTTATCATTTCGAAATGTAAGTGTGCCCTTAAAGTGATGGAACGTTTTCATTGGATCTGCACCTCTTTTAGACATATGCTATCAGTTTGCAAACAATACAAGTACTACCTGTCTTATTTATCCTGCATGATCAATTTCTTCTTAGTTTTACGTCCCAGAGAACATCTTCTTAAGCATGTGAAGATTATTTCGTGCTGATTTTACTGCCAGCAAGTGTTATACATCAGTATTATTTAGTGCGTGCCTTAATTCGTTCTGTCTGCATTATTTTCTGCACTGTCAATTTGAAAAGATGCCCTGTTTTTGGCTAAAGGGTTACAAATTAAAACATGTATAATCTGATGAATCGAACAATTAATTGACAGATGATTTAATTATTACAATAGTAATTACTTCCAGCCATAAAATGCAATGTAAATGTCGTCTTTACTGGTTATGTCTGCTACCACCGACTCACTTTACTGAATTTTGTCTTCACTGCAGGTGAAAAGCTGGTCAGTGAATCTTCCGATTCTTCAAGATCAATCCAGTCCAGCAGCAAAATGACAGCTGCGGAGAATGTCTGCTACACTCTGATCAATGTCACATCTGACTCAGAGCCCCCCTCTGAAGTTAGTCTCAAGACTGATCTGGGTAATTATTTAATAGTCATATGAGCTATAGAATTACCATTTTTTTTCTTGTATGGATGTTTCTGTGATCTGTGTTAATCATTATCTTGTTAATACTACAGAAAAGGGGGAGATTAAAGCGAAAACTGAGGCACTGAAGAAAGTGATCATCATGATCCTGAATGGAGAGAAGTTGCCTGGACTTCTGATGACCATAATTCGCTTTGTGTTGCCTCTTCAAGACCACACCATTAAAAAACTCCTGCTTGTGTTTTGGGAGATTGTGCCCAAAACCACTCCGGATGGCAAGCTTCTCCAGGAGATGATCCTGGTCTGTGATGCCTACAGGAAGGTATGGCAACAAAGTCTGGAGATTTTTGATTTGCATGACGTCCAAAATGCATCCACGATTCATGTCACGAAAAAGAGATGCTATGGTATCCTTAGAAAATCCATTCCTCAACTAATAAGGAGGTGTTATTTCAATGGTAGGACCTGCAACACCCCAATGAGTTTATCCGCGGCTCCACCCTTCGTTTCCTGTGCAAGTTGAAGGAGTCTGAGCTGCTTGAGCCTCTCATGCCAGCTATCCGCGCTTGCCTGGAGCACCGACACAGCTATGTGCGGCGGAATGCCGTCCTAGCCATTTACACCATTTACAGGTAAAAATTTAGAACCATTTATAGGGGCCATGAGAATGTGCTTTTTAATTAGAGTGCTCCAACCCCCACCCCTAGCAGTGGGTCATTTGCATGACACAAGATTTCCATATCTTAGAAGATGAAATGTCTGTAATTGATGAATTGTTATTCACACACCTTGGGAATGTTTGAATTTGTGGGAAAATGGCCTACCAATAATATTTTTGGTAGCCAAAAAGATACTCATTTGCTAATAATTATTTGATTCAGGAACTTTGAACACCTCATCCCGGACGCTCCAGAGCTGATCCATGACTTTCTTGTGAATGAAAAAGATGCAAGCTGCAAGAGAAACGCTTTTATGATGCTGATTCATGCAGATCAGGTCGGTTACACAGCGACCTCTTAACTAACTTAACTAACAGTCGTAATGACCCGACAAAATTTGATCATTTTCTCTAGGATCGAGCTCTGGATTATCTCAGCACATGCATTGATCAAGTTCATACTTTTGGAGATATTCTTCAGCTTGTCATTGTGGAACTTATTTACAAAGTAAGTTATGCCGTCAAGCGCTAGAGAAATTGCCAGCACCCTAAAAATCTTGTTCTTTTTTCCTTATAAGGTGTGTCACGCAAACCCATCAGAGCGTGCTCGCTTCATCCGTTGCATCTACAACCTGCTTCAATCCTCCAGCCCAGCTGTCAAGTATGAAGCAGCTGGCACGCTTGTAACGCTCTCGAGTGCACCCACAGCTATTAAGGTACACTGACAAGATTTATGACAAACTTGATTGAATATTAAACTGCAGAAAAATGACTGAGGTTTCATGATTCTATTATAACTGCACATCATACACCTTTACAGGCCGCTGCCCAGTGCTACATTGATTTGATTATCAAGGAGAGTGATAACAATGTGAAACTTATCGTCCTTGATCGTCTGGTTGAGCTTAAAGAACATCCCACTCATGAG
Organism: Syngnathus leptorhynchus; assembly: GCF_054491065.1. Taxonomy (NCBI): domain Eukaryota; kingdom Metazoa; phylum Chordata; class Actinopteri; order Syngnathiformes; family Syngnathidae; genus Syngnathus; species Syngnathus leptorhynchus. The sequence continues at coordinate 10,535,986 of NC_141197.1, forward strand.
CGCGTACTCCAGGTATTTGAATCTCTGGCATGACATGTTATACAGTCTTTTCTTGTGCAGTGTTTCTCATTGACCTTTTAAATAAATCTCCTATATTTGTCATTATTAAACAAATCATGATTTATTTGAAAATGTATTAACATGAATCATTATGAGGATTTTAGTCGCGATGCCACTGCATGAACAATCAGCTTTCAAACACTTTATTGAACAAACAATTACAAAATAAACTCGTACAAAGCACATTCACACGAGCTTCATCGACTACAATTGATGCCAAAGCATGCTTATTCACCGAATCCCACATCACGCACCAGGTTAGGCGGCCACCTTTTAATATCAGATGTTTTGCATGAGCATTGTTTTTTCTTTCAAAAATCATAAATCAATCAAAATGTGAATGTTCAAGCCACTGGGTAATATGTAGTACGTACAGTATAAATCAATTCTAAAATTATGTGATAGCTGCCGTCGTGTGACAGGAAAATGTCTAGTAGATGGCTGTGTTGTGGAAAACAATTGCTGTACATTCATTGGAAAAAATATACTAATATGTACAAGTAAATGTTTCATGTATGGTGCAAATGTGTGACACACTGTTGTGATGGACGATAACCCCTGCTTCCTAAACTCAGGACCTTGTGATGGACATCCTTCGTGTTCTTGGCACTCCTGACCTGGAAGTGAGAAAGAAGACCTTGCAGCTGGCCCTGGATCTTGTGTCATCACGCAACGTGGAAGAGGTCTGTCGAGTCGCACGTGTTCCATTTTCAACTCTGTGCTGTTTCGAATGTATGTTGTTGTGTTCCTTTTCAGTTGGTGATCGTTTTGAAGAAAGAGGTGATCAAGACAAACAATGTCACTGAACATGAAGACACAGACAAGTACAGGCAGCTGTTGGTGCGCACTCTTCACTCTTGCAGTGTGCGCTTCCCTGACATGGCGGCTAATGTCATTCCTGTGGTGAGCTATTTTCTAGAATTGTCTTGAAAATGATGGCAAGCAAAATGATGTTTCAGCGTTTAATGAGTCATATTTTGAATACAATTTGACACATTTTCAGCTGATGGAATTCTTAAGTGACACCAATGAAGCAGCTGCCGCTGATGTGCTGGAGTTTGTGCGAGAAGCCATTCAAAGATTTGACACCTTGAGACCACTCATCATTGAGAAGATGCTGGAAGTCTTTCATGCCATTAAAACTGTCAAGTAAGTCTTTACCATCAAAGGTTACTTGGGGGAAAATGTTCCTTTACAGTTCTATAAACCAAATGTAAACAAGGATAACATTCTTGTCGTTACAGGAGCCAGTGCTTAGTGCATCATGTTCAGAAACAGTGCACACACCAACTACTGTTCCGTTTTCGACCACACACAGGAAACAAGGCACATTTTTCACAGTACAATTCATTCGTCATTTTCCTTTATAAAATCCATCATCACTGCTAGCATTAACTTCATTGCGTAGATGACATTTATGAGTCTCATGGTTATGTCCCTGAATGTAATCCTTGTTTTCAGGGACAGTACTGAAGTACAGGCCACCAAATTAACTAGCGATGTTCAAACTTTTTTTTTTTCTCTGACCCTCTCGATTTTTCCACATGAAATTCCCCGCAAACTGGATGTGACAAACAACACTTGAGTAATTGTTAAGTACTGAATGTGTTTAAATGCACAGCCGCTAAAAAAACCCCAAAAAAAACAAACTAACGGCGCTAAAAGCAGCTGACATATTACTTTTGAGTGAGGTTCTACTGTACTTTATTAGTACCAGTACGCAGTGCGACTCTGCTAATCAGCTTGTGATCATGTGCTTCTCTACAGAATCTACAGAGGAGCGCTGTGGATCTTGGGTGAATACTGCAGCACAAAAGAAGACATCCAGAGTGTGATGACAGAAGTTCGCAGATCACTGGGAGAGGTAAACGTGTCCCATAACGTGTTGTGTAGAGCTCGCAAATTAGGTAACCAATATCTGACATGCTCTCTCACTGCACAGATTCCTATAGTGGAAAATGAGATAAAGAAAGAGACAGGGGAGTTGAAGCCAGAGGACGAAGTGACTGCTGCTCCAGCCCAGAAGCTGGTTACAGAGATGGGCACTTATGTAACGCAGAGTGCCCTCAGCTCATCTAGGCCTTCCAAAAAAGATGAGGATAGGTAAAAAAGGAATCTTTGTACATTATTTTGTCAGCTCACTCATGATCTGTTCTTGCTGTTCAGGCCTCCACTGAGGGGTTTCCTGATGGATGGTGACTTCTACGTGGCTGCCTCTCTAGCCACTACCCTGACCAAAGTGGCTTTGCGCTACGTTGCTATTGCCCAAGACAAAAAACAACAAAATGTATGTTTGTTTTGCTGACATTCGTGACTCAGAATACAGGTCCAACTAACCTTACTTTCCTTGTCAGTCTTTTGTTGCAGAGGCCATGTTGATCATGGTCACCGTGCTGCATTTGGGCAAGTCATCGCTGCCCAAGAAACCAATTACAGACGACGATGTGGACAGAATCTCCCTGTGCCTCAAGGTGCTGTCAGAGTGCTCGCCACTCATGAATGACATTTTCAACAAGGAGTGCCGCAAATCCCTGTCACATATGCTGACTGTCAGACTGGAGGAGGAGAAGCTTTCACAGAAGGTAATAGCTCTTGAATCCAACCTAATGACAGTCGGCACCTGTGAATATTCTCATTCATGCAGCTCATTGTAGTGTTGGGAATTGGACTGTTTTTATTCTCTTGGAAGATGCACTGCTTCTCAACTGAGCAGCATTAAGCATTCAAGCCACCGTTGTGTGTATTTGTCAAATATGTTTTTCATATGGTCTGGAGACTTTGGTAATGATTAACAGATGCCTATTGATGGCGACATTGCATGCTGAATTAAACACTAACGATATATCTAAAACGTCTCACAATTATGGGCAACTCTGCTTTGAAGACGGGCTGGCAGTGAATGAGTTAAGTTACACCATGGAAGAATATCTCATTTTATTTCCCCTTATGAGACACCTGTTATTTGGACAATGTTGGGTGCAAATGCCATTTTCTGTCTTTTCCCTCCCCAATACCAGAAAGAGTCTGAGAAGCGTAACGTAACGGTGCAGGCGGACGACCCAATCTCCTTCATGCAGCTCACAGCCAAAAACGAGACGAGCTCGAAGGAGGACCAGTTTCAACTCAGTCTGTTGGCTGCTATGGGCAACACTCAAAGGAAGGAGGCTGCTGATCCCTTGGCTTCAAAGCTCAACAAGGTGCCGATTCCTTGTGTCAGCAACAGACAAAAGTCTTCACAAGTTGAATGACAACTTAAAGCAAACAATCTTTGCACTTTCTTTTTTTGTCTGCGCCCCTTTTAGGTGACCCAGCTGACAGGTTTCTCAGACCCAGTGTACGCTGAAGCCTATGTCCATGTCAACCAGTATGACATTGTACTGGATGTGCTGGTGGTCAATCAAACCAGTGACACGCTCCAGAACTGTACTCTTGAGCTTGCTACATTAGGTAAGTTCCGGTCACTGGCAAGTCATCTTTATTTCATTTCATTGTGCCGTTTATTTTACTGAAGTCCTTTATCCGCAGGTGACCTGAAGCTTGTTGAGAAGCCTTCCCCGCTTACTCTGGCCCCTCATGACTTTGCCAACATCAAGGCCAATGTCAAAGTAGCGTCGACTGAAAACGGCATCATCTTTGGCAACATAGGTAAAAAATATACACATACATATATAAGATATATTTATATTCAGAACATTTTATTGCAACGTGTTTCTTTATTTTTTTGTCCCCCAGTGTATGATGTGTCTGGAGCTGCAAGCGACAGGAACTGCGTTGTCCTCAGCGACATCCACATTGACATCATGGATTACATCCAGCCGGCGTCCTGCACAGATGCTGAATTCAGGCAGATGTGGGCTGAGTTTGAGTGGGAAAACAAGGTGAGCTTTGAAATTTTGCTCGCCGCTGGTGTAAGGGACAGCCCTGCCACGAGTATGGCATTATTAATTTGTAAATCTGTAAACTTGACGGAAACATGATGATTTATGTACAATAATTACTGACTGGTTTTTACCTCCTGGTAGGTGACAGTGAACACAAACATCACTGATTTGAACCAGTACCTTCAACATATCCTCAAGTCCACAAACATGAAATGTCTGACTCCAGAGAAGGTTTGTTCTCTCCTCAACCAATGTGTTGGATATGTGCTGTCCTCTTGTGTGTCACTTCAAAATAATCCTTACTTTATGGCAACATGGTGGACACATGCAATTGCGATTGTAAAATGTTTGTATCTTTGTCTCTGATCAACTAGGCATTGTCCGGCTTCTGTGGTTTCATGGCCGCCAATCTTTACGCCCGTTCCATCTTTGGCGAAGATGCCCTGGCGAATGTCAGTATTGAGAAGCCCATTCACCTGGGGCCTGATGCACCTGTCAATGGACACATACGCATTAGAGCCAAAAGTCAGGTGGGTCACTGCGTCTCCACTATCAGTTGTCTTGTAAAGTATTGATGTAACATTTAGTACAGTGGTTTTGTGTCGCTAAACGTGAAACAACAAGAATTACACGTGTATATAAAACAACCACACAGCTTTGCCATGACCAAAGTCTGGCAGTTTAATGCAAACACAATTATAACGCCATTGACGCTATTAGAAATTAGCATACATGTTACGGCGTTATAATCCTTTAAGCAATGAGTATTTGAACACAAATGGTGCTGCAGCATCACAAAGATACTGTAGATAATGTAAAAATTTGAATATGGTGGTTTTTATAACCATAGAGTGCTATTTTATATTAAAAACAATACCGGTTTTTGGGGGGTGGTTGCTGCTGCATTAGATTAATGGTATTACATTCCACTAAAATGGGGGGGAAATGATTTCATGTTTTGAAGTCAAAGAACGTGTTTGAAGCTTAAGTCAAGGCACCATTGTAAATGCAGCTTGATGTCATTACCAATCGAATGGAGTCTTGTTATAAATCATCCCTTGTCTGTTCTGCAGGGGATGGCCTTGAGTCTGGGCGACAAGATCAATCTCTCCCAAAAGAAGGCCACTCTCTGAAAGAACTTTGAGTGCTGCTTGACCCTTCAGACTTTGTAAAAGTCAGCCGCTCTTCTACGTATCATCCTTTCTGATCCCTTGCATCTCTGCACATTTACAACTCTGGTTGCTCAGTTGCTTCTGTGCTGTTTTTTACATCACTGTCAATCTACTCATTCCTGATTCATTTTGAAAAAATTGTCCATTAAAATATCCATACAAAATGTATTCATTTGTTGATATCCTAAATGATTGCCTCAGCATTAATTACAGTTCACATTTTCCACCTTTGTGTACCAAATTACTTCTTTGAAAGACCTACCACTCATAAAAGTTGGAATATACTATATGTAGTTCAGTATCTTCCTCAAATGGTGGCTCTATTTTTTTCTTAAACTACAGAAAAGCAGTGGTTTTACGAGGGGAAAAGCTTTTTTAATGGCTTTATTGATACACGTTTGTTTTGTAACGTTTGATTTTGATCAGTTGCAATAACTTCTGAGAATGCTAATTTGATATAAAAAAAATACTGTAAAGCCATAGCACAGTATTGTAGTAAATGCTGTATACAGTATTACAAGCTGTAGGCTAATTCTTGTCAACTCAATGGCAAAGATTAGCATCTTTTCCTTCAGAATGTTACAGCAGTCAAGTCAGCTTTACAGATTCCACATTTGATGTGATTGACAACAATGAAACATGCAGCTGTCACACATCGTGATGGTTATTGCTGTCATCTAGTCAAGGAGCACAATGTCTTAGGTGTCGTTTTGGGTTGTGGCATTTATTAATCCACATGGATGACTAATTTGGTATCCTGTACCGTAGAAGTAATTTGAGGAATTGCGGGATTACTTTTGGAAAATAGTACTCATGCATTTGTAATTTAACATTTTTTGTTACAACAGAAAGCCCTTTTATGTATTGACTGCAGATCACAGTCAAATGAAATCCACGTGACTTGCAACCACACGAATTGGATTTCAGTATGTGACATTTGGAGGGGGGTCGACTTTGACATTGGGGAATGCAGCTAATGTGCCAGTCATTCTTTGTGCGGCAATCACAGTAGCTTGATTGTTTTAGGCATTCATAATAAACCGTGCATAAAGTCATGCACGAACACAATGTTACATTAAATATTAAATTCAATAAGATTTGAAGGAGACATGTTCAAGCTTAAGTAGAGGGAGTCCCACATGAAGCTGCAAAGCTTAGGAACAAACTCCAGGCTATAATTGGAATTCCTCACATGCCTGATATGTTGCACAGTGTGAGGCTGATGTGGAAATTCTCCTGTCAAGGTCCTGCAGTGCACAGTGACTACATGAGATACAGACCTCATATCTGAGTCACTAATCTGCAAGAAAGTTAGTCATTTCGCAAAATAACTAGTTTGGACTGAAATGCACGGGCCTGCAGTTTAGAATTTAGTGACACTAGATGGCGTCACGGTCCTCAGTAAACACTACAAGTGTCCTGAAGCGTGCAGGATTTGACAAACTGGCATTGTTAACATGCCTGAGGTCACACGTACTGCCGGTAAATGTTAGCATCAATGGAAATCCATATCCAAGGGGCTCGCTGATGGTGTCGGGGTACACTCGCCTGTCTTGTGTGCAGGCACCATGAGTTTGATTTCTGCAATGACGTTGTGCACGTCTGTGTGTGACACGGATCAATTTCCAAGATTGCCACGCCCATGGAGCCGCACCTCACCTTTTACAAAAACATTCCAGAAAGTTAGGAAACTTGGACATAAGTACAGTTTAGCTTGAGTGCCAGTGCATGTTGCATGTTAGTACGTACGTATATGGTATGCATGTTACTTTATTTACATTTTGTATTTTTATTTTTTATTTTAAAAAAAACCCACAAAAAATGTAATGTTTTAGCAGAGCTGGAATTGATGAATGGCATTTCAATTATTATTATTATTATTATTATTATTATTATTATTACAAATGTTGTTGTTGTTGTTAGAGGACAGCGTGAGCTGTGCCACCAATGCATGCATACAGGTCAGTTGTATTTTGCGCGTGTGCGCGTGGGCGTGTGTGCAATTACATGCACGCGGGGAGCCCCCTATCGATAGACGCGGGTACTTCACCGGCTGACGATCACTTCTCCGGTCTCCACATCTTGGTGAGCGACGCAGGCTGAGACAGGCAGTCAGTCAGGTAGTGTGGTCGAGATCCAAACAGGATCACTCGTATGGACCGGCGCCCGTAGCGACCTGCGGGACTACTCTGTGCTCCTCCACGCCACCGACGAGCCTGTTTCGGCATCTTTCTGTGGGAGCTGCCGCTCTCTCTCTCCAGACTGCGTAAGGCCTCCCCGGTTGAAGAGGAGAAAGTGGGGCTTGGTGAGGCGAAGGCGGTGGCGGCGAAGTGTCCTCGATGGCAGGCTGGAAGGACGGCTCGGTGCAGGAGAAGTACCGGTTGGTCGTGGTCGGAGGCGGCGGTGTGGGCAAATCGGCCCTGACGATCCAATTTATTCAGGTCAGTGAGGCTGCACTCCCTTGGCTTTGGGTGCCCAAAACACGGAATGAGGCCGGACGGAGCCCCGGTGAAGCGGGCACCGGCGGGGGTTTGTTTTCTCCGCCGCTACTTTGCAGAGGCCTGCAGCAACTTAGCGAGGGCTTGTTTGTTTGCAGAAATTCAAAAGCTTATTTTTGGAATCTTTTTAAAGGCATAGCTGTCAGATCAAAATTGTCGACGCCTGAGACATCCCCGGCTACTTTGCACTTCGCTAGTTAGACGAAAAGGGGAAGTCGATTTGAAGCAGAGGTGGCAAAAGTAGTCAAGTACTCCACACGCTGGCTGTATTTATGTAGAAGTCAAAATTCTTGTGCGGCAAGTATTGACTCCGTAATGCACTCAAGGAGATGAGTAAAGGTCTATGATTTATACAACTGGAATAATAATTTAAAATAATGCGCAATTAACTTACAATAAATTGGTACATCAGTTTACAAATTTAATTAATTGCCCTCATATCAAATAAATTTCTCTAGTCACATGAATGGAAATCTCATTAATTTGTGATATTCCTTAAAAAAAACACAAAATGATCAGGGGATGCTTTGAGAATTATTGTCAATTGATTGTCTATGTGAAGCCCTTTGAGACTGCTTGTGATTTAGGGCTATACAAATAAACTTGACTTGACTTGACTTGACTTTGAAAACTTGGCACATTGGAATTAAAAAAACTGCTTTTTCACACCAAAGTTAATTTGTCATCAATAATGTCATTTGTTCTGTGCAAACGTTTCTTCATCGAAAATATGTCTTAATCCTGCAGAGCCACTCCCCCCAGACATTGACATTTTTCATTCAATACCTATTTTGATCATTTGACCCTGGAGGAAAAACTCTGAACTTGCAGTGAAAAGGAAAACAAAACTGCTGGACATGCTACTGTTGCTATACCTTGTATAACTTTGTTAACTGATTTACAAAGTATGTTCAATTAGCCCACAATAACAACTGAAGCAGAATATGCCGATGTATTTTTTTTCCAGATCAGATTGCTCTTTATTTATCAGCAAAAACTCATGTTTTTTATTTATTTTTATTTTAAGACAACATATTCACTGAAAACTTCAACAAAAAAATCTCTTAAATAAGGCCATGGGTGAGGAGAATCTTGCTTCTCTGAATCTGTTGCTGCCCTTGTTAATGCTCACGGGCTCACCTTCCTCCATGTCATCTTGACCTTTCTCTATTTACGTCATTTTTTTATGTGGTGTCATCGTCATCTGAGGTTGAATAAGTGCATCTCATATCTGTTTTCGAATGTCGAGGATAAAAGTTGTCAGAAAACTTAACTCAAAGTACAGATCGTGAACTTTTCGATTTGAAGTTATTTATGTTTGTATGTAATTCCCACCATTCTCCAGTCAATTCTGATTTATATCACTGTTGCTTTCAAGCTACAGTATAGGTGAACCAACAACACTCAATGTCGGAGCAAAAGCTGACCTCTTGTTGCCTTTTGCCCCCACCCCACACACCATAAGAACATCATACCAGCATTCAGAGAAGAAAAAAAAAGTCTCCAGCTAAATCACATGAGAAATATGCTCAAGCCCACATGAGGGGCAAATTTGTCCTGCTCGACTGATTGCAAGTAAGCAGGCACAGCAACACAAAGTCTCCAAGAAAAGATTAGCATTTGATTTCAGGTGACTTCCACAAAATGCAAGGCATCATGGACCCCCTATTGGTCTTAGGGACCACCCACCTCTCCAATGATAATAGACAGGACTTTCCATCCAGCACTTACTAAATGTCACATCTGTGTTAAAGATATAAGCTGTTGATTGCATTCCAACACTTTGCAGACTTAAGCGGCATTGCTTCGACCTTCCTTGCCCTCATCGTTGCCATTTTGTTACCCCCATTTACAAAACACAATATGACAACTTTGCCCTTTTCAGTGTGTGTGGGTGTGCATACGTGTGTACGTGTGTGTGTGTGTGTGTGTGTGTGTGTGTGTGTGTGTGTGTGTGTGTGTGTGTGTGTGCCTTGTGTTAGTACTGTATAACTGAGGCCTGGCTCTTGCTTCCAAGAGACGAGACTAAAGGCAGCTGCATGTCTCCACGCTGTAAGACACAATGGTGGGCTGGCACACGTTTCAGAGTGGGGGTGAAAAGCTTGTGGTGAATGTGTGTTGGTATGAGGGGGGAGTTGTGTCTAATGAGGGTTCAAAAAGCTCATTAACTGCATACCAAGTAAAAAGGGATCAGATAGCTGTGGCCCAGATTCTTGACGTAGCCCACTGACCCTGCTGCCCCACACGTAGGGAGTATTTAAAGAATAATGTAAAAGTTAGCACGAGCTGATTGTAACGCACCTCAAGTCAGACTTATGAGTACAATGGAGACTCGGTTTTCAAACACAATCCGTTTCAGGCTGTGAAGTGAACGAATCATATTTTCCCATTACAAATAATGGAAAAACAATTTTATCCGTTACAAGACATTAAAAAAACCCGCCTTTTTTAAGCATTTTTACATTTGCGCATATTTGTCCTATCGCGCAACTGCAGCGCTCCGCGAACGCTCAACCGTAGCGGGTCGCAGACCGCGCAACTACACCGCGCTGGTCGCATTATTGTGACAGAGTCGTCGCTGAAATTTAGAAAATATTTTGTAAATCCTTATGTACTTTCCAAAATTTAAGTGGACATCAGTGCGTAGGGAGCTTAATTTGGTGCGATCGCGCAACTGCAGCGCACCAACGAGCGCGCAACCGTAGCGCCGCCGACCGCGCAACTGCACCGCGCTGGTCGCATTATTGTGACAGAGCGGTCGCAAAATTTTTGAAAATATTTTTAAAGTCTTAATAGACTTTCCGAAATTGAAGTGGACCTCAATGCGCAGGGAGCTTAATTTAGTCCGATTGCGCAACCGCAGCGCGCCGGCCGGGCGCTCACTGTCGCATTGCTTAAGGAGCGTCTTTGTGTTTTGTGTTTTGTGCGTCTTTACCGCTCCCACTTGCTTCCTTTGGAGGCTTGATTAGCGTTGGTGCAATCCTCAGAGTAACGAGAACGTAAAAACGAAGGGAGTCAGTTGGCATGCGGGTCCTCTCGGCTCATCTCGCGAGGTTCGACAACCGAATTTCGTCCGACATCTGAAACAAAGAAATCTCAATTTTTTTGTTCAAATACCGATTTGTTCGAAAACCGAGGCTCCACTGTATAGTGAAAGCATCTCTTTTTTTTTCTTTCCCCAAATAACGGATAAGTGGATAAAAAAATAATATCTCATGAATATACAAGGGAGTCCCATATTTCACTTGAATTAGATTTTATTCAACATATGTTGGCCAAGAATGTCTATTAAGAAAGTTTGGCTGTTAAAATATTGCAAAGGGTAATAAGGGTAATAAAATGTCTTCATGTTAGTTTATGGATTTCTGTATTTATTGTTTCTTGGCTAAAGTTTGGTGCAACATTTTAAAATGAACGTTTTCATTTCATACTGATTAGAGCATTTGACTTCAAGTGCTATTGTCATAGTTATTGTCACACTTATTATATCAATATAATAAAAAATAAGGCCTGTCACTATTGCCCAAAGATTTCTCCCATGATATAATTTGAGAAGTAAACTGACAACAGAGTATGACTGCCATAAGGTTTGGGATCAGTTCATCCGCCCTCGTGTTCCTCTGGTGTAAACGACGCTGTAAAAGTGAGCGACAAGGAGATGTTGACAGCAACAACCTCTTCCGAGCTCTCGTGCCAGGGGAGAAGACCTAACAGCTGCTTGTGAAAGCGAGGCTTTCCCCAAGAACTGCGCAGAGAAATTGGGAGGGAAGTGGGAGGGGTCTGGGCCAGTCTGGGTGAGATGATGTTAATGGTCATGGACCATGTGGAATTTGGCCCTTTGGCAAAGGAAGTCACTCTGCTGTTACTGCACGTACACCTAGGACCTCCTCGATTTGGATGGAAAAACTTGACCTGCTTCCTGAATCAATGGAACATGTATGGGTGTGGGTGGGTGTGCGTGTTGAAGTCTTGGCAGAGTGTTTGTTTTGCCAAAAATATAAAGTACGTAATACATGTTCAGTATTCATTTTTATGATTTGTTCAAAGTTGCTTATCCTGTTTTCAAAATAGAACAGAGAGAGAAAATGACAATACTGATAACCCTCAATGTAGGAAATGTATACTATTATCTTAAAATGACCTCGACTAGCGAATGAGTTCCAACAAAGCAGACGCTCACCCATCATCAGTTGTGAAATGTGTCACTTGACATTCGCCTGTTGCATGCCTCATTGGCATTGTGCTTCATACAGTTATGCAAGGTACACCAATATTCATTGTACGCGGTATGATGCAAGTACTTGACATTATAATATTTGCCGTACCTGTCGATACCATACGACAAAACTAAACATGGATGAGGGTGGGATTCGACCCCGTGAATGCAAAGCACAATAGATTGGCAGTCCATCGCCTTAACCGTTCAAAATGTCGCCTCGTCTCGTTCAATATACACAAAGCCACTTCTATTCTCACACTGCCACCTGCAGATACAAGATGTAGACCGGAAAATTGCCACTGATGCACAATTAAATACAATGCCGAAGGAACTCCTCAATGTGCAGCGTAAGTTAATTTAACGGTGGAACAAATGTAATAAGTCTGGATCTGGATATAATATCTGAATGTGATATAAAAAGTAAATAAGATTACTAATACTTTAGAGTGCTTGGATGGCACGCCCTAGCCAGTCAGAAAAAGAAAGAAAAAAAGAGAGACAGTGCTGAGGCAGGGATTTGGGGGCGAGTTAGTGCATAAAAGAGGATGTCGCTCAAAGCTATAGAGCGGTGGCCACCCGGAAGCAAAAGCGGTTGTCTCAAGCTGAGATAGCAGCGGGATGACACATCACTGAGTCATCTGACAAACGTAGAGCACAATGTTGTTTAATTTGAGAGAGGAAGCCTCGAAGTACGGGAAAGTGTGACTCACATTGGAGACTGCATGTGGGGTAGTGTGTGTTGTGTGAGTGGGTGTCAGTGTCACTCGGTTGCTTTTATACAAGAAATGTTCTCAAGACAAAGCCACACACCTCTTGACAAAGGATAGTCTTCCAAAATAATTTTATACAACGCATATAGTCTAGAACGCTAGACCCACTTGTCTTTTATTTATACGTAGATTGTGTTAAAGATTTTTGACATGGCATCTACTCTGCAAGTTTCTGTATGTAATTTGATTTAATTGCTGGTCTTGTTTTGCTCTGATTGGAGTGAACAGTGAGATCATTTTCTCTTGCTGGTTCTAAGGTTAAAATCCGTTTTCCTTTTTGCCACCAGTGATACCCTCTTGGAGCAAAAAAGGGAAAACACTGACTGAGCTAAAGTGACGTAAGATGTTAGCAAATCTTGTGAAAGTCACATGAACTCATCTGGCTTTTGAGGCTTAATTTTCCAGGAATTGTTGGTTGAACTCTTAAATTGTACCACTGGGGTATTCAAATTTCTGTTCCCTTGGCTCCAGAAAATACTGTTAAGACCCGAGCTGTTCACTCAATAACTACCAATTATTTTCAGAGAAGTGGCGCCTTCGTAATGAGTCGAAATGAGATCAAGGCATACGATATATTGAAAGGTCGTAAACATTTAGTTATACTCAACAACAACCATATGCATTTGATATAAAAAGTCTACACCCTCCCGTTAAAATGCCATTTTTTGTGATGCAAAAAAAATGAGCCCAAGATAAACGGTCAAACAACTGCAATCACGGTTAATGATCAATGACCTCAATTATAATTGCCCAATTCCCCATTGATTGCAGTATTCTGTTTCAGCCTCAGTTGAATACAACTGTAGAGATGATCAGAGTTGTTTCAGCCTGATGCCATGCATCACGTATAAATGTGCCTTGCTGGATATTAAGAAGCTCCATATATGCTTACATCTTGTGATCTGAATATACTGAGCAGAGCACATTTATCAGTTGGCGTGAATGTGTGCTGGTACCAACCATGATGGATTTTAATCCAAGCAGTGAACTTCAATGAATATTTGAATGCATACTCACAAATTTTGGGTGAATGGCTCAACTCTGGTTACTTTTAGAGTCCTTAAATACATGAGAAACATTCCTTTTACTGAGGTAATATACTTGAACCTGGCAAAATGCCATGCAGCATACCAAAGGAATGCACACGCTAAAAGGGAGTTCAGGATCTGTAAAGACACACCCACCCATCTGGTAACACTCAAGAGACTAGCTGGTCGCTCCTTTTACTGCGAGATAATGAGAAACTAATGAATATCCGGGGAAAAATGCCACTCTGTCCATGCTACAATACAAACAGACTTGTATTATTCAACCTATAGTCTACGAGTACACCATTAGGTGAACTTGTATAGATAATTAAAAGTGGATTGTTTTTGTAATTGCTCATTTCGCATCATTTTTTTCACGCTAAAATGGAATGCCTTTTTTTTACGTTTGTCACGTGAAAGAATACCGATGGCCAGTACTGATGCCAGGTATCGGTATCGGGCCAATACATCCAAATGACAATGTATCGGGACTCGTGAAGGGGGCCGATACCAGCCACTGATACTTAGGCAAAAATAATTTGACATTGAATAAGACCTGGCCAGTAGTTGGCGCTGTGGCCATTTGACCCATTGGTGAATCATCATATGTGTCAGAAGGACCTGGTCCACAAATATTTGTCATGTACATTACATACGTATTTACGTATTTAATTTTATGTATCATAAGTACAAGTGGTATTGGTACTTGGTATTGATGAGTGCTCAAGTGATTATTGCCACTGGTGGTATTGGACATTTGTGCTGTTTGTCCAGCTTGTGCATAGACTGTGTAATTGCTCTATACATCGTATCATCAACAAAATATCATCATAATATTTGATCAACATTTAGATCCAACAATCTCAGTCAACATTGTTTTCCCACAGTATATAAACTGGTAGTGCTCAAACATGTAGTCCTACCTTGCTTTCCGGTCACTGAGCCTCAGAGTCAGGCAAACAGATGAGGCGGCGAGATGCTTTGTGTTGTTTTGGCAATTGTTCCGTGTCTCTGTTTCAGAATAACTGGCAACAGTATCAGGTCGCACATCTCACAGTCTTTGCACAGTCGCAACAACTCCGGCGATGGGAAAATGACATGTTGCTTATTTTAGCTTCTCACCCCCACCAATTACAAAATGGAACGCTCAAAGTGTATGCACAGGGCTTCTCATAACCAAAGCCCACTGTATGTTCATCAGTATTCTCAGGCGGCTTTCACACCTATATTTTCCTTTCCCGATTCCAAATCAGTTGTTGGAATTGGTTGGTTTCTCCCAGTTCGCTTTCTTTTTAAATTGTAAAGTATCCGAGCAAACCACAATGCATCGGAACAAAGCAGCAGTCAACAATTTGTTTTTCTATAGGGATGCAAGTTGTCTACTTATTTATACTATTATATACTAATTTACAACAAATTTAGATAAATGACAAACTAACTATAATATGGAATCTGTGTTGCCTAAGCTTTTATCAGTCAAATGAAGAATGAAAATATCTCGTAAACTTTTTACTAGAAAAGTAGTAAAGACAAATTTTACATCAGCATTAAAAAAGACATTTTTAAATCAGTCAAAAACGCATGTTGGGCTACTGAGAAAAATTTGCTGTTGACCGGTGGAATTGGTTCCAAGAATGTATTGATGAGTGAAGTAATGTGCTACACCCTCTTTTTAATGTGTATAATCATTCTATAAATACTATAATGACATTTTTGCTTATTTTGTGTGTGGTTGTCATGGCGTTAATCATTAAAAACTGATGGGAGGAATGATTATATGTATTTAGCATATTCAGTTGGGCACCTTTGTACATGCTGTCAAAAAAGGCATATTTCATACCCAAATTATGGGTTTTCCCCTTCAGGGTGAGCCATATTTTTTGTTTGCTTTTTTTGTTGTGGCCACCATTTTTTTTTTTGCAGACCCCTCATGCATTTTAATGCCCGACACTTATTATGCCCCGCCCATCTGTTACATAATACTATGCACAAAAAAACTGGCTTTTAGTATGGTACAGCTTGCCTAATGTGAATAAGCAACAGTGATTGTCAATAACAAAATATGGCTAATTTAGATAGTTGACTGACTATTTTTTCATGGTCTTGTCTTGAAATCCTTTTCTTTCATTAGAATCAAAGATGAGGTCATGGACAGAAATGCAGCAATGTGGCAATGATGTCATTGCTTTACCAGAAGATAACACTTAGCAAGCACCCGATCTGATTGCTCTGATGTCATCCTCAACGCTGTTTACAGCCCCTTTGGCCGACATATTTTCTTAGTCATAATATAATAACTTAGAATGGGCACAGATAAATCAATTACGAGTAAACCTTGTCTTGAAGCAAATAAGGCAGTCTACAAGTACAAGACAAAGTGAAACATTAAGATAACTTGAGCTTTGAATGGTTGTTTTTGAAAGGCACCGGTGCTTCTTGTCCATGCCTGGTGTTGGGCTGGCTGCCAGACAGCTGGTGGACATTTGGCGTTGTCTCATGCACAAAGTGTCCAAGTGGACTGTGGGACACCTGCTGTCCATCAGGGGAGGTGTGGCCTGGGATCATGCAGCTCCTCAACAGGTGACACTACAGCATGACTCATTGTCCAAAATGTGATCTGGATCCTTAGGGGAAGTAATCAGAAAAAGGTGTTCAAGCATATTAGAAAACAGAGGAAGTTGCGGAAATTTTCTTTCAAGTTCATCCTACCTTGTGTTAGTTAGCCTGCTGATAGACAAAACTGTGTGTGTGGCACCAGTGCAAACGTAAACATTTGACTTGCTTGAGTCACTAAAACAGCTGGCCCGTGACATTCTGATCTAAAAGGTGCAGCAACTGTACGCGATTGTGTGTCCACAGCAACAGCCGGTGCCGGAAAACATAAGGTAAAACGGTCGATTGGCACGCGCCTGTTTAGCCTTTGGTCTGGTATGTAGAACCAAAAGCGGTCCTCTTGTAGCCAGGCTGCTGGTGATACTGGTTTAAAGCCATTGGCTGCTCGACTTGCGTGCAGAGAGCACAGTCATCATGCTGACATGATGATTATCAGACATCTCAATTTTAGGCAACAAAACAAACTTGTTCTCATCCTTCACTTTAGCGTTTTCCCAAATTTCCATCCAGTCGCAAATCACGATTGTGACAACATGTCTAATCATTACGTCCTTGGAAAAGGATAAGTCGCAGCCAAAAACGCAACTCGTGATTGTTCGTTCCTCATTTTGCAACGTTAACACATATTGCTCTTGTTGTGGTACTCTAAGTGAAGAGTGATTTTGCTACTGCTCAGAACAGGGGCGGGTCTATTTTAGTGGAATCCAGGGCTGAGACTACCCGGAAATTCTGATAAATCTTTGTACATTATCACAAGGCTGCTTTACAACAAATATATCGTCGCAGTCGGGCGGAAACCCCGAACTGTCAAAATGACAACTTAACAGGAACTAAAAAAATAAATGAAATTAAAACACCACAAGAGCAAATGACTGTCCCAAAGAAATGCTTTCGTTAAGGTCTTAACCCACGAGTGATGCAATAAATACTAAAAGAATGAGGCGACTAACCCTGTGTATTAAGTGGATATTAATGAAACGGTACTTTACCTCTGTCAGTACACCTCAATGCGCTCCCTCGTTCAAACGTGTCCGACAAAGACGACTCCTCGGCCGAGACACCGGCCTCCCAGGCTTTGCAAAACGAGAAAACGGAAGTAGTTTTGCAACAGGTCTCAAACATAAGTTGGATTCAAAGCGGCAGTGTTTATCTGTTTTCTAGTTATTTTCACCGCTTTAAATTGGCTTCTATTGCGTAAAAATCACAGCCGAGGTAGAGACGGATCATTTGTATTGATTTGTGAAAAAAAAAAAAGAACTTGACCATATTTGGACTTTAAAGGCTTCCGCCGGACATAAGGTCACCTATGGACATCGATGGATTGGTTTGAACATTGATTCAATTCAAGGTGCTTTTAAGCTTCCGATTAGCCAGTATTGTGCATCCTTGATTTTTTTTCCTGTATGCAGCCCTTGGAAGAAAATGTTTAGACACCCTTGTTCTGAAGCGTGCCATTAAAAGCCAAGACCACACCAGAAAAAGGCACTTGCTTGTGGCACATGTGGTTGTAAAGGCTTGCTCATGTTGGAACTTTTCAGGACTTAGGCTGCATTCTACACTTCTGGGAAGTCGGAAATATCCCGCTTGGCGCTTAAGAGGTCCGACCTCAAAGCATTCCTGGCAAACTCAAAACATGGATGACAACCGGGATCAACTAGTACATGTGTTTTTGACGTCAATTTATCCTTATTTTTACCATACCAAGTGTTACCATTTGGTTCAATTCAAAATGCTTCACATTTTATTGTGGATTGAAAGACTAGTACAGTACACAGTTTATACTGTGTGAAGTGTATTTGATTTGCTAGATTACTATTTCATGGATTATAGGCTGTCTTGCAAGTATAGAATGATGTCATTCTATTTACACAGCTGATGCCGCTACTTCCTCCATGCTTTGCAGTGGAAACACAAGCCTGATCACGGGTTAATGTGATCCAAAGCATACCATGCCGAACATAAATGAACTTTGTGGAAAGACCGGTTTAAGACTGTCAGCAGTCTTCTCGTCCTTCTTTTTAAACCACATAACATGCAGACATATTATAGCTGAACATCCCCATACAAATTTTCATCTCATGCACATGAACTTCATGCTTCAGCCTTGGCAGATCCTTTTTTTGTAGGAATTCTGACATCTGAAAGGCATCATATTGTACTTTTCTTGCTTTACTGCTTTTAAGCTTCCGACTTGCCAGTTTTGGGCAATGCAGACCTCAGCTGGCTTGCTAACTAGATACCACAGCAGCCAGGAACATGCCAGCACTAGTCAGTCTCAATGGGTTTTCCTTCTTTTCTGTGTGCTATTTGCTCCTCTTTGGCATTTTTCTTCCATTTGGAATGTACGTTTCATTCACTTCTATGGTTCTTCAATTTGAATTTAAGATTCATGATGAATCTGATTGTCATTCTACTCATCCCTGGCAATGGAATTATTTGAGTAGTTTTCGAATATGGTCACATCATATATGTTGCATTTTGATTCTATTTTCTGTTTGGCAACTTTTCTTATGAACCAGCCCAATTAGATCTGTTATAATAGAATTTTCAAGCATGATCTCATTACCAACAGAAAATAAAAACACCTCTCAGTATGACACAACACTGCTGCAAACTGTAATCTCCATTTGATAAAGCTGTTGCATTGGATCAACATTCTAGATGTGTTATGGCTACTGAATGTATGTTAGAGGCAAGCGTGCCTTCCTTTAAAACCTGAGCCGTAGCACTGCTGTGTTTTCGATATCAATCCTTTATCATGCTAGGCCATGCTTGGAATGAAAGTGCAGCAGGATGCATGTGGGTAGAAATGAGACACAGCAGCTGTGCTTGAAGGGAAACATGCATATACATCAAATACCTTACCATTGCATTGAAGAGATGCACAGTGTAGAATTTGTAAGAAATATTCTGCCAGCTACAGGTATTGGTTGCTTCACTTGCATTGCTCAGATTTTGATTGTCAGTGAACAGCAGTTGCTTGTTAACCATTATTCATTTTCCGCCCTCTTTAAGCATTTTGTTGGAATGTTTACTTTGACACTTCCTCTCCATTATTTCCTCCATTCATATTCACATTTGTAAAACTAAAAGCCTTTGACGTAGGACCAGAGATTTATGCCTTCTTTCGGCGTTATTGCAAATGACACCAGAGGCTTTTACTCGGAACTGCTCTATCTGATCGTGGGTTGGTGTGTCACTGTGTCGATGTGCACAAGAATTGCAGGAATATTTTGTGTAGGAACAGCTCGCTGCTCTCTCTCGCGTTACGGCTCCGATGGAACTGTTTCAAATTAAAGAGGCTGGAGATTCGCATTTGGTGATTTTGTACACTGTTGCTGTTTGAAATCAGGACAATCGGTTCCCTGTGCTCACAAAGACTGCTTCTGCTGCTGCAAAAGAACCAGACCCCAGAACAGAACGTGCACATTTATGTTATTGTACACGAGCAGCACGAAGAAAACATTTTGTGTAAAGTGCATTGATAATTGGACATGGGGTTGGTGTTAAGCGGAGAAGGAGAACTTAAGTGATTTCACATGATCAACTAGAACAATAAGGTTGTTCACATAGTTTTGAGTCTTTGTGCCCTTCTCTCTAATCAGTTTGTAACCCTCTGGTGGGTTAATGTAGGTCTCCAATTGTTATTTCTGTAAAATACCGTCCATAAAGAAATTGTTTGCCGTGACCAATGTAAAGTGGCGCTTTGAGACCAGCGACCCGGTAGGAAAAGAGCCTTTAAATGTCACTTCTTTGATTTTGCACGTTTGTGGGGGTTCAAAAGTCTTCAGATTGCAGCACAGGCTGATATTTAGCTGCACCATTGAAGTCTTAATGCCAGAGGTCAGAGGAGAACGGGGGGTCGACAACCATCGGTTGGCTCGCTTGGTGGGACGTTTATCCTGCACTTTCTTCTCTTCTCCCGAACCTACCTCCACACTTTCCATATGCATAAGTAATAGGCTCAACAAAATGGCAGAAAAAGTACGCTTGTGTATGAATAACGGAGCAATCTTGAAAATGATGCAGTCAATAAACTTGCTATACAAAAGTGTGTCAGCATACAATACATAACTACTATGTGCAATAATGTTACTCAGTCATTTGCTTTAGTTTAATAGAGCCAGGTATTGACTTGCCGTCATCTAAGGACAAGGCAGTGAATAAAGCGAGTGGATATTGATCTGCACATTAGACGCACGAGAGCTTGTCAGTTACGTGCTCGGGTTCATTGAGTTGCACATCACGCTAAGGTTTCCCGCTGTAAATATCCACTGACGGTTGGATGGCCAACAAGCCCTGTGATCCTTCATCCAGGTCAATCATAGCTTTATTTTCTCCAGCAGTGTGGGCTGTCCCTCACTTATAACAAAATGTTCCCCAGCGGCTCTTTGAGCCAGCAGACTCATTGTGTGCTCCCTTTCTCTCCATGTGTATTGAATAAGTGACCTTTCTATTTTGCATGAGCTCATGGGAAAAGTGGGCCTTTCCAGCGGAAGTTAAAGCCGATCCCCTCCCCTACTTGTTCTCTTGCTCTATGTCGTGCCGAGCCTCCACGGTCCTTTCATTTTCACTCTTTGACCACCCGGGTTCCACTTCAAGTACTCGCAGTACTGCTCACACAAATTCGTCATTAAGTGGTGTGAAACTCAAAGCGCATGTGAAGGACTTGTCACCATGATAATAAGTTTCACTGTTATCGATGGCACAGTGAATTGTTTATGGATAAAGTATTGTATTTTAAGGATGGGCATTTGATAAAATTGCCTTAACTCATGCTGGGGAATTTTTTTTTTTTCTCTTATTTTATATTTCTTGCCTTGTTAGAATCCCCATGAATGCTCTAAACTCCTGCCTCCGATCCCTTGTTGTACTAAGGTGACTAAACCTGCTGGTAAAAGCTGTGTCATATCTTCACATAGCTGATGTCACTTTCTTTCCGGCTCTTGTCCAAAGTGCATCAAGACATAATGACACAACTATCAATGCATTTCTTATGCCAATCAATAATCGGCTGGACAAAATTCACCAATTTTTATGTTTTCATTTATTTATTTATTTATTTATTTATTTATTTATTTATAAATAAATCTAGATTAAATCTAATTTAATCTAGATTTGTCTTGACTGCCCGTCCCTTTTTGTTGAGGTGGCTCACAGAATCATTACATCTTGACTTGATTCTCTTTCCAGAGTACTTTGTATCCATTTTCCTCCGAGCTACTGAAAGTACATCTGAAGATCTGGAAATTACTATGTCTTCTTTCTAAATGTATAATTTGTTCTTGGTTGTTTGTCTTTCTTGGAAATTTTGTAACACTTCCTTTTTGTCTGCATCAAGCAAACCACTCTGAGTCTGAGCTCGTTTCCACACCCACGGTTCCATTACGACGGTGCTTGTGCATCTTTTTGCATTCATGCTTATTCACGCAGTGCACAAAACGAGTGTCATGAAGGACCCACAGGCGTAGAGGTTGAGTGATGATGAGGTACAGGACTTGGGACCTTCGCAAAGTGGCGACATCAGAGAAAATCCTTGTTAAGTGCTGACTGCTGACCTGCAGTTGCAATATGTTCAAGCATTTTCCATCTTAGGAAGAGAGACTTGTGATGTGTCTTGGGGCAGGAAGGCTGAAAAGAAACATGTTCAGAGCTTTTGCACACAATTTAAGGCTACATTGTTCTTTGCAACTTGTGATTTCAACGTCAAGTGTATTCAGTTCAGTTAAATGTCTGACAGAACAGAAAACCCACTAACATTTTTGTCCCTTCTCATTTTGTCATCGAAAGAATTCGTCATCAAAGAGCCACAATTAGCTGTAGCTCGTCAACGTCTCATTCTCGCCGTGAATAAAAGGGTCGTCAGCAATTTTCACAATTGTTGGACATGTCAGTTTCAAATGTGTTGACGTTTTTGACTTAGTGCATCTTGATTAGTTCAGTTAACCCAGCAACACCAACCAAACAAGAAGAAATTGGGATAAGGACCGAGATGGAAAAGATCTATATTTAGTGTCTGTAAAGCTCATTTGATGGAGAGGAAGTGGGTACATAGTGCAAGCATGGTACTGATTACACGCCTACACGTATCACCCCGTCTTGCACTCCCCGAGGCTGGCAACCAACAGTTTTAACAGACAAGATTTATTGCTTCATGTTGTGACTCTGGCACTTGAGAAAAACAAACGCGACTAGTAACAAACAGATTCAAAAATGCTGCAAGATGCTGTACAGTTGTTATTTTGTGGTAATTGTCAACTTTGTAACTCTCACGATAGTAAGTGGTGGAAACCTTAAGTCATTTTCAGGTTCTTACTAGGGATGTTCCAATCAGGAACATTCCCACTGCATTAACAACACCAAGAAATAAATGGTAAAGTCAGTCTTTTTTTTTTTTTTTTAATAATGATTCCATTTCTGTGTGTTTTAATGAGGAAACTCACACTAAAATAATGCACTTTATACAAACACACCCTATTGACATAATAGAGAATTTAACAATCATACTGCATGACTTGAATAGCTGCATGTGTTGTGTGTTTGTGGAGGCGGAGGGCGGGTGGGGGCGCTGGAATGCAGGACGGGAACTGAGTGACAGGTTTGGACTTCGGAAGGTAGGCGGGGTCCCAGAACATGTCGTCTGTGACATCACCCCCACTTGGCCTGCTGCAGAGGTGGAGTTTCCTTCCTGCAAAGCTGCCACCTTGAAACTAAGATTGAAACTATTCTGCAGATTACTTCTTGCAGGGGGCAAACATATTCAGTATGTATGTTGATCTAATGAAACATCTTGATTCTACTTCACTGCCAAATCGAGATGAATATCCACCATGTTAACAATTCCACTGGACCTGAGGAAAAATACCCATGATGTTGACATCAGCATTGGCCATTTAATCCCTTGCTTCACGGCAGCTTTATTGTTAGTCTTGAAATTCATTCAAAACTACAAGACAGGTGATAGAAAGTTGTTGCTGTTAACTTAAGAGGCTTAATAAAGTTGATGCAAATTGCAAAATGTCCCTTTGGCAATTCTGATGCCGTTCAATATAAAGTGTGGAAGCATCCTTACAGGTATCAGTGTCAGTATAGTATATGGCGATAATGTTCCCTAGTGTTCAGACTAAGACACCACGACTAATTATATTACAATTGCTATATTGTGATTTCTGCTTGAGGGAAGGGAAGTTGTCTATTTATATATTTATATCTATTTTCGATTTTGAACATGATTGGTCCTCATGACAGCTGTTCAGCGTTTCAACACAAATCTCAATCCTTGGAATGTGTCGGCCTCCTTGTGTCATTATTAACACCGAAAAATGTCAAAGGGACATGACTTCAGGTTCAGTCAAGGCTTTCCTGGTTCCAGGTTCAATCAAGGCACTCAATTTATGATTTGACTAGACCATGTGACATTTATTTAACAAAATCATTCTATTCATCCATTTCCCACTATGTTCATGCTCAGATTTACAGACTTTTGAACACCTACTACAAACAGAAAAATTACTACGCTCGAAAGTCTTCCTTTGTCACACACAAATACATGTTTTTGGAATGTGGGAGGAAACCGAAGTACAATTTTATAAAGTACTGTTTTCCCATCCAAAAACACATTGATGGTTTAAGTTAGGAAAGTAACAGAACACAAAACCTGACAAAGTCATTGCTCGCTGTCATTATGTTTAGGGTCATATTTTACTTGCTTACTGGTTGCTTCTGATGTTGTCATCTATGAAGCTATCGCAGGTGATTTTACTGGACATGACTCAGCCTTGCATGACTCAGCAGTTACTGGGAGATCTTCTGAATCATGTTGCAGTCACCTTTTGTATGGCACTGTCGACAACTGTACAAGCCAAACTGCAGGTGAGCTAGAGGAGTGTGGCGTTCCCAAATGCTGCCCGATATTGACAGAACTAGGAATAAGAGGTTGACGGCAAGCCGAGGTAGACAATGGAAGATGAAAAACGCAAGCAGCATTTTTTTTTTTTTCTCTGTCGCTTTCACTCAATTCGGGTTTGGTCATCTGAAGGCACGTGGGAGACTGGTGCAATGAAGCATAGTGTTGGACACAGAAATACTGATGAATTATTGAACAGTGGTGAATAGATGCGACTTGGGCCTTCATACAGTACTTGCATGCTGCAGAGTGTGAAAAAAGATGACATGCTTTGTCTGCAACAAGCGGCTGTGGGTGAGCAGCAAAGAGTAGGCAGAAGGAAAACACAACCATTAAGAATATGTACATATTCATAAATAAACACTAGCTACACAACAATAGTGTATTGGTCTGGAACTTAAGCGATGGCTGGCTGAGAGAAAACTGTGTGTTTACCTGCACTTTGATGATAAAGGCAGGTCACTGTTTCAAGCAACAACAGAAAGTACCACGGGGTGATTTTCTCTCTTAGCTGGTTGTTTGAAGGCAGAAACATTTATTCCCCTGACCAAAAGCACAGACATTTTGAATGTCGATGCAAATGTTTCACAAGATATGACCTAAAGTTTTTATTCTCCTCACTATATACTGCTGTTTCAATAGAGCAGTTCAGATAATGAGTGCAGTCCATTTACCATTTTATCATATTATACTTTAACAAATATATTTGAACATTCCTTAGTTTAACCTTTATCTAAATTTACCAACTTTTTTTCCTTTATTTTTCAACATTTTGTTATGTCAGGGGAGAAGTGCAACAGCCTAAGCAAAGTGAAGTGAAAAAAGAAAATATTACAGGTAATAAAGATTGTACATTATTTTAAAAGCTAGCTTCACTTATATATTTAAGTAAAAAAGTAAATTCACCAAAATTGGATCCAGAAAAGGGTTTGTTGATGGGAACTGATAAGCTGTTTGAACCCACTGATGTGCTGGAATGGATTAATGGCATTTCCATTGTTTTCAATGGGAAAACATAATTTGAGATACGAGTGTTTTCAGCTACCAGCATTGTCACGGAACAAGTTCAAATCTCACTATCTTGAGGCACCACTGTATTCTAAAGTTGTCTGAAGAACGCAAAAAAAAGTCATACGGAAAACCCTGAGCCATTTTTATAGTTCGGTGGATGGATTTTTTTGGGGTAAAAAAACCAAAGCTGCATAAGAAGCTCAAGTTCCCTAAATTGCTGATGCAATTTACTTTGTATACCGAAGTGGGATCTTCTGAATGCCTGCTACTCAAGTCTCTTCACTGTAATGACGATAGCATACAATCTTCATCAGCTGAGCCGCTGCGTCTCATGATATGCAAACATATTACTGTTAGGAAGTAAGATGGCTATCGGCGAAATGATCTATTGATAATAATAAAGCTTCTGTCATAGCTTTCCTCTTGGGTCACTGTAGGTTCACATCAGAGCTGCTGCTTTGTATTATAGGAAAGGAGCATTGTGCTGAATGGTTATCAGTCACTGTTTTGTCTTCTACCTTGTTGTGTTTTTCACTTTACTAGCAGCTTTGTTGAATGACTTGCCTTCTAGTACAAATAAACATTCAAATGTGACACTATTCTTCGTAGACTACCATTTAAATTCTTACTCTGATTAGAAAAGGGTTGGTAACATTTTCTTCATCCAACAAACGAAAAACTTACCACTAAATTTTGCACGCATCGTGCCTAATGAAAAAAAGAACGTCTTAAAGTTGCAATACACAAGTACAAAAAATAGATCTGTAGGGTCATGTTTGCACCTTTGTCGTAGACGGTTAACCCAATTGATTTCAAACTTGGGCTGTAACATCTCAGCACCTGGGAAGAAAACATGGGACCATATTTTATGATTTAGACTTTTTTGGTGTGGCACTTGGTGCAAAAGTTGTCAAACTGCTCGATTAAACAATCACTAGACACGTCACGAGTTGTGATTGGCCCATGTCACATATATTGACTGTATTTTTTTTTTTCTTTTTGACTTGCAGTCCTACTTTGTCACAGACTATGACCCCACAATTGAGGACTCTTACACCAAGCAGTGTGTGATTGATGAAAGGGCAGCCAGACTGGACAGTAAGTACACCTTGTTAATCCACATCTGTATTTGCTTTGCGCACTAATCCAATACACATACTGTAGTAGAATCTGTTGGGCTTGATATGTACTCAATATTGAAATGTCTGTCTGTGTAGTTTTAGACACGGCTGGGCAGGAAGAGTTTGGAGCCATGAGAGAACAATACATGAGGACAGGGGAGGGCTTCCTTCTCGTCTTCTCGGTCACTGACAGAGGAAGGTGAGTGACAGTTCTGTTCACGAACGAGTGTGTGCTTGCCTCTTTTCTTTCTTTGTGTGTGCGCACACATGTCTGTTTGCTCTTCGCAGTTACACCATTTTACTAGCTGAAGAGTACGCTTTTTGGGGGGGTTAGTTTTATGCTGCTTATATTGGTACAGAACACAATATTCCATGGGCCTTGAAAGATGAGTCAAAATGATATGAAACAGCTTGACACATTAGGAAACTCTGCTTTGAAAACGGCCAGCAATGAATGAATCGGCTAAACAAAACAGCTTGACCCACTCTCATTCTTGTACATAATGTAACTCTAATCGTTAAACTGTGCATAATGATATCTCAAGCAATTAAACCCAGTTCACACAGCAAGAGCATCGGTCCAACGTGTGAGGTCCCTCATAGTTTGGAAGTCGACCGACAGTTTAAAAATCTTGCTGCGTTAACCAGGCTTTAAATATGATTTCCTGCAAAAAAAATGACCTCAGGAGGTTGACATTTTCCCTCACCCATTTTACAGGTGTGTAGGTGTGGTATGAATTGATACAAGCCAATGTCTTTGTGTTCCTACTCAGCTTGTCCACTAAGCTGAACAGCCCCAGCCCCACCCACCCACAGCTCCTTCAGTATTTATGGTGTAAACAGTCGTTCTTTACTCCATTTATACCAGTCAAGTCTTTCCAGATTTGCTAGGTGTCTGGAATGCCATCCTAGGTTTATGGTGTATTTTATTCAGTTATTTGATATTATTACACCATAACCTGCCATTTATCGCAGGTGATATATTCCAGACCCACCACTTAATACAGTATGTGTGATATAGAAAGACTGTACAAAAGTGTTAAAAATAGTTTTACCGCTGTGAAATGCTTTCAACACATTCCATTAATTTAAAGCCCATTTAAAAAAAATTGGATTGCATCTCTTCTAACATCACTTTGAGGAAATAAAAAGACTTTTTCCAAAAAGACAGTGTGCTTACTTCAAGTGCCTTGATGTCACTCCTAGTTTAAGCTTACTGTAAAATTGTCACATAAAACAAGACAATTCACCATTGTATATCTTATAACCACACCATGTCATTTCCTCCAACAAAAATCCACTAGGTGTATGCTAACATATAATGTGAAATAGATCAGCTATTGATGTAAGGCTGTGTGGGTGGATTTCCTCAGTAATGTCAAGCAGGTGCACATGTACAGTTCATATGTTAATGGGAACATGTGTCACTGGAAAAGCACCATTTGCACTGACACAATACCACTTAACACACCATGTGTGTTTTCACAGCTTCGAAGAAATCTACAAATTCCAAAGACAAATTCTGCGAGTCAAAGACAGAGATGAATTCCCAATGATCCTCGTAGGGAATAAAGCCGATCTGGAGCTGCAGAGACAAGTAAGTCCAACACGCATATCTCTCCTGCGTAAACATCTGATGAAATAATATGACGCAATCGGCACCATTCGCATTAATGAAAGTTTATTTTGAACATGAAGAAAGGACAAAAACAATAATAACCCCAAATTTGACAAAGCACCTGTAATGCCATGCTCAAAAGTCTAGTAACCTACATAATTTTTTCTCATTTGTACGAAAGACATTTATTTTTTGATTATATTTCCTTCATGATTTTTAACCTCTCTCTCTCTCTAAACATTTTTTGAATCTGCATATTTGACATGGAAACGAGCTTCGCAGCTGCAGCTAGCTGCTAAAAGACAGGATGTCAACATAAAAGAGCAGCTGGAGAAAAAGTGTAATGTCAGGAGGGAAGAATGGATGGAGAGAAAAAGTGTGCTGAAATCAGGAATTTTCTGGGTGTTGGTACACAGCGATTCAGTGAGTCGACAGCTCCCTCGTATGGTGGAGAGGAGCTTTACAGCCGCAGCAGAATTCTCAAATATAAGTGCAGTTAAGAAAAATGCCTATCACCTGGAAAATTTATAATTTTATTAATACTGATAATGTATGCAATAATTTCAAAATAATAGTAACAAATCTCTTTTGCGATTATAGATGTTTTGGGCCCGTCTTTTTTGTTTACCTCTGTCTGTCTCCATCAGGTAACTCAAGAAGAGGGCCAGCAGTTGGCCAGACAGTTGAAGGTCACCTACATGGAGGCTTCAGCCAAAATCCGTATGAACGTCGACCAGGCTTTCCACGAGCTGGTTAGAGTAATAAGGTAGGTGCATGATCTGGAAAGAATGGGCACATTTAATTTTATTGTTATCAGAAACAACTCAAGATGCACCAACATCAATATCATGATCAATGCCAACATCTGTACTCATTTTTGCAAAAATGGTCCGATACCACAACACCGAAACACTTCACCAACATGACACATAGTTTCCAGGTAGGAGTGATGTGTTGTCCCAAATGCGAATGACACATACAGTAACACTCTTCATAAAAAAGAAACTGCACCACAATTTCAAAACATTCCAGAGTTACGAGAAGAAAGCAATTGTCTGATGATTTATGACTTGAGTAGTCCTCCCACAGTTTTATTTTCGAAGACAAATGCCCAGTGTCCCAGGCTAAGTGAAATTTGTGTTGGATGTTATGATATCAGCACAGTAATGACAAGGTGTTACCATCAGAATTCCATAATGACTTCATTAAGTATCGGCACATGATCCCAGCGAGTACTCAAATGTAAGTATGTTTATTTGCATTCAGGTTGGAAAAAATGGTAACTGTGGATCCTAGGAAAAAGACATTGTAAACATCAGTAGTGTATCCAAAATATGTACTGGTTGCAAAAAAACTGATGAAAAAAAACAAACAATGTGCATGACTTCTATCTATGCTTCTAATCTTCTATTAACGTCTGATAAATGAAAGTACATTTGCTCTGCTTTATCCAAACCTCCAGGAAGTTCCAAGAACAGGAATGTCCACCGTCGCCAGAACCGACAAGAAAAGAGAAAGACAAGAGCGGGTGCCATTGTGTGATCGTCTGAGTTAGCCTTATCACTGTAACTCATGCAGCTACTCTCAATTGCCCCGCCCACTCTGCCTGACATCACATCCCGGCGTGGATGACTGACCGCTGCCTTCTCCACCACGTTGCATGACACCAGACAGCTCCGCTCCCCAACTCTCGGATACTTGGACTCGGGGTCGCTGTGCCCAAGACGTGACAATGAACGAGTGACAATGCCAAAATTGAAACAAAACACCACTCTACCTTCAACCATAGCCCGATTGGCATGACTAAACATTGCCTTCTAAATCAGCCTGACCAATTCATGTTTTGTACTCGGAAGGACTTCTCTTGCCTTGTAGTGATTTGTACTTGCTGCCGAGAATGAATGAAACAAACAAACAAACAAACAAACAAACAAACAAACAAAGATATATATATATATATCCGGAATGTTAACAAGTTCCTTTCAAGTGTCTGACAGAGCAGAGAGATTATTTTATGAAAGCTTTGTGTATGTTGTGCCATCTTTCTCCCATGTGCTAATCTGCTACTGTACATATGTGAGATTTCTCGTGATTTTTAAAGTGTATTTCTAATGACTATTAAATCACCACAGTACAGTGTGTGAGGGTTGGTTTTGCATATATGAAAGTGACAATGTAATGATGTATATAAATGACGCCGAGACAAGCCCTTAAAACAACAGTGATACAACTTTTAGATTCTTTTTTTTTTTTTTTTTTTTTTGTGGCGTCTGCTTTCATCTCAATTGCCAAATATGGAATATGTGAAGTCCATCCATCCATTTTCAACACTGCTTATCCTGTACAGGATCGCGGGGGGTGCTGGAGCTTAACCCAGCTGACATCGCGCAAAAAGCAGTCTACACCCTGAAGTCCTATCGGTAGTAGGATCCTGCCATCCCATTCTTCTTTCCAGGTGGTGGTTGATTCAACACGATCAAAATGAGAGGTCGAATATCCTTGACGTCAGAAGCCATATGTCTAAATTTGACCACTAACATCAAAGCAAAAAAAATGTCACCACTTTGTTGAGTTAATGAACATAACTTTTAAAGTCCTTGTAAAGTGAAAATCAATGTTTAAGTAAAATCACAGATGTATAAAATGAGACGCTGTCGGTTTGTCCGTTGAACGCGCTGAGACAATGTCCCGCTCAACTGTCAATCAAATGCCTCTTTCAGGACCAGTAAAAATGAAAGCCACCTACCGACTTTCTTTTACCTTCTCGTAACTACATTTGAGCCACAAAAATATATCTGCTGAAAGCCTATGATGGCTGTAATATTTTCACACTTGATACAACGAGGCCCTCTAAAGGGGCCACGCAAACCCAAAGCCGCGGTCCAATGTACTCACAGCTCGCAATGAGGAGCTTTCAAGCTCCTTTAACAGCTGATTATCTTAAGAAAATACGGATTTTCAGGTTGGAGGCATAGCTAGTTAACTTCAAGTTGCAATTGTGCTAAGTAACTGCTGATGCGAGCAAAGGCGCTCATGTTTATCTTCATATAGTGTGGAGTGGTGGATGTGCCACACAAGGTGGATTTTTTTTTTTAAATCATCTTCAAATGTATCACGACACAAATTTCCGAATCCACTTGACAGGGTCTTTACAATTCCATCTTAATGTAACATGTCTGATCAACATTTAGTCAACAAAACCGATGAATCATTCCAGTAACAAAAGGGATTTTTTTGGAGCCCATCCTGAAGTTAACCATGTTGATCTGTAGTTGTATTACCCCTCAGTGCATTTCTGTTGGAAGAAAAACAGCATTAATGTGCTCAGCAGTGCCACATGAACTCAATGGACCTGCCACCTGTGGCTTCATGTTCAGTACACACACACACACACACACACACACACACACACACACACACACACACACACACACACACACACACACAATGAAATTCTATTCTGCCTTCTCTACTGTTGTCTTTCATATCAGCTTGTTTTTGAAGATCAAGAAAATTAGATGATGGTATAGTAACAGGCTTGATTAAATGTTTATACTTTTATACATGATTTTCTTAACTACTGTAGGAGGCAATTTATTATTGTTTTGTGAATATGTGTAAAGCAGAGTATTTAATTATCCTGGTTGTTCAAAGATAACGTTGCCCCAGTTTTAGCCAAATTGGTTTCTTAATCAAAAATGCTTTTGAGGCTTACAAATGCAGGTTGTATTTATCTTCCCGATAGAGGAGGAAATGCCAGGCCAGCTACGAAGGGCCCTGGCGCGCAATGGCGCTTAAATGGGCTCCAAAAATGAACATTTTCTAACTGCTGACATTTAAAGCACCCATTGTGGTAAAAATGCTTATGTACATCGCATCGTACTGATTTGTTTCCCATAAGAATGTCTTTTGCCTTGTTTTGAGCTTTTTTGGTGCTGAAATAAAACCTCTCATTGAGCCAGAAGGGGTACCTTTTTTAAAAAAATTAAATAAAACTTGAATGTGTAGGCAGATTTAATACTCAAATTTGTTTCCATATGATTCATAGTTTGTGATTAAATAAGCATTACTCATCATTCAGGTCACACAATGAACTACAACTCGGCGTGTGACTGCAGGGAAGAAATGCCAAGCATAAAGCATGCACTGCCTATGTAAAAATAGGATATTTTTTTTACTTAATTTTTGAACATATTGGTAAAATGTAGGCTAAATGTTAAAAAGGTTTTCTTTACTAATGCATGTGCAAGTCAATAATGGGGAAAATGCAACGTTTGTAGCATTTAGCCTAGACATACATTCAAACGTACTTGCGAGTACGATCGATTTGCGAATACGTTCCAAGGTATTCTCGTGTTTGTTCGAAAGAATTGCTGAGTACCTTCGAAAGTATTTGTGAGTTCGTTCAAACGTATTTGTGACTCAAAAATGTCCACATTGGCATCTCCACACTTCCATAGAGCAGTAACCAATTGACACAATTAATTGAAGAGGCGCCACCGTGTGGCAGGATCCCGCAATACCATAAATGACTTAAAAGGTACAGACAGTAGAAATGAAAAATTAACTTAATAATGAACACATACATACCGTTTGGGTCAATTTCACCCGTATTGAAAAATGACTGGAAATATCAATATCACCATGAAGTTTGCTGACTTCCCAAAGTGACTTAAAAATGATCATATTTGAAAATGTCATTCGTTCTCAGCAGGTGCTACAAAGTTGGTGTACACTGAGCATGAGGGACTGTCAAGTGACTCAAGACAGGTACAGAATTGACTTCTCTGAAACATCATCTATTTATTGAAGCCAGATGTGCGATTGTGCATTTTGAAACATGTAATATATTTAATGTTTGCATATTCTTGCACGATGTGTGCGGGTGTAAAAAAAAAGATGTCAGGATTAGTGACAAAGTACATATACTTGGTTACACTTCCCACTACAGACTATCCTTGAGTAGCGGTGCTGCGGTGCTGCGGCGCTCCATCAAGTGGGTGAGCAGCTCCTAACATGTACGCGCCTCCTCCCCTTTAATCAAGAGGAAGCCTTCTCAGAGGGACGTCAAACACGCGCAAGTTGACAAATCAACACCGATCGATTATGGAATCAATGAAACGCTTGTGCATGCGGAACTGACGACCAGATTGCGCGCCCCTCCGCCTTTCTCACTCGACTACTCAGTGCTTCTAAATCAACAGCAACGCCGCCGGACGCGCACCGTTTCTGCTCGCTCGAATCCTGGGGTGGAGGACACGGGAGCCTTTGACCGAGCGACAGACTAAGCTTCACACATTGTAATCCATGGAGGGGGTCGGCGGCAACAGGAGCATGTCGTACAGCCGATGGAGCTATGACAGGTAAGGCTACGCATCTCTCTATCTGTCTGTCTATCTATCTATCTATCTATCTATCTATCTATCTATCTATCTATCTATCTATCTATCTATCTATCTATCTATCTATCTATCTATCTATCTATCTATCTATCTATCTATCTATCTATCTAT
Organism: Syngnathus leptorhynchus; assembly: GCF_054491065.1. Lineage (NCBI taxonomy): Eukaryota > Metazoa > Chordata > Actinopteri > Syngnathiformes > Syngnathidae > Syngnathus > Syngnathus leptorhynchus. The sequence goes on from NC_141197.1 coordinate 10,569,396, forward strand.
CTATCTATCTATCTATCTATCTATCTATCTATCTATCTATCTATCTATCTATCTATCTATCTATCTATCTATCTATCTATCTATCTATCTATCTATCTATCTATCTATCTATCTATCTATCTATCTATCTATCTATCTATCTATCTATCTATCTATCTATCTATCTATCTATCTATCTATCTATCTATCTATCTATCTATCTATCTATCTATCCATCCATCCATCCATCCATCCATCCATCCATCCATCCATCCATCCATCCATCCATCCATCCATCCATCCATCCATCCATCCATCCATCCATCCATCCATCCATCCATCCATCCATCCATCCATCCATCCATCCATCCATCCATCCATCTATCCATCTATCTATCTATCTATCTATCTATCTATCTATCTATCTATCTATCTATCTATCTATCTATCTATCTATCTATCTATCTATCTATCTATCTATCTATCTATCCATCCATCCATCTCTTGAGACACAAGTTCCAGCGCCCACCCCAAATTATTCAATAGTTATTGTGTTTGTAATGTTAGCAAGTATAATCGCAATTGATATTTTTACTTTATGCAGTTAGAAATGTAAAGAATAACCAAAATGTAAACAAATCGAACTTTTTGCCCCATTTCTGTCTTCAGTTCCATGGACAGTAATGATCTTTCTGATTTGCACGCCTTGGCCACCAGGGGCAGTATAATATATATAGCGATAGTCTCAACTATACGTCAGTGATATTAGTCTTCATAGACAATAAAGAATACATGCCTGTAAGTATTGTTATATTGCCCATTTACATGTCTTACTTCACCTTTTGTGATAAAATATAAATTTCTTATACAACTTTATTTACCTGCAGCTATAACAAAGCGTTTCACAAAAAGCAATGCGACAATCACAAAGACATTCTAATTGAATAGAGGTTGAATAAGATTTGCAAAACATTGTATTCTATTTTTATTTTAGTCTTAATTCCAACTTTCTCGGAATTTGTGTTTGTAAATTAACGGCCCCATAGAACTGTGGTTAACACAATTTGAATCTGTTCCTTTCAAAGACAAATTGCCTGTTGTGATGTCACCATGCAATGTGAAAGGGTCACTCGAGTGTACATCCTTCAGATGTGTGAGTTTGTTTTGAAAAAGCCATTAATACTACAGAGTCTGCTTTCCTTTGTGTTATCCCCACCATTGTCTGTTTCTCGGCCTGTATGATTACACGTACAAAATGAAAACAATAGCTAAGCTGTCTACCACTTCCTACTCCTGTTGGTTGTTTTGGTTTGGCGATCTATCATCGTATGCAGCAGGAGACAGCCCATGTACATGCTGTCTCTGACTGTTTAATTGGTATTCCAAATGTGTTCTTGGACATCCCAAGAGACTGCAGCTCGAGGCACTGATCTCTTGCAGCCCAAGATTTTTCACCATACTGCAAACTGTGAACAGTATGCAAGCTCTTGTACACTGTGTGAAAATCAATAGCAATAAAGGAGTACTGTTTGTTTTTGCTGTGCAGTGGCAACAAGACCAATAACAGAATTTGCAAAGATAGAGCGCTGTGATTCCTTTCTGAGACCAACTAGTTGGTTACACAATCACAGTGACTTGAATTCATTGTGGTAGTAGCCCATTTTGGTGTCAGAATACACCAAATATGAATCATAGATGTTAGTGTAACGACATTGGCAACAACGGCGGCATTCTTGGCACGTCTACTCTTTAAATGACTATTAGTCAGGATTAAAACGGCTATGAGGAAAATATAAAGCAAATTGTTGTACAGTCTTGAAATTAAGGTAATGCTCCTGGGAAATTGTTGCGGCTGTTGCTAATCGCAATTTTCACGGCTTCCTTCCACAATCGACCAGCTCTTATAATTCTGCTGTTCTGTTTATTCCCTGTGGTATTTTCAGGTCTCTGTTACATCACAAAACAAGTCACTTTGTGTGTATTTGTTTTAGTGCGTGTGTGTACGTGTGGCCGTGTGCGTGTGGTCGTGTGTGTTTGCGTCCATTTGTGTGTGTGTGTGTGTGTGTGTGTGTGTGTGTGTGTGTGTGTGTGTACCCGTGTATGTGTGTGTTCAATTAGTACTTGCAATATTTGCGGAAGTGCTTGGTCAGTGTTGCAAAAGTACCAGAAAACTACTTGAGTAAAAGTACAAATATGTATCCTAATAGAAAGCCAACGTATAGCTTATAGGTGTAAAAAGTACACTCCGTGTTTTAGATGTTTGGAGGACTCTTGAGGACCAGAATTTTTTAATGGGGGTTCATCTGTGTCATGTTGACACACATGACATGGTGTCTGTATAGCACTTGCATTTATTTACCCGAATAACACAAAACAACATATATACAATAACAAAAACATTCATTGGCACAAACAAAAACATGTGTACAGTGACATTTTTGAGTTTTATAATGGTACACTAAGTAAAAAAAGACAAATGAAATTCGGCCATCGGTGCATTTGAAGAAAAAACAAAAGGGCTCCTCTTCAGTCCTCCTTTCGCGCAACTGCAGCGCATCGCCGAACGCGCAACCGTAGTGCGCCACCGGCCGCGCAACTGCACCGCGCTGGTCGCATTATTGTGACAGAGCAGCCGCTGAAATTTAGAAAATATTTTTCAAGTCCTGATATACTTTAAAAAATGTAAGTGGAACTCAGTGAGCAGGAAGTTAAATTTAGTCAGATCGCGCAACTGCAGCCGCACCGCCGAACGCGCAACAGTAGCGCGTCACCGACCGCGGAACTGCACCGCGCTAGTCGCATTGTTGTGACAGAGCCATCGCTGAAATTTAGAAAATATTTTTAAAGTCCTGAGGTATTTTCCAAAATTGAAGTGGACCTCAGTGCGCAGGGAGCTTAATTTTGTCCGATCGCGCAACTGCAGCGCACCACCTAGCGCGCAACCCTAGCGCGCCGCCGACCGCGCAACTGCACTGCGCTGGTCGCATTATTGTGACAGAGCAGTCGCTAAAAATCTGAAAATATTTTTAAAGTCCTGATGTACAGTACGTGGAGTTTATTTAAATGAAACGGAGTGGCAGTTCTGTAGATTCTAACGTATCGTTGGGCAAACACAGAAAATTGAAATTTCTATCAGCCCCCAAATGTCTCATAAAAAATTGCTAGTAACGCAATAACTTAGGGGTTAGGTATTGCTTTGTGTGATTTCAAAACAAACAAACAAACAAACAAACAAACAAACAAACAAACAAACAAACAAACAAACAAACAAAGAAACAAACAAACAAACAAACAGACAAACAAACAAAATGCTGAATATATCATGATTATTTCAAGAGCTACACCTAATTCACATACAGCAGCCTAGTCCATCTCACTGCACATGTGCAGACTTGATTCAGGAAAAGGTTAGCACTTAATAAAACAAAGTTTGCGTATTTTGAGGAGAAGGCAAGAGGAAAACACATTTCATTAAAGCTACCAGAGATACCAACCTTTTCCACAGTGGCATTGAATGTGCAAAGAAAGATGAAGAGCCAGATGGGTAGAGGAGCATGCCTATGACAAATGACTATATAGGCCTTGGAAATAATTTGTTTTGATAACATTCGTAATGACAAACCGACTGTCTGGAATAAGTAAAGATGACCTGCAGCAGAGTCAAGTGATGTTACTGTGGACGTGTATGTTTGTTTTCAGGCTTCTATGGTTTCAGGCATTGTAACTCATGGTGTATCTGCCAGTGCTTGGACATACAGTATGTGCAATCTCACAATGTTCTCGCACCCACTCGGCAAACACTGTAGCCTAGAGATGGAAACGCAAGGTGGGCTAACAAGATAATATACAGATTTTGGAAGGCTCTGCCTTGCATTTTTATGCTTTAATTCAAATCGTATTTTGTACTGTGGGGGTGGAGGGTGGGATTATGTTCTGTTTTAAACATTCAAAATGGTCCCATCCAGACGGTTATATCGCCCTTATGCAGTATGATCAAAATTTGAAGCCAAGTGGTCATAAGTGTATGGTCTGTTTTCAATTAATCTTGCCGTGCAGCTCAGATAGAAAATGAAGTGTGAATGAAGTGTTGTGCAATGGGCAAGGTTCTGCAACTAAATTCCATTAATGGCTGACCATCGGCCCTTAGTTTCTGATTAAAATATTGACCCACAGTTGAAAAGTGATGGACAATCCGTTAAATATGTGATGTTGCAAAGATGCAACATCTTATCACATAAGCTTTCACACATAAAAATTTGTTTCTGGGTCAAAGCGAGATCTTGATTTTTCTTGATTATTGTAAAATGTATTCTACTCAATTTTCCGTGTATGAACTGAAGTGGGAGAAACAGCAACGTTATATAAAATAATAGAACCTAAAACACATCTTTTTAGAATATCAGAGGAACATACTGAAAAAAATAGCAATTAGATTATGCAAGGATTCAAACCCTGAACCTTCCAATTGTGAGGCAGCTGTACCACTTGCTCACCGTGCATGGCTCATTGTAGTACCCATCTGAATCACTGTATCAATTAATCACTTCATTCATCCATTCAGTCAATAGAAGAGCAAATTTCGATAGATGGTGTAGTGAGTCAGCTGCATGAAGACAATTGCTTTATTGGCGCTAGCCCTTAAGTGTGATACATGCTGCAAGAGTAAACTACTTTCTGCTATCTTGACTGCCAGCCAGTATCCTTTCGCCAGTCAGTTCCAAGAAAAACTCCTTTTTCATCAAGAAAATTGTTCTTTGTTCAGCTTTGGCACCACTATGACATAATGTCTTAAGGAGACATTTTACCAGTCAGGAGATTCCATTTGTATGTAAATCAAAGAGTACTTAAGATAGAGCCTTTGTAATTGTGCTCTTTCTCATCTTGTTTTTACACCCACAGAATAACTTGGTCTTTGCTACATTTTTCTACATCGCAGCATATGAGTAGCATATGTGTTTGAAGTCTCTCCACTTTGATACTGAAATGGACTAAGGCAGGTGATTGTTTTTTTTTGCATCAAAGTAGGCTTCTATAAAATGGCCCTTTTAGCGGCAGGTGTGCCTATCACTTCAGAGTTTACACACATAGAAACCATAGTGACGGGGTGCTTTTAAAATATATATTTTAAAATAATAATGATGATTATAATTCAGTCAATTAATGATTCCAGGGGATTATCAATGAAAAGCACTAATTTGTGTGTCTGTGCCTCGATCAGATACGTAAAAATTGCTTGCGCCTTGAATTAGACCTGCTTTTCCCCAGTCTAAAATTAAGTCTACTTTTTGTAATTATATTTGCAGATGCACTGATGGGCAAGGCAGAAAGGCCCAGTGACATCCGGAACTAAACCATTGACCCTGCACGAAAATGATGATGTGCCCTTTTTCACGCAAAAACGCAGATTACTTTCTGTCACCAAATTATCTTGTGCACCAACAGAATCAGATGAGCGCAACAAACCAAACATGCCAAAGGCAATACTGGCATTTCAATTCATTTCATCATCAGTCATGGTCAAGTCAAGTAAACGGCATGTTTGAAATATTTTGGTCATCTTATGTTATTGGAACATCGCTCCAGAACATCTCTACCCCACTGTAAACTATAACCACAATAATAAATTAACATTGATCGATTAACACGTTTCAAAGTATAAAAAACTGTGAAGGCTCATTAGATTGTATCCTTTAGTTAAATACACATGTAATTGCCTTTGTTTTATGTTAAACCTAACAGGGAATGGTAACATTCAGCCTGAAGCAAGCACTATGTATTGAATTATTTTTTGGGGGAAATGTGTGAGATACCACGTTTGAGTCTCTGTTACCATTTAGAAACAAACAAGGTGAGGAATTTTCAAGTGAAAAATTACATTTATCATCTCACTAATACTGTTTTTGTCCTTGCTAACAGTTGTTTATGACTGTTTTTAACTTTATTTTGTGACCCCAGTGCCTGAGGCTCCCAAGGGGTATTTGTACCTCAAAGACTTTGCATTCAACATATATTTGCACTACCAGTGATCTCAGGGCCTTTCCACTCTTCTTTCAATGCATTTAATTTTATTTGATGACATAAGATGTCTTGAATCATTTAATATCTTTTAATTATTATTATTTTTGCCTTTAGGGAGGATTTTGTCCAAGTTCCCAGAGTCCTTCTGTCCTTGATTTGTATGTTAATACTCTTCACAGTGACTATCCCTTTATTCAGCTCTCCTCCAGAGCTCTGCACCAGAGCTGAATGTGAGATATGCCTCTGGAGCCGGTTGCTATGGTGAATGAGTGTGGCGTAAAACTGGAAGGTGGCACTACATGTTTTTCAGAAATAAGATTGTGAGTCTGAAGAGTGAAATTATTATAAGCACGCTGTAAATGTAGGCACATTCGACAATCTCCCTTGCTTCTAAAATACAACCAGTCAGGATAGTGTGCTGCATGTTAAAGGCCTTAACATGTCATCTATTCACTCACTGGTCAAAATATTAGGGAGGTACAATACATCACCTATACAAAATGTCAATCAGCAATTCTGCATTAACATAGATGATCCATTTTTTTATTGTCATTGAAATAAATAATTCAAGGATGTGTTTATTATTGTGTTTGAAGATGAGGTGTACTGCACCTTAATGGCTGTTTTAAATACAGACCGTGGAATAATTTTTGTTTACGCTCAATTTGACAGCAAACCGGAAGTAGCAATAAACGGCTTGAAGCCCATTTTGAATTGAGTTTACCACCACCGTACAGTGCTCATAGCTTACATTTAAGTGGAAGCAAAAGATTGACTGAATGATGACTTGTTTCTCAATATGAAGAAGTTTGAATCTACTGTGACCAGAAGTGCATAGAGTAGACAGTGACTTTCCCAGTCTGGTACTGGTACCACTAGCTGTATGCTGCCTCACTCCAGTGGTAGTCTGAATAATAAATACTTGGAGTTCAGTTGTATTTAAATTTTTAGTATCATACATTTGTATCTGATTGTTTTTAAAGTTACATTTAGTTACAATTTGAACTTTTATGTCAAATACATGTTGATTAAATCATTACTTGATACAGTCCCCCCTCCTCTTATTTAAATACAAATTATAGTATGAAATGAACCTTTTAGGAATAATAATAGTAATGATAAAAAAAAATCTGCCAAACAATTAGGCCTTACCACGCTACTGTATTTTAATGTTGGCCATAACGCTATTGTATGACAATATAAAGTGTGACATGAACATCTACTTCTATGAGAAATATTTTATGACAGCTATAGACAGTATGAGCAGTGTACCAGTGTAGCAAACACAGAAGGAAAAAAGAAGAATTATTCAGAATATACACTAATATACACCGTATTGTAATGGAATGATTTACAATATACAGAATGCTGGTATAAGTGAATAGTAGTAAATGCATGCAGTTGTGAAAACATACTTTCACATATTAATGTGTTGTTTAAGAGGCTGCGGTTGAAGTTACAGTGAGGGACATAAGCTGGCAAACAGCGCCGCCGTGTGTCCATCCGTCAAATCTATTTTTTTTAACAGTCGAGGTCTCTCCCTGTTGATCAAATCAGTGTTTCCCAACCTTTTTTCATTCACGGCATACCTTTTCATTGGAAAAAACCTCGAGGCACACCACCAAAAAATAATCTGTTAAGTGTTACACCACTTCTACATTAAAATCATTTATATTACAACACAAAACGTAAAGTCCTATGCCTATATATGAATGGCGAGTCGAATAATTGAATAAAAATAAATCCTAAATATTATTTAAATTGTATTTCTTTTTTAAATAAAAGTGACAGGTTTTTTTAAAGGTTTTAAACAGTGTAAGGAATAAACTATTGAAAGTGATTGTGATTGAAATCCAAAAAAAATCAACATGCCTGTGTTTACTGTTTTGGACTAGCTCTATAAATATTGGGACAAAAAGAAGAGTCACTTTTGAAGACGCTCTTCTGTTCTGACAGCAGCTTAGTGGCGATCTCAGTCGACTTGACTATATTTTATGTTGGTGAAAAATGAACAATCCAGGTTCTCCCGTTGAACTGCATGCTCTGATTTCCATCGGACGACAAACAGCCGTCATAGTGTCACTGTTAGTAAACACACATTTCAACTGAATATGTGCAGATGCAATACAATCAGACTGACACAACATGAAATCTCAAGATTGTTCAATTTGCCACCCATGCATGATTAGCAAGTGGCTGACCAGGCCTTGCGCTAAGTGACCAGTGGTTTGGCGATCCTGTTTACAATATGCTCAGTAATTAATGTTGAACAATTCCCCACGGCACATCTGAACATCTCTCACCGCACACCAGTGTACCGCGGCACAGTGAATGGGAAACACTGGATCAAATCATAGTTACTTGCCTGCTACTTCAAGAAAATAAACAGTTCAACGTTTTGATCATCCAAATGGACAATATGTTTTTTTTTTAGACACACGCTAAAGCATAGTAGCCTACCGCTGAGATTTTTTTTTTTTCTATCTACTAATTTGGATTCTCAGCTGTTGCCATGGTTACGGAAGCGGGTGTGTTTTCAGAGGATGCGTGAGAGAGAGCTGAGTTGGGATGCAACCAATGCACTCATCGATGCCTCCATCTTTCTGCACGTCTTGTGTTGAGATTTGAGGTGACAGCTTTTTTTATCTGCAAGGGGTAAATTTGAAAAATTTGACAGCAAACGACTTGATTGATTTACTGCTGCTGTGCTGTGCATGAATTAGAACAGAACAATCACGAGGGTCCAATTAAAGCCACAGACCTACAATTTATTCATTATTTATAATTCAATGAGAAAACTGCCTTGGGAGTGTGAGTACATTTTGAAAGGTAGCTGTGTTTTTAGTTTTCTAATTATTCACCGCATAAAGAAAATTGACTGCGTATGAATTGTTTGTACATTCTACAGGACGACCACACTTGATGATGTGGAGGATTCTGTAATTGTGACTCATCCGGTGAATCACAGCTCCAGATATTATACTTAAAACAAAGTGTCTGTTGCCCCTGGTTACAAATGATGTTGAAAAAAACAGCAAAAAAAACCCCAACGTTTTATTCGTATCCACTTATTTGTAACTTCCAACCATCTTTTTAAATGGATGATTATTATGATGTTTACATAAATTTGGTCTTTTTTCCCTCTAATCCCATGACAACTATATTTTTAATTATTTCCTGGATTAAATCATCTAATTTGCATAAAATGGGTATTTCATATTTTTGAACAATGGAGCAATTTTATATTAGGCATACATTTCAATTGGATGGATGGATAATACAATTTAGATTTTCTTTCTTTTTTTTAATTACAGATAACCTGTACAAAGACGAATCAATCTCAAAGACACAAAGAGATCCTTGTACCAGATTTAGCAGAAACCCAATTTCCATCTGTAGTCCATAACATAAAATAAGAAAAGATATAGAAACCCAACGCAAACTCATAACGGATACAAAAATTGAACTCAATTCATGAAATATACAGAAATGTACAACTCAAATAAATAAAATTGCAAATTAAATTTCACGGTTAGCCTACTTATAAACTTAGTGCAAACACTTATAGTATTGTAAAATAAAAGTGCCAATAAAATGATAACGAGATGAGATACCGTTCTTTGCAAAAGATTTACATTTTAATTTATGAAGCCAAAGACCTATATAAACATTTCATTTTGTTGACATTGTGCAGCAAAACTGATATTTTTAAAAATCCAATCAGTCTTTTGGACTTTTGACAAGAACTGATGTTAGTTTGAAACACAAAATGGTTGCAAGTGTGGTAACAAGATCTGATTGTTATCGAATATGTGTCTGTCTCTGTCATACCTGTCGCTTGCAGGCTCCATCTTTAGCTTTTGCAATTTGGACATTTATTTCTCGTCACAAATTAAGAACCTCAAAGCATCTACAATGCCACAACCTGTTGTGTCAATCATTAAACAGCAATACCTCAGTTTCATCATCTAATTTCAGAGCAGCTAACCTTACCCTGGAATAAAATGATCATCAACTCAAACCATTTTGATTACATGTTTAAACATGCCGTTTGCACCAACTAATGCTCAATCAGCACACAAACCTGCATAATCAAAAGCGATTCAATACAAGAGCTGTATCAAAAATGACCGTATGTAATTGCCATAGCATACTGAGAGCTAACACGTCAGTTTTGTTTCCTATCAAGTAAAGTCAGCAACACATTCGAATGTGATACAATCTGCTAAAATGTTAAGTGAGTCCCCCCTTGATAAATCAAACATGCAATTTTTTAAATCAACTTTTATCTCATTAGATAGGACAAGAGGACCTCATACAGTGGCCAGAATGTGTATGCAGTATAAATCCTATACTGATGAGGTCTTTCCTAATCTTGATGGGATTTTATTACTGTGGTGCTTTGAATTACAAGTGACCTGATTTATATGTTTACAAGACATGAGCCATCATCAGGCTGATTTTTATGCTTTTTAATGTGTACTCAATTTGGGGTGAACTCAGTTCAACCCAATTCACAACAAGCAGAGGTTTACCGATTAAAAAAAAGCGGCTTTGGTTTGGTGATTGCCATTTCTACTTGTTGTAAATGTCTACTTAAACATAAAACTATAAGAATTCGACTTTGCCTTGGAAATGTTTTTTTTTGTTTTTAGCTCAATACTAACAATCAATGTGAAATGCTATAGTTGAACTAATGAACAAACAATATTTAAACACAAACTGTGGAGCAGCACTTGATGGCACATAGTACAAGAATACAGACAGAGGCACAATGTCCACTGAACTGAAACAAAAAAGTGGCAAAACGTTTTAATGATTTAAATTTGATGTAATTTTCATTGCTGTGTGTTTTACTTAAATACATGATTAGAGAGGTCACCTTACAAACATGTTTATTTTGGGTGAGGCACAAGTTTCTTCATGTCAGTAAGATTATGTGAGTGTTGTGAGTTACGAGTGTGATCACCACATATTGAAGTCATATCACAAGGCACTACTGAACATTGATTTTCCTTGCTTATGCATTTGACATTTGATTTGGTTAGCTTTGGCTCATTGAGAATGTCAATGGATCAACATACTTTATCAAGCATTACATATGCAATCCATTGCACATGTACAGAAACTTCTGAAACATGATAAGAAAATGCGTGAATCCACAAGGTTAAGACGCTTGGTGATTACTCACGGATCGGTGAGGAGGCTGCTGTCAGATAAGAGGGACACAACAGAATTGTGCTGTATTGAGGGGAGTCAATCCGGATGCTTCAGTGGGACACTGGGACATTGAAACAATGTTTCGTCCAGTCTGACATTTGCTAATCCAAAGGATGTTTTATGGATGCTCTCAACTGGCTCTCAACTGGGATTTAGGTTGATACACGGCACACCATGATGTGATCTTTTGCCAAAGATCGATGTGATGCTGCTGCAAAATAAGTGCTAAAAAAATATCACTACATCTCTCCACTATGTGTTGGTAGGATCAAAGTGTATATTTCCCGCATTAGCAGGAATCAATATATGTGGGCACATTGGATTTGAATAATGCTGGACAAACGCCAATATGCTCGATCACTTTTCATTCATATCATGCATACGGAAAGTCACTCACGATGGAGTCTCAGTCTAAAGCTTTTATTCCTTGTGGATATAAAAAAGTCTACACAGCCCTGTTCAAATGCCCTGTTGTTTTTTTTTTAACATTAATGTGACTTATAAACTCCGGCCTCATGTCCAATGAAAATAAATAAAATAGGCCCAATGCATGATGCTGCCTCCACCATGCTGCATGTCTTGGTGAGGATCAGTCGAACTAGTGGAAACTTAACTTTGGTTTTGTTGGACAGTAATACATTTTCCTCACATATGTTTGGGAGAATTCAAGTGTGTTTCTGCTCAATATACCTGGGCTTAAATGATTTTTTTTGTTTCTTGCCACCCCACCTTATAACCCAAAACATTGGAAGAATACAAAATTCCAATTACAGCTCCTTCAATGTCACAGCCCACCTGATGCGATGTCTTTTCATCAATTTTGGAGGGACATCCAGTTCTTGATCATTTCACTGCTGTGCCACATTTTATTCACTCTGCTGTGTTCCATATTATGTTTAATGCCTTGGTAAAAGCTTTATTTCCATCTACTAATTGATACCTTTGAACAAGGAGATTGGTCTAATTCTGCGGAAGCTGTTTGTGCTGAAAGATGTGAGAGTCAGTAAAGGTCTACCTGAACATCTGAACCTGTGGTTATTCAGAGACCCTTAAAATAGTGACAGGTGTGTGCTGACATATATTTGACAGTTTATTGATTAAGTCTGAACACAGACTCCCCTATTATAAGAGTGCGAGCACACTTGTGCAACCACACTTACAGTTATTTTTTACTTCACCGCTCTCCCCTTTTCCCCAGTAGAATTATACAGGTTACAATTGTGACAAAAAGTTTTCAAATCATTTTCTTGGTGTCATTTTTAGGATCACAAAACACTGGCATTTGAACAGGGGTGTGTAGACTTTTTATACCCACTTAATGTTCACACACTTGCCTGTTTGTGTTTTGCACATTTCTTTTGAATAAAGATGCCAGCATTTCTGTTGAAGGCCGCAAGTTAGTCTTGAGTTATATCTTACCAGCACGTATTGTAGGAATATCACATTTTTAAGGTGCCCTTCAATGTATTAAGCTATCATAAATTAAATTGCAAGTGGCACATCACTGCTGGAGAATCACAGAGGAGGACATCTTCGTTAGATGCACAGCATCCATCATTTTGTATTTGTTGCTTGAGTTTTACTTGTGTCTCTCAATGTACTTTGTAGTTTTGCAGTTCAAGTACAGGACTCAAACAAACTTGGGACTCCTTGGCATTAAACATGTAAGAAGTGGTCCCATTTTTGCCCAAAGTCAGGTGAGAAAGAACCAGAAAAGTGCCATGCAAAATGGATGAATAGAACACATACACTGTATTTTAATTTGTATAATTAAACAAGTGAGTATTTATGCAGCTTTTAAATTCATTATCTCAAGATGATGCCAAGAGGGCTTAATTAGCTCTCATTTGCTTATTATCTACCAGTTCTCCAAGCCCGCCTCCACTCTCCGGTGTAAGATGTGACATCATTTTGATCCACGCAGTAACCCTTCGAGAATACACTTCCAACTGACTATGTTTTGGCAGTGGGACTGGAAGAATACACTTCACCTCCTGCTGTCGCGCACCATTTATGCTCTAAGTAGCTAACAAATACTGTGAAAGTATTTCATATTACTTTGATGATCCATCGATCAATCAAAGCTGTTTTGCTGTTAAAGCCTTTGTGTTAGATTTCAATAGATGTGGCCAGCAAAGATAACTCTTGTGTTGATTTGCAATCAGCAGGAAGGGGGAAAAAATCATTGCTGTTGCATGAACTATAAACAGTTTAGTAAAATGTAGCACACCTTTTTTTCTTTTTTCTTTTTTTTTACTTGTAGATAAAAACAGTAGAAAGTGAAACTTTTGTTGTCTTGGATTCATCCAGGATTTTTCTTGACATATTTTAATGAATCTTTTTGATCTATTTTTATTTGAGTAAATCTTCACACCTTTTTTTTTAATGTTAGAAGAGCATCATAACCTTCCAATTTAGGATCATACTGGTGAGGCAGCGCAAGAGACAGATAGGCTGCAAGAGTGTAGCGATACGTCTTTTCGTGGAGAATTAAACATTTGTACAGAACCAGTCGTTCATTTGTGTAAATAATGAATTCCACAGTACTGGAGCCTCACTAGAGAATGTTTCAAAACCTCCCGACTTCTTTTTAGCTCCCCAAACAATAACATTAATTACCAGTTGGAAGGAAATAATTACTGGGTAATGTAACGCCTAACCCTTCTGATCTCTGCAGTGCTTGTGTTCGCTGCAGCAAAATTTTAAGCCTGATTGATGCAGACGGACAAAAGCCAGGGATTGCCAGTGCATTAAGTGAATAGACCATATTTACAGCGATTGTTGGTCTGTTGTTCCGAATATTACAGTGCCTCTGGGCACTAAATGTAAGAATTCTGGACTGGACTAATATAATTGATCAGAGGAGACATTATCGTTGTATCATTAGTAAGACCACAGAGACAAGTACTGTACTTTGAAAATGGAGTCAAGTGGGACGGAAGCAGGAAGAATATATTCTTATCATTACCAAAGTCCCTCATGACCAAATGCAGCCTTCAAAGTCAAACTTCAAAGTCTGCTCTCCAGCATCAAATATTCAGCGGGGTGCTTTTACTCAGGAGCGTTTCTGACCTGAGTGGCTTGTTCCATTTAGCTCCACTTTCATCCCAGCAGCTCGTAGTCAATATGCAAAATCCTCTCTCTTGGATTTCTTCATTTTAGGACACTTGTAGATCAGATAAGATATCTGCCTTCAAACACTGTCGATTCTGTTTGAGATATAGGAGCTGTTTTTGTTTATTGACATCTAAACGAGTATCTTCTGATTCGAAATTAGTATTTGATATAAGTTTTTTTTTTTCTACTTCCATTTTTCATTCAGTGTGGAGCTGCGGAGGACGAACATCCCACTCTGCAACCCCCAATCAATAGAAGTAGTTTTGATTTACAAAATGCACCATTCGTGAATTTTGAGACTCAAATTGTATGCCAGCTGCATGGCAATAGCTTTAGGTACACTTGCAGAACCAAAAGTGATATCAAAAGTAAAGGATTCTCCATAATGATTGGTTCATGACCCAAATTTGCTTCATCCATCAGACTCAAACAAAAGGGCAAATCTGACATTTCTATAACAATACTTTATGACAGCAGTCAAAAAGTCCTTTGCCTTTGATCAGCAATAAATTACCACGCCCAAGTTGGATCCTTAAATTTGGGAAAGGCTGCAAATGAATAACAAATGAAAATCCATTCATCCATTTTGTACTGCTTTTCAAGCAAAAGACAGTCATCAGTTACTCACGGGGCAGACAAAGCTAGGCAGCCAGTCACACTCATTATTCAGCAAGAATGTGCGTGTAGATTCTCTCCCACTCAGGTCATTGTCATGGTTGAATTGAGGCACATGGACTCTTATAGTCTATTTTCCCTTTAAAAAACAAACAAACAAACAAACAAACAAACAAACAAACAAACAAACAAAGATTGCTATTTATTTGGGGGGGGGGCTGCTAGAATGGATTACAGTGATCCCTCGTTTATTGCTAATAATTGGTTCCCAGACCCCCTGCGATAGATGGAAATCCACAATGCGGAGTCAGTATTTTTACAATATCCGCACAAGACCTTTATCATTTTATTTTTAAGCACTTTATTTTATTTTTAAACATTTTAACGTTAAACTGACTTTTATAATTATTCTTTAGGGCTTCACTAAAACTCACAAAGTCACAAAAAAACTATCGTAAACGTGTCACGATTCCGCTCTGCCCTCGCCGTGCTGGCCGGCAGACATGTCCACCTGTGCCCTTGTTACCATCTGATTAGGACGTGTATTTAAACCCCGCAAGCCCGTCAGTGGTTTGTCTGCTTCAGTAGACGTACGCCTGGGTCACCTGGGACACCTGGGTCTCCTATCCTACCGGATTCCCGTTTGCCTGAGCCGCTGTCTAGTGCGATGTCTGTTTCCTGATTGGCTGTTTAGGAAAAGCCTGTTTTTATGATCTGCTCTGGACTCTGTTTGGCTTGACCTTTTGCCTTTCCCCGACCACCAGCTTGCTATGCCCGTCTGCTTCAATGACGCACGATGCACGCTCGTTCGTGACAAAACGAAGCGCAACTCAGAGATGCTGCTGGTTCTGCTGACGCAAATGAAGTGGACGTAGCTGAGATAAACTGTTGGGTCTAAATATGATCAGACATTAAATCACATGCTGGAACGAAGAGGAGAAGACAACCAGGATGAGTTTACTCGCAAGGAGAACGATAGAGAAAGGAAGCTCAGTTACAATCTCCACCAGTTCTGAGTTCCTCCTCCACGTGCTCCTCTTTTTAATGTCTTGGTTGCCCTGGTTACAGAGGCGTTGCCACACTAAAGGGAGGGGAGATCGTGGCTGTAGCAACGCTGATTAGCTAAGGAATATAGTGTAGTGTGACCTAGCACTTGTCGGCCCTCGACCCCCCCATTGGGACTGCAGAGTCTGCTCTCTTCCCTCAACCAGTTGTCCTCTCCATGGGTGGCCGACTCCTCCTCGACTGTGATCAGATAACTTGAAACACGTTGAATGCCGCTTACCTGTGGAACAATGCAACTAAACCCTTGCTAAGTTTATCCTCTTAGTAAACTAACACAACACATAATAATAATAATAATAATATCTAGTCCTACCTAAACATTTCAACACATATTAAGTAAATGTAAGGTAACTGGTATACAGTTCCTTAAACGAGCATTGAGTAAATATGGGATAACTTTAATGTGACTACTTCAAACTGTATATAACCAGTTTTGATCATCTACAATCTATGAATCAAAGCTACAGTTAACTAAAAGGAATGAAGTCCCTTTAAACTGAACAAAGAACATTTCGCCTATGCAAAGAAGCTCTGCTCATTGTTAGTGAAGGCCTCTTACAAAACAAACACAAAAGTAACATAAGGACAGGAAGGAACCATAAGGCTGACGGAGATCAAAAGACATTCCTTAAACTAAATACAAAGTATTTAGTTTAAAGGAGAGTCGTAAACTCGTAAAAGATAAGGCCTCCTGGTCTGGCAGGCCAAGGCTTCCCCCGAGATTATTCCAACATAAAGCGTGGTTAGAACTGCGCTAAGCCAATCAGCGGCAAGGATACAGATCAACATGTTCCCATTGGTCTCGTGTCCTTTACCGGCCAATAGTGTGTTCTAAAGCCATATGGGCAGACAAAGCTTCGCGCTCCAAGTGACACCGCAAAAAGTCGCGATGCATCGAATTTGTTCACAATACCAAGGCCGCAACAGGTGAAGCGCAAAGTGGCGAGGGATCACTGTCATAGAATTTCCCTTCATTTCAAGGGGGCATGATGATTGAAAATGTGTTTTGAGTTTGGAATGTGGTCACTGAACAAAATAAAACTTGTATTGAATGACACCACTGCATTGTTAAATGAATGTCTCTCTGATCGAGGTGACCAAATTGATCATTACTCTTACTACAACGGCATTATTTAAATACATTTTCTTGAATGTTATGAACCCAGTCATGTGACCAGTGGAGAGACTTACAGTATGACCAGACTGCAAATTACTGATGTCACGGTCAAGTTTATCCAAAAATCCTTGTGGCCATGTGTGCCAAATCCGCTCATCTTCTTCCTTCACCTCTTTGACCTTGCGCTTAAAACACCAAATTCCAATCTGTTCAACCTCAAATCCAAGAGAATTTTGTGCAATAAATTAAAACACAAATAACAACAAATGCTAGAAATTGGATTTTGACTGTAGAATTGGTTGTTTGGAACACATACATGTATTTACAAACAAAATACTCTGACAACTGTGTAGTTTTAAGCAATCTTAACTTCCCCATTAAGCTGTGAGACTTGACGTTTTTGAAACGCCCTCCGCTCCCTTGTCTTCAGGAAGGTTGTATCAGATGTTGACTAAAATGTTTCGGCATTTATTTTGTCACAAATATTTTTATTCAGATGAAAGTGAAACAAAAACTAAAATAGAAGTCAGTCATTGATATGATAACGATAACTATTGACTACTGAATACCATTGAACATGATTTTTTATTATTCAATTGTATTTTATATCATTCGAAATATTTCCACATCATTCCATATCCTTCGATATCATTGCCACACTCTTCGCTATCATATCCGCATGTCACATGATTATGTTTAATCTCATCCCATTCATTCCATAAAATGATTTCTTTTCCATTCAGTATTGCAGAATCCACATCCAACTTCTCCAGTAATTGCATTTTCTAGTTAAATAATGAACTTCGAGTTGTTTTCCTGTCATTTAAGTTCACAACACATTGTTACTCTGGCTTACATACATCAACATTGTTTGTGGCTCTTTCTCAGGCAAGGCAAGTCAAAAGACTCTCCCTCCCAATTATTTGTATTGATTACCGATCATTTTACCCCAAAACTGAGCAGGACCTCACACGTCCACGTGAGATATATGTGCCTATTGATGAGGCCGCCTTGAATCGACTCCTTGTGGAGCGGTTGTGCTCCCAAGGAAGCCGCCTGCGTTAACTGTCTATAGATGGACTCGGCACTTGGCCCAGGAACACAGTGAGTGATGTGTGACAGTGGGGGGCATCAGACGGAGGGCGGAAGCAGATGTGCGTGAGCTGTGCCCACTATCACTGGGCGCCTTTGTCTGGCTGCGGCGAGTGTGGAATTAAAGGCTGCTAACACTAGTTACCGCAGTCATATGCTAATGCCTCGGCAATCAAATGATTCCAGAAAACACATCTGAGTCGGCTGATTTGCATTCTGAGTGCAAATGAACAAAAGAGAATATGAAGGCTGCTAGAAAAGACAGGGATTCTCCATAGTTTTTTTTTCTCCCACTGAAAGCTTTGATATTACTGTTGGTGATGCTGCACGAGAGAGATGGAGAGGGAGGAAGAAGGGTGGGGGGGATTTAAAGGGCAAGAAACGGAGGGAGATTTAGATCCAGTCAAGAGCAGAGGCGGTGGATATGAGCAGAGAAGAGGAGAGGCATTGACTGCAAACACACGCACACACACACATGCACAGGAGGACAAGAACAGGGCTAATTTCACGTGCACATCGTACATCACTTGACGAGAGAGGCTGCCTGCGTAGATTGGTAGTCATCTGACATACCGCGGCGAGAAGACAGACGTACGAGCGAAGACTCGGGGGGGATACAAGGAGCAGTGATGATCGGGCTATGTTGGTTCTCGCCGTTTGAATCCTGTCCCCAGACCACTTAGCCACTTTGCTGTGGTGCTGTTGCAGGCCGCCAGCCTCGCAGTCAGGGTGATTGAGACAAAATGAGCTCCAAGCACACCTCCGACTGGATTCCCTACAGGTACTGTAACTAAAGTGGGCTCAGGCTGCATCTTTTGGCCAGTGTGCAGTTGCGTATGTGTGTGTGCATGTCTGTGATGTAAAGGTGTACTCTTGATTTGACAGAGTGATCCAAATGAGTGTCATGATCTGCTTTGAGTCTCTACAGTCGCGGTGGGTCAAAAGATTCAAATAATCGACAGATTATTCGATTAAAATAATTGTTACTTGCAGCGCTTCAGGACATCATTTTGGACATTAGCTGTAGTTGAAGTTACTTTAATGTAACATTTCTAGAAAGTGGTGGTGGTGGGTGGATTGTTCACTGGGTGACATGATTTTGGGCACAGGGATTGATGTTCAAATCCCAGTCAGGATGAAAGGTAATAGCCAGTTGGGTCTCTAGGCAATGTGTCCATTCTCAAGCCTGAATAAAAATGCCTATGTTTTGTCAGGAAGGGCAAACATATCATGCCAGTGACTCACTGTGGCAACCCTTGACAAGTAGTTGCTCCTTAGCCTATGAAGTGTAATTTCCAGACTGATGAAAATAACGCTGATCTGAATGGGCATTGATGTATTCAGATGTAAATCAATGAATAAATCCATCCCTGAACACACCAAATACTAAAAATCTAATTCGAATTGTCAATACATTTTGAGATAAATATTTTCTGTCAACTAGTATTAAAATGCCAGTTACAATAATAGTGTTATTTTACGGCATAAAATTATCTTAAAGTTGTGTTTCCATTGTTTCTTTAAATGATGTGACATTTTGGATTTCTCATTCTTGATAATTAACTATCAAAATATGCAAATGGAAAAAAA
Organism: Syngnathus leptorhynchus; assembly: GCF_054491065.1. Lineage (NCBI taxonomy): Eukaryota > Metazoa > Chordata > Actinopteri > Syngnathiformes > Syngnathidae > Syngnathus > Syngnathus leptorhynchus. The sequence continues at coordinate 10,589,209 of NC_141197.1, forward strand.
AAAGAGGGAAGGCAGTCAGTGGTCAGCGCAAATAAATGTTAAACAAATTTCCCATATCTAAAATTTAAGGAAGACAAGTGAGAAAGCGGGGACAGAAAGGTCGTCGGTTACACAATAAACAGTTTGCCTGATCTTGTGTGGCTCTCATTAAAAATCCATGGGTAGCCGATTGTTCTATCCCTCATCTCATTAGAAATACAGGATGCAGTGTTCTTATTTTCTGGAAATGCGGGCGACATTTCACACAAAAACATACTTGTACTTGCACACCTCAGCGGTGTTAGACTTTTCGATTCAATCCCCCCTCCATCTCTGCTGTGGGAATCTAACTAGGACAGCAAGAAACATCAGAGGAATGATTTTTTTTATGAAGGGGGGGGGTTCTAATGTGAGGTTGTCCAATCAAGCAAAGTTTGTTTTGAATCCAACAGTTTTTCTTTCTTTTGGATACGTATATTGAACCAAAATCAGCGATTCAGTCATGAAATTGTTTAGTGTACCTTGTGTACAAGCAAATGCGATTTTCAAAGCATTTTCTTGTGGGTGTTTGTGACCAGGGGCACTGCACCATTAACGCCTTTTACAGCTTGGTGGGTGTGACTGGCATATGTCTTTTTTTTTTTTTTTCAGGCTCGGAGGCATCTGTGCTTTGAGCTCTCTGACGCAAATGTGTGGTTGACGTGATGATACAGTAAAAACGATCAACATTGCTGCACCTGCTGCTCATAGTTATTAGGTCACATAAATTTGGTTGGGGTGGTGACGCAGCAGTTCATTTGTTAGCGCATCGGCCTGGTAGGTTTGATGCTATGAAAATGAAACAATCTTTTTTATGTGTCCTTCACAGCAGCCATGTTGCTGTTGAATCACATGCATACGGGTCTGAAGATTGCCAAGAGATAAATGAGACATTTTTGTAAATTGTCCGAAAAGAGAAAAAACAAATGAATCATCAATTCTGGCTCCTGTGTAGTTTGCCTGTTCTCCCCGTGCCTGTGTGGGGTTTCCTCCAGGTCCTCTGGTTTCTGTGAGTGAGATTGTGAGCGTGAATGGTTGTTTGTCTCTGTATGCCCTGAGATTGGCCGGTGGCAATTTCAGTTTCCAACCACCCAAAAGACAGCTGGGATAGGCTCCAGCATGCCCGCGGCCATCATAAGAATTACCGGTTCGGATGAATGAATGAATACAATTAAAGCACTATACCAACAATAGAAAAAAAAATTCCTAACAAGGCTACCTTCAAAGATCAACAAAGGCCCAGGCACTGCTCACTATCTGTGGGTTGCTGAACAAGACTCTCGAGCATAATGAATTGTTGGACCTCCATGGGAACAACTCTGTTTGATTCATTAGCTTCCTGTTTAATGCCTATTCACAGACTTAATAACTGATTGCGAACATGGAGGACTTTGTTTGTTTGTACGTTTCACACAGAGTGGGAGGCAAATACTTTTTTATTGCATCTGTGTGAGCCTTCCTTCTCACATGTGAATGAACTGCGCTATTTCCCCACTGTCATTTTTAACATCTCAACCTCAACGCGGGTGTGATTGGAATACAATGACTCATGCCGAACTGGCTTTTCGGCACTGTTGCTATATTAAGCATAGAGAGAGTAAATCACTATTGCCCAACTGGAATAGAACTCGATAGCAGAACCCATCACTCATACAGTAAACATTGAAAACAACAACAACAAAATACAATTGCATGAAATGTCACACTGGAGCCCATGGAAGTAGCTGATCACTTCCCCTCTTGAAACTTCACAATAACAGAGAAAAGTGAATGTAATTTATTGTATCCACACCTGAGGGATCCTGATTTATTTAGAATGAGAATTCCATGCTCTGCTGAAGAACCAAAATTATAGTTAATTTAATTTATTGTACGATTCAAAAAGGATTACAGTGGTGCCGGGAGATACTAGACCATGCACAGTACGTCATATTCGAGAGTGATTTCTAAATTCCATATACAATGTTTGATGATAATTGCTGAAACCAAGTACAAAGACTGAGAACTATGTCGAAATCAGATATGAAGCTATTGTAGTAAACTGTTTTTTGGCATTTCAGTTTTTCTTGTGCGTGGTTAAAACAGCACCGCTTGACACATTTTGGGATCTGGCATGCTTTGCCCCTCCCCCTCAAGATAAGAACTTGTGCCAACAGTTGTCCAGTGCAACTGTAACGTGCAGTTATCTGTCATGGTTGCTTTAGTGCGCCTCGATGTTGGCCTTGAGTGCGCACATATCACATGAAGAAAGGCAGAATAGTGGGGGGGTGTTAAAATGTCCAATGTGACAGCCAGTGACAGGGCCACCTTTTTTTTTCTAGGTGATAGTATTGGTGTTCGATTGACAGTTGACAGTTGAGCGAGGCTTGTGTTTCAGCACATTCAGCGGAAAATACCTACAGCAGTTGAGAGTGGAGAGAATGGCTTGATTTTTAATGATTTTGAAGGCTCATTTTATATACCCAGTGAGTTTTCTAATCATTCAAATTTGTTAACACTCAAAAAAAAGTTGTCAACACTCTTTGTTGTGCTGTGTCGAATTTACAAGACATTTACTATATTCACTTTACAGGGACTTTTAATTTGGTTACCTACTTTTGTCTGTTTCCCTTCGCCATGTCATAGGTTTGTATTCTTCATATTCCTTTATAGTTCTTCTGGAGAGCACCTCGTGGCCTCTAATTAGGAGCCATTGAGGTTTCTCTTTCAGATGTCTAGCCTTGAGAGTTGAAGGAACAATCAGTGAGATTTTCAAAGCTCAGGAAATATGAAGGGGGGATTAGTAGAGAAGGGTAACAAAAAGCAGCCAAATGCCATACACAAAGGCGGTTTGCTGTCTTTTGTCTCAGCAAAGGGAGCAATAGAAATAACACCACTGTATCAATTTGTCTTTTGGTCAAAAGTAAAAAATATCTAAAAGCATGGGACCACATGTAGAGACTGTTAAAACTGCAAGCATAAGGTATACAGATTGCTCTCTGTTGAATTTAAATTAATTTAGTTACAGTTATTCAATACCAGAAAATGTAACAGTATGATTTTAGGGTTATATAAATAATAAAATAGTGTTCCTATACAGTATTGTCAAAACATTTTTCTTTCAGACTTGGTTATTATTTTTCACTTGCAGTAGTATGCTTTATAAACGTAAACCTCTGCCATCTTTGAAATCCTTCAGAATCTAATTTTACTCTCATTGCTTGTGCTACACTGACCTTTAAACATTTGCTCGGACCAATGACATTAAGTCAGTGTACTGAGCGCCATCAAGTCAGATAAGATTTAAGTCAATACGGCTGTTTGTAGAGACCGGGATATTACCCAGTTGTGTTTGGAAGAACACTCTGCTCAGCGAGGCAAAACTCACAAAATGCATTTAATGACGGCAAATCAGATATGCGCTTGACATTGTGCAGCCACTTGTGCGCCAAGCCAGTCGTCATCATTGCTGCAGTGACTTGTAATCATGCTGCCGACCAGAAGTCACAGCAGCAGCAGCAGCAGCAGCAGATTCTCTGTTGCAATATCAGCGAGATTGTGTGAGTCAATATGATGTATTAGATCCAAATCCCAAAAGCGCTTCACAAGCTGTTGAACCTCTTCTGACAGACGCTGTTGTCCATATGTTCCCTATAGTTCTCATTTTCAAATAACAAGTGTAGCAACACCATGTTCTCACATTAAGAAACTCACAAAAGGCTTCAGTTAGATGAACATTAACAGCATGCAGTGTACAAACATTTTCTGTAAAGAGACTAAATAAAACAAAATCATCTTCATAGTCCCAAAATTTGTGAGAAGCTAGTATTGTGATAGGCAGTACAGTACCTCTCTCTCTATATATATATATATTCGCTTTGTGCTTTTGTGGGTTTTCTTAGGCTGCATTCTCTCACGTTATCAAGTGATACAGAAAAAGAATAAATGAACTAACTATATATCGCCCTCAAAATAAAAGCCAGTATTACGCTTTCATCGTGGCACGATGATTACACTTGTTCATTTGTCTGACTGGTTAGCAGTGTCCCTATTAATAGGGTTTGATGTCATCCTCTCAAGTGAACTTATTCTGCAGCAGCACTTGTCACCATGGTGATCTGGCGCAGGTAATGAAGCAAGATTTAAAATCAGCACGGTATAGGGTAGTGTGTTTGCCAATTGGTCAATTCATTCAAACTTTAAATGAAAATAAAAAAGACTCAATTATCTTCAGACAGCTATACACTATGATAAAATGCTCTAAAACGTATTAAAAAGCAATGCACATTAAAATGACTACAAGGATCTAACATGTCCATTCCATAAGTATATGGTTTAATATCGACCCTAATAAACTGTTAAAATTTTTCTGTATTTTATCTTTGTGTTTGTATTTTTTTGCAGCACTTTAGATGATGAGGGCACCAACCTCCGACAACAGAAGCTCGATCGGCAGGTAAACGTTACAGTTCAATATTTGATCAAACATTTTATAGTGTGTGACAAAAACATAAAACATTTTTTGAGGTGAGCGGGACATTATTCCATCTTTTTTTTTTATTTAATCACGGGCCACCCAGAGTGTGGGTTTGGGCCACATACGGCCGGCCCGCAATCCACTAGTTGTTCACCCCTGGCCAAGATTGATGAACAAAAATATTTGTGTAATTCATGAATAAAGATGCTTTGACATCTGAAGTGAAACAGTATATTTTACCATGGCCCCCACTTATGAGCTCTCTCGACCCACTGGAGTGCTACGGACGCTGGTCGGGAATCACTGTAATAGAGGAACACGTTGACATCATGCGATAAAACAGCACTTTTATCCTGACACCACTTCCTGCAGTGCTGGTGTGTCGCCTCTAAAGGTCAGCTGGTCTCTGTGGTGTTCCACTAACAGATGAAAGCTTTTTATGCCTGATCTATTTTATACTCTCAGTGCCGAACAAAGTGTATCATCACAGAGAATTTATTTAAGATCTGTTAAGAAATCAGACGTAGTGCAACGTTTATAAAAGTAAGGTTATATCTGTATGTATTTCCTGGGGAAACAGCAATTAATAATAATGTATTGCCTGCATTAAAAAACTGCAATTCACATTTTACTCTCTACAGCAAGTAAATCTAGCCTTAAAATCAGGACACACAGCCAACCTGACAATGACGACAAGCTTGGAGCTCATGCTCTTCACTGAATCCTCCATTAATAGAAGCTTTGAATATTTGATGAATTCTGGATGGGAAATGAACATGTGGGTGACAGTCCAGAGGAATGGCTCGATCTAAGATCCCATGAAAGCGGTATGAGCCTAAAAATGTATTGCTTTTATGTACAGCGAGTGCTCCTTGAACAAAAGCAGAAGAAGAAGCGTCAAGAACCCCTGATGGTCCAGTCTAATGTGGATGGACGATCTCGCACCCGTCGCACCAAACAGAGTGAGGAGCAGGCTCCTTTGGTGGAATCCTACCTCAGCAGTAACAGCAGCACCATCTACCATGGTAAGTTGGACCCATTTCTGATAAATGGGAATGGTCGTGGTCTATTTGTGACTTTTAAAGAACAATCATTCCAAACAGACTCCACCGGCCCAACCTTTGGAACTACGGCTAACGTTTTGTATATTTACAAGTACCAAAAATTTGTCAACGTTTTGCCTGTAGTGACAATACAGTACTGCAGATTGTGGAATTGTTTTCTGTATTTATTTATTTATTTATTTATTTATTTATTTATTTATTTAGTCATTCATTCATTGCTTGAGCAAGCCTTTACAATCATTAAAACAATGAACAAAGCTAGTAGGCATATGATTAAAAAGACAAAAAACACGGCATACTACTGATCTAATTAAATAGAAAGGGCTGCAGTAAAGAATTCAACCAAATGTTCTTCTCAAATGACACCTGAAATGTTCTTTGGTGAGTTTCTGCAGGGCAAACTGCATGTGCCGCCACACAGAAATCAAAGCACAAATCCAATTTCCACCTCTGAGCTCAGGTTCATGAGCTGTCACTCAGCCTGGAAATAGTACATTGGCAAAATGTCCCACTGCAGTATAATATTCTGTAGAGAAAGGAAATAATAGCCTTATCTGCACCCTGCAAAATCTGAATCCTCTGACACCTAGTCACCTTTTTATTAAATCCTTCAGTTTATGTATGCTCTTCTCTTGCAATTAATTTGAAGTATTTACCAAAATGCATCTCGATAGCCTCGCCATTCGGTATACCTTGACAACCTAATGAACACCATTAAGAACTGCAGTAAAATAAGGATTGCAGCTCATTAGGTTGTGCAACTGTACCTAAGTTTGGTTAGTCTATATATACAGCAGTCTATTTATTTCAACACATATATTTTGCATGCATCCTGCCTGAGAGTTGCTAGTGTGGCTTTCATTACTTCTGTTTAGTGCAAGAAGCCAAGCAGGAGGATCTGAAGATGAAAGCAGACCTGCAGCCTCCTCGCTCAGCAAAAAAAGGCAGAGCGTCAGCCAGCTCCACTCCTCAAACAGGCAGCGACAAGAAGGAAAGGAGAGGGAAGCACAAAGGTCAGCCCAATGACAACCCGTCAGTCAGACAGAGACACAATTTAAGATGAACGACAAGCTTTTTGGATTGACAGATAGGGCCAAAGACCAAACAAGAGACAAATCTAATGGAACAAAAACAATACACAGTGGGAAACTTCAACTTCAGTAAATAAACTAGTATTTGAAAGTCCAGTTAAAGACAGTTTTTAAACTCTCAATGCAAATAAGTCAAATGAATTCAAAGGAAATAACTTATGCAGGCTTGACAAATGCCCGCTGTCATTGGAGTCATGTAATACAGTATTACATGAGGAAAATAAAATGAACGTTGTGTCTCATGACTGTCAAGTCAAGTTTTTCATTTTACAAGCAAGTCCTAATTTTGGTGACTCAACTCTGGAGTTATCATTTTTCTCAGAGCAATGCAACAAGCTGTGTTCAGGTGCACTCTGTCATTTATCTGTGGCTCAGCAGGGATGGACAGCCTGGCCTGCCAGTCAGAGGACGGCCAAATCCAAATTCTAACGGTGGGTCATCCCTCGGCAGAGGATGGCGAGAGCGAGCCGGTCATGAGCTGCACTCCGTCACAGAGCAAGCAGGACCTACGGGTGACCATGCTCAAAAAAGGTGCAATTTGTTCTACATTACCAAAGCCTCATTTCCAATAAAGTTGCTCAACCAAATTGGCATCCCTTAACACCTTCTTCATCTTTTTTGTTGTGATCTGTGAAGGCATATCAAGCAGTATGAATTTTGATGAGGAAGAAGATGATGACGATGAAATTAGCTCAACTTCCTCACAGCTCAATAACAACACAAGACCAGGCTCGGCCACCAGTAAAAAGTCTTGCAAGGTAAAAATATGCTTTGAAACCATAGTGTATTATCCGTAGCCTTATTTGTTGTTGTTGTTGTTGTTACTGTTTTCTTTTACTCCCCAAAAGTCTGTTCATTTTTGGATGCACTAATTTGCCAATAAATATCTCATTACAAATACAATGTTTTTGTTTGGAGGATCTCACAGGCAGTTCTACTCGACATCTGGTGGACTTGTAAGCAACTCATCTTGTGATAAATTCTAATTATAAGATGGACTTGTAAGCAACTCATCTTGTGATAAATTCAAATTAAAAGTGTTATGAATGATCCAATTTCTAAGACATGAGCTGTTATCACATGGCCAATTTTTATGACTTTGAATTGCAGGCACAAGATGGGGGCAACAAATGTCACAACAACCAGAGCGCTTGCCTCAAGCTGTTTAATGCCACTCTCAGTTGAAAGACATTTATTTAATCCAACCAGACCAACTTTCACCTTTAATTTTTTCACTTCTACAGGAGGTTGCATCAGCACCAACTCCACCGGTCAATGAACCAACCATTGATGTTGAAGACCTCGAAGAGTTCTCATTGCGACCTGCACCGCAGGGGGTCCGAGTGAAGTGCAGAATCACCAGGGATAAGAAAGGCATGGACAGAGGCATGTATCCCACCTACTACCTGCACTTGGAACGAGAAGACGGCAAGAAGGTGAGGATGAGGTCAACGCCTGGACTGTGCAGTGTTAAAATATTCTAAAAAAACTAACAAAAAAGAAATAGAATCAATTACTGTACTTTGTTTTGTCTCAGGTGTTTGTGTTAGCAGGCCGGAAGAGAAAAAAGAGTAAAACCTCCAATTACCTCATCTCCATTGATCCTACTGATCTGTCCCGAGGTGGAGAAAGCTTCATTGGTAAATTGAGGTAAATCTGGTGTGTTGTTCTTGTCATGTATCTTTTTATATTTGTGTTTCTATGGCCTGGGCACTGAATCATTGTAAAATTGGGTTTAACGGTACCGGTACTAAAAGTCTAATCATACTGAATTTGGATTGGATATCAACTCCCATTTCATTTAACAATTCGAATGTGATTATCTCACTTATTATTTTACCCTCCAAGAGATACTTCTTTCGATAAAGCTGTGCAGGTTATAGGTCACATAATAGTGGAAAAGGTTTTGGAATTATTTCTTGTGGTGTCATTATTTTTATTAAAAAACAGGGTTGTGTTGATATTTTTCATCCACTGTACTGAAAATTATGGAATCTTATGTACAAGTTAAAAACTCTAAAACATAGGAGTGATCCCAGCTGTGTGGCTCTAAGCAACATCACGATGTCACAGGAAGTGTTATGATGTATTAAAGCCTTGTTCTGTACGTAGTCTGTAAGGTCATCCAAAGGTCAAGAGAGACACATTGTCCACATCGACTGTCAGTCCTATACCAACCCTTTGTCATATGCTACACAGTTTGACCTCTTTGGATCTGAACAATGTTGGGAAAGTTCATTTTCTACATGCTTCAAATTAAAATACTTCAAAGTTCAGTTCACCAATTTTAAAATAAACATGTTCAGTTCATAGTTCATAATATTTTTTTTAAACTAAGTTCTATTGTTCCAAAAATGAAAAGTTCATAATTATTTCTTCCCCCTAATGGCATATTGGCATCATCTCATTGTTTTCACCCATTCCATTCCCACGACTCTCCAGGTTCTGCTATATCACCTTACAATCTGAAATACAAGACAAAATTGCTTGAACTGTCCTTTTCTTTAATGAATTGAACAAAAACATGTGCAGAATGTGCAAACACAATCTGCTGTAGGTGCCAGACTGAGGTAGGAAACAAAGGATATACAAATGAAGTATTCAATGTGCAAAACATTTAAAGTAACATTGGATTTGCTTTGACTAACTTTTCATTTTTTGTGAATGTATTATTTCTTAACTTGTTTGCTTGTCGTGCGACATATGAGTTTGCATTGATCGAAACCTTATCACGCTTTGTTCGCTCCTCCATGCACACGTCACATTTAGTTTTTGGATGGGTTGCCAAATCGCCTATTTGAGTCTTGTTTACAATGTGTTTAGCGGGGTTTTATTTTGAAGTCTTAGAAAAGAAAACCTGGCACCCTTGAACACAAATGAACTGCCGTTCATAACTGTTCATTAACCCTAGAATGAGCGTTCACAAAAACGTTCACGGAGCAAAAATGTCCTATGTTCATTTCACGTTCATCCAAAATATGAACAAGTTCAAGCTTTCGTTCATTGAACGCGTTCAGGGACAACAGTGGATCTGAAATGATTTGAGTCACAGTTTGAACCTCTTCTCTGTGCTACATGGCAAAACATCTTTAACTCAGCCCCTCACGGCCTGCTCCCTTTCAAGCAATGAGTCAGGTAGCAACTTGAGCATGCTGTTGACTGTCGTGAAGTAGTGAAACTCCTTGTCTTCTTTCTGTCTCCATTAGCCATTGCTTTCTGTCCACTTCTGTCGGCAGCAGGTCATTCATCGCTTTGAGCTCACCCAAACCTGTGCCTTGGGTGGAAGCTCTTCCCTCGGACATGATGATTTTCCCAGAGCTGCGAGCAAGATGCCTACTTAGTAGTCATTTGCATTTTTTTTCATCTTCGGAATTCCCCGAACTTTTCTAAGATCCATCAAGATCCATCCACCCTCTGGTAATGATGAAAAAATCAAAATCAGTGCTTATGTCAGAACAGTTATCATCATCAAAGCCTTCTGACAGATTCATGTCAAACCTCACCTCGTCCTTTGATCCGGTCCCGGATGCTCCTCTGCCTCTTGTGCGCTACAACGTACGTCTTCCACGGAAGCTTGCCCCCCCTCAATCATATCAGTCTCTGTAATGCTTCGCGCCAGCCGATGGACACAATTAGGCATTGATGAGACGTTGTCCTGCAATCCTAAATCCATCTCTCCCTTTTCCTCTACCGATTCGTCTCTTGACTTAGTTTCCGAAGGACAGGGAAGAGAACTTTCTTCGACATCCAAGTCAGTGCCGCTGTCCGAGCTGTTATCTTCAACTCCATGCCACCACTGGAAATATGTTTCTCCTTTTGTTTCAGACAGGTGTCCAGCCTTTTCTGTCAGACACAGCCCCGAAGTTCCAGGCACAGCGTTTTTCTTTGCTTCCTGCTCACTGAGGTCTCGGCTCTCTTTCGTCCCTTCTCCTTCCTCAGCCAGATCAGCAGATCTTGCAAGTTTATGGACACTTTTAAGCGATTCGATATCTTCTGAATCTATTTCATCTCTTAACCTTTCCTCGGATCTAACAAGTAGAAGTTCTTCATCATTATCTAGATCCAAACTGCTGTCAGACGTGTAGTCAAACTCGTGCCACCACCAGGAACGTTTCCTAATTCTTGTTTCCTCTTCCTGTTCAGCATCATCCCTTGAATAATTTCTCGATGGTCCTGGCTGAGGTTCTTCTTCGTCTTCTTCTTCCTGGTTGACTTCCATCTGAACCTCATCTGCAAAATCATCATCATCTTCATTTTCTTCATTCTCTTCAATTATATGATTAAAATGATCAGCGTGATTTTCAATGTGGACATTAACAATGTTTTCATTGACAAAGCCAATTTGGTTTTGTCTGAAGACCCTCATATGATGATTTATGATAAAATGCAAGAGGAAGATAAATTCCATGTCATTATTGTCTCCATTCGGTGGTTGATCTTCTGTAGGAATGTGAATATGGTGGCCTGTAAGACAACGAAAGCTTGTCGGTGACAACGTATACCAAATGGAAATCATGTTTATCGGGTACTTACGATTTGGACCGTTATGGTCGCCATCTCCTTGTCCATCCATTTGGCTAAAATAGTCAAAAATTGTAAGCATTTATTGAGTTATACATTTTCATTAAGCTTTTGATGGTCTCTTAACAGATTTGAAGACTAATTACAAATATGTATGACGCCTTTGAACACTTAAAATATATGTTTTCATTGTTTTAAATAGTTCCCTACTCTGGAGGATAAGCAACAACAAAATGTTTGAGTTTTAAGTACGAGCTAAGACTCATGCCTCCGAAGGTTTTTTTTGCAGTGAAGCGGTGACAAGCTTTATCTCCGCCCCCAAAACAATGTGATATCACACAGTGTCATTCCCTTGTCATATAATCCTTCTGACAATTCATTTGAAGATGATTCCCATACTGTCGCAGAACTGCCTTTCAGATTTTATGCACTTGCACAGCGTAATCACAAACTTACCTCAAGCTGGAGGAACTTGTCTTTGTAAAGGTTTCTAGTTACAAAGCCATCGGAAGTTGTAGGTGCAAGTCTTTCTGCTGGTCAGGCATTATTCTAGTTGCAATCATGCTTATCCAGACCATTTGGGTTAAAGGTCAATCCATTTTGCATTTCCACATTCTGTTCTCTTAAAACCCCAAAGCATCAGTCATGGCAACAGGCACTTCCCCCCAACAGTGCATATTCATTAAATTGAAATGCTTTGAATAAAACACTTTATGGCATCACTCATAATGTCATCATTATGATGATACTTGTAGTTCTTGTGTGAATCCTTGTCATTGCACTGTTCTGTACATACGATACAAGGAAAATAAAAACATGAATGCAATTGATTGGGTAAGTATTGAATGACGTGAAAAGCGGAAAAGGGAATCTTCGGCCTCTGGTTGATGGAGTGAAGAGGTCGAGTCTTCTCATGAAATTCATTTCTTTTACTATAAAGAAGCAAGTAGGAGCTGACTTGTTTAATTGCATCGCAGGTCAAATCTCATGGGGACCAAGTTCACTGTATATGACAGTGGTGTCAACCCTATGAAGACCACCACTAGCCTTGAGGACAGCAACATGCGTCAAGAACTGGCAGCCATTTGCTATGTGAGTTCCTTTAGTCTTCTTTTTTCGAGACTAGAATTTTCTTACAGGTCAATGACATTTTGATGGCTCGCTCAAAACAAAAACAGTACACCTGCAAAGTTGCATGCATTGTTTAATTACTGCATGTAAACATAGTCACTAGAAACAATGTGTAATTAACAAACACCAGACACACACACACACACACACACACACACACACACACACACACACACACACACACACACACAGTTTGTGAGAAACTTTGTGTGTAACTTGGTGCTCCTCTATTGAAGCCTCATATAGCGAGGGGGCGGATTGTGATATTCACCATTTGATATTAGATGCTTTTTTCTTCGTATATTTTGGATTAAAAATACATGTCGCTCTTTTAAATCTAGGAAACCAATGTCTTGGGATTCAAGGGACCTCGTAAAATGAGCGTTATTATCCCAGGGATGAACATGGACCATGAGAGAGTGTCAATTCGCCCACGGAATGTATGTTTCTCTTTAGGCTAATCAATTCAACCTCTAAAACTTCCACACCGGAATATTGAGCTGAGCTTTTTGAGTGACTCTCTTGTGTTTTTTTCCTTTTTCTATTGTAGGAACATGAGTCATTGCTGGCAAGGTGGCAGAATAAGAACACAGAGAGTGTTATTGAACTTCATAACAAAACTCCAGTGTGGAATGATGACACACAATCGTATGTGCTCAACTTCCACGGCAGAGTCACTCAGGCCTCTGTCAAAAATTTCCAAATCATTCACGACAACGACCGTGAGTTCCATGAACCTGAGCAGTTAAAGAGTGATCAGCCATCTTCATTTTTATGTTATGAGTATTAAAGCACGGTCATTCGCAAACATTTCAAACTCTTATTTCCTTTCAGCTGACTACATTGTGATGCAGTTTGGGCGTGTAGCAGAGGACGTCTTCACCATGGACTATAACTACCCAATGTGCGCCCTTCAAGCCTTTGCCATTGCTCTTTCCAGCTTCGACAGCAAGTTAGCCTGCGAATAGACAGCAGCATAAAGGCCATCTGGTCTATGTGTGGTCTCATTAAGGGCTGTTCGTGTAACACTCGGGCTGGAAAATCCAAAACACAGAGTACCACGAGCATCCTGCATATCACAAAATGCTTTGTTGGCCTCAAGTTCTGCATGGATGTGTGTGGGGTGGGGGTGTGGGCAGCAAAGATGCTCAGTAAAGGGCATCAAGCACAAAGTGTACTCCACTTTTTAAAAAAAAAAATGAAATCAATTTGTTTTGTAAACATTTTGGAGTATCTGTATATTCTAAAGAACCACTGTTCCTTTTAAGTACCAGCTAGAGCGGTTTAACATTGAGACTAATGTGACTAATAATTGCATACTGTAAATGTTTTAAGTTCGCTACATTTTATGTACCTGTCATGAAAATAACCCAAGGCTAAACAAAAACAAACAAAAAAACCCACATCCTCAAGCATGAATACAATTTCCTGGATTCAAAATAACACGCATGTCAAAATTATTTATTTTGTTATTTATGTATTTATTCTATGATTTGTTCTTTGGACAGTATTGGCTCCGTGGAGCTACAAGCACATCAAAGACAAAGCATCCACACAAAACGATTGGACCTGAGCAGGGCAAAAGCATGTTAAACTGTGCTGTGTACCGTACAATATTGTCGTCACTGGGTCACATATGTGAATGTATAGAATAATGGTGCACTTTAATTTAAAGCCGGTAGTGGATGAGATAGCTGTAAATCCTTTCGTGTGCCTTTGATTACTGCAGTGTGGTGCTTTGGATGTTAAGTAAGCGCTTTCTGTTCTTGCTAAGCTTACATGCACTTGGTAGGTTGCAGTCATTAAACAGTAGACAGGCACTGGCGGACCTAGGATTTTTTTCATTGGGGGCCCTATGAGGGAGCCAAAGATATATCTGAGGGTCAGTAAAACAAACAAGCACAAGCTTACAAACCCAAAAGATTCCAAATAAATCTTATTTGTTCTCGTCGAGGGACAGGCGTAAAAGTAGGGCGTGGGGGAATCCGATAATTTCCCAAAAGTGAATTATCTAGGCTGGCATCTGGGGGGGGTCTAATCATATTCCTGGGCCAGTGCCCCCCTCCCCCCCTAGTTTTGCCAGTGTAGAAAGGCAAAGAGTTGCTTTAAATGAATCAAACATTATTGATTAGAAGCCCAAATAGAAGAATCTGTTGAATCAGTTCCATTATGACTTGCTTCGAGATTATATTCTTGAAGACTCATTACATTTCACTCCCATGTAAAATTGTGCTTTTGTCTGATGTCTCTTGAAAATGTAACAGAGGACATGGATTTGTCACAGCCTCAACACATCGATTTGCGTCTTCGAAATATTTTTATACTCCTCTGATGTGACAGTTGAGTACGTTCCTCATCTAAAAAGCAGTACCCTAAGTTTCTATAGAGAGGTTTAGGCGCACATTGCTGGGTGACTTCCTTTCTCAACATTTTGTACTTTATCATTATTAAAAAAAACCAAAAAAAAAACGAATGAAGGCAAAGAACAATCTGATTCCACAAATGTGGAATACTGTGGATCACGAGGAAATCTTTATCAGATGTGCTATTCTTGTACTTATTGTGTTCTAACTATTCTGGATTTCTATTGCAAATTTGTTGATACTTTGCTGTGAAGTCTGCTTTTCGTTTCGTGTTCATAATCCCTTGCTTCTCTCACTTGGTTTTCAGTGCTTGTGATGATGTACAGTGAATGCCGTATGTATGAATTATGTGATGGTATAAACACTCTTTGATTATGACAACAAAGATGAGCAAATAAAACTTCATTATGTTTACGGTCGCCCTTGTAAAACATGCAAAAGTTACTCAAAGCATATCATAAAGTGATGTTGCAATATAATTGAGAATTTAGTTTGAGTTCTACGCATCATAAAACACTTTGAGGTTTCATTATATAACAACCCCAAAGTGACATCGTAAAAAAACTTTTATGAGAGCTTTCAAATGTTTACATTCCCTCACAAAAATTACCAAAATGACATGCAATAACATACGTGCAAGGACAAAATCATTGATGGCCCTTCATTAATGAGAAAATTCAGAAATAATATTATTCTGACAAAAGTACGGTACCTGAGAGTATAAAAATGATCATTTCAAGTGGTCAGTAGAGTAAAACTATTGTCATCTAACCATTTACAAATGGATAACAGCGGAGAAGCTGAGACTCAGGAAAGGAAACACTTTATATCTCCCTCCTGTTTCGCATCCTCAGCCCGCTGACCTCTTTGGGAATGTCTCTGTGGACATTACTGTCACTCTCTGCAAAAGCTAGCATTGGCAAATACTCTGCTTCTTCCTGCTCTTCCTCTTCCTCAGGGTTGGGACATTCTGCACTACTAAACTCAAGTCTCTCCGCCTCTGTCACTGGATCTTCCTCATCAGCTTCCTCCTCCTCATCCTCTTCTACCTCTGTCCCATCATCTTCATCCTCATCGGCATCCTCTTCCTCCTTCTCCACCTCCTCCTCATAGGTATCTTCTTTTGGGTAGTGAAATACATTTCTGCTGTCATTAAAACTAATATGCTTCCTATCTCCTTTATGACCTTGCAGCTCATTCTGTACTTGCAGACCTAATCTCTCATGCTGTGTATTTGTAGCGGTTTGGGAGGCAAGGGGAACCAGCAAAAGTCTTTTCTCAGCTTCTGCTTCCTCCTCCTCCTCCTCTTCCTCCTCCTCCTCTTTTTCATCTGCTACCTGCTCCTCACCCTCTTCTTCCTCTTCTTCCTCTACCTCCTCCTCTTCCTCCACATCTTTCTCCACCTCCTCATCTTCCTCCATATCCTCACCTTCCTCCTCTTCTTCATCCTCCTCTTGTACAATGGATAGTTTCCTTGCTACAACCTCTTCTTCCTCTTGCTCCATTCGCTCAGCCAGGGCCTCCGCAGTGGGCTGGTTGACAAACTCATTTGGGGCCACACGGTCAAGTTCACATTTGTAATCGGGTCCTTCATGTTCAGGGTAAGTCTCCTCGGGGTAACCTATAAAATAAAATAAAAAAATAAAACATTTTTTTCTTTTCAGAGAATATTAGATTTGTTTTTTTGTAAAAGGAGCATCTTCATTCCTGGAATAAACATGGCCTTTGCTCCTGTCCTCATGGAGATTCTCCGGCGTGTTTCCCTTGACCAGGCAGGGGTCGGCAGCCCGCGGCACCAGAGCCGCATGCGGCTCTTTAGCAACCCCTAGCGGCTCCCTGGAGTTTTTGCAATAATGCGTGTAAATGGGTGCCAAATTGCAAAGTTGCGTCATAGCCTGCGACACAGCACAGGTGAGTTGTAAACAGGTATGTGAGTGATGGGACATGGATTCAAAAGGCAAAAAGAAAGATTGCTGATTAGAACAAAGGATTTAAGAAATAATGGACTAAACTATTTACTTTCATTGCCAATGCTGAAGGATTGCCTGCATGTTTGATTTGCAATGAGAAGCTGTCAAATAACAAGAAGAGCAATTTGGAGCGACATTTTCAGCTAAAGCATGCTAAATTGGCTGCCGATCACCCAGTTGGAACTGAGAGGAAAGGTGCAATTGCAGTGCAGGTGGAGACATTTCAGGACCGAAAAAACAGTTTCAAGAAATGGATTGCATTTCCAAACTCTATTACTGCTGCAAGTTTTGTTGCAGTCTGGGAGATAATAAAGAGCGCAAAACCACTCACTGATGGATTCATTCATTAAAATATCAGAGTGCCTATTTTCGGACTTCAAAAACAAAAACAGTGAAGGAAAGGGTAATTAAATCAAGGATCAACAAATCAAGGACATCAATTCAACTCCAGCTTTCTCAATGGCCTGTGATGGGTCGTGTGACGTGACCGATATCGAACAGACAGCTCTGCGATGCAGGTACGTGAACTCTAACACATTCATATCAAAGTTCGTCTTAACTTGAAGCGGCAATAGGCCTATCGTACATCAGTTGTCACGTGGTGCGTAATTCTCTCCAGCATGCGCTGCAGGGAAATAAGCATTTAATAATGAATGTTCATTTTGTATTTGTGGCCTATTTAGTTATTTTGACAGTAGGCATACAGCTTATGTATTGGCAATCTATGTTGCCTTATAAAAGGCTTTTAGATTTTTGCGGCTCCAGACAGGTATGTTTTTTTGGGGGGGGGGGCAATATGTTTTTTTGCAGCTCCAGACAAGTATGTTTTTTTTGGGGGGGGGGGGGGGGGCAATATGATTCTATGAACATTGTGGGTTGCCGACCCCTGCCCTAGACACACTCCTATGGGATTTAATTGCTTGATGTGCGGTCTGTCTCTTAATTGTTTTACTCAGCCCTTATGATACTGTGTCTTCCTTGAATGTACCCTCATTTGCACGCAATTCATTTTGAATTTGTTTGGCACTCCAGAGCTATTCACACCACTGCCCGGCTCAGTACTTCTTTCTTTCTGGCCCTGTCACATCTTTTCTTATTTGCTACTTGTCACATTAGTGCCTTCCCAGACCATATGGAATTAAGATACAATTCCTGTGTAAGATTCTCGCTTCTGTCATGCATCTGATATCAGGAATTGGTTTTGGGACGATACTCGGTTTATTTTAAGGTATCAGGTACTCGTGGATGATGCCAATACCAGCCCCAATATTTAAGTAAATAAATAAACAAGATAATTAAAAAAAAAAAAGATAGATAGATAGATAGATAGATAGATAGATAGATAGATAGATAGATAGATAGATAGATAGATAGATAGATAGATAGATACTATGTACATACATTCAGAGACAAAGCTCTGAAGACATCCAAAATAATCTTATATGCACAAGCACTTAGGTGGTAGTAGGACAGAAAAGACAAAATCACTTGTAACCAATTGTTAAGAAAGCAAAGTTTGTGACAAGTTGTAAGAAAGAGGCAGAGGACATGTACCTTCCCAGTCTGCACTGTAAGGGACTTGCTCTGCCTCCATCTCTGGAGAGGCAGCCTCCACACGGCCTTCTTGCATCAGTTGTGCGATCTGCCTCAGCTGCCTGAGAAGTTTCTCTTCCTTTTTTGTCGGAGTCGATTTACTTCTCCTGCGTCTTCCACTACGGGGCAGAAAAGCGACAAAGCGGAATCATGACCCTGAGTCTCTGAGTTGGTATTCAATGGTGGCAGTAAAGTGTGTATACTGCAAAACAACTGCTATTTGGTTTTGAACATTTATTTCATTTAATTCCCAGGAACCAAGTGATTTCTTTCACCATGATTGCATTTTTGTGTTGTGTGTGTGCGCCCTATCATCAAACTAACCTCCCAGAAGCACAAGTATTTCCTGAGACAATCCTTGCCATGATCCTTTCTGATTGAAGTAGCTGCTCCTGGAGTTCGACAAGCTCATCGTCAGTTGCTAAGAGAAACACAAACGCTTACTATGACGTGTGGAAATAAAATGACAATCACGGAAACTCCCAGTTACTAATAGTGCTTTTTAGTGTACACAGTCCACATCCCAGACATATCATGAAGAATCCACATTTTTTTTCTTTTATATTCATTTTATTGTGCACTTGAAGTCTCCAAGATTGTAGAAAAGAGTAATCTATCCCTCCAGGTATTGCAGAGATACTTTTATGATCTGTCTGGTGGCTATTTTTTTACTCCGTTCAGTTTTCTCCTTTTTCTAATATGCATTTTTTCCTATTACATCACATCTTTTGGGGACTACCAAACAAGGTAATGGGTGTGCACAAACGGTTTAGTAAATCCACCATCTTTATTACTCTGAGAGAATTTTTTAAGTCCAAACAACTTAAGGATGCCTTTAGTGGCGAGATCAAAATGTTTCGTTGTTGGATGCATCAATCCATACAACTCATCGCACCATCCCCCAGCATCAGAACCTCAAAGAAGTGCCTGGTTAAAATTATTTTTTCAGGACGAAGTTTCCACAGCTGCTTGTCTTTGCAAAGCACTTCAAGGATGAGTGTTTCATAAATCTATTGTCAGTATAGAGAAGGATTTCCCGAAAGACTTTGTTCGTTAAATCTATGGAAAATGACGGACACAGTAAAGCGGGAATTGAGATCACACAAAAATAGTAAACTGTATTTCACTTTCATAATATTGCGTCCTATATTATAGTGACTAAAGTGACGTTTTCATAGCAATAGCGTAAGATTTTCTGTTGATTTTAGAACTGTGCGCTCTATGTTTTCACTTCTTGTGGGTGTATTATGAGTAGATGAATTGCATCGAAGGTGCTGGGGAACACAATAATGTCTTTTATGCATTCGTTGGTTTCTCACTAACACTACCATTAGCTTACTGGTTAACTTGATTGCAGTGCTTGTTTACAAGACTTGTTCATAAATATTATAAGGGGATTTGTTTTTTTACGTGTTATGTATGGTTGGATGGACAAGTCTTCTGCCGTTACCTCTTTTAATCAATCAAAACGTTTGCGGCACAAGTTAACTCTCCCTCGGCGAAAAAAAACTACAAATATGTCCGATCGGAAAGGGAGGTGCACATCTTGCGGCCTGGAGGGAGTGGGGTGTGAAATATCTCATTTGCATTTAAAGAGAACGTACCAAAACGGCTTGCTTTATCGAAAAGAGGAATCCAGACAAAAGCATTGCTGTTCCACTTTATATAGACCACAACTGATATGTAAGCTTTAATTGCCAACATTTGGGAATAAAAATAAATGAGACCAAGATCACTCCATTACAAGATTCTTTCTCTATAAACTTAAAACTTCTACAATCCAAGTGAAAATGAACAATATTCAAATGAGGGACTAAAAAACTGGGATAATGTCACAAACCCTATTACAGCCACGGCAGTTGTGTTCAGAATGAACAAAATGTTTAATAGGAGTCCGCACATGCATGCCCCTACAGAAAGTACCTCCAATTAAGTACTTTTTATTACATTTTCTATTTCTATTGATCAATTGTGAACACAACCCATCTCAAGTCTCATATCACTAAACCTGGTAATTTAACAGTGTTTCTGGACGTTTTATAGCCACTGTAAATTGACCATTTATATTTCATTTATATTTACACAAATAATTAGAGTTCTGCACTCACCTATATTCTTCTCCATGCTCATAGTTCTGTAATGTCCTGATTTTGCATTCTTGTCTTTGTAAGTCAACTGTCAACAGGAATGGGATGGTTAAGGTATAATAATAATAATAATAATAATAATAATAATAATAATAACAACCTTGTAGATTATATAGAGGATGTAAAGAAGAATCCCAAACCCATATATGGGTATGACTTGAGCCATCAAGTTGTGTTTTTTACTATTTTTTCCAATGCTTCTGACTTTAGCAGTGGCCTCAGCGATATATGTCATGGAGTGAACCGGGTCAGCACCCCACTGCTCTGGGTCATTGGACACCTGATATATCCCTGTGGGATGGAACCCAGGGCCAGCTAAACAAGACAACAAGATTACACTTTAATCATGCATATCTTCTGATCTACAACTTACAAAAAGCCAATACAAAATGTAATGAAATGTTAGCTCGGCAAGTCAATGTCAAATAAAATACAAAGTAAAAATATCACATATGCTTATGCAGTATAATTTTTCCATACCATTCAGTACATGTTTAGGCAACAACAACATGAGCAGACCAAACACACTCTTGTCTAATGCAACAGCTGGCAGCAGCAAAAACAAGACCAAAGGTGGATGGATGATGACATGATGAATCTCCTCACCCTGCAGCTGTTCCATCTCCTTTTTGGCTCTGGGTAAAAGCATCCTGGGTAAGAAGAGCGATACACAGAGGACCGAACATGATATCAAAGTAACTTTCTGACAGGTTGTGATGGACATGTTGTCTGACTCGACGACACCCACACGTTGATTTCTCTTGAACAGTAAATCCAGTACTCTCGGCTGTCGTTGCTCATCTGGTGATGTCCTGTTTAGATTAGAGCAGATTATATGAGCGGCCTTCAAAGGCTGTATGAAATAGTATCACCTAATCCCCAGCGAGGGATGCGACTGGCCATGTTCAACAGGATTCTGCTTGTATAGAGTCTGTTGGGTAAAAAACAGATTATATTTTAATATTACACTGTGGGGTTGGGGAGCGGGGTGCTAAATGAGTGTCAAATAGAATTTTTAAAAATAATTTGTAAATATAAATATGTATTGATTAAATGGCTGGTAATTCTGGAATGTAAATACTTTTTCTCATTTTATTTCTATTTTCTTTGTATCAAATTTTGTCATCATATAGTTAATTATGGGGCGCGAGAATTCAGCGCATGACCAACCTGTAAAAGCATCCAAATATTGCAGTTCCTACAGTGTGCTGCTCTCTTTTTACCAGCAGATAGCAGTGCAGGCTCATGTAGATCCCCGCACAGATTCTTTTTGCCAGTGTTTCAAGAGTGACTCCTGGAACATTGTCTTCAGTTGAGTGCGGGGCCAGGCAAGAGGCCTCCCCCACAAAACAAACACCAGAGAAGCTTATATTAAATCACCGACATACATAATGAATAACAATTCACCAAAAATAAAGTAAAATGGTCAAATATTGTATAAATAACCTATATTTTTCTTCTCCCAAGTGATAACTTTGCTTAATTTTATTCTGGGAATGTTTGACGAGCCTGATAGAAGGGGCCCCATGAAGGAAAGTCCCAAAATTCGGACATATAATTGCAGTGTCTACGAAGTTTCTCAGTAGTTGTTAAAATACAGCATCAGCGAGTTAGGAGGGATTTTTGGGGGGGACTCAAGGTTGTCAATGTAGTGTCCAAAACAGTTTTGCCATTGATTGTATGGGCCAATGTCAGCTCTCTCCCAGAGTCCCTTCAGATCGAGATCAAGGACAAGTGCATGGGTTGCCTGCCTTGTGGAATGGCTTTACACAGAAATTTCAGTATGAAATTGAATCAATGAATGTTTTAGCAAATTGAAAACACAATACAACTCACTGGAGATCATTTTTTAATCCTTTGTTTAACCCTAATGCTAATTACCCTAATAACCCTAATTTGACCCCTTACTTTGAAACTTTAATTTAAAACAATGATTTGAAACCCTAACGCTAGTTTTAAAACCCCTACTTTGAAACCCTAGTCGTGTTTCAAAACCCTACTTTGAAACCCTAACCCTAGTTAGAAACCCTGCTCTGAAAGCTTAACTTCAATTTTAAAACCCTCATTTGAAAACCTAACCAAGGCAACCTCTATCAGTTTCTCATTCATATGCTTCTCACTTATTCCTTTTAAAGTTTAAATGGCTTTACCATGGAATAGCGTCAATAACGACAAGAGAGTAATGAACCGTTTAACATTAACATGGTGACTGACATATGCTGATATGCATTGTTGCTTTATCCTCTGTTGTAGATTGCACCAGAGCGCATAACTTTACATTTGAAAAATCAACCAAAAATGACAAAAATAATTGTTACAAGCACACTGAAATAAGGATGATCCCATCTCAATTTAGTCACAAATGGACTTAGTGTGAAAGCTCTCGATGAAACACAGTTGAAAAGAAAGCTAATACTCTACTGTATGAACGACGACAACAGGTTCATTGTAAATCCTGCCATTGCATTTCATTGTTCTGTCTCTCACAGTACATCGCTGGTCTTGGAGATATGAACAAAGATACATTATATGTAGCAGGCAAATAATTGTTCTTAAGTGAGATGGAATCATGGAGCAGCAGATGATCTCTCATAACACAGACACTTAGATTATGTGTAATTTACACGAATGGACTTCGCAATATTGCGTGTATGCTTGTCCAGGTAAATTGTGCTACGGTTAGGCATTTGACCAATTTGACTAGCACGGTGACATTTGTCAAGCATTCTTTTTTTTTTTTCCAGTGATGGATATATGAAAGCCATGTCAGCTCTGGTTAGTCCTTTTATTTAAGGCCAAAGGCACAAAGGTCAAGTAGGTCGGACCTTGGGGACCTATTAGCAAAAACCAAGGTGGAGAGGATAACTCCCACATGCATATTTCAAAGAATACTTATCAAGAACCTAAAGCTGTTCGGAATACTGATGAAGAAGAAAAAACCTTGAGAAATATTTTTACTGATACAGAACTGTCATTGTGATAATTTCTCCCGTCAATACATTTGTTATGTTTGTTATGTTTCATACTTTGTGAAAAGGATCTTTGTTGAGTTATGCTCTCAATTACTGTGTCAACAGAGCTCATTGCTATCCTCTGCATTCTTTATTTTATTGTTATCCACCGAGTTTGATGCAATTGCACAGGTTTCACACAAGTACCTGCTGCTGTATGGCTACTCTGCTAAAATTCTTAATACAAATAGAGTATCATATCAGATTTGAGACACCAATGACATGATGGCATATTAGTCGGCTATCGCTCCATAGGATGAATATTGTAACATAAACACAAGTGCCCCCAAAATTGTTATGATGCTATTGCAACCCAACTATGTATGTGACATAGACTTCAACATTTCACCATTTTGGTGGTTAAAAAAAAAAAATGCTGTGTTGAATGGTTAAAAAAAGTACCAAAGGAAATCAAGGCCATCTCACTTAAATGCTTCGCCTCTGCATGAAAATCAGCTAGTCAGGAAAACAGAATCAGGCACGTTAACTGACTGTTGCAGAGTGGACATTTGGAAACAAACAAACAAACAAAAAAAAAACCCACTTATCTATATCTTTACTGGTAACTGGTAAAATCAATTCCCTGGTGTGATCATTTTCTTTTTTCATAAACTCCATATCAAAATCAATATTGTACTACTCTTGGTGGCTATATGGTTGGTTGTGACATAGCCAGCCCATTATAGTCAAGTGGTCGTACAAGGAGGACACTCAACTCTATAGGCGTCTTATTTCTGCAGCGAAGCGGGATTTTATTTCACTCAAGCAATACTTGGTGACCGTTTTAATCTTGGACCATGAACTGGTGACCTTCATGTGACAGCTTCATTTGCTGACCACAAGGCAGACGGGCAGACCAGGGTTCTATGGTCACTGATTTATAATCTACTAAAATAACAAAGTAACTATTAGAAGTTATCAACCATAAAGAAAAAAACAGTTTTGTGCTGAAGCATTAAGAAATTGAAGTATAAAAATGAAATGAATATGAAGTGAGCAAACGGCATGGGCAATAAAAATCAAATCAAGTCAATCCATATACAATATCTCACTAAAGTGAGTCCATCTTTCACCTTCTTGGGTAAATGTTTGTCAAGATAAACAACATTTTGCTAGAATGGAAAGTGGTCAATGTGCAGCTTGTATAACCTCAAACAGAACACAGCTGTTAGTGTGTGTACCAAAGTGTGTACAACCCCAAATTAAAATGTCCAAATTATGGCAAAAGTGTCAATATTTTGTGTTGCCACCATTATTTTCTAGCACTGCCTTAACCCTCTAGCACCTGAGACCTTGTAATGCTGACTCACATAAAACCAGGAAGGAAAAATGCCTAATTGGGCCCAATTTGGACACTTTCACCAAGGGGTGTGCTCACTTTTGCATGCAGTGATTTAAGCAATAATGGCTGTATATATTTTTGGGAGGAGATAGCATAAAGGCTGTGCACTGACTATTTACATTGTAGCAAATGTCATTGTGTTAGTATTTGAAATTTGATTTGTTTTATATATAATAAAAAAAATGCAGATGCAATGGCAATATGATTTATTTAGTTACAAGGTAAATTGACAATCTATACAGCAGTTGCGTTAAGACACAAGTCAGGGTATGAAAAATCAGCAATAGTGATGAAATTCAGTCATAGCTGGCATGGAAGAATTATTATTGGCCATGCCATACTGCCACTATAAGCTTTTAATCCAACGAAACAAATATGCATTTGTGTGCCCTCTCTGGGTGAATGGATTATAGATTATCGCTGCCTGGCAGCATATGATGCCAACAGCGATTATTGCTGTATGTTGAATAAAGCAGATATCACTGTTTGGGAACATTTGGCACCAGGAACAAGTCCAAAGTTGGTTATGCTTCAGTGTTTGACACACACATTTTCTTTTGTTCTATTTAATGGTAAAATGTCGGTATGGTAATTTCACTGTTGTAACAGTCAACTCAATCATTAACTGGCTCAAAACGTACTTTGACTTGGCTCCTCCTCTGATTGGACTTTTGTTGAATTAAGATGTTAGTCATACTCTTGGAAAGACTTGCGTACGCATCAAGATGTGCCATTACGGGAAAAAAAAAATCACCCAATTTGTGTTACTTTTGACCCAGCAATTTTACTTTACAGAATGATTTTACATTTGAATAAAATTAAATATATTTCCATATTTGTTTTGTTTTGTTCTGTTCTGGTTCTCAAACGGAATATTGGCATTTCCATTCATTTCAATGGGGAAAGATGAGATCCAAGTGTTTTGAGTAATGAACTTGACCATGCAAGAGATTAAACTCATAGTTCAAGGAACCAGGTATCACATTATACTCGCTTTTGAATGTGACCACATGCATAGTCACAGGGTGTTGCCGTATTTATGTTGGCGCTTTTAATGTTTTGTTGTCTCAATTGTGTCACTCTGCAGGTACGCTCAATGCACACAGCACCGTGTTCCATATTATTAATACGAGCTCTCGCCCTCGAGCTATTTACCAGGGCTCTCTGCTATCAAGCCTTTAATTACTTAATTATTCTTCATTGGGCTCAATTAAAACACATTAGACTCTGCTGCTTCAAAAAAATCAACTATTGCTGCGACTGAACAAAACACAGGAGAGTCAATTGCGGCCAGCGCTGTGTTGTCTGTTAGCAATAAATGAGATTGTGTTATTCTCAGGATCAAAGTCTGATTATTATGCTAAAAGCAAAATATAAGATTGACTTTTTGAAAGCACTCAAGCACCTCCAGTTGGGAAATGGATTCACATATGCAGCAATCACCGCTGTGAGCGCACCTTCCCCAAACAAAATGACATTTTAGAAAAAAGAAATGGTTTTCTTTCCGTCTTCATGCAAGTGATTTGTTGTGCAATGTCACCTTACTCAACAATAGCGGATCAGGTTTACATCATTTCACACAGCCCCTCCTCTCCATGCCTCTATCTAAATCAGCCAATTTATTTCCAAATTGCATGTCGAGTGTAGGTGCAAGGGCTTATGGAACTATATTAAATCAATATACTCCTCAGATATATTTATTTTGAGGAGGCTTTAATTTTTTTTCCCTCTTTTTGATGATATTGAGAGTCATGAAGGACACTCTGTCACAAATAGGAACCCTGTATATTGATGGGAAATAGATGGTTGCAAAAAGTGAATGAGGTGGATTAATGGGCTAAAGAAATGCTTTATGGTATCCAGACCTTGACTTTTTTTCTTTTACTTTAATACTTGCCTGTCAGCACTTTGCGCTCTCTGTAAATTATCAGTATCAGCAGCATACAACCTGTCACCAAGGGATGCCATTTAAATGTGTCTTGCTTTTGTGGACAATCATGAATAAAACTCAAAAGCCAAAGTCATATTTGGTATGTATTTTTATTGCTAACTTAAATGGGAGTTCAAAGTAGTCAAGAAAGTAAAACCAGAACACACTATATGCACGTGGCCGGTGTGCTATATATATAGTGTGTTCTTAAGAACACCTGCATAATCTAATGGGGTGTGACAAATTCAAACTTTACAAAGATGTCCACTTGGTCATTACACATAAACGCACGATTGGGGTTAGAAAGCAGTCTCCAAGTGCCCACTTCACATCGGCCAACTTTACATCATCTGTAAGTGGAGAGCTTGCAGTTCCTTTGGAATGTACTTTACATGTGCTGATCTCCTGCATGGGCTCCAGCGTGTCCTTGCAGAATGTAGACTGGTCGTCTCTCCTGTGCTCAATTTAAAAGACAAGTGAGGAGCTGCTTCTATTGGTCAGGAAACAAGTTAGCTGTGTTCGCTCCCATAATGACGCAAACACCCAATTCTACCTGAAGAAAGAAGAAACGTCCGCCCATGTGCACAGTTAGACTAGACTTGAAAATAGGGCCCATTGTGTAAAAGTACCAACATAGTTTTGTCTTCATAGTCCACTAGCCTAATGCTAACAAACAAAACTAAATATCAATGGAGTAATTATTGGCAACTGCTGTAAACTCTTATCATTTGAACACAAATCTAGCAGTAACACATGTAGACAGGCAATATAACCACATCTACAGGCATCATTTTTCATCCTCCACGTTGCTAGTTGAAAACTTTACCCAAACATATACTAGAGGTCGAGTCATTTATAGTAGTGGTGAAACTTTTCTTTGTTTGTGTCTGCATGGCTGTATTATACTGCCTCCCGGTGGCCAATCCATGCACACCAGAAGAAGCCACAAACTGTTGAATTCTTCACATTGTATGTGATGATGTTATTACCATATTCTGCATTTTTTTGATAAAGCACACAATTTTACAGTTTTTCTCTTATTAAAAATACATGTTGGAAGACTTTTTATTTTTTTTAAGGCTGGTACAGAGTGTTTGTAGTCACAGAATGAATTAAGGCACAACTGTATTGTGCCTCATTTTCATAAAAGTCTATAATAGGGTTTTATGTGAGTGTTATAATTCAGTGCGCTCCAGCGCTCCTGGTTACAATTCATAGTTGGGACTATAGGCAGTGAATGAGTTTTTAAAGCACTGTTATGGCTCTTTGCACAAAATATTTGAACACAGCATTGACGGCTCGAGAGAATTTCAGGTTAACTCGTCAAGTGAATTCCAAATCTTATGACTGTAAATGTATGATAATGGCAGGTTTGTATACCTTTTCCAGTCATGTTTGCCATTTGACAAAACAGACATTGTTTTACATATGTTGTCGTTATTGTTACCATAGCAACCAAGTGAACCAATGAGGAAATGGTGTGGTGGAACGAACGCTGTGCTGTGAGTGTATGTGTGTGTTGTGTCCGGAATGTTGTGTAGAAAAACAAAAACCACAAATATGATTAAGTTCATTTTTACCACAGCTCTCTTTTTAATATGCTCTTGCATGTCTTTGACCCTTCTGAATTTGCCAAAACATGCAACACAAAGGACTTGGATTAATTTGTTATTTTTGCTAAAGTCATTGTGCTCCATCTTAAAGCACAGCATGTTTCCCCTGTGTGTTTGTGGCACCTTGAATGTCCTTAACCAGCACTAACACAGGATAATGATGGTGCTCAACAAAAAGGGGAGATTGGTTTTGAATTATTAACAAGTTAACTTTGTAGTGGCGGTACTTTATCCCAGAGGACAAACATCCCCAAATGTTTGCAAAATATAATTAAGCCGAGGCATCTTTAAATGTCATTGCCGCCTGTGCCATGTTTCAAATTGTTCTGCATCAACAGAATTTAACGAGATGGCGAAGGAATCCATTTCCTGCAAGCATGTGATAAGCTGCACATACAGTGGAGTACTTTCATTGATTGCCAAAATAAAGCATTTTGTATGCAAATGGGGGAATGGAGTGGCTAAGCTGATTCAGCCTCATGGACACCAAATAATGGTCTTTACAATTAATACTTTTACATGCTATCCATTGAAGAATTCATCTTTCATTTAATGGCTCGAAAACATTTACACGTGCCCAGAAAGAAGGGGAAAATAGAAAAGAGAGGAAAATGCATTGCGTTCCAATGGATTAATAAGGGAGCCAACAACCAAATAAAGCCGTGCATCTCTCCCTCCCCGGGAGTGCGGTCCCTCCGTTGTCGTCTCATGCTCCTGCACATTTTGGATTAACAGATAATCTTTGAACATGAAGGAAGGTCTGCTAACCCTGAGGGGGTGCTGTGTAGTGAGTGAAAGGCAGCACAGGATTGGAGGCAGCCATGCTTTGTTTGGACGTAATGTCCTTGTCTTTTACTTGTAAACATGCCGCGCTTTTTGTTGAGCCGATACGACCTTAAATAGCCCCGCTCCAGGTTGTGTTGCCGGAATGAATAGATAAAGGACAGAGGGTCAGGGATGGGCTCTATTAGATGCTTCCATTTGGGATCCAGGAAATAGCCTGATTCATTAAGCACTGGTGCTAATGAATCTTTTATCCTTTTGAGTCGCCCCCTTTTTAAAAACCCCTACACAGAGCATGATCATGCACGTATTTAAAACACACGTTTGCATTTAGCAGGTAGCAGTTGAACTGACAAGCAATTAGATTGGTGAAACTATTCCATGGGACAAAAAACGTTAGGGGCAACTGTACTGTGCTGATAAAATATCAATGACATCATTGATCAATCGATTTTGGCTCATCATTAAGATTATTATGCCATTGTTGATGTAAATACCTACTTGCATACAACATAGGTTCAGATTATATATATATATAATTAAATAAAGTAAAAGTTCTAGGGTCAACAAAACAACTCAGCATTATTTTTAGCGCACTTTAAAGTAAAAAAACAACAACCAAAACGCTAACCACAGCTGACATATACTGTAAATAAAAATTTAACATAACCTAGTTTTCAAACTACAGTCCATGCAGGAGATTGACGCATGCATAGTACATTTATTTATAAACTGCAGGATGATGTAAAGATGGTATTTGGTCTCACTTAAGTTACTCTGAGGCTGTGGCTTTGAGCACATCACATAACCAAAATTACACTAACAGACATGCTGACCACTAGGTCATTAAGCTCCACACATGCTTGTATTATCATCCCATGACTGACCGATATGCAAGAAAATTACTCTGGGTTGCAGGATTAGTAGTGGTTGGTATGACTGTAATAGTTAATAGACAGAAGCGATGTCATTAGCTCTATGATCTCCATGCATGTGCTTTGTTTGTTTAACAGACTTTTCTTGTGTCCCTTTGATATGGTGGATGTTTCCTTCAAAGGCATGCTGAACACCCCTCTGGCTGCTTCTCTCTGAAAGTTTGTTCTTCCAAAAATTGGATAATATTTCTCCCAGCAGCGCAGACAGCGGAAGCATCATAATGGAAGCTTGTCAGACTTAGCAACAGTAACTTAAAAGTCTTTAGTTCCAATTTCAAAACTTCAAATTGTACAGCCAGCCTCTGTATATTAGATTCTCAGACTTGTTTCCAGGAACTCCTTACAAGGGTGAAAAATACTTACTGCTTCTACGAACTGATGATGATGATGATGATTGTGAGGATTGGGCGGAGGACAAAATCCCCAGTCTGCTGCCCAGGCTGGAAATTTTGTGCTTGAGAAGTGTTTAACTGTGAAATCCCAGTCGGCCCTCGGTGGGGAGTCTGGTCCGTTCCCATCGCCCACAGTTTTATATACTGGGCCGGCCGGCAGAGGCAGGGTTGGGTGTTTGTGTCTTGAGGAGTATGTAGGGGATCAATAGGATAGTAGCTGGCCTGTTAGACAGAGGTAAAGCTAAGCTAGCAGAGAGCGAGTCAGGTGAGATAGTGAGCGCTGCAGCTATCTGAGCAGGAATTATCCATGACACCTGGGCTCTCAAGCAGCAACCCTTAAGCACATGATTTGGGATCAGCTCTTTTGCAGGAAGGCACATTCAGCACATTCAATTGCTGGCATTTTGCTCGGTTTGCTGTCCCCTCTGAAAACAAATTATTTGTTTAGAAGGGCTGTTAAATTTGTACGCTTACATTGTTCCAGCTAGGTGAATTCAATTCTGTTTTGTTCCATCTTAAGTTTCACTTAGTTGTCAAAAAGACGTAGGAAATAAATCTCTTCTCAGTCGTTGAGTCGGGCTCATGTGTTTTTCTGCACCACTGAGTTGAAAAATGTTCTTCCTTTCAGGTGATAACATATAATATCAACTAATCTCCTTTTGCAGGTGGAGGGGTGTCAATAAAATAAATACAGCTAAGAACAAATGTGCCATCTCTTATCTCTTTCCAATCGGGTGCTTCAAACAGACAAGCAGGCTCCATTTTGCTTGTGAAACCCAGGGTTGAGATGAACATGTTGGCTTACAAAAGGGTAGCAATTATTTATTGTAGATCTAATGATCGATACCGATGTTGCAGCATGTTGTTGGGAAATAATGATACCACGGTTTATCTTGCAGATGGAGGCCCATTAATCCAGTGTTATGGAAAAATGCAGATAAAATTGTACTGAATATCTTGTAACAAGTGCCATCCATTTGCAATTTGACAGCCAGGGAATATACATTCCTTTATAGATTGCTTTATTCACCTCAAATCCCTTTTTCGGTAGATGTCAATGATTGGTGGATTTGAGCTAAACTGTCCAAATTGGGCCTGAAGTCCCACAATTATGTGTGGCCTCCATCATTTTCCCGCATTGCTTTCATCGACACCAAAGCTTCACAGATTGCCACGACAGATTATTTTTCTGGTCCTCTTCTGGTGGATGTTAGAGATCTTTTTCTGTGTTCTTATACACGCACGATATTTCATGTTGTTATTTTGGATGAGACATACATTTACAATTTTTTTTAGCATAGGAGCATCATGTTGGATTTTTCTACCTTTTGTTTAAACAAAGGCAAACAAGACCAGTATGGTTTGAGACGAACACCGTCTTCTGTTTGTTTTTGTACAAGGAAGCTGACCGAGCAGAGACTCAAGAAGGCTTTGCTTGGACATCCCTCCATCGCACATACTTGTTGAATAAAACATCTGTCTCGCAGCACAAGCTAAGAGCAACAAGAGGTTCATTTGCAGAGATGAAACTGACCCCCCACCCGCCCCCACCGACGCCCGGGAGAGTTTAGCCTTGATGCATTTAACACCGTCCCCCAAAACCTGCGTTGACAAGTTATCTGTGACCTGTGGTGAGAGCCGAAATAGATGCAGTGAAAATCAATCTCTGCCTCTCCTCTTGCCTTGAATACCAGCAGAGCAAACAAACAGGCCTAAACAATACAATATATAGCACATATCAATTACACTAAATGCCTCAGTATCTATACTTCACTGTCCCAGGCACACAGCGGCTACAAGGCGCACACGCTGCTGTAAGACGATAATGGTGCTGCATTGTTCCTCACCATCTGGTGCGCTGATAAGGCCTGCCTGTGCATACTTGATAATGAGAACAGGCAAAGGAGAAACTGAGTGTTAAACATTTCCTTGGCCCATGAAAAAGGTTCCATTAAGTCCACTGACCCCAATTGAATATTAATGAGCTAATTAACGGATTTATTGTTGTGCACAATTCCTGGAGGGGCAATTTTTTTTTTCAAGTGCTATTATTTTTTTTCTAATTATTTTTTGTACTTTTTTATAATTGAATCTTTGTAGCTGCCAGCATCCTGTTTGTGCCTTGGTGACGAGAAAAAAAAAATGGAATCCCTAATTTCTTCCTTAAGTTTGATGTGACTTCGAAATCGACAGTCTGTTGAATACCGGAGTGCACAAATTGTAAAATATAATGACACAAGTGGACAATATTGCTCGTCTCCGTAATGGAAATGCAAGCAAATAAAGCTGTGGTGTTGGATTACAAATGTGCAATTACGCGGGTTAGTGCAGTCTGCATTGCATTCGGGGTTTGACAAAGGTTTAACTGGACGCAGACAGCTGGTGTTGATAGATTGCATAATCAGCTGATTTAAAGGATGCACTGAAGCAGCCCTCAGTGGACAGCTGGAGAGCACAGCCAGCCACCACCAACCTTGGTGTGATACTTTCGTCCACAGTACTTAGGATTTACGCTGCAGAAGACAACACTCGAAAGTGTCATTGTCGCCATTCTCACATTCTGCTACTATACAAAACCATTTCTCACTCATTTGCACTTACGTCCTTGATTTTTCTCGCTTGTCTTTCTTTTTTAAGTTACAGATTCAATAACATGTTACACAGTGAGAATGAGGTGTTGATTCGGTGACACTCAAGCAAGGATGGGCAACCTTGATGACTCGCATGTTTTTTCCATTTCCCTGAAGGCCAGACTATAAACATGCACCCCCTAATGACCCTTGTGTCAAAGGAGAGTTATTGTTATCAAACCAAATGTATAATGACAACATCGATTCAATATACAGTTTTAATTTACTTTTCAAGGTCTTAATGATTGTTTCCATGACTGAACAGGCTTGCATTAAAAAGTCAACCTTATTGCAGAACAACACGTGTACAGATTTTTAATACTACTAGCAATTATTTTGACAGCAGCCAAATTGAATCTGAACTGGTTTTATGTGTCCCTAAGTGTATTTTTGGTTTCGGGTTTAAAAAATGTCTCAATTTTTTGATGATCTTGCTCCTATTGATTTACATCACTAAAGCCTGATATTTAAATAAGGGTGTGAAGACTTTTTTTATAATCCACTGTAGACATCATGAAAAAGGAAAATGAATCATTTAATTATTACCGGTGTATTATTACCATGAATCAAAAAGTGTTCTGTGACCATTCAGCAGGATTGGGCTGAAGTTCCCCATGGCCATGAACAGGATAATCAGTGTAGAAAAGGGATAGAAGGATAAATCAAAAAGGCATTTACCAAGAAGATACATATACGTATATGTTTGGCAATCAATAAAAGCTCACCGTCCATTCACATAAATATCTGCCTTATTTTGACTTACAATACAAAATGTTCTATGTAGTCTTTAGCATGTCATTTTGATAGTAGCAGTCGTCCTTTTTATTCTATTTTTCATGATACCAATGGCTCTTCTTTTACTCTTATCACATGAAAGCAAAAGCAATCTTATAAGCATCAATCCCTTGTGATGAATTCACCAGTATAACTTGGAGTAATGAACCCATTTCTCCGTTGTATGGAAATTTGGTCTCATTACAATAATTTTGCCTGATCCACTCGCCAGGCAATATTAAGAGGAAGGCCCTACAGACATAGGTTGGGTTATTGTACCATACATCACAAAGTGCGTTAGGCTAATAAAAGCTGTCAACAATGAGGCCAGAAAGTTTGTTCTCCTGGTCCGCTCGGTTCATACATCTCTTCCCAAAGACTGACGAAACGAATCTCAGCAATGCAACCAATGTTCTCCTTTTCCAATGCCTACACAGAGAGGATTGATCTTGAACCTTCGATATTTGTAATCGACATTGATGCCGTAGAAGGGTTTAGTAGTCAATTCTGTCATAATGCACCCACAGTTGAACTATTCATGAAGTAGCGCGACACATCTTGATCCACTGAGCAATTAGACAAATCCTACGAGCTGAAACAACCGGTAATTGGAGCTGGTAACATAAATATACAGAAAGGGAGTGAAATCAAATCAGCTCCAGACTCAGCAGTCGGACGACAATTTGAAACAATGACGACAATTTGAAAGGATGATGTTCACTCTTTCCCCCTCAAATAAACTTCCTGTATTATTCCAATCTAATCCAACCAAATATACATTTTGCCAGCCAAACTTTTCAAAAACACAGCTTTTAACGACATCATTTTTTATGACCGCATTTAGACATGTGGGGAATATGGATCTCATTTTCCTGTAACTGACATGCCTTGATGGAGACAAAGAGCATACCCATATGGCCGGCAAATGGAGTGTCCTCTCCGTTATGAAGAACAAATGCAGAACAGAGCTCAAAGATTGTAAGGTAATCGTTGAGCAAACTGCACGTCCAAGTGAATGTGTGCCACTTAGAGCCTTCTTTTCACCGAGCTTCAAGGCGCCAAATGGAGCTCTGGAGATGGCTTGATGGCTCCTGCAACAATCAATTACAATACATTCCCCACCCTGTCTTGGCACTAATAGCTCCTGTCTGCGCACATGGCGAAACATGCCCAGTAAATATACACTGTTTTCCTTTTAAATGTCTTATAATATGCATGGGGTACACAGAGACACACTAACAGGGAGAGGTTGAACATCAATGCCTAAGAAGCAATTCAGCCGAATTTCTCAGTCAAAGAAATGAGAATGGAGCCGTTTGTGGCTTTCCTCCCATTAGCCAGATTGAATTACTGTGTTTTACTTTTAAGAGCCATCTGTTCTGCTTTAAGTCATATTTCTAAATCTGTCATGTTGTGTGTAAAAAGCTTCTCTGATGGGTAGCAAGAGATATGCTTGATATAAAAGGGGGATGTTTGGTGGGGTTGGGGTGTGCAGTCTAATTGTGACGCACAAATGCTCTCGGTCCAGTCATATGTGTCGCTTGAGGAGCTGAATGGCACACTTTGACTTCATTTATTCATCAAAGTGAAAGCAAAATTGCAACAGGGCCATTTGTGTTTGTTTCTCCGTATGTTAGAAGGAATTCACTTCTGGAGGATGACGCATATCGTGACGTAACTGGAGACTTACACCGAGATGCGGGAATGAGATTGAAACTGCAAATTTGTTAAATAAATTTGCATTCTGACAAAGGTGAAAAGCTTTAGCATTGTGTGCCTGTCAGGCCACTGCCGGGTTCATTGCAAATGTACCATTTTTGATTATAGGTAGTGATGAGCTAAAACCTCAGATGCCACATATTTATGCTCTAAATTTGGTTCCCAAATAAAAATATAAATTCTTTGGAAATTGAGTATTCTTAACTGGAACAGTGGAATGTAACGAAAACTATTAACACACATTCTCTGCCTTTGGCAGCTTGATAAGTCAAACATCCATTTTAACAGGGTGGGCTGGCAGTAAATGAGTTTTTAAGATCTTGTCTCAATAATATGTGGTTGGTACTTAGGTAAGTGAATAATGCATAAGTGCAGTCAGTCTCTCAGTCAGACCCTGCGCAATGGCATCACACGGATTGTTATCCGTGCACAAATGTGTGCAGTTGTTGTGGTTTTTCATCTATTTAATAAAATATTTGCCACTAATTTCAATTTGAATTATCCAGCAACTGTCGGACTACCACCACACTATACTTCAGAATATATTTTAATGAATAACTGTGAATAAATAAAATTACTTTGATGTCTCATATACATCTTGTTAGATTTATTAGACAAACAAACAAACAAACAAACAAACAAACAAACAAACAAACAAACAAACAAACAATGTCTGACCTATATGTTAGCAGACTACATACATCCTGGTTCTTGGATGATGACCAAGACAGAACCGTTGTTTGTTTATTTTGTGTCGGGGGAACCAGCGTATTGTAAGTCTGCAATCAAAGTAAAAAATGTTTGAGCACGTTGTTTGTGTTGGGTTATCGGTTGATGTTTGCAGGATACTTCCCGCTTCGTAGGGGATGATGTAAGATGATGGGAATTCATCCTTTTTCGGTCTGGGGCCCAGTGAACGTTACATCATGACTATCATGACAAAACGAGACAATTCATTCCGTGAACAAAAGTGGAAAAGATCATGGCGTGACAGAAGAACCCTTCCTGCTTGTTGTGAATGGGCGCAAAAGAAATATAAGTGGCCTTGACTCTGTTTAAAATCTGAGAGGGATAATTACATCTTCCTGGCTTTATCACCGATGGAGTGATTATATGAAGCTGCTCATCCCGGTGACACGCATTCTGATGGGAGATTGCTCTTTTTCGTTCAAATGGGGAAGAATACATTGATGTGTAGATAGGAGCGAGAACAAGAGATGCTAAAGTTGGCGAGAGAGATAAAGGAAGGATGTGGTTGTCTCAAAGGATGAAGTACATACGTATAAGATGAGGTCTCACAGAAATGCAATATGAAGAGATTATATTTCAAATGCTCAGCAGAATTAATTACTTTGTTTCATCCTGTATTAGTGCTGGATCTAAAAGACCTTTTCCATATTAATTAGACAACTGTCAGCTTCTTGAAGTAGGATATTTGAAGCCATTGCAAAGTCTTTTAGGATTGTACAAATATGGACCGCCCCTCCCCCCTCCCAAAAATGTCAGATGTAGTCATTATTTTGCTGGAGAGCATTTGCAGATACTGGATGTTAGTCAACATTAAAAAAACATCAGCGCTATTATTTTTACAGTCAATTTTCACCATTTTCAAATCCATTCCGACAACACATTCACTTCATTTAGGATATGATATGTAACACAACGGTGCATATGATGGCAAGGACTATGAATGCGGAGGCCAGAACCAGCACCTTTTTTGCCACTCAACCGTCTCCTTCCTGTTATAAATCCTTGATGGGCTCCAAGTCAGGACTACAAGTTAATCTAAAATACCAAGAAGGCTTTTAATTTAATCACTGCTTTCAGGCATCCATTTCTGTCATGTCGTGTTCTTTCCACTTTCCAATTTGAGATGTGGACACTATGTGATGGAGGCCAGAAGAGTGTCTGGTCTGCCACGCCGTTGCAAAGTTGGAGGCACGTGCTTTTGCGAAACAAACCATTTTCCCCCCGGCACAAAAAATCCCGAACAACCTCTTTGAGCCCAGCAGGCCTTGCACTGTCACAGAGTCACACCAATGAAATGAATGGTCCACAGACTACTCCATTATTTCTATATACCAGCCTTCCATGGCAGACTAAAGGCCTATTATTTGAAGGACCGCAGCCATAGGAACTTATTACACGTGTGACCTTTTAAAGCCTTTCACTGTGATGGATCTCAGGTGAGAAATTACTGGAATCAATTTTTATCTGAAAGCTTGATGCTTGCTTACTGGCCCAGCCTTGTGTGAAAGAGAAAAAATGAGTGAGTGAGAGAGGAAGAGAGAGAGAAAGATGAGGGGGGGGGGGAGACATCCCCTTGACTACTGGAAATGGGCAACATTTGAAGGTAACCCAAATGCCTTTGTATCCTTTGGTCCCAAATTAAAAGAGACTTTGAAATGGATGGCTGGAGGGCGTGCTGTATAGTATTGTGCTTCATCAAGGTAGAAATATAAAGACAAAGGTTCACATCAAACAGAGCATCCCACTTTGTGAGCTATTGAATTTGCTAAAACACAGATGGCAAGCTGCCGCAATTAATTCATCATATATGAGGCAGCCTTCACTTGCAAGCAAAAAGTATAACACTGCAACAGAGATAATTTGCCACCAGAATAATTGCTTGCTCTGACTAGTCCCAGCTTTGGACCCACTTTAATGTAACTGATTTGAACTATGGTTTTCTTTTTTTTTTTTTTTTTAAACTTTATATTAGATTGACTCAGCATACAGTACAAATGAACACATACATCCTCATTAATGCCGGAGACACATCAGTTTGTTTCACTCAAAAGCCCCCAAAAATGGTGGCAAAAGGAGGAAAAAAAAGTGGAACAAGACACAGTTAAAACAGACCACTGCCCAAAAGTGCCCAGTTTTTGTCAATCTGTTTGTTTGCTGGCAACGCAGCGTAAATTGATGAATACGGTACGTTCTGTCCCAAAAAGATCAAATACATTTCTTTAACCTGAGTGCTGTATTTGTTGTATGTGTTGTTTCATTGTGTTGCTAATAAACAAGAGAAGTGTTCTTAGACTTTTTAAATAACAACAACAACAAACAACACCAACAAAACATAATGCATACTTGCATTGCTGCATAGCTTTTTCCACTGCCTATTGGCACAAGACCTTTCCTTCTTTGGTTCCGCTGGTCCTTGACAAATGTCAAAGTCATCCAGGAAGCCGCTTTATCCTGCCTGTGCCCACATTTTCAACTGCTTTTGTGAGATTTTGCTGGCCTGTACCATTTTAGTTGAGAGGGAAAGGGATTCCAAAATGTTGGGTCA
Source organism: Syngnathus leptorhynchus (assembly GCF_054491065.1). NCBI lineage: Eukaryota > Metazoa > Chordata > Actinopteri > Syngnathiformes > Syngnathidae > Syngnathus > Syngnathus leptorhynchus. The sequence continues at coordinate 10,627,987 of NC_141197.1, forward strand.
TCCAGTATAATGTGCCAATTCATGTAGTGCTTATGGTATCCACCAGCGGACATAAGGCAAGATGCTTTTAACTTTATTGATTCACTACTTGGCCAATTTTACAAAATTTGAAACTGAATTGGACTCAGATGACCACACAACAGCCAGGAGCCCAATTCAGTCAATAAACCTCCTGTAGTTAATCCTAATTATACCAGGCCCATGACAAAACTTTTAAATCCGTTGGATCTGAATCTCTAAATTTGGATGTTTCACATTAGGTACACCTGCACCATCCAATTATAAAATGAATTCCAATACCTTTAGCCACATATTGTCGTATCACTAAGAAGACGGAGCATTATCGTCTTTGTAATGGCAGACTTGTTTTCCAATTCGTGACCGATTTCTTATCGCTCAGGACAGAAGTGGATTTGCTAGAATTAAAAAGACTGCGATGATTTTGTTTCATTGTTGGTATGACCTCAATACACCGTCTATAAAATCACAAGATGCCATGAGCAACAAAGTGGCAGCAAGGAAAGAGAGAAAAAAAAATCTGCTATACCTATGTGTCCTTTCGAGATCGTCAGCACATAAGAATAATGTACTCACCTATTTGCACTAAAAGATGAAAATTAATGAAGTTCAATTTTGTATTTCATCGGTGACTGCAATAAACACAAAATAAGCTGTAAATAAGCTTTTGAAAAAAGCTGATTACCAAAGCAATTTATTGCCAAGCCGAGCAGGACTGTGCTAAAGCGTCGAAGTGAAGGGGCCCACATTCCAAATCTCTTCTCCCCAGAGCTTTTCTCTTACGGTGTTATTAGCTGGCCCGCTTGCAGAGGGGCCAATCAGATCAATTTAACTGTGTGAATGTTGCTGTGCTAACAATATCAACCATTATACAGATAATAATAACCACCCAAACAAACACATCCCACGATACACTGCATCTCTTTTTAGAAACCCAGAGTCCAAGCAGATATATGCACAGCCTGAATTTCTTCCTGTCAAAAGGGACTTTCCCCTCACAAAGGGCCTGATTTCTTAAAGATTTACACATACAAAAATGAGGGCAAACCTAACTAACCTGAGAATATGTGGGAGCTGATTGACAAACTCTGCAACCCTCATGAGAAACTAAGACACGGAATTGAGCATCATAGGGTAAAAAAAATATTTTGAAAATCATCTACATGTGCCTCTATACACATGTCAAACTGCTCGTCTCAGTAAAAATATAGAAAATGTAATGCAAAAAAAATAAAAAATTGAAGCCCCCAAGCAAAAAATATAAACATCTTTAGAGTGCTACTTTGCGATACGGTAAAACGCCAAACGATGCGACGGAGGAGCCAACAACTTCCAAGAAAAAGAAAACTGCATTTAAAGGAGAAGTTCAAGTGTTCTGCTTAAAATTCAGGCTTATCGCTCCAGGTGGTTCTCACACACCAAATTCGCTCTGTGTAATGTGGGGCGACAGGTTCTCAAATGAGCCAATGAAGCCTTCTAATTTAGCCCAAACCACTGAACACCTTGCTTCTGCTTCTACCATCCCACCTTTGCGAAACACATTTTCTCCAATGACGGCAACCAAAACAAAATTACCCAGTAGACTGGACACAAGTAATACACTTCTAGTGTCCTCTTACCCTAAGTTGGGACTTTCTCATTGTGTTAACAGTTTTGCATCTTAATATTTGCTTGATAGCAAATACAGATTTTTGATGGTGGTAGTTTTCCTTCAAAAAAATAAACACACCATGGAAATGATTGAACTCCAAGACCTCCTTCTGTCTGCTGTTTGTCCAATAGAGCTCAAATGGCAGTCACAGACAGTTTAATGAGCAAACTGACCTGACGCAATGGAATCATTTGGGGTCTGTGGCAGTTATGTGTGATCAATATGTCTCCGCTTTGAACGTCAGCCATGTAACTTGCTGCCTGAATACTGTCAGCATCTGGAGCAATATTGGACATAACAATGCCTTTGTCATCCAAAACATGTTTCAACCTAACATTGTAACATTTTTGTTCCCAAACTGATGGAACACAGTAGTGCTTTCAAATGCATTTTTGTATGCACCAAAATTGGCCCCAACAAGGGAGGCATTGAGGGATGAGCGAGTTAAAAAGTCTGCATACCATTTTGGAATATGAAATGAGGCGGTGATGGCACAGGGGAAAATGCTATGTGGGGAATTTTCACAGTTATATAATGTCAGAGAAGAAAACCATGCGCTTCTCATTTTGGTCACTTATCCCTCATTGTAAAGGTCTGTATATTTCATTGCTGGTGCAGCAGCTTAGGGGATACATTTCAAAGCAGCAAATAAAAATTGGCTAAACTTCCAAAATTAGCACTTCAAAGTCAAACATGATTTGAAGGGTTGGAAGCAGTGTGACTGTGAAAGTGAGCGTGTGTGTGTGTGTGTGTGTGTGTGTGTGTGTGTGTGTGTGTGTGTGTGTGTGTGTGTGTGGTTGAGCTGGTGTACAGAGTTCAGCATTAGGCCTTAGAACCAATTTCTAGGCAAATTGGTTTCATTTAAGAATGAGATCACAGAGTAAGCAACCCTCTTTCAGGGCAAGTTCATGCATCCATCGCCGGTGATTTCCGCTTCATATGCATTGGCCGGGACTGGCTTTTGGACGCACAATATGCATGAGGCGTGTACAGCCCTGCTCTAAATTCATGATGTTTACCTGTGAGACAAAACACGGTCAGCAACAATTCAGGATGTTACTCTGTAAATTCCTTTCAGTTGTGTAGTGAAAACAATGTTAATCATAGCCACATACAACTAATTGCCCTCCACTCTTGCTTGCACATCAAGCTGGCCCATTTGGCATCACTGGAACATCAGTGGGACTCTCAGCTGTTGTAAGCATTTCAACATAATTTGGTACTTGAGTGCTCAGTGTTTTGTCTCCATGAGACACCAAGTAGCCCATGATATTCAATGACCTCTTGCAAACAATGAGTGATTTATATTCATTCATTTATATCATGCTGCAGGAAGGTTGGATTTTAAGGATATGTTAAATTGACGAGATTATTCTTCGGCTCCCATGTCACACTTTTGGACCACACTTCTCAAGAACCACCCATATGTGTCCCGAGTACATTACAACAATGGCCGAATGTCGACATTAAGGAAAAAAAGGATCAGCACCGGCTGACTATTCTCCTAACCTGTAAGAAACATTTGTACATGCAGATGGCAATTGGAGTCGAAGCGCCAATCACAAACAATACAGTCATAATAATAGGCTGTGAGTTACAGCTTTTTTGTATTTGATCGTGTCCCCATGTGGATTGCGTTGCTTGGCAACTTTGTCAACTTTCTTTTGCTTTGTATTGTCTTCTAAGCGTTCAGTTATGAGCACGGTATTCAGATTGAATTACTTGCATTGGATTTAGCAAAAAACATGCTCCCTCAATCGTGACCTGTCGAAGAGCACACCAGTTACTGGCAAGGATCAGTATAGTTTCCAAATACATATTTTAAGTGGGACATATTTTCAAAATGGATGGGATGATATATATTCAATAGATGTGTTATCCAAAACAGACTATGTTGGAGGAAAATAACAAAATACATTTCAGTCAATAAGAGATGACAAAAGATTAAACATATGATGGATGAGGACTCTTTAAGATGCAAACTGACTTTCTTCAACAACAAAACCTTACAAAAAAATCTCAACTATTAATTCAGTTTGTATATAACCTCAAAGGCACAGGAAGATTGCTTCTTATTATTGGTGCATCCTCTATGAGCGCACACACCTGACATCTGTCCCCATGTCACCAGGAATGTCTGTCAAGAGAGATTAAACGTCACGTGAATCGAGGCCGATAATGAGCAACAGGGAGGGGCTTTTTTTTTTTTCCATAACCCCCCCTTGTGTGCAACATATGACACAAGCCCGGCTCATTAAGCTGCTGCCATAATGCAGTCATCAAGAACACAGAAGTTTGCTTTTAAAACAAACTTTAAAAGTGCAACATGTCATGCTTAAGAACATCTGCACCATAAAAAAAAAAAAAAGATTAGTTTTTTTTTTTTTTTTTACACACCTCTGCCTGAGTCTCACTCGCAAAGTCCATATCGGATCGCTGTCTTTCAATCCTCATTCAAATGTGTAATTTTATGTGTTTCTGGGAATGCAACATTTCACATGGACTGAGCATAAACATGGAATTACAACAGCAAGACCAGCAGTAACATGAACATCACTGTGTTTGCGCAAGCTTTGTTTGCATGTACAAACCCCAGCGGCGATGCACTCCAAAAAATGGTGGTCATACTGAGCTGAAAATGCCACAAAAACACTCTATTTTGCCATAATGTCAAATCTTCAAAGGAGTATTGGGACCACGCCGAAAATAAATAACTAAATAAATTAATAAAAAAAAAAATGCTGTTATTTTACAAGATAAAATTCGATTTCAAGGAAACGTGTTTTTTTTCTGATAAAAAGGTGTACTTAAGGAGAATCAAACCACACTTTTCTTATTCAGATAAAAATTTCCACAAATAATAAAAAAAATCACTTAATTTGTTAACTGTGTGAGACTTTATTCTTGTGGTTTTACAGAATTTTTCTCAAAATTTTATCTTTTTACTGTAGCCCATATGCATTGTTTTTTGTTAAGAAAAATACACATAAAATGTTGCATCCATGTCAGAGTGTGAATTCATTGCTGGGAACAGGGTTGCGCTGTTTCCTCATTATTTTTTTCTCCTTCCATAAAATGTGGTTTTACAGCATTCTTCTCAAAATTGTATCTTTTTACTGCAGCCCTTATGCACTTTTCAACATTTGTTTTTAAAAAAAAAATAAAAAATGCACATATAAAATGTTGGGTCCATGTCAGAGTGTGAATTCATTGCTGGGAACACAGTTGCGCTGTTTCCTCATTATTTTTTTCTTCCTCCAGAAAATGTGCAATTAGCTTCATTGCGTGGCTCTTGATTGTTTTCCCCCTGTAAATCAATCCACAGATTGCAATTAAAATGTTCTCTTATGTGGGATAATGGATGTCTTCCTAATCCTTTATTTTAACACCTGCTGGTGGGTCTGAATTTTTAATGCATTTCTAATTAATGTTCTTTACACCTTTGATTTATGTGTGAGCAAATTATATTGCTGTTTTGCGGCATGCTGGCAGATAAGTCCCACTTGGGTTGAAATGTGACGTTTACAAGCCAGCACCTTTAAAATGACACAAATATCGATCAAATAATCTGTATGTTTTAGAAATGCTGAATTGTTATGAATAAGATCATCAAAACATTCTCATATTTTTAGCACATGTAGTATTGTTGTCCCACTTCACACAAAAATAATGATACTTATCATAATAGTTCTGTTTTATGTTTAGGAATGACCTCAGTTTGGTCCTAGATGATTTGTCATTTGGACAGCTCACCAGTCAATCGCAGCAAATGGATGTCAGTAAATCAATCCGTTTTTGACATTATCTGATCATACATACGTCATGAAAGTGAACATACATGGACTCTCATTAAAATGAGTGCAAAGTGCTATCAACTGTATCATGATTTTTCTTGTAATTGTTATTTAACTCAAAAATATTTCCAATATAAAGATAAACATGGTTGCCAAAATTTCATTAGCCGACTGCAATTTATAAGCTGCAAAATGGAGGAACTCTGCTTGTGCAGCAAGGGAGGTTGTCACCCTGTGAGTTGTGGTGTTGGATCATTTGGCAAGCACCAAGTTTCTTGGGCACCATCTACAGTCCCACTCCGCACCGTTTGGCCCTGTCACGCCACTTTCGTTACAAAGCTGCTGTAGCCGTTATCCATTTCCATCCTTCTATTATTTCTTCTTTGTCTCTTGTCTACTGCTTGTCCATCTTTTTCATAGTGGCCTCTTGGGTTCACAGTGAGACACCTTTTGTTACAGGCTACATTTAAGTGAGATATGTGGCTGGACGGTTAGAAAAGTTGTTACTCTCAAATGCTCAATATCAGACAGCCCACCTTTGACCCTTATGAAAACAAGCAAGAAAATCGATGGATGGATGGATGGATGGATGGGTGGATGGATGGGTGGATGCGAGTGTGTGTCTATTTTTGTGGTTGTCGACTTCATTGTACCTTGTACTTTTTTTTTTTTTTTACTGGTATCAGCATTATATCAGTACCACAAAGTAAATTGAATGAAATGCAAAAAAAGTTTTAATTTTAAACTTTTTTTTCCTGTGTCGAAGACATTTCTTTTGGTATTTTATTTCCAGGCTGATTCATCTTCATTATCGGGTGGCATTTAGTCATGCATGAATCACTGAGAGCAGCTCAGTTACCCTTTTCAACACAGCAACACGGTTTGGAGAAGCATTCTTTTATTCCAAATAAAATATTCCTTCATTTTCAACAGTTTATCTAATTCCATCAGAGCTCTGTAAAATGTAACAAAACACCTTTTGTTGCATCATAATTTCAAGAAGTACTTCAAATATAATTTCTCTTGCAAGGCCTTTTTACACCATTGCCGTTTTGAAGACACAATTACATTATTTTTTTTTTTTTTTTAATCAAGTGATGGGCTCCCTCTCCAACAACTTTGGTTTTAGTACAAGAGGAAAAAAAACTCACTATGAACATTTAAGAATCTTTAATTCACACTAGTAATAAAATTGCATTACATTTCATAAAATAAATGTTCCAGTTTATATATACAGAAAAAACAGACTGTACATACCCTCCAGTTAACCATTTCTAAAAGAAAACAAACCAGAAACGGATTTCACAAAACATACAAGCAATGAGGTGCTCAGCTTAGCAGGCACAACTGTACATCAACATTTGTAACTGCTCAGTGTTGGGGTGAGGGAGGGGCCAAAAGTTGAACATTTACAATAGAGTCCTCAGGAACTAATAAAGGGGTCTTAAAAAGTATTGCAGGCAAGCAGACAGACGCTTGTCTTTTTCCAAGTGCAGCAGAACATCCATGGTGTTGTGGAACGCGTGGAGCTGATTGTCGCTGCCACGGTACAAGGCTCCCACTATTGGACCTGCGACTCGAAGCTCCCGTTCAGCTGACCCTCCTCATAGTCCATTTGACACAAAATCATGTTGTTTTTAAGGAAAAACTTGTCGCCCACGCAAAACCTGTTGAAAGAGATAAACACGAAATGATTAGTGCCCACGCTGTGACAAAGTGATGCGTGTGTGTTTGTATCGCCGACTCTGAAGAAACTTGTGTGTGGAAATGTTCCTATCAAATAATAATCTTAAAATCATTTTAGCTGCCTTGCAATAAGATCATTGACGTTATTTTTAATCAAAAGCCGGGATGTAATAATTGTGGGCCAGACAGCGTTCCAAGTGCTGGAACAAACATAATCAACCAGTCAGTCAAATTGTTGGTCTTTCATTATCACTATTGATTGTCCAAGTCCCAACCTGGCTGTAGGTTCACAATGGTCCTATCCCACTAATAATATCACAGGTCACAATAAGACCTGGGAAGAACAGTCGCGCATTTTTAAAGTGTTACCAAACCAAATTAAGAAAAACACTCATCAGTCTATAGATTTGAGAAATGAATGCTGAATTCAACCGTAACAACAAAGCAATCATTTGTGCTTTGGAAAAAAAAAAAAAAAAAAAAGAGACAGGTGCAAAGACCAACGCCTTGTTCATCCACTTTGCACAGACACATTTGGGGAAAAGGACTACCAAAGTTCTGACATGCCAGAAACTCATTTGACGGTCATCATGTGAGTGGGACTCTCCGAATCAGACTTTAAACAAACATATTTGTGTTTGCCGAGTTTATGCAAAAACTGGAAGGCTATCATATTTTGTTTTAAACTGTATGTTAATATTTTAGTGATTCTCAAACTCGTCATCATATCAACGATCTACCATACTATGAACACTCATTGATGAAAAAATAAAAACGAAAGGCCACTGTGTCAGATTCACAGTAATTTAGTTGTGGATGAAGAGAAACAGCACCTGCCACCATACGGCGCTTGCATTTCAAAAGGCAAAGAATCGTCCGAATGACGACCGTACCATGAAAAACACGCAAGTCGGGTCACCGTTGTATCTGTTCGTTCAATCGACAGATGTCAAGGGCAGCGAAGCTATAGCAGAACATCGGTTGGCTTTCGTTACATGCCATGCTGTTGAAACTGTCATTACTGTGCCAGGTGACACTGCGTCCGCCAAGTGAGAGGAAAGAGAGTCCGGTCATAATTCCCTTACAGCAGGTGTTCACTATGGTAACTGAACGTGGCCCGCACAAGGTTAATGGGCTTGTGCTGTGCAGAAGAACAGGGTCGCAGCACCCCTGACAAGCATGCAAAGGACATTCTGCTCTCAGACTGGAGCCATTATCAACAGTATTCTAATGGGGAAAAACTATTTGGATATGTCATATACTTTGTATAGGCTTTGTGTTCACCCCAATTTGATGCATCTTTCATGACTAAAAAAAGAGCCTTTCACACCTGTGCCCATGCAGGCGGCGACACGGCTGTCTCGAAAGACCTACTGTTGCGGCGCCCTTGCAATTAGATTTACAGATCTAGCTGCAAACTGCCGCCAGTGTGTGACAAGAAAAATAATTAGCGGACCATTACAAACACAATGCGGTAACCTTTATTTTTTACAACAGCATTTCACTCTGGCTTCGGTGAGTGTGGCCCGCACTAATCAAACCAGACAGTCGACTGTGTTGCACATGAAAACAGAAGCTATTTCCGCACCTTCTGATGTTTAAAAGCTATCGGCCGTCTTAACGCTCTGTTTTTTTAAATTTATTTATTATTATTATTTTTAGATGTCTATTGCTTACCTCTGGTTACAAAGCTGACAGGCAAAACAGTCCAAATGGTAAACATTATCTCTGGCTCTCATCACCATCTCAAAGGCTGGGATCAGTTTACTGCAGGCTGCGCAGTTTCCCGTAGTACCAAAGAGCCTGCAAGACAGAGAGCACACATAGACACACACACACACACACACACACACACACACACACGCACACACCCACACACAGATTAAGCCACCTTCCCTTTACATTGATGCAATATATGAGCAGTCAGAGCATAAAAAAGCAAAGTGGAAAAATGGGGCAGAATAGCAATATATTGCATGAAATTCACAAATATTCTTGCTCTGTGTTGGAGTTAATGAGAGAAATAAACATAGATTTTAATTCTTGCCTAATGATCTAATTAAAATGATCACATGGCTTTAATCGCCTTCAAAGCATACTGTATATCCCGTGCAAAACAAGTCAGAGGTAAATCGGAAAATGGGTTTGTTCTACAATGAAGCTGAGTGTTAAAAAGATTTCTCGTACATGAATACCCTTTTCTCACTTTGAAGTATTTTTTTTCTTAGCCATAAATATGTTCTCTCTATACATGGATGACTAAAAAAGACCAGATTCTAATTAGTGTTTATATGACTCACTTCAAGAATGTTGCTTTCATAGTCTCATTTACTTGTAACCGAATGCGATGCTTTGCATAATTTTTTTTACTGCATTTATTTCTCTGACCAGAAAAAACATACAACATCTTCCTTTAAAATGTTGAGTACCACTTTAAAATAAAAAGTTTATAAAAACTTTACAGAACATATTGCTTAATGTTATTACAAATAAATATAGATACAAGAGTCATTGTGCTGCCTGTTTTAGAAGTTTCCCTCTTGCAATGATCAGGATCATTATCAGGGTTCATCAGAGACTTCTGAAAAGCTGATCATTTGAATCCGGTGTGTTGTTTTCCTAAATATATTACTGCAATTATGTGCAAACCAAGTAAGATAAAGTTTGTTTTAGGCACACAAAGAAATAAGGCTGCAAATACCTTTTATCTGTCTGTATTCACACTTAATTTGGATTTTTATAAGTACTGATAGATTTATAAAGTATAACCTGTTGGGAAAATGCCTGCTTTATAGCTTTTCAGGCGGTAATATTAAGTCCACATAAAAGCTTTCTCCCTAAATTTGTAGGGACGCCGATTGAGGAGTCACCGTGTTAATGTTTTTGCTTGTCTAAGTTGCTCTCATTCAGCTGCTATCACCTTGTTAAAGAAAACATCCGTCCAGCCGCCCTGCTTCTAATTAGGGGCCATTGGCCCAGAGGAGTTGCAGGGAAGAAACAAGAGCGAAAGTGCTGTTATGTTCACGTAGAGGGATTCATAGGGTGTAAAGCAGAATCATTGTGACAACAACTTGATGTTACAGTCCGTGGAAGAGTCGGGAAGGGATTTACCACTTCCTGTTACAAGATTTTGAACACACTAGTGTGTTGCTTCACAATTTCTCTTCAAATATAGTTGGTAAAAGGGTTATAACACCACGATTTGCAATGCTATTTCTTAGCCCATTATTGCTGTTTTGTATTGTGTTTTAGCATTAGGCTAAACAAGGGGGTTACCAAAGTGGTGCCCACGGGGTAGCGCCCAAGGGGTAAGATTTGATCTCTCCATATCTTTTTCATTTATTGAGTTAGGTTTGCAGTGTACCCCATGATTAAAAAGTTGAAAAAGTTTAGTGTGTAGAAACATCGATGATGGGCAAAGAGTTTCTGAGTCTCAATCATGTGCCAGATGGTAAATGGACTGCACTTATATAGTGCTTTCATCTACACCACATGGTGCCCAAAGCACTTTACAATGCGCCACATCCACCCATTCACACACACATTCATGCACCAATGGGAGGCTGCTGCCATTCAAGGTGCTGCCGGATCCACACTGGGAGCAAATTGGGCTTCAGTGTTTTAGAAAAGTTCATGTCTGTCCGTTGTTCAAATCGATTATCTCGTGTTATATGGCCACACACTAACGCCAACCCAAAAACAAATCTCCAAAAACATTATGCATATGTTAAACTGTCTTTGCCACAAATCTGCTATGGCTATAAGCTTTGGAAATAACCCATTTGTATTTTACCATTTGGCTTAGTTCCATTAATTCTTAAACACTACCATGTTGTTGCAGAGTGCCTGCCTGGTAAATACAGTTTGAGTTTTCTCATGAAAAGTAAACTACACACTGAACCAGATCTACAAAAGACCAGGGGGGGCAAAAAAGTGCAGTGATCTTATTTAAATTATTCTTATTATTCTGTGACATACATCAAGTTCACTGATGGTACCGTACATAAGCATGGCATGTCCCTTGATGTAACCTGACTGGTTTTGAATCTTGTAGAATCTACTTCATTCCCGCTAAGCTGATCTGCCTCTCAATTTTATTTGCGACGCGCAGGCAAATACTCTGCTTATTTTCTTCTCTCTCCACCAACAAATTGGTAGGCAAAACATATGAAATTGTGCTGATGTGAGTGTGTGCAGTATTTCCACCAGTAAATGATGAGTTTGCGTTGTAACATCAGCAGAGGTTCACGGCCCAATTGGGCTTTTTTTTTTCCTGCTAAGAGGAGATAAGAGCTGGAAAGATATATTCAAACACATTTACATTCGGGTGAAGCTAAAAAGCCACTGGAGTTGAACCAAAAAACCCCACTCTGCTCTCTTGAGTGGAACCTGATGGGAAACTACAGAACACAGTCACATTGCACAAAGCACAACAGCCCGTCAATGTAACGCTCCAAGGTGTGGATATTAGCTGAGACACAAACTGACAATAAATAAGAATTGATCTTTAAAGTGGCTGAATGAACAAATCTTTATCTTCATGAATGCTTGGATATTACATTGATTAAAAATCCATGACTGACAAATGAGGATTTAGCTTGTCAAGATCATTCTTAACATGCTGAGTGCAGCGATGAGCATTCATGCAATGCAGAAATAAGTATTCTTTTCAGATCTTTGGTGAGTGTATCATTCAGTGTTTAATGCTTTCATGGCAGTAGTCAACTAGCACATGTAAATGAATCCCTCTTTTTATATGGATTGAATGAATCAATGTTCTCCAAAGAGAAGTTAGTATTTCCACCTAATGTGGAAGATGCTATGCAAAATACATCTAATTACATCCCAAGACACTTGAATTTGTCAATCAATCATCTGCACTATATTGAGGTTAGAAGCATAACAAAACAAATTAAATGTACACACTGGGATTCATTTATATGGATTGACTTGACCAGATGTGACGATGAGATTGCTTTCTTCAAATCGTTAGCTTTATAATGTCTGAGTTTGTTCTTGTACGGGATGTCATTCGATTGTACAGGTATACTGAATGTTGCGATGGTATTATGTGTACTATTGGCTGGATTGTATTGTGTAAAAAGGTGATCTAGGAGTGTTATAAATTACGAGCATGGTCACAAAACAATTAAACTCGTATCTGTAGTCACCACTGCGCTATTGCATTTTGTATCACCTTCAGGTACCTTTAAAGAAGCCCAACATCAGGACATGACAGATTTGCCATGATAAACTCCTTGATGGAGCTATCGTCATCATCACCAGTTTGGGGATAAATTCTAATGTTCATTATCTTGGAAACATTTTCCTCTTTCAGTTAATTATGCTGTCAGTTTGATGAGTGGATGACTATTATGTCCTCTCTTATATATGAAACAGGAGATTAAATTAATTCAGAGCAGATGATCAAATCACAACTAGATTGTCAAGCCTCTGGTGGAGTCATATGATACGGAGCCCTTGACATAAATGAAACACCTAATTAATATATTATTATCCTTTTGTGATAACAGTAGGCTCACAAAGAGGAAGAAAGGTATTGTATTTGTGAACTTTTTTGTAGTGCAATCATTTGGAGGGCAGTAGGGGACAGTGGGACAGATGTATGTATGTATGTGTGTGTTGAAGATTCAGGAACGCGTGAGTACATTCAATAAGCTGCTAATGCCACTGAAGGACAATCACAGATGGAGCTCCTATAATAATTAATGGGAGCATGGCAGGGTTCCAAACCCTGGGAAATAACCAAAGTGTGTTTGATCCACCCACTTGTTTTTAATGTAGTGCAGAAGGCTAATTCAGTGCACAGATTTAGCTTCATTACTGCAGGTGAGGGACGCCTTCATCTTAGTTCACAGACGAGGGAGCAAAGAGAAAGACAGGATGGAGACTCACGACATGAACACAATCGGCACTACACACAAAGCAAGGATTTTAATAGCAGTTAGTCAAGCAGCTTTGGCCATTAAATGTTGTTTCATTCTGAAGAGCATGCACTCCTGACCAACACCAGAGCATGAAACCCACTTTCTTTTCAAAAATCCATAATTTGCTATTAAGAATTCTTGATTTTATTCGTTGGTCAGCTGTGACCTCTACATCTCGCCTGTCTAATGCTTGCAAAAGCGTTTCATATTTCCTTCACCGTCCCGGTGAGGCACTCACGGATATATTTTTACACGTGACACACTGCGCTTCATAATTTTTGCCTTCACTTGTTCATATTCCCATTTATTACTACCATTATTTATTTTGTCCCTTCTGGGGGGGGGGGGGGGTCACGCGAGGGTCTTTGTGGAGCTCTTACTGTATCTTAAAAGCATTAATGGTGGATGGTAATGGTCTACCTTAATGCAACATCATTATATGCTTCTGGAGTGGGGTGTGGGCTCCTTGTGGGTGAACGGGAAGGCTGAGATGTAAGCAGAATGTCACAGGGACCCCCTGAGTGAGCTACAATGAAAGTAAAGTCTACACATCCCTGTCCAAATTTGTTCCAAAATATGTGAACTCGTTAAATAATTTAAAAACTTTTTGCACTATTAATGTGAAGACCTGTATTAGTATTAGTAAAAATAAAGTTAATAAAATCAAAGGTTTAGTTCTTATAGTAGGTTTTTCATGACACTTTTCCTCGAAGAAGCCCAAAGATTTTGTGCAGAATTCAACCTTTATTTAATCTGACTGGAAAACAGTGTGTTTTGGGATGTTTACCTTGGGTCATTAAGATATATATATCTATATCTATATCTATATATATCTATATATCTATATATCTATCTATATATCTATATATCTATATCTATATCTATATATATATATATATATATATATATATATATATATATATATATATATATAGATATATATAGATATAAGAATATAGAATATATAGAATATTTGTGGTGATTTAAAATGACAAGTGCAGTTGGAGTATGTGGCGGTAAATCAGAATAATGGACTAATTAAAACCTGTATTAAGAAGCCTGAGAGTATCAATGAGAGATTGGATAGACATGCGGGCAGAAGGGGAATCGGTGAATGGGGGAGGACAGTGCAGGGGAGGGGGTTTTAAGAAGGAAGGGGTGGGTAGCAAGGGCACCGGCATCTCTAAGGCGGCCTCTGGGGGATTCCCTCTCGGATAAGTGCTCCGATCTCATTGGGAATGTGACTTAACGCTCAGGAAATGGTCATGTTTAATTTAACTAGCAGATGGTAGGGGCATCTGAAGACTGTGCGTGTACGTGTGTGTGTTTGTGTGTGTGTGTGTGTGTGTGTGTGTGTTTGTGTGTGTGTGTGTGTGTGTGTGTGTGTGTGCGTGCGTGTGTGTGTGTGTCAGGGGAGACAAAAACACTGGTGAAGCAACAAGGCCACCTTGAGGTTTCTCTCAGTTCACTTGATATGACATTCGTTGCACACCCCTTCATGTAAACAGAAACAAAAACAACAACAACAAACAAAATAATCTGGGACAATGGATAACAAGACAGTAAACATTCATTTGAGTAGTCATCTGTTTGTTGCAATCACATCAACAAAAATAAATTGGTCAGTCCTTTGCTAATAAGATCGATAAGTATGAATCTTACCTTTCTTGAAAACATTGTGATTGTGTACAGTACTTGCTTTCAATAAGGATAATATACACTCTGACCCTAGACTGCTTCTGGATGATATTGTTGGTCTGGACACCTAATGTTGTGTTTAGCACTAACACTGCTGCAGGTTAGACGAGCGTTTCCTTGACAAACTCGCCACACTTAGCTTTTTTAGCCACAGGTCCATATGAAATTATCAATACAGTCAAGTATTAGTATTACACAACATTGATGGCAGCAGGTTGGATCTTGCTTCGTACTTGGAAACATATTTTCTGCTGCATAACGTAATGTGATAGGAGATGGTGTTTTCGGTTGGCCTGTATATCTTATATATATAATGCCATTCATTTACGAGTCAAATTTCAAATTGCAACAGAACTGCAGTCATGCTCATGTTGTCCATTTTCAGCATTTAGACACTAACAGTAATGTCTGTTTTGAGTTTTATGGCTCCAAAACAGGCAGAATAAAATGCTTTGAATGTTTATTTTTTTCCATTTCAGAAAAATATACCTGTAAAAGCATGTAGAAGAAAAAAGTGCTACGAACAAAAACACTACCGTGGCAGGTTGTGGCATTATGAAATAAAACTAATTTGCTGAGATTTTTGTTTGGCTGTGACCTTGATCTGTTTTGAGTGATTGCTTTAGAAAAAGGCAAGACAAACGTTAGAATTTGAAAAAACATCCGTTTGCTTGAGCAATTGTTTTGGAACTTGTTGTTATTGCTTTTCCAAACAGGTAATGTGTTTCACAGGAGATGGAATACCATTGTCAAAGAAGTTCAGATGTAGCTTAAAGTATTACAAAGCCAGTTCCGCATTTAAACTACTCTGTTGAGTGTTGTTTTTGTCTGGATGGATTCCACAATATCAAAAACGTCCAGAAAGTGCCCCGAATGTAGCCTGTGGTAAAATATCCACCTGCTATCCTCTACTAAGAGGCAAATAAAAACTTTTGTGATCCTTTGACTTGACGTGTACTGCGTCGTAATGTTGCCTTTTGTGTTTGTGTCGACTGCGGTGAAGCGATTGAGTGTCTTTCTTGCCTCAGGTAGTCCCGACGACACAGGATAAGGTTGGCTTTCGTATAAAGGGTGGAGCCCACCTCCCCAAGGCGGCAGTCACAGCAGGCACATTTGAGACAGTCCTCATGCCAGTATTTGTCCAGGGCCTTGAGTAGGTAGCGGTCTTTAATCTTGCGATTGCAGCCAGCGCACCCCTTCTGTTTCCCTTTGGGCTGGACGGAGAGCATCGGCACACCTGGAGTGATAAGGAGACAAACAGCCACGCGTGATTTACGGCCGCGGGAACCCGAGTGACTTTTCATGTTCTCTTTTTGATAAGCCGGCTGCTTCCGCGGGCATCTAAGCATGGCCTCACGTGCCGCCGCGGCACACCGCCGACCTGCTTCATATGCATTAAAGAAAAACACTCTTCCATGTACAGTAGATAAACACACGGGTCGCATTGGACTACAAAGCCCTCACTCGCTCATTCGACGAAGAACACGCTGTAACGCTGGTGCTACATGATCACTTGCGGCAGCCAAGAAGCGCAATCCATAATACATCAAATCTGGAATCTGTTTTGCTTATTGTGGTACTTACAGCAGACCGTGTAGTGCATTAGTTACCATTTCATCAAGCCCATTTCACTCAACTGTCCAGAGCTGTAAAAGCTCCTCATGGGCTTTGTTTGGTATAGATTAACATTAACCTTTTAAAAAGCCTCTGACCGCAAAACACGCTGTTACCAGACCCCAGTGAGATATGTTATGGCCTAAGTGCCTTTTAGCATACACTCACTCTACTTCATACACAGACACACACGCACACAGGGAGCGCAACAGCCTTTACACTTATCTATGCTCATGTGTCTGCAATGAGCGAGCGGAAAGTTACCCAACTCGCAAATTGCCCCGGTGTCACGCAGCCCCCCTTTAAGTGAGCCTTTTAGCCTCCGAAAGGACAAATAAAGTCCATTTAATAACTACACTAAACACTAATAGTCTATGTGTGGCTGACATTTGTGTTCGTACTAAAAGCCCCCCTCAGGCCACTGCTGGTACCGAGGCAGGGGCGCGCAGCTCCCCTCTGCAGCACTAACAGGTCTGCCACAGCTGAGAGCGCCACACAACAGCTCTTAAGACACTCTCTCACACACTGAGCTATTGATCCATCTAAAAGAACACACAGTGGACGCCACTTGCCACTCTCTTTCAAAATAGCCCCCTCCCAAAAAAAATAAAAGTAAAAATTGAACACCCAGAGGTGGGAGAGTCGGGCGGGTGAACGTGGGGGTGCTGTCAGAAATTGGCATGCGTGGCGATCCACCTATAAAGGCCGAGACGTGTGACATCGACTTCTGTGTGCCTCTGTTTTTATGCTTCAGAGATAAGTGAAGGAGAGCAAATGTCTCGTGTTTGACGATTACGCGGCTGGTGTGTTTGATTTTGTCCACGTGCTGTTTGTGCTTGATGCCCAATTGTAAACTTAGCTTCACTTTGTGCAGTGTTTCTCTCTGCTTGTCATGTTTGCCCTTCAAAGAACTGTTGTTGTTTTTTGTGTGTTAAACAACATTGATTTCTGGAGGCTATGTCTTCTTTGCAAACATAAAGACTTAAATATGTACAGCAAGGATGGGACATTTGAAAGAACATCCTTGGAAAATTCAAGTGTTATTGTCAATTTGTTCATTGGAGAAGGAGAGAAAACTGTGAAAAAGTGTTCTTCCACAACATTTTTGTTCAAAATTGTTTTTGAAGAATTCTCTGACATTTATTGGACTCAAGAAATATTGTGAAGAGTAAGAGCAGTGCAAAAAAAAAAAAACACATAGAGAAAGGCAAATTATTCTGCGGCTCCGAGCTAAGACTTCACAGTGAAATATACAAGCCAACTAAAACAAACTCTAATCTGCAGACTTTGGTTGACAAAAATTAACTTGTTGGCATGTAAAAGTTGAGCATGTGTAGTAGCACACTAACTTATTTTGTCTGGGGGATTCCAATTCACATTCACATTATGAAGGATTACAAATATCATTCTTTTTAATTTCAGGAAAAAAGTATTTACCAAATTTTGCTCACTCCCGGTTTAATTAGTGTAGTCAAAAGTATTGATACATTATCACATTTATTTGCACAAAGTGAAAAGTGGTTGTCTTAATTTTTCATTTTATTTATTTATGTACTTACATTCTTTGATGATTTGACAATTTTATTTAAATGATTATTTATCAGCCGTTCTGTTTTTCATGTCCTACTGTTTATTTATTTTTCTGCTGCAGTTTTTACAGGCACCAAAATAACTGGGTTTTAATTTTGCTTTCTGCTTGTTGCTGAAAACTATTGAGTGACTTTCCCTCAATACTCCAAGAAGTAGCGTTTCGTGTTTATAACCTTCAAGATATGAAATTTGAGTACGACGCCGACTGATGAATAAAATGAAGCTAATATTTTCTGCACAGTTTAGCCAGCCACTTACAAAAGTCAAAGAACTCTCGATAAATTGCAGTCATCTGTATCACAGGGTAAATAAATAATCATATTAGTCACTAGGCTTTCAATATACGTATGTGGTCTGGTGGTGTTAAGACATCTCATTTGTTTATCAGATGTGAAAAGTAGTGTAGCTAATTGGTTTGGTTCTACAACGGAACCCATCAATTAGTTTGGCCTTTCCTCCATCCCACTGTCCTCTAAACAGACCTCTTGAAGTTGCCTCATTATGATCACAAAAACTTGCTATAAATACCAGTGTTAGGTGCAAATGAAGCTAAAAAGCTTCAAATTCAAGCCGCAGTGGCTGAGGGCAGACTTCTACCTGCATTTCATGGCTTGTTAGAGGAGCTTTCTGCAGGTATGCCAACCATCCTCTTCTGACAGGCTTCCACAGAACTACAGAGCAGTCATAATGAGGGGAGAGAAAATGACTGTGCGTGTGCATGTGTGCGCACGTGTTTCAGTCTTTTGAAAAAGAAAACATTTAAGTCCCTTGGGGTTTGACAAAACTCTTTTAATTTGCCTTTCATGACAACTAATTAGGAATTCCATTCAAAATCTTTGCTTTAAATAAGATAACTAATTATACAAAAAGGTCGTTCCTCCACCTCTTGAGAACTTCTCCTAATTGGTTGAGACCGCCACATTCTTCTTAAACATATCACGTGTGTGTTTTACATCCTGCTTGAAAAGGCCAATGCTTCCAAAGATTAACCTATCCTGGAATGACTGGATTCTGGCTGCGCTGGATGTCTGCTTGCTTTAAAGCCCTGCTGAACTCCTCAATGTAAAACACCAACACTGTCTTTAATGTTTGCAGTCAGTTCCACATTCATTTTGTCTTGCACATGGCCCAGTTCATGAGCCAGCATCAACTTTCAAGAATTTAACAGGAAAACAGACGACGCATATACGGTGGACCCTTGCTGTGTATAGTGAATTTACTCGACGGTTGCTTATAATTACGGCTGAAAGATTTTTAGGCTAAATAGCATTTCCAATCATCTTCAAACATTGCTGTATCCAAAAATATTTTAAAATTTTCTTCAGAAAGACATTTCACTTGGGGTGTCAATAGAGGTAGAACCGATAGTCGGGCAACCGGTTCACGGACGGAGTTACAGTCAGTAAAATAGCCTTTCATTTGACTGTAGTCACGGAAGGTACAAGGTTTGTCAGAAAAGTTTCAGGATGTAAAACTTTAACTCCAAACTCCAAGTTTTCCTGGAGTTTTTTCCCACCACACCTTCATGCACTCCTACAAGGATTCTTCTAGGATCTCTGCATCTCTGTCATCTTGATCTCGAGAAAGACGGACAAATACAATCATATTATGCCGAGTTGGGAGAATAGGGCGGTTGCTGGCTTTGTATCCAAGGAACTGTCAGATGCTCAAAATAATGTGAGCAAGTGAATTTTCATTTGACATACAGGTTGATTATCTGGCCTGCACTGATGGGGCAATATGTAGTTTGTATTTTATTTATTTATAGGTGGTGGTGGGGAAATACTCACACACCAGTCTCGGAACTTTTCTGTTACCTTGTATGCATCGCCACATCTTTTTTCATTTCACAGGATACATTTTATCCATCCAAGCAGAGCGACACAACTTATCCGCCCTCAGAAGGAATTAAAATGCCATTAGTAGCGTTTGCCAAGGTCTGTCATGGCTCTCTTCTCCCATCCATTCACTTGCTTTAAGATCATATCTTTCAACAATATGTTCTATAACTTTTTCTTTTGCAAGCAGTTTGCCAGAGCATGTATTTTCCATTATGGCGATAGCATCCGATTTTCTGCGTTACCCTATTTAGAATTTACAGCTAGCACTGATCATCACGGAACAGTTTTGATGTATTGACGGATTTAAAAGAAAATGCGTTCCACCGAGCACTCAATGGAAAAAGCTTGCAAGTGGAGAAGTAAAACGATCACACATGCGTGACAAGATGCGCATGAGCCTTTTCAACAATTATTGATGAAATACATTTCTGAGTTAGTCTTGGGATTTAATTGCTGGTATTTCACTCAAGCACTCTTTGGCCACTACATTGATGTGTCATGTTCTTTGTTTAGTTTTAATTTGAACTTTGGTTTATTTTTCCATTTGTCAGTGTTACGTTTTCCTTATGTCTGGTGAGATTATTATTTCCACCTGTTCTTCTTAGCCCCACCCCTTGTGTTTTCCAATCAGGTACCTCGGCCACTTGTGCCTTGTCTAGTTGTTCCTTACTGTTTCATAAGTTGGTTTGGATTTAGTTCCCCCCTTTCTGTTCAATCTTTGTTGGGTCACTGTCCTTGGTCATATGCGTCTATATCATCCCTTATATTTTGTTCTCCTGGTTCTTGAGTTTTGCCATGACCAGAAGTGCCTTGTTGTTCTGTCTTTGTTTTTTGTTGTTGTTCTTTTAAACCCAATTTGATTGAACCCCCATCCCCTCTTCCTCCCTGCACTTGGGACTTCCATTCCCCGATACCTGACACAATGCATTTCAAAATTTAATTTGCATTACTTTTTGTAGCATGGCCTTCCAATAAAGAGACAAAGCAACACTTAATATGCTGAAGTATGCAAATATTTCGCATCTTAATGATGACCAAACTGATAAGTAAAACGGTACTGTAATTGCTGAATAATTTACGGTTAATTAGCTTTTTTTGATGACCTAATCAATCATTTGCAGCTCTCTTTTGCATGCCTCATTGTGCACAGAGTACAATTGAAAGGAAATGGATGCATACTCTACACATCCTCCTACACTTGCTCCCAGCGGAACATCTGTTCTTTATGTCACTCAGCCTTAATAGCAGAGGGGACACTTGCCTCGCCTTGCGTGTTTTGTTAAAGGCCGTTTTTGATCAATTAAAAGTTACGATGCAATGCGCCCTGTGCCAGTTCACGGGGAGTTAAAAGATCTTGATGAGACTCGTTCAGCCTTCCTGACACATGGCAAGGGCGGTGGTCTTTCAAGGAGGTGAAAGCTGGCCCCGGGTGGGCTTTCTCCCAGGGGCCCCCTAATAATTCCTCGCCGCAGCTGCAGCAAATATGAGCCACACGCCGTGGAGATGCTTTGGCAAATTACATGCCGCACGTTCCAAAATGGGTCCATACAGCCGAAACAAAGTGCATTTGTCGTCATTATCTTTCAAATGTCCGACCTCAACGTACTCGTAAATAAGACGTCAAGCGCACATTGATTATCCAACTACCCCTCAAAACCTATTTGATATGTTAAGAGTAAACAGATTACAAAATCATAGTGCCAATATTGCGACTGCCACGCTAGAAGGCGCACAGGCTAATTTGAGCCTTTTAAGTTTTTGTCCTCGCTGCCAAAGGTACATCGATGGGAGTACACAATCAAATTCATCCGAGGACCCGAGTGTCTGCTCCCAGCGTTAATGGGGAGCTCATGCAGATGTCTTGCCATTGTGCGCATGAATCAGCCCCTTTCATTGGGCATTGCTGTAATTGAGCCCATGGACACGTTTCTCCACTGCCAAGACAAAAACACGAGACATCTGTTAATAATATCTGCTGCAAAACACATGGTAGTTGAAAGCAGCCTGATGAGTGCGTTTGCAATGATAAGTCAAATAAAGAGTACTGATTCACTGCGTGATTCATGTTCCCATCCTTGGTTGGGGCGCGTGTGAGCTCCGAGTCAAAGAACAGAAATGCGTGAACACACGGAGGCAATCACACTGACACACACTATTAAATTAGGCACTTTCTCACCGAGCCCAAGTCAATATTACATTTCATACTTAGCGTGTTTTTTCTATTTTTTCTTTTTCTTTTTTCAAACGCAACCCTGTGAGAGCCCTCTATGTTACTGTACGGCACAGCTACATTTCCAGATGGTGCCGTATGAATGCCGAGGTCTGTGAGGTGATTTCTGGGACTGTATGCATGCTATGATTACAACATAATTAACACCCACAGCAAGTGGGAGCGAGCAGACAGGGCTTGTGCGGATGAGGAGGGGACTGTTCATTAACAAGATGCACTCTCTCAAACTTTGCAGCTTGCTACGGCTAATAAGGCCCGGTGAAACGGAGCCCAGCCGTCCCTCGCATTGACCCTGGAACTGCCTGGGATAAGGGAAGGTTTTGTCTCCCGGAATAATTGCTCTTTTCACATGTTACAAGTGTCCTGACCCCCACTGTCTGCAGCCACTTTTCCTACCATAATTACTCCTGATCCGCTCCAAATGAGTCAGCCGCATTAGGGCTGCAATAACACTGGCCCAGCTTCAAGCGCGGCATGGGGAGTCTCAGCAGAGCAGCCTGGAACAGGACTGCCTTTTCTCCCGGCCCACGGTCATTTCCATCACGTCAGAGGTGCATTTCTTACACTTGAAGTCAGCACGAAGGGCCTGGGCCCTTTTTCTAAGGCGTACAGGCGGCATTGTTAGCTCCCGGTGTTCACGACACACTGTGGTTTGGCTGCAAACTCCATCCCAATTAACGGGAAAAACTTCATTAGGGTGTTTTTTTCCACACTTTTCAGCCCCCTATTATTTTTAATTTATTCACATGGGGTTAATTAAAAGAAATGTATCACAGGGATATGCAACAGCTTTCTAATTAAATTCATTGCTGGGGTTTTTTTTTCACGTGAAACTGGCAGTTTCCAAATTATAACAGAAGGGGACTTGTTCCTTGCACAGTAGAAGAGGTAGATTATGGCTCAGCAAGGTAAACTGTCAGGAAATAAGAGTGAAAGAGTGTGAGATGGCATGAAAAGAAACTGAAGAAAGAATGGCAAACATTTACTCTACACATCTCTCAACAGATAAATCACAAACTCTTGAAAGATGGATGAATTTACTGGTCCAAATGCCATCGGAAAATTGAGTGTTGCATCTTGCAAATCAAATGTAGTGATTTTGGCCCTGACCTGAGTTTTTTCTATCACTTTTGCCTGGAGCTGATGACGTCATCACGACTATTACCTACAGTACTACTGCTATGCAACACCATTCTACATATATCGTGACCATTCACATACACGCTTCATCCTCTGTGACAACCGACTAAAATTACTTCAGCTGACTGAGGATTTTTGACTGACCCCATTCATGTCCATGTGCACTATACTGCCACCAGGTGGTCAGGACGCATACACCGTAAGTCAATTAAAGCAAAATGAAAAATGTAGCAAAACAGGTTATACAATATTATATTTTCTTTTTAAAAAAATATATTACAACGTGTTTTAGGGCGAGGCTAGAAATTAATGTCCATGCATTTCAATGGTGAAAGGTTTGAGACACGGGTGTTTTGATTTTGATTCGTAACTGTATTTCAAATTCAAACTTTAAGTTTTCCCGTTTGGAGTAATCACCCTGGAGTGTCACATAATTTCCAAGCCTTCTTTGCTCCACCTTCCCACACTCCTTCAAGGATTCATCTGGGAACCTCTGTAGTTGTCTCATCACGGCCATCTTGATATTGTCAATGTCTGACCACCTTGAACGTTGTTGAAATGAGAGGAAAAATGAGTCCGGGAACTTTTCTGACACCACCACAACCATGTACACAACTCGGGAAGTTTAGACTGATCGAAACTTCGCTTTTTAGTCCACATCAAACATTTATTTAAGGAGGGAATTAAATGAATCCCTCAAAAGTTTGTGTCGGGAAGTAGTGTTCAGAATCCCCCCCACTTCCCGACAATTACTGCACACTTATTATTGCTAAGGAAATGCTAGGAGACAGGTGTGTCATTCAGGGTCCTCAATGTGTCAAAAATGGTCTTGGGGGGAGCAGGAACACTACACTACAGTGCACCCAGGGAGGCACTTTAATCCTGAATAATGCAGATTCCCCACAGGGGGCAGTTATTTAACTGCACGGGCTTCTAATGTCATCCGAACACGTACTTGCACACCTGATGGGGTAAATAATGAGAGACCTCGCTTGGGTGAACATTCAAGAAGATGTTCATGAAGACAGTCAGTCAGTCAGTCTTCTAAATGATGAACTTGATGAGATTTGTACTCACCGACCATAACAGAAGGCACCATGAGATCCAATACAAAAGTACTGCTTTGGCGCTGATAATGCTTACATGTGAGGTTGTATTCGTCTAACAGACATGTCAATTATTTTCTGCAATGGTCAAGGTGTGCATGGAAGCAGGGAGGCGGGGGGGGGGGGGGCAATTTATAATCACAAATCAGTAGCTTCATTTGTCATGTAAATACGGTTCTCAGATCAAAGGCATGCGAGGCAACTGCGTCAAATCAAAAACAATTTAACCAAATAAAACGTGTTCACAAAGAGATCCTAATTTAGAGTAGTGTGGTCATTTGTATAGAAATTTGTTGTCGCAAATATTATGTGTTTAGCATTGATTACATCAGTAACTGCAATATTCAAACTCTGATAAATTAGTTTTAACGGGGTCGAAACTTACACCTTAATCAGCATTTTTAATTCAATGTTTGAGACTTGATTTAGTGAAGGTCATCCTGTGAGAGATTACTTCTCAGCATGTTTTCTTTTATATGAGCCAAGGCACCCAAGAGTGTTGTATTTACCAGGAAGATGGCTGTATGATTTCATAAAAGGTGAACCCCACAGCGCTCTTATCACTTTAATTCTCATTAGAAATGAATTTTCAAAGAAAAATTTGAATAAATGAACATGACATTTTATTTGTCTAAAAATGGAGCTGTAAAGGTCATTTTAAGTTGGAATTAAACGATGAGGGATTTCAAGGGTGTCGTAGTGATACGTTGGCAATACAAGATTCATCTAAGGATGCTACATTTAATGTATATAGTATTCAGTCAAATCGGTTTAGATTTAAATTGTTGAAATGTCATACAAAAATGACACATTGCCTTTTCCCATTAGGAATAGCGTTTTCCCAGGTTGACAACATGGTTGTCCCGCATTCTCTATGAAATGATTTCAAAGTCAAAGTCTGCTTTATTGTCAATTTCTTCACATGTTAAAACACACAAAGAGATCGAAATGATTTGTTGCTTCTCTAGACTTTTTTAAAGACGACAACTCGCTGGAAGAATAATCATCATGACGTTGTGTAATTTGTCGCCAGGGTGGATAAAATCTCATTGCAGCAAATGTGTACGACTGAAACAAGCGAGTTGCTCAAGTGTGTGTTTGTACTTTAGATCCATCACTACGGTACTAATTATTTCCCATACTAAAAGCAAGTGGCAGACACTATCCAAATCAGAGCAAGCGATCCATACTGCCGGCCTACCTGATATTGATAAACACTTTTTTTTTTTAAACACTAACAATGGATGACTCACACATTTTTAGTCGGGGATTTTCTGCTTACGCAACATCGACATTCCTTCTGAGCTTGTCTGTGTTTGTTTCACTTCAAGCTGTAATACATCGAGCACCTACAATGTGCTTTAATTGTGCTTTAAAAGTATTGAGTTGTCCCCCCGTGTCAGTAACCTCCACCAAGCGTGCATAGAAGGGAATATGATGTTTGTTTGGGTGAGACAATAGGCAAACACAACTCGGCATATTTCAATTCAACTTTAAGCATCTGGTGGCAAACCAAAACAGAAACTAGGGTGCCTTGAAATAAAAACGTCTTCAATTATCTTCACTCGTATCTCCAATATTTTTTGGACGGATCCAGATTTTGTCTTCTTGGAGCTCTCCAGTTGACAACCATTAATGTAAATTATTGCCACCTAGAGGACTGCCATGAAAGTTTTATGACTATTTCAGTGTAGCTTATTGGTTCTAATGCGTACAATTAGCAAAATTTGCTGGTATGTGCGACACTGTATGTGTGACCACACAGGGCGTCGATTCTAGGAGAGGGGGAGGGCAGCAACACAGGGAAGTGAATGAGATTGGGTTGGTGGTGGTGGTGGGTGGTTGGGGCTCCTTCAAGCTGCATACAATAGCTGGAAGACCACAAACCTGCACCTACCTGGCACTATAGTCCAGTGGACTGAGTGCACTTATTCACTCCAGGGGTTGTCAAACCTCTGAATCGTCCTGATGAAAATGTCACGATTTTCCATCAAAGTGTCAGTGTAATAAAAACCGTGGAGAGTGACAACATTAATTACAATGGTTGGACGAAACAGAAGGTTGGACAATGGCTGCTGAAGGCCTCCCGGAGATCATGGGTCCCTCGCCACGCACTGATGACAGCAAGCCTAACATCCAGCCTGAGGCAATAATAAACTGGATGCTCTTATGGCTCAAGAGTGCATAATTGAGTTTTTGCATCTTGCTGATGAGTGTAGCCGTTTGCATCTGAGGCGAGCAGGCGGGCTCACTTGCAAACACGTGTCTCAATTCCGTCTCTTTAAATTCATCCAAGATTGTGGGAAATGAATGATACACATCTTGCACACTTGAAAACGTGGAACAATCACACATGATGGGGATCAAGAGGTTTAATGGTGACAGAGGAAATTACCTCCAGTGAGAATTCAGCTGAATTCAACACATATTGCTCGCAAAAGGGTGCACGTGTGACTTCCTGACAACAGCTTTAGGATATTAGCGGCAGTCAAAACACTGAGAGCACAACTCACTTGCAATGGAGCAGAGAAAATGCTATTATGACATGGCTGTAGATCAGTCCATGTATATGATTAAATAAATGAGAAAGCTCCTCTTCATGAATAATTGCAAATGGAACACAAAGCTGTTAACCCAAAATATGATGGACTTGGTTGCAAGGAAAAAAAAAAAAACACTCCTGCTGACTTGTGGGTTTGTAATATCATTCAGGCCCCAGAGCTCACAAACCTGATGTACTGTAATTTCAATATTTGAAATGGGCAAGTTTAATTTTGAAGTAAGCGCAAACCAATAAGCTGAGAAAATAGCAAACAACAGCGAGCAAATTACATTCCTGTGGAAAAGTGAAAAGACTTAAGCAACATATAAAAGTAATCTCCAACTGGAAATTAGAAATCAAGCCAGAGAAACCAAATAACAGAAAAGAAATATTACTGTCCACTTTCTGAATCAATATAACATCGCTACAAGACAGTATTACCATGGTAACACCGGTAAAGAATGAAGCAATTCTTATTATTTCAAAATAAAAATGTGAGCCTGGAGCCCACGGTTTATTACAGCAGCTGACAGATCACCAGTCTGTGTTCATCTGAAGGATTGCTTTTCAATCACACGCTTTATGAGTGTACACATTTTCCAGGACAGTGTGATAAGGGAGCCGTAAATTAACCAGTGCGAGGGAACCAGAAACCTATCAGTCGCTGGAGGATTTGGCTTCTGCATAAGGTCAGCGTACACTTAATGTGCAGCGGTGACAGAACGGCTGAATATTCCACCATGCGCGTACATTAGGTCATTCCAGAGAGGTAAACATTAACATGTTTTACTCTAACTTGATGCCTTGCTCAAAGGCACCTCAATTCCAACTCTGACCAGAGCAATTGAAACTTTTCACTGGCATGCCAAACTTGGAAAACTTCACTTGGCCCTGTGTCTGCATTTTTACACGTGCGTCAACTCTCAGAAAACACTCATTGCTTCAGATTGACTTTGGAAATTGTGGACAAGACGGTCATCATGAGCAGGTGCGAATGTTGAAATGCCATTATTTGTGGTTTGATCCTGGGAAGCTCGGGAAGCAGCCGATCTCAACTGCTGGCACAGGAACATGTAATAAAAAAGGAATTTTCGCATTACGTCAAACTTAAGGTGGCATTTGAACAGCCCCTCACATACCGCAAGATACCACAAAGGTTACAGTTGTGCTTCGTCGCCGCCTTTATTTCCTATACCGAAGACAAACTATTGTTTGTTTACACTTTCCAAAAAAAGAGAAAATCAGTACCAAGATACAAAGAAGAATATGTGGCTGCATTTAGTGGTTTTCTGCGTTTTTTTTTTATTTTTTAATAAATTTACTTGTCAAGTCGATTTTGGGTTTCTCAAATCAGAAACTATGAAAAGGCTACTTTTGAATAATTATTTTTCTTTATAATTCTTAACTTTCCTAAAGGTTAGTGACGATAGAAAAATTGTTCCGGGGTGACACTTGCGAAGCAGCGCACAGCGTTGAGACATTGGGAGGGACTTTTATCAAAGTCAAAGTCAGTTGACATCTGTCAAACAAGCCTCTTTATCCGCCACATAAAGAATATGAAGCATCATGCAGAAAAGCACACTTGTAATTAAGAAACCATTAAAGGCTGTCATTATGTGGCCACCCAAAATTGCCCCCTTCCACGAGCAAGCGCCGAGCGGATGCATTAGGCGAGAAGGTTGAATTGACAAGCCTATAACTTTACAGCCAATAAACGTTAAGAGGCACCGTAATGAGCCAGACCAGATCGGAGCAGCTTTGTTGCCAAGCGGGCCGAACTGCGGGAGGCGCTGGCCGTGTCCGGCAAATAAAGGGTGAAGCTTTTAGGCAATGAGCAGCAGGTGATCTCAGCTTTTCTGCAAGTCCTAATGCTCCTAAAAGCCACTCTCCCTGGTTCTGTAATTGGGCATCAGTAGTTAATGTAGTATTGACTGCATTACATGCTCTTGTGCATCCTTTCCCACTAATGCCATTTGCATCACCTTGTACATTTACCATATTGCTTAGCCAATAACTGTTAAAAGCAATCCGGGTCATGAATCATATAAGGAACTTTTAGCCGGACAGACATCCAAAGCAGACTATTTACAGTTCAGTTAATTTGGGTACATTAGCCGCACAGCATGGATGTCGCCGGAGAGGCCAATTTATTTATGTCTTTGCCACCAAATCTAATGGTTTTGTGATGCCTAAGTGAAAGGATGCACTACTAAGAGATGGGAAATATCCATTTTCAAACATAAATAATGGGCTCCAAATGCATCCATTACTCACAGAGGAAGAGCCCTAAAATGTGCAGAAGCGTCATATGGTGAAATAACACAAATTGTTGTATATTTATGGCGCATCTCAGCGGGTGGTCAGCAAAACAAGCTTGGGGAGACTCTTTAAAAGTGTCACAAGAAAGAAAACTTGCTCTCAGACCTCAAAGTGCTCTTTGCCATGCACATCTATGGTGTCTGCTTGAATATTAAAAGCGTAAGGCATTAATGGTTTTAATGCATTCACAGTACACTGAGCATCATTTAGACCTGTGGACCAGCATGTGATAAATGCACTGCACGTCTCCGCGTCAGCTTGAATCCAAAATGGAACATCATTAGAGAGGCGAGTTTGAGTTAAATTAAAATTAATTAGATTGCCTCGCCCATTAACCCAAATACATTGAAATAGATAAGTAATGCAAGTGGGCCTATTTGGATGGGAAAAGTGAGTCAAGGCAGCGCGGCGTTATCCATAATTTGCAATCAAGTTAAAAGCACTCTGCTGTCATGTGCCATCCCGGGGAGGTTGTCAGAGGCTGACTGCCTCTTAACAACTTCACCCAGGCAAAAAGCACTTAGCAGGAGACTTGAAGCTCTGCACATCAAGTGTAAATAAACATTCCATTCTCTTTGTGCATTTGCAAGAGGAACTCTGCGTGGGTACATCTCAACTTTGGGATGGAGCGGTGTTATACACAAGCACAAACGTTTAATTGTTGTAAGGGGAGGGAAAAAAAACCCCGTGAAATTTAGGAGACTTGGTGTGGTTCGAGGCTCGGGGAAGCTCTAAATGTGTTGCGAAAATGTCAGGCGTTACTCGTGTGAGTGTCCAGGATGTAACATCCAAGAGGCGGGCGGGGATGTTACTCACCCTCTTCCTTGTCCAGCACCATCGTCCTGAGGAATGAGGAGTCCTTCCCCGGCCGATCCGTCCTTGGCTCCAGGAGGCTGCGCGGCTCGCTCCGCTTGGAGCTTTTCACCGGGATTGTCTTGATGTAGCGGTGCACAGCGCGGGCTGTGCGGCGAAAGCTTGACTTAACCAAGCAGCTTTTTCTCTCAAATTAAAAACGACAGTAACGCTGACTGCCGTGGCCGGATGCGCGTCTTGCCACTTGAGCTGCAGCCCAAATAAATAAGCCCAAAGCGCTTTGAATGACTTCCATGCGAATAAAAAAAGGCGAATAGACGGCGTGAAGCTCGACTAAATGTGCCGTGCGGTGCGCGCTGGAAGGAGGATAAAGCGCACGGCGAGCTGGGCTGAGCTCTCTCTTCTCCGGGATGTTAATATGCTTCCCCTCTCGCTCTCATTTGCTCCGAGACGACAACTACATTCAAACAAATCCAATTGCAAATGTGACAAAGTGCTCCCGCCGCCTCTGTGCCCGCGTCTGTGCGCGACCCGCTCCGCTCTGAGCAATAAATGCGCCGCGCACGCTTCTTTGCTGCGACCCAAGGATTCCCCTGTTAATTAAATCAATTCATTATGCTCAGATCTGATTAGCAGCCCTTCCCCCCTCTTTGAATCAATTATTCAATACACAAACATAATTGCTTGTGCCAGAGGTGTCTAAGTATTAGCTTATTTAACTCCAAGGACACTAATTACCCCTAGGGCAAGGGAACTTTTCTCATTAATTCTGACAAAACACAAAAGCACAGCTAAGGGAAAGAGAAAGTGCGTGCGTGCGTGTGTGCGCGCGTGATAGAGAGCACGCACACGCACCTAAGGTTGTATTGATGCGCGGGTGGACGCGCGCACGTCAAGGAGAGAGCGAAAAGGGAGGGAGAGAGAGAAAGAGAGACACAGAGAGAGACAGAGAGAGACAGAAAGAAAGATGTTGCTCCATACTATACAATAAAATGCTTTCATTATACTCCTCTCCTTATTTCTCTTGCAGGAGTAGAATTAAAGTGTCTAATTGTGGTCTGCTTAGCAGTTAATTAGCGTCGGACACACTTTTATCATACATGCTGCACAGATAGGCGCAGCAGATGGGCTGACTTTTTGATTAGTGCCGAGATAGGAGGTTCACTTTCAAATCTGCTAATATAATTGTTGCCTGTCATTGCCAAGATGAAAGTGTTGATGTTGCATGTCGGTGCCTTAAATAGCACCACTTTCCTTTGCCCTGCAGAGACTGTTAACCAATTAATGGTGAGATCCAAGAAAGATTAGCCATTTAGGAGAGCTGGGAGGAATAGAAGGACAAGAATGTTGGTTTGTCAGCAGCCAGCAGGCCGTCTATGGTGTGAGCTTGCTCAGTCTGTCCATGCCTTCTGTTACATTTTGCACCGCATATTTTATGTTCTCAAGAGCTACTCTGTGCACACAAAGAAACATTTCCAGGAAAGTACTGTCAACTTTTCAGATTGTTCTCAGGGCAGTGTGGGATGTCCTTGCCATTTAAAATAAAGAAACCAGATTTGGTTGTTTAAAAGGGAAAATGTTAAGGGAAATTGACTTTTTAATTGCTTGTATTGTGTCTGGAGCGCCTGGCCACACATTAAGTGTGAAACTACACAACTCAAGTAAGTCTTTACTGAGCTGCTTATTTTGGAAAATGTGTCTGTGAGTGAGCCATTACGAATTTTGGACTAATTTGCATAATAACTCAACCGCTCCGAGTTTCTCCGCCCATAACTTAGCAGCTGGGCTGTTCGAAGATCTGCCATTTTCAAGCAACGTCATTATAAGGCAAAAAGTAAGCGGGCTGCATTTTGGGATGCAGAGATTAGTGTTAGTGTAACAGTGTTAGCCTCCGATGAAGGGCACACAGTTCTGAAATAATATTACCCATTTAAGTGAATAGAAATAGAATGAATATGTTGCTGCCACGATACCATCTCCTTATTGATGTGTTTAGTTAAAAGAATATATAAATAATAAACAAATCCTTTAGTGCGTCTTTGTTCTTACAAATAGTACAGATGGTAGATTTATCCAACCAAACTGTGAGCTCATAAATAGGAACACCATGCTCAAGATTTCCAACAGTTTGACTGCACTTGGCTCAAAGGTGGAGGCCATTATAGTTGTGTTTGGCAAAGTTTTTGGAGCCGCTTCACTAATTGTCAAGTGTGATTCCACGGCTTAGTGATGAAATCCTGACTCCACCAATGAAAATATTATTGATGCTGGGACTAGTATGGACTTGATGGTTCACATTCACTTTTTGGGATTCAAGGTTCTGCAAATATGGCTCCCCAGCTCCATTTGTCTGTGTGGTAGTGAAAGCTGACATTTGAGAGGCTGGCTTGAGCAATGGCTCATTTGCATGACGCAGAACTGTGAGGCTCAAGAAATGATGGTGAAGTCCAAACACTGAAGACTAAATGCTGTACAGTGAATGTTGCATATTCATAGAAAATTTGCAGATATTTTTCTAACCTACCTTATGAGGCTAAGAAAAACAAAATATATTCCTTTGGCGACATTAGCAAGAACCTTGGTGTTATTTTGGGATGACTTAATACCGTGTTTTTTTCAGGTTGGTTTTAATGTGATGTTTTGTCCTTGAATGCAACTCATGCTGTGAAAAGTAAAACCGCAAGTATGTTTCTGCTTCCCTCCCGCTGTAGCTTCAAATACTAATATCCAGGAAGCGTACTTTGCTGCTACTATTTGCCTAGTCTTGTGCGTAGCTGCACTTGCCACTGCTTTGACTCTCCAACAGCTCCAAAGCAACAAAACAAGCATAGGTCGCTCAAGTAGTGAAGCACCGCATATTCCCAAGGTCATTTAACTCTTGATACCACTGAACGTGACTTTGGAAAAGTGCGTACGCCACATTTTTGTGCGTATACACCCTTTACCTAGAATCTTTGAAATTGATTTAGCTGTCTAAACAGCTCTGTGGTCGGACAGCATTCGGGATTGTTTTCCCAACTCAACTTTATTGATAGACCATTCTCAAGCTGAAGCTAAATGCTGTAGTATACATAATTAAGATCACACAATGGTTAAAGACAATGATTAAAAAAATCATAATAAATAAAATATCCATCCATCCATCCATCCATCCATCCATCCATCCATCCATCCATCCATCCATCCATCCATCCATCCATCCATCCATCCATCCATCCATCCAGCTTATCCAATATTTTATTCAGCGTGTTTCTGTCTTTTGTTGGTCTTTTAAGTGAAAGTTGGTTAATCCAACAGTATTTCATGTAATCACATAAAAAAAAAGAAACTACTATCTTGTTCTAGATTTAACAATAATCCTAATGACTTCTCTTTGCCTTTGTCTCGTTTATAATGTCCCCTTCTATACAACATTTGGAGTGGTCAGCCCATACAAGGATCATTGGGGCTCTCGGGTCATTGTGTGATTGGGCTGGCCCTGAAATCAATGCGCTGATCTGTCCAGCTTTGTGGCTGACATGCTTGACTTTTCATCTCCACGGTCACATACGTAGATTGATGACTTATGACCAAGAGTGTATGTTTGCTGACCTCTAGCAAAGTGAGTGACATGCAATTAATCCAATCACACAGAAAAAAAAAAATGGAAAAGAACGGCGGGATCAACTTCAAATAGCCGTCAGACAAGTAGTGGGAAAAGGCACTCTATTAGGTCCATTCATAAAGAGGAATGAAAATAAAACGTGTGAGAAATGATGGTTCACAGCACAGGCGTGAGATGTGAATTTACCACAATTACCTGACAAGTGCGGCAAATGTTAGAGTCAATAGCGTCAGGGGCTATAAATTATGTCACAGAAGATGCTTAATGTATATTTGAATCTCAGTGACATTTGAGGGGCGAGACATTTAGAGTGATGGCGCCGCTCACACCATGTATCTTAAGCCCCATCCTATTTTAGTAGCACACTTCATGATGTGGAGACATGGACGTGGTTGCATCGTGGCTCTCAATCAAGGCGCTTGTCATGATTGTAAATTGGCCGTGTTACCTTTGCACCAAGACATAACATTCTCGATGATCCATGGCTTATGTCTCGGCCGCAAACTCTTTCCCACTCCACATCCAAAAGCGGGGGTCAGCGCACAGTAGAAACGGGCTCCTGTGTATGCGTTTCTGATACACAGTTAATTAACATTCATTTCTGAGCATGCATTCATTTGCTATGGCCGTCTATTTATGGGTGGCTCTCAAATGCAGCCACTACAAAACAGTGCACTGCAATTAACCCCACATAATCAGATAGCGGGCTCGTCTTGTGTTCCTGTTCGTCCTCCGGCGCACGGCCATTGGTTTCATTGGGTTTCAGAGAGAGGATGAGCCCATTCTATAGTTCAGAATGGCTAAGCAGATTAAAACCTCATATCAAACATGATATTTACAGGCAAAGCTCGGAGGAGAGTGCCCCTTTTATGTAGAATGGGGGAGCGGCTCCGGGCTGGGCTTTTAAAGCCTTGTCCCTTAATTGTATTCTGGCTAAGTGGGATGAATGGCGCTTTTTAATCAGACCACTGACGAGCCTGTGTGTTGTAAAAGTAAAGCGATGGTGTTTGATAGTTAAGACGCTGAATGGTATTATTTTAGTCCCAATATTCTGATGCATTGTGTACAGTAGTGTGAATTGCTCTGATGTTGCAATGTTGGTCTAATGCTTTAAAAAAATCATAGCTGGCATGCTTAAAAATGCCTTATGACTATTCATGCTTTAAAGTGTAACTGGGAAAACCTCTTAAATAATGCTGCAGTAAAAAGTCTGCCTTTATTTACTAAAAGAGTCAAGGTTCAGCTCCTCCTAGTGGCTAATTTTTGCTGTGTTTCTTCATAGCTGGGCTTGGCAGCCGAGGTTTTAGCACATCCCCTAATAAATTGTGGCCACTTTTTTTTATTTATTTTTATTCCATTGCTGGCAGCGCTACTCCTGAGGTGGTGGGTGGCAAAAAGAATAAGGGAACTCACTCTGATGTAACCCGACATGCTCACCATATACAAAGTAATCCAGACCCTATAAGCCTTACCCTTCAAGTCATTCGAGTCCATTTGAATTTCATGTCCAATCAAATGGAGACAAGGTGTCATTCGGTGGACAGGGAAGAGGGGAAGAGTGAATCCCTTTTCCCAAACAGTTAATCCAACTTTAATCCCAGTCATTAGGAATTAGACATGCAGAGCTGTCCGGCCGTGCCTCTAAATTACAATCAAATGGTTAGCAATTACACAAATTATTGATGGGAGATCCTTTTTTTCTAACTTGCAAATTAAGGCTATTAAGGAAGGCTCCTTTTTAATGCAAAAGTGACTAATTAACCAGCGAACAGGAAATCTGCTGCCCGGATATCAAAAAAGTTCTCAGCACACATTGCGGAAACACAAGGGAACCAATTAGTTTAATTATCAAAACAGCTAATTAAAATTGCACAGTTCCTAATTAGTTCTTTGCTTTTGCCTCTAATTGACAGCATGGAGATAAATGGGCTGCCGATGGAAATGGGGAGAGAAGAAAAACAGCAGAAACTTCGGCGGAATATTTATGCTGACTTTATCTCCGTCTGTGTGGCAGCCCTTGAAAGTGGAAAATTAATGACCTTAATTCCCAAACTGTTTTTCCTCTAACGGTGCTCCCTTCTGCGCTCCTGGTGCACGCTCCTTTGTATGGGCCTGCCACCCTGCCAACTGCTGGAATGGGGGAACAGGGGGTACTTGGGGGCGGGTAAGAGCCACGATTCTCCTCCTAATGTGACAGCTCCTCTTGAACAATGAAGGGAGATGAAAGAATAGAGCAGATGTAACCACTGGGAGCGTTGCATCATGGGACTGCAACTCTGTTGGACTTTTTTTTTTTTTAAAGCACTTCTGTCATCAATGAGAACACTAATTTGTCCCCTGAATTGCGCCGGAGGAAAGATAAAAGACATTTGATGTCCCAGAAGTACTTTCATTTGAATTTTAAATTAATTAAAGTGTTGACCCAAAGCACCTGCAACTTCCCACAAGCCTTTTTTTTTTGGTTTGTTGATAACAACATTGCAAACACATTCTATTGTGTTGATATATTGTCAGGCAGAACTTGTTTCTGCAGCTTGTACGAGTAGCAAATATACAGTTTGCCTTACATGAGTAAAAAGAAGTTTGAAGTTTATTTCTAATTACATTATTCATACAAAACTCAGGCGATAAAGCATAACATTGTTTTTTTTTTTTCTTTGTCATGAGTTTTCCTGATTTTTCGGGGGCGGTTATCCGATGCAATTGCGACATGCATCTTCCCTTCGCCACGTTAGAGTGCCTCATTGTCAGCTACGAGTGTGCACACATTGTGGTGAGAAAGTTCGAAATGTGATGGGGGGGGCAGATTTTAAAAAAAGCTTTAATTTGATAGCCAGTAGAATATGGATCTTGACTTTGTGGTGGTCCAGCCATTTTTGAGCGCCTTGTTGTTGGCCATGAGTGTGTGGATTTGCGGATTGTGGAAAACACTTTTTTTTTAAAGGCATCTTGATAGCCATAGCTGCTTTGGAGTGCCTTGTTGTCTTGTTGCGGGAAACCCACTGCAGGCTTTACGAGGATTTTCATGGACTTGATTGGAGCGTAATTTCAGCACATAAGGCGTACGATTTAAGTTTCATAATTTTGAAGCCTCATTTCAAATGATTTACAAGACATTTATTTTCACATTACAGGGACTTTACCTATGTTTGACCCATGCTGCATATTATCATTTGCCTTCAGCCAGCATGCATGTGACATATGGGCCTTTTCTTGGCACATTAATTGATAGCGATCAACTAATCAGTTTATATTGGAACTGCGTTAAAATGTAAATGACATTAATGCTCAAATTATGCATCAAAGCAGGCCAGGCAGGCCAGAGCAGAGGCCGCATAATGTCAGGATCATTTAGTTAGGTCCTTGAACATGCAGTGTTAATGGAGTCTGATTTCCCCCTACTCTGGTTCCGATGCAGCGTCATACGTCAGGAAGGCGGCGTAAGTGCAAGAGCCAAAAGCCTTTTTGCAAAGCTCCATTAAAGCCAGTGAGGTAATAGCAGCCTTTTGCATGTCTTTTGTCTCATCTAGTGGAAAGGGCATCTGACGCCATGTGCATTTTAACATTTGGCTGAACTCCCGGTTGAAAATGACTAGATATTAACCTTCCCTCCATCTACACAGGCAGAAATTGGTTGCCTGAAGAGATTTCCTAGTTGAAAATGTGACGTGAATCCACATCCTGTCCATTTTGAAATTACACCCCGCAGTGGCAGAGGCTCCAAGGTGCTGCCAATGACCTAACAAACACACATCTCCCACTAATTGATTGTCTCGTGTTTTATTTATGGCGCCGTAGTAATTAGCGGACAGTATAATGTAAGCCATTCATTAGCACCTGGCTACCGCTATGGATTTCATTGCTTTGTCTCCGTTGCACACATCATTAGGGAGAAACAAAGGCTGTAATTTATTAGCATGGCTTCTGATAAACATTCTTAAAGTCAGTGTGCCTTTAAGGAAGAACACAAGCCTGTAAAACTTTTGTCAGCATTTGCCGCAGAATATGTTAAGGAAGCGCTGTATAAATTTAATTTTAATTGTTTTGTACACACGCCAGTGAAAAGGAACTGATTGGATACAGTTCACAGACAGTATATTAATACGTTATTTTCATATGTTAATTGGTTTGCATAATCTCCACCCTTGCTTGCTTTGGAAGTACCTGGCAATGAGAAGGTGGTTGAGGAGAATAGGGGACTCCAATTTACATAAAATCGGCTCCTCTGAACATTAAATAATAATGCATCGGCAAGCCGAAGGTGTGTTCACTTAGCAGAAAGCACATTTATATAATTTATAGTCCAGCTGTTTCAGTCCTTTCGAGTCCATTTTCCTCCCTGCCTGCTTTTAATGAAATCTTGTTACCGGAGAGTTGACTGAGTGAATTGAGATTTTAATCCCATTGACGTTCGCGCGTGAAAATGCACACTGGTGGCAACTTTTAATGGTGTCTCGTGTAATCAGACGACACTTGTATTCAGCTCCCCGCAATAATGAATCTCATCAAATGTTAAAGCCGAGGCCGCGAGTGAAGGGTTCAAATTTCAAGGTTTTTTGACCATCCCCATTTGAGAAATTCCTCAGGGAGTGTGCGATTACTCAAGTTTAACAGTTTATTGCCTCATCTTTCAATAGCCACTGAAGCACAAAATTCTCATCTAGGTTGCTCTTTTTTTCCCTCCACTTGAAGAACAGGCCAATATAGACTGCGGAACAGCTGCTCAGATCCCGAGGAACTGCTGTTGGCACTGCAATGTTATTAGCTGCCACCATCATTGTCCACTCACTGTGTCATTTAAAGAATGAAAAAGAAATTACGTGACTCAAATCACTGGACTGGTTTTAATTGTCTACACTTTACAGTTTTTCTTTTAACAGCAATGTTTGACTCTGGCTTCACTTTGACACTGCAGCAGCACAATGCGGCGGATTTGTGCTTAAGCCTGCAAAATGAGGGATATTGACAACTATACAAATGCTTTTTAAATATTTTCAATATTCTTTGTTAACACGGTTTGGAACTTGACCTACATTTGCAGAAGTGTTGTAGTTTCAAAGTTCACTGTCAAAGACATTCAAGGCATGCAAGGCAATCTCATTGAGATATTTTTCCCCCATTCTGCAAAATGTAATGTAAATGGATTGATTTGTATTCGTATCATGAGTTTGACAATGATTTTGCGTATACGCTCAACCTGTGTGCAGAGTAAGAACTTTTGAACGCCTTAATTAGTTAATGACACCCCTTCATCTTTCTTGCTAAATCAATAGCCAAACAACAAAACCTTGTCTATTTGTTGTTGTTGACTTTTCCCTGAATTTAGTTTCATTTAAGGTAGATATCTTTAATGACTTCCAACATCAACTTTTTAAAAAAGGGAAATGCAACAGCAATTTTGAATACTTTATAATGTGAATAAGCGATTCATTTAGTAGTTTCACAGCCATAACTTTAGGTGACACAATGACATCGGTGACAGGGGTTTTAATGTTTTAAGGCTACAAACCACATTTGTGACGTAAGTAGAGAGCCATAAAGACCCAGATCAATATACATAACCTGAACAAAATATACTCAGTCATTGTACTAAAAGAAATGGACTAATATCAAAAAAACATGCCAGTTTTTGTCGGATAGTCAAGTCCCCTGCAGGTCATCTGTGTAATGTGATGCTGTTTTGTATTTGAAAGACAAAATGTGACCTTTGAGATTAGAGGGGGCGGTGCTTCTCAGGGAGCTGAAGAGAAACCCTGCTGTTGTGCACCTCTTGTCTCTTTGATTGCTCTGTAATGAGACGTTGTGGTCACTGAGCACATTGACACGCCGCTGGAGAGCCGGCAGCTCTTACTGCCTGCTACCGGAGGCAGTCGTGTGCATGTGTGTCTCCTAAGTACAATTGACAGCTATCTGTGAAACATCATGACAGAGGTGTGCGCGGAAACGCAAGGGCAGAAAGCAGCGCTTGTCGTCGCGTATCGAAAAGTAAAGCTACATGGCAGCGATGACATTGAGTTGTGACGCAGTAAACTGCCGGCTCTTTTTATACGATGGTACCTTGACTTACGAGTGGTTCAGTTTAACCTGAGGCTAGTGACTAGCAGCCTTTTGGCCGCTTCAATCAAACCATAGTTCCTCCTTGGTGCGGTTTATTTGGGAAGCTGTGAACGCTGTAACTGGTGTCATGCAAACTAAGTTGGCAAGACCATCAGATATGGGCTAAAGCATAGGTGTCAAACTTGAGGCCCGGGGGCCCAGATACGGCCCGCCACATGATTTTATGTGGCCCGCAAAGAGACATTGTGAATCTACTTTGTCACTACTACAATTACAAATTGTCTTCACTTTTTAAAAAGAGATATTGCTAGCAATTGTTTTATTACCATTCATCTTTTTGAATTATTTGAAAAAAAAATTCTAGTCTCTGATTTCAAAACTAGTTATTCAGTTTGTTGTGTAGCCTATATTGTATGTATATAGAAGACATTGACAGTCAAAACAAAAGTAAACAAAAAAAAAAAGAATCTGCCATATTTCCGTTTGTTGTAAGGCCAAATCTGGAGACAATAAAGCCCCTATTCCACTAGGTTGCCAACAATTGCAAGTGTTTTCAAAAGTAGCGAACGGTGCATTTGCGACCTTGAACAAGCCGTGAAAGTAATAAAACGCATTTTATCATTAACATGCATTTTGCTACCTTTTCCAACAGTTGGAAATGTCTGGCCCTCAGATGCATAGGGGCCGCTTTAATACAAATTAAAACAACGTCTAACACTGTTTTAATTTGAATTAAATATTCAAAACACCCATTTAAATACTTTTAGAGTGAAATTCTCAAGCCGTATCGTTGTAACACTCAGTTGATGGCTATGGAAAAATATGACAGTATCAGTAAAACATGTTTGCTTGCATATTTGGGGCTGAGCAAACTTTTCACTTGAGGTGACGAGACAAGGTCGAGGCCATTCGCCGCGACTTGAACAGGACTCTGGTGAGACCTTGTTCCCAGAGACATCTTTAGAGATCTGCTGAAGATCAATCATGAGCAGGCCCGTCCCCACGAGACCCTTAGTAACAGCCGCTGATTGCTTTCTGCCGTGCAGGCCGTTAAGTGGAGTCTGGCAATGGGCTCCAGGACAACACTTAACAATCAATCAGAGGACACAACCACTTCTCATTGCACGCCACTTCTTCCCCTGCATTACACACAAACAAAAATTCAGGTGGACACAAGTGACACTCAAGAATCACTGGTGGGGTGTGACCCGCTATTTGGCAGCTGGGCAACTTTGGTCACGGGAAACAATGGATCTCAAGGTTGAGTGGTAACTTCAGTCATTACAATTTATACCAATGAGTTCTTGGGAGTTCTGTTTTCAAGGAACATGAGCTACTCTGAATGCTACTGTATGCACATGTAGTGACACTCAAAAAACACTTCAAAAAGGTGACTTCCTCCAAATGGAAACGTTATTGTTCAATACTGCAGACATGTTACAAAAATGCCCTTTATTGTCCAACCATTTCAAACCATTTCAGGTTACAAAGTTATGGCATTGTAGTTAAAATTTGTTAAAATGAAAAAGGTTATCCGAATAAATACACTGCACTCCAAATGTTGCTTTTTCCCCCTCTAAATAGTCAAAGTAACTGACAGTCTATTGACTGTCATTTTTTGTCATTCTTTTGGTCATTAACAATGAAATTTGCTTTTAGTTAAAAAAATAAATAAAGCCACATCTTTCTTTTATTGCAAAATTACACAAAATACAGTGTCCCAATTTTTCCCGCACAACAGGTTAGGTTACATCAAAAAAAGCTGTGGGATATATTTTCAGGTAATAAAAAATACAATAACTAGTTTTGTAAACCAGAAAACAACTTTTTGATTCAACTTTTGCCTGCATATAGTTTTTGCCTGAATCTTATTTGAGGATGCAAACATTGCCCCCAAGGGTTGTTGTTTGGAGCTATACTGCTGTCCAGCCTCATAGATATTCCTTTTAAGGACGCTCCACGGGTTCTCAATAGGGTCAATGTCAGGGAATGAGCATTTCTCCCTTTATAGCTGAAACCTTAATGGCAATTTTTGTAGCATGGGATCCTGGGTTGTCTTGCATGAGAATTACTTCACTGCGGAAGGCCCAGTTTTATACCATGGCAGGAAATGGTCAGTTCGACACTCCACATACGGTGTTCTGCAGAGGTTATTTTTGACACTGGAAAGGGCAGAGCATGTCACGCTCCATTATTGCAGGCAAAAACACCAGTGCACCACCTTCTTGTTGATGTCACAGCCTCTTTGTGACACAGTGGCCATCCATGAACCATACCGACCTTCATCCATCTGGACAATCAAAAATAGGCAAAATCTTAATCAGTGAATACTAGGGGCGGGGGGGAAGATTGAGGGTTGGTCCTGATTGTATTTTTTTTGCCCACTGCGAACCTTTCTACTTTTTAACAGCTGTTCTCTTAATACAGTGCAACAAAAAAGCTGCTCAATAAGGAAGAATTTCATATGAACACATCACAAATGTGTTATTAGGCAGCTTTAGCACTAGAAACGTAAATCTATCTTTTCACAGCCATCACCACTGTTGCATATTTAATGTTTTGGAGTGGATACACATTCATGTCTGAATGAGGGCATAGTGTTTCTTAAAAAGTATTTACCCCATCCATGTTTTCTTATATTTTATATTATTTTATATTCATATTTATCACAATGCCCTACAGTAAAACACCCTCCATTGCAGGGTCATGGTTTGGTAATTTGGTATTTTGCTTTTTTCTTCTGTTATGAATTTAGTATTTTCATTGTTTGCCGTGTACCGTCCAGGGGAAACAAATCTACGTATTTGCCTACAAAGGGTACAAATATGTACCTTATGTATGTACACTATCATCCACTCTGTATGCCAACAAAATGGTATGGATGGTCCCAGTATATACTAGATGTAAAAGAGAGTTGGTTACTGCTCCAGGTATGAGCCTTTGGACCCTTACAGGTACCAATTTAGCACTTTTTTTTTCTGAAAGGGTAAGTGAAGAGTAACTTTTCAGTGCCAACAACAGGTTAGCCACTCTTTTTGTGTTTTTAACACGCTTGGGCAATAAAGTTCCCAAGGATCCTGTTACAAATTACTTGTCAGAAACATGATCATCGCATACCAAGAACATTTGGAAACAAATATAACTATCGAAATATGACGGTGCTTTGTGTCTCCGTCTTGTAACTAGATATGCAAAGTTTGTCTATTGATTAAGGCTTCCATTGACTTAATGAACCTTCAACCCGCCATGGATGACTCGCCAATATATGTACTAATCTCTAAAACGGATGTCTGGCCGTGGTTCCTTTTAAATGAATTGATCCACTCAGCTCTGCCCAAATGGGGAAATGGGCAAGTATTGATATGATTCTTGACTCGGTGATGGATGTGTGTGATGGTAAAACACGAGCCGCACGGGCCCTCCGGCTTTGGGATTAGCCGACATTTGGAGAGAGCAGCTTTAGTGATGCTACTCAAAGACAAAGCAATATCATTTGTGGCAGTGCCTATACTCAGCCCTCTTATTTGTTGCCTCGTTGTTTTCTAAAAGAACATTAAAAAGGAAAAGTCCTTTCCCCATTGTTTTGGTCCTGAAGTGTAACGTTTTTCATGTCAAGAATGATTACACATGAAGGGCCATTTTGAATGCGAGTCACTTTAAGGTTAAATCCATCTCTGCAGAGGAGAAGCGCAATCCCATCAAGCTTCACAAGAGCATCACAGTGGGTTTTATGTGATGTTCAGACTGCATGGCAACTATGTATTGAAGACAGATTACAGCCAGTAGAGACAGACATGTCTGCATTCCTGCATCTCTCTGCAGACTAAATGCTTTGGTTGATTGTTTTTGTAGTTTCATTGAATCCTCACGTTCCATAACAGGACAATT
The DNA here is from genome assembly GCF_054491065.1 of Syngnathus leptorhynchus. Taxonomy (NCBI): domain Eukaryota; kingdom Metazoa; phylum Chordata; class Actinopteri; order Syngnathiformes; family Syngnathidae; genus Syngnathus; species Syngnathus leptorhynchus. The sequence continues at coordinate 10,671,526 of NC_141197.1, forward strand.
TTTAATTTAGTTTTAAGCGACTATGATTGCCACGTGTGAGTCCTGCTGTGCCGGCTAATTGCATCGCAGCCGATGAAATATAGATGGTATCACATCAGTCTGGGTTCATCATGTCAAAAGATTTCATTTGTTTTTCTGTTTATCTTTCTTTGATGTAAATGCTTGTCATGTTTGTGATCAATCAAACTAAGCCAAATAATTCTAAGTGGAGGCATTAATTGTTATTTTTTTCAATGAAAGTTGTGCAATTTGTGAATAAATTCACTCAGAGATATAGTTGCAGCACCTTGCCACCATCATCGCCAGTAACTAAGTATTGGATGATTATTAAAGCATTACATGTGAAAAGATGATTCATTGATAGGAGTCTTCAACGTGCAATTGTTTGGGATGGGGAGAAGGATGATAGTTGGATCATGGCCATTGTGTGCCGTTATGTTGATTTAATGTCTTGTTCGTGTGTACGTGCATGTGTGCATGTGCTTGTATAATGGCCCCACTCGCAGTGATGTCACACAACCCCTCCTTAGACGGAGATGAGTAAGAGGAGCAACAGAATTTCAGCTGAAGAGATCAATTATAGATAGAAGAAAACGAATAGGAAAAGTAATTAAATAAATTTCTGACTTGATGTCTTATATCATGTACAAAAGAAAATGAAAAATTAGATTATGCAGCAGGCGGTTGAAGTTGGGTTTAAAGAGCTTCACAATTATTATTAATTAGAGAAAGAAAAAAAAAGTGTCATGGGGTGTATGAAATTCACTGGGAGAATTAATGATCATGATTTGTGGCTATAGCAAATAATATGGCAACTAAGGGTGGAGCTGTCTGTATTGTTGTGGTCTGCAAGGAGATTTGAGAGTCAACAGATTTTATCCAGTAATGGACATGTTAGACCTTGCTCTGTTCTTTGAGCTAACAGTGTTTCTTTTGATGACAACAGTGCCAAAATAACAGCTTTGAATATAATCATCTTTAACTCATTTTAATCGTCCCCCAAGTGGTCTTGTGAAGGGAATACTTTTCGACCATTTCTTGACGAAACAATTCAGACTTATCGTAAGGATTTCTCTCCTATTTACAAGAATGGTGTGAAACCTGTAGATTTGCGCAGTAGGGACCGCTTGTTTTCACACATTAGCCAAACACAGTTTTCATTTCATCCCTTTTCTTCTTCTGGGATAACGATTAGTTGGTGAAACCAACCACCAACAACTGGGCAGAGGTTTTGTCAGCAGCAAAATTTGAATATTACATTTTTTTTAATAGCAAAAATGATAGACTTTTTGTGGAATAAATGCATGCGGCAATCTGGAGCCATGCAGTGGATAGCAAGAACGTCTGTAAACACAACATTGCTCATCACTGAAAAAACACCACCTACAGTGAAGCATGTTGGTTTGCTTTGTGGCAGCTTTTCTACAACTGCAACTCATGGCTTTGTCAAGGAATTATGAACAGCTTTCAGTTTTTTTGGACTCGCCTTCTCAAAAGAATAAAATCAAATTTGTGCAGGTTACAGGTCACATCGATGGTGGAATTTTTTTGGGAGAATACTTCATCTTGGTCTTTATGAAAGCCTGGCTTTTGAACAGGGGAGTGTTAACTTTTTATATTTAGGGGTTGTTGTTTGAGAGTTCATACATAACGCTCAGGAAAGTAAACAGTGGTCCAATTGTGTAGTTCCTAATTCCCCTTCTCTCCTTTTCATGAACTGTGCTGCGATGAAGCCTTGGGACAAACAAGGGGAAGAGTGTAACAGCCAGTTGGGAATGCAGACTAATTTATGTGTGAGGTTCCGGTAGCATCTCTGGGACACTCCAATCCCCCTTCGGGTTGTGTTTGGAGCAGCGCAATGCAAACGGAGCAGCTTTCGAGGTGAGACGGGGCTCAACTGCGGGTCTGTGTTGGGACCCGTTGAACAAGTGTTCTTTGTCATGCGGTGCTCGGGGGCCGAGCCAAACACGTCCTATCATCTACAGTGGTTTGCGACTTTAACAATAATACTCAGGTTTGCAGCCGCTATTTATAAGATGAAAGATTTTCTTCGGGGAATGTCAGAATTAGTTGTTGTTCCTGAATTAATTTGGTATGTGCAGTTACTGTCCCCGCGTGGAATTCCCAAAGGAAGAGCTCGTGTGGTTTGTATTTACTCGGTGTTGTGTTATATTCTGAGAAAAAGACTGTTTATTGCCTTTGTTTTGTTTTTCTTGCTACTATGAACTCAATTCAGAATGATGTCTTCAGCCGAATGTTCAATTTTTTTGTTTTTACATGCATGGTACTGTAAGGGCCCAAGTCCTTGGTGAGCTGAGGAAAAACTTTGTTGACTAATTGAGGAAATCATTGGCAAGCAAAGATAAAATCCTCACTGTAATTAAATGTGAAGCATCATTTATCTATAGATTTGTACCAGACTACTTTATTGGATTGCTTTCTCATGCCTGAAATATGCTTTAGAAATTGACCTAAATTCTCACAGGGAGCATAAAAATCAGTTTACATTACATTTCAGCCTCTCACTTCTACAATGTGTGCATTATAGAGCATCAGGCAGGAGAATTGAAAGTTCTCCGTAAAATGGCCGATTGGAATATGATATGCCAAAAACACCCGATTAGTGATCGATCAGTCAGCCTCAACCTCGAAACATTGATGTCGGGTAGTAAAGTGTACTAGTCCACAGGTCTGTTCATACTCTACCACACCCTATAAATGCAGGAAGGGAGAACTCATTTGATTATATCCCCTGTGAGTCTGACCCGTTATTAAAATGTCAGATAAGACATCATCTTATACTAGAAACCAAAATATTACAAAATATAACACCTTCTATCCCACTATAATTCTAATTATCATGAACTCATGTTGTTTAATAAATATCTCTCCAAAGGTCAGCAACAGTTTATTGTATTGTAGTATGTATAAAAGTTTATATTTTTTTAGACGTGTGTCTGCGAGGTTTTGATTGTAAAAGATGGAAACAAGTTCCAATATATGAATAGAGCTCTGGTGTGCAATAAAATAAACCAAGACGGAGCATTTTAGGGTCAACTTTGACTATTTTCATATAGTGAATCAGAATCCAGACCAAAGACTGATTAGACTGAGGTCTGATTGGCAGTCACTCTCTTGAGAAGTAAGAAATGAGCAAAGTAAGTAATGACAGGGCTCCTTGTCTGAGCTACGTTAGTGTAGAGATAAAAAGACTGGAAGTATTCCAGGATTTATTTTCAAGCCTCTTTTGCTCTAAAATAGCCCCTCTTTGACAAGCCACATCAAAGTAAGTCATTATGGCTGCATATGATCCATCCATTAGCCGCACACTCAACTTAATTGCACTTTATGCCCGTGCGCAAGTGTGAGTGTGAGTGAGCGAGCGAGCGAGTGGTGTGTTTGTGCGTGCCCACACACTCGCAGGGGCTATTCGGACAAGTGGAGATGTAAAATTAAATCCCTCAGTGCGGATACATGCAGATGATGTGCTTCAGTGGCCCGGCCGCTCTTTGTACCATTGTAATTGAATAACCTACAGAAAAGTCATCACATTCTCACTTTTTCGGTGGCGCTCTCAATGTAACATGTAAAGAGTCCTGTTAGAACTACCTGGGAGAGCGAGCCATCAACAGCTGTTAGAGCTGACTTGAAGGTTAAATATTAGGAAGGAATCCAATTTCTCTTGTCTATTCAGCTCAGCGGTGTGTTAGATTGCAGCTGGACTGTGCTTACCAAGTGTGGGATATGAAGTGGGCTAATCAATCCCCTCTGCTTCATTCTCAAATTCCTCTCATATCAGGTCCCTGCCCCCCCAGGGCAGGCCTTCTGCTTTCCGAAAGCCAATTCCACACGAAATAAGAACTGTGACCTGCAGCTAGAGGGTGAAGTTGAGTTTTCCCTTCATGATTAATCTCTTCTTGGGTGGTTTTCAGGGAAAAAAAAGGAGAGGGGGAGGATAGAGCGAAGACGTTGAAAAAAAAAATAAAGAAACATGCAAGTCGCTGCCTTGTGACCTGCAAGTTTTTTCCTGTGAATGAGCCCGGTGCACTGGAGCCTGCTTATCTCCCGAGAGAAAGAGCGAATTCATTTTTTGACAAGGTTTCATGTTGACACTGAGAAAATGAACTACCCCATTCTATGATTAAACCTGTGCTGTCGTAATTGTCATCTGAACGGCAACAATGTTGGAAATTTGAGTGGTTTTGTCGTCATTGCTTCTTTCCGGAGATGGACAAGAAACCGATGGGGGGGTGACAACAAGGATGAATCGATTTTGCTAAAAAGGTGGAGCAAAATAAAATAAAACACTTCAAAAGGCCCACAGGTGATGAGATTTGAGTCTAAGGTAATTCCTCAATATTCCTCTTTTGTAGAAACTCAAAGTAATGGAAGTTGAACGTATCGGCACCCTAACGTAAAGGAGCATGCCCTTGCTTTTGTACAGCTGGCTGCACGAGCTGAAGGGTAAAATGATCTAACCTTAAAGTGCCAGTACAACATTTTACAGGTTAAATTGACATCTGTCACTGAGAGTGGACCTGTCAGACACTACTTTCATGCTCTTAATGGCTGTTTCTCAAGCTTCTGTCCCACTTTTAGAGGCAAGGTGAGATCTGGACCATTGACATTAAAAGCATTGAGCCAGAATGAGATGGACCCACAGACCATCTTTGCTCTGCATTTTTCCCTTGTTCAATGTTTTTGAACTAGCTTATCCTCTATGTGAGAGAAAAATTCCCCGAGGGTATGAGTTCACTGTTAAATGGTTAACACACAAAGCATCAATGTAAAAGAAAATGCATTCACACTGGGATTTGAAAAGGCATCTTGAAACGTTTACATTTTTAATGTCATAATGACGATCCAGATTCAACGTACATGTTATACTCATCCGTCTTGTGAATTTTTTACGTGCGTAAAGCATTGCATTTGGGGAAACACGCCCATTTGCCCACCACCACCTACCAAACAAATTGGAGGAGAACAACCAAGTTCAATCTATGTGAAGATATTTCTTTGTTTGTGTCTTTTCCCTTTACAGCAAGGCACTTATCAAAGCTGAGATAAAACGTGTGGGTCCGCTGGGAGTCCAGTTAAAGTGGGTTTTTCACTAATGTGGGAGACAAAGTTCTTACTGATAGGAGTACCTCAGAGCCGGGCTAAACAGTGGGCACAATCCTTGACACACACTGTAATGGAAGAGCAAAGTAGGATACAGTGTTGTGCAGGTTTGCAGCAAAGCAAACAAGTCTCTACCCACCACTGCTTCAAGGGCCTGTAAGTTATTCATTAAAGATATGTTTACAAAAGCCTTTCCGCGCACGTTCCTTTAGAAGCCATTCCAGGAAGAGAACTAGAGTCTTTGTTAATCCCAAATTGATTATTGCAAACATCTCTAGGAATGTTTGCCAGCCACTCTACCAAATAATCCAAAATTAAAACAAAATTATGGTGACCAAAAGTTTCATTTTATGTGAAACATTTTGTTTAGATAATTTTTTTCAATGCAGAATCCTTTAAAATTCAAATTCAAGAAGCCCCAACCCATCCCTACCAATAAGCAGGGGCATCAAACTTATAGGCAGTGGGTGCACGCACACGCACACACGCACACACACACACACACACACACACACACACTCACACACACACACTCACACACACACACACCCTCCTTGACTGTAGTTTTCATTTTGTTCATCTAACCTACTCCAAAAAAATAATGATTACATTTTGAATAATTATAATTATATTTTTTAAACTATCACCACCCCCCACGCCTCACCTGTCTGATGCACCATCCTCAACAAGACAGTAGTGGTTGCTGTAAATCAATATTCTTGTGTTCTTTTGCATTTATTTGTTTACTTATCTATTTGGTAAAAAAATCATTTTGTAGGAGTCATCCGAAATGTGTTTTTAATTATGTATAGTGCATTCGTTTTTGTGAGTCTGTAACTATAATTTCATGGCAACAGACTGAGTTGATAATACGCAACATCAAATACAATGATGACTTCATGTTTGTGAAATAAGTGTGATTACAATTGATCTCATCTTTTCTACCCATGGGCATTACATGGTCAGCACAAGGACACTTTCATCAGCAAGCATCAATTTGATGATTGCACATTCAGGTTTAGGTGTATTTAATTCAATATTCAATAGAAACACAAACCTAGTCAAAAGCCTATAAAATCACGAATAAGCAACTCAGAGTGTGTGTGTGTGTGTGTGTGGGGGCGGGGGGGGGGCATGTGTGTATGCACACACATTCCTATATACTGTATGTTTTAGATCACCAATTTTCTTTGGGACATTTTCCTCATACAGGTGAGCTGGGGCCCATCTCAGCTGACCGAGTGTTGGGGTACTTGCCGGACTGGCCGCCGGTCAATCACGGGGCACACACACATATACATTTGTACCATTGTAAAAAAATTATACAAAAAAAAAATACATTTACTTGCATATCTGGATAAAGTCAACATGAAGTCACTACCCTAGACAACCAGAGTCTGCTTGGACTAATACCACACAAACAGTTATGTTTTTATGTTTTTATTGGACACACTATGTAAACATTCAAAGTGTACAGTGGAAAAAGTATGTGAACCCCAAGGCTAATGACTTCTCCAAGATATAATCAGAGTCAGCCAACCTAGAGTCCAATCAATGAGATGATATTGGAGGTGTTTGTTAAAGTGGCAGTGCCCTAGAAATACACATTTGCACGCACAAGTTTAGAGTTTTCCATTCTCAAGAAGAAGCGTTGCTTAATGCTAAAGCGTGTGGTGAATAGCCTACCAACAATTAAGACTCAGTCCATTTATAGATAATTTGTCATGCCATGGACAGATGAACATTAAGGCTTTTAAACCAACTTATGCAAAGTAATATTTCTTAACTGTTGGTAGGCAGATTTTCTATAAATGGACTAGGTTCAGCACAGTTGCCAATGACAGGCAACCTTGCTAGTATTGGGCATCCTGTAAATAGGTGTAAATGCCAAGATAATTGCTCAATGAGGTGAAGAAAAATCCTTGTGTTGGTTTAAGAGGAAACTCAAGTTCATTGTTTGAAACGAGCACAAAAAAAATGTGCAGAAAAAAACGGTAATTTTTTTAACAATGGTTTGGGATTGCTTTGCTGCCTCAGGCTCTGGACGCAATGCAATGATCAACAGAAAAATGTTTCTGAAGTTTATTTAGCACAGGAACTTAACTCAACTGCTAGTTGAAGCCTAAATGGAAATGGGTTATGCAACAGGCAAAAACCTCTCAGGACACAAGTAAATCAACAACGGAATGGCTTCAATGGAAGAAAATACGCCTTCTGGCCCAGACCCTTATCGCAATCCTATTGTGATGCTTGTCCTCAAGAATGATTCATACAAGACGTTCCAAGAAAGTTGCTGAAATAAAACAGATTTGTCCAAAAAGAGGAACTGTCCAAATTTACTCTTGAACATTGCATAGGTTTGTTCTACATTTTAAGCAAACGTTTGGTTGTGGTTATTGCTGACGAAGAGGCTCAAACAGTTCTTGAATCCAAAAGGTTTTTTGATGCTTTTTTTACTCTGCAGTGAGACTTTTATAGTTTGTGCTCAGGAAAAATATAAGTTTCAAAAAAACAGTCTATTGCTCTGATTCAAAATCCAGGCTTTTCTAAAGGGCTCAGAATTTTTCTTGGAACTACACTTTCACAGTAGTCATAGCTAGAATTTCTCGTATAGGTCTCTGACAGCATTATGCTGCTGAACTGACTACCAAATGGATCTTTTAAATATGTGAGTGCGGGGTTAAAGGTCAGTGAAGGGGGCGGTTTACAGTATGTGGAGAGTGACACGTCAGGCCTGACTGCTTGACTGCGAATAGAATGGATTAAATCTCGGGCATGATTTGTTCAAGGCCTTCTCTAAATTGTATGCTGTTTACATTTTAACACAATGTTGACCATATATACATACGTATAATCAACCCGATACTGAGTGGTGTGTAAAAGCACTGAAGGGTACGCATTATACCTGCCCACTCTGTTACCTTGTGTTGTTTTTACAGCTCATAATAATATACATTTATACAGTGTTTATGGAGAATGCATTCCTAAAATAGGTGTAGATAAACTGAGACCATATCACATATATAGAATTGCATTTATTTTTAAATCTATAGTGTACCCCAGCCCCACACTTTGTTACTCCCAGATGAATTAATAATACAAATAGGAATGATACAAAAGAGAATTCAACATTGTACAATTGTTGGTAAATTTCCTTTCATAGTGATATCCGTTGGATTGTAGAAAGTACAATGTATCCTTGTACCCACCTGGTGCCATTCATGTAAAAGTATAATTGCATTGTGTTTGACAAAACGGTCAATTTGTGAGTATTTGTATTTGTTGTGACATTTTTGTTTCATGGTGTATTGTGAGATGCCGGGTGCTATGACTTAATAAAAGGTTGGGAAACACTTTCCTACACTAATGACAATTACAATCACAAAAAAACATTGTTAAATACACATTTGTATACATATATAATTTAGAACAATATTCAGTAATATTGGTATTGTTAGTGTTAGTGTGCTTTTCGCCCAAATTGATGACCTTTCTGCACCAGCAGCATAAAAGTGAAGTCCTGCTACTTAATGATGCAAATGATGATGTGGAAGACTGACATTTTGTCACATGCTTTTAATGTAAGGGTGGGATTGCAAGGCATGAATCGCTGCCAGAGTCCTCCTCACCTCATTGTCCGATAGCAGCATGGCGGCTCGAGTGTCTACGCACCAGCAACAACTGTCATCTCGCAGCGCCGCAGCACTTAGGCCCCATTTGCTTTTAAGGATGTCTGACAGGACAGCAGCTCGGAATGATCAAACTTTCCTTTCACTGTGCACTTGTGACAGTTCAATGAGAGAAGCTTTAATGTGCTGTCAGCAGCGCACTCCACTCAGCGGCCTTGATTTACCTTCCACATCTGTCTCGGTCAAACAGCACTAAGTTCATGATGAGGCGCAGAAAGGTGGCATGTTAATTCCAGATTCTTCTATCTCATGTTAAAATCTGTGGCTATGATAACAATATCACATTATTATCATTATCATTATTATTATTATTATTATTAAGAAGAAAAAGAAGAAAAACAAAATTCACAGTTATCACTCATATGAAGCACTTCTAACACAATCAGCCTGAGGTATAAAATGGCCACTCGAATTATGAAGTTGAATTTGCGACACAAGCTACACAAAATAATGGTGCACCCAAATATACCTTGAGGAAGACAACACAACTGCAAATGAATGCTAATGCAGATCCATATTAAATAAATATGGAGGCAGGAAGCTGTTTTCCAACTAGATTATTACATCAACTCACAACCTCATCAATTATTCATCATACAAACAATGTTAAAGGGGAAGTATCCAACTTCCTATACGAAATAAGTTCTAGGAAAGCATCAACCTAAAATCATATGCATCATTCGTGAGTGTATGTCGTTAGCTTGAAATGTAAGAACACCATCAAGCTCAGATCATAGCACTCATTCCAAAGTTTGATATGCTACTTGTGTCATACTTGTGAATTAATTTGCACGCTACACAGAGGCATGATATAGTTCAGCCATTTTGGATCATAAAACGAGAATAGATCAAGTCCTTGACACCCATTATGCTCCTGAATACTATCACTAAACCATTCAAAGTGCAACATTGACACTGAAAGTGAGTATGTCTCTCACAGTGTGATTCATGGTGCAAGATGAACTGACTGCAACACGAGTCAAGATATGTGTCACGTGGAATATAGTGACATAAAGCGTAGACATTCTAAGGTTAAATTCTTATTTATTTAATTATTAACGCTTATGCTTGATATATTCTGATATATATCTGTTTTACTTTTGCTGTTTTGAGATTCCTCCGTTAGTGTACCAGAAAGTTCTCAACACTGCTTCAAGCACTCTTTGAGGCCATTTCCACAATTTCAAGTTTCCCTCCATTGTGTTTGCTTTAATACACACTGAGAAATATAAAATCCATTTTGGCAGACCATGGTCAAATTTGCCGCTGTGCAAACCAACCTTGTAGCACTTATACAAAAGAATGTCTGACAAGTCTTTTACAGGGAAAGAATAATGAGATAGATGCATAAGAAATATTTGAAGGTATTTTTATTGCTGTCAAATAGGACCTGAACGGTATGAATGGCTTAAGATTTGGACTGAGAATCAAAAAACATATTACTAAAACGGAATTTCTTTCTTATTCACCTTAGGCCGCAATCACAAATCTTATGACATATCAATGTCGCTTCCTCGGCTCCTCCGGGAGTGAACCGGGCCTAATTGGTGCTATGAGAAATAAATCAAAGTACAAAAGAGCGCTCACGATGGACTGAGAACATGTCTTGTTTTCTGTGACTGTCCAGTGAGTTTATGTGTCACCTCATGCGCCATTTTCCAAACCGCTGTTCCCGCTGATCTCAGGCTGTTCAACATCACCTGTGCTGCTCTCTTGGTCTTTATTCTAATCTTATTTAACAGTCTCTGCCTGACACACAATCCTATGCAGGCTCCCAGGTTGGAGAGTTTCCAAACAATCCTGAGCTCACCCAAGCTTGGAATTGGTTTTCTGTGGAACATCTCCCTCCTCCCTTTGGGCACTTTACCAATTTGACCAAATTTGTTCCATCACTGGTTCTAAGTACCAGAAGTGTTTTCTGCCCACACTTGGACTGGTTTCTGTAATTTGCACAGTGTTTGCAGAACATTAACAGCTTTGTCAGAGGATGTGTGGGGTGGGTCCTTGACTCGAGGGACGCTTCTCTGAACAATACTGCAAATGTTAAATTGCATTTCATGTTGGATCTCTAAACTCAGATGTACATAAACTGTAGGTTGATTGTTTGTCTTGACCTTATGCAAGCCAGCATTGAAAACAATAACATTGTAAATTACATTTCAAATATGTTTACTGTTCAGGCTTGAAATAGGGGGAGGCTTCGTCAGACTAAAGCGGGATCACTATTGTTACTGTAGTCTAAATTGCACGACTACAGAGCCAAGATTCTTCTCACGGTCTGTTTGCATTATTGTTGTGTGCAGTGCTTGTACAAAATTTAGAAAGTTATTCAATGTTTATGGTAAAACAGTTTAGCACAAAATATTACGTCAGCGTTTAGCATGGTTTTAATTGCCCTTTAGCTTCTCACCATTTTTGTGTATGTACTTAAATCTAAATTTAAATGTAAACCACAAAAGTTTCTAAAATATTACACTTTACAACTCTACCTCAAAACCTAAGAGAAAAGAAAAACCACAATTTCTGCTTTATTATTGTTCCTTTGTTACAATACTTTGTGACTAACCCTGTCAAATTTAACTGGTTAAAAAAAATTAGCACTTTATTCTCTTCATGACGTGTTCATCAGCAGTTTATAAATATGTGCATGTATAAGGAAAGCAACAATCATTGCCCTAAATCCATCCATCCATCCATCCATTTTCTGAACCGCTTTGTCCCCACGGGGTCGCCCAATATCTAATAATATGAAAATAAAACCCATTTTGTCTCATTTTTCTATATTTTTACTAACACTGCATATTCAGGTTCACTGTGATAATAGTGACTCCAAAGAGTAGCACGAGTCCATGTGAAAAGTACTGTGCCATGTTCTTGAAACCCGTGAACTACTATGTGCATCCCCTATACAACAAATATACATCCAACAAAGTTTTAATTTGAGATAATTATTATCTGTCATAAAAGCATTTGTCCAGCTCAGCTGATGCACATTGGAAATACAGTGAACCACTAAAAGTTGATATACTGTAATCAGCAAAGATAATTAAGGTCATAAAACCCTCCATAAATGCCCTGTTGTGATCAGGAGAATGAAATTATGCTCACAAAAATGCACACCCACAGCTTTTTTTAATTTCAGCAATGAGCGTTACCAGAAATATCATTTAGCCATGTGATCACATTGGAGGTGTACGTACAGATAAGGCCGGAGATGCCTCATAAAGCATCGCTTTATACTCAAGTGATAAGTCCTTAAATTAGATGTAGCTAATGGCAGCGAGTGGCTGTAAACTTTCTTCTGAGGCCCGTGCTGGTGCAGCAAACGGCTTCAGGCTCCAAAAGTAATTAATAAAAACTTGAAATAATTTCAAGTCATTCTTCTCTTGCTTACTGGCAAAATTATGTATTGTTCTATATTGATTATGAGTGGAAAGAATGATTTTATCTGCAAAATGAATGCCCCCTTTCCAATTATGACTGTGATTATGTGGTATGACTTCACTCTGCTGCAAAGAAACACTAAGTCCTGATGGTGAATCATCCATCTGCTATGTGTTTCCTAAATTGATTTACATTCAATGCTATCTAATCATCCATCTATCCATGCATCCACCCAACCCCATCCTTTTGTCCGTCCATCCATCTATCGATTCGTTTGTGTCTGCCCATCCATCCGTCCATCTGCCCGCCTGTCCGTCCATCCAGCCATCCACCCATCCATCCATCCATCCATCCATCCATCCATCCATCCATCCATCCACCGTTCATCCCGAGGGTACCGCAGCTGTCTTTGTGTCATCATATTTTGTCAAATTATTTCGAAATAATTACTTGGGTAATGACGGCACAATTTACATCTTACATTCATCCGATGAGTGGCTGTGTTAATTTGTTAAGCTCCACAGTCAGCATGGTGCATATCTAATGAGTGAGCTACTTTACTGTATCCTGCAGGAGAGCTGGACACCATCCACTCACAATAATGTTCAGAAATGAATCTTATTTTCATTATCTCTAATTAAGTTGGCAAAGGGCCCCACAAATAGTTATTCAGATTTGAAACTGCATGTGAATGTTGAGGGAGTTGCAGTTGATGAGCTCAGATGCCAAGGCCTGTAAATGCTGCTTAGTTAATAAGTCAGAGCATTTCATAGCAAGCTTCTGACATGCTATACACATACTATACAAAAATGTTCAGCAAATTTCAAAAATGTCATACAGAATATATAACAATTGTACTCATGTAGGTTATACAGCCATTCCATAAATGTTTACCGTCACGAATCCATTTATGATAGAAAATCGTGCAAATGCCCATTAAAATGGTACGATGCAAGAGACATTGTGGATAAAATAAAAATATCACTTAACATTACAAGAATTGTAGGCAGTGTGATTCAGGGGAATAAATATACTTCCCGTCCCACCACGGCCCACCTCCAAGTTATGTTACACCCAATTATGTACTGTCAGGTTTAGTTGCATGCACTCCATTTTACTACGGCTGACTAGGTTTCTCATCGTGACTGGCGTGGCAAATGCTTTGACAATTTAAAGATCTTGCCAGGCAATCACGGCCTGTCACGGTGGGCCTTCCCGTCGACACCATGTTTTTCTCTACCGTCCCGTCTTGTCCATGGTGGCCTGAATCGAGACGATCACGGCCGCCATGAACATTAGGATAAGAATTAGAATGCCTTTATTGTCATTTCCCATGTCTCTGAAGTATAGCTTTATCTGCTGTGGCAAAAACTAAGTCCAATATATCACAACAAATATGAGTTTAGGCTGAGATGAGACACTAAGCAACACATTTTCACTCTTGGATTGCACCATCTGTTGAGCAATGGTGCTGCTATAATGAAAAGCATTGCATACAACATTATTAAATGAATACTGCAAATGTTTTATTCTCATTATGAACACAAGAAGCACCACATTTTTTGTCTCGCAGCAACTGCTCCACTTGAAGGCATAATGAAACTGACCAAAATCACATTTGTTGTGGAGGGAAACTTCAATCACATTAACCCTATAGCCGAGCTCTTTCGAAATAAAATTCCTTATACGTAATCAATTGCTGATGCAGTCACGGTCCTGATGAAATTGTTCATCTTTTTTTTTTTTATCTTCCAAGTTGACATTATCTAAACAATGTTATTGAGCTTCATATCGGGCCAGACAGACAAGACACTCAAGACATATTGCAAAATTGAGGTACTCTGGCTTTCCATAATTTGAACAGGCTTCAGTGCTCTTCTCTCTAATGCAGCATTGTGTCCAGGAGGGGGAGGAGGTGGCGGCGGTGGGCTGCTGTGTAAACGCAATCCATATGCAGGTATCTCCCATCCCAGCGCCCCAGCAGCCTTTTAGTGGGGATGTTATGTTTGCTTCCCAGGGATACGGATGCCAAACTCAACACAGCAAACGCTACTTAAAATCTGAGCATATTCAGGCCAGCGGAAGATAACAGGATGAGACCTGTGCTAATGTCTTCTGAAGGGCATTGGGATAAACAGGCAGAAGAGGGAGGAGGGAAAGTGGGGATGGGAGATCGCCAAGCTCTTTCAGGCAGATGGCCTTGCCAGCTCTAACGCAGCTGAACACATCCCCGCCCTTCTTTTTCCCACCCACTTTTTTAGGCCTCAGTCCTTCTCACATGGTTCTGTATGAAGGCCACTGTCCTTATTTACGATTTCTCTCTCTTCAGTATGTGTACTTAGAGGCTCCCATGGTGGGGAAGTTGCCAGGACTTTCATTAAAGCCGAGGCCAAATGAAATATGGATGCCCAAGGAGGGAATTAGTGGGATGGACTTGGCCAAATTTCGCTTTCCTGGTGTCTTGGCAATTGTCTATTGAGGGGATACACACTCAGACGTGAGGAATGTAAACGCAACCCCTACAAGTTCACTGCATTCATGGGCACGCCAGAGGAGTTTGTTGAATGTGCAGGCTGCTGCATAGGGGAAGGGTGGAATCGTTGGAAAATTCCATAACCTTTACCTGTGATGAGGGTTTGACCTTAAATGGAAGATTCTAACAACTTTAATGTTTCTGCAACAAATCTATTATGCTGCTGACATTCAAATACCAGCGATACCCACACGTATTTTGCTTTTAATGATTTAATGAGTCTGAAAAATGTGCAACGTGGCATTGGCTCTTTTTTGTTTTTAATATTTTGATCTTATTACCAGTCAGGTAAAATGATAGTATATATATATATGGGAACAAAGGTGAATCATACTGCAAATGACTGAAATCACCTAATGTTAAAGACAAAATTGAAAGATGTCGGACATCCTCAACAGCCTGACCCAATCATATCTGTTGGTCTCTCAATCATACTCGTAAGCCTTAATAGTTTTCATCCCACAACTGTGGTCAGTCACAAAAGATCTCTAACTGTGGTTAGTGCCAAAATATCTCTAGTGGCCAACAGGCAGCCTCCACCGCTGCTGATAAATTCAGTCATTCATTCTACAAGCAGTTTAAAGTTTGCACCTCTTAATGTCAGATCTCTCTTAATTGATTTTACAACTTCAAACACGTTTGATTGTGTTCTTCACAAAGAAACTTAAGCTTGATGAAGCTGTTAACAACAAATGAATCACAGCATCTCCACCAAATCTCAAATGCTCAAGAGCAGACGGAAAAGGTGGCGGTGTAGCTGCCATTTTCTTAGATAGGTTTCAAAATCAGCTACTCTACTTTTGAGTGTGACAATAAAGCGGACTTTGACTTTGACTTAGTTGTAGCCAGGAAATGTACCTCTTCTTGCCTTATACATTATCATCTGAAACCTTGGCCAAACATGAAAGGGAACCAATCAGAAATACTGTATGTGACTTATTCCAGCAGAACCATCAACAAAACCTTATTTTACCATTTGGAAACATGGAATTATGATTCAAAAAATAAATCATATTTCTACATTATTTTGTAAGACTGCTCACTGATTAATTATGTGTTTGCCTTTTTCTTTGTCTAAATATAAACGGACCAAAAGATCTACTTTAGAAGTCAAGGGCCTCCACCTTTGTCACAGTACACATGGAAAGTCATCTTAAGTGAATTAACTTTTCACACTTTACAAAAATATGTGCTCTCCTGTGGGGATGTGGGAAGTGGGGAAAGAAAGCTTAATTGAACAAACTAATGAGTACTTCCTATTTCCGTTGGGGACGTGCCAGTGAGATTGTTTGACAGTTTATCTGTGATAAATAAATGCTTTCGCAGCTAATTAGCTTCCAAGACTCTCAAGGGAGGTGGAGTGGGGGGTGTCCGAGCATGTGTGCGTGTCTCTGCGTGTGCGTGTATGTATGTGTGTGTTGTAAATTTCTATATTTTCAAGTCAGTAGCAGTTCACTTCCCATTCTTTGTCTCACACATACACACTGAAAAAAGTGCCATGGTTAGATCACCTAAAGCAGGAAATGCAGTTTTCATTTTTTAAAGCAAAGACACCCATTCCCAAAGTGACAATTCTAACAACAGACTATTTTCAACTCCCATAAAAGCACAATATGTTGTTTTGTTGTTGCGTAAGGTTGCAAATTCTATGATGTCTTATTGTTGAAGCCTGAAATAAATCTCTTTAAACTCTGATCACAAAAGTGACAAAACAGGAACTGGGACCTTTATGATGTGTAAACTGGAGTCTACCAGAGCTGACTTTGTCTTTGGTCAATTGCGGTGCCTGTATGAACCGTTCAAACTTAACACCTATGAACTATTAGTGTCTTCCACTGAACTGATGTGCGTGTTGTGCGATTTGGGGAAAAACTCGTGTATGGTAAGCCCGGGGAGAATTCCAGCCTCATCGTGTTCAGGGTCACTGGAAGCTGGAGTCCATCTGTGCTGACTTTTAAGGCGATAGACAGAGTACATCCTGAACTGGTCACCAGTCAAATCATAGGGCACAGATACAGACAGACAACCTTTCATCCTCACATTCATGCTGTCACTAATTGAACCCCTGATTCCTGCATGCTAAAACACTCTACTGTCAGTGATTTAGGATTAATTAATGCAAGTAATTATGGTGAATTAATTATCCAAGAGACCAAGATTTGATCTCAGTGCAACGTCTTATAAAGTACTGCCCAACACTTGATGTTAGTTGGTCATTAAGAACAATCATGGGTGCCAAGAAGTCACTTCTGACACAGCGTAGGGCTACTTTATCTGTTTTGGTTCTGCAGTAGTGCAGCCTGCCTCGATAAGAGCATATCTGCCAATGGGCCGATGCTGAAGGCCCACAGGCCGGTCGTATCTCGGCCAGTGGGATGGTGTTGCATCTGCAGGGGATCAAAGATCTCTGGTGTGCTCCACAATGCCATTTGCAATTATGCTTTTGGGGAACGATTGTTGCCTTTCACAACTCTTGATTTCCAAAGTTCTTGGAAAAATGACCTGTCTGGGACTTATTGGGAAATGAGGTTATGTAAATCATAAAAATCTCAAAATAATCAAGCAAACAGTTAACATATATTGTCGGGCCATTTAAATACACACAAAATGTAAACATACGGTATATATCCATGTATACTGTAGTGGTGCTTTGAGATGCAAGTGTACTGAGTTTTTCAAAGGACAAGCCATTTTTACGCCGTTTTTGATTTGACTGGATGGTGACAGGGAACTCAACATGCAGCAGCTAGTACCCATTTGTATTGAAAACAGCCACATACATACACACATACAGATGATGAAAAATGATGCTTGAACCAAAGATGCACTCAGTTTAGAAAAAAACGTGTTCTCTGTTATAATAGGTTCACAAGTTCTTTAATGCGCAGCTTGCAAAGAATGTGTCGACCTCAATTCATTTGAAATATTATTATAATATGCTAACTCAAGGCTGACGAGACAAATATTTCTCGAAAGCCGTTCACTGTTAATGACTATTATACTCTACACGCTTTACATGAGAGAAAATAAAGGCAAAAATGTGATATCATAAGATTTTTTCATTGAAATATTTACGTAAGAGAGGGAACATTTTTGAAGTCAATTAGATATAGATCTATGTAAGCATCTATTCACACAAGTATTTATATTATGTTCACAATATGCAGTGAACTGCAAAGGTATGAGGCATGGAGAAAGTTTGAAAGGCTCAAATAAAGATCCAGCAACTCAAAACACTTTGCCTGTAGTGAAGAAATTCTTTTTACTGTCGTAAAAAACTGCTTTTGTTAATCCAATAAGTGAAGGCGTTTGTCTATATGCCATAGTCAAGGGGGCGGAACAATGACTTTCTGCACAATCCAAGCAAGTCAAGTAAGAATTTGAAGAATAGAAGGTAAAATAAAGTATGTGCCAGTAGAATAGAATGAAGAAGATAATTATGCAAAATATGGAGTGATTCTGACATCTGTCACTCCAGAGTGTCTTTCAACAAATGAGGTGAAATAAACACAGAACATCGCTCTGTTGTGAAGAGTGTAATCCTCTCGCCTCCCCGTGCTCCTTTCTTTTCTCCTGACAATGATAATTACAGTTTTTGTTGAAAAGCTTTCAAGGATTTATCGCCGCTTTATATTAATGGGTTTCTGAGGCACTTAAATCCTCCAACTTTAATTTGTGGGTTGAGTGTGGCCATTGTGACTTTTCAATTTACCATAGTTTTTGTTCTTGAAATATATTTTAAGTTACGAGCACACAACTACTACACAGCCCAAATCGGTACGTTCAAGCTTTGTCCACTGAACGCGTTTGTGGAAGTCGACCAAAACTAAGCAGATCAATAAATTCATCTGTCCAATTTGTCTATTCTTTCCATTCATTGACCGTTTGAGTCTACTCCCTCACCTGAAAGAACATTGTGACAAGATTACATTTTGGGAAAATGTACCCTTTCAAGAGTACGTGTCAGATCTTGACAGGGTTATGACTCACCATCCATATCAGTCTTATAGAATGATTTTTTTTTTTAACCTCGATTAGGCTTCAAGCAGAAATATAGATGTAACATTTGAATAATTAATAGACAGTCAGCCAATGATGTTCTAAGTTGTTTGAACCCAAATGACCTTTTCCAAACAGCTCATTTGACCTATGACCTTGTAAAACAAATTATATCGTGCCTGGTGTGTCCAATTTATGAGGTCTCCATCATCAAAACATACAAATTATCGAAAATATAACAAGAGCTAGAGCTCTTGAACCTCACAGATAAATGAAAGCAAATACTGGACAAATTTATGAGGTCCCAATCATCAAACATACAAATGATCGAAAATATAACAAGAGCTAGAGCTCTTGAACCTCACAGATAAATGAAAGCAAATGCTGGACTCGAATTTAAAGCCCAAGTAAATTCCCCTACCAGCAAACCCATGTCAGGCTAGCTTCACAAAATGTCCATCATATTGCAATTTCGAGACAAAGAATGACAGGCTGGAGATTCAAAGCCCGTTTTTTACAACCAAGCTGGGTTTTAATCAGACCGTGCCACCTGTGAGGCTCCTCAGAACTTGAGCCCGCGGGGGCAGTGCTAGGCTTCATTACTGACTGGCGGGTTCGAGCCCAGTTCTCCCTTTGCTCTATCTCCCAGCCTCTGTTCTTCAGTACCTCGCAGGCACAGTGCAGAAATGAGAGCCGGCCGCCTGGCCGTCCACATCACTCTACGGCCGCAATTTGTCATTTTTCACACGAGATGAAGTCTTTTATGAAACGAAATGAGTTTGCCCAAAATGAAGCGCCACAAAAGCTCCGTGATTAATTTGCTTGTTAGGCTATTGCAGCTGTCACCTGTGGGAGACATCTGGACAGCAGACGGACTAATGCCAGCAGTGGGGCTGGAACATTTCTCTCTCCATCTCTGTCTCTGTCTCTCGCTCTCTCTTTCTCTGTCTGTCTCTCGCTCGCTCTCTTGCTCTCTCTTAGCCTTTCAGTGGGCTTTTAAAGGCACTACTTACTGTTTGAAATTGTCCTTTTTTTCTAGGGGCCAATTAATAACCATTACTTCTGACTGACATGGTAATTAGTTGCATTAATGTAGTCATAAGAGGCTTTGTAGGGTGGTGGGGGTGCCGTGAACTGGCAAGGGGTCGGCAGCAGAGGCAAAGAATAAGCACTTAAAAACTAATTGTCCATTTGATCGCAGACACTTTTTTTCGACAATGATTTTGTCCAAATGGCTGCAGATGAAATAACAGTGTCATTTTGTTTTTCAGATTAGGTTTAGAATTTTCATTCAAGTAGTAGGAATTTTCTTGCGTAGTGAGGATGTGAGGTGTATTAAAAGCGAGTCATCGATAAACTGCAAGGCATTCTGTCCAGAATGCATATAAGCTATTGGTAACAATTTACAGGAGGTATTGGCGCTTAAATGAAAAAGCACGACAAGCATGTGGACAAAAAAAATAAACACCCTCATTCCATCAGATCCAAATTGGAATACGGAGGAACGTGTTTTGTTTGACCATTTGGGTATAAAATGGTATCCAATGCCATTTTAAGGCCAACTTTTTTAAATCTTTCAACTGTGATGAAATTTGACACCGATGTTTAGTCAACGTACACAAGGTCCCAGTGACAAACAACACACACGACGTCATGTTACCGGTCTTTACATCATCCCAAAGAGTGACCTGCAAGGGGAATAAAGGACATTGTTCAAAGTAAACGCATTTACCTCATCACCCTAACTTCCGATGGATCCTTTGAGCTTTTGCTTCAAAGTCAATTAGCCAGAGCCAACAAAGTAATGTCGCTCCTCCCAGGCACTCAGCAAAATGATGTTTCCTACTCAGACCTGAGACTTACCCTTTGTGTCCTCATGCCTCACGCTCTCATTGCAACACAAACACACTGTGGCAGTGTTATAACCATTCGAAACACACTTGCCAATATTGTGTAACCTCATGCGCAGCCTCACAGAGAAACTCTCTCCCTCACACACACACACACACACACACACACACACACACACACACACACACACACACACACACACACACACACACACACACACGTGCGATACAAATACAATGGCTGCCACAGGACCGTTTCAATAATCCCCTGCATGTATGTTTAATGGAGAGGGCCCAACAGGAAATGATCGGCAAATGAAATGAAGCAGTGGGTTATTACGAAGCAGTCTAGTGTCAGCGTGGGCCTCCCCACCATTAATTTTATTGTAACTCATTTCTACGGCCACAGTGGAGCACAATTTAATGTTTCCATTCCCCGCTACTGTTCTGCATGACAAATTGTTTTAATAAACATATACTGGCTCATAATAAAGTAATAATAATCCTACCAGTCGTCTTACTGTATATCATTGCAGTTAAATTTTCCCATAAGCCAACACTGGTTACAATGACAATTACATGGTAGCCAATCCTAAGCAAAGCAAACACAATGGGAAAACGTAATATAGTTTGTAAATATGATTAGTGTGCTGTCACGTTATTGCAGTCTTGTATTTACATTTCTCTTCAGTCGTTTTCAGAGTGCATGTTGCCCGTGTTATTTGCCGTGCTTTCGCTTCTTACAGAACGCCTCCCCTCGCTCCTCTCCCAACTTTATGAAAAATATTGTTGACCGTCAATCCGATCATCCGATCAATCACCTTTTTTTAATTTTGCAGATTAATGTGAAATTGTAAAAGCCTCAGAGGCCTTCTCCACTTTTGTGCCTGTGCATGGTTATGTATGCAGATGTTTCTTGTGTGTATATGTGTGGGTGTGTGTGTGTGTGTGTGTGTGTGTGTGTGTGTGTGTGTGTGTGTGTGTGTGTGTGTGTGTGTGTGCGCGTGCGTGCATGTGTGTGTATGTCCAAATTGGCTCCTTAGAAAAAGCAGGAAGAATGTTTTCTCATAATGGCTCATGATTATTTGCAAGGGCAATTTTATGCTGTATTTCAATTATTGCATAAATGTCTTTTTTGCTCCTGAAGTCATTGCTATGAACATTTACATTTCACACACATTATCGGAATGCCTTTTTGTTTTCTTTTAAATACAGAAGGAACATTGTCCCTTCTTGAACTTGTACAGCAACGGGAAACAAATATGAGCCAATTTGCAGCTGATAGAAACATTTTTGATTAAAATGGATCCCAATTCTGTGACGGACTGACAACGGTATTTCAAAAGGTGGGTGTTGCCTATTTTATTGTACAGTTATTTGTAATACAAATCAATTGCTCGACAATTGCCTTTGTTGATGTAACTATCTATACTAGACGTGTGGTTATTCAGGCAGAATGTATATTTACTTTTTTCAGGTACATGTGTATGGTATGTATAACAGCCACAAATCAAAAATGCAAAGTTAGCGCAGAATTCTCTTTTAAAACTGTTTTGATCATCTTATTGCAGCCAACATTCTTCTTTTGTAGCACTTGAAAATTTTCACCTATTCCTTCATCTCTGCCTCTTAAATCATAGCAATTGCCCCCACTCCTTGTCAGCATACCTTATGGTGTGAATCCCTGAGCTGTCTTTGATTGGTACATGTCCATCATGACTTCCAGTAAGATTATCCTAATAACCTTGAACTTCAAGGTTCGAATGTGAGATAAGCATAACTTGTTCAGACCAATCCAAAATTCTTCCCAAGACTCGGTGGACTAGCCAATCAAGTAATAATCATGGGAAGAATGCTAAGGTTTGATGGTGACATTTAAGTACAGTGGCGCCTGAAGATCTGAGTGTCCCGACTAATAGCATCAGTGTTGTGGTGAAAAAACACATGTAGTACGATAATCACAGGTATATTAGTACTATAACCACAGGTATATTTTCTTTGTGCTTTGCAAAGAACAAGTGACTCCTTTGAAAATCTATATGTTTAGAATAATTTCTGCATTATATTTCACACAGGATGGCTCGGTGGTGCACTAGTTAGCACGTCCGCCTCACAGTTAGGAGAGTGCCGGTTCGATTCCACCTCCGACCCTCCCTATGTGGAGTTTGCATGTTCTCCCCGAGCCCGCGTGGGCACTCCGGTTTCCTCCCACATCCCAAAAACATGCTTGGTAGGCCGATTGAGCACTCCAAATTGCCCCTAGGTGTGAGTACGAGTGCAGATGGTTGTTGGTCTCTATGTGCCCTGCGATTGGCTGACAACCAGTTTAGGGTGTTCCTCGCAGAATACCCGATGACTGCTGAGATAGGCTCCAGCACGCCCGTGACCCTCGTGGGGACAAAGCAGTACAGAAAATGGATGGATGGATGGATGGATGGATGGATGGATGGATGGATGGATGGATGGATGGATATTTCACACAAGTGGCCAAGGTGCACACATCTGAACGAGCCACACAATATCTATCACATCAACTAACTGTGGGTGAGCCCATTCAGACAAAATATACACCAATCCCCCTCCAGACCTGTAGGGGGTAGAGAAAAAGCAGCCACATCACAATTCACCAAACTTATTGTCAGATGCCAGGGACCACGGCCATATTGCCTACAGACCAGCATAAGACCTGGTGAACAAAGGAAGGAAAGCCTGTTAGTGAAAGAAAGAACAATTAAACAGCAAAAGCAAAGAAAAGAAACCCAAACAGACTCCTTAGTTCCTGGTCACCTGCAACTGGTAGGAAATGCACTTGCATGCTATGGTTCTAAGTTTGGTTACCGCTTACTTTGTTTGAAATGTTTGGTTTGTTTGAAATGTTTGGTTTGAGAACTGTGTTTATCTTATCTTTGAATGGTTCAATCAATTTGTAGTTACTTATGCTTCATATTTTCCTAGTATATGTATGCAATTACTGAACTTAGTTAAACTTGCAATGCTTTCTTTGTTTAAGGTTATCAAACTAATCACCCTCTAAACTTGTCGATCTATCGATCGATCAATATCATTTTTTACAGTATTTTGAAGATTGTTTTGCATTCAGGATGCATGGTAGATTCAGGTTGCGTAGTCTATTAAATTAGATTTTGGTGGATACTTGTAAATAGTACAGATTGAAGAGCAATGTATTTTCTTTAGTCATCTTTTAATCTGCGTAACTGTCAGCAACTGTATAACAAGGAATCTCTGGTGGTGATCTTTGCTCTATTGAGTGCTGGGTAGATGATTTTTTTTTCACATTAGTCTACAGTTCACTTTTTTCTGGTTTTTGACTTGAACAAAATGCAGTGTCTCGTGTTATCGCTGCAGTCTGTGTGTCTTGATCAGTGTAGATTTAATCTGTTGAAATGTTGGGGGGAGAATCTGCCTTTGTCATAAAGAAATACCTGACAGCTCAAAGAAGCCCTGCTAAACAAACATCACTCCAAACCTGATGGACACTCCCAGTGATCAAATCAGTAGAAACAGTAGTCCTACTTTTTTCTGCATCTTTCAAACATAACATTTTCTCTCTCACGCTCCTGCTGGTAGCCTTTAGTCGCCTCTATTTCTCCGCTGAGCCCAGCGTCACATGAAAGGACTGTCTTCTAGCACATTGACTGTTGAATAAAATATTTATTTATGAAAACTAAAAACATGTATTCACCCTTGACTGCAGATTCAGGGAACATTGACTTCTGAAGGACTTCGGTGCCACCAGAGCCGAGCCCTCCAGTGAGTCAATTATGATGGCTTAAAGATGCGTCTGACTTCTCTTTTCAACAGTCTTCTTAGGTCTAATTTTTCATCTCAGACACTTTTTATCTCCTGGTGTGCTGGAGACATCAAGAAAAAAACACTCTGGGCCAGTTCTTTTTAACCTGAGCGCCAAACCGAGGTCAAGATTGACACATGAGAATTTCTGAAGAAGTCACATTAAACTCAATCTGTCTGTATTATACAGGTGGTTGCCTCTATTAAAACTCAATTAGGCCCTTCTTCCAGCTCTCCTAAAGATTTTCTTTTTGACACTTACACAATAGATGTGTTTCATGGCCTTGAAACTCTGTCCTTTCTATTTTTGTATCTTCATCAAAGGGACTCAAAACTTAAACAATTCAAATGTATTTGCCCAATCCCATTTATTCCACATTTTCTATAAGATATCCTGTTCTGGTCAAGCCCTACTATGAATTGTGCAATTCTGCAATTGTTGCCACCCAAATCTCACAGGATGATGACAAAGCACTACTTTTGTCTAAAAGAAGCTTCTCAATTCACTCAAACATATTGTCCTAGGTCCAGGATGCCACAAGATGAGCACAAAAAGAGTTAATTGGCCAGTTATTCACTGAATAATATAGCATACAAAAAAACTGCCTATATTGCAGGCACTCAGTACTTATTCAACATTGTGAGTTCGTAGTCTTGGTTCAATTATCCTAGATCGCCCATGGTCATCCAGAAAGTCACAATCTAGGTTGCCGCTATCAAAAATACTCAGGAAGTTAGAATATATTGTGACATTCAAATCATTGGCATGAAATTAGTTAGTTCTCTTATTGGGGGGCCTTATAACTTGACACTTTCCTTTAAATCTGCTGGACCCTCAACTCAGCATCTTGACATTCACAAAAAGAAATAGAGCAGCGAACCTTTGGAGACCTCCTTGAAGGGCAGGCATGAGGCAAGGCAACCAGAGATGATAATGTAGCTGAGTGCAGAGGTACTTGAAGCAGTCAAGAACTAATTTCAGACCCAATCCTAACCCCTCTCAATCACTCAGTCATCTCTCCTTACAGCTTATGACTAACGCCAGCATGTCTGCGTGCGTGCGTGCGTGCGTGCATGTGTGTATGTGTGTGTCTACGCTCTATGTCTACACTCTTCATTATCTGCTCTCAACCCAGTCACCCTCCTTCCTCGCACTCTACCCCAAAGTGGTGGAGCACTGAGGGCCCTTTTTGTCAGCCCAATGTCACACAAGCTGCCCCCGCCATGCACTTTCCAACATGATCACGATGTTTTCCTGTTAGTTTAATTCTCATCCCAGCTAATTATTATTTTTTGCTTATAGCCTACTAGAGCTCCCATGGGAGGCTCTTTAATTAATCATTTATAAATCTACACAGCCTCCAAGTTTATTAGTCTCTGCCTTTGGCGCTGGCTGGCTGGCTGCATTGGGAAACCGCAAATTATTAGTTACAGGAATGAGAGCCCCCCCCCTCCTCCATCCTTGTTTGCAACTGATTAGGGCCTCACACAGAGGTTTTTCCACGGCCCTGCCTGGCACTTTAATTCATTCAGAGCACCTGACACATTATTCACCCTCCCACCTCTTTTATTGCTAGGACCAATGTTTTTCTTCAGCTTGGCCACCGGCAGCCAAGTGAAAACAAAAGCTACAGCACCAAACATGGAAGGAAGGAGGAAGTTATTTCACTGAATGAGATCATTCTGCCACAGGCCAAACTTTGGATAGAAGCTGATTTCCGCTCATTCATTCGGGATCAGGTAGTGGCAAAAGCACGGTGACACGCACTAGTCACAACTTTAGGTACCCAAGATTAATTTAATGAGATCAAATACAACTGCTGAATTAGAAATTGTGCTTTTGGCAACAATAAGGGTACTCTGCAGAGCCGAAAGACCTCCCACGGGCTGAACAATACTCAATTGGATCGTCACCAAACATTACACCGTAAAGATGTTAGGTTTTTAATCATTAAGATTTATGCGTGTTTAATGAAATAAGATGAGTAAAACTTTACTGTGCAGAGAATAAAAAGACACAATCTTGGTTCAATGTTTTGGAAGGTCTGCAGCTGGTTACATCTGGTGTAAAAATTATGACAATTTGATCAAGGGGAAAAAAAACTTCATGCCAAGATTTAAAAGTTGTGGTTGTATCGTGTAGGGCTGCTAAAAAACTGGTATGATGATTTGAAACATTTAAGTGTGATAAATACGCCCAACAAAAGTCAGGAATGGGGAACAATATTTTTCCACTGAGCTGAATATAAGTGATAATTTATCAATACAATTTTAGACAAAAAACATTTTTGAGTGAATATATGTATTTTGCTCATGCCTAAAGTCCCTTCACATTTTTTTTGAGCTTCCAGTGTTATAAAGAGAAAGATAATCTGTTCAACTAATATTATGCTGGTAACAAATAAAACACATAGTAAATACATACAAATTCAATGGTCCAGACAACATTACCCCCTGTCATTTAGTAATGTAACATAAATAAGTGTTTTTAGGATTTTCTTAAGAGCCAGCTTTTTTGCTGAAAATCAAAAATCCAATATAGAGAGTCTGATATGATTCTGCGAAGGCTTTGAGATTTTGATTGCAACGGAGGCAATATTTCCATCAGTTTAACTGGAAAATAGATTATTTGAATCAAGTGAAAACAGCGTGGGAGGTTTTACCAATGTCTTTCCACTATAAGGGATGAATACCTCATACTACAGGGTTCCTTCATCCAATTAGACCTCCACTAGCAGGCTCAACATTCCACCTTATCACTGCCTTGTTATCCCTTTTATCATCAAAGTGACTGCACTTTACTTAGGCATATAAGTAAAGCTTGGAAATTCATCCTGGAGAGATGAACTAATTACATTTTTAAGAGTCACACTGTGCATCTCTGGACAACCTGCCACACATGGAGCTGTGGTGGTTGATTCTGACATTGAACTAATGTGAGAGGATATTCATGCTGCATAGGCAGTAGAAATAATGGAATCTCATCCTCTCGGTGCCAAATTGGCATCACTGGAGTCTCCTCAATTCCCATAAGGCCTCAGATCTTTGTCCAAACACGGTGTAGTTTAGCACCTAACTGGACATTGTTATGGCTCATCATTGAGTTATTTGTTAATCAGCACAGGAGCGTGATTTTCTCGCAGATAACGCAGGCAACAAAAAACGTAATCACGGGAAGGCGGCAAGCGGGGAGAGGGAGCAGGCTGCACAGTCAAGGTAATTACATTGGCATCTGTATACATAGTGATGGCAATATGTGCCGGCTTTTGTCTGCATGAGTACCAATTACTTTTACTGAAATGTGTTACAATTTCCCTTGCTCCCCCTAACAGAGACGTGCCTATTAGGGATGCATGGGAAACTAACAAGATCATACTCCATCTGCAATGCCTTGAGCTGCTGTTATTGCTCTTCTTGATGATTAGAGTGACATCATCATCATGCGCCTAGTCAGAAATACTAAGCATCTTTATATTTAAACCACTAAACGTAGGGAAGGCTTCGGAAGCAAATGCAAGTCGTTTTGAGAAAACCAGAAAGTCGATGTTCAATTAGCCATTTTTGTTCATCAGTATGAATACTGTGTTACTGTATTTAAGTAGATTCTTTAGATGTTACTTTAGTATTAGTTTTCTGATGATTATATATTATAGTAGATATCAGTGGAGAAAGTGATTTTAATTTTTAAAATGTTGTTTTTAGTTTCTTTGATACACATTCCACTCTGCGGTAGTGTTGTCCTCTAAAGGGAAGGGGGAAAAAAAAAAAAAAAAAACTAATTCCTATAAATGCACATTCCACTTGGTTCATGACTCGTTTGGAGGGAACTTCAGAATGAGTGTAAACGTTCCTACGGTTTGAAAGTCTTCGGATCCTAACCCGCATCTATAGTCAAATTTCCACTTTTTTAGGGTAGATTATAATTGAAGTAAACTACATTTAAAAACACAATACCAAGGTAAAGATTTATTTGTTTATTCGTTTTTGTGCTTCTGCAGAGCAATGGCTAATTTGTTAGGTTTAACGAGTAGGGTGGAAATTCGTAGTATCCAGTATTAGACGTTTGTCAAAGTTAACCATTGCGTTTAATACAGTGGTTCTTAACCTGGGTTCAATCGAACCCAAGAGGTTCAGTGAGTCTGTCTCAGGGGTTCGACAGAACCTCCACTGCGGAGGTCCGAACACACCTGATTTATTGTGTACATTTGTGATGACGCATATCTGAACTGTTCTCGCAAAGGCAACAGCAGAAGTCACACTGATTTGCAGGTATTAATTTGTTGTGAGTTCATGCATTGTGATGGTTTTGTTCTTTGAACAAGGGGATGTTCATGCACGGCTCATATTGTGCTCGCGTAAAGAACATCTGTCTTGAATTTGAAAAAAAAAATTTTTTACTTTTCACCAAAGAGGGGTTCTGTGAATTTGCATCTGAAACTGGTGGGGTTCGGTACCTCCAACAAGGTCAACAACCACTGATCTCATACAATGTTAAAAACTTCAAAAATGTTTCATTTTTTTCTTCAAGAAGTTACCATACTGAAAAGTAAGCAACAGCCAAGAATGATTCATTTATGCCGTTATTTTTGACAATACAGTGATCCCTCCTACTTCGCGGGGGTTACGTTCCAGACCCAACCGCGAAATGGGAATTTCCGCGAAATAGAAACTAGATTTTTTTGAGCTATTCTTGGAAGATATTCTATTTTTATCGCTGACATCAACCAGCTCGCTGCTAGGGGACTTTCATATCAATGGACTGTGCGCTCCGCATTCATGCCTTAGCGACGAGACTAACAGTGTATTGCTATGTCCAGATGAAGGCCACCGCCGGTGGAGAGTGTTATATCTTTACTATTTTCCAGGTTCTGATGTAGCAAGCATGGTTCGGACAACGACGTGATGGGTACTGCTTTATTCCTTTCATCACAGTCAGTTCACTGGCCGTACATCGCGACACTGAACGTCCCCGAAGCTCCCCCTCCCACATCCGGGGTTTTCCCACTACGGAACATGAGTTAGTCCAAAATATACAACAGCGAGAACGCCCTGAAGTCACATGTGACGATAAAGTATACTGTACTGACTCTTTAATTTATTCATTTCACTTTTAAACGTAAGCTATCATTATTAAAGGAAAATGAAGAAACTCAAGTGGCCGCGAAACCTCGTGAAATGATGAAATTTCTGCGATAAAATAATTCATTTCCGCATTTTTGAAAACCCGCGATATAGCGAAGCCGCGATAGTTGAAGCCGCGAAGTAGGAGGGATTACTGTATACCTTACTACAAATGAAACAGAGTTTTGACCTTGACTCTATGAAACATTTGACGAATCAATCCCTGGAGACTTATGTATCCTTGAATGATTTCTGAGCAGAAGACAACAGAAACAAAGGAAGAGGCGATGACTAGGTTTCTCAGAAAGTACAGCACAAAGCATCACTTTTACAATTACTATACTATGTCAAGGAATAAAAGCTCAAATTCTATCACTTTTCTAAGAAGTCAATAGGGTGTGTGTATACTGCATCTTTGTCAGTGAACAGCTATCAAACAATGTGACATCTGTTTTTCTCAACAGCTTCATATTCTATAGATTTCCTTGCTTTGCTTCACGCACTACACAGACACCATGGCTGTGTCTGAATGTCCGTCATTATTCCCTAACCCCTCATTGACTATATTGTCCTGGACTATATGGAGACCATATACTGTAGTAGTTCCCTAACTCTGTTTGTCAATTCAGACAGACAGTATACTACTTGCATACAGTATGTTGTGTTTTTTGTTTCTTTGAACCTTTTTTTTTTTTTTTCTTTTTAAACTTCGTCAATTAGGTGTTTAAATCCTATGGTTGAGAAGCTACTATTTGTGACTCAAACATTTGTGGGAGGAACACAAACTCAAGAAATGCTAAGTAATCAAGGCTGCATTGTAAGATGGCATTGCAATCATGAGGCTCAAGCATTCTGGTAAAATATCAACATGACTCCTAACGTAAGAATAAAAATGTACATTATAACACTATGACCTTGGGTCAACTGAGAATTTTATGGGAAAATACAGAGGGTGTTGCTTTTGTGTCCATCCTATGATGCGTTTGATTTGTGGTCAACTAATCAAAGGCAATTTGATTGTGTCCAGTGACTTTATATGTTATATAGTTATCTTTTTTTTTTTTTTAACCGCAAGATGAAATGATCTATGATTTTCTTGTTCTCAAAGTCACTGCATTTGGCTTTAAAGTAAAATAAATAAATAAATAAAACTGATCATTATTTTTGTTTTCAGCTGGAGTCTAAGTTCATTGTTTTATTCTGCTGTTGTTTTGATTAGATTTTATTTTGTAAAATTGCCCTGCTTTTGAATGCAGACTAAGGGTGCACAACCAGAATAACTAAAAGCAATATCCTTTGGGCTGCTGCTTTCTTTGAGCGTGTGCACTGTACACACCTCCTCCATTATTTCTTGCTCTGTCTTCCATCTCTCCGTCGCTTTGTTGAACAGCTCATTACGAACAGGTGGAATATTGAAATCTGTTTTATGAATGATGCTGCTTGGTGCCTTTGATTTGTTCTGAAAATAATGAAACTCTTATCATCCGTGCAAGCTATTTGGATGTTGGAAATGGCTGAACCACAAACCGAACACATTACAAGCCACAATGTGTT
This sequence comes from Syngnathus leptorhynchus, assembly GCF_054491065.1. Classification (NCBI taxonomy): domain Eukaryota; kingdom Metazoa; phylum Chordata; class Actinopteri; order Syngnathiformes; family Syngnathidae; genus Syngnathus; species Syngnathus leptorhynchus. The sequence goes on from NC_141197.1 coordinate 10,702,587, forward strand.
TCGCAGGAGATAGACTACATGTGCAAATGTGTTATTCTCAGACGGCTTCTTTGAACACCGATAGACACAACCTTCAGCATAGTTTCATGAAGTGAGTTCAACTGAGAGTTGAGGACGAGCCTGGTAATTATCATGCAATTAACTGGATGTAACATCATTGATAGATGCAGTGGTGAGGTAGAATGAAATTTAAAAAAACAGCTGTGTGTGAACAATTTAAGAACTAACTTTAATTAAGAATACACGAGGAATCAAAAGTTGGGATGAGCATAAAAAACAAACGTTTGTGTACTACAAGTGTACTTGTATTCTATTGTATACGAGTATACTCTTGTATTCTCCAGATCCCTCCAACATTCCAAAAACTCACGTTAATGTAAAATTCAAAATGCTACACAGAATGGAATGTGATTGGCTGTTTGTCTATATGTGCTGGAATTGCTGATGGCTACTTCATAGTATAGCTCACCTCTTGCCCAAAATCAGTTGCCACAAGGTCAAGCTCACCTGTAAGCGCCACAGAAAATGGATGGGTGTGTAGTACCACTACGTACTTAACTATTCTACGTACATAACTAATCCAACTGTTCTCCAGCGATACCAGTGTCATCGTATCAAAAAACAAACAAGACTACACAAAAGTTCAGAACTTAAATTAAAAAAACTTAAGGTATTATTGTATTTAATACACAGGAGTGTCAGAGTGTGATTGGTCAGTCTGTATTTATAGGGTGTGGCAAAGGTCAATTGCTCATTGAGCACAGCAAAGCTGCTCCAGTATGTCACCAATGGTGTGGGCTCAATTTCTTATTCTCGTGTGAGGTTAATTGTTGAGGTCCAATGTGAAAGACGTACAGAAATAAAGAGTAGGAAGCGTGTTATCGAAAAACAATAGCAAACCAGTGTGGATGTAAACTGGTAACTTGGTGTGAGTTGGCTTTATACGTCAATCGGACAGGCAGGTATTGAGTCCACAATAACAAGCATCTTGGCAGATTTGTTCTTTAAGCAGAAAAGAAGAAAAGCGTGAGCATTGAGTGATTGGTTCCTCATGGCTGATGGTGACAGGGAGAAGAAGACAGAGAAACTTTAAAGCTTAGGATTTGTGACATGATGTCCAGCGCATTGGTCCTAATCTGCTCTAATGGAATCATGATTTCTTTCACTTAGAGATGAAAGTCACAGTGATGTAGGGCTCAGACATCATCTGAGGGTCGTGGCCATCTTAAAAATAAAAAAAAAATAAAAACACCACGTATGAGAACTCTCTTTGTTCTCTTTGAGCCTTTTCGGGAAAAAAACAGGCTGTCAAATGGCTTAAAATATTTCTGATCCTTTTCGTTTCACTGAAATTAAACTAGATATCAGAAACTTGAATGGATTAAAATGAATAAATCATGTCTTATTTTCTTGTCATATTTGAAATAATTCCCCAACAAATTTGAGGAAAACAAATTAGCGTTAATATGACCAAGAAAATTATGAAACTCATTTGTTGTTCACAAGAAAGAATAGTAAATATCTCAAAATAATCCATCCATCCATCCATCCATTTTCTGAACCGCTTTGTCCCCACGGGGGTCGCGGGGGTGCTGGAGCCTATCCCAGCCGTCATCGGGCAATAGGCGGGGGACACCCTGAACCAGTTGCCAGCCAATCGCACGGCACACAGAGACGAGCAACCATCCACACTCGCACTCATACCTAGGGACAATTTAGAGTCTTCAATCGGCCTACCAAGCATGTTTATGGGATGTGGGAGGAAACCGGAGTGCCCGGTGAAATCCCATGCAGACACTGGGAGAACATGCAAACTCCACACAGGGAGGGCCGGAGGTGGAATCGAACCCGCACCCTCCTAACTGTGAGGCGGACGTGCTACCCAGTGCGCCATCGAGCTGCCCATATCTCAAAATAATATCAATAAAAACCAATAATAACCATAATAATAATAATAATTAAAGCAGGCAGCTCGGTGGCACACTGGTTAGTACCCTGTGTAGAGTTTGCATGTTCTCCCCATGCCTGCGTGGGTTTTCTCCAGGCACTCCGGTTTCCTCCCACATCCCAAAAAGATGCATGATTGAGCACTTCAAATTGCCTATAGGTGTGAGTGCGAGTGCAAATGGTTGTTGGTCTCTGTGTGCCCTGCGATTGGCTGGCAACCGGTTCAGGGTGTTCCTCGCAGAATACCCGATGACTGCTGAGATAGGCTCCAGCAGGCCCGCAACCCCCGTGGGGACAAGTGGTACAGAAAATGAATGAATGGATGGATGGATAATAAAAGCTGCTGCAGTTTCTATTATACTACTATCACTACATCACTCCAAATTACAATGCAAATATTAGACTATTCATATTTTTAATAAAACAATAGTAACGTAATAGACTTACTGTCACCAATATATTAACTTTATTATTTTTACAAAACTTTTGTGTGTAAGCCAAACTATTTGAAGATTCTATACTTAGTAAATTCTCCAGAATTATACATGCTTTTTACTCTCCTTTGAAATGCTCCTTTTATGTTGTGAAAATTGCAATTGGAAAAACCTTACTTTGTATGTACGTGTGTGTATGTGTGTAAATGCGCGCGCGCACACACACACACACACACACACAAACACACGCACACGTATATATAGCACAGTTGTTGCTACATCAGGCAGAAATGCCCTGCACGGCTCTTACTTAGTCCATTAAATGATAAGTACACTCCTGGAAAAGGGAATGTAAGACAAAACATGTTTTGAAAGAAGGTAATTAACTATGTATTGCAAAGGAAGGTGCGTCAGTATTTCTGAAAGCATACATATACAAAACTTGGGACCTTTGATGGTACTTGGTGTCATTGAGGTCCATTACAGTGAAAGCCTAACATTTCTATAATGGCTTTCTATTAGCGGCCTTGGATGAAAGAATCCCTGATATACTACATCTGAACTAATGTGTTGTGTCCTTGCAAGGACGTGGAATTTGTTTTGTGAATTGGCACTTCCCCAAACATAAGCTTCCCTTCATTAGTGGCATGCATGCGTGCACACACAGACACACACACATGCAGGCACACCCACACACTTACACGCTGATTGCCATGTCAGTGAACAGTGAGAGGCCAGCAAATCACCTTGTGACACCATCCAAACCGAGAGAACCTCATAACCTTGTAAAAGACAATTGGGGAGGCCACAAATTAAATGAAGTAGGTAAAAAAAATGACTCCGGCACCGGCTTAATAAGAAACAGGCTTGCCCCAACTTTCACGTTATTTACCCACACGACAAAAGTACAATGCCAATTTGGTACCTGTGTCCAAATTGAAAAGAAAATGACTCGCTAATCTGTTTAGTTATTTGGAATAATTGGGTCTGGTGCCACTGAGGGAGATTTCCTTGACTGTTGAAAGTGTCTGCTAGTAGTTCAATCCCGGCCCCTTGGTATAATTACTCTGACAGAGCTGTGGCCACAGGGCCTGTGAGCTGGGCTGCTTTTTAAACTGTAAATTATGAAGGATTAGCATTTATGAATTTTAAATCAGGACTGTGGTAGGAGACACTAAAGCTGCTTAGTGATTGCAAACGGCAGCGTCTAAGCAGGCGGCTTCAGCACTCACTCTCCAAGCTAGTGTGTGTGTGTGTCTGTGTTGGTAGGTGTAGGTGTGTCCGTGTGTGTGTGGCTGTTTATTCAAATTTGGCTTTCCACAAACACTACATAAACACTCGGAACTCTCACTATTTGCTTAAAGGGAATAAGGATCTGACATCTTAACATCAGCCTCATTCTCGACTGCGTGCGTGCGTTCGTGCGTGCGTGTGTCAACTCATGCTGGGTGCATCTCCCCTGTCACTCCTTCTCAGGCTGGGATTCTGCTTCCCAGTGGCATGCCACACTATGTGGAATATCCAATGGGCGATTATGATAATGTGGGACTTGATCCATGTTAAATTATGCATAATGGATTGATGTGGCACAAAGTCATCAATTAGACGGATATCAGCACTAAAACAGTGTGACGCAGCATAACATTCTGTCTTCACTCCATTTTGTTTACGTGGAAACAATGTTTCAAAACTCCAGTGTTTGGTAGCGTGTATGCGTGCCCGATGACCTTGCTTTGTTTCAGATTTACAGCCATCATTATCCATCGAGGTGTGAGTCCATGACTGGAGTGTGGTGATATTCCGAGGTGGGCGAGGCTACGGCACACGGGGCTCATATCACACCTCTCGGAGCTGTCTGCACCGGCACCACTGGGCCATGACCTCCAGTCTGCAGTGTTAACTGGTTTAGCCAGGTGGCAATAGCAGGGTGGGGGGGGTAACGGATTTGGTGGGCTGTGCATTAAAATCACCTCCTGTGAGCTGATGAACCTGGGACAACACTTTCTCCTTAGTGAGATATTACACGTACACACTTGTTCAAATGCCAAATATACAGTGACGTACTGTATACTAATAAAAATATTTTGCGTCTGAGGTGTTTTACTGGACTGTTTTTGGCAGTATACACTAAAACTGGCAAGAAAAGTGAGGGCTGTTTAAAATGCTCTTCATTCCTGGTATTAAATGATCAGGTATCGTTTTAGTCCATCATGTAGAATGAGGATTGCTTGATATACATTGCTACATTTTCAAACCGGGGGGGGGGGACATTCTTCACAGTTACAAATTCCAAATGTGTGTTTTAAAGTTACAAGGTGTATCAGACCCTTGTCAAAACCACCCAAACATTAGTTGGTGACTGACTGGCAGGTCAATGGATCGGCACAGATTCACACTTGTTAGTTTGTAGTTTGAAATAAATTTACATTAGTGTCAGAAAATTTTCAAAAGAATGGTTGGGTTGTGGCGTAGCATTAAAATGTCAGCATCGTTGCTATTTTACTTTAACAAAAAAATATGCTTCTAAAAAACATGGTATCTGATATTTATCCATGGTACTAACTACAAAATGGGCTGTCTACAGTTTTCTGTTTATATTTTGGCTTCTCGTTTTGCTGCATGATTGTTAGGTGGAATCCTCATGTTCAAAATCACTACTTTTCAGTTTTTGTTTTTGTTTAATCCGTCTTGGTTGAGTTGGCACCACGTGGTTACCATCAGGGGCGCGGTAACCATCGGGAATTTCGGAAAAATGTCAATTTTGGGCCGGTCCGGGTGCATCATGGCTGCCATCCAATTTGAGGCAAAGTATTGAATGGACCATATTTGAAAAATGCCAAATCTCAGCCTGACGGCGACAATAAAATAAAAAAAAAAGTGAACGTAAACGTTTGAGAATGGGCTTTAAAGTGGATAATTTTGCAAATGCCCACATAATCATTACAGGCACTCTAAATAGAAGAGAAACATTGCGTGAGCACATCACCATCAGCATAACAATGGACAAATGCAGGTTAGTTGTTGTGCATGTTCTGCTCAAAATCATTAATTTAATGGCCCTTCTCCAGTGAAGAGCCCATGACTCAAATGTATTCATCAACTATTGGAAATGCACTTTTAGGTAAGACCAAGTGCACAAGCAATTGGTGCACATGCACATGATACTCACAAGGCACAGTCAGTGTTTTGACAGCTCAGTGTGAATGTGAATTGTTTTGACAATTCAAAGAAACAAACACTAGGGGCTCTACTTTCGTAGACAGGCGCACATAAAAACTGGCACATCTTTATTTTCTTCCCGGGGCAAGTATAGCTTACCATGTTTGGGAATTATGGCTGACTACATTTTACCATGCTGGGCCTTCCAGCAGACTGAGGCTGTTTCAATCACATGCTCCTGGCACACACTTGCCAATTTGGTGTTGTGACGGACGTGAATTTGGTGGTTTTGATCAAAGTACTGGCAGACAGATTGTGCGCTCCACTGATATGTGAGGTTTAAGTCATCACACCTCATTCATATATTATGTGACAACATCGTACAGGGTGGGGGGGACAACTGTCTCTGGTAGAATACGTTCCGTTTGCAAGTGATGACATCACTGTCGTATTTAATCAGGCCCATCCTATATACATTGTTGTGCTGGCCGATGCCAATTCCAATAGTGTTGTGATGACTGATAAAGTTGATTATTTGAAAATGTGTGTATCAAATTAGACTCTGAATGCCAACACCCAAGATATGAATGAACAGGCACAATATTTGTATTGTTTTACAGTACTGTCAGTATTTTTATAACTCAACCGTAATGCTATAAACATATGTGCTCTAACAGTGTCTCAAAGGACATGAGATGTATATAAGATGGAGAAGGATGAAATGCACACGGAATAACATCATGTCAGCCATGCATGTCCTTTTCTTCCTGCCCTTACTTACTGAACTGCATTTACGGTTTTATGAGAATGTAAGATTCTATCAGTGTGTAGTCAGCAACACTGGCTGATTTTTTTATTTTTTTTTTAAAGGCTTGGTATCAGCCAAAACAACTGGCCAGGTGATTTTATGTTTGGCACTGAGGAAAGCCTGAAGAGACTCTACCTTAACCAAATGTAGTGTAATTGTGTTTAAAGATGTCCAAATTGTAAAACAATAACTTGAAATTCGGAGCCCCGTGGCACCTGGGGCATGCCTCCGAAAGCTTTTTATGAAATCTCACGTGTTAGTTTAGTCCTGCAAAGGATCCTCCACTGCACTCTGAGGCATAAGTGGATACAACTTATTGATTTTCTTTCAAGCCAGATTGCATTGATTGCCTCGGATATGGCAGACGAATCCAGCTGGTTGCGCGTCCACCGGGACAAAGTGGGGAGGCCGACACGGAGCAGCGAGTGAGCACGCCACTGCGGGGGGCCAGGCTTCATTACACCAACTAAGAGCCCACTGGCCCAGTGCAACCCCCACCCAACTCTCTCCATCCTCTACTTAGCTCCAAATTAAACAGAGAGCTTTTTAATTATTTATCAATACCATGCACTCATCACGGATCAATCAGCGTGAATGGTTTTCAAGCATAATGAAGGACACCGCTTCAATGAACTTGTGAACATTGATCGTGATCTTTGCCTCCGCGCCCTAAGTAAAGATGAGCGGTGACGACAACAGCGGTGTTGGTAATTTGGGGTTTGGGCGAGGATGAAGTGGAGCACGCCAGGAGCTCTCTCCTGCCTGAGCACACAAGTGTGCTTCAGTAAAGGCAAACAGTATCCGCGCTGAGAGGCCCTCTCGTCCGCCGCCATTAATCAAGTCCTTAAAGAGGACACCTCATCTTATCATCACCTCACACTGCAGTCACAGAAGAAGAGGAGAGGCTCCTCCCGGAGCACCACGCGTCTCCTCGGAGGACACTTCTCGCAGCAAATTACGCAGCTTCCCATCCCTCTCAAGCTTTCGTAAAGTTTGATTCATTGTGTTTTTCGGGCCTCGGGATGAACTGAGCAACCTTAACTTTCCCTCTCCGACGCCATATTTTCTGCACGGGTGCATGGTGTCAAGCTGAGTGAGGGACTATTCCACGTGGAGTTATTAGAGACACACAATGCAATCTAATTTCATTCCGCCACATTCAAGCGCTGTGAAGTCAATGTGGCAGGCCGGTAAATAAGTCATAGGCTTCGGGCTTCAATATGAATTAACCCTTTGAGATGACTTTCTCGTGATATTCGAATAATATCATCGCCGTTTGCTCACATTTCTGTCCGTTGAAGAGCTTCCGGTAAATGTAAGTGATATTGAATTTGGAACAAGGCAGCGTAAAGCGAGACTATAATGAGATTCTTATTTCATCCTTATTTGATACGTGGTGGGGGTGGAATTGGATTATGGAGGACTTATTTGTATGTGATATTGAGCACTGCAAAATAAATTCACAGCTATTCAAATTGAAATCAAAGCTAGGTGCATCAGATAATCCTTTTCAAGATAGTATGAATTGACAGTCCAAACCCACACATGCATACACTGTGGGAAAAAAAATCAAGAATTCCTCGCAATACATACATAACGTAGCCAAGAGGATCCCAAGACTTTGTTTTGTTTTCTTCTTCTTTTTTTTTTTTTTTAATATTTACCTCTCAAATGTTCTTGATTTTTCTTCCCCTTTCCTGAAAGCATAAATAGTTGCATCCATATTCATAGGAAATTTGAGTCAGTGTCTCTGACTCATCTTGTCACAAAGAGTCTTAGCTAAAGCGCCTTCCCAATGGCTCAGTTTGTCGCTAGATCAGGAAACCAGAATTTGTTTTGAAAGCCAGAGCCTTTTGAGACGTCAGGTTGAAGGAGCCTGTGACGATGACGTTGCTACGCCACCGCGGCTCCAGCTGCTCATAAATCTTTTTGAAATAGCTTATTTGCGAAGGAATGCTGCGACGTAAGCCTGAAAGAGGGACACGGTTTTAGTGTGAAGATGAGCGGCGGGGAGCTGCCATGGAAGATGTGATGGTGTCACTGGTGAGGTTGTGAGAGGCTCTAATGTGAGAAAGGATGAAGAAGAGACACTGGAAGGTGCTGTTGATGCAATGTAACCTTGATGTGAACCGAAAACAGATGAGACATTTCCTTTGCAATGCAGGTGGCAACTTGGCTACAAACAAGATGTCCACTCTGGGGCCGTGTGAGTGCAGAGGTGAGCTCTCAAATTTGGCTGCCCGTCCTTCATTTCCACCATTTGTGTGGCACTGGAGTGCTTAATCCATTCATGTGTTACAACTGGGAGCAAGTATTTTGGAACAAGGGGACCTTTACGAGAGCATCACCTTATGCTGCCGTGACAAACCTTTGTACATTATGCAGTGTGTTGAATTTTTTAGAGTCGCCCCAACACTTACTCTTCGTCCACCCAGAGCAGGCCCATAGACTAGGGAGGACAGGCAGGAGGATGTTGTCCGAGAGTTTAAACATCACAGCATTCACCTTCATTAAAATTTCAGCTCCTGTTTGTTTATTACAAGTCCACACAATTGTCGGCAAAATGTTGTACCCCTTGTCAGTGTTTTACTTTGATATCTCTTCTTCCTATAAATATAATGATTTGTATTCATAACAGTAAAGTGAATTGTACTTTAAAGGTGTAGGGAAAGCCTTTCATTTATTCCTTACTCTGAAGCACAATGTAGCATTTTGTTGAGGTTAAAGAAATAAATAAGATCTTGGCCGAGACACAACTTTGTTACCAAAGGCCTGCATTCCAGAAACAACACAGGCTGCAGAAAGTCGGGGATGCAAGCCACATCCACATGAAGAGAAAGTAGGGTGAGAAAGTGAGCGAGAATGAGTTCATCTCATCAGAGACGAGGCAACAATTGGAATCCTCAGGAGCCCTCTGCTCAAACTTTGTTCCGTCTCCCAGTGTGAAGTAGCCGGCAAAACTTTGAGCAGCCCACACCAACAAAACGGGGGGAAAAAAGTTATTTGGGTTATAACGAGTGACCTTTCCGCGAAGCAGCCAAACATGCATTTTTATGCCGGGGCATAAATAGCTGAGCTACATAACAATTAAGGTAACCTTTCTGTTTAAATAAGAGGCCATTGCTCAGAGAAGTGAAACAACATGAATGATAAACTATTTCTGCGAACCGGTGGAAAGAATAAGAAGAAAAAAAGAGGGATGAAGTGGGGGAGGGAGCACAAGTGTCTTGTCTCAATTGTAAATCCCAGTTATAATGCCTCGTTAAAAAGATTTGGGAAGGCGAAACAGAAGCAGACTCAGTCTCTTTTTCTTAAAGGTAGACAGGTCTCAGTGGGATTCATTAATGTGTGTCCCGGCGGTAGTCTTCCTCTTACAGCACAATCGCCTGGGTTAGCACCAATCCCGGAATTACACCTAATTGGACAATTACTCAAACTCAGAAACCTCCTGCAATAAGCCAACAAGGCCGCTAATAAACACCTTGTCTTCTAATAAAAACAAGGAAGTCATTTGCGTCGCCCAAGAGGCCCAATTTTTTTTCTCTACGCTACATTTATTTTCAAAAATAATTGCATGTGCTATGAATGAGTATAAAAACAGAGCCAAGAAAGTGGTGTCTACCTTAGGCCCTGTGCTGAATTCTGCACCTGGGGGACAGCTCATTTGTTCCAAAGATAAGCTCACTGCACACCATACGACTGTAATATTATTACTGTCCTGCTATAATAAAATAATTACACTTTTGTCTTACTTTTCAACCAACCCCTGCTGATTAGACCGATGCTCTAAATACAATGGCTAGAGATAAACATGGATGAAACACTAATTAAAGACAACACTTGTAATAGAGTTTGTCCTTATCCATTTCCGGTCCCTGTTTTGACAGGCGGACATTAAAAGAGAGATAATCCTTTGAAAATAAATGAATTACAGATGACACATGTCTACATATCTCCATCTTTGTGCTATAAAAATCATTCCATTTTTACATTTGACCACACGGTGACCTCTCGACAATGTTCAGCGCAGGGTGAAGTTAGCAGCCATTTACACATCTTGCTACGGACACTCAAACAGACAAATGAATAAATAATCACGGGTGACCTTGCGCAAGTGGGCACAGTAGTGTCACGCCTTTGCTCGCAAGTGATCACCAAAATGGAAAAATGAGGGAAAACAGGAGGAAACAAACAATTCGCAATCGGTGGACAGTGACAAATGGTGTGGAAAATACAACAAAGGCAGCCGAGGGAAGAAACGAGTAATACTCACAAATAATTAACTGGATAAATATTGGAGAGCAGGCTGACTAATTACTTCACACGTCTCACTGCGCTCACATTATTGTTGCTGTTGCCGTTAACCCTTTCCCATGCGGTGCAGCTCCGCAGGGAGCCAGAGTTGGTGTAATAACTTCATTTAGGTGTTCTGTGCAAGCGCATGGTTAAAAACAACTTATCTTTAGACATGATTCAAAAGCATTATATTACTTTACAGTGTTCCAAAAATGGGTCTTGTTCATCAACTGCTACTTTTTTCTAATTATATCCCAACTACACACTTTTGGCAAGGCACATAGCATTTACCTACAAACAAATGATTAACATATATTAAAATATATGAAAAAATGTGGAGTCTCACTCTTTTCCTCCATTCACTCATCTTGGAGCCTTCCTGCTCATTTCTTCTCTCTAAGCATCAGCCCTGCCCGACCAAAGAAAACTTTCAGGCACCCCCCCGTACTAGACTAAACACGCACCTGGTTTCTCAGAGCAGCTGTCCGTGCAACTTGAGTTGACATGCGGCTGTTCTGATTTGGGAGAATTGAAAATTATATCATGTTTCCAGTAGCTTCTTGTGCTCAATTACTAGTCATTGCTGTTTGGTGCACTGAATTAGTTTTGGACTTGCGTGTTAGAAAACTAGCAACCAAAATAACTCATATTTAATAAGTCATTGGATGGCCATGATGCCAAAGGTAATACAGTGCATGATCATATATGCCTACAATTAACAGTGGAAAGCTTAAAATAGAATGATGCAGTTCCTTAAACGCGTCGGTACGACTTGGTGGTGGCCCACTGGACCTGAAATCATCTCCGGAATGTAATTTTTGTTGCGAAAGGTTGCATGCTTTTCTGCGACTCAGAGACTCTCCACACTTTGCTTTTTGACCATGAAATCTCGTTTCAGAACCCAGCAGACTGCAGTCAGCTCAGTGATGTTTGGCCGCGTTGTTTGGTGGCCAATATCTTGTGAAATGCAATGCTGTACCTGAGTACAAGAGTGATATGGATATTTTTTTTTCAAACAAGCCTGAGAAAAACATACAGTTGGTGAATATAGCTCATTATTTCACAATTTCTGTTTTCTATGTAGCTCACAGAGTGTAACAGGTTATTATCAGATGGGTTCGAGACGTATCAGAAGTAAAAAGTGCATGGTTATGAGTACGCTGCACAAGCGCAAACAGTTGTGGGGTAAATTGTCACTTGCTTTAGAATGAGAAGGACCGCTTGTTCCTTTCTGCCAGTACGCTTTGTGACAGGCGCTCCTCGGGAAAAGTGGCAAATCTGTTCGCACAAGGACGTTTCTCCAATAATCTGCAAGGCGGTGGTTAATGACAGCAGCTGTGAGGCAGGCATGCACCACTTCCAAGCTGATTTAAGTTTAACGAGCCACTCCAGAGTGCTATTGATTCAAATCTATATTTGACAGGATACACTGTGAGCATATATTAAATGGATAAGAACACCTCTTCGACACTCGGAGAGTATTGCCATCTGGAGGAGAAGACATTAAGGAAAGAGATGGGGTGTCTTTTCTTTGTGCTGCGCCTTGATTTTTGACACTGTCTTTCAACCAAGAAACACTCACAATAGGGTATTTGTTCCAGATGCTTTGCATTAACAGACTTGCATACAAACAGGCATCTTTTGAACATTGCATATTTTGAAACTCTTTTTCATCAGGTAAAATCAAAAAGTGTTGTGATGACACGGAAAATGAATGTCTTTGTCTTTTATTCTTCTACAAAAGATTTTTTCAACAATTAAAGTAATTAAAGCTCACAATAATGACATAATTTGTGTTTGAAGATTGCTTTCTTCTAAAACTGCATAAATACGCAAGTTGTAATTGTAAAAGCATTAGTAAGACAGATGGTTATGATGATTGAATTGGAGTATAAAAATTAAAGTAATTGTTTTCATTGGTAAAAAAAAAAAACAGTTATCAAAACAGCCTTGTTCCACTTAATAAATAATTGATCATGTTTTATTAAAAGATATTGAAGAAAGGACAAAATCTGTGATTTATGATGGGATTTTTTTTCTTTAGAAATAGGTACAATGATTTGATTGTGATATCAAAGGGATAAATGCAACTGTCATTTTATTTCCTCAATTGACCTTGTCATGTTATTCTTGTTTCAAACCATAAGAAAAGCCTTTGTCAGATAACACACATTTAAAGTGAACTTTTCATAAATGTAATACACAAACACATGCACTCAACAGTAGCTGAATCCTAACAAGAGTAAACATGATAAAATAACAACCCACTGCATGACATGAGCTCCGTGATCCTCACGGCTGAGCGAGGCAGCAGAGGGTTACTGCAAAGAGCAGATGGTGCATGCTGAATTTCGGTTCCGTACTGTCACTTTTATGATCTTTAAATATTTTTTCCTCATGGTGGGTTGTGTGAAATTAAATTTCAAATGCCTGCTTGATTATATGCATGTATTTTTTTTTTCTTTGAAGAGGACGATGACAAATGTTTTGAAAATTTGGAATCTGTTTTCTCCACCAAGCCAACTGACAGCTTCCTAATGCTGCCACATTAAAGTGGTTTTCTAGTGCGTGTGATGCAGCTTTAACTAGGTCCCCAGGGCATTGTTAGTTATCATTGCTTACTGCTGGAGTGAGCCCCGGTGAAAGCAATTTTAGCTTTCCCCCGAATCAGTGGTGCAACATGAGGGAAGGCCAACGAGAACAAACGGCTCACTACTTTCCTCCGCCGATCTTATCTGTAATGCGGATCTCGTCCCGAAAGAGGCGCAAACGCAACCCCCACCCTATAACAAAACTTTTTAAAAAAACGTGAGACGGTTGGCCCCAGGCCCTCCCAATTCATGCAGATATCCTTAAATTAGACTCATACTGATGCACCAAAACATCCTCTCAGGGCATTAGACGTGAGCACTTATGCCACAGAGTGTGTGGGAGGCTTTCTGGATGCGAGCAGATCAAAATACATGAGAATGCCATCATCAAGTCCCAACACTGCCAAGTTTCCCTTCTTTACCATCAACGCACTCAATCCCAAAGGCAATAGGCAAGGTTATTTACATTCAAGGAGTGTAACGAAAACCGATTTGAATTGGAAAATGGGTTTTGATTGAAAAGATGTGAAAATGATTTTTTTTTTTAACCTGCTGTCTGCAATGCACTCGCGGGTCACTTCTCATTAGCTAATAATTAGAAGTGCCTTTGAGATTTCCTCATTTCCCTTCAAAATAGATTATCAACAAGCAGCATGTTCAGTCAATTAAGTAGATGATACATTGTGAGATATGAATATTGGTCAAGCTCTCACAGCAGACAACATCCATGCACACAGCAAAATATGTAAACAGGGTGGACATTTTATGAGATACTATATATAATTGTACTGCTGGCATGTGTGAAAATGTTTGGCCACTCATAAGACCTCGGGGTTTCATTATTCGGCTACATTTTCATGAATGAGTGATTCTGATGATGATACCAAAGGCACTTTATAGTGTTGTTCACTCTAAAAGGCATCATGTGAAATATTCATATAAGTCCTCAGCATCATACTAACAATCATCAAAATGAATGTATTGATTAACAAGAATTGCAATAAGTAGAGCACAGACCTCCACCAGGGCAACCGAGAGCCAGAAAGAAAATGAAACGATAAAAGCCCTGGAGCTTGTGTCTTTAAAGGTTTCGTATACGTTACATTTGGAATAGTCGTACGGACACTAAAGTTTTTGTCAAAACGATGTAGAGAGATTTTTTAAACCTCTGTGTACTCAGCAAACGGGGCACCTTTTGTGTGTTTTAGGCCGTGAGTGGCTGAGTGAATACGAGCCATGCCTCAGTCAAAACAACCAATTTCTCTGCTTCTCTGAACTGAATCCAAATGTGAAGGAATCAATTAATCTCGGTGAGGACAGTCCTTTATGTGTTTTATCCGCCAGCAAGCAGGAAGCACGTCTGGTGTGGTAGACTTCACAGAGAACACAACACGCACACTAGCAGAAGCCACAAATGACGATGCCTATTTTCATATTATAGCCGAACTATAAATCGCGGGTGCTTAATTGCTCATCATTTCCTAAAGCCGTAACATTTAGATGGGTGCACGGGTCTCAGTCAGGAGGCCCTACATTATGTAAATCAATGTATGTTATCATTTTGTGCCCGCTGCAGCTGTAGACAAGACACTTTAACCCGCGCCAACGGGCTAATGGGAAGAACATCTCAGATGGCGAAGCTTGATTGGCCCTGTCAAGAGTCAGGTACTGACACTTTTAATCACGGGCTAAACAACTCAAGGTTTTGTCTCTGGGGTTTTCATTTCTACAAAGGTTTTGCCTTTGTTTTATACCACTTTAAAGATCAAGGATTGACAAAGAGGCTCTCACACGTTGCTAAATGAAATAAGCAACATAAAATAGCTTTTAGTATAATGCAGCACATTTGTATACTACAAAAACAATTCCACTATTGAAAGACAGATGGACTGTGTTGAAATGACTGTGAAAAGCTTAAACCATAACAGTTAATTTGATGCAGTCATAGCTGCCATCTAATCCATGTCTGTGTAAAGGTGAGAAAATTCTGAAATCACAGCTGTCTCTATTTTAAAAAGGGAAAAATACAATGCATTTTAAAGTCTACTTCTTGATGAACATGCGCAATGCAAGACTGGCATCACATCGGGTTTAAATCTGCGCAGGGGTGAGCTACACTGAGTTTTCAAATGACAAATACATGTTGTATATTTAAAACAACCACATATTTGTCTTCAGAAACTTAACATGGACTCTTAACATGGATATTGGTGACTGTTCGACTTGCGGAACATTTTCATACTACTCCTACTACTTCCACTACCTTAGTCATACTACTTTACTCACCATTATGTTATTTCCAGCAGTCCTTCCACCAGTATCATATGTCAGATAGTCCACTCGGATGAAAACAAGAGTGAGAAAGTGTCTTATTACCACTACGCTGCCTACAGGCATTCTTGCCATTAGGGATTACACCAAGCATCGCTCATACATTAACTCAATTTAAACAGCTGATCAATACAGGATATATTGGCATGCTCTCCCAAATAAGAATCACAACATGACACTAACTATGTGGTTCACCCTGTTCTTTCTTTTACGTACCTTGTTTCTCCATTGCGCTGCTCTGATAAAGTCACTGCTGCATGTAACACATATTTTCCATGTTTTTTAATGGTTTTATTGGACAGGTAAAAGAAACAATATATATATATATATATATACATATATATATATATATATATATATATATATATATATATATATCATATATATATATATATATATATATATATATATATATATATATATATATATATATATATATATATATATATATATATAAAATATGAATCTGGTGTGTGTGTGTCCGAGTTAGCTCAGGTGTTTTGCATGGCAAAATCAACGATAAGTACCATCCTAAAACACAAAGACGCTCTTAAAGCAATGCGACAGTGAGCGCCCGGCGCGCTGCGGTTGCGCGATCGGACCAAATTAAGCTCCCTGCTCACTGAGGTCCACTTACATTTCGGAAAGTACATCAGGACTTAAAAGATATTTTCTAAATTTCAGCGACGGCTCTGTCACAATCATGCGACCAGCGCAGTGCAGTTGCGCGTTCCGCGGCGCTATGGTTGCGCCTTCGGCGGCCCGCAACGGTTGCGCGTTCGCCGGCGCGCAACAGTTGCGCGTTCGGTGGTGCGCTGCAGTTGTGCGATCGGACAGAAATGCGCAAAGGAAAAAATTGCTTTAAATAGGCCGTTTTTTTTTTTTTGTCTTAGAACGAATTAAAACTTTTCCATTATTTGTAATGGGAAAATAGATTCAGAATTCAAACAAATCACTTCTCGAACCGCCTTCTGGAACAGATTGTGGTCGAGAACCAAGGTTTGACTGTATTTTCATTTATTTATTTATTTATATCACTGGACTGCCAAACCTCTCACCACATATCTCACACCAATGTGAGCAACACTTCATTGTTTTGCTGATATCAGATCTTTAAATGGGAAACGTGCCGCTGCATGTGCCAGCATCTCATATGCAGAGCATTTAAACTTTAATTTTGTAGAACTGCTTAAAACAGCTGGTGGTTTCAGTATGCATATCCATGTTTACTGCTGATTATGTGCACCAGAAAAAAATAATCATTCTTGGCACAGCAGGTCACGAGTGAGCTTGTGGAGGTGGATGATTAAGATGAAAACACATTGTGTTGGATGGAGGTAAGTGACCTGCCACTCTGTTCAGATAAGACTCCAATTAATCCAGAGTGAATTGCAGTAATGTAAAATACAGATAATTACTAAATCACCAGGCTGCATAGCTTTGATAGATTTTTGTTACTCAGTGTTATTGCTGCGAGGAATAAGAAATTAAATGGGTTATATCACAGCATTTTCAGATGGATTACAACTCCTTTTAAATAACCGCAAGAGCAATTTCATCAGCCCTGCAATTCGAGAAGCCACTGACAGGCGCTGCATGATTCAAATTGAACTTGCTCTCATCATTTTAATAAAGCGCTTCAGTCTTCAACCCCAGCGGGCACACACGCGCATAAGCACACATTGGCGCATAGACTACACAAACAACTTACGCTAAAGGAACACACAATATCAACACAACATTTATAAACCCAACAGAGTGTTGCTCCTGTTTTGGAAATGTGTTTAAATCCTCTTAATAAGTAATCTGGGATTTCATTTTATTAGATTTTTTTTTATACTCCCAAAGTGTGAGTAGTAAGTAAATTGATGAGACAGAAACCTCAAGTTCATTTAATTTATATAAGTAAGTATGTCAGTCAATGCACTAGCTCACCGTCTTGAGACTTGCTTGAAATCGACTGATTCACCTTTCGGTTTACCAGTTTAACAAGTGTGACCTTTGATCTAAAGTTCCCCAATGGCCCTGCAATGAATGATCACATTGGAACTGAATGACATTATTGTTATTATTCAGCTTGTTTTTTTCATAGGAACTAACAAGACGTTATATATTAAATTGATTTTAAAATACAAACACTCTCATTACAGTAAAATAAATATCTTTCAGGATATGATAGACACCCCGGTATATAAACCGGGGTGTGGCCCCTTTCGCCAAATGTTCTTATGAAGAAGTCATTGTCAAACGAATCATGCTGTTTGCTGCATTTGAAGCAAACCGAGCCTACAACAGAAACCAGTGGACAAGTAATCAAAGGCACGTGATGAGAGATTTCATGGGTGGTTATCTCAAGGTCCTTGCTGCACACTTTTGTGTGAGATTGTGAGCAAGTGGCGGTGCCAAGCGCCAAGGGCTGCTGCAGAGATTGCTCTCCTTTAAAAAGCATCCTGGCACCGAGCCCCCGATCCAAGCCAAGGCCCGACTCCGTGAGCATTCATTATTGCGTCAATTAGAACAAACATCTCAACCTCCCCCAGCTCTCATGCTTTTAGCACAATTTGGCAAGGCTGCATCCAGCCGGTAAGATGAGACATGCCCAAATTTGATGTCGTTATTCATTTCACTATCTAGACTTTTTTCCAAAGTTCTCCCAGGGCTATTGCATGAAAAGCTTTTAAATGTGCGTAGGGAGAAACTGGCAGCAGTATCAACAAAAAGTGGAGGAGGTTGCTAATCTGTGCTCTTCTTAAGCAAAGTGTTTGAGTTGATGCCTGACAAATGTCTAAAAAAAAAATACACAAATGTATAAAAAATACACAATATTGCACAAGCGTAGCATTCATGCATGGCATGGGCAATACAATACTTTGCTGATACCAAGCCACATAACTTGTTCCACTAATTTAAAAGGGTCCAGAAAGTCTTTGTTCTAATCTGAAGGACATATCTACTCACTAATTTTATTCAGAGTAGGCTCTAGAATGCCATTATCTTATTGATGAAGCACACAAAAGGAATCGATACAGGCGAGCTGATAGTAAATATTCCACAAAACCGTGTGAAAAGAGGCTGCCAGTTTACAGGAATCAAAGTCAAGTGATTTATTGGACTGGAGACTCGGACAAAGATACACGGAAACACTGCGGGAGGCGTGTCAGCGCACTTATGAGGTGTGTCAGACACGGTTCAGGACACGTCTAATTAAAGATATATTTTAAATCTAATCTACAAATTGTAAGGTTGCCCTTATAAATCAATCAGTACATCGACAAAGAGATACTAAGACGTTTTCCTTGTTCAGTGCACGAAAAGAGATAAGAAATGAGGGCCCTTTAATTCCAAAGGGATTTTTAGGAAGGGGAAAATTGTTTCGATTCGAATAGAGTATCTTTAAAGGCATTCTTTTGTGATGGCAGTTCTGGAAGTTTTCACATCTTGCATGAATTCACAAAAGATACCTTATTCTGTTCTTAATTCCTCCACAAATCTACAGTACTCCCTAATGACTGAAAAATGTAATTTTAGATATGGAAGAACTTTTGTATGATTTATTACAGGGAAAATTTGACGTACAATGCAGAAACTGAAATTACTAACCAGTACTAGCTGGTAGCAGGGTGTGGATTAGTCCCAGGGCATTCAGTGGTGCCTTACCTTACATAATCCATTTCCTAATACCGATTATAACTTTTGTGACTTCTGTTATGAGTTTATATGTGAACTGCTTAATTAGCTTCCTAATTACACTAGCCACAACTAGATACATAGATAGCCAGCAAAGACGACCAAAATAAGTTTGGCATTGTTTCATTGTGGTTCAGATTGACCTTTTTGTCTAGTTTAGCAGCTCAGTCACTTCTTCTACTGCTGCAACTACCAAACAGGCTCTAAGCATTTTGCATAGCAGGGTGCAAAATCTTATAAGTCGGAATGAAGAGCGGAGACATGTTTTGAAGAGGAAAGCTTTGAATCTCCCACCAGATACACAGCAGGGTATGCATAAAAAGATGCCACTTGTGTTTTTTTTAAAGACACATAAACTCAAGAGGTGCATTTTTCATCCTATGTTTGGTTCAAAGAAGTTCATGAATGACAAAGAGGAAGCCGCAGTGTGATGGATTTGCACACACTCTTCAGGTTAAACAACAAAAAACGAAAGAACAGAGAGTAACGACTGAAACTAAACATTATTGCCACCATTATTGACCAAAACAACAACAGAGTCTCTTGTCATATTAGTGTTCACATTTGTTGTATAGAACAAAGTTTAATATGGCTGCCTTTCCACTTTCATTTTTAGTGCTTGAGTTGTCAACTGGGCTCGGACGTGATGATTTTCATCAGCTCCTTTTTTTAACATCACTTTCAACCTAAGTAGGCCAACAGAGTTGACACTTGGAGTAGAGGAGCCCAACATCACATAAGCAAAATTCAGATGATTGGTAAAATGATATGCTACACTAAAGCAACTATCATCAGTCTGTCATGTCTGCGTCCTTTGGTGTGTAGTGGCACCCTTGGGCCATGTGGACTTTCCAACAGCGACTGTAGATGACTGACAGGCACCAGGGATGGTGACAACAAAAGAGAGCGTACAAGTCAACAGCTTTAAGTTGATGTCTTTAGAAGTCAACTCACACCACTGCTGTGAATCTAAGACTTTCATGGGAAGCAAGGAGTTTTTGGACAGTGAGTTGGAGTTTGGAAAACTACTTTCTACTTGTTTCAGTTCTGTGATTTTTTTTTTTTCACAGAATCATACAAGTTCCATTCAGTCAACTCATCTTTTTGCATATTTTTACGTATTGTACAGTGGTTCCTTGACATACAGGTGTAATTTCCCAAACCCTACACCTCTGAACTGTGGGCCAACATGTCGCCCTAATCATCGATACATAACCCCCAAAGTGCTCATCCTCTGCTTGTTTCGCTTGACAAACAATAGAGGGAGCAGTAACAGTAGAGTGCTGGTTGTGTTTGTTGGAAATTAAGCTAATTGGTTCATTTGCTGCTTGGATGCAGCACAATGATGTTCTTCCTCTTCAAATTTACAAGTAAAGCAGCCAGTAATGCCAAGCAATTAGAAAAGCCTGCCACCACACAACATGGACTGACTGGAGTGATTGCTAATGTGGATTAGGCTAAATTATCTAGCCAGTGGAAAGAAACGGACGGGGCAGCACTGAAATGTACTGTAATACCAGCACCAAGGACAATGTCCTAAATGCCACACTTGAGCAGCTATGAGGGATTTGTCTTTGAATAAAATTCAAATACTCAATCCTCCAAGTGCCATCTGATGAAAAGTCAATGTCAGTAAAAGCAATATCAAGTGCATCTTCCTTCTTATTCCACGATGGACACACTAAAAAATATTAGCACTTAAACAAGGATCCAGAACGTTGACGGGGAAGAAATGTCCCTCTTTTCCTGCCTCTTAAAAGCACGGCGTTTCTTTGAACGCATAATGACAATTATCTATCTATCTATCTATCTCTCTCTCTCTCTCTCTCTCTCTCTCTCTCTCTCTCTCTCTCTCTCTCTCTCTCTCTCTCTCTCTCTCTCTCTCTCTCTCTCTCTCTCTCTCTCTCTCTCTCTCTCTCTCTCTCTCTCTCTCTCTCTCTCTCTCTATCTCTCTCTATCTCTCTCTATCTCTCTCTCTCTCTCTCTCTCTCTCTCTATCTCTCTATCTCTCTATCTATCTATCTTGGATTGTTTACCATTTATATTGTCTGTTTACAAATATTCAAGTAAAGTTGCATTTAATTTCAAGGGTTAATTGTGAATATGTCTTCTTCCCTATCCAAGGCAAAAGGAACTGAAGTTGGTTTATGCATGTTCAAGGTAAAATAAAAATGTGTTTCGTACTTTGAGAAATGTTAACACAAAATTGATTTTCCTCTCTTCTTGTGCTTTATATTTTCGTTCAGTGTGAGTCAAACATTTTACTGCCAACATTGGTTGGCTTCACTTTTTGATTTACTTCACGAGAGCAGGCATAAAAGTAAATATGGTCAGCTGTGATACACTCAGCTTTAAAGTCCTCTATGCCAGGTTAGACAAGTGTGATGCTCAAGCCAACAACAGAGCGGAGCCGAAACATTTCCACACAAAGCACAGAGTGGAGCCTGAAGAGCCACATTCTCATTTTTGTGTAGTCGCAGCCTGCTGGTCCGTAGTTACATAGCCATTTGGGCCAGTGGCTGGGAGAAGCGCAGTGTGAATGATAACAGCCAGGACAAATTACATGACGAAAGAGCAGGCCTCTCTCCCCCACTCAGCCATGGTGGCATCACAGGGGTGGAAAATGACAATTCCTTGAAAAGGTCATACATGACGCCTGCTCTGTGATATGAGCTTACAGGCAATCTGACAATCTTAATTCAAATCATGACATTCGGCACCAAAAAGTGGGATGTTTTCATCCTGCCGTGTCGGAACAGAAGTCTGACCTTTTCCATGTAGGAGTTTTAACAAATGCTAATCATCTCTTTATTAATAGGTCTCACAGGTCAGACCTCCCGTAATGTGTGCACCTCACACAGACTCTTAAAATGTTGCTCGTGTTACTCTAATATTTCCTACCAAATTAGCACATTAAAATGTATAGTAAATTAGTCATGATACCATCGGGATTTTATTTCATTCTTATTTTTCAAAACATGTAATTAATTATTTTGTATATCTTTTATTTTTATATTGTGTTTCTTTTTTTTTGGGGGGGGGGGGTGTAAGAAACCCTTAAATCAACCTTGAAATCAATTTCATGCTTCAACCAACCACCAACTCATACCTGTCGTCCCACACACAAGATACCACAGGAAATAAAATGTCTTTCAACAACTCTGCAGCAAAATGAATGCCATTTATTTCAATGATTGAATGATGTTTCTACCTGCTGGTTTACCCATGCTGAATATCGTCTATGTGCAGGAATGGAAATTGGATGACATCTATTCCTCTTTAGTATTTGGGCATTTCATTTCTAACGCCTTGAGCAGAAGTTAATTGAGCCTTAGCTTGAATGGTCCCCTGTGCAGCCGCATATATTGCACATACCAGGAACCGCCAGGACCTGGGTTTTTCTCTTGCTGTAAAATGTCTGCGTTGCCATTTTAGTAAAACAGGACAGGATTGAGTTTCTGCTCTAAGTCGCCAATATAACAGAATATAGATGCAAATCTTTTGCAATGAGAGTTGGAATCGAGCATGAAATTTGCTTTGCTCTCTGCAAGTTGTCTGGAAGCTGTATTTTGGTCCCAAAGTCGACTCAAACGCCATCGGCATAAAGTTGAAATCTTTTATTGGCCTTTCTTCAAAGGTTGATAACTGAAATGCCTGATTCCTTCCTACCTTGAGCAAAAAAAGCAAAAGCATATTAACTTCAGTTGACTTCCCACTTTCTATTGAATGTGCTTAGTGTCACATTTTGATGGTAAGCGGTCTCATTTCATCATTTCATCTACGTCTCCGTCTGTCTCTCCATCATCTTTCACAGGCTTAAAGGTTAAGATGCTCATGTATCCAGATCTACAAGAAAAGCTGTCAGCTTCAAAATATTCAACAAAACAGCCACTTTCATTGGGCTCTGATCTGTGCTTCCTTTGCAAAAACCATCCCGGGTTCTCAATAAAATCCAAACAGGAGGCGACACCGACGGGCCGCTATGTGGACCGACGCAGATATGGCCGCTAAGCCTTCCTCACAGTTGGCTGCTCAGATTAATAGGCAAGATAGACATAGCGTATGTGTTTACTCATCACTCTGATTGCACCTGCCGGCTACAAAGCCTTTATTTGAACTGGTCAAGATTATAGGCGACGGGATGAGATGTTTTAGAAATTAAGATAGGCGGTAAGGCGTGTGGTGACAATGTAATGATGTCATAGCTCACATCAGCCCACCTCCATTTTGTGTGTATTTGGGGGATTTTACATTTATTTTACTCCTCAGTCAGCTTCCAAATATGACAAGCTACCAATGACTGACTTAATTGATGGGTGCCTTGGCATATACTGTACATGTTTATTCCATATGAGCAAAAATCACCTCCTTTTGATATTTAAAAAAATAATTACAGCATAATGGATGACTCCACATTGTCCTCTCATCCCACCAGCCTCGGACAAAATGGGCTAATATAAGAAATGCCAGCGGTGCTGTGTCAGTAGCTGAAAGTTCAGCTTTGCTGCTCTTCAGGATGTGATCCGATGCCACGCATATCTTCTGGTTCTTTGTAGCGTCTCTTTTGCCGAGGTTAATGAGCTTGACTTGGAGTATCTTTGCGCAGCGCTACCTTGCACCCTCATTCTCTTTAAGCGTGCGGCGCCGGTCCTATCGTTGCTATGGCTGAAAACAGCAATTCCATTCAGTCCGTGCAGTCAGGGGAAAAGTTATCAAGTAGCAGAGTGGTCAGTGTTCAGCAAAGGTCATACTCTTGCCAATTAGCTGCGTCCACCAGGTTTGTCAGCATTCAAGGGATTAATTGTCCTCATTTTGCTTCACTCATGGTCTTTGGCAGACTAATCCATGACCGCTTTCTCCCTCAAAATGAGACCTCGGAGAAACATTTGCAAGACAGCGCTTGTATTTTGTAACAATCCTATTACTTTCATGGTGATTTGAATCTGTAGCTTCATATATTTTTAATTGAACATGGTTGTCGCATTAACAGCTGGATATGCAGCCAGCCTTTTCTCACATTCTCAACCCAGCCTTAAGTGAGAAAGCCTAAAATTAAAAGGCCCATAGAAATCAATAAAAGAGGGAGCACGTATCGTCTCCTAATGCATCCCTCACGACATGCGCTGCTTGCTCTTGTGTCTAAAAGCACTTAATGTGCAATAAGAATCAGTCCACCTCAGATGTTGCCAAACATTAGAGATAGCTTGCCTGAAGAAGCTTGAAAGTTTGCTCTTTGTGAAAAAAAAAGTGCACCATTAAGCAAAAGTATTTTATCCCGTTGTTTGTTCGATTATATTATGTGAGCCAACTACAGGACATGTGCAGGATATGTTTTATAAATATACAACATCCAGCCAGGCGTATTCTGTAGCGCTTGCCAGTTAATCGCTGCCACAATACAAATATACATGAAGGGTAGTGTTGACAAAAATAGGTCTTTTATATCATATATGTAAAATCTGTCTGCATGAATGTTTTTCAAATGAACTGTTGGAAAATCAGTCTCGGCCACGCCCTTTTAAGGCTCGCATCGTGGTATAGTTGTTGCAACGTTTTGACGCAATCATACGTTATACTTTTATATTACACTTTATAATTATGTTTCATCATTATTATTTTCATTCATTAAAGTGTTTAATCTGTTTGTATAGCAGGCTGTAGTGGCTTTCATTATGAGTCAAGGTGCCTCTATGCATCCAGCCGCGACTCCCTTTAATGGCTATGCAATGTTCCAAGCTTTGGAAATTCCTTGGATTTTGCGAACCTCTTTCATCCTAAAAAAGATCTTTGTTGAAAATGGACGCAAATTACCACATGCAGACAGCCTCCAAAATCTTTCACGGTGTAGAGTGGTGCCTATCCTTTCGCCCATCTAATGGCATTCTAACCATATCAAAAACACATTTGAGCAAAAAACAGAAGGGCTTATTTGTGAGACTCAGATGTTAAGCTGTCTGACATGGACAGAAATGGAAATTTGAGCTGTCCACTCTTTGTAGGTCGCTCCCCCAAAACAATTTTATACCCTATTTTGTCCTGCTTGAAGATTGTTTTCTTCCTCTTGAAAATGCTGTTGCTGTGTAAGTATGTATCCTTCCTTTTGCTGCAATTGGAGGCTTTATCCTACGCGTGAATGTACGAGCTACATGGTGAATCTCTAGTGCCAGCGAGCGAGCCTACGGAGGACTGCATGAAAAGAACTCGTTAAAAGTAAAACTCATACACAGGGGTTTGCAGCGTGTGTCGAGCCGAGATCATTTGTGAGTGGCCCGACATCATGCTTCTAATTGCCCCCGCTAACTCTCTCGTGCAGACACCTGTCCGCAAACACAGAGGCACATACCATTTCCCCCGTCAGACAGTGAGCGTCAAAACTAAAAAATGGATGAGATCTTTGTTCCTCAAATGGCTGTAGGTTTCTTAAGTGCTGTCAGAGTAGCGATGGGGCCAACATGCATTATGGAAGATGGTGGCTCGCTAAGCGTGTGGCTCCCTGCCTCTCCCTGGTACCAAAAAAAAAAAAAAATCTAATGGAGTTGATGTCTGGTCACTTCAGTGGCATCTCATATTCTTTAACATATAAAGTTGGAAGTTAATTAATCTCTGAGGTATACGGAAAGCTTAAGGCTTCACATTTCTGTCTGGGAGAGCTAATTCCTTCCATCTCGGGTGTTCAAGAGCATAAATGGGAGTTTACCGGCTTAGCGCCCAACATAGGATCTTAAAACGGAACTGCTTGTTCTCCAAAGATTGCAGCGCTGTCCTCCTTGCAAGGCATTGGGAGAGATGAGCTAACAAGCCCTAATTGTCTGCTTATGTGACTGCAGTACTAAAAATGGAACCCGTTGCACGATAAAAAGTCTTCTCTCTTAATGATATGTAAATCAGGATGTGCGCTATCCACTTAAATCCACATTGCTTGCATGCCTTTCCAATTACTCCTATGCTAAACTTCCTTCCAGGATATACTTCCTTCAGTGGTAGATATTCATCTGTGTAGCACGTAGTACATTCTGAGAAGACACTCATCTTAAATGTATTGTTGCAACAGATTAGATGGCAAAGATCTCTGACATCTCATTATCGATATCATACTGAGGGGGTTTCTGTGGCCTAAATTGTGCCACAATGACAAATGAACAATGCGATTTGTCGACTTGCAACAAATATATGGAATAATAACGTAATGTCATGCTGCTTTCGCTTAGATCTCGAACCCATCGTGATAAGACCAAGGTCATCTTTTAGTTAGAAGTGTCTGCATAAGTAATGAGTGTTCCCTGTAGACTCAGCAGAATGGGTTAATAGTCACTGGCCTGAGTTTTAAGTTCGGAGAAGTGGAAGTCAGAATTTTTTGTTACAAGCTTTAACATCAGAATAAGGAAGCCTGTTCATGTGGCACAGTCATCCGTTCCTTTCCTCTAATCAGTTTCAAGTCAAGCTTTTACACACGAGAAATTCAAATAAGTCAGCAGTGAGGACTGAATTCAGAGTTGACTACAGTAGTTAAGTGAATTTCTCCAAGTGCCATTTTAGGTGGGAGCGAGGAGCCGAATCACCCGCAGTTTGTGTCAGTCACGCGTGACAAATTATTAAGGTGGAATTGACATGAAATGTAGGACGTAGTCACCCTCTACCTTTTCTCCAACCATTCGTAGTATGAACGGGGTACTTGACAGGGTGCGCCATCAGCGAGCATCAGCTCAAGCAGGCCAGCTCTCCTCTCTCCTCCCCCGCAGATGCACCTTGGGCCCACAGTGGTCTCCTTCTCTTCTTTGTTCCATGCATCTGCTCAGCGTCACATGACAAAATTGATTAGCCTCACCCGGGCTCTTAATAAGACAACGGGAGAGGAGGACAGACAAACACAACAGATCAGTCGCGTGTAATCACTTCATACACATGCCCGATGCTGCCTTGACCAGGACTTGTCCATATTGTGAGTTAAGGGTATTGTCGTTAGTCCTAATGAGGTCTGGAACATCTTCCTTACTGCATGAGAGGAGAGCCAGATCCTGTCTCCTGTATCTTGGCCTCAAGATCACTATGTTCCAACCAAGAGTGATCATGCAACTCTTTTTTTCCAATATCGTGCTCTGCAATATGTCAAATTTTAATAATGAGATAGTGAGTTCATACAACATGGAATGTAACGTAGTACTCAGCACAGACTGAAACAATCGTCAGCAAGTCCGTCTGACTTGATAACAATGAAGGCCATACTCCAGTGCTAAAGGTGTAACTGCTGAATGGCTCTACTTGGCCCCAATTTAAATGGACTGTAACAGCAAACAGGTATTACAGTCGTCTCTTGCTATATCACGATTCAGTTTTTGTGGTCTCACTGCATAGCGGAATTGTTTTTGTTATTGACGTTTATCATTCTAATATCAGAGATTAGGACTTTAAAAATTAAAACTTCAGTTTCAAGATGCACTTTTCAAGAAAAATTGGACATTACTTGTAACCTGTAGTCTCAGTAATTTGAAGGTAGTTTATCGTCCTGTAAGAACCAAGTGGTGTTTTTCTGTAAACAAGAGCATAGCAATTGTGTGTTGCTGTCAAATTAAAGGGCAAAGTCTGTGCAATGCCACTACAAATATTCAGAGGCAGCTTCATAACAGGCTAGCAAATTGTACCTCTCCCTGCATTCGTATTCCGTTCCGTTCTAGAAGTTTGTTGACATGGATTTTAATCTGTAACAAAAAAAATTGGAAAAATGACCACAAAAACAAGCAATTTATAGTGTAGTTGTTTGATTGCTAACTGGCCAACTGACAACTTTCCACAAATGAAACCAGTACCTCTGTGATTCATTAATTTGAAATAAATCACTCTGTTGTCCAAACATGTGCCTTTTAGAGCAGAGTTCAGGAGAAACAAACATGCATGTGGTGTTCTCTGCGCTTGGGGCGAGATGGGTGTGAGCGCGAGTGGGTGGGCCGCTCTCTTTAGGGCCGCGTTCCTGCAGGGTGAACTTCAGCGTCTCTTCCCCTTCTGCATCCTGGCGGATGCTCCTCACTCTGATGTGTGTGTGTCCCAGCCCACCTGTTCAGGCCTCATTACTGTCAGGTCTGTGTTAATAAATATCCAGGTGTAGAGCGCTCCTCTGTGCCTGTACTTCATCACCAAGGAGCACCAGTCTACAGGGTGCCCCCTCCTCTCTTGCAGCAATGCTGACAGGAACCATGATTACACTGTAAGCACTGTAGTTATTCACCTTCTGCCCAAACTACGACACCGCACTCCATCTTACACCCCACCATGCGGCACACACACACATACAGTGTGTGCACATCCATGCGGTGATGCACACTGACAAACAAACAGATATTTGTGCTTTCGTTCCCATTATTTTTACCTTCAGTTCATTCCCAGGCAACACGAGTGCATCCTTTTCATTTGCGCTGTAAGGAATATCCTGCCAGCAATGTGGACAATTTATGTCATCTGGGAAAGTTGCAAAAAATCAACAGAGCTAAAGGATGAAAATGTTGCCAACAACTTTCTCCTTTTGTCCTCCACTTCTTTCACTGCATGGTTCCCTTTTGAAGGATAGTATAATCAATGTAAAAAAAGAAAATCCACCACATTGGTATTTGAGGAGGAGGAGATAGCAAAAGTCCCAAAATGTTCTTAAAACATCGATTGAAGACATAGATGACAAAGATGACATAAATGTAGATGATATCAAAATATAAATTTACAATAGGCAGTAAGATAGCAGAATCACACTGCAACCTCACTAAAAACGAGAAAATATTTGGAATGCATGCTTATGTGACATGATAATTATTGTTTCATTTGACGAGCAATTTATTTACTGATGCTATCACTGAATTATGTGATTCCACTTGCTATGCACCTCATTAAGTCAAATAAGGTACCCTAAATATTTAACAGCACTATAAACCACTGGGAAATTAAAAGCCAGTGATACACTTGATAAATTAACGCAAGAGAGACAATGCAGGTGGTCAAAAGAGTTTTGTGCTATCAATTCATGTGACTAATTATTTGTTTTTATCTACTTATTAACCTAAATAAGAAAGGAAAATGATTGCCGGAAAAGTACGCCGACTGGGGTCAAAAACTGTGTTTCAAATCCAAATTCCAAACAGACCTTTCTGTAAGACCTTCATACACTCCTAGTATGTTTATTTCTTAACATAACTGAATGAAGACCAACAAAACTGTCCGATGTAAAATCAAGTGTTAAGTTCGGTCGGTTATGGTTTTTTGGACTTGGGAATCCTTTGTGTACGTATTTGCATTGTAGTTTATAAATGGGATCAAAGTGAATGGGTCAGAAGGGCCAGCGTGAGGGTCCTCATCTCGACAGCCCAGGAATGACAGAAGCACTTGACTCTGGAGCAGCAATCAGATGCTGAGGGCTTTAATGCACCGCCTTGGGTCTGAGCCACAGCAATTGGGCTTGATAGACCAGTGAGAGGTCTTCATTGGCCAGGGATTTGTGGACAAGGGTGAAGCATGTTGACACCAAACGGAGGGGATCTTACAGAGCGGATGGTGCATTTCTATATGTTGGACGCACGCCTTTTTCACCTCTTTGACTAGCTCCTTGTCACTCACTGATTTTAATGCCTCAAGTGTCCAAGAGGCGAGCTATGACAGGTCTATACCTGAGATCAATTTTCGTGCTCACACCATTTTTATATTTAGACCAATTACACAAGTGCCATCCAAGGGTTCTTTAACCGTTACTGAAACCATGGCACCAGGTCCAAGATCCTAAACCTGAAAGGTAACCCTAGCCCTGACACCATTCCTCTAGTCTAGATATAATGGTCAAGTGTCAAAATCCACTAGGCTTCATATTGTACGGTATTTGAGATTAACCCTAACCATTATCCATAAAGCAACCCCACCCATAGCACGTAAACATAATCTCCAGTCTGAACCATAGATCCTAACCCTAAATCTGATCATTTAAAACAACAACAAATATTCCCATGCATTAGCCTTTATTATGGATATAAGGTTAACCCTATGTCCACAATCTAACGCCCAATTTCTATGAATTGCAAAAGTCCTGTCCTGTTCCAATAAGATTACAATTGAGTGAGAGCCCATTGTCCAGTGTTAATGTGAGTGCAGGAGTCAACGCTAAATGCATGCCATGACAGATGCAGGGTGAAGAGCACTCATTAGCATTATGGCGATTTGTTGATGTGAGCCAGGTGCAAGGCCGATTCGACTGACTGTGGCTGTGCTGTTTGACACCGCACCGCTTTGATTAGCGCCTCCATGAAAATGTATGCCCCATGCTCAAAGAAAAGTGGGGGAGGAACTACCTGTCAGGGAATTCACAAACAAGGCTATACTCGGAGCACAGGGAACTGTATATTTTAAAGTGTAATATCCCTCGCCATTTCCTTTCATTTCATTGCAGGGGCGGTCCCTGCTGATACCCAACCGCACCCTTGAAAAACACACCCAAATGCTGAGGATTTACACTGCAACCCTGCCAACAAATAAGTGAGAGAACCTGTGCTCCATCCACACAACAAAGACTCACTGACAGCTGCTGTGAATACCAAAATTACTTGGAGGGGAAAGAAGTATATAAATTAATCAGTGCAGGTAAATAAATAAATAATGCATATGAGGAGCTAATTAAACGTGTTTATTCCCGTTATCATATGCTGCCCTCATTTCCACCACTTGAAGCCATAAATCATTAAGCGGCTGCTAAATTGGTCTCTGGGGCCAACCCAATGGCAGGGGGCGGTCAAATCTTGTCTGGCAGAAGGCAGGTGTGCGGCGGACGGACGGATGGCCTCTGCTCTCGTGGTCCTTGGACAGTGGCGTCTGACTGAGGGGAAGCAGGCGTCACGCTGGGAGGTGAGTGGCCGGAGGAGAGCTGGTAGCAGAGAGGCTGACAGCGCCGCCCGTCACAGGGCCAGACCCGCTTTGATTAATGAGGGCATTTGAAAGACAATTAGCGGGAGCAGATTTGCCTTCAACTACCTTATCAATCAGAACCTGTTTAATTCAACGTGTGGCGCCCTCTGCACCAAAATGAGATTGTGAGCACTGCGTACTATGGCAGGAACAGCCTGCACGTCCACAGGAGGTACAGTAGGGTTGCACATAGAACGAGTTGCTGTTGTTTTTTTTCATATTAGAACGTTTCTTGGTAAACTTGGAGCACACCTCATAAATCGCATGAGTGAGACATCCTTTATGCAAATGTGTACGGCTGTTTCCATCGATCTCTACGCTTTTGTCCTTAGTTGCCAAGATGTACAAAACTTTTTGAAATGCTTCAGGGGGGTGAAGATAGTTTTTAAAAAATATGGAACAACACATGATTCAGGCAGGAGGCGTCTGGCATGGATATCAATACGAAAAACTTTGTTAACTCCTGCAATGGTATCTACTCTAGCTGTTGTCCATCTATGGCCTTGGCACATTTAGTTCCCAAGACGATGAAGCATGCAAGCTAACCTTCCAGCGTTTGCTCCGCAGATTTTTTATCACTTTATTTTGCAACACCATATGCAATAACCGACCCAGATTCTAGCCTCGGCTACAATGCAATGTGAGATTCCTGCTAAGCCAAGAAAACTCTGCAGAACAAAACCGCAGTAATGAGTCTGCTTGATACCTTTGCAAGCAATATCTGTCGTTACATTGTTTTGGGCAATGTATGGTGTAGATAAGCACCATATAAGTATTCTGCAATAGGACAGATTTTATATTTTTTTCCAGGAAATATGATGTTGTTAATTGTTAAAAATAATTAGAATTAAAAAATTACATGAACAAAGAGGAAATCCTTAAATGCTGCATCATTAAATGACATTCATGTCACTATTATTTGAACTGAACATATATGTCTGTGCCATTTGATCTTGTTCTAGCCTGCAACCTTCATGGCTATTACACTTGTCAATCATTAGAAGTCAAATTGTTTGAACTACAAGAGAACCAGAGGTTGAAAGTTTTCATGAAGCTGTAAACACGCAGGTGAGGAAGAGTCTCTATTGATTCTGCTGCCTGTAAATAAAATGGAAGCACTGGACAAAAAGCAACAAACAACTATAGCAGAGTGAGCATGGGGAAACAAAAAAAATCAATAGGGTCCCTTCACTGGTGGGTCTTCTCCGGTCAGACAATTCTCTCTGGGTTTTTCTGCAGCGAGTCAGGACAAAGAAAGCAAACAGTCAACAAGCTCTTGATTTACACAATATTTCTGTTGGTGGTTTCTATAGGCAATGTGCTCGGCGTAGTTAACCAGCACAGCCACCTGAGAAAAAAATAAGATAAATGCTTGCGCTCCCTTTTTTTTCAAGAAAGTGTTTCTAATTCTCATTAACTTCAGCCTTGAACACATTAACTGTCAAAAGTACATATCTGAAAGAAAATTGGTCATTACAAAACAGTATACAGTAGAGTTCCCTTACACACGACATATCCAGCTTGATGCCGAAACCATTTGCCGTATTCTGATATGAAAAGAGAAATTTACGGTCCAAGGTATGGTTATAAGTACTAGCGCTGATTGACCAAAAAAATATTAATTGTGGGAGGAAATTCTGTTGTTTCCACAGAGCAGTGCTGCCTGTTTAAGTACACATTTGATTGTATTTCTTTTGAAAAGGCTCCCAAACAGAGCATGACTAACTGTTTTTATTAGAAGCACAGTGACACACTAAACAAATAATGTAGGGATTTGTTAAGGGGTGAATTTAGGTATGCACATTGTCAATCGACTTGCAAAGTAAATGCTCACATCCATTCATTTCCTCTAAGTTACTTATACATGGTCTGGACGTTTTCTAGCGACAAATGACAATATTTTAAAAAGAATATGCACTTAAGCAGAGAGTAAAAAGTCACTGGGATAAAGCAATGTTTTAATAAAGTTTTGACTCCCAACACTTTAGTGGGTCATCAAACGACTCGGTCAAACCACTCGGCCGGCGAAATATTACTGAGACTTGTTCCTGGTTTGATTATGAGTGTGATGAGCATTGTGCTGGGTATGTGTGAATTTTATTTTATGATATTATTTCTTCCTGGTCTTAAAAAAGACAAATGTCAAAAAAGTGAAAGATGGCATAGCCCACTGAGACAATGTGAATATACAGCAGTATCATGACTAATTCCGGGTTCATTGTATTGTTCAAGGACAGGAACTCCAATAAGTGTGGCCTTCAGTCCCAAATTCTATTTCCTTTAACTGCAGATTCAAAATAAAGACAGCAGCAGAAACATTAAATGCCTCATTCAAGCATGGACCTAAATGACTGTAAATAACATCATAATGAGGACATATTAAGCACCCACCTCTGATGGTTGATGTTGAGTTTTTCTGTGGAAAGCCATTTGAAAGTTCAACGAGTCTGCCTGACTCCCTTCCTTGTTCCACCTTAGTGGGCAAAAAGGAATGCTGCTTTTCGCCGTCCATTTCCCATTAGCTGTTTTATTTCACGGGAAATTTGCTTCCTGCTTGCTGTAATAGGTATGTAGGCACCTCTTGATGTGGACATTAGGAGTTTTGATACAATGTTTTATGCAGGAGAGAATATGCATGTATTACCTTTTTAGTAGGACTTCACAGTAACACATTATGTGACTATTTAGTAGCTCAATCATTTAGATGAAATGTATTTTTTTACACAGTTGCTAATGATGTGGATGTTTGCTCAGCAACAGCAAAGAAACTGACCCAAAAAACCCCAGCGAGCATGAGCACATCTTGAAAACAAAAAAGAGCAATCAAGTCTTGTCAATTTTAAGGCAGGTCTTGACACCTCATACATTGTTCACAGCGGTACTTTGAGGTATGAATTACCCGACTCACTATACACTTATTTTTATTTTATTTCATTTTTTACTTCAGCCTTTTGATATTTTTTGTTGAATTAATTGCCACAATGCAACGTGTATATTGCCATCACGTCCACATGACCTGGAAACACTAGCCATTGCAATTTGTAATCTTGCAAACCCAAGTAAATTGTATTATCTAAATTGGATGATCGGCGTTGCCATGGCAATCATAAATGTATTCTGTTCTCGGTGCTCTCATCTCAAGCCAATGTAGAATCCAAATGTTCTCAATAAGGTAAGATTGTGTTTCAAAAGGACACATAATTGTGAGTAAACAGAGCAAATGGCAACCAAAAAAACAACAGAAAAAGGAAGCTCGAACCTTGTAACTCCAACTGTGTCCTATTTTAATTCATGAAATTTCTCCGTTTGCTTCCAGAAAATTGCCCATCAATTGCATGTTTGCAATTCAGGACATGAAGTATTGAATGGTGAAATTGCAGTAAGTCTTTCTCAAGCAGACACCAGAACCGGTTGGCATAATAACATTCATTTTCAAACAGGAGAACATTCTAATGGGCAATTAAGATGATCAAGCCTGCCAAGATACACGTGCAGAGCAGAGAGCAGGTGGCAGTGATTGTGTGTCCTTCGCCCCTGCCTCCTTCCGGTGCTGGCCCGGTCTCAATCTTCTGCATGCACATAAGTAGCGGTGA
This sequence comes from Syngnathus leptorhynchus, assembly GCF_054491065.1. Lineage (NCBI taxonomy): Eukaryota > Metazoa > Chordata > Actinopteri > Syngnathiformes > Syngnathidae > Syngnathus > Syngnathus leptorhynchus. Next base: position 10,737,358 of record NC_141197.1, read on the forward strand.
AGGAAAGTCAGAGGGGGGAAAAGCGGCTCCAAAAGCACAATATAATTGAACTTTCCACATTATTTCTCACTAATATGTGCTGCCACTTGGTCTCATTAGTGGAATGATGTGCTCTGCCATTCTGGAATGAACTCTTTGCCCGAGTAATTAAGGCTCCTAAAGTTTCTAGTCCTTTGTTTAAAGAATTCGTCCTTGTGCTCTCCATGCCCCATCAGCTGCCTAATTAGCAGGGTCTTTGTGTGATTAAAAATTCTCACAGAGATTCCGTTGGATATTTTCCTCTGTTAATGAGTGTTTGTGGACAGCTGGGAACGAAGTGAGGATCCCTCCCCGTTGGACCTTCTGTGCTTTGGGTGGACCTCTGTCAGGGCCCAGGAGTGAGAGCTGTCATTTATGTAATGGGGATGGAAATTGGTCAAAACCTAGCAAGGCCTCTGCAGGGATGGAAGCTCTGAAATATGAATGAGGATGAATATTCATAATGAAGAAAGTGCTGAGTGTTAATATACGTACATGTCTGTCCAGCACTAAGAGCTGCTTGTGCAACATATGTCCATAAATGCTCATGGCTGGACTGGTTATCCTTTCATTCCTAATGCTGGGGTCGCCCACTCCAATGAGATAAAGCATATTGAAGTCATTCCTTTTGTTCAATTTCTCCCATTTGTAGCAAATGTCTGTAAGCCTGCCATACACCCAGCGATGCGGTCGAACCTGAGTGTGCAGCATGCAGGGTTCTGCAGCAAGGTTGCAACTCACTGTCCGTTGGAAACTGGATTTAATGTGATTCCAAGTGTGAACAGCAAATGAATGTTTTTGCAACTTTGCAGATGTAACGGCTAATCAAAAATGCTTTACCAACAGACATGTTTCATGGTACAAGCAAGATATAGCCAATTTCTGCAAAGCCATGATTGCATGATTGCGCTATGGTTGCGCGTTCGGCGGTGCGCTGCAGTTGCGCGATCGGACAAAATTAAGCTCCCGGCACACAGAGCTCTTCTTCAATTTTGGAAAGTACATCAGGACTTTATTTATGTTTCTAAATTTCAGCTACGGATCTGTCACAATAATGCGACCAGCGCGGTGCAATTGCGTGGTGGGCGGCGCACTACGGTTGCATGCGCGGTGCGTTGCAGTTGCGCGATCGGACAAAAATGCGGGGTTTTTTTGTCTTAGAACGGATTAAATTGTTTTCCATTATTTATTATGGGAAAAATAGATTCAGAATTCGAACAAATCACTTCTCGAACCGCCTTCTGGAACGATTTGTGGTCGAAAACTGGGGTTTGACTGTAATAGAAGTGACATCAAGCATCTAGTAACCCTAACCCTAATCAAAATTGTAATTGCCAGAGAATGGTGTCGCAGAGGTAGTTAACAGCCAGTCAAAAATGCCATGTCATGAGCTTTACCAACCAAAATATCTTCCCAGACATGCGAGATAAAGCCGTCATCTACCAATCAGTCACAATATACAGTGTAACGTACAATTATATCGTGAGTTTTCCAATCATACGTAAAATAGGGAAGCGTGTAGAGTCGCTGTCACACTCAATTAAAGAAACCAATGTTTTTCATGATTGTCCAGTTCAGCCGCATTGGTCAGTGTGGAGAAAAAATGCGGCTTTGAAAACTGCACAGAGTTGTCGAATGATACGGGGTGCTTATTCAGATGGGAAAAGGACTACTTTGTTGTTTTGTGTGTGTTTCATTCTCAGCATGATGTCATACATGTCTTTCGAAATAAAAGTGTCCTTCCACCATTAACGTATTCAAGGTTTTGTACCTGTCGATGTTGCGCACAGGAATCATTCCACAGTTAAAAGCTCTGGGGGATTTGTTTGTTTTTAATTAAAATCTAATGTAGCTTTGTCAGAGCCTGGCAGCTCTGCCCAGTGACTCTGGGATATTTAATAAGCTGCAGTGCTGAAAGTTGTTTCATTAGTTGGGAAAAGGCCTGATAACTCAATAGCCAACAGCCAAACATCCTCTATGTGTCGGTTTCCTACCTCTTTAATCTGCTTTTCATTCTGCCTGGCATGCCGCAGCGGTACAGGGACTCCACAAAGAGGGGGAAAAAAAACATCCATCACCATTGGGCCTCCAACCAACCAGAGGGTGACAGAGCGAGACAGCCAGTTTGCTTGAAGAGGGCAACAATCACTGGAGTGAATGCACCTTTTCAGCCTTCATGCACGGAACAACACGTACACTTCTAGGAGTGTTGCCATTAAAGCTTTTAATCGTCATCAATTTGTAACTATGTTTAGAGGATTAGCCCGCTTTCCCACCGCTAAAGTGCAAAATCACAGCGGCGTTGAAAGCATCGGTTGAAACAAGATCAAGGTAACAAATAACAGTAATGGAGTAGAATGAGTCTTATAGTGATTCTTACTTTTTTGCTGCTATCATGAGCTGGTCCACCGGTCTTTCCATTTCATGCCAAGCTAATCCTAATGATCTCACCCTTCGACATGGACAAATACCAATTACATGATCAGAAACCAACTGGCCGATATACGAACCTTTCCTTATGAGACTAACAGGATTTTATTTCAAAGAGTACCTAGCATACCTGATTTTGAATAAGGTAATTTACTCACAAGAAGCTCACTTATGAAACAAATTTTGGGGAGCAACTAAAAAAAGTATTTATCTATTGAACAGTAAAACTTCTCCAATACTTTCTTGCATTAACAAAGATCTTGTCTGACAAGGTGGCTTGAATGTCTCATCTTCTGTCTTAGATTGAACCCTGTGCTCATAATTTGTTCCTTCCTTTGCTGCTTTAACTTGTGAACTTTCCCACTGTGGGACTAATAAGGGATCATATCTTAGTTCCACCACCCACATGCATAAGGATCCCGGAGTAATGTCAAATGAGGACCAGGCCATTAATTTCTTGGTATATTTAGAAATTTTTGACATAGCAGATGATTGGCCATGTAAACTAAAGTTAAATAAGATTGGTGGGGCAAAATGTAATGACTGCATGATATTATTAGGAATATTTATTGCTTTTGTAGTCATAGGTTTAATACATTCTGTGCTTTTTGTACTCTGCTGCGCGCTTGGCTTATTACTTTTCCCCCGCGATGCCTTTGATTTGAGTTTGACAAAATAGTAGGAATTTATAAAACAGTGAAATGCACACCTCTAATAAAAAGTTGTCGCTTCTACACAAACCCGAACACACTTTAACACGCACGGCACTGCTTCCGTCGAGTTCTCTAGCGGCAGAGATGCGGTAATGATCATTAAAGTAAGACTCGGCTACCGAGTTACTTTCCCCCTCCTGAAAAATGTGACAAGACTCGTATCTCATGCCCCTTTTTTAACATATTGAATAGATAATACAATACCTAATTTGTGGACTAGCTGAGGGTCCCTCACACCTCCCGCTCTCCTTCAAGGAGGACATGAGAAGCTCTTAGGGTAATAAGGCGACATGTATTCCTTCATGTGTACTACATCAAGCCCATTAATCATTGTAGATTGAAGCCGCCCACTGATTTAGATTGTCATTAAGTGTTTCACAGGCGTTCCACTCGGAGGTTTTATATTCATAAAGTCTGAAGAGGTGGATGTGGGAATTGTTCTTTCATTACCCCATCTGTAGGCAGAGTTTCAAGTAGATGTGCTCACTCAACAGCCACACATGAAAGGCTATTTACGTCCATCCATGGCGATGACAATGATGATGGCTGAGGGGGCAGCAAGGTTTCCAAGTGACTGGATTTCCCAGCTCGCCTTCATTTGACGAGCTCTGAGCACTCTGTTTAATCTCTGCAGACATTGTGACCATTGGGCCTAATTGAGCAGAAGGACTGCGCCTTGAATGGCACGGTGCCCGAGGGCGCAACCAGAATTACATCTACCAAACGCGCTGAATTGCCGTGCAGTTTATTTGGCACCTTGTGGGAAGAGTATTTGCAAATATGTGAATTTAGCATGCGCAATGTGATTGATCGAATCTGAGATGAATGGCGCTGGCTGATTTTGCGTCTATAGATAGGCAGCATAGCACAGGCACAACGAGAGGCCGCGAGGAGAAACTTTCGGCCCCTTGCAGACATTTCTGAAATTATAACAACATATCATCCTTCAGTGATGCAATTTTAGAGCTTTTGAAAGATCTAAGGCTGTGATTTACAAACATAGTGCCGTGACGCATCAATGTGTCGTGTGAGATTTTAAGGTGCGCCGTGTGAAATTACCCAACCACCAATCACGACATCACAAATCTGAAGTTTGCAACAACTTGGTCTTTTAGTGACTCTGCCCGCGGAAATTCTAACACCGTACAGAAAATGGCTGGATGGCTGGATACTTTTTATGTTTATGTACTTTGCATGTTTGAATCTCAAGACTCTCGCATGAATTTAAACCACACCTATTATGGAACTAGTCTCTTGCCCTGCCTCACCACCGACACATGGATTTTGGCTAGTTTTATTCCCACTCATCCAACTTTGTTTGGTGGTAGGCAGTGAGATTTTCACTTCCATAAATTAAGTGCCCTGTATCAATAACGCTTTCAAAACACTGATCAAAGGGCTGACTTGAATCAAGACACAAGAAGGGCTCATGGAAAATCACTTATTTCTCTCTTTTGGCATCATTTCAGTGGACGAAATTGACTGACCTTAAGTCCAAATGGGAAAGTAAGCTCCAAAGAGTGTAAAACGAGTGGGGATATCTGATTCTTGAGTGTTTTGACCAAAACATGTCACAACGGTATTAAGACACTTGAGAACCGTTTTCCAGTTGTATGACTTCAGGGGCATTCAACTTCAGAGGTTCCAGCGACATTGAAATCAAACAGAAAGTTTGGGATGGTCATGTTCATTCTTGTTTTGTGCAGCTTTGATAAGCTGATGGCTGATAAGTGCAATTATTTTTCAATGAGTATGCCAATTAAAAATTAAGTTTTATCTGCTGTTATGGTGAGGCATAATTTGCAAAAGTTTAGACTGAAATTATCCAGATAAGCACATTACTTAAATCAGCCAGTGTTCTACTTTTATTTATGTACCATTGGATTAAAACTGTTGAAGCTTTGTCTTTCTTACGACACAAATCTATTTGGTAATTTAATTAGACGTTTTTGCTGCTCAGACATGCGCATAAAGCCAAATCCCATACCCTACAAAATAAATGAATAATTAAAATAAATGTAGGCTTCAAGGCAATTATAGTGATAACTGCTTGAGCAGCACATTAATACCATTTGTCCTGCAAATTATCTGCGAGGGAGCATAAATGTGCACGCTGTTAGCACTTCAGGTGGAAAAGGGTTCCACAGCAAATAAGAAGGAAATGGAACAAGTGAATCAAGCTCCTCCATTTTTCATGAATAAGGTCACTTATCAGTGAATGTAATGTCACCAAGTTCTCTTCATCAATTCAATAACAGTGCAAATGTGGAAAAAAAAGCAGTCAGGTCATTTCTATATAATACACCCCTGGGCTTTTTTATTATGACTTCATTTCCCACTGTAATATTGGAACGTCTCTATAATTGTAAAAGTGTAATAGACTCTAATATAATTTCATTTTCAACCCAGAATGTTCTATGCCATCGCTGCTCAATTTGAGAAGAATAATGATTTTTAATGTCCACACATGGCTTCCTGTGACCTTATTCAATCTGTGGGCTGATCAGGAAATATATTGATTCAATTACATTGCTGATGACAAGCGAACAGCGGAGAGGAGGGAAAAAAGGTCAGCATATATTTGAAAATGTAAATCTTAACAATGTCTTTTGGGTTTCCTGAAAAAAAAAGCCATTACCAAATGCCATTCAGCTCCAGTGGCATCTCCTTCTTGCTGTCTTTTTTTCCCCCCATACCAGCGGGCGTAGTTGGAATATTCAAGCTATCCGGGGCAGACTTTTTCTTTGTCAGCATTTGAGACATATTCAGAACACGTGTCTCTATTTAGCTGTGTGGAATATAACGGTTCATATCATTATTTTTTATTTTGCATTGCCTACCCACTGCTGGCCTTTGTGAGATTTTTTTCCAATGACTTTGAGATAGTGACTTTCAAGTCATTTTTGTAAGTTGAGCATGGTTCTTCTGTAGCCAAAGCTAGTCAAGAAGTAAATTAGCCTCTCTTTGTTCAAACACTGAACAAAGCTCTTAAATTCATTCCAGTCCAAATTACATGCACACCGGGCGCCTCTAATTATTTGTTTGGTCATTAAAAACTCATTAAATTTAAATTGTTCATTTGCATACCACTGAGTGTTGCATCATACATTATTAATTGAAGACAAATAAATGAATCCAATTATCCAAAATAAGTAATGCAACATATGCAGCGACAGAGATGTCGCACTTGTCTTTCTTTTGACATTGAGGCTGTACTTCAGCCCGCATTTAAAAGTGCAGAAGTGAATAAACATGAATATTATTGTCCTTGCTGTGGTGTATGACTGCACTGTGCGAATGTGTTTATAATATTTTATTTTAATATAATTAAGTAGAATGTAGAAGAAATTAAACCACCTTTGAGTCCTTTGCTCCAGAGCACTGCAGTCCCACCCACTTTTTTTACCTCCAAACATGCATGCATTCAGTTGCCAGCACCGTGTTCTGATAAAATTACTTTAATTGGATTTATTTAATACAGTATTAATGAAGAAAGAAAAGCTCTTCAAATTGGAAGTGTCGCCAGAGTGTTCTGTACATCATCACTGGCCGACTACACTATGTAAGGCATTTTCAAATTTATAGTGTTCTTTATCGTTTTTTATGGATTTCAACGACATTTACAAGTCTGAGAAAAAGTATATGTTGTGTGATTTCCATGCAGCCTCGGTTCTCAGTGAATCATGCCTCTCTGTTGTTTGTCAGGTCTGAAAGTAAAAATATGTATGGCACTTAGTTGGGAAAGCAGATGGTGCCGTAGTGAAATAAGTTTTTTCATAATGCCCATTACTGTCACCTGCAGGACTGGAGTTGAAATGGGCATTTTCAGGATTGTTCGGCCTTAACTGAAGTCAAATGGAAATGAGATGTAATTGCTTTTTTGGGCGTTAGGGTTTTTGGTTCAATCACATTAGATTGTTTAGGTGAAGCTTTATGGCTGGAGAGAAAAGGTTCCATCATCTTCAATCTTAAGTGAGAGGAAATTCTTCTTATAACTTCTTTGTTGGTCTGTTGATTGTGGTTGATCTTTACTGAGAACTAAAGTTGTGTCCCATGTTATTGTGAACAATTACCCAGCAACCCGGGTGGAGAGCACTCTTGCTCAATTACTTCTGACTGAGGCTGTTGTTCTTCTGGACGTCACAGTTATTTCTGTTAAATTCTCTGCCCACTATTTCCCAGTTGCAGAGATTGATAAACACTCACCTCTTTTAAAATCACTTCATTAATTAAACGGGATTGAGGAAGTTTCTGAGCTAATGGATTAGACTGGGGCTGGCTGGTTCAGGCCTTTTTAGCCGAGGTCACATTTCATTTGCTGCCTATGTCAAACGACCAGCATTGGGACCTCGGAGGCAATCTAATCAATGTCTGTGTGCCAGAGCCCTCGACTGGATTCATTAAAGTTATGCGGATGCGTCCTACGGCTGAAGAAAAAAAGCCTCCCGATACCGCTGATAGAAATTAGCCATGAATTAAGACTGAGGCTGTGCTCATTCTGGATGTTCGCCAAAGAAAGAATTAATTGGCCATTAGAGCTTCTTGTGCGTTGTATCCCCATTTGTTTGCCAGCATTTTATGAAAGCACCTCCTCTGGTGCACCTAGCACTGAACGAGACCCCAAACAACCACCCAAAAATTTGTTTTGTTAAATTCAGTGCTAAATTAGGGGTTAGGACAGGGCAGTCCAGGGATTAGAAAGACATTTTTTTTTAAACATAGTTTCCACCAAGCAATTGAGTTTGCCATGGTACACTTTTTTTGTGGTTTCATTTTACTAGTAACCAATGTGTGATGGATGTGAAGAACTCAGTCTTTTCTTGTGTGTGTATCTTTATAAATCACAAGTGAAGCACTGCTATCTGGTTCTTGAATTTGTAAAGCTTTTTCATTGACCTACTAACTGAGTTTGAGGACGTAAGAATAACTTTTAGGGTTGTAGTCGTTTTTGAATTATTGGTTTTTATTTTGTTTTGACTCTTGTTTTTTTAAATTCTGTTAATTTTAAACTGTCTTAGTATTCATTTTTAGTATCTGGAGTATTTGTCACATGTGATGTTTAAAAACATCACCAAGTATTGTGTAGTAAAATAAGTCAACAACAACAATAGATCCTGAAGGCTATATTAATTGATGGAAATTAGGATTTTTGCAATAATCATAGAGGGTTTTAGTCAGTTCCATAAATGAAAGTTGTAGTTTCAGATATTTTTCATTTTTTAAAAAGAAATATTCATTTTTATTTCATGTTCAGAAAAACGTTTTAATTTTTATTTTGTTATTTTTTGTTAACTATCATAACCTTGGTTTGCCTGCACTGTAAAGCTTCAAGGTTGTTGGTCAGACATTGCCATTGTCATGAGGTTTCATGTTTTTTATCTACTAAGTAACATTTGCGGTTGTCAGTGTTAAGACTTGACAAATAGATTGCAATGAAATTTACTCCTGGCACTCGTGTCCACCTCAGGCTACCGCTATAACTTTGCTATCCATTAAATTTTCCTTGAGCACCACCATCATTCAAAATGTTAATTTGCCAGCCTTTAGTTTAGAGACCAAATACGTGAATGGCCTTCCCATGGGTCCTAACGACAGTGTACATTTTTGGTAAATAAAGAAAAAGTGATTAAATCACTATAATATCTTCTTGGAAATTGCATTAATCTTTATCTGCATTTTCATAACACTAATCAATTCTGAGTATCCATCCATCCATCCATCCATCTATCCATCCATCCAGCATCCATTCATCATTCATCCATCCATCCATCCATCCATCCATCCATCCATCCATCCATCCATCCATCTATCTATCTATCTATCTATCTATCTATCTATCTATCTATCTATCTATCTATCTATCTATCTATCTATCTTATTCATCCATCCATCCATCCATTTTCCAAACAAACATTTTGAAATTTGAATCTACAGGCAACTAAGCGTGAAGTTGGCTGCCTTATACAATTCGCACTCCGCCTCAACCCAGCATCTCACATCATTCACTTAATTTTTGAAGTTTGTAAAGCTTTAATAACTATTTCAGTTGATTTACCTGTGTGAATATTTTTTAATGTTTCTATTAAACCCACAGTCATTCAACATTCCAGAAAAACTTGCTCAGTTAAGTTCATTCAAACATTGCAAATGAAATCAAAGACACCAGCTAATAAATGCCACAATAATGATGAACACGGACGCTCATGCTGCTCCATTTGACCACAGACTCACCTTGACAAACTATGAGTACTAACAACTTCCAAAAGCGTCGGCTGCTCCCAAATCATGCAGTCAAGCAAAATAAAAGCGAGCTCAGAGGAGAGGCCTCAAAGTGCTGCGGCGTACAGAAGTTTGCATATTGAACCCACTGGAGGGCCATTACAGTTCAAACATTCTCTCCACTGCACTGATAAACAACAATTCCCACTTTGCATGAGGTTTGGAGGCTTCAGCTCATGTAAGTGCTGGAGGTCAGAGAAGGAGTTTGTGCACAAAACACACGCAAAACACACGCAAGTCCCGGAATGATGGCCATCAGTTCTTCCAAGGTTCCAACCAGGGATCACGTTAGCCAACTGTAATGTGTGGTGTTGATGCTTGTCAAAGTTCTTGTATTTGACTTTTTTTTTTTCCAACATACGTACTATACTGAACGGCTTTGTTGTCTATGTTCACAGTTTAATTTTTTTTTGCAAGGACTCTACATAGATGCTCGATGGATAGAATGAATGTGATTAGTCTCAAGCAAGCGTGACTGTGCGGAGCAGAGTAGATAGGAAACAACATGAATATAAATGTCTAAAATAGAAGAACAAACCTGGATCCACAGTTATTCTAATCATCCAATCATGGAATTCAGTTACTTTCATGGAGCTCCACCCATACAATCTCGTACAGTATAGTATGTGGATGAGATCTCAAATGGCGCTCGTGCTTGCCCTCTTCCTCCGGTGCCAGAGTCACGCATCATTGTCAGCCAGCCAGCAAAACAAGATGAAATAAAATTCTAAGCCGTCCTGGCAGTCAAGGACACCATTCCCTCACCGTAATAGCCTGTATCGCCTAGCCACTCCATGTGTAGCTTTTCTTCATTGCTCTGGGCTTTTATTCCTGGCAATAAGCTCTTTATCACTCCGCAACACAATTCATTTAAAACCAGCGTCAAGAAGCAATCAAACCTTAAGTAAGCGGATTCAAAGTCAGTGTGTTATTGTTAAGCATAGGAGCGTTACTTCATTTCCATAACGCAGCTGGACGGAGATGCCAAAGAAGGTAATAATAATAATAATAATAGTGATAATAGTAATAATCATAATAACAACAGTATTTTGTGTCGCTAATTAAAATGGTACTATATTGGTGCTTCTGGGTTTTGGTTCGCCTCTTCTCATACTGCAGAATGACTTTATGCTTGGGCTTTGTTGTCTCCCCATCTTGGACGCCGATGATTTAGCAATTCTTGACATATCTATTACACCTCGCAGATTGGCTGCTCTCCTTTCCTGGGGTGAGTTGGTCACCTATAGAAATGACATGTACCTTTCCATTTTTTTCCCCTCAGACGTCCTCGATTCACAGGTGGCACATTTAGGAAAAAGTGGATTCTAATTTCAGCAGTGTTCCCTCACTATTAACAATAGCTACAGGAGACACATCAATCTTGACAAGGTCTTTTTGCACAACGTCTAAAACTGCAATACCACGGAGTGTTTTTCACCTGCTCGCCACAACGATGCCCCTGTATAGGCATTTCTGCTGCCGGGTTTATGATTAACTATCTGCATTATTTTGCTCTGGCTGTGTCCTCACTGTGGAGATTTACATGCGGGAATTTAGTGGCAGAGATAAAATCACATAAACAATCATCTTTGTTCTGGTGGTCGGCTTCATGCGACCGCTCAGATGGATTGAGCTTCACCTGAATGTTTTTACAATTGTTTTCAATCTTGCCTCTGTATTGATGATGTCCATCAATCAAGTGAAAAGGGAAGACCATCCGGAAGCTAATGTATGAGTGGAAGGATTCTGGCAAAACTGCAAGGTCACAGCATTTAGGCCTTAGTCTGGAATAGTCACATGGTGTGACTTCAGTATTATAGTGATGGTAACTTGAACACCAGGTTTAAATCGTTCTGTGACCAAGCTCGTCAATCTGTTTACTTGTATATCAAATCAAGTAATATTTTGGTTACTATTTTGTTGATTTACCAACATTAAAAAAAGGCACAAAAATAGGGACAAAAAGATAAAAAAGACAAGATCTTGCAGTACACTTCCAGCACTGCAAACATAATTCTGTTATAACAGATTCCTCTCTCTAGTGTTTCCTAGTTAATACGCCTACTTCATTACCAGGGGAATAAAGGCTAATGCCAAAAGAAACACAGCCCCAAATTGAAAGGAATTAGTGTAATTAGCATGCTACCAAATGGCTAATGTGATTTCAATTGTAACATTTCATTAGACAACATGTAATCTTACTCTTGAGAACCTCATTTTTAAATCATGCCTGAAGATGTAGCTTCATTTAGCATGAGACCATACCCACAGCTAAACAAGCAAGTGGTAAAAGATCTTAGACCAACACCCAGACTTGTATCAAGTACCCCAAAGCAATACCTGAGGAAAAGCACAAGTATATCAAACTAAAAAACTGGTCACTTTGAATATTGTATCTGACATTTATTCCTACCTATTACCAAAACTATATTTTGATATTAAATGTAATTAAGTATTGAGAGTAAAATATTAAAACATGTAAGTGGTTTGAATTCATTTAGATTTTATTTTTTTTCATGTCAGTCGTTTAATTTACGTCACTGGTGTGGTGGTCAAAGGCGTTGTTCATTGTTAACATTTACTGAATGGAAATCAGTAAGGCAAAGCTATGCTGTTTGGTTAAACACAAAACTTGAAATTCTTTTTTTGGGGGGTTTCGTTTGGCAGCACACTTTGACTGGGAGTGGTAGGAAACAGATTGGAACCTCTTTCTGCTGCTTGTTGTGAAATGTGTTGATTTCATTACCACCATAAAGTGCTCATATCTCAGGTTTTTTACCAACAAGTCAAAGCAAATCATTGGTTGAATGACAGCTCTAAGCCTGAAAAAAAAAAGTCGGTTAGCTCGGATCGTCTCTGCATTTGTGCTGCGTAACATTACAAGACTGCCACCATCACAGCAGGGAGCACAGCAAATAAAAAGCTGTGCTAACTGTTCTTTTGGCTCATAAACTCAGCTAATTAACACTAGCTTCAAGCTCTCTATATTTTGCCAGCTCTCTGTATTGGTTTTTTTTCTCTCTCTCTCTCACAAGGCCGCAGGACGTAAGCTGTGCAAGGATCTGCGAGCCAATTGTCACCGAAAGAGAACGTGGGACGGTTACTCGTTTGTTGGCTGCGATCATGATTACATGCAGTGTTATTGTCCACTTTTCCCACCTTCTGCTCAATGCCGCCATCGCTCTCATTTCTTTGCACCAGCCGGAATGAAAATAATAATAATAACGCTTAAGAATAGCACCACGTCAATCTCACTTTCAGTGATTACATTGTTCCAGCCGTTTCCTTTTCCGCTTAAATTATATTTAACTTCATCTGCTGCGCTTTGCAAACAGGATTACGGGTACTTATCTGAAATGAAAGTGCGTTTTTAACGCAGTTTAATAACGAGAGTGGAAAATCCAGTCCGTCGCAATAAAGCTGAAACTAATTCATTGCAATGGCTGTCAGCGGAGAGTGCTGGGAATCTCCCTCACAGGCTACATGCTACAAACGGTGAGAGAAAAGCGGCAGAGGGCCACTTGTGTAATCTGACGTGAGCGTTGTGATCACAGCAACACTGAGGGATCTTCATCCCCCGTTTAAAAGCCTCTTCAAAGAGCCAATAAAGGCGACAAAGACAGCGATAATCAAAGTGGGCAACTTTTCTTAAGAGTCTGGAGGTGGCCGCTCGGCCTCATGCATCTCAAGTGGACAGCGACTTGGAGCTCTCCTCGCGCGCCGTTCCATTATGGTAATAGTGTAGCGGGCGGCCTGTTTGTTCGCCAAACACAATTAACAAGGTTTCTGCTGCACATCAATAGTGCCATTTGCATAGGATATTGATCTGCAGTCCTTATAATCACAAAATGTTAATTGCACCAATTAATTCTCAATCTGTTTGTGCCCTTGTCTGGCCGCCTGGAGCCCTGAAGGTCAGCGTGAAAATGAACTGCTCTTTGATTCTCCTCCAGGAAAAGATTTTTTTTATTCCCCAAGACAACAGAGTTTGCTACTCCCGAATCAAAAGGCCTGACCATCCTTTATCGTTATTATCATTCCCTGTGAGTAGCAGCTAATGGGTTTGAAATCGTCTGATCTGATTTGTCCTTTTAAACAAGGTTTTTCTTGTCTGCTTCATTAAGCAGGGCTGCCTCCTCTCCTCTGCAGAGCGTATTTACACCTCAAAAGCACACTATTCGCAAGCCTGTGGTGCTGCTGCTGCACCATGTTATTACAGTACATGCTGAAACATGACCTCCTGCTTTATTCTCTCTTTGAGATGATCACAATAATAGTGGTCAGAACTGTCTGCTTGGCTGCTCCTCATGTGACACAGAGGAGGGTTCTGCGAGACTCATCTTTTTAATGATGATACTCTGTCGCCGTAATGATTGGAAAATACATGCACTGGCAGCACATACGGTATCTACGATATAACGAGATACAATGCAGGAGATGTGTGGGAATTCCTTTCGTTACAATTGAACTGGCATAGCACTCAAAGCACAGACCTCTGCCAAGGCTACATACTTCTTGTTAAATGTGTTTTTGGAGTCAACAAAATAGCACTCTATAGTCAGTGATGGTGTGGCCTAGTGTGTGATGTGAGGAGCTCTGACTTCAGCTCGGGTTGGCAAGTGGGGAGTTCATTGGTTGCATCTGCTCCATGCGCCTTGTAATATTTTCAGTTTGTATTTGATCATCCCGTTCATAAAATGGCAGAAAATGTCGCATTGTTACTATTGATTACTATGCATTACGATCTCATGAATTATATGTAAGAAGGATCGGGGCCTGATTTCATTACTTTTTTAATATGATCAGCAACACTGATGGTTTTACACACCCCCACCCCATACCCCTCCCACCCCCAACATCAGTCCATATCAGAGCAGGAGGACCTTTCCAATGGCCGTCACCCATGCCTGAACAAAATGACAAATGAGGTGCACTGCGTGAAAGATGAATTTCAATCCACTACACCTGTGCAGCCCAACCAAATCAAAGGACTGATTGCCTCAAATTGCATATTTAGAATGCTTGATTCTTCCATTATGAAACCTATTTACATGAATTAGGGACAATTAGCATTTTCAGACCCACTTCAACTTTGTTCGCCCCCCATCCATTAACATTTGAAAGTGTCGACTGCCAGACACCAGAAAGCCCCGCCATCTGATTTGCGCTGACCCATATGTCGACTGCCTGGAAAGACATTTTATATTGTAACACCCTGCTAAATGAAGGGGCTGGCTCTTTACTCTGTAGGCATTGTGGTTGATTGACAAAAGCCAATGTGTGGGAGCCAGAGGTGGGGAGAGAGTAGCAAAAATTTGCACTCAAGTATATGATACCATTGGAATGATGACGCAAGCAAAATTAAAAAATAGTCTTCAAATTATTCCTTGAGTGACAGAAGGATTCAATGGAAAAACTTCTCAAGTTCCAAGTAGCTGGTGACTCTTATGATTAATTTGTTTTTACAACAGTGCATTAATGTCAATATAAATATTATATATATATATATATATATATATATATATATATATATATATATATATATATATATATATATATATATATATATATATATATATATATATATATAATATTATTTTCTTATTTTTTTTATTTATGATTTAAATAACAGACACTAAGGCAGCTTCATCCACAATAATTTGTTTTAAATGAATGTCATCGGGTCTCGTGCACATAATAAACATTATGCAGCATTTGAGTGCATTTATGTCTGCATTGAAAGGATGACGCCCTCTTACTATCATAATTGTGCTATTGATTACACATAACTCACTTTGTCTTATTATGATTACATTTTAACATTGACTTTCTGCGTGAAAGGAATTATCTCCTCTGGTGTCAGTCTTGTTGACTTGTATGATCTATGATTCATCAATACCATTGATTTTCCCAAAGTTCATCCAAAACGTTCAATACCGCCGCATCAGTATTTTACATAAAAAAGATGGTAGGCAAGGCCAATCTGCATGTCAGCTAAATGTCACCATAATTGAGGCCGGCTGATGTTATTGTCCCTTAACGAAGTTCTGACTGTTTTATAAACAGGGTTGGGACAGGAGACATCAGTCACCAGGGAGCCTGTTAACATTACCAAGGACAGGAACATGTTGAATTAAGCAGCTAGGCGCAGATGTACCTCGCTCAACTCTCATGTGGAATTTTAATGTTCAATCGTGTGACCGTGACCAACACTGAGTGCATGTGTGCTCAGAAACTGCCCACATTATTAGGTATTTTTAGGCGCCAATGTCAGGTGTCATTCAAATTATGTATAAAAGTAACCAAACCAGTTTTCATTTTTCACAAAGGATAAAGAATATATGTTATAATGTCTGTTCCGCCATCATTTGTGTTCAAATATCCATAGTTTAAAGGTTTCTAACACCGAAACACCAATGCCACTTATTAGCTTGGCTATGGCATTTAATTTAAAAAAAGGAAAAATGAAAAAAGGTTTTTCATTAAAAAGATTCATAACGTCCGTAGACCGATCTTTGTGAATGACGCACGTTTGAGGAGTCAACAACATTGTTGATCTACAGGATAAAGACACGGGGTTGACCCATGTGGAACCCTGTGCAGTTTTATTTCATGATTTTTGGCCTTTCACATTGTTCAATTCCATTTAGGACGTTGCATTGACATCCAGACCACAATCCTCGGCTGAGGTATGCCTTGATAGTTCTCATTGTTACGGTTGAATTTTTGACACAGCTTTTTTATCCGATCTAATTAGCTTGTGAAAGCGAATCCGGCTAATGAAATGGCCAGTGACTGTATAGTCACATCCCTGCTGTGTACTTTGCAGGGGTGCGAGGCTATTTGGTGCACGCACATCTGGATATCTATGGCTGTTGCTCTGCTGGTGGACACTGCGGTGGCAGCAGGCTGCCCTCTGAGGACTCTGGATATCCAGTGTAAATCCAGCCCAGTGGAGCTGTGAAAAAAGCTAATAATATGTTATTGCAGTCTAGGTCCCCCTGTCGCCTCTCCATCAGAGCACCACTGTCACTTTACACATGGACCACGGTGTGATAATGGACAATAATGCCGAGTATAGCTGAGAGTGAGAACTCCAATCTGCCTCCTGAGTGGTAAAAGGGTTGAGAGAAAGTACAGCTCTCTGCTGTGTGAGAGCACGCCGTATGTCACACTAACACGTTCCTCTGGACATCAGTAAGCATACTTTTCATTGTCGTCTTATTCTATAAATCATGAAGTTTCCGTGTGAGCTGCGTGGGGCTTTTCCCCATTCAGAACTCATAATTACCCTTTGTTGCAGTGTGGGAGCTCATTATTGTGCTTTGTTTTTGTTATTATTACAGTTTTAGGCTTCTATATAGCAGCTACTCCGAAGACCACTGGACAATTGTTTCATCATGTGTTTATTCATATTTAATGTAGATGCATTTTAGCCACAAAGAAACACGGTCATTAGTTGGAGCTTTGGAAGCATATAAACACAAAGATTAGTAGGAATAGAGTTTAAATTTCTCAAAGAGAATTTTAAATTACGTGATCAGTGGTGACTGCAGGCGCTACCGCACGCACTGAGGGCACATTGTTCTATAATAGTTTGTGAAGTAGAAAAAATACAATTAAATCCAAAGCGTGAATAAAAACGCTGTTTTTAAACATAAACAAGGTAAATAGGCGTGCTTTGAACCACGCATTGTTTCTCTACATAAGAACTGAGAATGTGGTCAAAGAAAAAATAATAACTCAATGGTGAGACATTAACATGAGATGACCTGCAAAATCATTCATCAGAAATGTTACTGCAGTCAACATATCTTTTTACTGCAGTTTGATCTGACTGGAATTTTTAGTCATTGTTCACACAATCACTGCATGGACCTCATGTCAGTCATTATTCTATGTGCAACAACAATTTACAAGTGATCTCACTGTTTCTGTACTCTACATATTAATCAGCATTGGCAAGCTTTACCCGGCTGGTTCCTCTCAAAGAAGCATTTAACATGGTTTGGCCATAGAGCAATTGCTGGAAGCAGGCTTTTGTAAAGTAGACTGGGGGAGGACAAAAGGTAGAATATAATTAGCTTTGCTCAAAATATCAATTCTCCAAAGCGCTCGCCATTACGGTTCACTCAGAGTTTGCGTCAAGATGTTTATTGCTATTACTGCTATTCACAGTGTAAACTTAAAAATGACAATTATATGTATAGATCACTTCACTGGTTCTTTTATCACAAACAAGATATTTTAGGTCGCATTGTCTGACATGTTTCGGCTTGGACTTCCGCCTTCATCAGAGTGTCACTGACTCAGTGTTATAAAACTTCCAAAAGCATCCAAGCTACAAATGATCATAATATATAGTAATGACCATTTGTTTGAATCATTATCTATTGTTTTTTTGACTCAGTGTCAGTGACACTGATAAAGGCGGAAGTCCAAGCCGAAACATGTCAGGTAATGCAACCTAAAATATCTTGTTTGTGATAAAAGAACCAGTGAAGTGATTGACAAGTGAAAACAAAATAAACTTAGTCTAACTATATGTATAGATGTACTTATACGTATTAAATCAAACCACATAACTTACCAAAGTCGGTGAGCGTGATCATGCCAACACATATTGCAGGAGCTATTGACAGGCTAACAAAACTATTGATGTTGCTGTGGTCAGCAACAGATGTTTGAACACAAACGGTGCAGCAGCACATAACACTCATATCGTTTATTCTTTATTCACCGTGAAAAAGTCTAACATTAGCAGTTTACTGAATGACACAGATGTAAATCTCTCTTTTGTCAATGTGCTTCTATCATGATGGACAAACTGTCTAATTGAGAGTTGGAAGTCCTCCTCTATTACTGTTAGTAAGGGTTACAAAGAGATACCATGGGTAGCTAGTTTAGGCATGATTGTTAAATGAGGTAATATATTGCTTGTGAGCATTTGGCCTCAGCAGGTGCAGCATTTACAAGCCCCTTTAAGAACGCTTCCAGTCGTCACACAAGCGTTTCTAAATTCATCGGTTCTGAGTAAATTGCAGCCCCCTTGTAATTATTGCAATGTTGAGAGGGCACAAGGGCCATTTTATTTTCTGTCCGATGATTGAATTTCTGCCCTTCCTCGACAGAAAGTTGCATTTGGTGCACGACACCAGCCTTTGTGCTTTTCCGAGCCTCATGGGTCCAATTCCCATTATTTACTTGACTGTGACCCCGTATCGTGAACCCTGAAGTCTCTCATTCTCCACAAGTCTACTTTTAAATTACCCGCCTAATGGCAACCTGCATTTTATACTGAACTGTAATGAACGCTCCAATTATGCTGAAGGTGATGGAGGTGATTTGGATATGAGAGACGGGGTGATTGGATCCCCCACACTTCATTTCACTATCTCTCTGCTCTTCTGGCATTCCCACAGACCTGTGGTCAGCACTTTCAGTTGGGAGGAAACTAAGCCTCCACTTGTGGTAATGCACCCACTCGGTACGCTGCCAAGCCGTACACCAATGAGGTGACTGCAGAATTAAGTGCTCGGAATAAATGAATTCATTCTGGCAGAAATGTGTCAAATGACCTTTCTGCTGCTCATTACACATGGCGCACATTACACCAGAGAAATGCTTCTGTTGTCGGCTCTCCTTTGTTTCCCTCATCACCCCACCCCCCCCCTTCCCCTTGTCAAATGGGAGTGGTAATTAATTGAAATGATATCCATGTGTCAGGTTGCGTGGATCCCTCCGCAAGGTGTGTCAGAGGGGTCGATAGATATTTGTGTGTATGGGGAGTCAGGTGCTAAGTACTGCAGTCGCACAACACTAAATGACTGCCCAAGCTCTACAAAACCAATTGGAGTGCAGAGGCGTTTGAGGGCAGGAAGTACCCGCGCAGAGAAAGGGAGACGGTGCGCGGGAGGCGCTGAGGCGAGGGCACTGCCCCCGGCTGCTGACGGCGGCGAGGGCAGTCGCCGTCTGAAGAAATTGAAATGTTTTGTACCATTCAAGGCCGGCCACATTTTTCATTTGGCGCCATTTTTCTCGATGATTAAAAGGCTGTTTATGAGAAGTGAACAGTCGCCTTGGAGGAGATATCCTCCTACCTGCCTGAGCGAATGCGCACAGTAGAGGCTGAGGAGAGCTTATCCTCATACATAGGTTGCTTGGCAGGGAGCGCTGTGGCTTCATGAGGCCCATACATGCTGATGATGATTGCTTTTTACAGAGTGGCTATGCAGAGACCAATAAATTAAATATGAATAAATTAAAAATGTACTCTGGCAGAAAATTGCTTGGAAAACAACCATCCCGCCATTGAAATATGTAGAATGCTTTTATGTGAAGCAACGTGGGATTAGATATCACCGCAAATTAGCACACCATCCAACCATAGTCAAGAACTTTTCACTTTCTTTGCTGGGTTATAGTCATTAACGTCCCTGTAAAGCAAAAATGAATGCCATGTCAATGTGAGACACCACAGAGAAAATGCTGGTTTTAACAATTCAAATTTGGTGTAAAAAATCTAGTGTATAAAATGAACTCTCAAATTCATGGGCGTTTTGGCAAATGAAGCCGCTGCGCCCCCAGCTCCTTACAATTTGCTTGTTCAGTGCTAGTCTGTATCTTACATTTCTGAGAAAACCATTTGCTCTTCGTCGTATGATTTGATAATCATCTATATAGAGTATCGCTGATGAAAACATCCAGCTCTTCGTGACCACTCAGCCGGGTTCTTCCATCACCATGAGTCGTCTATAAATAAAAATTCTTAGTTACATCCGTTAATTATTTGCAGAGAATGTACAAAGCATATGAGCGCGTTTGTCTCCGCTCGGAAGGCAACACAAACATGGAAGGGGATCAGGATCATCAGCATGAGCTCACATAGATAACGTGGCCACAACACTTCCATGACATTGTAGTTGTGTTACCTCATTACCGCAATGTCACAGCAGCAGCGTGGGGATGTTGTGTTTGGGGAAGAGGAGGGAGGGGGGGATGAATGGGTGCATAATAAAGTCAGCGTACGAGGGGGTTGGGGGTCCGCTGCAGGTATCGGGCCTCTGCAGATGAGCTGATTAATTAAAAGGAGCTCAATTAAGGTTACTGAGCTGATCCCCTCCCCACCCCTCACTTTACTCATTGGAAAGAGGAGGATGGAGCAGAGGGGGGTTCAAGGGACGGGAAGCATCCTTGCTTCTTTTGACATTAACGCGCCTGCACTCACTACACGTGCACACATGCAAACACACACGCACACACACACACACACTGTGTTGCCATAG
Organism: Syngnathus leptorhynchus; assembly: GCF_054491065.1. NCBI lineage: Eukaryota > Metazoa > Chordata > Actinopteri > Syngnathiformes > Syngnathidae > Syngnathus > Syngnathus leptorhynchus. The sequence goes on from NC_141197.1 coordinate 10,758,083, forward strand.
TGCAGCACACACCACCTTGGCAGGAGTGACAGTCTTCAGGGTCTCAAATGGGGCCCACAGTGTTTTAATCCCTGCAGCCCATCAAGCCAACCACCCACCCACACTTCCATCTGTCAGGGTGGAAGTGTTTGGGGGAAGGGGCACATGGTCGCATGTCGTTCCATCCCGGCAAATTTCCTTCGCTTTCTTGCTTTAGCCAAAATTCACACCCCTAAACTAGCCACCGTAGCCTCAAGTCACTGAAAGCCAACATTTTTACAAAATACAATTTGTAAGTACCAGTATACATCTAGACCCACCGTCAAAGGTGCAGATTCTTCCAGATTCCTTCGACATCATCTCAAGTTAGATTTTTTTTAGCATGTTAAAAAGAAAATAATATGTTGACGTTAAAACTTTAAAAGGGAAGTCGAGTGAAAACTTTTTACAATATTATGTTTTGTGCAGCCCCACTAGTTTAAACACGGCAATCTGATTAATATTGTGCTTGTGGAATATGAAATAAGAAGCAAAATCCAGCCATTTTCATCTATTTTAGGCCATTTTGCGTAAAGAGAAGATCACTGGCTCACCTGAGCAAACTTAGAATACAGGTGAGACGTGATTACCGCGTGATCATTTTACAGAGCAATCTATGGTTTGCAGGTTTAGAGGTCATGTTAATGGTAAAAAAATGTTGAAAATGATTTATCTCAGTCTCATTTTTTATATTACAATAACCTGCCATTCGAACTAGGATGAATAGACATTTTATAATCACTGTAAACTTTAAAAAGTACAATTGTTGGATTATATATCACTCAATATATAGATAATGTGCATTTCATTGTGCATAATCACTTTTATTACTGAATTTCAATGCGATTGTTGTAATAAGTCAAAGGCAGCTACTGCATATCAGACATTTATTTCGTTTGAAGACCCAAAAGGCTTATCGTTTGTGAGACAATGCACAGCATCACAGTTTTGACGAGCAATTTGTAATTACATAATGTCAAAAAAAAAAAAAAAAGGTAGTAAACTTCAACATCTTCAGGAAAATTCAGCATCTTAAAACAATCATCACAGCTTAGATGTGTTTAAACCAGTGAGAAAAAAAACAGCTTCACAATTGCAGTACAATCTTAATATTTTATGATTTGCTTCCTCAAAACAGTGGGGAGAAAAAGACAGTTGAACTTTGACGAGCGATTTAGTCATTTCTTGTGCGCAATACAAACAAATAGGTGAGAAGAAAAGACAACAAGCAGCTTGTTTTTGAACATGGGGGGGGGGGGGAAGGCCCCGTTGCTGGCACTCATTCACTTTCAAGATGCAAATGGGCGGATTTGAAATTCAGCCTCTGTGTGTTCTGCTTGGCTACTTTAATGTTGTATCTATGCGAGGGATTATTCTCTCTACGGCGTGAAAAAACTGTGCTTGAATGGAAGCGCCCTCAAAGTAGCTACGGCTGCATTCAATGGCCTCCAAACAAGATTAGAGTCGTGGTGCCCTCCGGTCCCAATCCTCTGCATTCACACAGAGCAGAACCAGCCTGTGTGACAGTCTTTCTGTTTTGACACTGAGTGGGAGCAGTCGCTGTATTTAAAATTGAGAGGTCACAGCGTCAGAAGGAAAATCCTCATCGCCCGCTGTAGTGTTGGGATATCATCTCCATTCATTATCTGAATAACTGGGCAAATATAGCTTAGAAAACTATTGTTTCTTTTGACGCAATAAAAGTGAAATTGTTCAACATTTTGGCACGTACCATGAGATAAGCACATCATATCTGCTACACAAAAATTTGCTCTAAAGTCTATAGATAGAAAGAGGTAGCGATGGCGAACTTTGACCTCTACTAACTTGAGTGGAATAACTTTTGTGATTTCGACGTGCGCCTTGCTTTGAGGGGGGAAAAAAACGGGCTGAAAATTTGGTACGTTATAGCACTGCCACTAAACCCCCCCGACTGAGATAGGTCTCAAAGACACAACATGGTGAAAATAACTCAACTAGCAGAACTCCATCATCACGTCCCTCAATATGCACGTGACAACAGACATTTATGGAGACCGGGACAGAGTTGGATATAGTGACCATTAACAGTAATATCTACTCATTTTGTAATCATTTCCCTACTTCCATAATAGCAACACATTTCTAATAAATGGGCTTTGCTGCTTTAAAATGAAGATTTTTAAATGCCACCATTGATGTATATTTTCTGTATATGCAAAGTGTGTTTGAATACCTTCAGAGAGTCTGTATTGTTCGGGCAGCCCGGCAACAGCTGGTGGTGAAAAAGTAAACATTTGCGCAGTCAATCTGCTCTGTCCCACAGACTGAGGTCCTTAGGCAAAATCAAGACAGGAGAGGAGAGATTCTCGATTCATACCGAGAGTTATAAAGTGCACACACTGGCCACATCATTAGGTACACCTGAAATGTTTACAGCTCTTAGTACGAGATAAATGTCCTGTACAAACAACAGTAACGTTAAAGTGACATTTCCAAAATGGAACATTTAAATCTTTTCAACAAAGGCAGAATTTGAGCAGATGTACTTCATAAAGTGTCCACTGAGGGCATAGTACTATTTGTCACTGTCATCACCAGTCCCTACTTATTACTGTCACATTGGACTATTTTTCACTTCCCTGCTAAGATCTTATTAAATATAGGAAATCTCTTTCAAATCTTTTCTTCATCAAACATTAAATCTAGTTTTTGAGGTCCTTCTTTGTCCCGCGAGGCATCACTGTGCCTTTAGTCTTGTTTTGACAGTCCCTGACAGTCAGTCATACTTTTAAAGGAGATGGAGGAGATCTCTGTCCGTTTTCATGGGAGGTTGCTTTCTTCGGTGAGTTGACGTTTGTCTTGTGTTGAGACTTGCGCGAATGTATACTTGGGCGGGGTTTCACGCCAGGCTGCTGGAATCAGATTCATATTACATAACACAATTGTCAATCATATTCATTTCAAAGGGGAAGAAAACAGCAACATGGTCCTGTCTTTAGTGCTTATCGGTGAAAGGCTATTTTGGCACCATCTAGTGGTAAAAACAAAAGTCTGCAACATTGGGACTGTTAACTACGCTTCACTCCTCCTGTAACATAGTTTAAAAAAAATGTACTGCATAGTTTAAAAAAAATGTACTGAGATCTTTTATCGTTGGGGAGAAAAAAAAACCTCAGCATGAATAAAATAGGTTAGAAAATCATGTTAATGTGTGTCTGGTACACGTGTGCAATGTAGCCTGATTCTGACCGTTGCTTGAAAATGGCCTTGGCCAGTCTAGCTGATCATGCTAGACTGGCCATCATCTTTGCACCTAAGTAATGCAGATGAAAGTGGAGCTGAAAAAGACAAGTGACAACATACGTGTGGTGTTCTGGGCTTAACTGTCCCGGCAATAATTTTCTCCTTGTCCTGTTGATGGCCGGAGCCCTCTTTGGTCTCTTTGGGCTAAAAAGGGTAACAAAAAAAGATGGCAACCATAAATTAAAAATAATCCATAAAAACTAAAATATAAGATTTAACACTGTTTTACCAAGTTGGCTGTTATGGTGTCACAGTTGAAGTGTGTGTGCGTGTGTGTCAGGTTGTTTCTTTTTCAACATTTACCCGTATTCGTCTAGCTTCTACACTACACAAACTCTTGTATGAAATTTGCTTTGGTAGTTTACTGCATACGCCTATGTAGAGACAAATAGACATACGCTTTAAGTGAACCCGAATAAAGTTTGTCCTCTCTTGTAGTTTTTCCACTTTCAGAGGAAACTTCAACATTATCTGGTTATGTACTTTTCGCCAGTGGGAAAGTGACAAATTATGTTTACGAATTGGAACTGCTAAGCACAGCGTCCTTTATCATCTGAATGTAAAATGTGTATACTCCCGACTGAAACGCAAACCCTTTTGGAATAGAATGTTTCCATGAGCGCCATACAGATCGCCAGTATGGAAATGCATATGCGGGTCTAGTGAATGAGTGTCAAGTACCAGTTTGTTGGATGTGGAGGGTGAGCAGAAAAAGCCGCAGAGATCATCATGGTTCAGGCCATTGCTTTGGTGCTCTGGTGACACTGGTGAAACTGGCCTGGGAACAAGGAAGGGGTCCAGGGTTTTGTTTGGCTCCTGTGTACCTGTCATGGGCAGCAGCAGAAGAATGGTCTTGAAACTGGCGGATTTGTTGGAGGCAAGATGGTAGACAGTGTGCCGATGTGTGTGGTGTTCCTCCTGTTGCTTTCAATTTATTTTTGGTTTTTAACGCTTTAATAGAAGTAATAACTTTTTGAATGACTTGTGAAATATTTTGGATGCTTTTAGTGGTAGATTTTGACCCTTTCATTGCCAGTCGGTTCTCTGAGGCTTTCGATGGAGTGCGTATTCCTTCTTCAAACACAGAGGAACTCCGCTCTTGGTTCCACTCGTGCTGCCGTACGATCATGAATTTGGTGGCTCCATTAAAGATTGTGCAGTCAAAAGTCACACCTGAGCCTTGGTTAAAGACGGAAATCATGCAGCTAAACACGAGTGCCACAAAGCTGAACGTATGTGGAAGAGAGACAGCTGCAGGTTTCTTATCACATTTTAACAGAAGCAGAAGAGAGAACGTCTGTCTGGTCAACCCTTATACAAGCTAACCAGCACAATCCACATGTACTATTCAAAACTATTGACTCTGTTCTTACCCCCCCCCCCCTCCTCAGCCTATTTGCACAGAGTTTTCTCCTGAAATGTGCAATTTATTGGATTCCTGCACTTTTGCAATGATAAGGTTGCACAGTTTGGGCTCTTATTTCAAACAGCACATTTAACCCCTTTGTCCATATCCCTTGTTTGGCTGCTTGAAATATTTGAAGGGTGCTTCCTCTTGAAAATGCTTCACAATGTAATGGAAAGAAAGATTTTGCACACCCCTGCTCAAATGCCAATGTTTTGATGTATAAAAAAAAAATGATCCAAAAGTAATTTCAATCATTATTTTTTTTTGGGGGGGGGGTGAGGCAAGTAAAAGCAAACAACCGAGTGGTGCATAAGTGTGCACACCCTCTTATAACTGAGGTGGCTGTATTCAGAATTAACCTATCACATTCAAACTCGTGTTAAATGCTCGTGAACATACACCTACAACAAAGAGCCGGCGATACACTCCAAATAATATTCCCAAATTTGAAAAGAATTTGCAATGGACATTTTTGATTTATTTAAGAATTAAAAGGTCTTACTCTTCTCCTGTTCATGGAAGTTGTGCATCATCTCCAGCGCATTGAGAGGCATCGCGGGTGTGTTGGTGTCACCCTGTAAACAAAACACCCAGTAAGCGCTTCTCGTTCCATTCACGTGGGTACTTTGGGAATGCATCGACAAGAGGCGAGTTTCTTACTGTAACCCAAGGGTTGTCTCGTAACTGATTAGCTGACATGCGGTAAGCGGGGTTTTCTTTCAGGAGGCACGTCACTACCGTTTTTGCTGTTGACAAAGTCAAGTCATTCGGAGCATTTGTCATGTCTTTCGTCAATGGCACAAATGTTTCCTTCTTATTTTAAGGCCAATGTATTGTGCATTTAGCTTGTGGGTATTTTGAAAATGACATTTGCAATAAAATGTCACCTGCATCACTGACTGTGGCCCAGATGGCTGAAGAAAATTGGACTCCTATTGTTCTAATCTCCTTAAGTCGGTTTTCTTTTGATTTGGATACAAATGGAGGCTCCCCACACAGCCTGTTGGAGGACACAGATGAGGCTCATGGATTCATGGATAGTCTCAGGGTGCATGAATAGTTTATACGTGTGGACACAGTTAAGCTCATGATTGTTCATACTCAAAACAATTTGCGCATTGAAGACTGTTTTGATTAATTGAGCGGATATCTCGATCATGGAAATGACACAAAAAAATAGTAAAAGTTGTGAAAAGTTCCCGTCTTTAGTACCATTCTACTGGATATCCACACATGGCGTTCTAGTCAACTGCACCATTGCAACATTGCCTGTAGCATGAATAATGTGCGACGCGACTTTTTAAGCGCCCCGTTGTCGGCCATGAGTGCATGCATGTTCTAAACAGAAAACAAAAGGGTTGAGAGAAAAGAAATCAAGTAGCCACAGCAGGGATGTCTAAGAGGGCTTAATTCCAAATTTGGCCTGAGTATGAATAACAAACTCAACAGGAGGTGTATACTTACAAAATATACATAATGACTCCTACGCTCCACATATCACACCAGTGTGTGTAACCACGTTGGCTTATCATTTCAGGAGCTATAATTAGAAACGTGAAATCATGTGAAAATGACAATGTCACATTTGCAACCCAAGCTAATTAAGTTCCAGCAAAGGCCCCCCGGCGGGAGAATCAAAGAAAGCCGACGACACACCGCAGCACATACCACCCTTACTATCGTCATGATCATCATCTCGATGAGGGGATACAAATGTCATACCTACCCATGTACACGGGTGTCCCACAAACGTCTGACAGAATGCTTTCACTTCCAACACCCAAGGTTTTCACTGATAGTCCAAAGTCTGCAACCTAGTTGGAGAAAAAAAAGCAAGTGACATCATCTCATTGTTCCAAAGGAAACTTGCATTGTGGATTCCATCAAACTTGCATAATTTCTCACAGAAACGTGCCACTTCTGGTATGGAAACAATCAAAAAGTAAAAGTGCATAAGAACGATTCTGGATAATTAGGATATCACATAGTTTGATGGTACACTTTTTTATCCCACAAAAACAATGGTGTATAAAAAGAAAAAAAAAAACACCTTGCTCTGAAATATTGATTGGGGTTTATCCTCCTGAAAAGATCTGTCATTCAAAAATTACACAAGCTACCAAGATATACTCGTCCCAAGTCACACCATGTGTGAGGAACGATATGAATAACCAAATCACTGACCATACCTCAGCTATGAGGTGTCCAGGAAGGTGCAACATTAAACTGCAGCAACAGAGACCCATAGCCTCAGACCTTTACATACATATCATTAAATACTATGTGTCGTCAAAAAAGATCACCATTCAAGCCATTTATTCATTGTGTTTGTTACGTTCACAAATCGGAGCATGCAACTCAAGTACACACGGATAACAAGTTTGTTTCCCAAATTGGATCTGTTTAGAAAAGTAATGTAGCCAAGCTCCCTTTCAACCTGCACGGCACATATTGCAAAGCTGGCTTGTTATGAATACACAACATGCTGAGCTGAGCTGGTAGTTTGTTTTAAGTCGCTGCTACTTTACTTTTGTTCAGGTGTTTGAGACCAGAGGGGGGCTGTCCTAATGAGATGTAGTCATTGCTAAATATAGTGGGAATGGTGGGTGCAGCCCAATGCCACAGGAGGAAACAGAAACTCTGATGTAAAGTTTTGGAATAATTGTTACCTCACCTTAATGTCAAGCTTGCCATTGTAGTCATCAAGAGAATTCTTCACCAAAATGTTCTCAAGTTTCAAATCCCGATGCATGATATCTGCAAACGGAAAAAAAGCCCATTATTACATGCAATGTACCCTGCTGACCTCAAAGCACTACGACCTAACAACAGTGAGTGGTCATTGAGGTCAACAAACCAAATAGGACCACACTCAACTAAATGGAGTCTCTTGACACTTGAATACAACATCGTTAGTATTTGTGGAGCACAGTTGGATTTGCTGTTCAGAAAAACCCACGTCCAGCCGGTAGCAATTTAGTCTCGAGGCACATCCAAATGTAATTAAATGCAATGTTTGTTTTCAAGGGGGTTGTTGTTTGCTGTTCGTCTGTAAGAATCCAAGCACTAGGGTGTCACAAAGCTTTTTATCAACGCTTAAGAAGAGGCACACTGCTTTCAAAGTAACAATAAAGAGAAAGGTGGTACTTTTTTTGTGAAGGTAGGTGATGGCGTCAGCTAAGCAGCCGATGATGTGTCTTGCCTCCTCCTCAGGAAAGAACTGTTTTTGGTGTAACACGTGCTTCAATTCACCTCCCACACACAGCTCGGTGATCAAATATGTCATCTAGGGAAGAAGCATGGTTACACCTCAGCACCCAAAGTGTAAATGTACCTGAACGTGCCTGTACACGATAATAAGGCCTACCTGAGCTGTTTCGTAGATCTCCACCAGACGTAATATGTGAGGGTGGTCCACTTGTTTGAGTATTTTTATTTCTTGCTCCAGCATCTTGATCTTTGTACTTCCCGGCTAAAAACAAAACAAAACAAAACAAAAAAAACACAGTGACATTAAAATCTTGTTTTTCTCCCAAAGCATGAAAAAAAAAAACAGTAGCGTAGCAGCCTCAAGTGTACATAAACAAAATGAGGCAAAGGTATCGGACACTATAAGACGATGCAGAGTTTGATGAATTCAATGAGTTTGTCACATACCGCAGAATGACTGGATTAAACGTTTTATTAAATAAGATATTTATAAAAACTCACCTCTGCCTTGCAAACCGTCTTGATGGCCCACTTGGTCTGTGTCCTAATATGTGTGGCCTCATACACCACCCCATAAGTTCCGTGGCCCAGTTTCTTTCCAAATATGTATATATCCTTTGGGGATGAAAAAACATCAACATATCTAATGTTTAACCTCAAACAGGTCAAAGATAGCAAAAGACTTTTAATGAGATTATGTCTTGGAATTAAGGTTCATTAAAGTGCTTTGGATAAATCATTAACCAGAATTATGTTGTGTGTTGTCTCAATTTAAGATGCTGACAACGTACTGTTTTTCTCCAACCTCAATCAGTGGAAATACAGAATATAGTAATTTCTATTCAAATGACAAATGATGAGTTTGCCTCTGCATTTGGTTTCAATCTTTCAGTCTAATTAACTCACTCATTATCTGTGTGCTCGCAAGGCTAGTCACTCGTACTTTGTGTATTTGAGCTACTGTATACTGCCACAAAATGAACTTTTGATACATATGGTCTGTATTGCAGATGTAAAAAGTGTGTGACTGTGACTGAGAAAGAAAAAAATTTGCACTTTACCTCCACGTCGCCATCACCAATCAGACGAATGTGAGGCACATCCCTCTCAGAGATGCCCTTGGTCCCGATGTTTTTTCCTAAGGCACTAAATGCTGCTTCTGCCATCTAGAGACAAAAAAAGGTGTTATATTTGTCGGAATTTATCAATAATGACTGCTTGGTTGCAATTATAAACATAACTGAAAAAATCAGTGGGATTGGTCTTCAAGCTAAATAAATGAAATTGATTAAATAATATAAAATTGCAAAGACAATTGTTTTTGTTGTATACTGAAGATATTTGTGTTTCAGACCAAAACATAGAAGACACAAGTGCAGAATTCCATCATTTACTTCATAGTATTTACAATTAGATGCATTAAACAACTCAGGACACACCAGCTTTAAGCATCTTCTTAGAATCCAATACACACAATTTTTTTATTGATAAAACCATAGAATGAATTCTGAAGTTGACAAAACCATTTTTGTCTGGCATTTTTCAGAAAAACTCCTCCATGCTGTTGATTTAATTTCTACAATAGATCTTGATGGGTAGATGATTACCCATTCTCCAATTTGTTTACTAACCCGCTATATTAAAAAAAAGGAACTGTTCGCCCCTATGCATGTAACTTATGCAGGTTTACTTTCAGTTTTTTTTTATCATCTCAAGCGACATTCTTGTGTTAGCTATGTTAATTAAATGAGTAACTCTGACTCAATCTCACACTTAATACCTTTAGTGTAGCTTGTCATTTTTTAATCACTCGTCTATGACCAAACTGCTGTCTCTGTCTGAGCCCATATTAACTTCAAGCGCAATTTAACCACCTTGAAAAACAGTCTCTGTAGCCAAATTAAATGTAAAGCAATTATCAAGTGATGACTGGGCGCAATGAAGTGGATCCACCACACGCACAGCAATTAATTATTAACAAGGAAGCTGTGTCTTTAACCTCTTCACTCTGGTGCATCATTTTAGCCCTGACAGGGCTCTAATAACAGGCCTGTCTTTTCCATTATCTCCTGTCTATTTTCACATCAAAATGATTGTGACAGCCTTTGGAAATTGCAATCACCACAATCATATCTTATTTGTGGAAGGTAGATGTATGTAATGAGTGTATCAAGGGGAGGTGAAAGATAAAAAGAGGCAGGTTCTGGTTCTGGGTACTTTCGATGCCACGACAGATATAAGCTCTTTTAGACCCAGATTCTCATCAAAGGGGTGTAAATTGTCCATTCAGAATTTCAGAATGGTGTTCTAATCCAAAAGCATCTACATCCAAACGGCATAATAATCCCGTCCATCAGGTGACAAAAAAATGATTTGTTCCGAGGAAGAATCAACCTACCAGTCTTATTCCAGCTCCACCTTCCTCTAAAACTACAACCCCAAGATGAGAATACCAAAACGTTGGCATATTTCACTCGTCTTGAGCCGCATTTCTTGGCCAGCCAAAACGGGTCTGGGAAAGGCGCTCCCCTCCCGAGCAGAGGCAGCTTTGGGTTTGCCTTAAAGAGCCGTGATCTACATGAAGAAGCGATGTGCTACAATTGTCTTGTCTTGTGACGAGTAGATGAAATGCGAGCAAAATGAATGAATAAGAATTAAAAAGAAGCGCAAGAGAAAGACGGGCATGACGTCATAACCAGGTTGCGTCAACAAACTGCTTTTGTGATCGTTTTGCCCTTCATGAAATACATCAGGGCGGTGCAGCGACTGACTAAAACGAACATACCAGCTGACTTCAACATACATTAACCAGGTAAAGTTCGACTGGCGTTTATTATACACCTCGCCTCCCTTGAAACAAAAAAGTATACGAATAATTATAGCGCGTCACCGACCGCGCAACTGCACCGCGCTGCTCGCATTATTGTGACAGAGCCATCGCTGGCATTTAGAAAATATTTTTAAAGTCCTGATGTACTTTCCAAAATTTAAGTGGACCTCAGTGCGCAGGGAGCTTAATTTTGTCCGATCGCGCAACTGCAGCGCACCGCCGAACGCGCAACCGTAGCGCGTCACCGACAGGGCAACTGCACCGCGCTGGTCGCATTATTGTGACAGAGCCGTCGCTGACATTTAGAAAATATTTTTAAAGTCCTGATGTACTTTCCAAAATTTAAGAGGACCTCAGTGCGCAGGGAGCTTAGTCTTGTCCGATCGCGCAACTGCAGCGCACCGCCGAACGCGCAACCGTAGCGCGTCACCGACCGCGCAACTGCACCCCGCTGGTCGCATTATTGTGACAGAGCCGTCGCTGAGCCGGCCGACAGGGTCAAACACGGAAAACACAGCAAGCATTCTTCCTTTGCATGTGTTTTTTGCTTTGGTTCCACTTTTCTAATTTGCTTGCAGCATTCCTGGGCCTGTTGTGTCTCAAACCAATTTTATTCTATTAAAAAGAGTGTTACAGTTTGTTTCAATGCTTTGTTATAACTGTTGATAGTCATACTGGCCAAAACTGATCCAAAAGTAACAGAGAAGAAAAGAAAAAACTACAGTAATTATATTTGTTCCCTTGCAGGAAAAACAGAAGCAAAGAGCAAACATCAGTGTTGTGCCAAGCAGACTTCGACTGAGCTCTGTCTCATCTCCAGTTTCAGCAAGAAGTAATTAGAACCTATACTTCATTCAAATCGAGTCCATACTTTCTCCATCATCTCGGCAGAGCAATTTCTGCTTATTTATACTCTAAATGGCTTGAAAAAGGCATTGTGCTTGGTTACCACAATTTGGTCAAAGCACACAGTGGCACAAATAGATCATGAACTTACAAAGGTTAGCTGTGATTGAGTTCCCTTCCTGATCAACTATGCTTATCTTTTTTCTAACTAATTGTTTGAGTGTTGTTACAATTGCTAGGTTGTACATAGTGAATGCATATCTTTGAATGAATGAATGAATGAATGAATGAATGAATGAATGAATGAATGAATGAATGAATGGATGGATGGATGGATGGATGGATGGATGGATGGATGGATGGATGGATGGATGGATGGATGCATGCATGCATGCATGCATACATACATACATACATACATACATACATACATACATACATACATACATACATAAATGTATAATATATAATAAAATCGGAATAGTATTTAATGGTCACAAAGTATTTCTTGTCGCCATTAAATTTTGAACAACACCCTTCAAAATATGGTCAATCTTTAGTGTTAGTGCCAAATATTTAGGAATTACAGTGGGAAAAGTTTTGAAATGTTTTATCTTGGTCTAATAAAAACAAAAAACAGGCATTTGAAAATTGGTGAGTAGAATTTTCCTATCCAATGTAATTGATCAATTTCTGGCATATCTCTGATCCCATCTGGCATATGGAAATGAAACTTCAGTCTTGTACCGGCCACACCAACTGCATTTCAATCTCAGTCACGTTATTGAGCTAACACTTTAATTATTGCACAGACTCTCTGGGGGTTTGTTTTCTTAGCTGAACACATTTGGTTCAAGCTGCACTTTGGCTGTAAAAAAAGCAGCCACTAAAATACAGCGACATCAAACAAAGTCTCTCTTCCTAACTGCAATTAACGTGTAAGCTCAATCAATTTTGCTAGAGACCAAAAGTTACATTTTTCAAATGTGGAACTTAATCATTTATTGACAGCTTGGCTTTGATGACAAATGATAAACTTCACAGTCCTAATGAAGCGTGGAATTACATTACCTGATGAGGCAAGAAATTGCATGTTTAGAATGCAAATATAGCACTCATCTTCGTCACCAAGTGATGAGGTGAAACCTAATATCATGCAGGCAGATTATCAAAGCTTGCCGTCTAAATCTGATACAGCAAGGACGTCACGCCGAAGCGCAGAACACATCACTGAGGAAAATGTAGTGGACACTTCATTAGGTACACCAGCACAGTCAAATTGCTCCAATGCAATACGACGGTGCAAATTCAATGGATTTCTTTTTTTTTTTTTTTTGCAACAAAACACTTAGCAACATTTTATTTAATTAATTATATATTTCAGTAAAACGAATATGAAATAATAGCAGTCTATATCGTTATACCATATATAATGTAAGGCACAGGTGTCAAACTCAAGGCCCAGGGTCCAGGTACGGCCTGCCACATCATTTTATGTGGCCTGCAAAGACAAATTGTGCATCAAATTCATGTGTCATTACTAAAATTGGGAATAAACAGTTACAAGCTGTTTCTTTGAACAATTGGCTAGATGCAATTATATCATCAAAACTTAACCCGGTTTTGACTTGACTTTTAGATACCACTTGCCCACAATGCTAAGAAAATGAATGTCCCTCTCTATACATCACCAGCGTGACCCCCGCTCCCTAAGAATTCCCTGTTTCTAGTGGCCTTGTTTGCTAAGTGTCATCTGGCATGAAAACATGCTTTGCCAAAAGGGAAGCGAAAGATCAACTTGTGCCATTTGCTCAGAGCCCTCCACATGTTGCTGGGAGATAAGGGCCAACAAATTCATTTTTTTTTTTTCATCATTGGTTTAATCCCGGTTGAAGCCAATCTGTGCCCTCAGCCTTTGGGACGCGACGCGGGCAGACGTCTGGAGAAATGTGGGCAGTGGCAGAAACAAGTCCAATTCCATTGCACTGACAAGCCAGAGAAGTCAGCACATTTCTACATCAAGTCGACCGCACAGTTGCAACAACCTGGAGCTTTTATTAAAAATCATTCAAACTGACTCGCCCCTCATGTACCACAACGAAAACACATAAAACACCGTAGAGTAACGTTAATCGCACAGTTTGCAGACATTTTTCACCTTTTAACAACAGCCGAAAGAGAATAGACAATTTGATCGGATTTCCTAACGGGTGCGTTCGCTGGGAAACGTCGTCATGGCAACGAGTGTGAAGCAGAACAAACGCTTGCTATGGACGCTTTTGCAGTCTCCCCAAAACACACATCTACACAGAAATTGATTTAAAAAAAAAGATGACAATCGTGGCAGTGGGTAATTCTGAACAATCCGATAAACGCGCCTTACCTTGTGGGAGTTTTCATTTTTGAAAGACTTCAAACAAGAAGTCGACAGCATACGGTAAGGGAAGAGGGACGAAAACTGTCAATTTTTAGCCCGTCTCAAGACGCGGTTTACAGCGTCCCTACGAGGTCATGTGTGTTACTACAAGAAATCACATCCATTAGAACCACATCCATCTTTACTTTTGTCCCGGTCAGTCGTTGCCCTCCCGCGGATACAATTGCTACTGCAGGTATTCAATTGAATGCCTTTTTCTCGGCTTGTTTGATCATTGGATTTATGTAAATTAAAAGGCATTTTGATAGAGGTGACAAAATTAATCACAGGCGATTTAAGCACAAATTAAAATAAGAATTTAATGTCAGTTATATTCAATAACGTTTTTATAACGTGGCATAATTGGAAAAAAAAATCACTCAATACGTAGTTTCCGTTTTGTTTTTCTGGAGCAGTTTGGTTTCAAGATCTGCCTCACAGTCCTGAGGTTCTGGGTTTGAATCTGAGCTCTGGTTAGCATGTCAAGCCCGTGTTTCTACCAGCTTCCTCATTTCAAAACCATGAATACGACACATTAGGTTAAGATGACCCACCCCAACAAAAAAAACTATAATATCAAAGTAAATTGTCCATAGAAAGGGAAATTGCATGGATGTTATTCTATATATGATATACAACTGGCTGGATAGAGACGTGTTCATTTGTTTCAATACCCCAATGTAATCATCTCTTGCTTTTCAATCAACATTATTATTATTTTCAGACTTGAGTGACAGTCACAACAGCTACATTATTAAAAGAATAGGATTGTCAATATCAGTAGCCGTTACCTTGGAAGTTAACTTGGCCCCCAGTATTGGTTTTCAGTTCAATGTTGGTTCCATTTCTCCACCCCCATCAAAAGTATATAATAACAATTTTTATAAGGCCAGCGCAAGAAGTTTGTGTATTTTTTTCCATTTATTTTGTAGCCTACACATAATGTCTTATACTTTAAGTTTCTAGGGTCAAATGTCATCCTGGTACATGGATTTCGGAAGTTAGACTCACTAGGTTGTGCCATGTCAATGTTACTGTCGCTGTTGTTATCGAATGACTACTCCATGTGAAAAAAATGACACATAGAATTTATCATCATCATGATGACATCATGTGTGCTGTCCCAACATGCTTTAATCAAAGCATTTTGATTCAATGCTTACAAAGATTGTGTGATGTCACTGAGCGTTTATGTCTCCACTGTATTAGTATGTGGTATATTGAACCATGTTCACATTCAGTTCTGGGGCGAAAGTGCATGTTTTTAAAATGCCACAATTTGGAAACCCGTACCAAATTACCTCCGACTGCAGTCTAAAGTCATCTAATTGAGCAGTCTGCTGAGCTGAAGGTACATGTAGGGGACTACACATCACGGGTGGGCAAACTTCTGCGCGAGGGCTTATTGACTTTGTGTGTGTATATGTATCAGTGTTATTTGGTGTTTTACTTGCTTACTGAATCAAGTGTTTGATTCCTCTTAGATAAAATGGACGGCCAAGGAGACGGAGACCACAACGGTCCAAATCGTAAGTGGATGAATACTGATTTCTTGAGCGTTTTGTCTCAGCTACACTATATTTGCTGGTTTTGGTGTTGAGGGGCGGTCCCCAGTTCCGGCCGCATAGCAAGTGGCAAAGCTAACATGGATGGATGCGTGGAAGAATCATCTCCAAGTCTGAATTATCTTGCAGGCTATCGTACATCCATACCACTAGGAGATCTACCGCCAACCGATAGTGATGATGATGTTGATGATAATGATGACCATGACGATGTTGGCGGTGATGAGGAAGACATGGATTCTGTTTTCCTCATGCATTTGTTTGTGAATCATTACATGAAATTCTTTGTACATCCGCAAGCGTCACTGCAACAAGCTAAGGCTGACAACGAAAACATTGTGCGTGATTTCAAGATTGAAAAGAGTAACGCTGATGATCTCATTGACCGTGAAGATGAGTTGGACGTCACAGTCGGGGTCGAGGCCGAGTTGGGAGTCAGCCACACAATGGAGGAGGAAGAAGAGCCCCAGCCGGGACCATCGAGGAACAGAACCAGAGATGATGAAGAGGAAGAAGAAATGAGGAGCAGCAGCAGATATTTCCGCTGGTGGCATGAATTTGATAACAGTTCCGATGGCAGCACTGATTTAGATAATGACGAACAAGACCCCGTGCCCGGTGGAGCTAAGAAAAGGTCACGGGATGACTTGGACGGGAATTTGAGACTGCAGGGCGACCTGTCCCTGATGACTCTGAGTGGGCATCACGTTCACAGTTTCAAGAATCCCGCGAATGAGGAACGAGGAGCTGCCAAGTTGGGCAACTTTCATTTTGGTGCGCAAGAGACGATGGAAGACACGCAGTCCAGAGAAAACTATGATAAAGAAAATAAGAGTGGCAAGAAACGATTCAAAAGATGAGAAATGTTGTGGCTGCTGTCAGAGGGGCAAAAACAAATGACTGCACATGAAGTTTTCACTTCATTTTAGAGCCACTTTTTATTGAGAGAGTTGTTTGGAGTGAAGCAAATAAGTGAATTTTTTTGAGTAGTGATGCAAGCAACACATTTGGTGCTTCAAATTATAGCCTACATATATCAAATCTGACTACAGCGGATATTTTGTTACACCATATTTGTAGCGAGCATGTACATAACACTGAATGTCTACATCAGGGGTCGGCAATTACTTTAGGACGCGGGCCAAAAAAAAAATTCTGACAATTTTTTTTTTTTTTGGGGGGGGGGTTCTACTATTTAAATTATTAATTATTATATTCTATTAAAATAATCATCATCTTTTAAAATGCCGACCACTGGTCTACATGATGACAAAAATATGAGTATTTGTCATAATCTGGAAAATAATGTTTTTATGCTTTACAAAAAAACTGAAACTGGATGCAAACTTTGGTAATGTGGACATTTTGGTCTGCATCTGTTACAGCTCTGAATGTGGCATGCAAAATGCACTTTGTTGGAGTCAGGAGTTATTAAATGTTCTTTCACTTCATTTTGGAGACACTTTTTCTTAGATTTACTTCTCAAATGGGTGTTGGCAGGATTTTTTTTTTTATTTTCAAAATGTTTGTGTTCTAATGTGATGTTTTGATGCACATCGCTACCGAGCCAATCAGCTGACTGAGTTGAGAAATTGAGCCACAATGTGTTTGCTTGTAAGAAGCTTGTGCATCGTTGCCATGTTGCCAAGACAGGTAAGTTCTGTTTTATAAGTTTTGCATTACATTTTGTCCACTGTCACCACTACTAAAATGTAAACAAATAATGGGACCACCTTAATAAATAGGACAATCAGCGCATCAAAAAGAATAAATAATGATGTGATTTTTAAGCCACAAAGTTCAAATCCTGATTTCATAGACTGCTGCACTTGTCAGGAATTGTTTTTGTCTCTTATTGCCTTCCTGTCCACACTTTTCATTGTTTACCAAAGGTTACAGTTGTGTCTAATTAGCATTTGGCAGTATGACTTCGCTGACTGAAAGGTCACCAACCTTGTGCGACAATGAAACTTAGCAAGTTGCATGCTGACCATAGCGGTGTTCAGAGAGTGCCACTGCCTTGTTCCTGTGGCGCGTCTATAAAAAGAAACAAGTATAGCGTGTTTGGGAACAAATCTTAAAAAATGGTGATGTCTCCACAAAATGTAAGTTTCTTTTATTTTATTTTCTACTGAAAGGGAAACTGATCTATTTTTTTTTATATGGCTTCATACAAGAGCAAACAAATGAATTTCATCAATGTGATAACTTTATTTCTAAATAACTTTATTTCTAAAGGACTTTTCAAAATAGGTTACAAAGTGTTCTGCACACAATATTGTGACGATATACGTAAATACTACAAAGGTCCAGCTACGTTGAAGGAAGCAAAACCTAAAAGTAAATTGTGCTCCAGCTAAAGAAAGTGGCTTAGAATAACACAAGAGGAGGTCTGATTATCAGGAATAAATAGTAAGATTGTACAGTTACTGCATGGGCCTGAGATACTTGGGCTTACTGGGTAAACCATTTCCTGCAAATCCGGTTAGACTGAAACATTAAGAACAGACAGAAACGTAACGTGGCACTATTAAAATGTACACATAAATGCACCAATTAAATACTATTGGTAAGTGGCACTCATCGTTTCATCCGGATCTAAATAAAGTCTCTGGCATCTATTGTTTTAGTGGACAAAACACCCAGCAGTTATTTCGAGCAAAACATATACTGCGTCATAATGTGAAGAAACAAAGTACAGTATATACAATGTATGCCACTATATATGCCTTTATATGTCACGGGCTATAAATGACATTACAATTTGAATCAGGCAGAAAGCTTGACTGTCTCATATATAAATAGTATTTACATGAATCAAGTACAATCCTTTTAGCAACTATTATGAAATCTTAAGATGTCTTGTTGTTACAGATGTACACGTTTACTCGCACAGTCTCAAAAGCCAGATTTTCCAAACATAACAGATCAAGGTACTGCATATAATACAAGGTAGCTACATATGGGCAAGTGGTTGTTAGTGCATAAAGGGCGGAGGAATCTTAATGAACAAACTATCATGTAATATTTATAGTACTATTATCTGCAACAGGTTACACAACCTAACCCTCAAAATACTGAATTCGTTTCAACATGTTATCACTTTTTTTTATTATGGTTTCTGATTCTTGCAAGGAAGCTCCCAGCACATTCCTTAACAACCCAAATGTTGAGCTAAAATATAATCAATTATTAAATAAATACAAATAAAAAAATATTTATTTGTGAATCCAATTCAGTGTTGTTGGTTGGATCGTATCAAATCAGGTTTTAGGTTTGTGGTTATGTATGATATTCATAGCTATAAGGAAGTGAAATTTGACCAAGAGCCAAAATTCCTTCTCACTGCCAGGGAACCAAACATCAATATCACAATCAAAGCCACTTAGTGATTTTGTTACTGGAAAAGGTTTTAACCTTAGCACTCTGAGTGCTTTTGTTGGATCCATCAATCCATTCATTTTCTACACCACTTGAAGGCTATCCCAGATAACCTTGCGTTAATGGACTGACTCACGCAAAACCATTCATTGTCACGTTTTAGAGGCAATAACAACTCAACTTTACAGACATACTGTAGAAGAAAGCCAAAATAACAAGACAAATACCAGCTCCACAAAAAGTCCAAACCTGGATCCCAACCCAAAGCAGATGCCGGCTCGAGTTATTTAAAGAAAACACAATCAAAATACACCATTAATAGTTTACATGTGATGTCTCCTCGACTTAAGCGATTGCCTCCTCTTCCTCTTCCTGTGGCACTGCTCCCTCCGCTCCGGCCAGGGGCAACCGCCCTCGGATGCTCGGAAGGCCTCATCATACTCATCGCTGTCACTGTCCGCCTCAGCCACTGGGAAAACTTTGCCTGGGAACACTTCTTCCAGCTTGGTCGCGAAAAAGGCCTCGAGGTCGCGGCCCGCTTGCGCCACCTCCGAATCGGGCTGAGGTTGGACAGGATGACAAAATGCTCACAGCAATCGGCAATAACCAGACCATAAAGCCAACAGATGGAAGGTAATATACATATCAACTTACATAGTTGAACTTTGCACAGTTGTGGAACATGAGATAGACATCCGCCACAAACTGGTCAGGTGAGTTGTAATGTTGTGTGCTCCTCTTGTTGAGTCGTGCTCGGATGATGGACAAGTCAATAGGCCTCTTGATGATCTGATAGTAATGACGAGCCTGCAACAAGAAGTATGGACGTTTGATATTTTGACTTCAACCCTCAACCCAGCACCACTGATTTCAGATTCATCCGAATTCATCCAACCTCTGATTGGTTGGTGAGTGAAAAACTAGTCGACTTCTACAAGCAACATGTCCGTGATGATCTGCACACTTGATTATGTGTGTGGCGCAATTGCATATTGCCGATGCTATAATTTTCAAGAAAGAGAAAGTATGAAAAGCACTCACAAGTGGACTGACAGGCTCGTGAAAGGGAGCACTCAGGATGTTATTGAGGATCAGGAGGGTCAAACGTTCACATCTCTAAAAGATAGTTTTTAAAAACAGAGCAAGAGCACAAGTGAGCGTGTGAGTCATCAGCGATTGTTTGAAAAAGGATTTCCCACTTACTCTCTGATCACATGGAGACAAACCATGCCCTGATGTGTGCTCCCCGGATGTTCTTCTATTTTCACAGTCATACTCAACTTCTGGTTGCACAACATCTCTGCACAAGCTGCAAAGCCAGTCACCTCTGCAAATGACAAGTAAATAGCTGCTTTGGAGGCTAGCGTTGAATCGGTGAAAACTTGTATTCTGAGCAAGAGAATTGGAAACTTACAAAGGGAAGCTTAGCAGAGGTGGGATGTGACACGACAAATGGTAAACCTTAGGACAGCGATCACAGCACAAAAGATCCCCACCGATCAGACACACTCCACAGAAGTCCTCACTCTCAGTTTCTTCATTGTTCGCCTCAACTTCTTCTGTCCTCCTTGGCAGGCCAGGATTTGCAATTAGAAGTGGCCTCTGAGCAGGTCCAATGGTGAAGTCTTCCTCGAGGTCAGAACGCAGAGGCTGTGGGTCATCTGGAGTTTCATGCTCAGATTCTATGTCAAGTTCAGACTCCACAGAGTCCTGAGAATCCACATGCTGATCGGACAAATGTTCTGAATCTTTTTCTACGTCTACCATGGTGTCAGCTTCTGGTTGGGCATCTGATTCGGTTTCTGCAGCACCTGAGTCTGCATCAGCACCGAGTTCTCCTTGCCCGTCTTCAGATCCTGCTCCTGAAGCTGATTCTGAAAATGCGTCACATTCAAGACTTGGATCAGAAGCCTCCATAGACTCGTTTCTATTGCAGCTTTTCACAACTTCATTCTCTTGGCTTGGACCTTCCAGTTCTGTCTCTGAGGAGAACTCCGGTGATGTATCTGAGTCGAATTGTTCTTCGATTTGAGAGGCGACAGCTTCTTCTGAGACTGACTTGGGGTCAGAGTCAGAGTCAAAGTCGAGTGCAGAGGTATTATCCAGAGGATCATCAGGTGACAATGTGGATGCTTTTGGAAAGCTGGCCCTTGGGCGAGTATCCCACTCACTGTCAACTGTGAGCCACTGATGATTTTCTGGAGACCGTGATGATGTGACTGCATGGGTCTTTATGGTATCAGGACCTCTTGACACAGCCTGTAAGAAAAAAAATGAGAAGGATGTATAACTTTATAATCCTGATGATACATGTAACTCAAACACTATTAGTAAAGAAACTATTATGTGTTATTTGATAATGATAGAGCAACTGAGAAAACAGGATCAATGGCTTGATGATTTAGTTTGAAGCTGTTAAGTGTCAGTTGAAGCTATCAACGGCCGCCACAATTTACATTTGGACAAGTAGTGATGGAAATTTAGATGTAAACGTGATCATTGAGGTACTGCCTAATTGATTAAAGAAGAAGTTGTTGCCATGGTTTTCAGTTCAGGTAGCGGTAGTATTACCCCACAGCTCTGATAGGTGTCACATGTAGCGTGCCGCTTCTAATTGGCGAAGCTTAGCGGGAGATGAAAGCGATAATGATAAATCCTTCAACCCTATTCTACATACTGTACCTTGTATGTTACATTGTGCCAGGTTTGTTGCTGCAAATTATCCTTCTCCATTGTGCCTGCAGGTAAGGGGTCGCTCTGCCTTCGTCCATGTGGGGGAAGTTGAGAGATAAGAACTTTCAGGCGTTCGAGGCAAACCACTGGAACTCTGGCTCTTTCGGAGTCTCTCTCAGAATCTCTGATGCTTCACAAGATCATGAGTGACAAAGTGTAAAAATTGTTAACACCTCAACTTATATAAATATCACGCTTGACTCTGCATACCCGTTGTGACCGTTTCTTGACACATTGTGCCTTTCCTTGGCATCATGACGACCTTCATCATTTAAGCATGGAGGATCTAACAAGGGGGTAAATACGGACCTTAAATCACATCATCAGTGACGTTAATAATTTTAAGAATTAGTCACTTCCCATCACCTGGCTCAGTTTTATAGGAGAGTAATGGAGCCCGCCGACCCCTGGTCAGGATTACGTCGGCTGAGGTTTCTTTGACAATGCAAAGAACACCATCTGAAGCTCTTCTCTGCCTCGAGTCTGCACCCACATACTAAACACAACATAATCACCATGACAAATTGTGTTTCGAGACTTCACCAGACACTTGAACCTAAATCTGTATCTGTGTATCTACCTTCCTTGTTGTCATATTTGGAGCTCCCACATCAGGACTGTGAGTAGATCTGGTTGGCCTTTCAGAATAAGAGCCGCCGGCTGGCGCTGCTAGCTCTACAGGGATACTCTGTGAACGTCTCTTCCCGCCTGTGCACGCTGAACTTGGGTTGAGTCGGCACTGCTCCACATTAGAGCCACAGTTGTTGGCTGTCACAGACACCTCTAGGGACGTAGATCTCTGTGGGGAACACGCATGAGCATAACTCAACAGTGTTTCAAGCTGTGCCACATGCACAGGTGCACCTGTTTGTGTCATGAACAGCAGACAGAGCGAGGATGTGCAGACAACAAAAACATCAGTCAGAGCCTAGCCTGGCATTAATTCAAAGCAAGTGGTCCTTCAGAATCACAGTCGCATAGATTACTCTCATTGTTTATGCAATGAAAGGATTGTTTACAGCAATAACTACGGCATGTAAATTCCTCATTTAGAAAGCGGTGTGTTCCTTTCATGAAAGTAGAAGCAAGGAATTGCCCTTAGGTTTTGGGGGTGTTTTTTTTCTTTGCTTTTGTTTATTGCTGCGGAAGTAAAGTTGAAAGAAACCTTAACACCAAAGACCTGGACATTCAATCCAAAAATCAGAGCCAGTGAATTAAAGTGGTGCTTTGTGATATGAGTGACCTTAGCCGTCATTTGAATGATTTTTTTTTTTTTTTGCTTTGACTTGGTGTTAGTATTGTATGGTGGCATAATGTATTGCATTTGTCTGACATCAAATCGAGCTTCTTCAAAAAATTCAGATGAGTCTTTAGCTGGTGCAAGTGGGAGGCTGGAAAATCATTTGCTTTTTATACACGCCCTTCTTTCCAAATTGAGGTCAGGACAATACAGAGCACCTGCTCCTGAGGATCATGCGATTAAAACAGTCACCTGCTCTGTACCTCCACAGCAGATATAGTATGAAGGATTGTGACTGATTCAGAACATACTTTAATCCTTCTCAGAAATGGTGGGGAATCTGTCAGAGTGCTAACGGAAGCTGAAATGAGAGTTCCACTATTCCCTGAGTGGCTCATTATCATGGCAGGTTAAGTTACAGGAGTCATTACGCTCAAGTGGTTTTATGTCATGTTCACAGGCTGTGACACAGAAATAACGCATCTTGGTGTTTCTGTCGCTGTCTTTGTGATCAAGCATCCTGAGGATTTTTAGAGGAATCATTATTGTGGTTGTGTCAGTAAATTGTGACTGGGTTTTTGGATGCTTTGACGTGAAATACGAAAATTCAGTTTCTCTGTCATCCTTTCGTCATGAAAGCAGAAACTACTTTGTGTTGCACCATCTGTTTTCAGGCAAGCTGTCAGCTGTGATCATTCTGGCAATAAATTAAACTGTGTGTTTTAGTTAAAGGACTTTGTAGATTGTAATTAAAATAGAATAATCTTGCTCTCTCTTAAAATAGGTAAATCAGTCACTGCCAGTGTGCCACCATCATGTTTGGGTATTAGCTTAATAGAATTTCATTTATGCCAGTAAGTGAATAATATGAACAATATGAAATGGTTTTGAATCTGTGCAGGTATTTGAGAAGTATATACGTACAGTAAGTATTTAGTTTTATTTAGTATTTTTTTAATTCCTTATTAAACAATGCAATACTTGGGAAAACTTTCTCTCACCCGGACAGTCGTTGGACCTTGTAGTAACAAGGCAGGAGTGATTCGCTGCTGTTCTTTCCTCAGATCTATTGCTGAAGAAACCTGAACCTGTTGATGTTGGACAGAACTCTTCTCGCTTCTGTTGGGAAGTGGCCACTCGTGTTCTGCCACAACTCTTTGTCCATGACTCTTCTCCACTCTGTATCGCTCGTCCTGGCTTTCCTCAGCCACGACGTCTTGCTCCACAATCGTATCACAGAGTACCTCCTGCAGACTTGCGCTGCTCGATAACGTCTCCTGTGATGGGACGTGGCTCGGGTTTGACTGAGGTTGATCTGCACTCTGCAGACCATTGCTGACTGGAAGCGACCCTCTCTGGTGATGGTGACGGAGATGAGATTCGGGAAGTGACTGGGGCTCGGAGGTGCTTGCTTGTGGCTGCGATGCAGGCCTACGACTGCAATTACTCTGGATTGGTCCTCTGAGGGGGGCATGTGATGGAGGCGAAGGGCATTGGGACGATGTTTGCAAGGCGCAGGAGTCACTAGAGTCCCAGCACCTCAGCAGCTGCTGGCTCTGCATCTGGCACCCCGGGCCAGTTGGAACATAGCTGGACTTATAGAGTGGACCTCCGACCTGGCTCTTGTCCAGATCTGTCTGAGAAGGCATGCCATGCAGGCAACACACTTGGGGCTCATAGCACATCTGGCAGCCATAGGCAGGTTCTCGTCCTCTGTGGCAAACAGGTGGCAGAGCCAAGCATGTGATAGGCTGGGGCCTTAGAACGGTGGAGCATGCCAAGCCCTGAGGGTAGTGGCAGTTTCCACCTTCCACAGTCAGCTGACCTGCGTAGCACAGTTACAGTAAAACATATGCAGAAAAATGCCCCACTCAATCATTTATTGTCAATAAAGAGTATGATTCAGAAGGGCTCGAAATGGTACCCTGAAGGGGACTTTTATAGTTATTATTAATAGCATTAAAATGAGTAGTATTAATTCTTACTTTATTTGTTTAATGTTTGTAACCTTTAAAAGAAAGTATTATTTTTTTTACAACTACGTATTCAGTAAGAGGCAACAGCTGCAACTGTTATTGAAGGAGCATTTGAAATATGAGCCTGTGAGAAAAGTGACTCTCCTGTTTATGTTCACATTTATACTTTAGCGCACGATCAGTCATTTTCTTGCAGTCTGCTCAGTAAAAAGGAGATATTTAGAAAACTGGATAATTGATCTTAGGTGTTATTTTACATGAGAAATTTTGCAAAAATCTCATCTCATTCTTGTGGACTCAATCTCGTGAGACATCTCGTCTTTTTGGATTTGTATCTCGTCCCATTCCTATCGTTGTCTTGTTCGTATATTACCTAAAGAGGACATCTGTTTGGTCCAGTAGCTGGCATCCCAATTGAATTTGATTTTTACAGGATTCCAAGTTTCAGACTGCAGTGACGAGTCACGCAATTGTTGCATTTGCAGAGAAATCTGAAAGAAACATAAATAGTCATGTGAAGGGATTTAACCATTGCATTTCCTTCTGCTTTGCTGGAACAGATTAACATCAAGATTTTGTTGGCGTACCAGTCTCCTGCTGAAGAGCACTGGACCCCGGCAATGGTGGGTCGTTGCCCAACTGATGAATTTCTGCAAATGGTTGAGTTGGGCACATGTCTCTATTGCCCCCTGCAGCTGGTCCTCCAGAGGCTGCTGTAAATCCTCTGAAATTTTCTGCAGAGAAACAGTAACATCTCTTGAGGTCACTGGCACGCAGGGACCAATCACCAAACGACTCTCCACTCAATTTCCGTACGTGTTGTTTTAAGATAATTTGATTGAGCACACTGGGTTTTCGTTTGCTTCCTTTAAGGACTGATAACTGATTCCTTACACGTACAAACGCTAACTGGCTGAGAGATAAGAAGGAAAGAAAAAGAAAAAGTAATTACCTCCAGTTGCTCTATTAATAGGTTAGCTCGTTTGTTAAGCTCGTTCATCATAATCATCTTTGCCATCTTAATCTGGTTCTCAGCCTTCCTGTGTGCAATCTTAACTCCATGAACTCTGCAAAAAGACAGAAAATGGGAAATAAAGCTCATATGGTAGGTCAACAAAAGTCCCACTTGCATAAGATTGTAAGACAAATTCACAAAGCACAATGTTCAGTCTAGAGGGGATACAAAAGATCAACAAAAATATTGTATTCAAATGTCAGGTTTTTGTGAAATAAAAAAATCGAGACAGTAAAATGATTTCAAAACTTTTTTGCACCATTAATGTGACCTTATAACCTGTACAACTCTAATGAAAAAAAAATCTTGCTTTTCTGACTATGTTTTGCTTTCTACCAGAAGCCTAAAGGTTGTCTTTTAACGCTGACTGCCATTTTGAGCTGTTCTTAATTCCTTCGCCTTGTGAAAAGCCTGCGTTCCACCTGAAGAATATTTCGACAACATCCCAGGGTCGCGGAACAATGTCAGGAGATTCATTTGTTATGTTAAATTCTTGCTGTCACAATATGACACACAAGTGAAGTCACTAATTTCTTTTGACCCGAACCAACCTGTCCTCTATCTGCTTTGCATTGTTCTCTACTGCAGACCTCCTCTCTTCCACTTGTACCATGAGGCTTTCAAAGAGCCATCGCTGATCCTGGAGAGCCTTCCCAATCTGCACCACCCTGCACACATTAGGTGTAGCATTCACAGCAGGCACCGCAGACGGGAAGTTCATGAATAAACAACGCCAGAAGGAAATGCGGTTCTCCCGGGATGCAGGTGACCTTAGAGCCGACTGCAACATCACCGAAAAACAAAAGCATATGAATACTGAATAGATATGAGGTGAGCCAAGGGGAGTGTTTATGCAGATAATAATGATAAAAGTGACAGGGAACTTTTTAACCTGCACTAAGTCCTTCTTTTGCCGTGTCCTTGTGCTATCTGAGCGTGCGTGTGTGAGGACTGACCTGTGGGTTTTGTGGGAGGACAGGTGACAGCCGCTGCAGCAAAGGAGGTCACAAGACTCACAAAGCAGCTCTAGGGGCTGCTGTCCATGGGAGTGGCACATAAGGAGGGAGCAAGGATACGACCCTGTACCTGACCAAAAAAAAAAAGACAATAGGCAACAGCAATTACAAAACATGCACCAAGCAGGAGCATTTGTGCAACAGGTGTGGATGCATGCTAACTAGCCGCCTCATTACGGACATACATATGCACAGTGTAAACAAAGATCTGGAAAAAAAAATTTGAAGGACCTATTAATTTAACATTCGTGTATTGTTAACGGTGGAGCACTTATTCGCAAATATTTGGATGCACCAATACTATTCTGTATTTGTGTAATATAAATGTATTGTTTTGGTGCCACCCCGTTGGTATCTTTGTGCTTAGGAACTTTGTTGAAGTAAACTGAGAAGCTTTACGTCCTGCTTTGGTGTAGCTACAATGTGTCCTTACTATTCATTGCTACAGACCATCCAACTGCATGAATTCAGACAGTTATTTAAGTTTGCCACTACAAGACCAATCATGAATCAGTGAATAAGAAAGTGAACAATATCTCAAGCGATCCAATCAAGTGTTTGATGCCGCAGCCAGCTGCGGTCCAAAATAACTTTCATTCGCTTGGAAATAGGTCAGCATAAATGCAGCCTTACTGCTCTTTGTCGGCCACCTCACCTCGGCTGACCCGCTCGGGCGCTCGCTCACACTTGCGTGGCTTATGAGCGCAACGTTGTTCGGCGTTCACAAACCTAATGTGACTGCCCACTTCCTGTCTGCCAGCTCTTCGCATACTGCACACGTACTAACACGAAGGGCTCATCATGAGCGAGCGCAGAGGACAAACGGGTGGTCTACAAAAGCTTTTACTCCACTTGAGACTCTTTAAATAGCTGCAAGCTAATATTAGCAAATAATGAAACCTTACAGCCTCTTAACAAATCTGGGACACTCATTTAAATAAAGGTGTGATTAAAATAGCGATCTTCAGGAACCATTTAGCACTTTTACTAAAAGGCATACCCTAAATAATGGCCTGGGGTGTATTTGAAGTACTGTATGCCTTTTGTGTGTTTAAAGAAGAAAAGTAGTGTCTCCATAATGTATTATTAAATAGACTTGAAAACATACTGTATCTGTATTTTCACTTCCTTACTTTGCCAAAAAAAGACGTAATGATAGCTTTCCCCAACCTCCACAAATGATGACACTATCTTAAAACACTTGAATAGAAAAAAGGCTAGATTCAACTGGACTTCTGATTGGAACCCGGGGCAGAAAACACAGGAACATGGAAGATCCGGAACACCAAACTGTCCAACGGGCCAGTAAAGAAAAGTAAAATAAAGGACTCAATGAAAGAAGGCTTGCCTGGTCCAGAGCCGGAGCCTCTCTGGTGCAATTCGGGCCTTTGCTGGTCGTGCAGGTCTGTGCACTGGGATGATGCTGTGGCTCTCTGATGCTGATGCACATCTGTGCAC
The DNA here is from genome assembly GCF_054491065.1 of Syngnathus leptorhynchus. Lineage (NCBI taxonomy): Eukaryota > Metazoa > Chordata > Actinopteri > Syngnathiformes > Syngnathidae > Syngnathus > Syngnathus leptorhynchus. The sequence continues at coordinate 10,786,480 of NC_141197.1, forward strand.
TGGTAACACAACCACTTGTTGCACAGTGTGCACAAGCTCTGTGCAAGTGTCATCTCTGAGCACTCTGAGCAACTCTGATGAAGGGGAACAGAAGAAAACAACACGTTTAGCAGTTAGAACAAAACAAAGACTTTTTGCATACTCTCACTCGATTATAGATTTGTTGTCACCCTGTAGACATGTTTTATTTGGATCACATTCACATGTCGTGTCTATGATTGTAATCGACGTTAGGACTGAACAATTGACCAAATTCAAAACAACTTTGCAAGTAGTTCAATGTAATTTTAAAATCGCAAAGGCTAGAAGTTGGATAAAAAAATCAGTTAGTCAGTAGACTTTATTTTTTTCTAAGTGTTGTGTATTTTACTTATTTCCTTATTTATTTATTAAGAGTCAAGATAGGTTTATTGCACAACTTTATTGTCTACAAGCATAACTTTTAAGTGTCTATTGTAATCCTGAAGGTTAACTTCAGTGAAGCTTTCACCAGAGAAGATTCACTGATTAGATCAGCATGAATAATAATTTTGAAGGATATAAAAATATTTCTGCATGCATTTAGGAGTGCCAACAGAAACATACTGTCAAAACCTCAGCAAAACCCCCATATGTGGTACACCAACGCAACAAACCACACAGCAAAACAAATCATCGATGCAATCCAAGACCTTACCTTCTCCATCTCCGTGCCTTGGCAGAGTGGCGTTGCCTTTGCAAAGAGAAGCGTGTGCCGCCTGGCACCTCCCTTGGCAGCGGGAACACTGAGAATGCTTTTACCTGAGGCTGGAAGCTCTGTACCCCGGAGGAGACCGCTTAGATGAAAGCCTCACGGCACGCTCTCCTCGTCACTTCATCCGAGCGAAGGACCCCCCCTCGCTGTGGTGGAGGAGAGAGAGAGAGAGAGAAGGTGTCACACTTAAATTCATCCCCTGCTTGCACCACACAAATTGGGAAAATCTCCCTTTTTAAATAAGACCATGCATAATAATTGGGAATTGGGGAGATGAGATAATTATGTTTTTTTTTTAATGGGCCAAAATTTCCCCAGAAGCTCTTTTCGTGGAATGGAGGAGAGGACCAAGTGAAGGAGAAGGGGGAGGAACATTTGTATGCCAGCAGGTAGGCAAGTCCAAAAGAAGGATGTTTGGGACAAGACAGAGGCAGCTGTGGCCTTCTTCTGTAGCCCTGTGTCAGCATGAGTGTGAGGGCTAATGTGGCTCATCAAAAGCAGGTCAGCCTCTGATAAGCTCCAGATGGGACCGGGTTACATTCCTGCAACCCTTGCTAAAATTATGAAATCAATTAAGATTCTCGTGCCGACTGAATGAGATCATTACAATCTAGACCACAGCCCGGATGGGTGATTACATCAACCGATATTAGGGCTTCTCAAATTAATCATTATCATCCGGCGTTTTAACAATTAAAGGTTGATATATTCCCAGGTTCTCATAAAAAGGGTAAATGCAACTCTGTCAAAGATGATGTGTGGCCTCTTTGGTTTTTATACGGAAGTCATCACTTCATGGCAAAGAAAATGGAGCAGAAGATATGTGGTTCAAGGTTAAAGGAAATGATCCATAGATACCGTTTTGCTAGTAATTTCACTTCTTAGGTTTCTTATGTACTGCATACATTTATGGTCTTAATCTAAAGCAAAATACAACAGATCATGTTTTTGTGTGTGTGCTGATGTAGTACTTGAAAATTCCTCTCTGTTATGAAGTTAAACAAATAGTAAAAAACTAAGTATTGTTAAGCAATCAAACATTCTGACTGTATTTCAATTGGTGTTGTAAGGGTTAAGGGACCAAAAGAAGTTGTTTTATTTGTGATACATGCACCCTTAAAATGCACCCTTTGTGCAAAATAACCCAAAGTTGGGTCAAAATGATTTTTTTTATATTTTTTTTTCTGAAACATTACGGTCACTGTATCACTTGAAACACAAGGTAAAATCTGCACTGCGCTGGGTAAAAAAAAAAACTAATTATCTCAAAAACCTGAAAAAACTAAATACATATTTTCAATTAGCTTCAAAAATATGTTTCGAAACATAAAGCCTTATGTGTTTGCTGACCAGTTTATTAAGCCAATTCATCGGTTATCAGAATTTTTTTCACAAAATCACAAATCAAGATTGCGTTGCAAAAGCTCTCTGAAGATGTTATTTATCTGCCTGACAACAACCTCTGCAGCAGGCTGACCTACAAATGTGGTAAATTTCACATCCTTGGGTGCTTCAGTAGGGTGCTCAGAGCAAATCCGTTCCCCGCAGTGTGCCCATGGACCCAATTTGAAAACACAATTAGTCGGTCGTCATTCACTCGGCTTTTAATATGGGCACAATGGAACAAAAAGGGCACAAAGCTGTCTCCTGTTAGCTTCCATTGCACAAAGATAGAATAACATGCCAGAGGCATCACAGTTTGTCTGTTGACTGCCTTTT